>NC_067141.1:164589-1392089 GCF_903995435.1 Acomys russatus
GGGAAATGTTTGAGGTTGGGTTGCAGAGTGAGAGCTACCAATTTTGGGCTTAGAGTCAATTAAGTCTTAGGTATCCTCGGTTGCCCAGTGTCTTAGTACAGGCTAATTGTCTATGTAGGCACCCAGCGCAGTAGACCCAGGAGGGACATCACAGCAAGTGTTTTAACAAAGTTCTGACAGGCACCTCTAGAAAAGAACAGAATGAGAGAGGGCAGGGGAAGGGAAGGTTGAACAGGTGGAAGTACACTGTGTTTTGGTCTCATCAGGAACGTGGACCCTCGTCCAACAAATCAGAAGACAGTTCAAAACTGTCCGAGTGGAGGGGGAGGGGAAAGAATCATTATAGCCCATGTAGGACAGGACGGAATGCAAGTTGCTATGGGAAGGCAGATGACCTGGCAAGGACAGCAATCCTTACTAAGGCAATCTGAGAGGGCTTGTAGGGGTGCTACAGCCTCCGATTCCTGCAGAGGAATGCAGCTGAATATCAAAGTCCACAACCAGACTTTGGCCTCAAACTGAAAGGGAAGACACACAAACATGCCTGGTGGGTCAGAATCCACCTCTGGTAACTACCCAATATTTTCTCTGCTCTGGCTTTCTTGTCTGTAAAAAACGGGATAGAGAATATTGACTTTTCCTTCTGTGTGTGAGGGTGGTGCGTAAGAAAAACCACTGACAAGGCCACTCCGGATTTCGGGTTGTTTTTTTTGTTGATAACTGAGAGCGAAAAGCCGAGGATTTGAGGGTAGACTTCCATAACTGCCCTCTGGGATGAGACAGGACCATAGAGAAAAGCTCAAGAGAGGGAACGGCTGGCAATTGCCAGGGCTATGGAAGCAGAGATGACAGCAAATTGGTGAGAGAGCCTGGCCTTAATTATGCTACTGCGGCACGAGGAGAGTAAGTTAGCGGAACAGCCTGGGAAGGAGGCAAGGGGCTTGGATCTGTCGGGAGTCTTGTTAGAGTTAATAGAGAACCAGCTGCACTCTTGGAGGAGGGAGATGGGAATCTCATTGGATTCCCAAAAATCCACACTGGCAGTTTACAACCACCTGTAACTCCAGTTCCAGAGAGATTGGATGCCCTCTTTTGGCCTCTATAGGTAATGCTGCCTGGTACATAGACTTATATGTGAGGCAAAACCCCATATGCATATAATTAAAAACAAACGCTTTTAAATTATTTTTAAATTTTATTTCATCTTTATTTTATGTGCATTGGTGTTTTGCCTGTCTGTCTGTGTGAGGGTGTCAGTCTTTGAGTTACAGGACAGTTGTAGCTGCCCTGTGGTTGCTATTAATTTGAACCCGGGTTCCTCTGGAGAGCGTGGTTGTGCTCAACCACTGACATCTCTCCAGCCCTTACTTATTTTTTAAGAACAAGATGCCCTGTCATACCCGCCTGAGGGATTTGACCTTGTGCCTGGACTTTGTAGATCACGTGGGGGGGGCCAGTTTACTTTGCACCGTTGATGTAGCAACCTTTTATTCACTTGGTTTTTCCCCTTGTGTATTCTGTTTCACGTTCCTTTTCTCCATTACTTCAACCTCCTCAGACGCTCTCGTAGGAGATTTTTTGGCTCCTGGTTTCGCGATCTCACCCCTTCGTCCTTGGCTCGGGTATGACTGGGCCTGATCAGGTGTGTTTGCTCTCTGCTTGCTTTCTGCGTGAGAGGTAGTCTTTTCCTGCACATGTTCCACCACCTTGTGTTCTGCCTCGAGCCAACAAGCTGCGGCCTAAAGGTGAAATCTCTAAAACCACCAACCAACAGAAGTCCTTCCTTGTATGAGATGTTCTATAAAGCATTTTGGTCATAGTTATACTGATACAGAACACACACTGCCCAAAATGGGTCCATTTCATCCTGGTCCAGCTGGTTCTCCCGGACTGCTCCCCAGCCCTTGCTGACCACACCCTGCTCAGCAGAACTCCTACCCTCAACCCCCACCCTGCTATGCACTGGGAGTTCCACTGTTTTATAAGCTGAAACAAATTATTTTAATCACTGACCTGAAACTTTTGAACTCCTGCTTGCCCTTGACATGATGTAATTGTGGGTTTTGGCTTCATACACTGCTCTTGGTCTCCGGCCCTAAATAAAGGACCTCTCATTTGTTTTTATAATCATGATGGTCTGTAACTTTCTCTTGTTGTAACACTGTTTGTTGGTTTCCCCTACTGGGGGGCTTGTATTAGAAGGGACAATGGTATTGTCTCCAAGTGCCAAAAGGAGCAAAATGGAGCAATTGCATCAAAGGTTAACTGTTCTGATGATATCAACCATCATACTTGAATACTTCTAACAAATACAGCTCACAGTTCAGAGACAACAAGGAATTTACATCAACAGTACTAAAATAAAGCGATTATAACAGTATCATGTCGAAACTTCACTTAAATTTATAAATTACTTATTTCTAGAATTCTCCATCTACTGTTTTAGCCTGCAGTGGACCAAATGAAACAAAAGCCCACTGAAAACAAGCCATGGATAAAGGGGGACTATTTAACTAAATGAGGGAGACTTTGCTTATGTATTTTGTCCACAGGCCATAATTTTTCAACCTCGGCTTCATTTCTATGTGGCTTGAACAAAGTCCTTTCTTACAATTCTTATGAAAGCATTCTGATGTTAGCTACCAAGAATACGGTCTTTCTTTACCAGAATCTCAGGTTTTACCTTTCATTGAATCTACAGATGCCTGATTCCTAGATTAATGCCATAGACATCTGAGTCACTTAAGTATAAAACTCAGTGAATTTTCCTCATCTATACCTTAATACTCAAGAACATAAGGGACAGAAAATCTTCCGCTTCAAGTGAGAGAGAACACTGACATTAGTGAGATTTTGTAGTTTGGGCAAGCACATATCATAAGAATTGAGACGAAATCCAAAACCTTTTTCCCAGCTTTCATATGTCTACTTTAGCTGTCTCCTCTAGTCCAGGTGAATAGTCACAACTGATATCCATGGCTGTCCACTCCATGCACAATCTCATGTTATTTCAATAACAACCTAGAGGCATTGTGATTACCCATTAATGCACTTAATGGTTAAGTGCGGCTTTCCTATGTTGACAAGAGTAGGACCCAAGCATGCAGAGTTTTATGTAGGAGCTCAGGTGTCTGCCTCTGGGCTATGTCATGTTCATTTTGATGCTTTTCTCTTCATGACTACATGTAAAAGCCAGTGCTCTGAACATCTCTGCCCTGTTCTAGCCATTTTCTTCCTGCCCTGGTTTAAAGAGATCTTGTAAGGGTGCTTACTGCAAACAGAGCTGACCTACAACGCCCATCCTCCAACATCATTTACCTGGGCCCTCCCCCCACCACCACCTTATGAGCTCACAGCAGATCTTCTAAAATCTCCAATGCCACTGTGGTCACCAATGACCTATGATGATCTGATTTTTCACAACAGGTGGAGTTTGTTTCAGACCTGCCCAAGACCATCACAGGAAAAATTGAGCGAGCAAAGCTTCGGTCCAAGGAATGGAAAACATCAGGACAAGCCCAGGCCCAGTGAGACCCCCTCAGGCTCTAACTGGGGAGTCTGTCTTCCCTATTCCTTTCCTGGGACTTCTTGGTCTTCCTATAAAGACATAAAGTCATTCCTGCAGAGGCATGTATATGATTTCTGTCTTTGCTTGGTTATTGACACAAAACAATGACCTCTCCAATGCTAAGAGAAGGAAGAAAAAGAGAACGAGAGATTTGCAAGAAAATAAAAAAAGGTCAAGTCATAAAAAGTTAAACTGGCAAGGGAAAGCAATTACAAATGAAAGAGGGTGGGAATGGAGGAAAGGAGAGGTGGAAAGCAGAATGAGGAGAGGGATAAAAGAAAAGAGAAGGGACCAGAAAGAAACTAAAAAGGAGGAGTGTGTGGACAGGACCCTAGTATCTTCCCCAAGTTGCCTCAATCCTTGGGGACATCAAGTCTATAAGCAGAAGAGACCACTTGCACATTTGTCATGTACAAGGCACCATCCTACATATGTCATGGGCCATCCTGCCTCATCGGGGTGACATCTGCCGACTCAACTTTTGTACCTCAAAACATGCCACTCACTTTTGGTCACATTCCTTGTTGTATCTATGCCTCCTAGAATTAATATTAAAAGCATTTCAAAATCAAAATTCTGAGGGAATTCTTGGGCAAGACAGAGGGAGAGATGTCTGAAGAAATGTATGAACTGGGGAACCCTTAGAGGACTGATTTATGATGCTGTTGATGAAACAGCCAAGGCTACCTGATGAGCAGATCTATGAGTCCAGAAATGATGTTGAGAGGGCAGAGCCTCACCTGTAACCTAGAGACCAAGGGTTAGTGAGTTCTCAGTAGAACTGAGCAATTAGGGAATGAAATCACGAGCCAGCAAGTCTTCTTGAGAACACTCAGTGACAATAACAGAACACTACTTACCAAAGACTTGCCAGGAGCTGTTCACTGTCACTCTGATTTGAGCCATTATCTTAAGTTTTTCAGAGGAGAAAATCAACATTTAGTGAGATCAAATGATAAAGCCCAGTCATATAACAGACAAGTAATGGAGTCAGGGTCTGTCTATAGAACACCTGTGCTTTGAGCATCTCCTCTTTCCCCATCAGAGTGCTTGCTGTGGCTTCTACAGGCTGAATCAGTCAGAATTCTCCATGTAAAATGGTCTCTACCTAACACCTCCCCAACACACACTAAACCCCCAGTTGTTTGTGTTAAAGAAGAGTTGTTAAGTTTTAAAGAGTTCATCCACAAGGCACATGTATTAGGCAGCATGGGCTCATGCATTTACTTGGGTCACACACTGGTTACCATATCCTGAAAGTTTGTGGAGATGGCATTAGCAACAATAATAACCTATGAATTAGTCACTGAGATCTGAAAATGAATTCTGTTATTTTAATCAAGCCTCATTGGGTTTCAAGGTTTATAAGCAAATTAGACTTTTAAAGGTGTTCTATTTCAAGATCTGAGACATTTCATGGTCTGTCAGTCAGGACTTGTGGGAGTATAGCCAACAATAGAGAGGTGCAGGAAGCAGGCAGCCACTCCACTCTGCTCCATAGGAGCAAATGATCACATCTGCTCTTCCTCCACATGTGAGCATCTGCATCCATCCTGCTCAGTGTGAAAATTTAGGGTGGTATCATAACATGAGCTTTCCTCACTTCCTACCATATGACTTTGATACCTCCTAGCTTCAATGTCACAAACTTGCTTCTAAAATGATCAAATCTGATTGGCTGATGGGAGTTGTACATGGAGGCTGATCATCATGTAACACAAACATAGCTTCAGATCCCCAATTTGCTGCACTAGAAGAAAATTGAAAGAAAGATTGATCAGCAGGTGAAGGAACCTGCCACCATGTCTGATGACCTGAGTTCAATCCCCAAGACTTACATGGTTGAAAGAGAACAGAAACAACTAGCGTGTTGTCCTCTGACAGCCATAAGTACCCACACCCAGAACAGAGAGAGAGAGAGAGAGAGAGAGAGAGAGAGAGAGAGAGAGAGAGAGAGAGAGAGAGGAGACAGAGACAGAGACAGAGACAGACAAAGAGAGACAGAGACAGACAAAGAGAGACAGAGACAGACAGACAGACAGAGAATAAATAAAGTACAATAAAATAATAAAAAAAGAATAAAGGACGGCTTAAGACAACCCCTAAGGTTAAGTTGCTATTTAGTCACAAATTACCCAGCTCCTGTAAAGCTTGCAGGTGCATTTGGACATTCCTCAATGCCTCTTTTCTCTCTAAAGTCTTTTCTCTGCATTTTCTTTCGGCTTATTTTTCACATTAAGTTGTGGCTGAAGGCTTACCTCTTAAACAGTCATGCTGAGGACTTCATCTAATGAAAGCTCTTGGACTGGAGAAAATCTCTGTGCAGCCGAAGCTCTCTCATTGTGGAGGGCACTGGGCAGTTTCAGCTAAGTGACACTATCTGACCTAAATACTAATTATCTCTGTGATATACTCCTTTTCTGTTGATCCTGACTGGCTGTTCTTAGCCTGTGGCCTGCTATCATTATCTTGTAGTGGGAACAATTGTGGGTATAGATGTATGCTCATCCATATTCATGTACGTGTGTGTGTGTGTATGTGTGTGTGTGTGTGTGTGTGTGTGTGTGTGAAAGTTTGCAAGCACATGAATGTTCATGTATGTGAACACCAAAGGAAAATGTTGAGTGTCACCCTCAAGAACAACATCCATCTCTTTTACGAAAGAATTCCTTTCTGACCTGAAGATCCCTGGTTATGCTAGACTGAGTGGTCATTGAGGCCCAGGGATCCTCCTGTCTCCACCTCCCTAGATCTGGGCTTATAAGAACATGCCACCACTCTGCCTTCTGAGCTCTCTCTCCCACCTTGAGATTGATTTTTACTACATCCCATTACACTGGGTCCAGCCCATGAGCCTTGCCTTGGGTGCTGTGAATAGTGGAAGCCCTTTGCCTTTAAGAGAAAGCTGTTCTGTCCCTCAGTCTAGACTCTGACTCCCTCCACTCCACTGTATGCTTCCTGCAAATGGTTTAGAGGAAGTACTCGTACCAGCCTGTACTTTTAACAGAAGTCAGTCTACTATGTCTGAGCTCTTGTCCTTTTCACCACATAATGGAACTTGACCCCCTCATCTTTGTGAGCTTTTTTTTGTTCCTCTTTCATGTACCCACTTTTGGAAAGTTGCCTCACAACCCCACAACATGCACAATCACACAACCTGTCACTATAGCACACTGTGACATAACAAATTAACCTCAAATGATGATATTTAAAACAATCATTTCATTATGCTTACAAATTCTGTGGGCTGAGAATTTGAAAGAGGAATGGGAATAGCGATTTTTTAAAGTGGTTAGATCAAGATTTATTTGTTTATTTTTTATTTATTCATATTACATCTCGATTGTTAGCCCTTCCCCTGTTTCCTCCCATTCCTCCCTCCCACTTCCCCCTTCTCCCCTCCCCTACATCTGTGATTGAGGGAGACCTCCTCCTCCTATATATGCTCTTAGAATATCGAGTCTCTTCTTGGTAACTTGCTATCCTTCCTCTGAGTGCCGCCAGGCCTCCCCATCCAGGGGACGTGGTAAGAAAAGGGGCACCAGAGTTCGTGTGAGAGTCAGATCTCACTCTCCACTCAACGGTGGAGAATATCCTGTTCGTCCGCTAGGTGTTGGTAAGGGTTCTAAGTTTACTGCCTATATTCTCCTTGGCTGGTGCCTTAGTTTGAGGAGGACCCCAGGACCCAGATCTGCCTGTCACAAAGTTCTTCTTGTAGGTTTCCAGGACCCTGTGGATCCTACTATTTCCCCATTCTTCCATGCTACTCTCGCCTAAAGTCTCAATAGGATGTCTTCTTCTCTGACCCACTTTCTTGGTAAGTAAAGTTTTTCATGGGACGTATCCCTTGGACTAGTGTTTTGATATAAGTGAGTATATACCGTTTGTCTCTTTTTCTTCTGGGTGAACTCACTCATTATGATAATTTCTAGATCAATCCATTTGTCCACAAATTTTGGGAATTCCTTGTTTTTAATAGCTGAGTAGTATTCCATAGTGTAAATGTACCACAGTTTCTTAGTATATTCTTCTACTGAGGGACACTTAGGCTGTTTCCACGTTCTGGCTATTATGTATGAAGCGGGAATAGCGATTTTTTTTATGTCCATGTTCCAATACTTCTAAGACTTTTGGTTTAATGACTTGAGAGTTGAAAGAGTTTGATGGATGAGTTTATGTTGCCCCCAAGTTTGTATGTTGACTGTATTTAGAAGGGGTCTTTGTATCCAGGCTAAGAGGAGATTATAATGGCAGATCCCTCATGGTGGGTTTAGAGAGTGAGAAAAAGATCAATCTCTCCCCATCACATGAGGACACAATAAGAAAAGAGCTGTCCGCATGGCACGAGCGCCTTCACAGGAAACAAATCAATCATCACTGTGGTCTTGAACTAGCCAGAATTCCCAACTGTGAATTCCCAACTGTGAAAAATAAGTGTTTGGTATTCAAGTTGTGCAATGTGTACAGTCACCTGATCTGATTGATACAATCAGGAGTTTCTAGAGGAATTTCACTCACATGGACCCTCTGTGGGCTGGAATAACAAAGGAAGGCCTTCTTGCAAGGCTGGATTGCCTCACAGGATAGTAGTCTCAGACTTTATACCTAGGTGCACTGGCTGGGTTTGTGTCAATTTGACACAACTAGATTCATAAAAGAGGAAGGAGCCTCCTCCGTAGAGGAAATGTCTCCATGAGATCCAGCTGTAAGACATTTTCTTCATTAGTAATTGATGGAGGAGGCCCCAGGGCCATTGTTAGTGGTGCCATCCCTGGGCTGGTGGTCCTGGGTTCTATAAGAAAGCAGCCTGAGCAAGTCATGGGGAACAAGGCAGTAAGCATAATACTTCCATGGCCTATGCATCCGCTCCTGACTTGACGAACCTATACTTTTTGTGTTCCTGTCTCAACTCCCTTCAATACTAAACAGCAATATGTAAGTGCAAGCTGAATAAAATCTTTTCTCACCAACTTGCGTTTTAGTCATGTTTCATCACAGCAATAGTAACTCTAAGACAATAGCTAATTAAGACTAAGTCATGGTAGGATTGTTGCTCAACTGACAAAGTATCTGCATTGCAAGCATGAGGGCCTGAGGTCAACCCTGAGATGCCACATAAAAGAAAAACCTCAACATGTTAATTAGCCTATCACTAGAAGTGTCAAAGACAGACAGACCCTCATGACTGATTGGCAGCCAGTTAACATACTGGACAGGTTCCTGGGCAGTGAGATGCCTCATCTCCCTGTAAAATGGTGTCCAGCACATGAGGGGCATCACTCGAAGTTCTCTTCTGACATCCCCATGTACATGAGCAAGATTAAGTCAGCTTTTAAGACCTACCTTAAAGGCCACATAAGCAGCAAGTCACCAAGATTGTCCAAGATTCTAGAAGAAGCAACAGAAATTCTACCCCATCGGGGGAAGTGAATCAAAGAAGTTAAAAGCACATTATAAAACCAGTAACCCTTCCCCAGAACAGTTGTGCTCTGAGGCAGTAGTTCCTAATTCTGTATTTAGGGGAGCCTTACTTCACTGATCAACAAGACAGTATCATGGGATACAGTCAGCTTACGCCACTGAGGTAGTGATGTCATTGAAGGAAATATTTGCAAGATCAGAGAGCTAGAGTGGACAAAAGGGAATGTCAAGGAAGAGGGTGGAGATGAGAGGAAGGATGGCCTTTATGTCTTAACTTATTAGGGTTTATTATGACTTAGCGTTACAGTCTCTTATTTATGATGTTCTTTCTTAATTTATATAAGGAACACGCCTGGTTTTTGTCAAGTGATTGCTTTATTCAAATTTTTCTGAGGTATGCCATTATTCAGTCTACTATTAGGCACACTATTATGGCAGCACAGGTGAAGGTGATAATTTAATGATCTATTTATCAAAGTAATATTGGAGGTCTACAATCAGTCTGTGAGAGCAACAGCACAAACAACGACCAAGAGAGGTAACAGACCTATGGGAAATAGGGCCAGGAGCCAGCTCCCTCCCCCCACTGAATTTGTAGGCTTTGGAGTATG
The DNA here is from genome assembly GCF_903995435.1 of Acomys russatus. Lineage (NCBI taxonomy): Eukaryota > Metazoa > Chordata > Mammalia > Rodentia > Muridae > Acomys > Acomys russatus. The sequence goes on from NC_067141.1 coordinate 174,190, forward strand.
TTAATTTAACAACCATACATGTCTCTCTCCTAGATGTTACTGCAAGGGACAATACAGCCAACAGGCAGAGAATTGAACCACCTTTGAAAGCTTTCCTGACACTCAGGGTGATAATATACTCTCATACACACACACACACACACACACACACACACACACACACACACACACACATATGCTGGAGCTGCATCCTCTGGGTAGAAGAGGCAATAAACTCTACTGTGGTGGAGGGCATTCTAACACCTCCCTCAAGATGCTGGAAAATTTCATATCAGCAAAACCTTGGTGTTGGGGCTGGAGAGATAACATAGCAGTTAAGTGCATTACAGCCAGCTCAAATGATTTGGGTTTGGTTCTCAGCATCCACATGGTGGCTGACAACCAATCCTAACTCAGATTCCTTCACATGATGCCTTCTTCTGGCCTTCTGAGGTATCAACTATGTATGTGGTGCTGGCAAAACATTAAACATTCCTACACATAAAATAGAATAAATATTTTTAAATGTATTTTATTAATTTATTCATATTACATCTCAATTGTTATCCCATCCCTTGTATCCTCTCATTCCTCCCTCCCTCCCTCCCATTTTCCCCTTACTCCCCTCCCCTAAGACTGTGAATGAGAGGTATCTCCTCCCCCTGTATATGCTCATAGGGTATCAAGTCTCTTCTTGGTAGCCTGCTATCCTTCCTCTGAGTGCCACCAGGCCTCCCCATCCAGGGGCCAAGGTCAAATATGGGGCACCAGAGTTTATGTAAAAGTCAGTCCCCACTCTCCACTCAACTGTGGAGAATGTCCTGTCCATTGCCTACATCCGGGCAGGGGTTCAAAGTTTACTGCACGTATTGTCCTTGGCTGGTGCCATAGTTTGAGCAAGATCCCTAGGCCCAGATATGCCTGTCAGAATGTTCTTCCTGTAGGTATCTAGGACCCTCTGGATGCTTCTATTTCCCCGTTCTCCCATGATTCTCTCACTTAGAGTCCCAATAGAATGTCCTCCCCTCTGTCCCACTTTCCTGATCTCAAGCTGTACTATAAGACAACAGTAATTAAAACAACATGGTACTGGCACAGCAATAGGCTGGTTGATCAGTGGAATAGAATCAAAGACCCAGAAATGAACCTACACACATGTGGTCACTTGATTTTTGACAAAGAAGCCAAATCTATTCAATGGAAAAAGGATAGCATCTTCAACAAATGGTGCTGGCCTAACTGAATGTCTACATGTAGAAAAATGCAATTGGACCCATATTTGTCACCATGCACAAAACTCAAGTCCAAGTGGATCAAAGACCTCAGCATAAAACCAGAGACACTAAACTGGTTAGAAGAAAAAATGAGAAAGAGCTTGGAACACAGGAGACAACTTCCTGAACATACCACCAACAGCCCAGGCCTTAAGGTCAGCAATTAATAAATGAGACTTCATGAGGCTGAGAAGCTTCTGTAAGGCAGAAGACACTGTCAACAGAACAAAGTGACAGCCTACGCACTGGGAAAAGATCGTCACCAACTCTAACCTGACAAAGGTCTAATATCCAAAATATTTAAAGAACTCAATAAATTAAACACCACCAAACCAAACAACCCAATTGAGAAATGGGGCTCAGAACTAAACAGAATTCTCAACAGAGGAATTATCGAATGGCTAAGAAACACATAAAGAAATTCTCAACGTCCTTAGTCATCAGAGAAATGCAAATCAAAATGACTCTGAGATTCCATCTTACACCCATCAGAATGGCAAAGATCAAATCTTTTTAAAATAAGCAACAACAACAACAACAACAAAAAAAACAAACTTGTTTCCCAGTAATGTCCAGAGTCAACAAGTAATGATTGACAATCTCTGTCTTTGATCCTAGAGAAGCTTCAAGTATTAAATAAGAACATTCATTTGCATGGACAGGACATTCTCTTCAGTTGAGTGGAGAGTGGGAACTGACTTTCATACATACTCTGGTGCCTCATATTTGACCATGTCCCCTGAATGGGAGACCTGGTGGTACTCAGAGGAGGGATAGCAGGCTACCAAAAAGAGACTTGATACCCTATGAGCATATACAGGGGGAGGAAGTCTCCCTCCATCACAGTCATATGGGAGGGGAGTAAGGGGAATGGGAGGGAGGGAGGAATGGGAGGATACAAGGGATGGGATAACCATTGAGATGTAATATGAATAAATTAATAAAATAAAATTAAAAAAATAAACTATCCACATTGTCACATGACAATCCCAGTACTTGGGAAGCAAGACAAGTGGATCTCTATGAAAAAAAAAAAAAAAACAAAAAACATTCATTTGCATATGTCTTGATGGTGTCTAGTTGCCTAGACCCACTACTGAGATTGAAGGTTCATTCAATTTCTTTACTGCACCAAAGACACTGAATTAATCAACTCATCAAGAGAAAAGGTTGGTTTGAACTCATAGTTTGAGAGTTTTCACCCTGTATTGGCCTGGACTCACTATTTTAGTACTGTGGTGAGGCAGCACTTACACCTCACGGCAAATGGATATAATGGCAAGTGTATATAATAGAGCAAAATATCACCTTACAAGCCATGGAGAAGAAAGGGAATGAAGAAAGTCAGCATCTTGCTCCCCTGCTGTGAGTATGTTCCCAATGACCAAACATGCCCCACCAGGCCACCTCTATGGTCCACCTCCTCTCAAAAGTGCAGTCTATAGCTCTAGCTTCCAATGTGGAGGGCACATAGGACTGCCAGTACCCAAGCTGCAGCATTTTGTCACAGACTTGCTCCCAGCGCGTGCTGAGAGGAGAACTGGATAAGAACCAGAAAAGATGAATCTCTTTATTAGAGACTATGGCACCCAAGAACCACAGTCAACTTTGCACAGTACCAGAGGAGGTCATTTTATCAAGTGTTAGGAAATTTGGGCTTAGTCTGAAGAGTTAAAGAAGTTAATGCAGAGCAAAAACTCAGTCAACTGTGCATTCTTAAATCATCTGCTGACTGAAGGGAAAATGTGTTAAAGGGGAAACTGGGAAGTGCTTAGAGAAACCTTTTCATGGAAGCTAATGGGGAGGGGGTTGGAAGGGAAGGGCTGCTGAAGGATGACTCTTGGGATTTTAGCCCAGCAAACTGGGGTTTATGGTTTCAGTACTTACTGAGAAGGGTAGAGCGGGATGTGGGAATATGGAGTTTCACTCGGTGGCCATGCTCATTCAGGTTAACAGTGCTAGTTGCTAAATATTAATATCTAGTGTGTTTAATATTAGTCTGCAACAGCTGAATAATTAGTCAGATATGTAAGTCTGAGCTTAGAGAGATTAAGACTTTGAATGTAGTTTAGGTAATAATCAACCAAGCAGATTGTTGAGATGGGCAAAGAATACATGTAGTTTAGGTAATTAGCAACCCAGGAGATTGTTGAGATGGGCAAGGAGTACACATGGTGAGAGGAACAGAAGATTACTGAGGACAGGGTCTTGAAAAGACATAATACTTAAAGGTTACAAAAGGAAGGGAGGCGGCATGAACACTAAGGAGAAAGAAGGCCAGTGTAGCATCAGAAGGAAGGAAGGAAGGAAACTCTCCTGAAAGAACTGTACAGCAGTGCTGAGACCAGCCACAGAAAGAACCAAAGAGAGCCCATTACATCTAGTGACAGAACATTTGGGCACCTGTCTCCCTCACCCCACCAACACCCAGTTGAGCATGTGGGTCAGAACACTGTTTGTAACTGTTGGCTGAGCCATGGTGCATGAAAGGATAGAAGCCGCTTGTGCCATCTACGCTTTCTATGTATATGAATGAGAAAAGGAGTGAGAGAAAAGTTAAAGATTCAAGGCTGCAGCCTATGAAGGAGGGAGGGGCTTGAGTGATATGGCAAACTCTTATATATTCTACCCAACAGTTAGTTCCCTCTCCAGATATCTACCCCACACATTGCTAGACAAGTCTGTTTAGAATCACTATGAGCTCAGTACTCGGGCAGGAGTTATGGCTGTACCAAAATCATCTTCCTCCAGCCAGTTAGGAAGTTCCACTACTGCTAAGTGCTGGCTTCCTGACCTTCTATGATAGAGTCGACTGTTATTTAGAACTATCACTGCCCCCTCTGTCCCAAGGAAAGAGATTTCTGCTTCTCTGAAGTCGAGCCCAGTGTCTATCACTCATCTCAATTGTAAGCAGGAATGGTGCCAGCAGGTCTCAGAATTCTTAACCTGGTTTGACTTCATCTGTAGCCATCTGCCACACTGATAAAGAGGGGACACACTAGGAACTCACTGTCATCCAAACCAAAGGCTCCAGGAAGCAGAAATAAGCCCAGACGGCCCCCTGTCCAGAAGCTGCAGACCCAAGGGAAGAAAATACATGTGGTGTAAGTCCCTGAGATTGGAAAGCTGTACATTTATGCAATATTACCATAGCAATCAACAACTAGTGAAAAGATAACCCCTCCTTTAGCAAAACTAGTCTCAAATACTTGGCAGTAAACTATGACCTAATAGGATTTACAAATGCCAACAGCTTGTGTTTTCATAGTATTTAGTTTTGTTTGTCCATGGCACTTAACTCATTTTAAAGTTAGAGTAAACATAGGAGATTTCATGCTGAATTAATATTGATTTCCTTTAAAAAAAAAAAAAAACATGTTGGGGGTTTTGAGAAATAGTTGATGCTAGAGCACCACCCCCCACCAGGCTGTGGCCCAAACCCTGCTTCCCCTCTGTAGCACTGAAAAAGAAAGGAAGCAGTGTAAAGCAAGAAGCAAGAGCACCAAGCACTGAACACTGAGCACCAAGCACCAATCACTAAGCACCAAGCACCAAGAAGTAACTCAAAGGTGAGCCATCTGAGCCAAAGTTTGAGAAATATTTCAGCCAAAATAGGTCAAGGTAATTGACGTGGGAAAGAGGAAGAGCCAAAAGAGCTCATAGGGCAGGGCATGTGGTGTCACCTTACCTAAAAGGAAGCAAGTGGGGGCCCTCTGGGAAAGGGACTCACTTTCAGAGCTGAAGGTAAACGTGTCTCACCTAGGTCTCTTACCAGGAAGGGTACACTGCCCGCTTGGACCCTCAATTTGTTCGTCTGTGGAAAGCAAGTGACACGGTCCCTGTACAGGTTCAGGTAAGCAAGCAGGAGGAAGTAAAATGTGGGAGAGATGCATGTGCAGGAAAAAGGCGAGCATGAAGCTTCCTCACCATCCAGGCAAGGCTGTGTGCACTAAAATAACTGATTGCATCATTTTGGCTTTCTTTGCTCTGCCACTACAAGAGCCTGTCTGCTGCAAAGGGGGAGCTGGAGGGGAAGTTTGGAGGGAGTTATGAGCAGGAGAGAAGGAAGCTCTGTCAACTCCTATGATCCAGTCTTTCTGTCGACATCCACCCAAAACTTCCCAGTTTCTAGCTTCATACTAGAACTGGGTTGCTGACAAAGGGGAAGGTCCAAAAAATAAGGCAGCTGGGGCCCTCTGAGGCTGTAAGCTAGGTAAAGAATTGCCCAACCCATTGCCACTTTGACTGGTCCAGCTCTTCCAGCAAGCTGAGCAGTGGAAGCAATATGGGAGTGCGATACCTAAAATCTGTACTATAGAAGAACTCCCAGAGGACAGTGCACTACTCAGGGCAATCTGATTGTTTTATCATTTATTTACGTTTGCAAATATGTTATAATACATATTGTTCCAGAAGCTAGAGTAATACTTTAAGCCATAACTCACTATGAGCTCTTCCTACCTAAACTTGGTATGTCAGTGTTTGGTGCCTCTTGCCAACAGGATCAGCAGGGAGGTCAATCTGGAGGAGTCCAGTTGATGGGAGGTAGTTTGGGTCTCCCTCTTCCTTAGCGGACACACTACCCATGAGCTCCTACTGGAGCTCCCTCTAGCCTCCAAGAGAGTTCATTATTTCTTCATTCCTTGGCAACTGGGTGGAAGAGTGTCCCAGGAAAGGTCGTGCATTGACAAGCTAGTTTTGTGCTGCTCCAGGGCCAATCTATGGATGGTGACAATAAATAGTATGAAGGCAGAATTTTCTAGAAATCAGTCTTCCCCTCAATGCTCCAGTCTACTTTGTGTAGCCTGTCTATTTTACGTGCACCTTCTGGTGTCCAAGTTCTCTATTTCTTCCTGCATCAGAAAAATATTTCAGTTTTCCAGGACAGGAGTGTGTCCAGATTTGGATTAGCAGCCTCAACCTTGCAAGGTTCTCAGGCTGAGCCCAGTCTATTAACCCAGAAGGAAAGGAAACAAAGCTCAAGGACGCTGCTTAACAGCTGGTCTGACCACAAACCAGGCAGTGTTCAGACCTTCTCCTTTATTTATTCAGCTGCCAATACATGATTTTTAGTGCTGGATACACTTGAGGGAAGTGTTTAACAAATATGGTTGGCAATATGGCTCAGCCATTAAAAGCACCTTCTGAGTAAGCCTGGTGACAATCCCCAGAACCCACATAAAGTCTGGCTGGGGTGCACATTTGTTTTTTTTTTTTTTTTTTAATTTTATTAATTTATTCATATTACATCTCAATGGTTATCCCATCCCTTGTATCCTCCCATTCCTCCCCCCCCCCCCCTTTTCCCCTTACTCCCTCCCCTATGACTGTGACTGAGGGGGACTTCCTCCCCCAGTATATGCTCATAGGGTATCAAGTCTCTTCTTGGTAGCCTGCTATCTTTCCTCTGAGTGCCACCAGGTCTCCCTATTCAGGGGACTTGGTCAAATATGAGGCACCAGAGTACGTGTGACACATTTGTAATTCCAGCACTCCTGTTACAATATGGAAAAGAGAGTCAAGAGGATAGGCCCAAAGCTCACCAGCTAGCTAGCCTGGAGGACTGATGAGTCCCAGATTTGGGGGAAAAATAGAATCAGGGTTCACCTGAAAGAAGGAGTGGGGATTGAAAGTAAGGTACAGAGACACGAGAAATAACAAGTCAAGTCGGGAAATTTCTGATCAAGACTCTCTTTAATGCGGACTAGTAAGACTTTATATAGTAAGGTCAATAGGATCTATTCTGATCCCTCTCTCCCTAGCTCCCAAGGCAAGAAGAACACAATAGCCTGAACAGTTCCCTGTAAAAACTTCTTATTTTTTTAGTAGCTCTCTGAAAGGATTTCCTTAAGCCTCTATGTGTTTCTCAGTAGGGACTTCCCTACTTCTTTCAAAGGTAAATAGTCCAAAGACAGCCTGGAACACAAAGACCTCCTCAGGCAAAGGTCAGCAACTGGAAGGTCACAGCCTGCAGCCTAAGCACGGGATTTCTGACTTGGCACGGCTTCCCACAGAGGAGAGTGCTTGCCAGAAGCAAGATAGTCTCTGCCTGAATGAGGTGGAAAGCAAGGTCCAAGCCTGTCATCCACATCCACAAGCACATGAGGACATGAGGGGTGGGGCACTAAAAATAAATTCAAAGTTTTATATAAAATAAAGTCTCTAACCCCCACCCACCCACCCCCCACCATGGAATTTCAACTGTAGGCATTAGAGGTGCCAAAAGAAACTGACAATAGAAGATTAAGGAAGAATTAGTAACACTGCCAACTTACTATGTTCTAGGCAATTTATTTATGATAGTGACTTTAGTTTCTCATCTTAACTGGTTTCATGCATTTGGGAAGGTTCCTTGTTTCTGACACTCAAAACCAACTCTACTACCGTTTCTACCCTTTGGGGGGATGCTGAGGAAGCCACTGATGATAGATGGGTCACTAAGAAAGACAGAAATAGGCTCCATTCCCTGATGTGTTTATACTGGCCTACAGAAAAGAAGATTTCTAAACCAAGAAAAAAAATCTGAATGTAGATATAGGTAGATACAAGAAAATATCATATGGACATGAATATGGTCATCCATCAGCTGAGAGGGGCCTGGGATGGAGCCTGACCTCACAGCCTCAGAAGGAGCCACCCATGCCAATACCTGCTGGCTGTGGCTAGCCTTCAGAACTGTGACAGGATGCATCCTGTGGTTTAAGCCTCTTAGCCTGTGTCTTTTTGGTATAGTGCACGTAAAGCAGCATATGAGGGCTGCAGGAGCAACGAAGGACAGAGAAAGTGTAACATAAAACCCAGAATTTGCAACAATGCCCCCCCCCCCCACTGAGAGGCTTGGGTTTCATTAAATTTGTGTTAAATATTGGTTTTACTTTGAAACTTTTCAGTGTTATTGAAGTATAACTGAGAAGTTGATATATTGTAAATATGTAAGGTATATGCAATATTTTAATAGAGATATACATTGTGGACTACAATTGAGCTAATTAACATATATATAATTTTACGTAGTTTTTCTCTCTCACTTCCTGCCTCCGTGTGTGTGTGTGTGTGTGTGTGTGTGTGTGTGTGTGTGAGAGAGAGAGAGAGAGAGAGAGAGAGAGAGAGAGAGAGAGAGAGAGATTAGATATCTTCTCTTTCCTTTGGTGTGTCAGCTGGGTTAAACTGACTACAAATACGTGAGTTTATTTCTAAGCTCTCCACTCTCTTCCACTCATGGAAGCATCTGTTATCAAGTCTGGATCACATTGTTTAATCACTAAAGTCCTGAAGTATATTTTGAAATTCGGTACTGCAATGCTTCTGGCTTTGTTCTTTTTGCTCAGAGTCACTTTAAGTAGTCAGGATCACATTGCTACTCCGTGTGAATTTTGGAATTCTGCAATTTTGGAATTTTGCCAAGTATTGTATTGAATCTGCAGGTCACTGTATATACCATGAAAATTTTAAAAATAATAATTTTCCGATCCATGAACCCAGAATATATTTTTATTTACCTATGGCTCCTGTTTTTCCCATCAATATTTTATTGTGCATAGAAAGTACACAGGGCTGCTACCTCTGTAGTTAAATTGATTTTCAAGTATTTTATTTTACTCTTAAACTACTATGAATGGAGTTACTTTCTTGCTTCCATTCTCTTTTTTCTTTTGTTTTATTTAGGTAATTTTGTCGGTAGTGCATAGAAATGCCACTCATTTTTTTTATGCCATTGAGTTTTATATTTTATCTTTGTACCCTATAAATTTATCAAATTAGTAGTTCTAGAAGTGTGGTGGGTGAGTCTTCATGGCTTTTCTACAGCAACCCCGTCATCTTCAGTGTTCATGTACCAGTCGCTTCTTATTTGAGGGCGTCTGTGTTCCCCTGGCTAGTTTTGGCTAGGACTTCATCACTATATTGAATAGAGATATGAAAGCATTCACATATTCTTTTATCATTACTCTAATGTATTTTTTTATTTTTGCTATATCTTCCAGTTATCAGAATTATGGACTGTGAATTTACTGTGAATACAGTAAAATTCACAGCACAAAGACAGCTTATTGGCAGAAACTATGTACATTGTTTTTAAATTATGTATAATTCTAACTCAGTTCATAAATTAGTTTCGGCACAAATAATTAAATTAGTTTACAACTTCTGCCTATAAGGTTATATTTCATGTAATGATAGTTATGTTTACTTTCCCCTCAACCTCACTTACTCTTCCTTCTTAAATGTGTTCTCTTCTACCTCACTGAGCTTCTGTGCATTTTGAATTCTCCTTCTGGTAACTCACAGGCCTCTAAGTCCTGTGGTAGGCTGCTACAGCTTTATTATTTTTCTTTAATGGTATGCAGTTTGGCTGATTCCTTTTTATGTAATTCACTATTTACATCGGCCTGTACCTTTGAAGAAACAAATACTGCTTTCCGTCCTTAGGTCTTAGATCTTTGATATGGCACGGCTGCCTTAAGGATCACAACCAAATATTCTTAGAACCAGCGCCATGACTGCTTGCTGACATTTCTTTTTGGCGAATCAGACATGGGTTCTGAACGACGCCATTCTAACTTTTCCTCTCTGATTAATAAAGGATCTCTCTGTGAAAACAGGTGTTTGGGTGTGGCTTTGCCTAAACTGGGGTCCAGGAAGGAATCCCCCTGGAGTAGAAAAGGGGATCCTCCTACATTTATGGTCCATGGTTGGACTAGACCAACGCAAGGGGACTGGGGTTTGCTCCAGGGTGCAGAACAGATCTTTTACTTGGCTTGCAAATGACTGTAACTCCCTCTAAGTCTCAAGCAGGACTGTTGCTTAAAATCGAGAGGGTTCTGGGTCAGAAAGTATCAATGCAATCTGAGGCTATGAGGCCCTGGTACCAAGCTGTAGGGTTGCTTCGGGATCTAAGACAGAGTCAAAGTTTTAACCCCTCTTCCGATGCTTACGTCCCAGAGTTCAGCCCCCTGCGTGTGAGAGAAAGTGAAACCAAGATTCAGGGCCCTCCGAGGAACTGAGGCTGGCAAGCCTGCCCTAAAGAATACACTGGAAATGACTTCTGCTCAGGCCTAGTATGGCAGAATTGCTCTCAGACCACCACTGAGGAATTGAGATCTGGATCCTTTGGGTTTGCTTTATGCCTGGAGTTCATAAATGTGCCCCTAGAGATGTATCTAGGCAGATCTTAGCTGTTCTGTGCAGGAGGGATTACTATTGGAGTAGAACAAGCTTGGGCGCCTTTTCGAGAGCTACTGCAGTGCCAGGGTTGATAGGCATGTCCTAGAGACCAACGTGGGCACACTTCCCTCTGCATCTATGTGCAGTGATGACCATGTCACCCTATAGCTGAGAAGAGCTGCGGGCAGTGTTAGAGTGTCATTTCAGGATCTGCAGTTGAGACTAGGTGAAACAGACTTGTCTCCTAATTGGCTGGATGTATGTGAACTCACTTCTGGTCCCTTGACAAAGCTTGTGGCATTAGAACTAAAGCCACAGAAGGCTTCTGCCAAGGTTACAAGGGCCATGGAGCCATTTCTAGGTCTGGAACTTGAACCATAGTGTGACACTGGAGCAAAGTGTGTTCACTGAAACCACCCTTCTAGATCTCAGAGCTTCTGGCTGTGACAAACTCTTACTCAAGCCCCTAGGCTTCCACTGAAGTGCTTTTGTCTACAGATTACCTGCAGGCACATGAAAGAGGACCACCACCTAATAAACCTCCTTGCAGAGGTCTAGCCTTCTGTGTCTGGTGATAGTCACTGGTGATTAGAGCCATAGTCTCTTTGTGTTGCTTTCCTCTGTCTGCTTTCACACCATTTTCTCTATTTTCAAAATATTTATTTTATGTGTTTTCTCTCCCTCTCTCTTCTTCCCTTTCCCATCTCCTCCCTTCACTTGCCCTCTCCCAGTCTCTCTCCACAGGCATTTTGCTGTTGTTGTTTTGTTTTGTTTTTTGTTTTGTGGATGTCCTTGGAAGCCAGAAGAGGGCATCAAATGCCTGGGAGCTGAAGTTAGGGGTAGTGTGAGACTCCTGACATTCAAACTAGGAACCTAAATCTCGTCTCTGCAAAGGTAGTGCACACGGATAACAGCTGCACCATCTCCTCAGCACTGTCTATAGTTTTTATTAAGAAGAATACGGTTATATGCCTATGTGGTTTTCTTCTTATATTTCCTCTGTTTATACTTCTTTCTTTTATTCTAAGAGTCGATAAATTTGTTTTTCACCAAAATCTGAGATTTTGGGTTATTTGTTTTCTTCTGGCACTTAACTGGTTCCAAGGTCTGCCAATGTTCCAGTTCCAGTTTCAAAGTTCTCTCTATTATAATGAGAAGTTGTTTCTTTTTATCTAATTTCAGGTTCATTGATCATCTTGACTCTACTAGAAAATCCAATTAATTAATTTTTAACTTAAAACAAGTTTTTCAGTAAATGATTCCCAAATACAAATTGTATTTCTCTGCTAAAGATTCTTTTTGCTTCTCTGTAGCCTACTTCTCTTCAGTTCTTAAACTGCTCTCTAACATTTATTAAAATTATTATCTACTAATCCCAATCTTGTTCATCAATTTTGCCCACTGATGACCTGTTTTTCTTGAGAGTGGTCATGTTTTTCTTTTTTTTTTTTAACCTAATTTGTTTTAATTTATATCATTTCCACTCTTCCTTCTTCCCCCTTCCAACTCTTCTCTTCTTTAATCATTGCTTCACACACAGTCTAATATATGTATTTAGTGTTTAGTGTTTAAGTGTTTAGCGATGACCACTGGGGATTGGGTAAGCTATAAGGAGACTCATTTATGATGCTCTCCCATAAGCCACTACTGTCCTATAGCAGTGGTTCTCAGCCTTCTTAGTGCTGTAGCCCTTCAGTACAGTTCCTTATATTGTGGTGATACTGAACTATAAAGTTACTTTTATTACTACTTCATAACTGCAATTTTACTACTGTTATGAGTTGTAATGTATGTGTTTTCCAATAGTCTTAGGTGTCAAAGGCCAGCTTTGACACACAGGACAAACTGAGGTGGGAGGTAGAGTCGGTGAAAGAAGCCAAAAGCTTGTAGCTTCTTTGATGAAGAGTAAGAACTACCTATCTTTGGGCACAAAGATAAGTATTTAGCATGCAATTAGAAGTTACACTAGTTTAGGAAAGTAGCGTAAGTGTGTTCTCCTCTAAGGTCTATGAGATTATCACACACAAGTAATTGGCCACGTTTGTAGTCCTAGGCAAAATTCACCCCTTAAGTATTCCTTACGTCCAACTAGGCAGCTAGTGTTTGCCCACAAGATGTAAGTGCCACTATTGTACCTTGGGAGCATCTTGCTATGCTAGTTATTGTTGTGGCTTGCAAGATTTACAGCTGGGTAGGACTACTGAATGCTTTCCTTCCTTGGAAGTTTACATAGATTCAAATATTATGAGAGCTAGTCCTCAAGGAAGAGTCTTTCAGGTCAATTCCAGCTCAATTCCTCTAAATTTTGTGTCTGAAACCTGTGGTATCTTCAGAAGTAGGGTCTGACTATGAAGTCCTGGTGGAGTGGGGCCAACTGAGGGCAATGGCAGTATTCTACCTTATTTGCAGAGTCTCTTTTATTCCCCTGAACAACAACTCTGAAATATCTGTTGCATCTGAGTGTCTATACGTCTGTGTCTCTATAGCGTCTGTGTGTCTGTGGTGTGGAAGATGGAATCCAGGACCTGACATATTCTGGGAAGACCACTACACACTCGGCTGTGGTAATTCGGGTTTTGTGCTGAAAGGTTTTAAGTTTCAATTTGTTCTTCTGAATTACTTTCTCTCTCCCTCTCTCTGTCTTTCTCTGTCTCTCTCTCTCTCTGTGTGTGTGTGTGTGTGTGTGTGTGTGTGTGTGTGTGTGTCTCCTTCTCTGTCTCTCTCTCTGTGTCTCTGTCTCTGTCTCTGTCTATCTGTCTCTCTCTCTCTCTCTCTCTCTCTCTCCCTCCCTCTCTCTCTCTCTCTCTCTCTCTCTCTCCCTCCCTCTCTCATTAGCAGGCAGTGAACTTATTGACAGAAGCTAGGTTCTCTTTTATCTCCCTGTCTGGGCTTTCTCCATACAATGAGACATCCATTTAATCTTCCTCCCTTCCATGTGAAAATGACTCCAATTTCTGTTTACTTTAGTACCTCACTAGTATCTTCTGATATTAATAAAGAAAGACAGTTTATAGATGATTAATCATTGATATGTGCTGGAATGTTGATTTGCTTGTTTGTCTGTTTGTTTTTGAGACAGGATGTTCTAGTTTGAATGAAAAGGGCCTGCATAGACTCACAGGGAGTGGCTCAATTAGGAGGTGTGGCCTTGCTGGAGTAGGTGTGGCATTGTTGGAGGATATGTATCACTGGGGTAATCTTTGAAGTTTCAGATGTTCAAGTCAGGCCCAGTATCTCACTCTCTTCATGCTGCCTGTCCATCTAGATGTAGGGCTCTCAGTTAGCTCTCCAGCATCATGTCTGTCAGTGTGCCTCCATGCTCCCCACCATGATGACAATGGAGAAACCTCTGAATTGTAAGCCAGTCTCAATTAAATGCTTTCTATTATGAGAGTTGCTGTGCTCATGACATCTCTTCACAGTAATAAAACCCTAACTAAAACACAAGGACTCACTATGTAGTTCTTGGTGGCCCAGAACTCACTATGTAGAACAGGCTGGCCTTTAACTCATGAAGCTATTCCTGGCTCTGCCTCTTGAGTGCTGGAAGTGAAGGCACCAACACATGTGGCCTCTGAACGCTAATATTACAGAAACCACTCTGCTGCTATCTTTCTGTTCATTGCCATGAGTTATTTGATGAGTCTCTTCTAACCTTCGGCATGTATTGTCTGTGTGTAAATTTTAACTAAGTCCCATGTGCTATTGTATAATAAAATGTCTTAGGGGTCCTCAGAGTAATATGAACAGGTATTTGGAGTTGAGCCAAACCACCAGCTCAAGTCTGAGCTTTGTTCTCCCTCAGACCTTTGTTGCTGGCTGGAGCAAGACATGTTGACTATAGAAATAGAGACAGAGGACTTGCAAAAGAGCTGGAGCTATTCCCAGGATAAACATGCGGTTGTGAGCATAGTGACTAACAGCCAAGAATTTACACTCAGGTAAAACTAGCCTCAAATGCCCTTTCTGTCTATAGTGAACTTGGTCAACTGGCTGGATTCTTAGTGTCAACATTCACATTGGTAAAATGGTCATGATAATAGTAACATCTACATAGTCTTTTATGATGTGACTTGACTTATGTAGAAGAATTAGAATACATTTAAGTTCATATTGTTTGGTCAGTGTGGTGGTTTGAGTGAGAATGGTCCCTGTAGGTGTGTATTTGAATGCTTGGTTTCCAGTTGGTAGAACTAGAACTGTTTAAGAAGGATTAGGGAGGTGTGGCCTTGTTAGAAGAGGCAGGTCACTGGGAGTGGGCTTGGAGACTCCAAAAGCTCACATCAGGCCCAGAATCTCCCCCAACTCTGCTCTTTGTCTCTTCCTTGTGGGTAGGATATAAGCTCTCAGCTACTGCTCCAACATCATGCCTGCCTGCCTGCTGCCATGCTCACTACCATGGTGGTCAAAGACTCTATTGTTGTCTGGAATCATGAGCTCCAAATTAAACACTTTCTTTTATAAGTTGCCTTGGTCATGATGTCTTATATACATACATACAACAGTCAGTGAAAAGAAAAAAAATATGTCCTAAGGCTTTACTATATGTTTAAATAAGGCTGTGTTTACAATTTCTTTGTAATAAGAAGCAAAAATAATCAGACTAGGGATGTATCTCAGTAGTAAAGTGATGGTCCACTAAGCAGTCTCCATCACTGAGATAGAGAGAGACAGAGACAGAAACAGACAGAGAGACAGAGACAGAAAGACAGAGAGAGAGACAGGAAGGAAGGAAGGAAGGAAGGAAAGAAGAAAGAAAGGAAAAGAAAAATATTAAACAGCCTAGCAGTGCCATCAAGATGGCTAGTGGGTAAGTGTGCTTGCTATGCAAATTTGATTACCTGAGTTTGATCCCTGGAACCCATATAAAAATTTAAGATCTGATGCCACATATCTGTAATTCCAATATTTAAGACCAGATGGCGCCCGGCGTTGTGCCACACACCTTTAATCCCAGCATGTGGGAAGCAGAGGCAGGCAGATCTCTGTGAATTCAAGGCCAGCCTGGTCTACAAAGTGAGTCCAGGGCAGCCAAGGCTGCACAGAGAAACCCTGTCTTGAAAAAAAAAAAAAAAAAAAAAGACCAGATGGACTTCTAAGACAAGGAAATTGCCTGGAAGCTTAGAGGTCACTTATCCTGAAGAACTCAGCCCAACAAAAAGAAGAGACTGATCAACACAATAGGAGAAAACTGACTCCTGATGTCATCTGGCATGTACACACATGTACATACTCACACATTTAGTACAAGCGCTCATACACAAACAGGGGGCAGGGGATAAGCTTTAAATAATGAACATTTTAAATCTCTAATATGAAGGGTATTGATGTGATTAATACTTGCTGGCTCTTAGGTCAACTATCTGCCTGTGTTGATGAATACACCTAAACAAATAAACAAACAAGCAGATATTATTTCTTCTCTCTTACTATTCATCTCTCCTTATAATTAGCAACAGCAGCACTCTTAACTCATGCCAGGTCCTCCTCTAAGTAGTGTACATATAACTTATAATTATCACAACTATCATAGGAGTCAATACTATTGTTCTCATCTTCAAATGGGGAACTAGAAACAGTTGTATAACAACTACAGAGGATCTATATAGAACCCAGACTCCACTCTCTACATCTGGGTCGAAGTCTCTTTGTAAACTGAGAGCTGCTGTCTCAAAAATGCTTTCTGTGTGCTGGGTGTTGGGAAGTGTCTTCCAAACTGTAGTCCACACGAAATCTGAGGTGAATAAGAAAGCCATTGGTGCCTTCTTATGAGAACAACAAAGATTCAACTACAGGATGATTTTGTAGAGTTTCAAAGACAACACAGATCTGGTTGATAAGAATGACCAGGCAACGGAAAGACAATGAAAAAATTTTTAATCCAAACCATACTCATTTTCTCAGAGAAGAATAGCTTCAGTAAGCCAGCTCATATGTATTCCCTGGGTGAAAAACCTAAAACCAGAAACAGGCACATCAGAAACCATAGAACCAAAATATTTTGAGAGAACTCAGTGGAAAAATTAAGTTCAGAAAAATGGAAATAAAGTCCTGTCCTGCCTTGTATAAAGTCCTCTGTGACTCTGAGAATGTTCTAGAAGAGCTTCAGCATCTGTTTCTTTGTGTATAAATCATGACTTGCTGTGCATCTCATTGCAGAACACAGTGCTCCTAGGTTTTTGTTTGTGGTCTTTTGGCTGTCTATCACAGGGCACCAAAAGTTCTGGAGAGCAATAGCCTTGTTTGGCCTATTCAAAGCCACATCTGTGCCTCAAAGATGCTCAGTAAGTGTGTGTAATGAGTGAGTGAATCACAGGTCCTTTATAGGATTATAGAAGGTAGTCTATATAAAGAACCAGGATGGAGATTCCACTACACAAGGTCACCTAGAAAAGATGCCCAAGAGTGTCTCTGCCACTTTATGATGTCCTGCTTCTGTGCAGGTTCCAGAAGAACTGAATCACAAGAGGGTAAAGATTAGTGAACATTTCATTATGTACCCAAGACTGTAAGTGATTTGTGATCCCCCTGGAGTTCTCTGTCTAGAACTTCAAGTCAGTGGCTTTAGGCTAACAGCAGACATGTTAATGTGGAGGAGGAGTCTGCAGAATCATCCTTTCTTTACTGCAGGCCATCTTGTAATGGAGCCATAGAGGAACAGAAACCTTCACAGTGCAACTAAGCTGTTCAGGCCTGTCCTCTTGGCCATGTATTACTGTGGTAGCTCAGCAGACATCTGCTAGGTCCAGAATGCCTCTCTCAGGTTCTACTGCCTGATCCTGCTTCACTTTCCAGAAGTGAAGATCCTGCTTCACTTTCCACCTCTCTCTCAGTGACTTTTGCACCGTGGTACTTTGGATATTTAATTTGTAGTTTGCAGTGGCCAGTCACCTCACCTAGCCATCTTCAGGAAGCCCAGCCTACCCTGAGCTTAAAATTTCACCGTAAATCAATCATTCAGAAAGGATGAGATCCACCAGGCTTGTCCCCCACTTTGTCTTCTTTGGTGGTAACTTTTAAGCCAAGGCATTTCTACCCCAGGTTCAACAGAGGCTACAAGGGTAAGAGTGTTGGGAAATCCAGGCCAGAACCCTGGAGGCCCTCCACTCTCCAACAGTATCCCCAAAATCAGAGCAATAGAAAAGGACTGCTCCAGGCACAGTGTATGGTCACCTTCATTAAACAATCAGTGCAACATCAAAATCGAGCCTCTGTCTAAATTCCTGGGTTGAGTTCTCTACTGACTAACATAATCCTTTCAATGATCTCATAGAGCTAAGCTTACAATAATCCAACATCATTTATTGATAAGCTGCCCCAATTCAAAGATGTTATGATTTACCCAGGGTTTCTTCTTACAAGTGGCAGATCAGAGATTTAAGCCTAAACATTTGGAACTACAAAGGCCCTGCCTTCTGCACATACACAGAATTGTTTGTCTTAATTAGAATTACACAGCCAACAGAGTCTATCACAGTGTGTTATGAGCCTCTCAAGAGTTACGTACTCCAATACTAACAATCAAACAAAATCCTTAGTACTTATCATTTTTATTGTACAAATGACATGAGGAATGGAGCAAGGGGCTCAATCAGGAAGGGACAGGTGCTGCACGCAGAGGTGAGGCTCACACTGAGATTGCTATGCCTCTGGGACATGGGTCTCAGCTTTGAAGGTGTGTGGCCCTTCAGCTTCAGAATAAATGAAAATGATGAAGTGTGCCTGGGAACGGGGAGCAACTTAGCTGCAGAGAACTTATGAAGACTCCACTTTTCTTACCCTGCCCCACCTTAAGTAGCATGTGAGAACTGGGAAGGTTCTGCACAGTCTTTTCCCCTAGTTGACTGCCCCTGCTGGAAGCCGGCACTGTTTTCTGATCTCTTGGCTAAACATCTCCACCCCATCCCCCACTCCTCAGAGCATCATCCAATTCCCGAAGTATCTGTTTAACAGTCTCCTCGGCCAGGGGACAAGTTCCACAGCTCTGTTTACAGTCCTGGGAAGGACTGTACACAGAGAACAGACCCTACACGTTTCCTCTCCTAGTCATAGCCTACCTGCATTCTGCACAGTACCAGGTAAGACAAAGCCCCCCACCCACCCCCATCCCAGGCTGTGTGTGTGTGCCTGCACATGAGCGTCTGTGTGTCTATGTGTATTTACCTCTTTCTCAACAGCCTTAAACCTGAGAATCCAGTCTTAAGTTCTGGGAACACCACTTACAAATTATGCATCCTTGGTCAAAACACTTAACTTCTCTGACATTTCCTTTCTTTAACTGTAATATAATGATAAGCATGTTGGTTAGAGGGATATCTGGGAACATACATGAGCTGTGTTTAGCATTGTGGCTGGCTCACAGGCAGGGACTGGTGTGCTTGGGAGTGAATAGAGAAGACAGGAGAGTCACTGAAAGAAACGTCTCTGTGCAGAGCGTTCACTTTCTTTAAAGTGACTTCCTCTAACCTGGTAAAGCTCTTGCTGAGCAAGCATTAGGACGTGAATTTGATCTCTAGCACCCATACAAAAGTTCAGGCATTGTGCTCTGTGGCATGAGCCTTATGTTTGTTAGCTTTTTGCTGTCTTGACACAAGCTAGGTCATTTGGGAAGAGAGAACCTCACCTGAGAAAGCACCTCTATCAGGTTGACCAGTAGGCAAATCTGTAGGGGACTTTTCATGATTAATGATTCATGATTCATGTGGGAGGACCCCCTGTGTGAGTTGCACTGTGGGTAGTGCCACTCCTGGGTACCTTGCTAATTACTAAAAATAAACCAAGAAAGCAGCATTCCTCAAAGTCCCTTCCTCTGTTTCTGTTTGTGCTCTTGCTTTGACTTCCCTCAACTATTGAGCATGATCGAGACATATGAGCCAAATAGGCCATGTCTTCTTCAAGCTGCTTTTGGTTATGGTGCTTATTACAGCAATAAAAAGCAACCTATGTCATCCCTATAATCCCACTGCCAGGAGTCAGAGGCATAAGGATCCTGAGGGCTCAACAACCCTCAAATCAGCCAACACCAGATCCAGTGAGAGACCTAGTCCCAAAAACTAAAGCAGAGACATATTGAGGAAAATACTTGATGTTGCCCTCTGACCTCCACATGTATGTGCATGCATGTACACAAACAGACACACACACACACACACACACACACACACACATATGGTGGGGGACGGGAAGAATCAGAACTGTTGGCAGTTGAAACATACCTCAACATTTTTAAAGTCTTAGTATGTTCTAGGCTCAATGCTGGCCAAGTGATTATGCCACTAAGTATCATGGGAATTAGGGTGGTAAGTATCAGTGCCCCAAACCCCAGAACGGGTAGGTGGTAAAGCCAAAGCCAAAAATCAAATCCTGACTCTGCAACTCTAGGTTCCTCAAGAACAAATTAAACATGTCAATCTTTTAAGTAACATTTTGTGTCTAATGGCTTATTGAATACATTTGATTCTCAAGGCACTGTACATGTCATTCTAGGGTCCTAGGCCCAGAAAACTTCAAATACACTTGGCCAAATTGCTTGCAGAATATACTTTAAAACACTTCAAAGCACCAGGCTTTCAAAACATTTCATAGTGTCTTCAGAATATATCCTTCAAGAGGGTAGACCTTCCTCCAGTGAATAAGATCTAAAAATACATGTGGAATAATAAGTGTTTCATAAATAAAAGAGAAATTGTTCTATGATTCTGACATTCTTTAGACACAATAGATTTTTCTCTTTCAAGCTTTCACCTCCCATTTGTTGAAATATGACAAAGGAAGAATCTAACATTGTGTTGACTACTTAGTGCCCAACAACAAACACTTTGATGGATAGCTATATATTAGCATTGATGTAATTGTTGCTATGTAGATATATAACTACAGAGAGTGATAAATAGAGATGAAATTTTAGGCATTGATACATAGTTCCAGAAATAGATGCAGCTATAGAGAAAGATCTGCACCTCAGGAGGACAGGCAGAAATACATAGACCCAGGGTCTTTGAACATTGTAATATGCATTAAAGTCTGCCCTGCACCATCTAACTCAAACACCAATTTCTACTTCTTCCTTCTAAGCCTGTTGCAGAAGTTAAGACACCATTTCTTTAGGTCAGGCTTAATTACTCCATCTCTCTGCATCTCCATTTGCTGTGTTGACTCTGGTAGGTTGGAAACTGTTGTCCAGAAGGGCAGAGGGGCAGAGGGGCAGAGAGGCAGAAAGGCAGAGGTGCAGAGAGACAGAAAGGCAGAGGGGCAGAGGGGCCTTGGCAACACTGAGAGCCACAGACTGAATACCTCCAGGACCCTTGCTGCCCTCATCTCCATGTCTCTGGGCGTCAGTGTCATCTATTTCACATGATAGAAATCATAACCTCAGGGGTCTCCCCCAACTTTTCATTCTATCTCTGTCCCAATGGGAGACAGTCTGACCTATTCTTTGGTACCAAACACACGTGTGTGCATGCATACACACACACACACACACACACACACACACACACTTCTGAGAGGGACCGTGATTGCTTTAGCTTGTGTTTAAAGATCACAGGGATGATTATTCAGTTTTGGGGGCATAGGATTTAGATGAAGATATGACAGCTTCCATGGACACGTCAAGACTGCGCTTGACAGAAAGAAAGGTTTCCAGAGTGAAGACAACTTGTAGTATGGGACAGGATTTTCAGAAGGGATGGCCACATGGCTACCACCCTGGAATCAAATCAGAGGGAGTTTCATGAGTCCCTCATGATTATGCCTCAATCTAATGTAGCAGCCACAGCCATTCCCTAGCATTTTATACCTTGTAGTTCCTCAGCTGGGTAGAGAAATCCCCATCTGAAGCAAGAGGTAACAGTTCTAGTGATGGGTCAGGTTCACACATCAGTGCTGTACAGAGAAGGCTCCTGCAGGTTGATTGGCATGTAAACCATCTCTTCTCTAGGCATGCAATGACTTGAAGGTTCTGTGTCTCTTGCCAGAGGACTGCCTCAATATGCAGTGGCAGAAGATGTTCCAGATTCCACGGAGCATCTGCAAAATCTTTCACGGTTTCTTCCTGAGCCCTCCCCAGCTGCACGCCCGGTCTTTTTCAGAAGTTAGAGCTCAAAGGTGGAATGACTATGATTCCCCTGAGGAATTTAACTTTGCAGGCGATGTGCTGGACTACTGGGCTCAAATGGAGGAGGTACGAGGGCGTGGTGATGAAGCTATGGGAACGGGGGTAGCTTAGTGGCTTTATCTTACTCTAAATAGGTAAACAGACACAGAGGGGCTCGTGGATTCTCTCAAGATCCAGAAGGACCTCCAGCTTCTTCAAGGCTTCTGTGTAGTGGGAAAGGCTTACACCTGAGAGCTAGATTCCTAGTTTGGATATTGTCTCATTTTTCTAAGCCTTGGTGGGTTTTTCTTTCTATGAAATGAGGGTAAATTTGTTTTTAAAACTCACTCATACAGTGGGTAAAAGTATTTGATGCATGTTTGTTCTGCAAGCAAAGTTCTAGCTGTCAGATTCATGGAAGCCTGAGTTCTCACCATCAGTTAGTAGGAGTGTCTAACCAGAATTCAGCTCACCACATTGACTGTAGGCCATGCCAAGATAAGGGAAAGACTTTCAGGATATGCACAGAAACATTTACCACACTGATCTAAGTCAAGTAACCTGTTACCCTATGACGGTGGCAAGTCTCCCCGTGTCCTCCATGTCAGATACAAACTTTAGAGTAGCTTCAAGAGGGCTCTTTGGGAGAAGTAGTCTCTGTGGCCTGCAGAGACACTATGCATCTCTGCAGAAAATCCACCTTGGTAGTCTTTTCCCAAAACATAGATTAATAGAAAAGTAGCAGTGACACTGGGGTCTTTGCTATATAGGTATGACATTCTGAGCCACTCAGCCCTAGCTGACAAGCCCTGCAAAGTGAAAACTCACCCAGAACCCATCTTTGTATGGAGACAAGAGCAGCTGTAAATGTTACATTCCCCATGAGTACACACTCAGAGGTCACTGTTTGAGGCCAAAATGATCTCCTTCACCCTCGTCCTTTCTCCACTATCCTGTTCCCTCAGAACTTTCATGACAATGCAAAACAAAAATAAATAAGCAAACAAAAACAGCCCTGCCATGGAGAACATGTTTCTGTTCCATGTCAGCCATTTTGCATTTGATCTTCTGCTTTTCCCATTTTCCAGATGAGTAAAGTGAAGATCTGAGAGCTTAAGTGGCCTGCTGGAACCTCCTATCTATCTAACAAATAGGGAAACAGGATTTGGAGCCAGGCTGACTGATTCCACAGTCCAATATTTAGCCTAGTCTCACCACATGAGAGGCCAAAACACCTCTGCATCAGAGATAATAAATGGGGTTTCTTCTTTGCCCAGATCATAGGTCTAGTTAAGAGCATTGGAATCATAAGATGGGGAAGGAGAACGCAGTGATAAGAAGGCATTGGTATTACTTTGTTCCACATTTTCTCCATAAAGTTCTGGTTAGTAAGTTCACACACCAGCTTCTGGGATTAACAACCAAGTACATCATCTTGTAGGAAAGTCCAAGATGGCTGGATTTTATAACATCATAGTCAGCCATTGCCATTTCAAGTGTAACTCCAAACCACCTCCACCTCCCATCCCATTAATATCCAAGTATCTTGGCTCTATCTGCTTCAATGTTTCTAATTGCCTCACTCATGGTTAGTAATTCAGACCCATTCACATTAGCCTGTGGTGACATTTTGTGTCTTGCACCTAGTAGTCCTTCTGTAAACGCTTGTGGGATGACTTAGCACGGGGTCATTCTTGGTTAGCACTCCTGGGAAAGCTGCAGCTTTCCATGCCACCTCTTGTGAATCACTAGCAAGCATCACTCAGAAACTGATCTGCAGCGCAATCAACAGCACTGCCAAACTGCCAATGTTTATTCCACTCACTTTTCAACACATTTAATTTGTTAGATAGAAGATGGAAATGTAATGTATTTGTGTAAAATCATCTTGGGTTTTGGGAAATCATTCATTAGAAAACAAAGAACAAAATTAAGCCGTAAGCTAGGCAGCACAGCCCATGGGTGGGATACGGTTGCTCACTAAGGCTACAAATTTACAAGCCCAACTGTTCTTGGAAATTAAAGCCTATATTACTATCAGGTCCTAAATCATGGCCATTCCATCTATATCTTTAAACCCTTTCAATAGAAAGTAGATAGATGATAGATAGATAGATAGATAGATAGATAGATAGATAGATAGATAGATACATATATACATACATACATACATATATAGATACATATATAAATACATAGATAGATACATAAATAGATACATAGATAGATACATAGATGACAGATAGATACATAGATGATAGATAGATACCTAGATGATAGATAGATACACAGATGATAGATAGTTGCTATTGAGTCCTGAAGCAGTCCACAAATGTATTCATGAGAGTTCACATTCACATCAACTTGTTTCCATTCTGTCTCTTACACACTTCACTCATTCATTCATTCAAAGAAATAAAGACTTGGTAAGTACCTAGTATGGGGATAAGACAATAAATGAGATAGACAATGCTCCATTTTGCCTACCATTTTCTGTTACTTTTTTCATGCTGTCCTTTGTCATTTTGTGTTAATTGAGTTTCTATGGGGACACTTGTGACTTTTTTCTCCATCTTTTATGTGTATTCTATAGATATTTTTCTTGTGTTTCTCATGGGGATTATATGTAATATTCCATAGCAACAAAAGTCTATTTTTACTTTCAACAGCTTGGCCTCAATCACATAAGAAACCCTACTCCACAGCTCTGTCCCATTCAACACCAGCTGTATGTTCCTGATACTGCATATTCCATCTTTTTTTTTTTTTTTTTTTTTTTTTTTTTTTTTTGTACACACTTTAACATGGGCTTGTCATTGTCTTTTAAAGACAACTAAAGAATGAGAGCAGAGGCCAGTGAGAGGACTCAACAGGTAAAGGCACTAGCTGCTGCCAAACCTGGTTCAGCTGCCAGGACCCACATGGTAGAAGAAGAAGAACATGGACTCCTGACAGTAGTCCTCGGACATCCAAGTGCATGCTGTGGTGTGCACACCCATAAACACACGTGCACATGTGCACAGATACACACTTACAAATAAGTAAATAAATAATCATATTAGGTTACTTTAAATGATAGTGGAGTTACAAGCTGCAAATATGACAATAATGGTTTCATGTTCTTACGTGTCACCATGTTTATAAGAAAACACTGTGTTTTTTGCTTGTTAATTTCCAGTTCCTTTCATTTCAAGGTGAGGACTCTTGGCATCTCTTGTAAGGCAAGTCTGGAGATGATGAATTCCCTCCTGTTTGAATTATCTGTGAATATCTTAATTTTCCCTCACATTTGAAAAAAAAGTTAAATAATTGGTAATTGGTTGTTCTTTTTTGGCCATTCAGACCACTCCTGTGCCTCAGGCCTTTGCATTTTAACTACAATTCACAGGGGTCACTTTGGGCTTCTCCAGGAATTGAGCTGTTCCTATTAGATTATGCAGGTCTTTCCTCAAATCCAGCAGTTTGGGGGCCATTGTTTCTTCACATAAGTTGAATGGCTCTGTCTTCTGCTGAGACAACTACTTTGTGCCAAACACCAATGTGGTTTATTTATCTAAAATTCACTGTCATTTAGGCAATGTTGTTGTCACCATTTCATGGATATGAAAACTGAAGAGAGAAACTCATTGTTTATGTGAACCTAGAACAGACAAAAGAAGAAACAGAATTGTCTGTCTTCCATGGGAAGCTTGAAGGGTATCTGTGGTCATGTGTGTGTGACTCGGGGGCAGTCCCCAATCCATTCCTGACTTCTCAGATGGGATCTCACTGTGCGAGGCTCACACTGGAAAGTGACTCTGGACGTCGCTTGACCTTTTCCTTGAAAGCAGGAGTAACGCTTGGTATATTATCTTAACTAGGAGGGCAAGAGAGGCCCAGGTCCAGCCCTGTGGTGGGTGAGTGGCCAAGGAGATGAGGTAAAGTGGAACTTCAGAGAGCTGAAGGACTTAACCTGCCGCGTTGCAAATGTCTTGGAGCAGACTTGTGGCCTGCAGCAGGGAGATCGTCTCATTTTGATTCTGCCTCGAGTGCCCGAGTGGTGGCTGGTGACAGTGGGCTGCCTTCGAACAGGTCAGTAATTGACACGGGACCCATCAGATCTCAGTGCTGGGACAGTAGGTGCCATGGCTGCAGGTTGGTACAGACGAAGCTCTGAGACTCCAGCCTTGGCTTCTATGCTGGAAGCAGAGAGGAAGCCCCTACCGCCGCCTCTGAGGACAGACTGCTCATCAGGAAGCAAAGCGTTGTCTCTTCCCCATTCTTCCTTATTCCTCAAGGATGTCTCTCCCACTCACATATGTTCATGTGCCTTCCTCCTTTTCCCCAAACATTCCACTATTAATATCATGCCTCCCAAACAGAATACCTCCTGTCTTCTCTCAGAATCTGTGTGGATATTACAAAACCTACAAATATTAGGTAAGCCCCTCCAAGCAAAGGAACATAAAAATCTGCTAAAACCCAAGATGCTCGCTTCGCAAACCCACAGCAAAGCTATGACACAAGGATGGTATTGGTGCACTATAGTTACCCATACACGAGTAACAAACATTACCCAAGTGATATACTTTAGAGCCCGTTCCTCCTTAAATCCAAATGAGAATCGTGCATTGTATGTAGTTGTCAGCTTTCTTCCATCTGTAGTGTTTTCAACTTTCCTGCATGGCAACATTTTTAAAACATCAAAGCCAGTTGTTTTGCAGAATACAACTCAATTTTTGGACCTACGATTCTTTCTTTGTAGCACTTCTCAGCCTAATTGCACTTGGCTGTAGACCTACAAAGCAAGGTTATGTCTTCCTAAGTGTGTGTGAAGGGGTCTTCTCCCAGGAGGCGTCCCCAAGCACTGGAGGTAAATATTCCTGATTTCTCCTGCATGATGCTGTGAATCTTTTTCCCCAAGAGATGTTTATATGGTTTGGCTCTGCATAGGTAGCTTCGCTCCCCACACCACACAATATTTTTATATACTATTTGGAAATTTCATATAATGCACCCTAATAACATTCACTTCCAAGTCCTTCCCCCTCCCCCACCACATACACACCCTTGTGAGCTACCCCCAAAAAGAGATGGAAACATACCAAGTCCAATTCATGTTACCTACCCATACACTCACTGGAGCAAGGTCAAACTCCTAGTGGCAAGCCCCTTAAAGAAAATTGAGTCCTCTCCACTCCCACTCCCACCCCCACCCCCACCTCACCTCCACCAGAAGCCATCAGCTCTGAAGAGATACACTTCAGGATCCCTATCACAGTCTCTAAGAGTTCTCATCAATAGCTTCCTGTCTAGCCTGTTTTTTCCAGGAAGTGGAAGGACAGGGAGAGTTGTCACAGTAGCCTTCTACAATAGTGGGCCTATAGGGAGGTTTTTCATTTGTATCACTATATCTATGTGTTAATAATTTAAAACCTCATGCAGAGATTTACCTTCCTTTTAAAATTCTTTATCCATGTTTATGTATAATTTAGAATCCACTTGGGCCTTTGTATTTCAGACTTTCATTGCTGTAGCCAGTATTTGAGGAAACACCAAGTTAAAGGCAGAAAGGTTTGTCTTGTCTCATGATTTCAGCCCATGGCCACCTCCCTTCATTGCAGCCTGGGGTGAGGCAAATCATTACGGGCACATGTGATAGGTCAGATTATTGCGCCCACCTCATGGGACCAGGAAACAAGACACAGGAGGCAGGAAGAGGCCAGGAACAAGACAACCTCCAATGACCTACTCCAATAAAGACCCACTTCCCACCACCTCCCAAAAGCTAATCCTATTATAAGTCCATCTACAGACTAATCCAATGGTTAGCACATATCCCTTGTCATCCAAACACCCTTCACCATCCCTGCTCTACCAGCTGTGGATCAAGCCTTCAACATCTGAGCCTTTGAAGGGATATTTCATGCAAACTGTGCAGGACTCATGGATTCTCATCTTGCATGGATTCATCATGCATGTTCCTGCCACATGCCTTCTCCTCCTTCCTTCCTGCTTCTTCCCTTCCTCTCTTCTTCCCTACTTTTCACTACCTAACAGAATACAATATGGAACCAAGAGCTACTACTTTGCAAAGGCAAAGAGAACATAGAGAAGAAAAACTATGTATCTGAACTAAGAAATGGCTAGTTGAAGGCCAAGGCTACATAGCTGAGTCCTCTGAGGTGAACAGAATTAAAGAAGGCTAGAAGCAAAGAGAAGTGACCCACGTGCAAAGACTCCAATCAGGACTAGCATGCACACACACACACACACACACACAAACACAGAGGTGCACATGAACATGCACACACACATATGTGCACACATGTGCACACACATACATGAATACACATAGCCATTTTAAAAATGAAAAAAATAAAGAAGGATACAGGAAGATGAAGAGTAAGAGGTGCATTCAGTGTCAGAACAGGGAATGGGGTATTTTCCTAGAGACAGAGTGCATAGGTGTTTGGGCTGAGAAGAAGGGTAGATGGAAATGGCCTGTGCTTTGTGGTCTTGGGGTGGTAGGGAGATTTGGATCAGGGCATCCAAAAAGGATGTGATTTCAGTGAGGCAGCCAGGCTTGAACCCACTGCTGGTAGTTGTGCTGGTATTGATAAAGAGAATATACAGGAATGTTCACAGTACAATGTGGCTAAACTTGAGGTAAAAGGAACAGAGGGCATTCAAGATGGCTTCAAGGGACTGAAGAGGGAATGGGGCAGGTAGTGTTGTGATGTTGCCAGCCCTAAATACCAGCAATGTTGTCTTCACAGGCACAGTAACTTTATCTGGCTTAAATGTCTGCAATCCAAGGTCCATCTAACCTCTGTTTGGACTCATCTAGACTAGAAAGGATTAAGGATGAGCCTACAATTTTTGTGTTCCTAGGAATCAATTGGAGATCCTGTTAAGATTCAGATTATGACTGAGCAAATTTAGCACAGAGTATGAGATTCTCTATCCCCCATGGTGTAGATATTGGTGGTCTATGGACCATACTTAGCACAGTATTGTGGGAATTCTTGGGAGATGAGCCAGCCCTAAGCCCATGGATGTGAAAGCAAGCCATCCTTTCTCATCCCCAGGGGTCGTCTTCATGCCTGGGACTACCCAACTGAAAGCTAAAGACATCCTCTACCGACTTCAAGTGTCTCAAGCCAGAGCCATCGTAACCACAGGCAGCCTTGTGTCAGAGGTGGACTCTGTGACTTCCGAGTGTCCTGCTCTGAAAACCAAGCTGGTGGTTTCTGATCAGAAACATGAAGGATGGCTTAACTTCCAGTCATTGATGAAGTGAGTTTTGGTCTCATATAGTTTCTGAAAATAAAATAGGGGAAGAGATCACCTACTCCCAAACATAAGACAAGTAACTAGTACAAGAAGCCTTCCAGACTGGATGCTAGAAGCCCGCCTCCAAATCATGCCATATTTTTTCTGTGAATCCCTGGGCTTCTTGCATCTCTTCCTTGGTTTTCTTGACCCTTACTTAGTTCCTTGTCTGAAAAATCAGGAAGTTGGATTTCCATGTTTTGTCATTGAAGTACACCCTCCCTGAGGCCAAGCAAAGGGACACTGTAATTAATGTCAGAGGATGAGTGCATTGCATATCCTATGTCGATAAGAAACCCTTTTACATATAAAAATGCAGATATGAAGAGGTTTAATGAAAGTGAAATTTTAAGGTGAAAACAGCATAAACACTGTGTGGTAGTGTTCCAGGACAGCCAGGGTTACATGATGAGATCATTTCTAAAAACCAAGCAAGAATAAGAAATTGAATTTTTAATTGCAGTGGGATAGTAACTTTAGGGGTTGCTATGTCCTATATCCTGAGTACCTTTGGAGACACCTTCCCCAGCAAGCTTAAGATAGGACAGAACAAAGACTCCTTCTCCTCCAGGAAAAGCCTCTGTGAGCATTTAGACACATCCCACAATACTCACAGCATGGGCAGGAACCATGCAAGGTTTGCTCCCTTGGAGTGACACCTCCATTTCTAAAGCCATTTGTTTCAACAATAAAGAGAAGTGCCCTCCCATAAAATCAGAGACTTTACTGAAAACAGTTCAAAATTAAGAAAATGTTTGGGAAACCATCCAATTACCCAGTCAGTGTGGTGCCAGGTCTTACTTAGGAAGGCCAGAAGTGCTGGTGCATCCTCAGTGTTAAGATTATATTCAGGACAGCTTGCCTCTGCAATCAGAGATGGATAACAAGCATCCTTGGGGAAGATGCCCCTGAAAACAAGCAGACCAAAGGGACACAGCTTCCCCTGCTTTTCACCCAGAGCTGTTGGGAGCATCAAATGAGTTCCCACCTTCAGTTAGTTAAAGTGGTGCTGCTGTACAGACAGTGCTAGCTAAGTGTTCTGTAATGTCTCGGCCTGTAGATTTCGCCATTTTCAGTTAAAGACACAGCAGCCCCCCTCATCCAAACCACTCCAGCCCATGGGAACACCAGTTGTCCTCCAGGCTTCCAGAGTCCCAAGTTCCTCACTCAATGCTTCGTGTTCCCTTGTTGGAAAGTGGGAAAGCAACAGCATGATTTATTTTCTTCTTTTGCCTTGACTCTCTTTTCAGATCAGTATCCCCAGGCCACACCTGTATTAAGTCAAAGATGAAGGATCCCATGGCCATCTTCTTTACCAGTGGGACCACAGGTTTCCCCAAGATGGCAAAGCACAACCAGGGACTTGCCTTTCGGTCCAGTATGCCTTCATGGTAGGCAAAGAGTATTTAAAGGCTGGGTTCCAGCTTTGAGGCAAGGGGTGTCTTCACATGTGCATTTTGAAGGGATGTCACTCTGATTGGAAGTGTCTCCATCTTGTCCCCTGCTCCTGTTTTCTGCATCAGTCTCTGACGGTCTGAGAGATGAAAGTCTGGGACCTGAATGCTAGCTGATATAGACCCAGGGTGATACAAGAGGCTCCTCTGGGTTCTGTTGAACACTCTCATAGGAGGGCATTCTGCAAGCCACCTGAGTAAAAAGTCACTGTGTCTCTAAAAGTCAGTAAAAGACAGAATGTTCTTTAACTGTCCTAAGAGCCCTCCACCCTTCTCTTTTATTGGAAAAACAAACTTGGCATTTCTTACTAATGGAGTGCCTGGAACTGAACTACAACAGGTCTTGAACAAAACTGTGTGAAGGCAGCCAGGCTCAGTGTCACTCACCTTTAATACCAGCACTCAGGGGACAGAGGCAGGCAGATCTCTGTAAGTTTGAGGCCAGCCTCCTGTACAGAGTGAGTTCTAAGACATCCAAGCCTACACAGAAAGACCGTCTTGAAAAACTATATATGAAGGCTAAAGCTAAGCTTTGGTGAATTATTTCAACAATTTTAAGCCAGTCATCCCCACCTCTTATCCTCTCCCTCTCCAATTGGTAACATTCAGAACCGACCGAGCACCATTCGCTAACTTTTTAACCAACACTGGAGTAAGAGAAAGCAGACAAGCAAGGTCCCCTACTTTTCATCTTCTGGTCATTACGTTTTGACTAATCACCTCCTCATTGCGAAGGACAGAAAGCCAAAACCAAACCCTTTAAGCCAAAGGGTGAATAGGAGATTTACTAGCCCAGGGCCAAGAGCAGTTCAGGGTTAGCCTTCAAATATTTCTGGTTAGATTAGGTTTTCATCCTTCCATATTGCCACTGTTTCTGCTATAGGGATGTTTCAAGAATCACCAAGTCTTACATCAGTGACTGATTCAGACCCAGCAAGACAGCAGAAGGCTCTACCCCAGGTTTTTAAACAAAGTCTGAGGAGTCATCAGCAGGGAATTAATTTCAGTGACTTGTGTCTAGGAAGTATGACATGGTGGGGCATTTTGGGTGCTCAGGAGCCCCACACAAATCATATGACATGAGTGGGAGGGTTAATTCCTTGGCTGAAAATGGCTCCGCAGTCCTTGTTGACGTGTTGCCATGGTGGAATAGCTGAGGCCACTGTTTTTTGGAGTTAGCAGAAAACTTCTGAGCCTGAAGACATCTGACGTCTTGTGGTGCATGTCAGACCCAGGGTGGATTCTGGCCACCGTGGGGTGCCTGGTCGAACCATGGACATCAGGAGCTACACTCTTCATCCACCACCTCCCTCAGTTTGACCCCAAGGTCATGATAGAGGTAAGAAGGCTAGCTTCCTGGACTCAAAACCCTCAGAGAGGAAATGAGTGTTTCCCAAAACTGGACTCAGCTGAGAAAGGCTCAGTTAAAGCCAAGAAGGCTGCATAACTCATGTAATCCTGGTTCTGAACTTCTCACTATGTGGGACACTGAGCCCGAGTCATAGTATCAGGATCAGATCACAGTGTGAGCTGGGATAAATGCATCTTTCTGGACTAGTCCTCAGATCTATGGATCAAACTTTGTGGGGAGAAAATCCCTAATACACATATGTGGAGGAGCTAAAGCAATGAGGATAAGGCCAAATCTCTGGGTACTGGCTCTGCTAGGGCCAGGTACCAAGTGTGGGTATATGGGGTGCCAGGGTGGGATGTTACTCATTGTAATAAAGTGTAAACTCTTAGGATATGACAAACCTAGCCTCTTAACTCAATTTTTTATATTAATTAACATTTTAGCCACCAATTATAGCCTTAGCTTTCTTATGTGTTAAGTAGGCTTTTGAAATATACTTTTATTCATTATTTGATAATATCACACATGTGTACAAAGTATTTTGGTCAAATCCATGCCCCACTGACTCCCTTCTAGTTCCTCCCATGCCCTTCACCACTTTTCTTTCCCAACCATGTGTACTTTTTTGTTTTTAAACAACTGAGTCCAATTAATGCTACCAGTGTATGGGTGGATGTACGGCCATTGATACAGAGACTCACAGCTAGTCAGAATGCAGTGAATAAAATACTATGAAGTGTTTAGTTCTAAAGGAACATCTATGTCACACACACACATGTGCATGGTGCATGCACACATGGACTATTCAGAGATCATTGTGGAGAGAAGATAAAATAGCTATATTTTAATTTGCCTTCTATTGCAAGCCAAATTACTCCTTTACTATACCATATGCATCCCAGGTTTTCATTTGTTGTAACCTTGAATAATTTAAAAGTATGTCCATACATCTACCCAAAAACTCTGGGAGCTTGTTTTGATTTATTTTCTACTTAGTGCTTTTATGAATTGTTTCTTCTTTTCCTTCTTCTTTTATTATAATAATAATTATTATTATCCTTCTTATTCTTTTTATTCTTCTTCTCTCACATATTACACCCCAACTGAAGTTTTCTCTTCCTCCCTCCTCCACAACCCTCTCTTCCAGACTCACCCCTTTCTTCCTCCTTTCAGAAAAGAGCAGGCCTCCCAGGATCATCAACTAAACACGCTATAACAAGCTAGAAGATCAGGCACATATCATCACATCAATGCTGGACAAGGCAGCCCAGTAGGAAGAAAATGGTATCATACTTAGTCAAAAGAGTCAGGGACAGCCTCTGCCTGTTAGGATCCCCACAATAACACCAAGCTACTCAGATATAACATACATGTAGAGGACCTACGTCAGACCCTACAGGCTCCCTGATCTCTGCAGGTTCCTATGAGTCCTAGTCAGTGGGCTCTATTCTAATGGTGTGTCCCTGGTCCCTCTGGTTCCTCCAATTCTTCCTCCCACTCCTCCTCAGGACTCCCCAAGCTCTGTCTAATGTTTGGCTGTGATACTCTGCATCTGCTACCATCAATTTCTGGATGAAGTCTCTCTGTCTCTTTGATGACGATTCTGCTAGGCCCAGGTCCCAGCACACTCTTCATACAGGGCAATCTGCAGATTGAAGGCTTTGTGGCTGGGTTGGTGTCTCAATCCCTCCACTTGAGGTCCTGCCTGATGAGAGAAGATGGCTGGTTCAGGCTTCATTGACCCAATTAGTATCAGTCTTTGCTAGGGTTACTCTCATTGATTCCATGGAATTTCCATTGCACTAGGGTTCTATCTTGCTCTGGAAGTACCCCCCAAATCCAGTCATTTCTCCCACTATTTTTTCCTGTCTCCTTCCTCACCTGATCACTTCTGTTCCCAATCCCACCCACCCCGGGTCCACCCAAGAAGTCTATTCTATTTCCCCCATCCCAGGGAAATCCTTGCTTCCTCCCCTGCCCCTTACCTCCTTCTTCCTTAACCTCTCTGGGTGTGAGGACTGTAGCATGGTTGTTTTTATTTTATACCTAATATCCACTTCTAAGTGAATACATATCATGTTTGTCTTTCTGGGTCTGGGTTACCTCACTCAGGATGATTTTTTTTCTAGTTTCATCGACTTGCCTGAATTTTTCATGATATCATTGTTTTTAACAGCTGAGTAGTACTCCATTGTGTAGATGTAGCACATTTTCTTTATCCATTTTTCAGTTGAGGGACATCTAGGTTGTTTTCACTTTCTGGCTATTATTTTTTTTAAATCTGCTATGAATATGATGTCCTTGTAATATGGTGAAGCATCCTTTTGGTATATGCCCGAGAGTGGCATCCTGAGTCTTAAGGTAGATCGATTCCCAGTTTTCTGAAAAACTGCCATGTTGATTTCCAAAGTGGTTGTACAAGTTTGCACTCCCACCAGCAATGGAAGAGTGTTCCCCTTTCTCCACATCCTCGTCAGTATGTGCTGTCACTTGAGTTTTTTATCTTACCATTCTGATGGTGTAAAATTGAATCTCAGCCATTTTGATTTACATTTCCCTGATGACTAAAGATGCTGAACATTTCTTTAAGTATTGATCAGGCATTTGAGATTCCTATGTTAATAAATCTCTTTAGGTCTGTACCCCATTTTTAATTGAATTGCTTAGTTTGTTGTTGTTGTTTTGTTATTTTTAGTTCTTTATATATTCTGTATTAGCCCTCTGTTAGGTTGGATGTAGGGTTGGTGAAAATCTTATGCCACTTTGTGGGCTGACATTTTGTCCATTTGACAATGTCCTTTGCCTTACGGAAGCTTTTCAGTTTAATGAGGTCCCTCTTATTAATTGTTGCTCTTAGTGCCTGCACACTTGGTGTTCTGTTCAGGAAGTTGTTTCATATGTCAATGAATCCAAGTCTCTTCCCCCATTCTGTCTTCTATTAGACTTAGTGTATCTAGTTTCATGCTGAGGTCTTTGGACTTGAGTTTGTGCAGGGTGATAAACACGGATCTGCTTGCATTCTTCTACATGAAGAAATCCTGTTAGACTAGCACAATTTGTTGAAGATGCTTTTTTCCCCATGATATATTTCTGGCTTCTTTATCAAAAATCAGGTGTCCATAGGTATGTGAATTTATGTCTGAGTCTTTGATTTTGTTCCATTGATCAACCTGTCTGTTTTTAATGTAAGGACCATGCTGTTCTTATTACTACAGCTTGGTATCAGGGATGGTCATACCTCCAGACTTTCTTTTATTCTATAGGATTATTTTAGCTATCTTGGATTCTTTGTTTTTCCATATGAGGTTGAGTATTGTTCTTTCATGGTCTGTAAATAAGTATGTTGGAATTTTTATAGGGATTGCACTGAATCTGTAGATTGCTTTAGGTAGGATGGCCATTTTTGTTATGTTAATTCTACCAATCCATAGGCATGAGAGATCTTTCCATCTTCTAATATCCTCTTCAATTTCTTTATTCAAAGACTTGAAGTGTTTTTTATCACACAAGTCTTTCCCTTGCTTGGTTAGAGTTACCCATAAGATATTTTATATTATTTGTGGCTATTGTGAATGAGGTTGTTTCACTGATTTCTTTCTCAGCCTGTTTATTGTTTGTATATAGGAAAACTAATGATTTTTAAGTTAATTTTGTATCCAACAACTTTGCGGGAGGTGTTTATCAGCTGCAAGAGTTCCCTGGTAGAATTTTTGCAATTGCTTATGTGCGCTTGGGTATACTATCTGCAAATAGCGATTCTGCTTTTCCAATTCGTATCTCCTTGATATCCTTTAGTTGAAGAATTGCTGTAGCTAATACTTCAAGTACTATATTAAATACATAGAGAGTTGAAAGCCATGTCTTGTCGCTGATTTTAGTGGAATTGCTTTAAGTTTCTCTCCATTTAGTTTGATATTGGCTATTGGCTTGCTGTATATTGCCTTTATTGTGTTTAGGTATGGGTCTTGTGTTGGGATTCTGCTTCAGTCTGCCTACCTGTGATGTCATTGCCTACTTGCCATGGGGGCGTGGCCCTGCCCAGCATATAAAAGACAGATCCTCCTCATGGCACCCTCTCTCTTGCCCTCTCTTACCCCCTTTTCTCTCTACTCTTGCTACCCTCTCTTCTTACCCTCCATTACCCCCTTTCTCTCCTCCTCTGTCTCTGTCTCTGTCTCTGTCTCTGTCTCTCTCTCTCTCTCTCTCTCTCTCTCTCTCTCTCTCTCTCTCTCTCTCTCTCTCTCTCTCTCTCTCTTTCTCTCTCTGGGGTATCCTTTCCCCCTTTCCTTCTCTCTCCATGCACATTTAATAAACCTCATATAATATAATATCTGTTGCCTGGCATCTTATTATCTTATTGCCTTATTTCTTATTTTAAATCATTACATCTTGTATCCCTGATATCTCCAAGACTCTTATCATGAAAGGGGATTTGATTTTGTCAAAGGCTTGTTCAGCATCTAACAAAATGACCATGTGGAATTTTTCTTTCAGTTTTTTTATATGGTGGACTGCATAGACAGATTTTCATATGTTGAACCATCCCTGAATCACCTGGCTGAAGCCTACTTGATTATAGTGGATGGTCTTTTTGATGTGATTTTAGATTTGGGGTGTGAATATTTTATTGAATATTTTTACATGAAATTTCATGATGAAAACTGGTCTGTAATTCTCTTTGTTGTGTCTTTGTATGAGTTGAGTATCAGGCTGACTGTAGCCTCATAAAATGAATTTGGCAATGTTTTTTGTTTGTTTGTTTCTATTTTGTGGAATAGTTTGAGGAGTACTGATGTTTTCTCTTCTTCGAAAATCTGATAAAATCTTCCACTAAAACCATCTGTCCATGTCCTTTTTTTGATTGGGAGACTTTTAATGACTATTTCTACTTCCTTAGAGATTATAGGTCTATTTAAATTGCTTATCTGCTCTTGAATTAACCTTGGCAAGTGGTATCTATCAAAAAATTGTTCATTTCTTTTAGATTTTCCCATTTTGTGGAGTTCAGGTTTCTGAAGTATGACCTAATTATTCTTTGGATTTCCTCTGTCTGTTGTTATGGCCCCTTTCCTTTTCTGGTTTTGTTAATTTGGGTATTCTCTGTCCTCCTTTTAGTTAGGTTAGATAACGGTTTGTCTATCTTGCTGGTTTTCTGAAAGAACCAGCTCTTTCTTTCATTGATTCTTTGTATTGTTCTCTTTGTTTCTTTTTTATTGATTTCAGCCTTCAGTTTGATTATTTCCTGATATCTACTCCTCTTGTGTGTGTTTGCTCTTTTTGTTGTAGAGCTTTCAGGTGTGCTATTAAGTTACTAGTATGAGATCTCTCCAATTTTATTATGAAGGTACTAATGCTATGAATTTCCCTCTTAGCACCACTTTCATTGTGTACCATAAATCTGTATATGTGGTGCCTTAATTTTCACTGAACTCTAGGAAGTCTTTAATTTCTTTATTTCTGCCTTGACCTTGTAGTCATTCTGTGAGGAGTTGTTCCCTTTCCATGAGTTTGTAGGTTTCTGTTGTTGATGATAACCAGCTTTAATTTGTGGTGGTCTGATAGGATACAAGGAATTATCTCAGTACTTTGTCTCATCTGCCTGGAGTAGGATTAGACACACAGATGGCTGCCATCGGGGTGGGGAGGTTATTAGGATGCAGAATGATACTGCTTGGCATGAGGGCAGTGAGCATCGATGTGATTCAAACTCAGATTTACAGGAAGGATTTAAACATGAGACCTTGCTGAAATAGAAGCCAAAAGTTCAAAGCTGATTGTTCCAGAGAGGTACTGAGTGGAGGCAGACCCTTCAGCAGGAGTGCCTATGGAATATAATATGTGAATAATCTCACCTTCGGGTAAAGAAAGCATGGCAGATGAACTAAGCAACAGCATTTAAAGTCAAAGAGGGTGGATCCCATGACACGCATCCTCTATGATGTGCCTTTCTCTTTCAGATTATCTCCAGCCCAATCTGAAACTCTGATGACTTCAACTCTAATAAATAATGATGAAAATTGAGTACTTTAGAGCCTTAGGCTCCAACCTCATTCTTCCTACATTTATCTCTAGTTCTTTGGCCTTGCATCTAAAGTGACATTATTCTACTTTGCCAAATGTTTGTTCAGCTCCTGGGACTTTTACCCTATGAAACCTTCTGTCTTCACGAGCGTCCACACCTCTCTGTTTGTGGACACCTTGTGCATGTCACAGTGCCTTCTTCCATAAGTTCCTTGGAATACCCAACCAACCTATTGCCCTCTGTTGTGTTCTTGGTAGAGCTCTACATCTGTCTCATGACATCTACCAATTTCCACCTTATCAAACACATCTTTTTTATCTCTTCTGTTAGTATCTCTCCTTTATACTACATAGAACAATAATAAGCTGTCTTTGCATTTGCCATCACAGTACCTGACACATGCCATGTATGAAATCCATGCCTACTGTTCATGTATTAAAGTAATTAACACAAAAATAAATAGGTAGGCCTTTCTGGAAGAGAAATCACAACCTAAGTGCTAACAATTGGCTGGTATTTTTAACCTTAGCTACAAAAATAAAATTCCTTATCTCTCCATTTCCAGGTACTGTTCAAATATCCCATCACTCAGTGCCTTGCTGCACCAGCCGTATACCGGATGGTTCTTCAGCAGAAAGTGAGCAAGTATGTAGCACTGGCTGGTAACAGCAATCTCTAAGTGTAATGGTTCGTGTTTCCTCGGGTTTTCTGATGGTAGGAGTGTGGAGGGTGTAGTAATAATTATCAGTCTAGTTAGTTAGCTCAAGGCCTGGGCCTGCAGCCTCACACCTTTATAGATTTATTCATTTGTGGGGAGGTTTATTATTTGTGACATAACAAAAAATACAAAATTGCTTATGATGAAACTTTACCAACTAATGAACTATTAAAAATGCCTGTGCAAGCACTCACCTGAGCTGAGTCAGAAAAATGGAACTTTGTCAATGCCTCAGAGACTTCTATTTGTCTCCTAAATAAAACCACTGTTTATTTTCTTGGAACAGAGCAAGCACATCCCTCATAGAAAGCAGTAAAATTCTCTTATGGCCTACTGTCCCTGGGAGTCTTGTCCCTCACCACTTACTGTTTATAGAGTTGTCCCTTTTGCACACATAGTAAGGTTTTTCTAGGGTGAGTTCTTATGAGTACTCATCTCCCTCTTGTTATATCAACATCCAAACTTAACCAAAACATCAGTGATATGACCCAACATCTTCACCATCACCCACTCACACCCTGCTAGAAACAATGGCAGGGATTTATAGAGAGGGAGTGCCATCCCTCTGGCTGTGGCTATCAGTAAAACAACAGAAGGTAGATTTAAAAATGAGAAAGCATATGGATAAATAATCTGAATGACCAAGCTGCATGCTCTTTGATGCATTGTATTTCCAGCAGAGCATCCATACCTGACATATTTGCCTTCCCCTAAGTCTCAGGTTCCCCACCTTGGAGCATTGCACCTGTGGTGGGGAGAGCCTGCTGCCTGAGGAGTTCGAACAGTGGAAGCAAAGGACAGGCATTCATATTCATGAGGTCTATGGACAGTCAGAAACGGTAGGTGAATAGGCTCCTTCTGCACCATTTGAATGGGCTCAGCTACAGAGCACAACCAGTGGGCTACTCATGAACCATTGTGTGACTCAAAGCCAATGGAGAGCCTTTGGGGTTCAAGGATAATTTATCCCCACTTAGCAGAAAGAACATGCATATCAACTCATTGAGAGATCACTAAACTGAAAGCTATTAGACAAAACTTAAAAAACACTTTGACATTGTCTGGGTTTGTTAGCTCAGGGGAGCTCCCTGGGGGTACTGGGATAGAATGATCTCTCCTGCAAGGCAGAGACCAGTCAGCAGATCCTGCCAATTCTACCCTCATCCTAGAGCAGCTACACAAAGAAGTGGTTGGGAGCTGGCTTTCAAAGTTCATGTCTGGGTATTGAGGAGGACAATGCAGGCTAAATTATGAGATTGTAGCAGTAGTAGATGAGGAAGCAAAGACAATCTGTATGTTACAAA
Organism: Acomys russatus; assembly: GCF_903995435.1. Lineage (NCBI taxonomy): Eukaryota > Metazoa > Chordata > Mammalia > Rodentia > Muridae > Acomys > Acomys russatus. The sequence continues at coordinate 213,866 of NC_067141.1, forward strand.
AGCACACATGCACACACGCACACACACATACATACACGCACACACTGAATGATATCCCAGAGAGTCACAGAGCTAGCAGGTGGTCAGGGCATTTACAGTATCATGCACCTTATGAAACTCAAGGACATCATTAGTGGTCATCTTTTCTAGACATGTGCCATTAATGTCTAGTGGCTGGATGAAGGCACGTCCCAGTATCTCTCTAGCTAATAAATGAATGTGTGCTATTTCAGGCCCTATAATACCTTGAATATTTTAGGTATTGGTCACATACTTATGTGATATTTTTACCAAACAAACAAGCAAACCAGTGACTTGATTTGCTTCCAAACTGAAAAAAATGTTATGACACTGCACCTGTTATTGAATGATTCATAGTTTATACACAGACAAGGAAAGAATAGGTGAGAACCAGCCACACTGGTGACTTTTGCATGGATGGTGCTCTTTTCCTTCATGCATGCCACATTCTTCATTCAATCATGCTTTCCTCACTGATCTACAATGAGAGCAATGGTCTCCCTCACCTACAGAGAACTCAATGGTCTCACTGCCCTACAGTACAAGCAATGGCCTCTGTCTCTCACCTACAGTAACAGAAATAGCCTCATTGACTTACGGTGATAATTTTGGCACAGCAGATGAGAAGAACTTCTTCACCCAGGAGCTCAGCCCTGACCATTATAAACCTCAAAATCATAGGCCCATCGGTCAATCTTTCTGAGTGTTAGCATTCTTCTTTCTAATATGGATACTATTATAACGCCACTATTGATGAATCGCCATATATTAAGGGCTGGCCACATTGCTAAGCCCATAGCTCACACTAAAGTCACTGTGGTCATTGTGTAGTTTAGGCAGGCATTGTGCCAGATGCTAGGTGTACACTAGTGAGTGGGACAGTCTATAGCTTAGTGATTCTTGCTGTCCATTCAGGAAAACAAACAGCCAAATAATAGTTATATGCCTGTGAACTTGAACTGCACAAAGGCACTGGGTGGAGAAAATACCACAAGAAATGAATGTTCTATAAACTCTTCTCAGCATTAGAATAATAATTCTTAGGATAGTCCTCAACTGAGTGTGTAGTATTCACTTCACACTGTGTAAAAAGATCCCTCATAGAGAGATGTGTGCTGGTAACCTGTCATTTAAGAGGATAAGCAGACGATCACAAGTTCAAGTTCTGCTTGCTACATAATGAGTTCCAAGTTCACCTGGCCACAATAGAGAAGCCTTGACTCAAAACATCAAGAAAAGAGGAGGTGGTAGCTGTTCCCAAACATTTCCAAGAACAATGAAAAGCAAGTGTCCATTTTCTCCCTTTGGCTGAGGAGGAGATAGGTGTACTTACTGTAAAGCACTCAAAACAAAGAGAATGACAACTACATGGAGGAGTCAAAAACACAAGGAAGATAGACAGGGTTAAGAGATACTGGCAGAGGGAGAGGCATAAGAGCCTAAACCATCTCAGTCTGTCCCCAAGGAGCTGAGGCACGATTCCCATCACTACGCAATAGCAAGGTAGATATGCATGTCCACCCTTCACCTGATGTGCCACAGCCTCAGGCTTACCTGCTTTGTTTCAATCTTTCCTTAGAGTCTCTCAACCCTATATGTAGTACAGATCCAGCCCATGTTTGGAATAACAAGTGTCCTTTGAATAGAGTTGGGTCAATGCCTTGAACCTAAATCCGATTTACAACAAATGGCCTCATAATTGGACATCATATGTGTGACTCTGCTTTAGCCAAATTCTGTCTTTTTTTTTTTTTTTTTTTTTTTTTTTTGTATAAACAGGGAATTAGCTGTGCTATCCTCCGGGAAATGAAGCTCAAGCGAGGCTCCATAGGAAAGGCCGTTCGTCCATTTGACATCCAGGTCTGGTCTGAGGGTGTTGATGGGGAGCGCTTTATGGGAGCTATGTGTGACAGCAGATGGTAGAACCAGCCATACCCTCACACCAGTCACCCCACTCCCCAATTTCCTGTGGAAGCCTGCAGTCAGAAATGCCTTACTGTGGATGCTGATGCAACTCACCTAGCAGAGAGATGCAGCACACATGGCGTGTGGGGAAGAAGAATAAATAGTACCCGCTGGTGACAATGTTTTCTGATTTGGAGACACAGCAGGAATAGCTGCATTCCCATGAAACAAAGCACCCCTCATCTTGGGATCCATATTTGCTGATTCAAATAGTTTGTCAGTTTTATTCTAGTTTCTGACAGTTTCTCCATGAGTAGTTCTCATTATCTTATGAATGTCTCCTGGTGAGCCAAGTAGTGACGCAGAGGGCTGGGCGAGTCCCTCGTTGTGGGATTCACAGGCTCCTTGTTCCAGATCATCGATGAGAAGGGCAACATCCTCCCGCCCAACACTGAAGGATACATTGGCATCAGGATCAAGCCCACTCGACCTCTAGGCCTCTTCATGGGATATGAGGTAACCGCATCCCACCCCACCCAGCACAAGACTTCAAGTCATCTTCTCTCCGCTCCAACCTAAGGAAGCCCATTTTAACTACACTCTAAGCTCTTGGCACATCGCCACAGCCCTTTCAGTCCTAGCCCATTTGAGATTTAAGAGCTAAGTGATGGAGCAGAGACAAGATTGACCTCAGAATCACCAGGTTGGATCTCCAATAAGCCCAGTTGTCCCTTTGCAATTAAAAGCATTGCACATCTTACCCATGCCAAATGAGCAAAGCAGGTCTAGTGCCCCCCCATACCCTAAATGAGAAATTGGGGGACTGCAGAAAATGGGTTGCACAGTAAGAAGACCTGCTGAAGTCCCTGATCATACAAACTCTGACCTTCCTGCTTAGTAGTGATCCCAAAGAGGGAATTCTTGGGCTTCAAGATGGACCACAGAAGGGTGACTAATCTCAGGCTCCGTCTCTTTTCTCCAAAAATTCTGATGTTATCTGCCGACCCCTCACCCCAGCATCCTTTGATCCCTCGCTCCAGCAGCTGCTGACCCCTCACCCCAGCATCTTCTTGACCCATCATGCCAGCAGCTGCTTGTTGGGGCATGGTCTGATGTATTTTGATGTTAATTACTGCTTGCTGTCTCTGTGACTCACCTTTTTTGATTAATAAAGGCCATCCCACCTGGGCAGGGTAGAGGAGATAGAGGTGTGGCTAAAATCCCCCAGGCTAGGGGGGGTTGGAGTGGAGGGGGGGGGGGAGAATTCTGGGAAGAAGAAAAAAGACTGCTACAAGGAGGAAGGAGAAAGACCCAGAAAAAAAAAGAGAAGAAGGTTGCCATGGGTTAGATAGAAGAGAAACACATGGCTAGCATGGACGGAAGATTTGGCCCAGATGAAGAACATTAGCAAGTATTTGGGATTATGGATGGGAGGTAGCTTGATACACATTATTAAAAGCAGATGGCATGGGATTGGGGCAGGTAGCCTATAGGTATAGGTATAGGTATAGGTATAGGTATAGGTATAGGTATAGGTATAGGATACCTGCTCCACTATGGGGAGTAGTTTAGGAGATTAATGTCTGCCCTGCCCCAGGTTAACTAAGGCTATTTTAAAAATAACAAGTGTCAGTGTTTTGATTGATGGCTAGCCGGGCATACAGATAATACTAGTAACTTAAAAACAATATCTGCTGACCCCTAACCCCCAGCATCTGCTGACCCTTCACCCCCAGCATCTGTTTGCCCCACATTCCCATCATCTGCTGGCCCCTCACACCCAGCATCTGCTGACCCCCAACTCCTAACCCCTAACCCCTAACCACAGCATGTGCTGAATCTCTCTTCAGCGTCCACTGGCCCCTAACCCCCATCATCTGCTTGTCCTTCACCCCCAGCATCTGTTTGCCCCACATTCCCATCATCTGCTGGCCCCTCACACCCAGCATCTGCTGGCCCCTCACACCCAGCATCTGCTGACCCCCAACTCCTAACCCCTAACCCCTAACCACAGCATGTACTGAATCTCTCTTCAGCGTCCACTGGCCCCTAACCCCCATCATCTGGTTGCCCTTCACTCCCAGCATCTGTTGACCTTTCACCCCAGAATCTGCTGACTTCTCATCTCCTTTCTAACTTTGTGAAATTGTCTATTTCGCATAATTCCTTTCTGTAAGATCATATGACACAGCTTTTTTAGTTTATCTCAAATTTGGAAGCTTTTCCTGCCATTATGTATAAAAATGCCCCTTCCGCCTTCCCCTTCTTCTGAGGCTCTGGTGGTGCATCTTTTGTGGCCTTGGGATGTCCTACAAGTCCCTTAGACTCTGTTCACTTTGTTACACACCCCCTCCTTTTCCTTTCTCTCCCTCTCTCCAGCTCTCCAACTCTCCCTCTCTTCTTTTCTCCCTCCCCTTCCCCCCACCCACACCCCCCATCTCTCAATTGTATTTTCAGTTCCCTGGTTCTTTCTGTCTATTTTAATATGTTTTTTAACCTTCTGGTAAATTTTTTAATTCAGTCATTTTTCCATATTTGATCTTTACCCATTATTTGTGTGTTATCACATTGTACCCCGCACATACACTAAATTATCATATTGTGTCAAGGAAAAAAAAACCTAGAAATTAAATGTTGTCGGAGAATTAGAGCTGGTGAGAGGAGAATGATGAAGCAGAGGGATGGCGCTGCTGTATTGGTTGGCTGCTATGGTAGGATGAAGAATCCTTGTCTGTGAGCAAATTGTGTGACACACACACACACATACACACATACACGCATACACACACGTGAAATCTGAGAGAAATTGGAGAATGGATCAATATCCATATCATGATTGGAATATTGAACAATAGTTTTGCAAGACATTACCATTGGAGGAACCTAGATAACGGGCATATGGGGGTGTGGTATTGTTTCTTATTATTATTCTTACTTTATATTGTTCTGTATTGTCACAGGAAAACTTACATTATGAAGCACCTATCTCATGGAATTACTGTGAGAGTCATACTAGGTTGTACTTGGCAAATGGAATTCCCTTGCAGCTCCTGGGTCTTCTCAGCTGTCCCCTTGGTGCACATGCTGAGCTTATAGCCCAGAATGGAAACTATTCTAGAGGAGAGTTACACAAAAGTCAGATGCTATTTTTAAACACAAGCTGAATGGTGCTCAAAGATAGAGCCCACATTGTGTGGACTTATCCAGGTGCCAGGTGCCAGGTGCAGAGTTCAAACCCAGCCATCACCCTAAGCTCATCAACTCTAAGCTCACTACCTTCAACAAAGGTACTTTGTTCTCTTTGCAGAATGATCCAGAGAAAACATCTGAAGTAGAATCTGGGGACTTTTACAATAGTGGGGATAGAGCAACTGTTGACAACGACGGCTACTTCTGGTTCTTGGGAAGGGATGATGATGTCATCAATGCTTCTGGGTAGGTGTGGCTGGTCCTGGGCTGGTTCTTGGCACCTTCAAATGCCTTATGAAACTTTGCCTGCCTGACATTCTTCCACGGCTTGGAGATGGGAGCCTCCGTCTGACTCTGAACATAGCCATGTCTAGAATATTCTACTACCTGAGTAGCTGGACACCTCCACCACCCCTGCAGCCAAAAGAAATAATTAAAATAAAGTTCAAGGCAGGGTAAGACATCACAGTTATGAAGAGGAGCCCACATAGTAGTGACACAGGCCTATAATCCCATGTATTCAGAAGACTGAGGCAGAAAGAGCCTAAATCTAAGGCTGCCTGGACAATACAGTGATTCCAAGGCCAGTGTGAGCAACTTTCTAAAACCCTTTCTATCTCAAAATTTTTAAGTGGGTGGGATATTCCTCAGTAATAAAGGACTTGCCTTCCATTGTGAGGGCCTAGGTTCAATCCCTAGTGCCACAAAGGAAGGAAGGAAGGAAAAGAAAGGAAAGGAAAGGATGAGAGAAAACCTATAAAACAAAAAGATAAAATGACATGCTGAGATGAGGAAGGGACACAGCATTTCTAGGGTACGATTTGAGGATCCCAAGGCCTCTGATGCTGAGAGAAGCCATTTTAGCCAAATGCACAGAGATTCACAAAAAGCCATCAATCTGCCACCTCCCTCGCCAGAGGCACAAGTGAAGCATCCCTAGGAATATCCGAGCCACATAGTTTTAATATTAAATGCTCCAGTCTTCATAGTTTGGGTCGAAAATACTAGTCTTAAGTGTCTGGCTGTTTATGACCTCCCCCCTCTGTGTCAAGTGGCTATGAAACTCTCAAAGTATCAGGTGTAAGAGTTGGTTCTCTACAGCCCTGGCATCCATTCAGATCAGTTGCTTCTCCAGGTACCGCATTGGACCTACAGAGGTGGAGAATGCTTTGGCAGAACACCCAGCGGTGCTAGAGTCCGCTGTGGTGAGCAGCCCGGACAAGACTCGAGGAGAGGTAAGGAGGGCACAGATGCCTCTTGTTGCATGCAGAAGCTGGAGAGGCTGGGGTGGGGAGACCTCTAAGGTCTTAGCATAACCTAGGAACCTAAGGTGGAACTCAGGCTGCTGGTGTATGTACGCACTTAACACGGTGTGGTCTGAAAAAGGTTGACACTGAGTGAGCTGCCCTGTGCCAAATCATGTCACCTTCCAGAAACCTACTAGTCTGTGCCTGGAGATAGGGCAAAAAGTTAAAAAGTAAATCAAAACTCAGTGCCCCGAGGACTTGTCTCACATTCCTGTTATAGGAAAGAAAGGTGTGGGGCATTTAAGTAGCTTGCCTAAGTCCCGAAGAAAATAAAGTAGAACAGAAAGTATTGCAGTCCTTTTAAAATGAAATCTCTAGGCCTCAGGGATAATTCAGTGGACATCTTAGCTTCCTTTCTGTTGCTGTGGTAAAAGATCCTGGCAAAAGCAAATGGGGGCAGCGTGAGGGTTTATTTGGCTTCCTGGTTATAGTCCATCTCTGTTGAGAAGTCACAGTAGTGGGGCACACACACGTGTGCAAATAGACACACAAACATGTGCGCATGCACACACATGTACACAGAGGAATGTGAGTTTCAGAACAAGCATGCATTGGCTTAACAATGTCTATTGGACACTTCTGTGTACCAGGACTTGTGCAAGTGAGGTAAATGGGGATGGAACTAATGGTATAAAATAAATCATCACAATATTGTTAATAACAGCCACTGCTGTTTTAATTTATTATTATAATTATTATGGCTCATTGAGTTCCAGATACAGAACAGTGTACACAGTAAATACATATTGACATCAATAATGGTAATGGTAGTAATAACACATTTAAGCAGGCCACATGCTTCATATATATTCTGTGTCCTCATGGACTCTCTATGAAAGCCTTGTGAGGAATGAAATTCTATTGTAACCATTTTACAGAGAAGAAAGTTAAGGTAAAGAGAGACCAGGTGTTTTTCCATTGCATGCAGTGGAAACAGGGAGAACATAAAGTTGAACCTGGTTCTCCCCCTTTTCCAAAGTGCTCCCAGGCCCAGATAGCAACCCCAGCCTACAGTGGGCTTTGTCCATTGACTTGGTGAGCTCTGAATAGGAGTTGGCTGGCATCTGACCTCTGCTCCCATTCTGCAGGTGGTGAAGGCCTTTATTGTCCTGGCCCCAGAGTTTCTGTCACACGATCAAGAACAGCTTACCAAAGAGCTACAGGAGCACGTGAAGTCAGTGACGGCACCATACAAGTACCCCAGGAAGGTGAGCCAGGCTGGATGGCCTCTCACTGGCTGCCTTGCCGTACAGAGGGCAGCATGGGGCGGGGATGGGGGGCTGAGGGGAGAGGGGATGAGGGGCTGAGAAGGGGAGGAGCATTTCTTAGGGAATCCCTACCCTGTACCAGAAATCCAAGTTGAACACATTGATGTACATTAGCCAAAAGAGAAATATCAGGAAAGTATCTACAAATTATATACATTATTTATTATCCTGTAAAATTTATGAAGACAAAAATCAATACTTTAAATGTGATTCGCCGTGAGAAATAAACCCTATTTTCAACCCGAATAACATGTATACATGAAGCTAACAAAAGGAAATATTTATTCTTAGAACATGCAATATATTTTGAAATACTTATTGTGTTACATTTGTTTTAAGTGCCATGTGTAAGCCTGCAAATATGTCCAATAATAGTGAGATGATCTAGTCACAGGACAATTGAAAACTGTCCTGCAATTTAAGCTGGTGGTAAAAATTGTGTTGTGTTTTATGGTATGCAACATTGTTTTGCCTTTGTTTTATTTTTGAGACACTGTCTCTTTGTGTAACATAGGCTAGTCTAGAACTTATTACATAGCCAGGTTGGCCTCAAACTTTCAGTCCTCCTGCCTCAGCCTTCCAAGTGTCAAGATCTTGGAATGGCCACGCCACAGAGGCACCTGCCTTGTCCTGCAAGAGACAGAGAAGACAGTGGCCAATATTAGTGGCTCCAAGCTCTTCCACATGGATAGGACACATTCTACTTCCACTCTGTATTCATGGGGCAAAGTGAGCCTCACAACCACACCCTCCTCCAGGGTCAGGAGAGAACTCCAACACTCAGCAGAGCCCATGGAGGTCACCACAGGTGTCAGCCAGGACAGGGAGATGGGTGGAGGTAAAGCAAGGAGTGCGGGACTGAAGGAAACCACAGAAGACCTAAATCAGGACGACTTTCTTCCCTCCCAGGTTGAGTTTGTTCCAGAATTGCCCAAAACTGTCACAGGCAAAATCAAAAGGAAAGAACTTCGACAAAAGGAGTTTGGTCAGATATGAGCAGCATCAACCCAGAGCATCTTTGTGACCTGACACCAGTCCTTGCCTGGTGGGGTGGGGCGGGGTGGGCATTGGGGTGAGGATGGAATGAAGGAAGGGTAAGTATGAAAGAGAAAACAAAGACCTCAACATTTTTATTATTCCAAAATTTACCCTTCCTGGAAGTCCTTTGTTCTTTAGATGGCCACAGTGAGCTCTCAGACTGGATTGTGGGAATAAAATACTGACCTGAGAGCACCCTGTGGGGTCTGTCATTTTGTGCATGAACGCTTGCCCTCCATAATTTTCCCTAACTGTCAATTTGAGGTACTCCAGGGTCAGACTCTCCCTTTTCACAGCAGCTTCTGGAGGAGCCCTGGACATGCAGTTGACAGCCAGAACACAGGGGTACAGAAAGGGGGCTCTGCCCAAAGCCTGCAAGAGCTCAGGCTAGAGAGGAAGTCCACTGAGCTCAACTTTGGGTTGGTGGCAACACTTACCTGCCAAGCCATTTTCTCCATCCTGATTTAGGTGAGCCCACTCCCCTCTCCCTCCCCTCCCCAAATCCCCTCCCACAATAATGCTGCTGCTGCTGCTGCTGCTGCTGCTGCTGCTGCTGCTGCTGTATACTACCTTAAATTTACCGTCATAGACTTAGAGGCCCAGCCTCCAGGAACCCAGGAGGTATCCCTCCATCCCTGTCCAGGAACCCAGGAGGTATCCCTCCATCCCTGTCCAGGAACCCAGGAGGTTTCCCTCCATCCCTGTCCAGGAACCCAGGAGGTATCCCTCCATCCCTGTCCAGGGACCTTAAAGCTTTAATCCCAGGCTTTCCCCCATAGGGGACTGTAGTTTTTGTTTGTTTGGTTGGTTGGTTTTTGTTTTTTAAAGAAAAGCACAAAAGTTTAAGGCTCAGGAGTCGGATGCAGGGGTGAAAGCCTACTAGCTCAGAGAGGGAAAAAAAAGCACTCAGCTTACTTTCCTAGAAGAAAAAAGCCTTTTCTCCTTCTCCATGCTGTCAGTAACAACCCCTCAAACTGAAAAATCTCTCCTTTCTACTTCCTGTGCATCTCTCTATCCATCCTCCACATGTCCTCTTCACTCTCTGGGTTTTCCCCGTGTCCACTTCTTGTCAGCTGGATGCTTGCTCTCCTTCTTGACATAGGGTTGACTTTATTTAATCCTGTTTACAGAAGATTAAAGGTGTGTGCTAGGCCTGAACCACACCACAATTAAAAATAGGTTTTTCCAGGACGCAATCTTAGAGTTCACAACGTGATCAAGTATCCTGCCAGAGGGGACCATGTGCATCCCTTTCCCAAAGACAATGACAGGAGCCCCAATCACTGCCAAGGCTCTTCATCCAGGATTCCTCTATAGATAGACCTTTCTCACTAAAGCCTCCTATAGGGACCCAAAGTCCCCCAAAAGGTCTTAGTTCTATGAATTCTGCCACTCAGGTCCTTGAGGTCTGTAGCACCATATGGTATAACTAGAGGCTAAGAAGATCAGAAGCAGAAAAATCCGTGGTCAGAGGAGGCTACAGGAACAAACTTACTTTCTTCTCTTGTCATACCTTTACGGGGAGGTCATTATTGAGAAATTCCTTCTACATCTGCCTGATTCTTGGAAAGATGCACACACTCAAAGGAATATGCAAGTTCAGCAAGCACACAGCCAAGCAGAACACACAGCAGCCTAGTCTCACTTGGGAATACCTACATAGCTCTGTATAAGGCATGATCTCTTATGTGACCTGCCCCTTTTAAACTCTTACTGAAGGTGGCATCTTGTGGATTCTAAATATGGCATCAGGCACTGGCCCATTTGCAGGGTATTCTGTACAGCTATGACTGGATCCCAAGAGGCCAGAAAATGTCTAATTAAGGTGGCCTTGTGGGACGGGTCACATGGTCAGGATGGGAGCATAGTGAGAGAGGTGGCTTTTGGTTTAAGTGATTTAAAAGCCAAGATAAAAGTGTGCCTCAGGGGCTGGAGAGATGGCTCAGAGGTTAAAGGCACTGACTGTTCCTCCAAAGGTCCCAGCAACCACATAGTGGCTCACAACCATCTATAATGTGATCTGATGTCGTCCTCTTCTGGCCTGCAGGTGTACATGGAGGCAGAGCATTATATTCAAAATAAATAAATAAATAAATAGAAATATTTCCAGCCTGGTCTACAAAATGAGTCCAGGACAGCCAAGGCTAACACAGAGAAATCTTGTCTCGAAAAAAAAAAAAAATGTGTGCCTCAGGATCCTGTACATAGGAGTATAGTGGCACTGTCCATATCCAGCCATATAAGTGACAAACAGAGGGGCTGGCCTGCAAACAAGAATGCTGCCTCAGCCTCACATCCAGGTCAGTGCCCAGCCATAGAATCTGGACTATAAACAAAGTGTCGCTCTTATTCCTCCACCTTGCAAGATTCCCCTACTCCTCAGACATAAGTCTCTCATAGCCATTTTTCTGCCTAATACAGCTCCTGTTCCTGAGTCTGCTTCTTCATCTGTGCCATGGGAATGGAGATGATTCTAGGCCAGGGAAAACTGTTTGCAAGTGGGTCCAAAAATAATCTCTGCATACATTTTAAGTTTAAATGGGCTTAAGTATAATGTGCCCAAGCATGTTTACAACAAGAATTATTGGAAAGAAAGTGGCCGGGATAGGAAGTTTCAATAAGGCAGCAATAAAAAGGCTTCTTAGGAAAGCCAACATAATCAAACCCAAGTTGAAAGAGTTATAGAGGGCATATATTGGTGGCAATGGTGTTATTCCAAATAATAACCCTTGGTATATTTAGAATATATCAGCTTCAAAAAAATCATCTTTCACAGGTTGCATTAGCCTCTGAGAGAATGCTACCCCTAGCTCCAGTAAATGTCAGTGCTCTAAAAAAGAGAGAAACTTATCAGGAAAGTGGGACAGAGGGGAGGACATTCTATTGGGACTCTAGGTGAGAGAAGCATGGGACAATGGGGAAATAGAAGGATCCAGAGGGTCCTAGAAACCTACAAGAAGAACATTATGAAGGACGAATCTGGGCCCAGGGGTTCTACACAAACTATGGCACCAGCCAAGGACAACACGTGCAGTAAACTTCTAAACCCTACCTAGATCTAGCCAACGGACAGGGCATTCTTCACAGTTGAGTGGAGAGTGGGTCTGACTTTCACACGAACTCTGGTGCCCCATATTTGACCACATCCCCTGGATAGGGGCCTGGTGGCACTCAGAGGAAGGATAGCAGGCTACCGAGAAGAGACTTGATACCCTATGAGCATATACAGGGGGAAGAGGTCCCCCTTAGTCACAGTCATAGGGGAAGGGAGTAAGGGGAAAATGGGAGGGAGAGAGGAATGGGAGGATACAAAGGATGGGATAACAATTGAGATGTAATATGAATAAATTAATAAAATATTTTTTAAATATTGAAAAAATAAAAAAAGAGAGATGCCTCTAGCCTCTCACTTCTTGCATGGCCTTGAGTGTGAAAGTGCCTGAGTGAAGTGCAATTTCTAACTCACCATGGTCTTGCCTGCTCCTGGATCCAGTGCTGTGTAACAACTGCTCTCAGTCACAGTTTTCTCCTAGACTAGGTGATTTTTACCATTTAAAGATCTGAAAAGATTCAAATTACACACAGGGAGATGACATGGTTGCATCTCTCCTTGGAGAAAGCCAAGGGAGAGAGAAATCGATTTGAATGCTATGAGGGCTTGTTATTTTAATTGAGAATCCCAGATCATTCTATTTTACCAATAAAGACTCAGGAGCCAGATGTCATGGTGAAAAACCTGCTAGCTCAGAGAGCTAGCACCCAGCTGACCTTCCTACTCAGCTCACATTGAGATCAAACGTCCTGCAACAGGGACTTCCTAAGTTTCATGAGGTTTTAAGTCTTTGAGACTCTAAAGTAACGAATGAAGACAATTCCCCTAAGTAAGTTCCCATTGACTCTGACAATGCTCTTTACCGGTTTCTCTCGACTTGTCCATATGCACTCTCAAATTCAACACATTGACTCTAAGCCATTTTCAAGCCTTCAAACTCAACAGTGACAAGCATTCAATGGGCAAGACTCAAGAGTCAGGAGTGGGTTTCTAGGAACCTACAAGAAGAACACTATGATGGGTGGATCTGGGCCCAGAGGTTCTACTTGATCTAAGGCACCAACCAAGGACAATACATGCAGTAATCATCAAACCCCTACCCAGATCTAGCCAAGGGACAGGACATTCTCCACAGTTAAGTGGAGACTGGGGACTGACTTTCACATGAACTCTGGTGCCCCATATTTGGATACGTCCCCTTGATGGGGAGCCCCGATGGCACTCGGAGGAAGGGTAACAGACTACCAAGAAGAAACTTGATACCTTAGCATCATACTCAAAGGGAGGAGGTCCCCATCAGTCACAGTCATAGGGAAGGGGAATGGGGTGAAAGCGGGAGGGAGGGAGGAAGGGAGGATACACAGGATGGGATGGCAATTAAGATGTAATATGAATGATTTTATTTTTCAATAAAAAGAAAAAAGTCAGGAGTGGAAAGGAATGGCTACTCTTCTGCTTAGAAATGTGACTGCGTAACCACACTGCAGAGCAGACTTGACAAACACATGATGTCAGTGCATGATGAGAGTGTGTTGCCTAGAGAGGGGATAAACCTGCTTTGTGCAGTACTGTAACAGGGTAGGTGCTGAAAGGTCTTGGTTAGGCTGATAAAAATGAAAATTTCAAACATAATATGTATTAAAGGCTTATAAATTCAGAAAAAGACCTGTAAAATATGAATTATGGAAAACATTCATCACTAACTACTCACGAAGACTTATACTTACAATTCAATTTGAGATGTACCCAAAATAAGACATTTGATGCTTGGCTAGAGGGAGAGAGAAAGGAGGAGAGAGGGAGTATCCGTCATGGGTTAAAGCACATGCTGTGGCCTGAAGATGGAATGGCCCCTAGAGGTTCATCTGTTTGAATACTTGGTCTCCAGCTGGTGATGCTATTGGGAAGGTTGTGGAACCTGTAGGAAGTAGATCCCGCCTGGAGAAAGCAGGTCCACTGGGCCTGGGTGTTGAGACTTTGTATCCCAGCCTTGCTCCCTGTTCAATCCCTATCTCTTGCGTGCATATGCAATATAGCCACCTGGCATTGTGGTTCTTATAGGAAACCTTTCCTGCCTATGGCTAAGACTTTCCCACCACAGAAGGCAACATAAGACAACAAGTTGTTCTTATCAGGGAATGTATTTTATCACAGCAGTGGGAAAATAAGACAACATCATTGAAGAAAGCCTGAATGAGTCAATGACGCAGGCCTGTATATTTTCAGGCTAAGCTTTAGGTGATCAAGAAAAGTAACCAAAATGCTTCATGAGGCAAACTTTCTCTTTAACAAGATTTTCAAAAGTAAACCTGGTGCAGTGGCACACCCCAGCACTTGGGGAGGCAGAGGCAGGCAGATCTCTGTGAGTTTGAGGCTGCCCTGGTCTATAAAGTGGGTCCAAGATAGCCAAAACTACACAGAGAAATCCTATCTCAAAAAAAAAAAAAGAGAAACAAACAAAAAAGAATTCTAAAAATAATTACTAATTTCCTAAAGTTTGAATAAACATGGTCACATGTCAGTTGGATGTTTTCCCAAGTCAATTCCGATTGCAGGGATCTGCTGGAAATTTTTGCAGGGATGTTAACGCACCAGCTTCCGTTTGAAGGCAAAGAACGAAAGGGAAAACTGTCCCACATCTCTTTATAAGACAGAAGAGAAAGTGTGAACTATTCACACAGGTGGTTCCATCTGCCCTGTGAAGGGTCAGATTGTCAATACACAAACAAGTGTATCATGATACTGAGTAGTGGGGTACAGAATAAGAGACTCACCCTCACAAGACTCAGGGATGTGTGAAAGGTAGTGCATAAACTGACAACATAAAAGCTCCATGGTATGGTTAAGGGGAAGGTTTTTATTGTAGATATAAGAGCGTTACTAGGCAAAGGCATCTGGAAGAGTCCAGAGCAAAGAGGGAACGAAGTAAACTGAGCAAAGGCAGCGGAGTGGACCTGGCTATGAGAGAATCAGGGGCAGAGCAGGTAGATAGAGAGGTGTGGAGACTGTGGGAGAGCAGAGAGAGATAGAGATAGACGAAAGGAGAAAGAAAGAGAAGGAGGGAGACAGAAAGAGAGAGAGGGCATAGGGAGAGTGAGTAGCTCGGGGTAGGGAAGCCTACCAGCTGGGGAAGTTTAGGATGGGGGTGGTGGGGGGGGGGGGGAGGAGAGAAGAGCCCAGATGCTAACATGGACTTTGAAATGTGTGACAGGTGCTTGAGATACTGAAGGAGGCTGGAGGCCAGCTTGGGCTTTTGGTATGCTAACAGACAGTCATTTGTCTTTTGGAACTTGGGGAAATGGAGTTTCTTTTGGACCTAACAGGTAGATTGGTTTTGGAGATGAGCAATGGGAAGAGCGCAGACAGACAAGAAACTGTTGTGCCAGACAGAGGTGGCTCCTTCCTAACACAGGGGTTATTCATCACTGTGCATATAAGGGTAAAATGAACAATGGGTACTCTTAAAAGGTGATGTTTACCCCTGCTTAAGCAGTGTGTAAAATATAGGACCCAAAATGTTGGTTTTTGTTTTTTCTGCAAACAAAAAAAAGAATGCTTAAGGATTTGTTTGTTTGTTTGTTTGTTCAGACAGGGTCTCCCACCAGCCAGGCTGGTCATCATCTATCTGAAGATGACTGTTAACCTCTGCTCCTGCAGCCTAGACCTGCATGAATGGGATAGCAGGTGTGCATTCTTGGTCTTTGTGGTGCTGAGGTTTGGACCAGGACCTTGTGCGTTCTGGGTAAGCACTCTACCAGCTGAGCTGCATCCCCAGCTCCACATTTTAAAAACTCTAAACACAATTTTCCCCAAGTTTCGAGATGACTTAAAAACCAAAATACAAACATAAACTTAGAATAGATGGAAATCCTGTACCTTATGCTGAATCCTCATAAGGAAGCTGTTTAAAATTCTCTGGGAAATATCCAGAAGTACGCCCACAATGTGAAAGACAGAATGGGGAATGCATAGTAAAGTGTGAGAAAAAAAAACATGTGAAAACTGTGTACAGAAACATGATTATGCCTATGAACATGACTAAGAGAAACAGGCCCTTGCTTTATAATGCCTAGGTTATTAATCCAACAATAATTATGTACAGAATATTGCTTAGCACAAATTTCTAAAAGTATTGAAATTTTCTTTCAACCTTCATGTCAGTTCTAAAAAAGCAACTTAAGGTCATGTTTCTGAAGGACATACAAATTGTGTGTCAGAGTCACCATGTGCATTATTAACTGTTGAGAACTAAAGTTCTATAAGAATATGACTCCAAGCCGGGCGTGGTGGTGCATGTCTTTAATCCCAGCATTCAGGAGGCAGAGGCAGGCAGATTGCTGTGAGTTTGAGGCCAGCCTGGTCTACAAAGCGAGTCCAGGACAGTCAAGGCTACACAGAGAAACCCTATGATCATAATGAATGAGTTAACACAGAAGCAGAAATACTCAAATGGTTTATACTCACTTATATCTGGACACTACACCAAGGGGCATGTCCCATGAAAGTCTTCACTTATCAGGAAACTGGGATAGAAGGTAAGACATCCTATTGGGACTCTCAGTGAGAGAAGTATGGGAGAATGGGGAAATAGAAGGATCCAGAAGGTCCTAGAAACCTACAAGAAGAACATTATGATGGGTAGATTTGAGCCCAGGGGTTCTGCTTAAACTATGGCACCAGCCAAGGACAATATGTGCAGTAAACTTCGAACCCCTACCCAGATTTAACCAATGAACAAGACAGTCTCCACAGTTGAGTGGAGAGTGGGGATTGACTTTCATACGAACTCGGGTGCACCATATTTGACCACGTCTCCTGGATGGGGAGGCCTGGCGGCACTCAGAGGAAGGACAGCAGGCTACCAAGAAGAGACTTGATACCCTATGAGCATATACAGGGAGAGGAGGTGCCTCCCAGTCACAGTCATAGGGGAGGGGAGTAGGGGTTAAGCGGGAGGGAGGGAGGAATGGGAGGATACAAGGGATGGGATAACAATTGAGATGTAATATGAATGAATTAATAATAAAAAGGTAAAAAATAAAATAAAATAAAGTATATGTTGCTTTAGAAAGAAAGAAAGAAAGAAAGAAAGAAAGAAAGAAAGAAAGAAAGAAAAGAAAGGACTCCAAATAATCAATCATAAAAATTCACTTTCATGTTTCATAATATGGCCTTTAGGCCAATCAGTAACAATATGAAAGTTAATATGTAAATAAACACAAATTTTGAAAAGTTACGGTCATGACAATAAATGCAATCATCATTTTACAAAATTTATATTTATGATTGTTACAAGAGAAAATAAATTAAAATATAATTCCAACTAACCCAGACACCTAGCCTTAGTTTTCTGCAAATCAAACAAACAAGACAAAGCACCCTTTCCAAAGAGCAAACTCTGAGTTCTGGAATGTTTTCCCTTAGACCCACAAAACTGTGGAAAGTACAGAGTGTGCCTCTGGAAAGCAGTCATTACCTGACAGAGGGCAGTAACCTCGACTATAAGGGTCAAAGACCCAGGTCAAATATGCATGAGAACAAAGTTCATCTTGCCACTAGCTGGTAAAACATCCTGAGTCACGGGCGCTCCTGTTCCACTTGGTAGCTGGCAGGACATGGACAGCGGTTATGTAGTCAGACCTGAATGAGACCCAGAACCTCTCTCTGAAAGCCAAGCCCTGAGGATTGATGGACTAGAACAAGCCAGGCAGATAGAACACTCAGCTGCTCAGCGATGAGAAGGTTTGACTGACTTATGTAAATTTAGCCAGACAAAGTAAAAATAATAATAATAATCCAATATTAAAATACTATTATTATTAAGATAGTAATAATGACAACATGTTCCAACAAGGCCCATTATGACATTTCCTCCTTGTGGGTGTTAAAAAAAAACAGACCAGGTTTGATTTGATTGAAGGTATTTAAGTGGGACGATTCTGGCTCATCATTGGATGGAGCCCTTGTCCAGTCATCTAGTGCTGGTCAGTCAAAACAAATATGACCGTTTCTATGGAATGTTCTCTTCTCTGTCCCCTATCTCCTAACCCCTCTCTTTTCCCTTCTCTCCCTTTCTCTGTCTTCCCTACAACAATGCCACACATACACACATACAGACGTACACACACACACACACACACATACATACATACATACATACATACATACATACATACATATGTAATACATACATACATACACACAAATGGATATACATACATACATACATACACTTGTGTGTCTCTATACTGGAGGGGTGTGTGACATTTCAGTAATAAAGTGGATAACCTCACAGTAAGAGATTAGCCTCTGTTATTTCCAGCATTCCTAAGGACTTTTCTGCTTTGGCTACATCCACACCCTTCATAGGACAGATTTTACAAGACAAAGGACAAACACTCACTTTCTGGCCAAGTAACAAATTGGGAAGCACAGTATGAAATGACCATCTTCAACAGACAAGAATTTGCATCTTGGATCATTTACAGATTCCAGAGCTACCAGCCTTTCACCAACGTGAATAACACAATAAACAATGACACATCAGGTACAACAAAAACTAGCAGCAGTTGTGGGGAGGAATGGTGTCACACAGGGTTTCTGACGTGGGTATGCTCCCTGCGATTTCTTTGCAGAAGAACTTTCCCTGCAATGTAATCACTTAGCATACAATCTTCACCACTAACAGGTACAGTTCTATGGTTTAGTATAATCACAAATCCATCTTTTTCTGTTAGCATTTTTGAGGTTTGACTCTGTCATCCTAGGTAACAGTAGATCTGGAAGTGAAAAAATGTAGCCAGAGCCCTAGCAGGCTGAGCAAGACATGGTTTCTAAGTTCTCATCAGCAGGTAGGACTTGGTGCCCATCAAAGTCCCCCTGAAAACCTCCGTTGTGTGAAACTCCAGTGTGGCACAGCTGAACCAACGAGAAGTGATCATGTGTTGCGTCCAGTGCTTATCCGCACTGTCAGATAAATAGTCTGTCAACCGCAGCACCAGGAGAGTACCAGCCTCCTCTGCAGCGCCCTGTCTTGGGCTACCTCAAGATACTTCTAAGCATCAGAAGAAATCGAAGCTGAGGCTTGTGTGTGGGAACTTTGTACCTGGAGACAAAGATGGGATTGGAAGCAAGGACAGGGTTGCAGTTAGGGAAGAACAAGAAGGTGAGACAGTGGCATGGCAGCTGGACTCCTGGGAAGAACAGGGATGTGGGGAACCAAATTTAGGTCAGGGACAGATCTGGTGTGAGTCCGGTGAGTGGTCAGCAGATCAGCAGGTACAAGCATCAAGTCAAAGAGACTGGAATTGGCAGAAAATAGGCACTCTCTCTTCCTCCTGCTGGCTCTACCTTCTCTTGTTGCCTTAGCAACTGGGATGCTTTGTGTCATCTTTTCAGGGGTTCCTGCCCTCTCCAGTGGTGCATAAAAATGGGTACCCAGGCTCCACAGGAGTGAGTTTGTCTGACTGTGAACAAAGCAAATGATGATTGAACTGCTAGAAGTATCCAATATACAAACACATGGATTCCCATGGATCCCAGAGATGGCTGTTAGAAGCAGATAAAAAAAAAAAAAAAAAAAAAGCATCAGTGAAATGAAGATTCTAACAGCAAACTGTAATGTCCATCTGTTGTGTTTTTATCTGCATAACGACTGTAGGAGACACTGAAATCTTAAGCATACATAGTGCATACTCACCCTTGTGGTTCACGGTCACTCTCCATAGTATACTTCTGACCTGTTCCTTCACTCTGTACCCCTGCTTTTGAATAAAGTTTCCTTGCAATTTTGCAAAATGCTTAAAATGAAAAAAAAAAAAAAAGAATCCTATTTACTTTGGACACAAAGCAAATATCGATACGTTTTAAAGGAATGAAGTTGCAAAGTTTGTTTCTAAGAAAGCAATCGTGCTTGGAGTTAATGATAAATAACTAAGTAGAGATTATCATGGTTAGGAATTCAGAGAGTATCCTTATGTTAAATGGGAAGATGAGGAGAAACACAAAGGGAGAGTGCACTTTGAATTAAATGACACGAATCATGAAAATGCCGCAACAAACCATTTTCCTCTGGTCTAACTCTACAGGGCTTAAATGTTCTCAACCAAAGAGGGGGAATACTGTGACCTCCAGGAACCTTGGGTGACTGGCGAGGATGTGTTTCCTCAGTAGTTAAGGTCTTTGAAGCTCCCAACTAAGTCATAAGCACCCATGAAGATTATGAATTCTACTCTCCAGGTTATCAGCACATTTTAAAACAAAAGAAAAAGCAAAACAATTTCCTAGTCAAATAGAAAAGCACGGTGCCATGAGACAATGTCATATTCAAATTATCATTCTCTCTTAGGCAACTCCATAAGTACTTGTTCATACAATGCCATTCACTGATTACTGTGTGCCAGGCATAATTCATGATCTTGAGGGTTGTTATGGTTCGAATACAGGTACTTCCTCTAAAGTCTATGTATTAAGGACTGCTCCCCAATGTGGCATCATTGAGAGGTACACATTGGCCTTTGAAAAGTGGGCCCTACTTGATTTTTGACAAAGAAGCCAAATCTATTCAATGGAAAAAGGATAGCTTATTCAACAAATGGTGCTGGTCTAACTGGATGTCTACATGTAGAAAAATGCAATTGGACCCATATTTGTCGCCATGCACAAAACTCAAATCCAAATAGATTAAAGACGTCAACATAAAACCAGAGACACTAAATTGTCTAGAAGAAAAAGTGGGGAAAAGCCTGGAACACATTGGCACAGGAGACAACTTCCTGAACAGAACACCAAGAGCCCAGACCTTAAGGTCAACAATTAATAAATGGGACCTCATGAGGCTGAGAAGTTTCTGTAAAGCAGGAGACATTGTCAACAGAACAAAGCAACAGCCTACAGACTGGGAAATGATTTTCACCAACCCTACATCTGACAAAGGTCTAATATCCAAAATATATAAAGAACTCAAGAAATCAAACACCACCAAACCAAATAACCCAATTGAGAAATGGGGCTCAGAACTAAACAGAGAATTCTCAGCAGAGGAATATCGAATGGCTAAGAAACACTTAAAGAAATGCTCAATGTCTTTAGTCATCAGAGAAATGCAAATCAAAACGACTCTGAGATTCCATCTTACACCCATCAAAATGGCTAAGATAAAAAATTCAAGTGTCACCACATGCTGGCAAGGATGTGGAGAAAAAGGAACACTCCTTCATTGCTGGTGGGAATGCAAACCAGTACAACCACTTTGGAAATCTATCTGGTGATATCTCAGAAAACTGGTAATAGGGCTTCCTCAAGACCCAGCTATTCCACTCCTTGGAATATAACCAGAAGATGCACCAGCACACAACAAGGACATATGCTCAATCATGATCATGTTCATAGTGGCCTTATTCATAATAGCCAGAACATGGAAACAGCCTAAGTGTCCCTCAGTAGAAGAATGGATAAAGAAACTGTGGTACATTTACACTATGGAATACTACTCAGCTATTAAAAATAAGAAATTCCCAAAATTTGTGGACAAATGGATTGAACTAGAAATGATCATAATGAGTGAGTTAACCCAGAAGCAGAAAGACTCAAATGGTATATACTCATTTATAACTAGACACTAGCCCAAGGGACATGTCCCATGAAAGTCTTCATCTACCAGGAAAGTGGGATAGATGTGAGGGCATCCTTTTGGGACTCTAGGTAAGAGAAGTATGGGAGAATGGGGAAATAGAAGGATCCAGAGGGTCCTAGAAACATACAAGTAGAACATTATGATGGGCAGATCTGGGTCCAGGGGTTCTACACAAATAGTGGCACCAACCAAGGACAATACGTGTGGTAAACATTGAACCCCTACCCAGATCTAGCCAAGGGAGAGGTCATTCTCTACAGATGAGTGAAGAGTGGGAACTGACTTTCACATGAACTCTGGTGCCCCATATTTGACTACGTCCCCTTGATGAGGAGGCCTGGTGGCACTCAGGGGAAGGATAGCAGGCTACCAAGAAGAGACTTTATACCCTATGATCATACACAGGGGGAGGAGGTCCCCCTCAGTCACAGTCATAGGGGAGGGTAATAGGTGAAAGTGGAAGGGAGGGAGGAATGGGAGGATAGAGGGATGGGATAACAATTGAGATAATATGAATAAATTAATTAATTAATTAATTAATTTTTAAAAAAAAGAAAAGTGGGCCCTTCTAGGAGGTCCTTTGGTTACCTGGACCTAAAAGGACCTACTTCATTTTATAGTATTTTCTGTGGAACACAGTGTGTGCATGCACGTGTGTGAGCCTGTGTGTGTGTGTGTGTGTGTGTGTGCGTGCGCGCACGTGTGTGCATGTGGAGGGTAGAGGTCAGTGCTGTCTGTCTTCCTCAATTACTCTCCGCCTTATTTAATGAAACAGTATCATCGCTGACCTTGAGACTCATTGTTTGGCTGGACTGGCTGGCCAGTGAGCCACCAGAACCTCTCCGTCCTCACCCGGGTGCTGGGGTGTCAGGCATGCTGAGGAGGTTGGAGACCAGAGCTCAGGTACATATGCATGGAGAGCGATCCCCCCAGCCTGCAGGCTAACTTTGAGTCATCACATGCCACGCCATGCCATGTGGTGGAAAGGAAGGATCATCATCTTGCCTCTCTTCTCTCCTCTTCTCCCTTTCCCTCCCCTCCACCACCCTCCCTCTGTCCCATGTGTGTCTTACAACAGGACAGACTGTAGGAAAGATGTCTCTTTCCTCTCATACCTAGGAATACGCTTGATGGCCTGTGAATGGCTTGAGTAGGATGATTCACTTACCAAAGGTGACCGTGCCACAAAGGTGCCGCCATACCATGTAACATAAAATCACTCCTTGAGGCTGGCGACCAGCTGGGTCTGCATGCTAACAATGCTGTGGGCCATGGCCCATTCTTTTCCTGTCTTGAAACTAGTGCTTTTGTAAATCCAACTGATTCAGGATGGGCTAGGCAACAAGGGTGGGGGGCCCAGGCTCATTAGAAAGAAAACTGAAATGCGTGGGAGAGATCGTCAAAGTGACCCCATTCTTTTGATTTCATCTGTATCTTGGCACCACAGTGAAGGCCACCTAACACATGCTCACAGTATAGGCTCATGTTTGTGCTATGTAATTGCCGTAACTCGTAACTCATGGTGTTTCTTTTATGGGGTTGGGTGAGTCTCATGGTGTAATCTCAGGGTCCCATTGCCATGTAGGCAGCAAGGCACAGCCAAAGCTGCAGCCCCACAGTGAGTCACAAGAGGGCAGTAAGGAGCTTCAGGAGCAGGCTCCCAGACAAGCTCCTGTGCCCTAGTGCATAATAATTCTTTTCTTTTTTAATTATATTTCTTTTTTAACATATACATTTATATTATTACACATAAATAAAATAAACTACATACAGCAGGAAGAACCATGAAACAATCAGGAATTAGATAAATGGTACATTAATAGTGATTTCAATATTTGTATTTGGCAAACTTGAAGTAAATGTCTTTCCATCTTGGTGAGTCTAAAATTCTGAATGAAAATCCATATCTATCATATTTCATCCCTATTAAATTAAAACATCTATCTAGACCTAAAAACATCTTAACCCCTAAACAACTAAGCTTAATTGTAAGACTAAACTAGCTAGTCTTCAACCCCATCAGAGTCTAGTCTATTCTTATCACAAGAATATGTATCCTAGGTCTAACAGATTGATATGATTCTATAGATAGATAAGGTAAAATAGTTAGATAAGGTCTTCAAAAGCCTGAGACCTACAGAATATGGCATTTAAAGATTTTTATTATTCTAAAAATTCTTTGACAAGACAGGTTAACTCCTGGCAACACCCAGCCTACCCCAAAGAAGATGATGAGTACCAAAGAACCTCCTTATGAAGATGGCTTCAAATGTGGCAAAGGAGCCACTGGAGAAAATGTCCTTGTTTTTGCAAAAGACAGAATTTTGCTTAAATATGGGCAAGATTGGATGCAGGCAGAGTTAACGGCCAAACTCTGCCAAGACAGGTAAGCAAGTCCCCAATACTTCCTGTCTCACAAATGTGTGTACCAGATACATTGAGCCAGAAGGCTGAAGATGATAGAGAGTTTTGGGTGACTGTTCAGGCAGTAAACTGTCTCTGTCACTTTTTCATTTTGGAAGCTGCTAACCTGCACTTCCAGTTCATTAAGGTAGTGTAGTTTTATCCCGAGTACATAATTTAAAACCAAGGCTGGCAGTGACTTACTGAGGGGACTATCTACAGTCCATTAGGATGTTATCAGTGGATAATCTGAAAACTACAACTTTCCAACCCGGAATGCTCAAGCCAGGAAAAAGATGCATTGAATTAGCTTTTCCTTTAAAAGGGCACCACATCATTTCCAAACTTAGGAAAATTCTGTTTATAACTCCTTCATTGGTTTCTAATTCAACTGGCATTCCAACCACAGAGCCTGCTATTTATTTTCTAAAATATGCTCAACAGAGGGGGACTAAAGATGTCCTTCCTGAGATGAAAACTGACAAGCATTTCACCAAGAAAATGAAAACATTTCTAAGTTGGAAAGGGAGAAGTAAAACTCTCTCTAGTCCCAGATATGATTGTGTGTGTTTCTAGAAAACACACACCAGTGTTGGAGCTAATAAGGAAGTTCACCAAAGCTACATCACATAATGAAATGTATTAAAATTAGTTCCATTTCTGTATACCATGAATGAAGACTCCACAAAGTGAAATTTTAAAACTTCCATCATAATAGAATTAATGTTTAAAATATCATTAAAATGCCACTTCCAGACAACTTAGTTTATTAAGATTTGATACTGCTTGTCAGGTTTCTTATTTTAAAAAAAAAAATATGAAAGTTTGCCTTTACAGCGTGAAGATTCACTTCCACTAAAGACCATACATAGGTCTGGCAGCCATGCTCCTATAGTAGGTCCAAAGCAATGGAAAAGAACAGTAAGTTTAAAATGTGGTGTGCCTCATGCTGTTGGAAGGTGAACAGCCCTCAGAACTTTATGGTCCTACCTAGATTGTATGTAAATAATAAAATATCTCATCTAAAATGACTCAGAATTTTTGAAGACTTATTTTATGTATATGTGTGTTTTCCTGAATGTATATCTGTGTGCCGCATGCATGCCTGGTGCCCACAGATGCCAGAATATGGTGTTAGATCCACTGGAACTAGAGTTACAGACAGTTATAGCTTACATGTGGGTCCTAGGAATTGAACCCTGATCCTCTGGAAAAGCAGCAAGTGCTCTTAACCACTGAGCCATCTCTCCAGCCCATATTCAATATTTTAACCCAAGTTTCACTTAAATATTTCTCCTATTCTTTAACAGAAAAATTTCACCTCCAAAACCTTTAAAAGCCACTGGGTCTCTTGTTTTGTTTTGTAAACTTTCCTGTTCAATTTTTCCCAAACATTGAATGAATAATTAAGTGTATGACTTGAAAAGCTTTTCCTAGGGGCTTGTTTTTTTTACTGCTTTGTACAAACCGGGCCTTGGGGCCTTATGCATTTATTTCATCCTTATGAAAAGATGTGCAGTAGGCCCACTTTTAAACAAATGATCAATGAAATAAAGAATTGGTTCTTTGAAAAGATACGCAGGGCCAAGTAAAATGGCACAGTGTAAAGGAGCTTGCCGCTGAGCCTGAAACCTGAGTTTGATCCCCAGAATCCACATGGTAGAAAGAGAAACCCAACACCCACAAACTGTCCTCTCACCTCTACATTTACACAGTGGCGTGTGTCCGTAGGACTCATGTCCATCCTTGCCTTTGCTCTCTCTTCCCTCTCCTAAACAGAAAGGAAGAGAAAGAAAGAAAGAAAGAAAGAAAGAAAGAAAGAAAGAAAGAAAGAAAGAAAGAAAAAAGTATGAAAGCAAGATACATATTCTTAGTTTATTTTTTTTCTTTCTCTGTCTTATAAAGAATGATAAACGTCCACCATCTCTTATCCATGGTTTTAAAAATCTGAAAAACAGGGGGCTGGAGAGATGGCTCAGTGGCTAAGAGTGCCGCCTGTTCTTCCAAAGGTCCTGAGTTCAATTCCCAGCAACCACATGGTGGTTCACAACCATCTATAATGTGATTTAATGCCCTCTTCTGGTGTGCAGGTGTACATGCGGACAGAACACTGTATACATAATAATAAATAAATAAAAAAAAAACACGTTTTAAAAAAAAAAAAAAAAAAAAAAAAAAAAAATCTGAAAAACAACTGTTTTTCACATTTCATTTGGCAGATCCCCTAAAGTGATAAGATATGAAACCGTAGCAGTGAGGACATTCATATATCTCATTATAGAACCTTCTCATGTGTTATATCTTCAGGATGGTTCCCTGCTACAGGAGTAACTGGGCTTTGTGTGCCATGTGCCTCTGAGGTCTGAAACATTTTAGTGATATAGATTTTAGATTTAAGAAAAATAAGCTTTGAAGATTTGCCAAATGGTGCAGTTGGGGAAAGGCTCACACAGCGCCCTGAAAACAGGAGATCTGTTTTCATCTAGGTGAACAGGGAGCATTTCTCAGAAATCCCCAAGCAGGTGACCTGAGGCCAGAGATTGTGGATGAAAGACTGGCTAGGAAGTGTTTGCATCTTACACAACAAACAGAAAGCCAATACCCTGGTTATATAAGTTCCTAAAGGAGGAAAAAGCTGAACTGGGGGAAAGGGGCAATATAGATGACTTGATGGCTCACAAGGAATGCTAAAGAAATAGTCCAAGCATGAAAAATAACAACAAAAAAATGTTGATTGGAAGATATCTGCATGAATTCAAAATTTTCAAAACGAGATGTAGTTTGGTGTTCTGTATTTAAAGGAGCTAGCAGCAATTGCTTCTAATGGTAGTAGGTCTATCTGGATTACAGACTGATTTCTAGCAGTATTCTCCATGTAAGGAGTTCTCTGACCAATGTGTTCAAATTGTGGCTCACAGAAAATCCCAGATGAGCCTGAGTTTCTTGTCTCAAACTGAGGAGAGGTCAAAAACTGTCAAGGAAATGGCCAGAGAATACAGAAGCTGACTTCCAAGGGCTCCTAGTAGGCAAATCTGAGACCAGCTACATATCCAAAGAGAATAACCATGGAAATATGCATCAAAGCACTCCAACTTTAGAATCCCATGAACCTGTATTGGTACTGAGGGTAGAGTTGGGGAAAGGCAAAGAAAAATGTTAATTTTCATTGGTAAACTTAGAGGAAAGACATACTACAGGTGTTGTGTGACACTCTTCCTGAGGAGACATGAACAAATGCCTACTCCTCCCAGACAGAACCATTGACAGACAAAAACAATGACCAAAGTCTAATGTGGTGAACCGATGACTTCACGGGGTTACTTCAGGAACAACTGCACCCAAGGACAGCTGCTTCACTCAAAGCCCACTCCAGGGTGGTGACACTCTTGGAAGCTGGATCCCTGGAACACTCTGCAGGTCACAGAGTCTCCCCTCAGCCATCCCTAAGGTCTTGTGAATCTGAATCTGAGAAATTTTCATTGGCAAATTTCTGTATATAAATAGTGACTAGATTGCTGACTGTGACAGAGGTCAGCCATGGACAGCGTATTACACCAAAAAAAAAAACAGGATGAAGCTAAAGCTCCAAGAAACAGCAACATTTCAGAGAAGTGGGAAAAGTCAGACAGGTCAGAGAAAAATTACTTAGAAACGATGGACACTGTTACAGTTTGAATATGAAATGCCCCCACGGGCTCATGACTGGGCACTTGGCCTACAGATAATGGTAGTGTGTGGGAAACCCTTAGTAAGACCTGCCTCAGTGAAGGAAATAGGTCACCAGGACCACGCATTGGGGTTATAGTGACCCCATTCCATTCCCCCTTTCTTTGTTTTCTGTCTGTTATGAGATAGAGAATCTTCTCTACCACACACCTGCCACCACGAGAAAACAAAAACAAAAGCAAAAACACATGGACCAAACCCCTCTGAAACCATAAGTTAAATGCCATCCCCCCCAACATGTTTCTGTCAGTCATTCTGACAAAAGAAAGCTGACAGGAAAGAGGAGAGCTGCAAAAACAGGTCAATAACATCAAATAGTGCTGACATGAAGATGAATGAGAAACTATCAAATTTGGCCAATGATGGTGTCAACGGCTATGGCCAACACAGTCTTAAGGGAGCTCTGGAGCCAGAAGGCCAACAGCAGGAGAGAGGATTGAGGGATGATTAGAAGAAAATGCTCCATTCAATGCCTCTGTCCCAAACTTAACGCACAGAAATAGAAGCAAGAAGGGATGCAGCAGAGTGATAAGCCAGATTTTAAAGTCAGGAACAATTCATAGTGTTTATGTGTTTGTGGGAAGCAGTCACTGATGGAGAAGTGGGCGATAAGAGAGATTTGTAAATGCAAGAAGCATCTGTGGAGACAAAGAAGTAGAAGCCGGAATACCGTCATTTTCCCTCTCCTCCTGAATCAGGGACAGAAGACAGGTTTTGTTTAAAAATAAAAACAAAAAACAAAACAAAACAAACACACACACACACACAAAACCGTCTACAATACAGCTCCCACACCTGAGGCTCACAGGTCACTGTGGAAGACAGACACACAGTGATATTCTGGTTAGTACCCCAAATCATAGAATACTGAAAAATGAGATTCTGTCAAACTAAGAAACTCTTCACAGTAAAGAACAGCACAGGTGAGGAAAGAGACAAGCAGAGAAAGGGAGAACCCAGCAGCTGGCTCTAGACCTGGCAGAGTTCAAGAGTGAGGGAGAAGAGTGGTGTGGACCAAGCTGCAGGTGAGAGTGAGTGAGAAGAGCTTCCAGTGTCATCAGAATCACGGTGCTTGGCCTCCCACCGTCCTCCAGGTTCCGCCCCAGCACAGAAACTCAGGCTCTAGAGTACTTGACGTCTCCCTGGGCGTTCTTCAGCTACCCAAAGCTAATACACTCTTAGACCAAGACTTGCAGAGTCTGTGGTGAGGGCACATGAGAACAACCATGTGTGGACTCAGAATCCCTGGGAGTGAAATCATTTCAAAGAACATTCCCCTGCAGAGAAATTTGAGCAAC
Source organism: Acomys russatus (assembly GCF_903995435.1). NCBI lineage: Eukaryota > Metazoa > Chordata > Mammalia > Rodentia > Muridae > Acomys > Acomys russatus. The sequence goes on from NC_067141.1 coordinate 242,707, forward strand.
CTTAATTGCCAGACCTCCTGAGAACACAAAGGCTCTGCTTGCCAAAAAGACCTGGCCCAAGAGACTCCAACTAATAAAATGAGTTTTTCCATCTTCCAAGCTAGCAAACATGTTGGACCTGAAGGATGTGCCTGGCACCGTGTCCTCTTCTCATCTTCTCTTCCCTCCGACTTCATCCTGTGTTGCGGTGGACCCAGCTTAGAGGAGATGGCTGAAGAGAGGAACACAGAGCCCAGCCCAAGACTCCATCTTTGAACTGAAGTGCCACACAGCCTCTACATTGCACATCTGGAATTTGAACTTAGGTTTCCTGACTCCAAAAACCTACATCCATCGCTGCTGAGCTGAATGTAGGACCACGGTTGCTGCCATTACAAAGAACCACTTTGGAGTGTTAGGCTTTATTTCCTTTTGGTTTTTTTTTTTTTTTTTTCCTTTTTCATCAGAACCCAATAGGACTATGTTCTACCACTGAGCTCCACAGTATAGTGTTTCTTGTTTTTTTAATGCTGCCTTTCCTAGGAAGGCTATTCAGGGAGTTTTAGCTCCTGAGTTGCTGCTGTTACCTGGAACTATGAAGTGGACAATAGGGTTAGAGACGAAGCTCCAAGCTGTTACTCACAGCTGCCTTGGGTTTTTTTTTTTTCTTAGTCATTAAACTGTGTCCTTGGATTCCATGCATATAAGAATTTCATGAGGAACCAGCATGAAGCAGAGTTGGGAGAGCAGTGTGTGTCTGTGTGTCAGTGTGTGTCTGTGTGTGTATGCTCATCACATGTCTGCATGTACTTGTGGCAGCCAAAGGACGACCTTCAGTGTCATTCCTCAGGTGCCATCCACCTTGTTTTATTGAGACAAGATCTATACTTGCCTGGAGCTCACCAAGCATAGGCTGGCTGATGGAACCCACCTGCCTCTGTGTTTCTAATGCTGGGATCAAGTGCACACCACAATATTGGGTTTATTTATTTGTTCGAGCTAGCTGAATGCACACACTTCTCTGATTGAGATATCTCCTCGGGTCCTAAAAGACATTTTAAATATGTATTTTAAGCATGAAAGTTAAAGGAAAGAAGGGTGCTTGAGAATAAAGTAAGATGCTCCAGAGAACATGGGACTGGGCTTCTCTAAGAGAGCGTCTCATTTCACCATCTTACAAAAGACAAATGCATTGCTTAAATGAGCCTGAAACCATTAACAATTGTTTGTTTGTTTGTTCGTTCATTCATTCATTCATTGATTCATTGGAGGTGCATGTGTGCTAGGGCATAAGTCTGGCGGTCAGAGAGCATCCTGAGTGACTCAGTTCTCACCTTCTATCATGGTGTCAGGAATTGAACTCGGGTTATCAGGCTTGGTGGCAAATGCCTTTATCCATTTAGCCAGCCATCTTGCTAGATCCTGAAGCTACTGCCTTTAAGCAGATGCCAGGGAATCTGGATGAGATCACAGGGTGGTTCTTGGGAAGCACCTGGCAGAATTGCAATTGACAATGTAAAAGTTTAGGTCCAAGGGATTTGGGAAGGCTTGTTTAAAAATTCCAAATGACATGTAAGAGAAAATGCAGTTTTAGTTAATCATGTACATTCAGGCCTTAGGCCTGGCTCAGTGCTACTTTAACATAAAACATCTCCATGTGAGCAGAATACCGCCTCTATGTCTGCAGCATTGATAATTGTGCTGCAATTCTTACTTCTCAGCTGAGGTTCCAGCCAGACATGGGAGTGAAGGCTCCTTTCCCTTTCAATGTGACTGACATACCATAGACATTTCCCATATGTGACCCAGGCAAGAGAAAAAAGAAAGTCCCCCAAGAACCTACACAAATCAGCGTTGCTGTGGAACAAATATGTTAATACAATTAGCAAATGTCATTTGAGTATTCTGTGCTGTGCATCATCTTATGTGTTAAAGACAGAATAATAAACAGAACAGATAAAAGTCCTTCCTTTGTAGCTTGTGTTCCATGGAGAAAGAAAACATGATAACAAGGCTCTAAAGTATGGTTATGGTGTCAGTAGAGGCTCTGCCCATTTCTCATGAGCTGAGCATCCAACTAAACGAATGAGAAATGTGACAAGCCAACAGCTACCCTCTCGACAATATTTACGGTAATGCCCAAAGCAGTAAGTGTGGTAATCCAACCCACAGCACCTGGTGCTCTGGAATGCAGATCTTTTGATTTCCTTAAATACTTAAATACTAGTTTTTTATTTCCATTCATAGGAAACAACAGTTCTTTCTTCTTCTGATTGCACCTGGAATACTGCCCACTGGCCTGCCGAAGAAGTGGACATGGTGTTTTGATGAATTAATGTAGCATCTCAGAGTTCCCTCCTCCCATGGATGTCTCTGAAGACATAAAGAATAGTGATTAGGGGCACTCTCTCCCGGGCACTGGGCCATCCAGCCAAGAAAGCTGTACAGACAGAGCCGGAAGTCGATGGCACCACAGACTTTGACTCTAACCACTCTATCCATACAAAAGTGCAGCTCATGCCTGAGTGCTATGTGTCATTTAGTCCCAGAAGGGACAAAGATGAGACTCCACAGCTCTCTCCCATTTTTCTAGTCACATGCGAGCTGTAACAGCTGTCGCTGAGTATCTCAGGGACTCACAGAGTCTGGTTCAAAGTATATTAATTTGTAAATATTTGAGGCACAAATGAATCCTCAATAAGATGAATCTGGCTAGGTGGACAGGTACAGATAAGTAACAGCCAGGAGACTACTTGACTCTTTGTCCTGCTCTATGAATCTTTACTGTGGGTTAAAATATTGCTTTTCTAGCTGGCTACAGGGCCACACACCTTTAATCCCAGCACTCAGTAGGCAGAAGCAGGTATCTCTCTGTGAATTTGAAACAAGCCTGGTGATCTACATATTCAGTTCCAGGCCAGCCAGGGCTTCTGAGATAGGCTCTGTCTCAAGAAGAAGGGGGGGAAAGATCACAGTCTTAACACTGCTAGACCAAACCTGATTAGTTATTCTTTTCATTTACTTTGTTTGCTTGTTTGTCTATTTTCTTTTGGTTTTTGAGACCAGGTCTCATTATATAGATTAGGTGTCATTATATGGTCCAGGTCTGTTATGTAATGGATCTTGAATTCACAATTCTGCCTGTCTCCCAAATGCTAGGATTATATGACATGAGCTGCCATGCCCAGCTAGTCATTCTTACACAGAAAAGCACTATAGCAAATGACATTTGATTAACTGATTTGCAAACTGCCATTTCTTACTCCAAGAAACCATGATGGTGTATTCCAGGCAGTCTAGGCTTCAAGGTGAGAACACCCAAAAAGGTGTTCCTTGATGAAAGATCTTATTTTAGTCGTGGGATAGGAAATGTGCAAGTTGAGTCTGGGACATCTTTTCAGGAGAATAAGTTTTCAACTGTCCATAGTATTATGTGAAAAGGACATGAAGCCACACTGAGAAAACTTTTGAACAATTTGAGCATTTTTTAAAAAATGAATGCACGGTATTTAAATTCTGAGTGTGTATATAAGTACATAATCATATTGATGAGCTCAAAATGATACTTTAAAAATTTACTAATCAGGCCTGAAGAGATGGCTCAGCGGCTAAAAGCACTTCTTGTTCTTGCAGAGGACCTACGTTCCGGTTACAGGACCCACATGGTGGCTAGCAATCACCAGTAACTCCAGTCTCAAGGGATTCAATGCCTTCTTTTGCCTTTTTGGATACCAGACACATACAAACATGCAGACAAACACCAAATTACATAAAAAATAAACACACACACACACACACACACACACACACACACACACACACACACAATATTCCAAGCTGCAGGAGCACCAACAAAGCTGAAGGCAGATGAAGACAACAAAGATACAGAACCAAGTGTTAAGATAAGACACGGCTCCCAGTGATGTATGAGCCTCTCAAAATCTACCTTATGTAAATAGTAGCACGATTTGTGCCAGCTCCACAAGACTTTTGTGAGTCTGAGTACAGTGAGGTAATATAAGAGCTCCAGATAATTTAAAAAAAAAATAGTATATCCATGTAAAGGATAGCTGCTATTACTAAGTAGATATTTTCTAAGTGAAACCCGCATCTAAGGCCTGGAAGGGCTGAAGAACTGGGGGGTGATTCAGCACTCTCAGTCTTTGTCAGGGAGATGACTCACCTAAGGGGTTAAGTGTGGATTCTCTATCCACACACAACTTGTCATCTTCCTCCGGAAAGCTAAGCTGGCTTACAGACACTGGAGTTCCACCCTTGCCAGAGATGAGGGAACTCCCTAGAGTCCCCTCTATTCCTTAGGCTTTGTTGCATAATGAGGTCCCTGTGGCTTATTGTCTCTGGGAGAAGGCTTGGACCTTTCAGATGCTATCTTGAGGGCTGGACCTCAATCCAGCCGTGATTTATTATCTTACCTTCTTACTTGAAGAAGTCCCTGCTTGACAACCATGCAGCCAAGGAAACAGAAACCAACCTGTCCTTTGTAAGGGGGAGGGGGGCGGCGGAATCAAGTCTTAATCTGGAGAACTCATTCAAAGACATGATTCACAAGGAGTCTAGAAGATCCCAAGCTGCCTCAACTCCAGGGCTGGATGAAAGTGCTGACAAGAGAAAATACTCAAGAACTTGAATGTTTACAAGCAAGTTACCCAAAAATTAGTAATTTTTTTTTTCATGATAACCCTGAGAAAGAAAATTGGGCACTATCTCTCCTCTCCATCTCTTGGGCCTGTATGTGGGGTACATCTATCATTTACTAACGGACCCATAAGCCTATGTTCATCTGCGCAGCAGCCAAATGTTTTGGAGTAGTCTGTTATTAACTACACAGTCACCAGGATAGCATATGCCCTCTGTCTAAGTCCCCGTCCTTAGCTCCCTCTCACTTCCTCCTCATTCCTTATCCTCTTGACTGGTCTGTGGGAGGACTTAAACTCATTCATAGGTCTTCTACAGACGTGTCCAAATTACAGCCTGAACAGCCAATATATTTAAGGTTAGGAAAGCTTAAAGAAAAAATATATGTAGATAGATAGATAGATAGATAGATATGAATTGTAACAAGAGCTTGTGTTTTCTGCTATGTAAGTAAAAAATCAAGCTCAGGGAAAGCCGATTCAATCAAGCTCTATGGCATAAAAGGGGACACAGAAGGACTTAAGATGATAGCAGAACATCCTAAGATCCACCTGTTCCTTGACCATCCTATGGTGTGACTAACGAATACATTCTTGAGTTGGCAAGCCAGTAAATTTCTTTTATCTTCTAAGCCATACTTTAGACAGGCTTTCCTGGGTTTCTAACACTTATAAGCAAACAAACGTAATTAATACATCTACATGATTGATTGATTGATTTTTCTGTTATGTGGATATTTTACCTGCATTTGTGTGTGCGCACTATGTGAATGTCTGTCAGCTACAGAGGACAGAAGAAGTTGTCAGGTCCCTAGGAATTGGAGTACAGTTGCCATGTAGATAGTGGGCACCAAGCCAGGTCTTCTGCAAGACTAGCAAGTGCTCTTAATCACTGGACATCTCTCTGGCCCCTTAAATAGCATATTATTCATTATTAACTTATTGGAAAAAAATCATTTGTGGGACAGAAATGGAACTCACTGGCCAACTCAGCTTTCTTTGTCACCCTTGTAACAATTCCTAACTGCTATCTCTCTCTGGACTCTTCATCTGCTATGCAACCTCCATGGCATTGCCAGAGTAAACGTCTTTCCTTGTCTATGGCTATGCCACCCTGACCACATGATCATGTCTAAATTCTCAGGTGCTCTCTGTCCCCCAGATGTCCTTCCCTGCACCATTACACTATTCTCCCATCAGATACTCCCTGTCCCCCAGATGTCCTTCCCTGCACCATTACACTATTCTCCCATCAGATACTCCCTGTCCCTCAGATGTCCTTCCCTACCTCCACTACATTATTCTCCCATAAACCTGTTTTCTTGGCCATCAGATCATTACATGTAACAACAAATCTACTATCTTCTTTACAAATCTCTCTCCAGCCAAAATGTAACACTTTCCAGGGAATACACCATGACACCGCAGTCCCTAGTGCATTCCTAAAATACTGCAGTTGCCCACAGACTAGTCACTCCCTTGGCAAAAAAGCACTATGCACTTGATATAGCTTTTGCCAGACTTCCCTTGGCTTTCTAAAGAGGATTGATCTCCACCTTAGGAGAGGATTTGTCCTGGATAGATGCCATCCACCCAACTCTGGTCCTAAATCTCCATAGAATGTGAGTTTATCAAGATGTTATTTGCAGAATACCTAATGGCTTAGGTACAAAAATAAAGGGTACTTGTTCCTGGGCCTTGGGAGACAGCTCAGTTGGTAAAGTGCCTGCTGCCAAGCACAAGGACCTGCATTTGGATTCCTAACACCCACATAAAAAGCCATGCATGGTGCCATGCACCTTTCAGCCCAGCGCTTGGGAAACTAAAACAGACAAAGGTCTGGATTTCATTGGTCAGCCCACAATAAGGAATCAAGATTCAGTGAGAGATCTTCTCTTTAAAAGGAAGACAGAGGACTTCAAACTCTGGGCTACACATGCTTGCACATACACGTGCACACACATGCACACGAAGAAGTACAAAACCCATGCGCACACATACATAGGCACGCCATACTCATATGTATGCATGCATGTACATGCACACACATACAAAATCCATTCTTTATCCTACTTCCACATATATGATTTTAATCATAATTTTTATTTTAGTTTTAGACTGACAGTCGCAAAAGCCACAGAAGATTTTGATTATTCCTCTCACCAGATCTCAGCACCTTCTTTTACCATCATACATTGCTCGTGGCCAAGATAGCACTAGCTTGCCTTCACTGAGTAAGCTCTGCATTTTGTTCCTGTTTCCATGGTTTCTCCCAAGTATCCCTGTCTTGTTCCAGGAGCTCATCCAGGAGATCACATTCAGTCAGGCCTGAACACTTAGTTTCTTCTAGTTTGTGACTTTCCCTGTTACTGATGATCTCTGATATTTTGTGGGTGTGGGGGTTATTTATTTTTATTTTATGTTTATAGATGCTTTTGTGAATATATGTCTGTGTACCACACACATGCAGTGACCTTAGAGGCCAGAAGAGGATGTTGGATTCCCTGGGACTGAAGTTTCAGAGGTTGTGAGTCATCATGTGGGTGCTAGGAATTGAACTTTGGTCCTCTGGAGAGGAAGCCAAAACTCTTAACTTCTAAGCCATCTCTCCAGCCCCAGTCTCTGTCTTGAAAGAGAGATGGCTTTGTGTTTTGTAGAAAATCTCTCAATTTTGGTTTGTCTGGTGCTTTTCTCTTATTCAGTCTGACAGACTGTGCTAACACCCTCCTCTCCAGCCTATGGGCCACACTCCACTCCACATCTCATTCTAAGACTTTTTTCTTCTCTGTGCCCCCACACTCTCTCTACCCTCCAGAAACAAACCATTTGGTCCTGGGGGAGGAGCTTCCACCTCCTTCTGGAACATCACTACATAAACTATTTGGAACCCATGAATTCATGACTTTGTTTTTCTTACAAAATTGCTCGATGCTTGGTGGGTTGAGAGCTGAAGATCCTGGCTGAGGTTGCTAGAGTTCTAAAACATGCTTCTGAAATCTTAACAGAATCAATGATCTTGAAAATAAGGCTTACAATTGAAAAGCCAGATTTCAATAAACACTGTGTGTCTTTATGACACAAGTATGAGAAGACCATCCAGAAATTTTGCTTTGAATAAAGCAAACAAATCAACCAACAAACAAAAACAAAACAAAACAAAAAAACTCTTAGGATTCTAGATACCTCAGAGCATAAAATGAGGGAAGATGGTGTAACTATGTAAAAACATTTATTCTGCCCCAAAGGTTAACTAGAAGGTGTTTTGGAGATGGCCCAATCATCTGACAATAATTTATTTATAGAAAACTGTCCAAGAAAGGACCCTGTCCTATTCCAGTGCCAGACATGGAGTGAACAGCTCTAAGCCTCACTTTTGAGGTGAAGACCAAAAGAAACACACCAACACTCAGTCTCTGCACCATGGCATAGGAGAGTGTCTAAACCACACTCAGCCTGACAACATGACTCAGGAAATCATCTCAAAATGTACCAAGAGGGGTTCAGAAGTAGCTTAGAGAGGACTGGAGGGTTAAGGCTCCCCTAAAGAAGGCCGTTGATCTTGGTGGCCACAGAGTAGGCCATTATATGAACATCTCACCAAGAATACAGCCCAAGAGTGCAGGAACCAAAGTCATCAAGGGTAAGGTATCTCAGTGAAGCCACCTCAAAAACAGGTATTAGTAACTATGGACCATTCATGTTTATAATCCGTGATCCCGGGACAACAGAGCCCTATTCTGTCTCCAAGGATATGAGAAGAAGAAAAGGGTTTTTTTTTAAGGTTGATTGATTAATCTTTAAAATTTAATGTGATAGAGTCTCCCCAGCAGTGGCTACATCAAGTCTTCTGATCTGAGGCAAAATGGGAATTCAAGAGTGAAGGTAACAGCATAGTTGCAGAGAAGAAAGATTGCATTTTTTTTTACATATGTGACTGTTAACTATGTATTTCATGCTCACTAGAAATAATTTATAATTGTTATTTTAAAATTAACAATTTGTTCTTGTGATAGAAAATAAGCACCATTTTGGAAAATGGAAAACACGAAAGTCGTGCATACACCAGTCAGTGGCATTGTTTCAAGGTGATTTCCAAGTGATACAATATCAGGGACATTTAATAGAGGCTTGCACACAGTAGGTACTCACTAACAGCAAAGAGTCTGAAACAGTTCCTATAATGTATCAGTTGCGGGTTCTGATGAAATTCTTTGCTTTGTTAAACTGACAGGTTTACAGGTCAGATCCAGCTATACCAACACCCTGGGTGCTTGGTAATCACATCAAGGGGCACTCTGGGATGGGCTTTCTAGATCTTGATATCAGCCGTGGCAATGAGAGCAATCCACTTTTGAGCAGGCTTAGTCTTTGTTTGGCACTGAGCCAGGGGAGGAGGGTGCCCTGCGTTTGTTTCCTCCCTTCTAGCTGTGTCTTATAGGCGTCTGTTCCTTTAACCGCAGGTTGTGTGGAGAAACAAAAACTCTCCTCCCATGGGATTTTGATCCTCCCAACTGTATACCAGAGGCTCAGGGCTACAGTGGCATAGACACCATCAAAAGAAGAGAAGGCAGGAAGGAAGCAACTTTGTGAAAGAAACAGCTTTTGGGAAGAAACAGGAGGCCTTTCTGGCTCAGCAGTACCATTTGCTGGTAAGGTCGGTGCATGCGGCAACAGGGAGGGAGCGCTAGCGGAGCAGCCGCGGGCATGTAGGCTGTGTTACCACGCTAGATCACTGCTGACCCAAGGCCAGACATCTGCCTTGGATGGTTCTACTTAGCGTTCTCAGCCACGCAGGGAAAACAGGAGTTCTTTGCCTTGCTTGGGCCACAGAGATGGCCAGTGAAGCTAGAATTGCTGCTTGCTGGATGAATGGCTGCTGGTAAATTATTCTTCTCTCAATGCCTTTATTCCTTTGTGTGCAAGACAATAAATTCTGTAATTGTGAAATAAAATTCAGAATTCTGTCATGTATAACAAAAAAGGAATTCACCCAAAGGGCCAACTAATGCCCCAATAATTTTTCCCACTGTTAAGTTTTCGTCTTAAACTCTGGGAAATCACGAAGTGTTTATAAATTATTTAGTTCAACTCTCTCACTCTCATAGAGATGTTTCTGGGTATATTTTTTAAAGCATGTTTATATACCTATTTCTCCAAAGATGTTGTTTTAATTTAAAAACACTCAGCAACCTTTAGATTTGACCGTGGAATCAAATATACTCTCCCTTGAAATCCCAGGTCAGGAAATGGCTTCACTCAAAACAAAATGGCGACTCCTCAGAGTTCCCTGTTCTCTTTAAAGGCCCGTCTGTACCAAGGTCAATCCCAAAATCAAACATAAACAAAAACATGTGAACAAAGAAATGTTATTACCAAAGGTATCTCAAGGTCAATGGCAAAACCTACTCAATCATGTGAGCATTTGCAGTATTGACTCTGCTTTATTTCTGCTCCTAACACAGAAGACACCAAGACGTAGAGTCAGTTCAGATATAGTTACAGCATGTGGTTTTAAATGTGTTTGAATATTAATGTAATGATTAGTTGGGTCATGGGAAATTATAGAAATAACATCACTCTATGATAAAGTATTATCTTTTAATTTGGAGGAAAGAATGCAGATGAGAATGTGTTTCCTTTAAGATTAGTACTACTCATAGGCAGGAAGAGTGTTCAGGGTATCCCTGTCTGGAGACTTTCTCCAGTTCATTAAACTGAGATCAAGAAAAGACAAAAGGAGAGGAGATGACAGTGAGGGTGCTTCAGGTAATAGAGCTGGAGTTGGTCCCAGAGATGCAGGGTACCTCACTAGAAGGGTCAGGAACAAATGTTAGTGTCTCCAATCCATTAGCTTTTGTGTTTGTGATTTTTTTCTTTTACTGAAGTCTTCCAGTATAAATGGTGTTGAGGTTCAAATTTTGTTTTGTTATGGTTTTGGTTTGGCTGAGACAGGTTCTAGTAGTTATAACTCATCTCAAACTCATGAAAATCCTCCTGCCTCTGCCAAGTGGTAGGATCAAGGCGTGAACCACAATGCTGGCATGGTGTTTGATTGTTCTTATTCAACACTTTAGAGTCTTAGATCTGTACCAGGCCACAGGCAGGAACTCACAGAAGCCCTACAACCAGCCAGTAAAAATGACATTATCACTACTGTGCTGCACAGATGAGACTGAGAAGTAAATAGGCTAAGTAACTGGGAAAAAATCATTCAGAGAAGAAATTGTGTGTGTGTGTGTGTGTATTTGTGCATGTATGTGTTATACAATTATGGAGGAAACTGTGTGTGTGTGGTACGTGTATGCATATGTTTACACATGCATGTGCATGTGTGTGCACATGTGTGCATGTATGTTGGGAGAGGGGGAAAGGCAGCCCAATTTGGCAGAGAGCTAAATCATGAGCATAACCCACTCTGCTTCTCCTTTCCTTTCTCCTTTACTCTGATACCACCACAACATTGCCAGAAAATCATAATGTTTTTTTAATTAATTAAACATTTTTATATTTTTACATATACATTTATATATATATATATATATATATATATATATATATATATATATATATATACAATAAACTACCTATAGCAAGAAGAGCCATGACACAATCAGGAATTATATAAATGTTATATTCTTAGTGTTTTGGCTATTTGTATTTGACAGCCTTGAAGAAAACATCTTTCCTATCTTGGTGTGTCTAAAATTCTGAATGTAAATCAATCTCCATCACATCTTGGCATTATCAACTTAAAACATCTATCTAGACCTAAAAACATCTTAATCTCTAAACATAATCTCTTTTTTTTCTTCTTCTTTTTTAAAAATATAATTTATTAGTTTATTCATATTACATCTCAATTGTTATCCCATCCCTTGTATCCTCCCGTTTCTCCCTCCCTCCCATTTTCCCCTACTCCCCTCCCCTATGACCGTGATTGAGGGGGACCTCCTCCCCCTGGATATGCTCATAGGGTATCAAGTCTCTTCTTGGTAGCCTGCTATCCTTCCTCTGAGTGCCACCAGGCCTCCCCATCCACAGGACACGGTCAAATATGGGGCACCAGAGTTCATGTGAAAGTCAGACCCCACTCTCCACTCAACTGTGGAGAATGTCTTGTCTATTGGCTAGATCTGGGTAGGGGTTCGAAATTTACTGCACGTATTGTCCTTGGCTGGTCATAATCTCTTTTTTGTTGTTGTTTTTTTTTCTTCTCTTTTTAAATTATATTAATAATTAGCAATGCACATTAATTGTACAGGTTAATAAGTTTTATTATAATGTTCCCATGCATAATCCCTCTTTTTACATAGATGGTAAGAGAGTTTAATGTCAACAGTGCTAACAGAAATAGCTCTTCATGACCATAGTGAACTTCATTTTTGCACCAAGGAAGCCAGACATCACTCTGAGCTGCAAAGAGTTATGACAGCACCAAGGAGAGGGAACAGCACCCTGAGGCCTCCGCTCTGTTGTTTGCTGTCACCACACTGCAGACCCAGGTTCCCTTTGCGTGTGCATATTTTCCATTCTCTGTAAACTAACTTTCTAGAATGAAAAGGCAGAAGGGTAGGGGTGCTCACCATTGGCAAGAATGTTTATTAAGAAGGAAACACAAAGGATGCTGTCCACAAGGTTGAGGACACGTGTCACAGGAGTGCCTAGCTTTGCTTGTGTCTCTATGAATAAAACCATCTTGGGCAAGCTTCTTCAGTCTGCATCAGCATCCATCCACGTCTTCACCTGCAAAGTAGAAACAGCAGCAGCGCCAGCCTCCCAGGCTGTTATTGAGCATGTGCAGTAGCAGCAGGGATGAGCGTGCTTGCCTCTCTCTAGGCGAGAGCTTCAGCTGTTTTTATTAGCACTAAGTCGTGCTTGATGCTAAGAATGGATACACAGCTGCGTAGGTTCTATCTACAGCAGTTAGGCTAGACAGCAAGGACTCTTGTATAAAAATGATAGCATACGGTAGACTGCTGTCATCTGAATAATATAGGGTGCAGTGACAAAAGGGCAAAGGAAGAAGAAACTATAGAATTAGAAAAAAAATACAAGTGGAAGAAAAGGTGGGCAATTTTACTGATATCACATGCTAGTTTGAAAGAATTTGGAATAAAATCCAGGTATCCTGATCCACATGCTAAGGCCATTCCATAAAACTGTGTCATGGCACTGGCACTGCATATCCAATCTGCAGTATTAATAACTGGAGAGTCCTTTTCTACAAGTTATGCATTTGATTTGCATTATCTCGTTAAATCTTCGTAATAAGCAAGAATGAGGGATTATATTTTTCCCACTGTGCCAATGAGAACATTGAGAGATGGGAAGATGAATAATTTTCTCAAAGTCATATGGTGATAAAGCATATGGTCCAGGGCTTCAGTGAAAAATTTCAGCGAATTATAATGGAGGGACAGTGGGGAGAAGAAACTGGGGACTGGCAGGCTGCCTCTTTGTTCTCAGGGAACAGGCTGCTTTTACTGGCACTGGAAACCCAAGCAGAGAAATTAACAGAGTTTGAGGTGATGGAGGGAGACATTGGAAGCAAATCCAGACAACAGGGGCAGAAGCTAAGAGTTTGACAGTTCTACAGTTGTCCAGGTTTTTAGGGCTAAGCTGATCACAGAGTGAAGAAGCATTCAGTAGCAGGGGCTAATGGTGACAGAACTTTGTGAGGATGGAGCGTTCATCATGGACCCGCTTCCCAGCTCCAGCTGCCACTCTCCACTCACCTGTCTTCCCCTCAGGCATTTGCCGCTTTGTGTCAGAAGACAAAGTCCTCCGAGAGTCATGATGGTTCGGCTCCATTGTCAGAGACTTAGATTCATCTGGTTTGTGAAGCCAGCCAGCCGGCACTTCCACAGAGATCCCCAGCTCTGGGCACCTCTGACGCTCGATGACTTTGAAGCCATAAATCGCTGTGAGAAGCCATTACCCAAGAGCTTTAACTTCGCTGCGGATGTACTGGACCAGTGGTCCCAAAAGGAGAAGGTAAAAGAGCTCTAATCCCAGCACTCGGGAGGCAGAGGCAGGTGGATCGCTGTGAGTTCGAGGCCAGCCTGGTCTACAAAGTGAATCCAGGATGGCCAAGGCTACACAGAGAAACCCTGTCTCGAAAAACAAAAAACAAAAAACAAAAAACAAAAAAAAAAAAACAACAAAGAAAAAGAGCTCCAATCGCTCACTCATCTCTTTCTTCTGGTCCTCTCACTTTGCTCTACTGGTCATGTTCAAATCAGTTCTTTATTAGTGAGGGCAAGGACCTGGTTAGCTCCACGGAGACTCATGAGTGCCAAAAGCCAAAAACCACGGTCCATTCCAATCAGTTTCTGTCCTTTGGTTGTTCTCAGGAAATCCAAAGTCCTTGGAGATGAGATCAAATTAACTCCACCTTGGTAACATGCTCATCCCCTCTTGAAAAAAAAGGCAGACTCTGAAGGGATGTGTCTCCAAGAAGTAACAGTAGCTGCCCTATCTGTCTTCCGTGGTAGTCAGCGTTCCATTGCTGTGATAAAATACCTAAGATACAGACGTGAAGGTTAATGGGTGCAGAGATTTCACCTTATGCTCAGTTAGCCCTGTGGCAGCCTAGGGCATCACAGGGAAAGAGCATAGTGAGGAAGGTTGCTTACTCCAGGGCAACTGAGGGGGCTGGAGGCGGAATGAGTGAGAAGAAGAGTCTAATTGTTCTCTTTTTTAAGCTTGAGAGCCATAGGATAGAGACCATGTCTTTTAACATATTGGTCTTTAGGGACTGTGAGTGTAATTTAACACATGGGTCTTTGGGTGACACCTCCAATCCATAGCACATTATCTTCTCTTTTCCTATATGTCCCTGGCCAGTCTGGAGAGAGGCCAGCCAACCCAGCCCTGTGGTGGGTGAATGGCAAAGGAGATGAGGTGAAATGGAGCTTCCAAGAACTGGGTTCCTTGTCCCGAAAGGCTGCCAATGTGCTCACGCAGCCCTGTGGCCTGCAGAGAGGAGACCGGGTGGCTGTGATTCTGCCCCGCATCCCTGAATGGTGGCTCATCAATGTGGCCTGCATGAGAACAGGTCAGTACCACAAATGTCGGAAGTGTAAATCATGCAGAAACACAGAGACCAGAACTTGAGAATTTCCTGAAACTCCAGCTTTGGCTAATGCTACTTTTTACAGAAAGGAGAAAAAGAAAAATTTAAATTAAGATCATAGTGTAATAGTAATAACAATCTAAATAAATTATTGGTATTACTGTGATAAGCATCTTCTAGGAGTGGACATCAAGACACAGTGATGTTAAGACAGTTGCCAAAAGTCACACCACCTCACACTCACATAATTAGAGATCTAGGGGGACATCTCAGCAGGGGAAGTGCTTGCTGTGCACACATGACGAACTGTGTTCCCACATAAAAGCTTGGCATGCAGGAACCCTAGCACTGTGGGGCAGAGGCAGGCACATCCCTAGGGCTCACTAGCTGGCTACAGCTAGTCAAAACAGAAATTTCTGAGCTCGTACACGTATACCCACACACACAAATAAAAATGAAAATGAGAGTTGTGTCTTCAGAGTTACACATAAAGCTCTATAAAAGCAAGCGTGAGTGTGAGCACTTCTTCACAGAGCAGAGTGTGCTGTGCTCATCCCATAACCCAGAGTTCTCCCTTCAGAGTGTGTATCTGGGTTCTCTGTAACATGAAAATACAAAAGAAGAGCAAGTATTTGGGGTTGAAAAAGCTTGAAAAAAATATCAACAACTCTGACCCACATTGGAAAAAATTTCCAGTCAAAAGAATTAATATATCCAAATACAACATCCCCCAAGTAAAAACTTGTGCTTTCAGACAGGGCTCTGTAAGCCATGGACTTCAGATCCCCCCTATTTTGATAAGTAGGATGGTGATGCAATACAGCTGGCTCCTTTTGCTCTGCAGCAAACATGCTGACTGAGGCCAAGAACAACCCTACTGTCCACAGAGCCCAACATACTCACGACGTCCTTTCCCAGAAAAATTCTCTGATTTGTGGTCTAAAAAAAAAAACAAACTTCAGACATCAATTAAAATAAATAAGAATGCCAAAGGATAGACTACTGCAAAGAATATAAAGATGTGTGTGCAGTGTTATAGGAAATGGCATAGGAGAATGGAAACAGCTTAAATAGAAATGACTAGAAATGATTATATAATTTGTAATCTAACTAAGATGTAAACTGTGTTGAGGTGTTGATTGACGATTGAATGTCTGGCTCTTGATGAGGTGGTGCTTAAAAGAAATTTTATACTAGTGATAATATATTAATATTAATATAATCAGGAAAATTTCATAGATGTTAAGATGCTCTTACTGCCAATAAAATAGATGAAAGCAAGAATATAAAAATGTTTGCATTAACTATATAAAAGGAGACATAAATGGAAAATCAGCCATGGCTGGAAGAAGATTAAGGGTGTTTTATCTGTCATAAAATATGCATTTAATATTACTCAATATGATTTATTTAAATTATGAAATCCATGAATACAAAACACACAAGCTAGTATTTTTAAAAGTTCATTAAATGAAGAGAAGCAGCTGCACATCTATTTTCTCCACAGAATGTCAATCCTTCTGAGAATTGTTTTGTTTTGTTTTCAAGACAGGGTTTCTCTGGGTAGCCTTGGCTGTCCTGGATTTGCTTTATGGACCAGGCTGGCCTTGACCTCACAGATGCCCACCCGCCTCTACCTCCCCAAGTGCTGGGATTACAAGCAAGTGCCATGAGAAATTTTTAAATTGCTTACGCTCACCGAATGGCAAGCTATTTTGGTTTTGCTGCAAGGCATATGAAGTAAAGCCTAAGTTACTTGCCATACAGCAAGTATTTGCTGTCTGAACCCATTACGAGAAATCCCCACCCTCCACTCCCAAGGAGGCCATCTTCCCATTGAACACATTCACAAATCCACCAAGGAATCAATACTTGTGGATCATTAAGAGCAAATAACTCGTAAGAGAAAATAACTTTATATTTTTAAATTGATTGATTACTCTGAGATCCTCTAAGGTATTTTCTTAAAGAGATAACAGCTAAATCAGTTAAAATGATGGCAAGATGGCTCTGCAAGTAAAGGTACTTACTATGCAAGCCCTGGTACCTGGGTTTAGTCCCCGAGGCCTACCTAAAAGTGAAAGGAGAACACTGACCTCACCAAAGTTGTCCTTTGTCCACTTGCACAACATAGCATGAAAGCCTACACACACTTGTACACATACACACATGCATGCATGTGTGCACACATACAATAATGATAATAATAACAACAATAATTAAGAGGAGTTGCCTTACTAAGAATTTAGCCCCCACCACTTCCTATTTGTTGATTGCCGAGTACTCAGCAAGGAATACCTACCTATACAGCACAGGTCTTGGGAGTGATAGAAATGTCTCTGGGGACTGGCTTTGCCACGTACTGACTTTGTGACCTTTAGATGAGTTATCATCCTTTGGCATGTGACACGTGCTCAGTGAAAGGCAGAGGCTATCTATGGATATCTCATGGATTCCCTTTAGAGAGTCAAGCCACCTGCTTACATCTTATCTTTATGTGTAATTCTTACATCTTTTTAAAAGATTTATTATGTATGCAATGTTCTGCCTGCATGTACATCTACATGCCAGAAGAGGGCACCAGACCACACTATAGATGGTTGTGAGCCACCAGTTGTCAGGAATTGAACTCAGGACCTCTGGAAGAACAGACAGTGCTCTTAACTGCTGAACCATCTCTCTAGCCCTAATTCTTACATCTTACATCTAATCCTGCCCCATGTGTTCTTCTCACAAGAAGCTTTGAAATTCTTTCTCTAGCTGGTGCGGGATGATTAAGCGTTACCATGATCATCTAGGCAAATTTTGGCAGTACCAGACCACTATGTCAGAGATCTGCAGGCTGGCTCTGCCACTAGTCAGCTATCCCCAAAGACTGCATGCCCCTGCTGGGCCTGCTTAGGACAGTAGTCTTAGGCTACTGAGATGGCTGGGTTAGTAAAGGTGCTTACTGCTCAAGCCTAGCTTCATGAGTTCGATGTCCAAGACCCACAGAAAGGTACAATGAAAGAACCAAGTCCACAAAAGTATCACCTGACCTCTATGCAACACACACACACACACAAACAATAGATAAATATATCTTTTTCTCTGCACCAGACACAAACACACAAACCACAGCAGGAATGATATTTAGAGGACTTAAGAGCTTGAGCAGGCTGCTCTGTCGATGAAACGTGTGTGCCATGTCATCTCTGTCTTTTCCTTAGTTCAGATTTTTAACTTATGACATGGCAATATAGTGAAGGAGTCATGCCCACAAGCCATGCCCAGTTCATGGTCCATATTGTATAAACCTCAAATTATGAATGGCTTTACATTTGTAAACACTTGGAGAATATTTTGCAGCAAATAATATAAAAATTGTGATGCAAATTATATAAAATTAAACTATCAGTGTCTTTACATAAAGTTTTATTGGCACACATACACACAAATTAATAGGCAGGCATTTTCCCATCTGCATAAAGTTTTTCACTCTGTTCTGTTGCACTGGTGAAGTGTGTATATTATAAAACATTTGCAAAAAGGAGATAGCACATGAAAAGAATTCTAGTTTCTCAGTACCTTTTAAATTTCTATTATTTTCTTCTCTTATACCCAGTAGATTATCTTACAAAACTCACCTTAACTGAAAAAGATTGAATGAGATGTTCATGGAAAATATGTCATAAAATGTAACGTGATGCTTACGTATTACATAATCACTACATAATCACAATTCAACCATGACATTAAAATGGTTCTTAGTACTAACCTATCATTATGAATCCGATGTTGTCATTCTCCCCATGTTAAAGATAAAGGTCAAAGAGATCAAATTTACAAGGCTAGTAAGTTGAAAGGGCAGGACTAGGCCTAAGGCCTATCAGACTCCAAACCCAGAGCTGTAATGAGTCTCCATACCAGGGTCCTGTGGGATGTTCCAGAGAACCAAGGCACAGGTGGCTGAGGGCTCCGATCTGAAGTTCTTCTCCACCCAGACACAAGGCCCACATTTTCCCACAGTCTCCAGAACTGCTAGCTCAGGAATTGCTTTCTGTTCCAGGGCTTGTCTTCATGCCAGGAACGATCCAACTGACCAGAAAAGACATCCTCTACCGGCTGCAAACATCAAAGGCCAAGTGCATTGTGGCCAGTGAAGAAGTGGCCCGCTCAGTGGACTCCATTGTGTCAGAATGTCCCAACCTGCAGACTAAACTCTTGGTGTCTCCACACTACTGGGACGGGTGGCTCAGCTTTCCAGAATTACTTCAGTGAGTATAGGATGGGAGGTACAAGCAACAGCACAAATCGTAGCTACATCTCTGAATCTGATTGTCCAAAGACTCAGCAGTGTCCGTTGTTGGTCTAGGCTCCTTCCCCAAAAAGAATATTTTTAAGTGTTTGGGGTTTTTGTCTGCATGTGTGTTTGTGCATCACATGCATGCAGTGCCCATGGAAGCCAGAAGGGGGAACATGATCTTCCAGAACTGGAGTTACCAATAGCTGTGAGCTGCTGTGTGGGTGGAAGGAATTGAACCTACCTCCTCGGTAATAACAGCAAGTGCTCTTAAACACTGAGCCATCTCTCCTGTCCCCAAAAGAATCATTTAATTAAATTATTTATAGGCTTAAGAAAGACAGCTCTGTTGTGACTTTCCTGTGCCCTCGGTGGCCTGTGTGAGTGGGCTGTAGAGGCTGGCCTTTGCCCAGCTCCTAGGCGACAACTTCTGCTGGTCTTTCTGCTATCCCTTGGACATGATCTTGCTCAGGACCTTCACATCCACTGCCTCTCTTTCCTGAGATGCTCTTTCCTAGTCCTTTTCACGGTTTTTCCTTCTTGTCAGGTTTCTGTTCAAATGTTTCATTTTAAGTGATGCTGTCTCTGGCTGACTTAATGGGAGCCACAAGGCTTTTCCTCCTTCATATCACTGTGTCTCCACATCACTGGGTCCTCTCAGAATGATCAGACCAGTCTCTTATTCTATTGGATTCAGTTTTTCTCCTCTGAGGTAGGGATTGGAAAACCAGACTCAAAAGCCAAATCTGGTCCATCACTTGATTTTGTAAATAAAGTTTTATTGGCACACAGAGGTGCTCATTTGTTTGTATATGCCTGTGGCTGCTTTCATATAATGATAGCAAATTTGGGCAGTTGCGATATAGACTACATTGCACACAGAGCCTAAAATATCTGCTATCTGACCCTTTCCAGAAAACATTACAGCTCCTGTCATAAATTATATTCTCGAAGGAACCCAAGGCTTTGCTTGCATGTTTGGCTAATACCTTTATCTTCAATACCTAACAACACATGTGTGGTACTAAAGGAATTTAATAAGCAGATGAACAAACAAATCACTTTACTTTGGTTTTCTGCGTAGGCAAAATGGGAATAATTATACCGAAACATTTAGTCATATTTGAGGATGAACTAACATGAGAAAGTATTTCCTATGTTATTAGAAATGAGAAAAAATGTTCATTGATAGCATAATCTTTAAGTAGCTTATATAAAAATTTAAAAATCTAGTTATTTTTTGGAAGTTGTGAACCCAAGCAAGTAAGTTAAATGGTATTTTTGGAAGTCTGTATTTTAATCTATGAAATCAGGATAATGACAGTATGGGGTTGCAGAAGAAACAAATGAGATAAAGGACTATGGCATGCCCAACATAATGGCTGGAATAAACAGCCCAGTAATTTTTTTTTTTTTTGCAATTGCATTTGCAGGCTGGCTTACACAGCAGATGGAGGAAGCAGCAGTTGGGGCTGGTTGGCTTTTTATTGAGAGACTGGGTAATGGAATGCTGTCATTTGAAGGGAGATGGGACAGGCAATGTAACTCCATAGTACTGCTGGGTCTCCATTCCCAGCGCTACACAAATGGAAATTAAAGCAGGCATAGGGTATATTCGGAAGGTCAAAGCAGAATGTGATATTAGAAGGCATCTTAAGATTCACAGAAAAGCCGGGTGTGGTGGTGCATGCCTTTAATCCCAACACTTGGGAGGCAGAGGCAGGTAGATCGCTCTGAGTTTGAGGCCAGCCTGGTTGACAAAGGGAGTACAGGACAGCCAAGGCTATACAGAGAAACCTTGTTTTGAAAAAAAAAAAAGAGAGAGAAAATATTCATAACAAAATACTATCTAAAAGAAAAAGAACAAAGTGAGGGAGAGGGAGAGAGGGAAGTTTACCGCCAGCCATATTGAGATCGGGGATCTTAGAAAATCCAGTGGAGAATACATGAGTCTCGAGTACAAAGATAAAACTCTGGGAGTTGCCAGGAAAAAGTCAGCTCTGAAAATCCAGAACTTGGGGAGCCAAGGAGAAAGAAAAGACAGACTTCACCCTTGAACATTTCCATGCCTCTCAGAGATTATAACGTTTCTTCTTTTAGTGAAAAGTAAACATGTAAATAAAAGCTTTGTATTAGTAGGTTCCCTTACTGAATGGAAAAATGTCCAAAGACAAGAGATGTTCCCTAGCCTAGAATGTTACATAAAGTGACATAATCCCCCTCTCTGGACCCCAAAACATCTAATTTCACCCAATATTTGTTTTGTTTTGTTTTTTCTTTTTTTTCCATTCTTTTTTTTTATTAATTTATTCATATTACGTCTCGATTGTTAGCCCTTCCCCTGTTTCCTCCCATTCCTCCCTCCCTCCCATTTCTCCCCTTCTCCCCTCCCCTATGTCTGTGACTGAGGGAGACCTCCTCCCCCTATATATGCTCTCAGAATATCAAGTCTCTTCTTGGTAACTAGCTATCCTTCCTCTGAGTGCCACCAGGTCTCCCCATCCGGGGGAAAGAAAAAAAATCAATGACCTTTGTCATGTTAGGGTTCAGGATTAGCCACATACTGATCATTTGAAACATCAGACTCAGATTGATAGAAGTTTATTTGAACACTGAACAAGAACTGACCAGTCAGGTCCATGATCTGAATTTGGGTATTAGACTGTGACTGTGGTCTGTTTCTAAGGCAGGCTTTTAGTAAGAGAAACTGTAACCAGGTAACAACCAGGTAACCGGGTGGGAAGCAAGTGGAGGGCAGCATTACATCATTTTGACCAGTCAAACACAAGAAGAGTCAATTTTGTTCTGAGCACACTGTAAACAGGTGCCTAAACAAAGCATTTTGAGCTAATTGGCTGGAATTTACAGTAGGAGAGCTCTTGGGGGTGTTCCAGCTCTGGGAGTAAGGAGCATAGCAGGATGTTGAGGCCTTAACTCTAATAGAACATCATTTATCTTTAACCCAAGCATAACATGCATTAATCACCCATTGTTTTATTCTAAGCAGCAAGCATTGAACCTTCCTGGTTTCAGGCATTTGGGGCCTGAGAATTTGAAGTTAATTTCACCTTATAATCAAAATGGAGACTTGGAGTCAAAATGGTTTCTGATATGCTAAGAGCTGGTGTTAACACTACAGTCATGCTAGGAACTAAACTAGGTCTCAACGGAGGACCTATAGAGTTTAAGCAAGCGAATCAGGTTACAACAGTCTATTTTTAAAAAAAATAATTACCAAAAAATTCTTAATATTTTGTGAAACTACTTTTGAGCATTACAGACTGAGTATGTCTGTGACCTAATGGTGTCTATTTTTCAGATTCAATGGCATTCAGTCATTATTAAAATTAGATGGGAGTTAGGGGTGTTATTAATATGCTAGTGTTTGCCCAGCATACGTGAACCTTGGACTTTTCCGGTGCCTCATAACCTGGATGTGGTGGCACATGTGTGTAATCTCTACACTCAGGAAGTTGAGGCAGGAGGAAGTTTTTTGTTGTTGTTGTTGTTGTTTTTTGTTTTTTTTTTGTTTTTTGTTTTTTGTTTTTTGAGACAGAGTTTCTCTGTGTAGTCCTACCTGTCCTGTAACTCATTTTGTAGACCAGGCTGGTCTTGAACTCACAGAAATCTACCTGCCTCTGCCTCCCCAAGTGCTGGGATTTAAAGGCATGCACTACCATGCATACCCGGCATTTCACAAGGTGTTTAATAGGATAATATTCATTAGTGAGTGAGTGTGTGTGTGTGTTTGTGTGTGTGTGTGCCTCAAAAAATCTGAACTATTGTATCAGTTATCCATCACTGACTAACAGCCTATCCAATACTTAATACAATACTTATACTAATACTTAATATGAAAATAACACTTTACTTCTTCATATACCATGAGTCATAAGTTTGTATAGGTTCACCAATAGCAGCTGGTCTCTGTTTCAGCTTGGTGGGGTCAGAAGATCAGAGACAAGTTTATTCATACACTATTGGTGTTGCCTGCCAGTAGAAATATCTCAGCTCCCCTCACATGCCCCCCTCTGTCAAGCAAGACAATTTGAGCATCTTCATCTGGAGCTGACTTTTCTTGTCTCCAAGGACAGTAAAAACAACTAAGAAGCCTTTGCAGCCTGACCATGAATCCCAGAACCCTCCTCTACACTGTGTGTGCCAAATTGAATCATAAGCCTCAACCAGATCTAAGGATGGAGGACATCTGCTCCATCCTTCAGCGCAGGGATGGCATATTTGTCCAAGGATGGGAGGAGTTGGGGAGCTGTCTACACAGTCTTACACAGATTGCTGTCACCTAATACAAATGCTTTCCTCTTTAGTAATCCAAGTGCAGACAATGCAAATGGTACTGAGGGTTTCCTAGTTGGCTTGATGAAGCTAGCACAGACCCCAACTCAGCTGTCCTTCACTGTCCCATCTTTAGTATGATGCCAGCATGAGTAGGAGAGTTCCAGATAAGCACATTGTATATGTTCCATACATTGACAGTGCTCATGGGCTTCAAGACAGGATGAATGGGATGGGAGATGGTGGCATCCTATATTTATCATTCTTTTTTCCTCATGAAGATGTGTATGGTGTATATGGTGTGTGTGTGTGTGTGTTTGTGTGTGTGTGTGTGTGTTCCCATGTATGCAGGCACAATGCACATGTACATTTTGTATGCAAAGGCCTGAGGACATCAGTCTTCCTCAGTCTCTCTCCACTTTGCTCATTGAGGCAGAGGCTCTCTTTGAACTCAGTGCCCACCAATGCCACTCGTTTGGGTAGCTAGCTTGCTCTAAGGGATCTGCCTCCACCTTCCAAGCAATTAAATCACAGATGGGCTACCACACCTGTGTAGTATTAACATGGGTGCTAAGATCTACATCTTGGTCCTCATGAGCCATCTCCCCAGCCCTCATCACTCTTTTTAAAATGGGCAAATGTCTCCTGTGAGTTAATATCTATGGACTATAATTCTCCAAGGCCCATTTCTAAACCAATCACTGGAAAGGAAAAGAATGATCCTGATTGGTTTAGCTTAATTACAACTAACAGAAGCAGTTTCCCCCAAAGCATGTGGTTACCTAGTGCCTGATCAAAATCAGGCTTTTATTAGTTCAGGAAAAGGATGGGATGGCTCTTCAGTCAGCTACGAGCTGTTTCTGTCAGAGATATTGAAGGTACTCAACAACAGCAAAAACAAAAACAAATCTTAAGTCTGATCTTAATGTATTTGGCTTTGGAATCTAAATCTTCCTCTAAGCCCTAAATCTTGAATTGGTATCAATTTATGAAGATTAAATGCTGTTTTTAAATTTTTTATAAATTTAAAAAAGACTGAAATAAGGTGTATTTGCTTCTGTTGTTGATGTGGTGGGTTACCTTGGCTGTCTATTTGGCTCACAGAAAGATGACCTTTAACACAGTGACCTACACTCTTGCTTCGTTGCCCTGGTCATTAGAGTCCTTCTACATTTCTACTCAGGGAACCTCTGTGGTAGGTTCAGTCCCTAACTCCCTTGTGGTAAGAGGAAAGCTAGCACAGAACAATGACACAGACTCAACTCATCTGTCTTCAGCCTCTATCTTGGGGTTCATCTGCAGATCAGCCTCTGAAGAACACAGCTGCGTGAAGACAGGAAGTCAAGAACCAATGGCCATTTACTTCACCAGTGGGACCACAGGCTCCCCCAAGATGGCTCAGCACTCACAGAGCAGCCTTGGCATTGGGTATGCCCTTTGTGGAAGGTAGGAGAGAAAACTACGGTTTTGTTCTTATTTTGGTTACACAGTAGCCTGATCTGGACTGTAACTCACTATGTAGCCTAGTTGGCCTCAGATTTATGCCAATTCTCCTACCTCACTTGACTGCAAAGAAAGGTTGGTATTGCAGGAGTGCACCACCACACCATGTCTTTGTTTTGTATGCAGTCTCCCAGGCTGCTAATGTGGGTGTCGCTGCTGCTGTGACACCTCTCCTTGAATGGCTACTAAGGTATCTCTGACATAGATCCAAAAACCAGAGCTCTCAATGCCCCACCTTAACTAAATGGTGCTGTCTAATTAATTGATTAAGCAAGAATTTAGGATCAGGGCTTGATTTATAGCACCTTTGCCTCTCTCTTTTCATTGCCAGTTACCTACCTAGAAGGGTCTTTAAAAACAAGTTGACCTAAAACTGTCACATCCTCTGTTTAATTTCTCTTCAAATTAAGGCACTCAATGATTAATCTCAATCATCAACCCGATAAAATCTAGAATACCCAAGGGATCATCTTCTGGTACGCCTAGGAGTTTCTTCCTTGATGAAGTCCCCTGAGGGGTAAGACCCACCCACTGTGGGCGGCACCATTCCCTGGGCTGCGATCCTAGACTGTATAAAAAATAGAAAGTGAGCTGAGTGCAAGCACTCTTTGGGCTCTGCTTCCTGACTATTGACTCAGTGTTATCAGGTCCTACAGGCTCCTAGAGCCAGCTCTTTGCCAGCATGATGGGCTCTACCCTTGGACTGTGAGCAAAATTAAGCCCTTTCTCCTTTTGCCAGTATTTTATCACAGCACTTTGAAAGCAAATATCTTATCTACTTTTCCAATAATATCTACATTCTTGCTTCACATTACTGTGTGCTTGTTCCTACACTGTTTCCCTAAAATAAAAGCAGATATCTGTCTTGTGTGGTTCCCAATAACAATGTCTTCTACATAATATTAACTCACTAAATATTTGTTATATCAATGGAAGGCATTGACAAGTACACCAAACCCAGCCCCCATTCTACTCCCGGATGATGTAAGATTCAGAAAAGCCCTTCTAAGGAGAAGAGGAATTAGAACCCTGCAATTGCTTCCACTGTGGCATTGGGCAAGGCTACTCCTCAAAAACACTAGTGTTTGCTTTCCATTTTGTTTGCTTTCTTTTTACTTTTTATTTTTCTCTGGTCTGTTGCTTTTCTGTACATAGGTATTGGCTGGACTTGGCATCCTCAGATATTATGTGGAACATGTCAGACACTGGCTGGATCAAGGCTGCTATTGGCAGTGTGTTTTCTACGTGGCTTCGAGGTGCCTGTGTTTTTGTGCACCGGATGGCCCAGTTCGACACTGATACCTTCCTAGATGTGAGTCTTGACCCCACAAAACCATAAAAAAGGAATTCCTCAGACTCTAGGGTTTTTCCAAGGTTCTGAAAATCAGTTTTGGGGGCTGGGGGTTGTTTGTTCTCTCTCTCTCTCTCTCTCTCTCTCTCTCTCTCTCTCTCTCTCTCTCTCTCTCCTTCTTTTTTTTTTCAAAGAAAGACTTTTTTCAAAGTCTCAGGGAGTTGACTTCTGAATGCTTTCAAATGGAGGGGAACCACCCACCACACACTCTCGGCTCCCAATGGGAAATCTAGGCTGCAGCTGTCAATCACTCAGGGCTCACTGGTGGATAAAATGTGGCTGCTTAGGAGCCTAGTTCTAAATAACATAAGACTCAAGCAGATATTTTGTTTCTGCTCTAATGCATAAAGGACAACAGCTAATTTCAGGAGGTTATCTTTTTCTTACAGTAGCTCTTTTCACCACCACCCCCCATTTCTTCTCCCATCCTGTGTTCCTCTTGTAATTCATAGACTTCAATACTCTAGCAAACTAGGTCCACATATCTTCCACCAGAGATGGCTACTTAAGATATCTGATAGCACAGCACCTATCTGTAGCCTAAAACACATTTCAAAATAACTAGAGCTTTAGATATTGTCAACACATAGAAGTGATTATAGTTGAGGATATACACATGCTAATTGCCTTTATGTGTGTGTGTATTAAATGAACACACACACACACATATAATAATAATAATTTGTTGTTGTTGTTGTTGTTGTTGTTGTTATTATTATTATTATTATTATTATTATTATTATTATTATTATTATTATTATTATTATCTCCATAATCCGGGGCTTCTTTTTTTTTTAAACCAGGGCTTCTTAAACATTGCCACTCTGACCTTTTCTCACAAAGAAATACTTATACAATTCTACAGTTAAACAAATCCAACACTGTTGACAGTAAATCATAATTTATTTTAGAATAATTCTTTGATATAAATGCGGTTTCATAATTCATTAAAAACAAAGAAAATTTATATACTAATAAAAATATGTGGCAGCTGTAGCCTGATAAACACATGATTTCATCCGAAGAGTTAAGAAAGCAGCCTGTGCGTGAGTCAAAGCTGCCTTCAGCCTGTGACTTTTTGGTAAGGGGTCTAACAAGATGGCTTGAATGCCTTAAGAGAAATACAGTATCAGGAAGGGGGCACTCTGCATGAAGTTTAGCAAGTGTCCTGAAATAATAAAATAAATGATTACTCCACAGTTTCAAAACTTTCTTTTGCGTGCCAGATGTGGTAGTGCATGCCTTTAATCCCAGCACTCAGGAGGCAGAGGCAGGCGGATCTTTTGAATTTGAGGCCAGCCTGGTCTACAAAGCGAGTCCAGGACAGCCAAGGCTAACACAAAGAGACCCTGTCTCAAAAAAACAAAAAACAAAACAAAACAAAAAAAACCAACAACTTTTCTTTTGCAAAATTAGAGCATTTTTGTTTTACCAAGATAATGGTAGTTGTAAAACTATAGGACTTGTGTTATTCTAAGACATACACATTACATTTCTTAAAAAGAATTTAAGCCTCTAAAGCAGGTGCATAGAGAGTTAAGATACTGTGTGAGTTAAGAGGTGTTCTTGACATCATGACGGTCTAGCTGGCCTGCGTTCATGTGGACAATGCTGTCCAGATGCTCATGTTTAATACCAGCTGTGAGCACACTGAAGGATGCAGTGGAGCATGCCCCTCCATTAAGAGCATGAGAATTTGCCACTAACACAGGAGAATCACACTAGACTTGAGGATTTGACCTAAGGAACTGGAAGTGTCGTAAGCCTGGCAAAGTTTAAGTCCTTTAAAGTGGCTGTGTCTGCACTGACTCGCTGCTCTCTGAAGGTGGGCTGTCCTTCACAGGTGCTGCTGAAAGGCCCTAGTAGGTTAGAGAATACATCCAGTCTCAGTGTAACACAGCACACATGGGTAAATATGGGTGGGGGCTTACAAGAGTTCACCATACGGAGCTCTGGAGTTGAGTAAACCGGTTCATACTTCTGATTGTTCTCACACTCAGCAATTAACCTACTGACTTTGATAGTCTATGCCTTTTCCTAGGCATAGGACACTAATGATATCTGGTAAATACTTACTTTCTTATTCCATGATTAGCAGGCAGTAATGAAAAAAAAAAATGATGGGAGATGTCATCTCTGGCTTCGGCCTCCAGCTCGCCACTCCTGACATGTCTGCCTTTCTCCATCACTCAGACGCTCACCATGTATCCCATCACAACCCTGTGCAGCGCTCCTACTGTGTACCGGATGCTCGTACAAAAGGACCTTAAGAGGTACTGGGCAGATCTCTCCATTTGAACCACACACAGAAGCTGTCATCCAACATTACAGAGCTTCCTTTTCCCACAGGGTGGCCCAAGACTGTGACTCTCATGGTGGTGAAACTGTGTACCAAATAACATTGTGTTCTGGGGTTATTCTATATGATACTGAGGAGATGCCGGTAGCATCCTCCCTTCCTCTTACTTCATCCTCACCAATCAAAATGTCCCAAGATATTACCAAATACCTTATGCCAGCTTAAGATCCGGGAGGCAGGCAGGGGCGATAGCTCAGTCACATGCTTGCCACACTAGCATAGGACCTGAGTTTGGTCCCCAGAGCCACAACCAGGTGTGGTAGTGTGTACTTGTAATCTAATACTGTGGAAACAAAGCCAAGCAGATCCCTGGCTCACTGGCAAGCCAGAAGAGCCTGCTTAAGGAGCTCAGTGCCCTTAAGCATTGAGAAAGACCCTATCTCAAAAAACTATGTGATGGCACCTGTGGAATCACACCTGAAGTTGCCTTGTCACCTACATAGGCATAAAGAAATACAGACATGGGGACCTGAACACGCACATATACTCACACCTACAGGACCACAGATGCACACACACACACACACACACACACACACACACACACTTTAGAATCAGCCCCTTCAAAGCAAGACAGGCAAACAAAAAACACCCATATGCATCCTTCAAGAGAAGTTAATGAAACTTAAGGCTTCCAGGGTTATATATGCTTTAGCCAAATCATCCACCTAGCAGGTAGAATTGCAATGTATTTGTATATAACTAGATACAATTTAGCATATGGTGTTGTATGACAAAACTTTCCCTGGGGAGACACAACATACGCATCTATTCACCCCAGATAGGTAGCTAATGACAGACCAAAATACAGAAACCACCAAATCCAACTTAGAGAACCAATGAGTTTTATTGGGGTTACTTACTTGAGTTTGAGTGATTACTTACAGGAGCAGAAATGACTCAAAAACAGCAGCATCACCAGAGCCTATTCCACCACCAGTGACAGCTCACAAAATATAGGAATGTGGAACTCACTGCACAGTCTGCAGGCAGCTCAGCAGGGTGGAAAGTCCTTTCCAAGTCCAGGCAGCTGCTCTGCTCTCAGAGTCTTCTTTGAAGTTTGGTTTGTCTGAGTGTTCTTTTCAACATTTTTTTAAATTAAAGTTTGTCTTACTTATTTATGTATACAATGTTCTGCCTGCATGTGTGCCTGCACTTGAGAAGAGGGTAGCAGATCTCATCACAGGTGGTTATAAGCCACTATGTGGCTGCTGGGAATTGAACTCAATACCTCTGGTACAACAATCAGTGCTCCTAACCCCTAAGCTATATCTCCGGCCCCTTCTTTTCAACTTTTATTGCTTACTCTGGCAGAGAAGGGTCTAGTGAATCTGGTCAGTTATGGGACTTCCTGGGCTATTTTTAGTTGTTTACCTTCCAGTCTTCCAGTTTTAAGAAACTTCCATGCAGGATAGAAAGTATCCATCTTAGAGGAAATTGTTGCACAATACATGGAAAGAAAAAAGAAGAATTTGAGTCTTGTAGGCTTGGCCATCTTCCTTTGGTACTGAGGTCTGGATGCCCAGAGGAGGAAGTGCTGTGAGAGATAGAGTGACACAGATAGGCATCTCCTCTTTCCTTGTCAGCATCACCTCTTTGTGACTATCAATGGGAACTTCTTGCCTCACGTTTTAAGCAAAATCCAAAGCTATGTAGGGGTTGCTTGAAGACACAGAGTATAGCCAGGCATGATGGTACACACATTTAATCCCAGCACTCTGGGAAGCAGAGGCAGGCAGATCCCTGTGAGTTTGAGGCCCACCTGGTCTACGAAATGAGTCCAGGACAGCCAGGGCTAAACAGAGAAACCTTGTCTTGAAAAACGAAAAAGAAGATGACAAAGAAGATGATGACGACACAGTAGATTTTGCCCATGTAGCTTCCTGCTTACTTGGAGTCTCACTATGTATGAGAGTCAGACTGGCCCAGGCTTTCTTGTCTGAGTCTAACGGGCCACTATTTAAAAGTACAGAGCCAAAGTCTAAGAGGCAGGGCCTTGCTACTTGCTTACATGGCATTGGTAAGCCCTGATTACTTTCATCTCCCACTGTGACAAGGATTAAGCATGGATGATATGCTTGGAACGTCAGCCGGATCGGTTCATGGTATAGAGCGTCCTACTCGATGCTCTATTACTAGCAAGGCATTTGCAATTTATTATAACCTCACTGGATCTCAGTCTCCCCAACTGTAAAATAGGGGCTGTGAAAAAAATCTAGGAATGTTCCTAGAGTTATTAACACACAGCCACTACCATTAATCTGTGTTGTATCATTTATCTCATAATTACAATGTCTTATATTACCATTAGCGTTTTTATCTACCCTTTTCCCCTCTAAGTCCTCCACCTGCCAAAACATAGGTTTCTTCAGGAACTTTTTTTTCGTCCCTCATGTGCCTCACACAACTAAAAAATAGGCAGCAATATAGGAGGCATTCAGGAAATACTTACGTTGTGAATAGCTCTAAGACCTGTTTCTCCTAGCTCTTCTGTTGCTTGAACATCTGAAGCTGGGATGAAGTGCTCCCTACCCCTAACACCACGCAACTCTGTCTCTCCAGATACCAGTTCAAGAGGCTGCGGCACTGCTTGACGGGAGGGGAGCCACTCAATCCAGAGGTGCTGGAGCAGTGGAAGGCACAAACTGGGCTGGAGCTGTACGAGGGCTACGGACAGACCGAAGTGGTATACTAAAGGACAAGATTTGTTTAGAAAGTTTTTCCCCAGTGGCTGTGGAAGATTGGATCCATGACCCCAGATAATATCAAAATCCTCAGATGTTCATGTTTCTCATATCAAATGGGACAGAATTTTCACAGAACATAAATGCATCTTCCTTTACATTTTAGATTGCTAGATTACCTATGGTACCAAATACAATGTGAAATTGCTATTTAAAGGTAGTATTTAAATAGCTGCTATGCTGTGTTACTGGGAAATAGCAAGAGAGCAATGCTTGTATATTCAATATGGATGCAATTAAAAAAAAAAGACCATACTTTAAATCCTTTGATAGTTGATTCTAAGGATACAAACGGTGTATATGTGGAGGTCTGGCAGTATGTTGGGGCTATTCGGAGTGAGGATTGAACACTGAGTTCTTGAAGTGCCTCACTCATGCCCCAAATCTTTATAGAATTTCTCACAATACCTCACTGCAAGTAGTTATCATAGTTTGTGAATTGCTATGATTTGCCTTCCTGCCTCCTCCGTGAACAAGAGATATCTCAGGGAATTTAGGGGTTGATGGGGTTTGGGCCTGAGTGGCTCATCTCTCCATTACACTGAGAAGGACCTCCCCACTTCCTCTGGGAGACTTTATTCCAATGTGCACACAATGAAGCCTGGAAGGTATGGCTTTCAGCTGAGTGGTCATCAACTAGGTGCAGGATATGCCTGTAATTCCAGTTCACAGGCAACTGAGTCAACAGGACCACACATCCAAGGCTAGCCTCAGCTACATCAGTGGTCTAAGGCCAGCCTCCACTATTATATAAGACTTTGAGAGCTTCTCTCAAAAGTCCAGATAGGAGCTGGGCGTGGTGGCGCACGCCTTTAATCCCAGCACTTGGGAGGCAGAGGCAGGTGGATCTTTGTGAGTTTGAGGCCAGCCTGGTCTACAAGTGAGTCCAGGACAGCCAAGGCTACACAGAGAAACCTTGTCTCGAAAAACAAAAACAAATACAAATACAAAAACAAACAAACAAAAAGTCCAAACAGTACAATGAGAAAGAACTAAGGTCTTCAAAACAGCAGCATGGATGCCATATAGAAATGTGGTAAAAAAAAAAAAAAAAAAAAAAAAAAACAAAACAGTGCACTGGGTGACTCTGATACACAGATCAAATACTCTAAAAACCTCACCCCAGAAGATGACCTTGCATTCTGGAAAAATTAACCAAAACAGAAAGAGAGGGAAGGGAGACAGGGAGGGAGGGGGAGAGAGAAGGAGAGAGACAGAGAAAGAGAGAGAGACAGAGATACAGAGAGAGAGAGAGAGAGAGAGAGAGAGAGAGAGAGAGAGAGAGAGAGAGAGAGAGAGAGAGAGAGAGAGATTGTGAGTAAACCTTGTACACTAGCCTATGAGTGTCTGCACAGGCCAAAAGAGGGTGGTGGCTTCCCTGGAGCTAGAGCTACAGGCAGTTGTGAGCTGCCAGGCATAAATGCTAGGGGCTGAACTTGGGACTTTTGGAAGACCAGTACGCATTGATAAACACTGAAGCATCTCTCCAGAATGGCCCCACCTCCACCAGAGAGGCTCTCACTGAACCTAGCACTCACGAAATAGGTAAGACTGGCTGGCCAATGAACTCAAGAGACCCACCTGTCTTCTCCTCCCCAGCACTGGGCTTATCGGTCCGTAAGTACACTTGGCTTATCAAAATTTAGGTCCTCATCTTCAAGGACAAGCACTTTGTTGACTTAGCCATCTCCCCAGCCCCTATAGTGGAATTTTAAGTTGTCAGAATTTATACACTTACACAAAACATGTCCTCTTCATAGGGAATCATTTGCGCCAATCGCAAGGGACAAAAAATTAAACCAGGCTCCATGGGTAA
Organism: Acomys russatus; assembly: GCF_903995435.1. Classification (NCBI taxonomy): domain Eukaryota; kingdom Metazoa; phylum Chordata; class Mammalia; order Rodentia; family Muridae; genus Acomys; species Acomys russatus. The sequence goes on from NC_067141.1 coordinate 275,764, forward strand.
AGGAGTAGAGCCCTATGATGTCCAGGTATGTTGAGAAAATATCTGATTGGTTCAAGAAAAGAAGAATGCTTTAGCTTTTTTCCCCTTTGAATTACTACTCATGACCTGTTTTCATTTTATATATATTAAAAAGGGCAAAGACCCATTTGCTTTCTTTTATTCCAGATTATAGATGAAAATGGAAATATCCTACCATCTGGAAAAGAAGGGGAAATTGCCCTGAGGCTGGAGTCGGCTCGGCCCTTCTGCTTCTTCTCTGAATATGTGGTAGGAACAGAAAAGGCATGATGGCCGTGCCTGGGCACAGAAATGGGCCCGAGCTTCAGTGTCAAATACAGGTCTATCTCATCAACTGTAAAATCTGTGACAGTTCTCAGATAAACTCTACAAATAAGAAACCACTTGTAGTGGTTGTCCTGGGAGAGGGAAGGTGGGTCAGCTGAGGCAGAAGAGGTTGCATGTAAGCTCCCGAGTTCCCAGGAAAGGTTTAGTTCAGATCCTTTGTGCTCTATTCTAGGAAAGGGTCTTTTAGAAATATGATTTGTAAGTCACTCAGTGGGTGTCACACCCATCTTTTCTAGACAGACTAACCACCAAATGCTATCTTTGATTGGTAGGACAACCCAGGAAAGACTGATGCCACAATACGAAGAAATTTTTATGTCACTGGAGACAGAGGAGTGATGGACAGTGATGGATACTTCTGGTTTGTTGGCAGAGCTGATGATGTCATAATATCCTCTGGGTTTGTACATTTGCTGTTCTTAGAAAGTGATGACATGGCAGCATGGGTGGTCTCCTACTTGAGGAATGTGATGATCAGAGGCTGCCTCTCCTCTGCAGGTACCGGATTGGGCCGTTTGAAGTGGAGAGTGCGCTGATTGAGCACCCAGCAGTAGTTGAGTCAGCTGTTGTCAGCAGTCCAGATCCAATCCGAGGAGAGGTAGGGTAGATGTCAGGGCTGAAGCAACAATTACATTGACAAGTGCTGTCCATGTGTCTATGGCAAAGGTCAGCTTGGGATACCCACTTAATCCTCATCCTAAGGTACATGTATGCTAGGTCATCTATCTTACAAAGGAGTTCTGCCCACAAAGAGGTCTGGGATTCTTTGGGTGGCCCATAACAGAAACTCCCCTCAACTCAGGGGCTCAAACTTCATCTAAGCATCCCTGTGACATTACTGAGGCTCGGTCTCCCTTGTCTGCCTGGGATACTTCCTGCTAGTTCCTCCCATCACATAGCAATCAGCTCAAGACACAAATACGTATCACTCATTACTCTACCAGGAAGGAGTGAAACCTTTTTGCAACTGTTTCAAGCATATTCCACCACATGTCAAGCCGGTGTTGTTCAGCAATCTGTATAGGCCAACTAGCTAGACCTGGCTGATGTGCTGGTCACAGGAGAAAGTGCTGGTAGCCCTGTCAGAAGGAAGTGAGGGGATGTTGCTTAGACAACTGGTGTCCTACTGTACCATGGGGAACAGACACTCATAAGCAACAGCATCCGATTTCAACTCTCATAGAACTGCTACAGCTCAAAGTACATTTCTTACAGAATCAAGAACAGGAAATTGTACCCAAGGTTCCCAAAATTCCCGTGGGTCTATTCAGAAAACTTCGGGGAGTTCTCTGAAAGCTTAGCAAGCAGAAAAATGCTGAGGCACTGTGGCTCTCAGCACCCTGCTACACCCTTTTCTGTGCCTCCCTCAAGTACCAGTGACCTTCCACAGGGTACTCTGAACAACATCCTCTTGGCCCCTCAACTCTTGATCTATTCCAATCTCCAAAATATTCTTTTCCTGCCACCACATCCACACCTTTTCAGTATAACTGATCTCAACCAAACTCCAGAAGCAAATGCCAATTAGAAACACTGTACTAATTGACCTCAATAACTACTTAAAAGTGGTATTCAAAGCACATAGAAAAAAAAATAGGAGGCAAGGACCTCTTATAGATAGATCATTCCTGATTCTGTGCAGTCAGATCTCCTTCAGACCATATTCTCTAGACTCTCCATTTGTCTTGCTCAACATGCCTCTAACTATAAAGGTGCATAAAAGTGCACCTCAAAATCAAGGACTGCCCTATACAATCAATGGAGCAGAAATGTTAAATTCATGTGATATATTTTGTTTGTTTGTTTTTAAATAATTTATTTTTATTGTATGTGCATTGGCGTTTTGCCTGTATATATGTATGTGTGAGGGTGTCAGATCTTGGAGTTACAGTTGTGAGCTGCCATGTGGGTGCTGGGAACTGAACCGGGGTCCTTTGGAAGAGCAGGCAGGGCTCGTAAGCACTGAGCCATCTCTCCAGCCCTCATGTGATACATAAACAGAACTCGGCACTCCCCACGGTCAGTCCATTCCTCTGGAAAGAGATCCTCCAATGTACCTTATAGCTTGTACTCAAGCTTCATTCAGCATCTCTGGCTTTTGCTTCCAACAGCCAAGGCCTGTGTTCGGCAATGCTTCCAAAGCCTGGCTGTGTTTTACAAGACAATGGCTTTTCTGCTGCAGGTGGTGAAAGCGTTTGTGGTGTTAGCTGCACCCTTCAAGTCCTCCAACCGGGAGAAGTTAACTGCTGAACTGCAGGACCATGTGAAAAACTCAACAGCACCTTACAAGTACCCAAGAAAGGCAGGTGCAAGTTACCTTTGACTGTGTTGGATTTTGACCCTATACTTGCGATGTATCCTAGAAGATGCCCCTTGAGTTTGCTTACTCTGAAAGTTTCTGTTTTAAAGTGTTTTATATTTAGGATACTACGAAGGATCTTTAAAAAGTAGAACTTTTAAAAATAACAACACTGCAGGGGTTAGGAGTATGATTAAAGTACTTGATGTGAAAGTGTGAGGACTGGGGTTCAGAGTCCTAGAACCCAGGTATATGCGGGGTGGGTATGCCGGCCCACCTGCCTGTAACTCTTGGAAGGCTGAGGTAGGAGAACACCAGGGACTGAGACCTGGTCTCCATGAAAGGTGGAAGAATTAACTGATCCCTGTCCCCAGTATCAGCCTCCACAGGCACTTGCACACATATGCCTGTGTACCCACACAGGTGTGCTCAAACACGCAAAGAAAATGTGCCTACAGACACAAATGGAAAAAAGAAAAAGTAGACTGTAACCCTAAGAATGTTTTCAGGACTAAGCAAGGCCACTTTATATGAGGAAAAGGAATGGAAATTAAGAATCACTAAGTCACCGGGCGTGGTGGCGCACACCTGTAAACCCAGCACTCAGGAAGCAGAGGCAGGCAGATCGCTGTGAGTTCAAGGCCAGCCTGGTCTACAAAGTGAGTCCAGAACTGCCAAGGTTACACAAAGAACCCATCTCGAAAAAACAACAAACAAAAACAAAAAAGAATCACTAAGTCCCTAATTTTTAGAAGTGGCACCTAATGAACTGAGTAAACTTGGCTATGATACCCCTATAAGTGCCCAAGGTGTTCAAGTGGCTTCATTTAAACCTGAACACCCACACACATGCAGAGGACTCTTTTTGAACAAGCACACTTAGAGACAAGGATGGCTGCAGTACCTTCTGGCACTGGAGTACTATCAACTGCTACTGGTTAATTACAAGACTATCTCATCATTTGGACCAAAATGTATTCATGTCAGTGACCTGATCTAACCATCGTCACACTTTCTCCACTACAACTAAATTGATAACTGACTTTCAGAAGAGACCTGAAGGAATTTAAAGATATGGTATTATCTTGAGAGGAAGAAAAGGGTGAATGGCCAAGTCAGGGTGTTTAGGTGAAACCCTACATACTAAATTATCACTAAGATTTTCCTCAGACTCTTTAGATCCCAGCTTTTAAAAGCCCAGCGTTTTAAGGAAGAGGCCTTTTCTCTCAATCAGGTAGAGTAGAGGGCAGTCGAATCCTAAGTCTCCAACCCTAACCCTTAGGCAGAGTTTTTCCTGTTTCACTGACAGCTGGGATGAAACAAATGGAACCAAGTGCCTCACGGTGTGTTTTTCTGTCTATTAGGTGGAATTTGTGCAAGAACTCCCGAAGACAATCACAGGGAAAATCAAACGCAACGTGTTAAGAGACCAGGAGTGGGGACGAGCATAGCTAAAGTGAACAAAGCTGGACTGAGTAGTGAAGTTAATTTTAGTACTTGCTTCCTGATAATTCAGTGACTGCACTTCTATAACTCTTTAATATTTGTGTTTTCTTGTTTGAAAATAGTTTCTACTTTGTATTTAGGAAAACAACAGAAAGAAAAAAAAAAAACCCTAAACATATTGTGAATGATACTGTTATGATGATCAAAGCAACACAGAGAATGAGCTCCAGGGTCAAGGATCAAATGATTCCAAAGACAGGCATACAATGAAGTGGGCTCTATTCATCTTGTCCCAATTAATCCAACAGAAAGATGAACTGTCCTAAGAGAAATGTTTTAGATGTCTGCATAACTAGTCTGTATAAAATCACCCCCCCCCCAAGATTAAAATATTGTTCAAATCAGGAGTATAAAGGAGTAAAATTCAGTATGGGATTGGTGCTCATTTTGAAATAAATCCTGCAAAATGCTTTAAACTTGGTTCTTTTGGGGGAGTATTGATTATTCATGAATAAAATTTTAACTATCTTTACTTTTTAGGAACTATGAACCCAGGTTTTTTATATATAAGCATACATAAGCATCTTTATGGTAAACATACTATACATATCAAAAGACATTTAATATGGGGCAGGAAAAAAAAAAGTACAGCATGTGAAACTTTACGGGACAAATTCATTTTTATTTTTTAAAATATCAGGAACTTTGAAAACAACCTGAAATTCAGCTGTACCAAGAACAAAATGCAAGTAAGAATATCTGAAAACTGTTCTGTTTTGGAGGATGTGCCTCACAGTCCCAGGCTTCACTCAGCCTGTAGAGCAGGACAGGCACACTGACCACAGCACAAGGATTTGCTTTCTGCTTATTTTCTGTCTTAACTGGTATAGCTTTAAAACAACCACTCAATTCCTACCCTGGGATGGCATATAAAGTAGCACACTGAAATGCCAGGGAAAATGAAGTTGGCAAATCTAAAAGCAAAGCACAATCAGCAAGTGAATTTAGATTCCAAGAGCACATAGCACTGTACATTTGGCAAATAGATGGTCACACTCTGGTCTCTAAAAACAAATAAACAAAAAGGCAATCAAAAGAAAAGTGTAAATTGAAATCTGAGTGCAGCAACTTCACCACGCTCCAGACTTCACATCTGAGCAAACAGTAATTGATGCCCAGACCCTCTGTCCCTTTATCTTGGAGGAAGAAACTAGAAGGCACCAAGATTCTCTCCTCCCTTTCCCTTATGTGACACTAGGTTTCAATGTCAGACCTGAGTTAACACGTCAAAACACCTGAGGATGCTCAGGCCCCATCAGCATTAGTAAGGTGCTGCCTAGTCTCTGCTTCTCCCATATCCTTTTGGCCTGGCTTACCAAGCATACCTCTGGTTGTGAGCAGAAATATCTTCTCATGTCACTAACTCTTTACTTAGCCACCTGTGCAAGGAACCTTAGCATTTATACTAACTTGTGTTAAGATTTAAGCACAAACCCACTTCCCACCTGGATAGTTCATTTTGTGCTTATCCGTCACTTCTGTCTTTTCAATCTCTGCCTGTGAAGAACTGACAGGACAGCTTGGACAGCGACCAATGAAACCCTGGTACAGCCGCTTTCCTACGTTGTTTTTGTACTAGTATATAGAAGTGACTCAGCAGTAATTCCTCATCCCTAACCTTGTCAGGACACCCATAGCTCTACACCCAGAACAGTTCTCCTCTACCTGACATGTACTCTACAAAACTGCAATGGTGAACCATCAGATTTGCTCTTAATGTTAAAATAAACATAACAAGAAAAACACAGAAACAACAAAGCCATGCGCAAAGTGACTCCCATACAATTCCCAGTCCCACTCTCTATGCGTACAATGAAACAGCAGGGATAGCTACATACCTTCCTCGGAATGAGAACGTCCTGTTGATTTCCCACTCAGATGTTGTTCAGGTCACATCAGTTGGCAGTGCTTAAGAGGAAGCTAGCCAAAGTAATCAGGAGGCAGAGGCCTAGGGCATCCTCCTACCGCCTTCCCTTAGGAAACTGCACATGGTCTGAACATACTGACACACAGGCCTGGAAGGGCTCTAACAAAACTGTCAACAGGGACTGTGACCAGCACTGAGCAGCACACAAAAAGTCAAAATATATTATCACAATTTTACTTGTGACCCCAGCTGAGACCCACCTCCCCCACAGAATGACCTATGAAAGTTCACTGTCTTTTGACGTGGGTCCTTCTGACACTTGACTTTCAGGTTTAGCGTCTCCCTCAGGGTTAGCTTGGGCTTCAGACCTTGGTTCTGTCTGTTCCAGCTCCTCACTACTCTCTGGTGCCGCCTGCTGATTATTTTTCTCTTCACAGGGATCACTATGACTTAACTTGCCAGCAGGCTCCAATTTTGCTTCTTCCCCATTTCCCAGCTTAGGCTGAGGCTGTGAGTCTTTTGCACTCTTCACTACCTCTTGGAGGTTGTACTTTCTGAACAGCACATAATCTTTCACCACACTCAAGCAACACACAGCTTTGATGATTTCTACTACCACTGTGTATTCTGGGTTCGTGAGATCCACTTTGTTTTCTGAGTTGAGGCTGCCGACTATTCCTGTAACACAAATAGGAAAATGGGCTGAGAAGGAAGGGCATCATTAAGCTTGATGGAGTCAAACAGACCTTCATACTTTACTACCTGGGATTTGTTAAAACAGGGTTTATAAAAATTCATGGTTCTTTGTGGCCATCAATCAATTTTCATTAATACTTTTTTGTTTTCAATGTTTTCAAGACAAGGTCTAGACTTGGCCTGAAACTCACTATGTAGATCAGGCTGGCTTGGAATTCAAACAAATTCTCCTGCCTCTGCCTCTCAACTGTGGGATCAAGGGCATGTGTGCCTGGCTCCATCAATGCTTTTAATCAATTAATATGAATGGCCTTGAGACGTTTAATAAGAGAACAGTGGGCAGAGTGGAGAGATGATTCAGTGGCTATGTGCATGCACTGCTCTTGCAGAACCCATCTGTTCCCAGCACTCATGTTGGAGGCTATACAATCACCTGTTAGCTCTAGCTTAAAAGGCTATGGCAGCCCTTCTGGCCTCTGTGGGCACTGCACTCAGGTGTACAAACCAAATAAGTATGAATCAAAATACTTAGTGAAGAAAATAATATCTGTACTTAACATGAACAGACTGATTTTAATTGTCATTATCCCTAAACAAGACAGCTTAACTTAGTATTCTAAGTAATCCAAGGATGATATAAAACACACAAGAGAATGTTTCCAAGTTCTATGCAAATACTACACCGAAACAGCCAGTTTTACATAAGACTTACCTGAGCGCTCACATGCTTTGGCATCTCCGGGGGAATCTAATGACTAAACTCCCAACAGTATGGGCAGACAAGTATACTTTTCCAAATATTCAATTTTGATTTTACAAGGGAATCTACCTCACATACCAGTATCAGTTAGATCTGATATATGTATTGAAAAAAAAATGTAGTACTACTTAAACTTAAAAATCCTTGAGTATAAGTGTTAACTACAGCCAGCTATACAAAATTACTTAGAGACCTTACCTGCCAACTCTTTGATAACTTCTTCTCTATTCATGTGGCTGTTATTACGAGATTTGTATACAATCTGAAATGTCCCCTTGTTTGGGGCTTTAAACCAGGGTTCCAAAAATGTTTCTGCATATTTTTTCATATCTTCTAAGAAAGCTTTGCATGTGCCCGAGATGGGCAACATTCGCAGAATAACTCGTGTCTTCTTTTTCTTGGTTTTGTACATATCCTGGAGAATATGATGCACTAATTTCTCAGGTTCTAAGGAAAAAGAAAAAAGCAACACAGGAAAATAAAGCTTGTTTTTTTTTATCAACTGGTATTTCTCCAGAACCTATCATATATCTAGCATTTTAACTTTTCATCATCTTTACTGCCTTTGCTAAAAATAAATGTTGATGAAGAGTCTCCAAAATCAATGCTCTGGAGATGTCCCACCTTAAACCATAACACTGTTGTTTTCTTCTAACACAAATTAGAGTAACAAGCATTACACAGCACATTCATAAACACAAAATCTGCACATCACTTAAAGCTTTACTCAATCCCCTAGTGAAACCCGGCTCTCCGCTGGGAAGGCCCCGCACCACGACACAGTGCCTCCCTCACTGTCTACTTCTCAAGTGCACACGTCTGCCCGAGACATCATGTTTTCAAATTAGTGATCACATTTGAGGGCCAAAGGAGTTCTATTTCCAGGTTACAGTTAATTGGATCAGGCCCTCCATGCCTAAATGGTAACTATGTCTGGCACCGAGAAGCAGCTGCTCTTTTGAGACACAATATACACTTTCACTCTATGTTAAGTTATATGCAATGAAAGGACGCAGCACAGCCAGGTCCCTACCCTTAAGCCAATGCTATGCTCACCGCCCTCTACTTCTCCACATTACTAGGAAACTAAAATAACACCATTTCCAAAATGGGGAGTAAGAAGCAAATTCCCCGAGTGTGGTATATGTCATCTGACATTGATATACTGCTGGTGAAACATAGGGAAGTTACCGCAGAGAAATTAACAGGCATACCCGTGAAGCCACCGTCTAGACAGTAGCTGCTAAGACAAGAGATGCCCAGATACTATGGGGCTGACAATCTTAGGGCACCTTTATCTCTCAGACACACCTATCCCAAGTGTCCTGATGAAGACCACATTATTTGCTCCACTCTCCATTGACTGGAATCTTCTCAGCCTCATCTGTGTAGAAGCCTTAATGTCACCAACTTCTTTCTTCAAGGCAGCCTCCACATCATCATCATCTCCCTCACTTCCAGATAGCTGCTGGTCCTTGTCTATAAACTGTTTATATAAAAACCAACAGGGAAAAATTACACAACAGTTCATGTTCAAACACCATAATTAACTACTTACGTGAAACCCCCAGTGGCAGAGGTTTTAATGCTGACAATAAACTTTTTTTTATTAGATTAAAATAATACTAATTCCAAAACGTACATTAAAAAATGAATTCTCTTTATGTGTCGTCTGAAAATGCTTTGAGACCCACCTTGATGATGGCAGGCAGGCAGGCAATGTGCTCACCAGAGGAAACGTGTCAGAGTGGACCTTAAGAAGGCCATTACATACCATTGTGACCAGCAGGGTGCCCTCTTTTTGGGAAGATTAGAACCAAATGTGTAAGAGAACTAAAAATCTTTACTCCTGTTGTAAAAAACAGGGCATACAGTAGGAAGTCAACAGCTTGCTTAAACCCAATACAGTGGCCAATGCTTGTAATCCCTACGTGTGGCCAAAAGTACACAACCAAAAGAGAACTTGCACAGGCATCAGCATAGCCAGGACATGTGCCTGTTACCCAGTCTTCTGTCCTACCAAGAGGGTTTTCAATCAGGTAACGAAAACAACTGCTTATTGAAGAGGCCGTTACAGATTCATATTCTGCCCTCTCCTCTCAAATAATGGGGCCCACTGCACTAACTTTCTCCACACTTCAGGGTGTGCATGTGTGTTCAATAATATCGCGGCAGCCAATTTGGGGTTCACGAGTTGTTTTCTTAAATGCATTTTCAAGTGCACCTGGAAAATAGCATTCCTGACAGATTTCCACTACCTCCTAGGGATTTTAGCTTGTAGCAACTTCGCACTGTCGCAAGGAGTACGCCTCTGAATGGTCTTCAGCAGACTACCTGGTTCACAGGAGGCAATCAATACACGGGAGCCACTGACTTAGAGATGCCAGAAAAGCCTAAGGGGCCAGCCCGTAAGCACACACCCACCATGCCTGAGCCTGCAAAAGCAGCCACACCCGGAGGAGGCGGGAAGGTAAATGGGGTCGTGCAAGCACCGTACAGACGCATCGCAGCAACTGCTGCCTCCGCAGCCTGGAAGAGACCTGCAGGCGGCTCGCTCTCCCCGAGGCTGGTACCTTTTCGGGCCCGTACATGTCGTCGCCGTACTCGTTGAGCAGGCTGTAGGCCTCCTCCACGCACTTGCGCTCGTTCATGTTGCAGGTGATGAGGATGCCCTGCAGGCCGGGTTCCAGCTGCCGCGGCCCGCCTGCATCACAGCGCCGGGCCCGCTTGGCCGGCAGGAACTGGGCCTTCCCTTTGCGCTTTCCACTGACTGGCTGAGGGGACTGCTGGGCAGGGGCCGCCATGGTCCCTGGGCTCCACGTTCCTTGGCGTCTTCGTCTGCGCAGACGCGGGGCGATTGCGTCACGCGTACGCGACCGTCAGCCCTTGCGGTCCTGCAAGCCGCCTTCGGGTGGCTCTGGGCACGCCACGCCACGCCACGCCCCTCGCACAGAGTAACAGCCCCTTTAAAGCCGAGCCAGGGCTGAAAGGTAGATTTTGGACTCCAGCTGCATGTAAAACTCCAGCTGGATGTAAATTGTGCTTGCAAAGAACTGGTTTATTTATTTGTTGAGTTTTTTAAAGTTAATGTTTATCGTGTTAATCGCTGTCTAAAGTACGGAGGTCGCGCTATCAGCAGAACATGATATTTATTTTCCTTATAATAAGGCTTTGCAGGAGTCAGTGAAGTCTATCAAATTTGCACATTCAATTCAATTTCCTCTGGTGGTGTTATGAGAGGATGTGCAAAGAAAAACAAGACACGGGAAGCAGAAGGGACTCCGCGAAGGCAGACCCTGGCGCCATGGAAACATTACGCATTCAGCTGTAAAATGTGTCCATATTAATACTAGAGTTACTGTATTAATCAGTTTCTCCATGCTTCTGTCAGACATGTGAGAGTGGCATTGTGTTAAGATGTCAGCCAAGTTACAGTGCTTGCTTCTAAACAAAACCCCTGAGAAAAAAGAGGTTTTGTCCCCAAAAGTGTATCTAATGTAGTGCCCCCCCCCCCACATGTGGAATGGATTATAGAATAAATCAAGAATTTAAAAACAAAACTAAAAATCTTCTGGATCAGCAGGCCAACTCAACTGTCCCACGTCTGAGGATCCCAGGACCCCACATGGTGAAAGGAGAGAAACTAAGCCTCTAATAGCCTCCTGTGCTCATATACATGTATGCAAACATACACACAAACACACATGCTTAAAAACTCTGCACCACTCTGGCTCCAGATCACGCATAAGCTCCCGAGTCTATACTGCAGCCCTGATCATCAGTAGTGGCCTGAGTACAATATTTTTATCATCTGCTTAAATACTTACTATGACAAATGTCCAAAGACCAGTCAACTTCTGAGTCTGAGCTTTTGTGCCTAACTGGTCAGATTTTGCTGCCTTATTCAAATAAAGATCTTGCTTTGCTGGACTCATGTGTCTGCTTGGGTTGTTTTGGATTTTTTGGACCCTAACACATAAGACAAAGGGTTAATTGGAAGAGTGATGTTCTTGATTAGGAGAAAGAATGACAGGTCAAGTGCACAGTGGAAAAATGGCCCAGGCTAGGACCTATAATAAGAATTTGGTTTCTTTAAAAACCAAATTTTAATCACAGGTGTGGGATATGGGGCTGCTTCACACTGTCCACAGCAGATGACCACAGTGTGTCTTGTGCTCTGGCAAGGGTGTGATTTGTGCCAACTACAGATAGTTTAATTCTGGGAACTCTTGAGAGAGTATAAATGGGAGATCCCCCAGAGGGCCTGTGGTGGATGCTGCCCCCACTGCTGGTGTTTCATCCTGCTGCTGTGTTTGCTATTGCTGGTTTTCTGGTTTGCTGGACTGCTGATATCCTGAAGATGAAAATTGGACTTGCCCCAAGGAACTACATACCCTATCAGCAGGAAGTTGCCTATAGAGGTCTAACTCTCTCCAGTCTAACCTTCTTTCTCTTCTACCTAATGTTGGGGGTTGGAAGAGATAGGGTGGAGAAGGGTTGAAAGGGAGGTAGAGGTATAAGAAACCAATAAAAATGGTTAAACAAATACCCCTACAAGACCAAGACAAGCCTGGGTTGATGGGGGTACTCGGGGATCATGCAGAATGTTCTCTTTCATTTTTACCTACAAACCTCATCCAAATAAGAGTGGAGACGAAGAGATGAAGGCTAAAAATTAGGGAAAGTGTGACATATCCACGTGCATCTTAGCACAGTTTAAGTAGTACAGATCGTAGTTAGTGTTTCAAAGTAATTAAATGGGAAGCTAAACACCCAGGTCCCTACATAAGAAAACAGAAACCTAAAGTTTCGAATTTAAAAGAAAATTAAGAATAAGCTTGGTCCATCACAAGCAGCCAGTTGGGATTATTAGAATTATGCTGTCATTTTTCTGTTACTGCCCCAGGAAGCCTGAGATAACCAGCTTGAAATAAGGCAAGGTTCCCATAGGCTCAGAGTTTCAGAGGTCTTAGTCCTGAGCCATCTGGTCTCATTGCCTTTGGATCGTGGTGAGACAATGTGTGATGGCAAGAGCTATGGCCAGGAAAATTCTCATCTCCTGGAGACCAGAGGTGAGAGAGGTCTTAGGGTACAGCCTGGATTTCTACTAGTCCCATAAGGTCACATGTCCAAGAGCCTCACTTCATCTCACTAAGCCTTACCTCTTTGTTTTGTGCTAAGAATCTGACCCAGGCATGAGCCAAACCACCAAGCTATATCTCAATCCTTTGTTGATTTTTATTTCAAAACAGGGTCTAACTTAGTTACCCGGGCTGGTCTGCATTTACTCTGTGCCCCAGATAGGGCTTAAATTTGAAATCTTCCTGTCTCCACCTCCCAAGTAGCTGGAATTACAGAGCCTCACCACAAGATTCAACTGCCCTCAGCTCTTCCAGTTCCACATGACCTCCCAGTAGCATCACATGACCATAACAAGTCTTTTGTTTGTTTCTTTTGTTTTTTGAGACAGGGTTTCTCTCAGTAGCCTTAGCTGTCCTGGACTTGCTTTGTAGACCAGGCTGGCCTTGAACTCACAGAGATCTGCCTGCCTCTGCCTCTGCCTCTACCTCTGCCTCCCCGAGTGCTAGGATTACAGGCCTGTGCCACCCTGCCCCAGTGATAACAAGTCTTTAATACATTGTGACCCTCCCTTTCCCCAGGGGTCATGGGTAGATATCAGTCCATGAGGGAAAAAGGAGCAGAAGTGAGGATTTGGGAATTCAGTGGCCCATGAGCACAAACAGAAATGAAAGACTTCTAGGACGAGCTTCAGCGAGGCAGTTCAATTTTATTCAGGGTGAACAAGGGTTATATAGAACTTTGGGAATGGGGTAGGGATTTCCAGAGTGTGTTCAGATCAGTGGCTGGGGGTTGGAATACCAGGTTTACCAGGTGCACGGTTTGCCAGGAATCCCAGGTGTATGATGGATGGGTTCTTATCAGAAGAAAGGGAGTTGGACCTGTAACTTCCCTAACGACTATGTGACATTCCTCTGGTAGAGGGTGTGGGGATCAGGGCTCTCCAGGCAGAGAAGAGGAAATCCTCCATTTTGTACTGAGCTCACGGCTTCTTGATCATGGTGGATTTTGAATTTGGAGCAGGATATATACTGACAAAACATGGTGCTTGGAAGGTATTTAAGATCCAAACCAAGAACACTGCTTTGCAAGTACATTAATTTGCAAGTACATTACTTTGAAGGGGACAGTCCAGATAAAGCAATGAGTTGAACATCGAGCAAGAAAATTATCTCTTTGCCTGGTATTATGTTAACCAGATAAGAAAACCTTCCACTCACATTCCTTGAGGGTAAAAAACAAAAACAAAACAAAACATCTTAACTTCACATATGAACCAGTCCAATTCAGGCAGTGCTGGTGACTCACATAAACTTTAAAACTGGGGGCTAGAGAGATGGCTCAGGGTTAGGAGCATGGACTGTACTTGCAGAAGGCCTGAGCTCAGTTCCCACCACCAGAGTCAGGCTATTCACAACCCTCTATAACTCTAATTCAGGGTATCCTGTGCCCTCTCCTACCCTCCATGAGCACATTCACTTATGTGCACATCACACACACACACACACACACACACATGCACACACACAAGCACTTTTAAAGTAAGGTTTTGAGTTCAATTCCCAAGCCCCACATGGTGTGTCATAACCATCTATAATGAAATCTGGTTCCCTCTTCTGGTGTGCAGGTGTACATTGCTGGCAGAACACTGTATACATAATAAATAAGTCTCTTTAAAAAGAAAAGATTTATTATTTATACAGTGCTCTGTCTGCATATACACATGATGCCAGAAGAGGGCAGCAGATCTCATTCTAGATGGTTGTGAGACACCTTGTGGGAACTCAGGACCTCAGTGCTCTTAACTCTGAGCCATCTCTCAGCCGGTTAAAGTAAATCTTAAATCGTAATGTGCTTTAGTTAATCTTTTAACAGGTATAATCATCAGGTTCAATCCCACCACTGATTACCACTAACATCCTCGAGAGCATCTCTCCAGAGCCATGTCATGCTGCTACTCAGGTACAACAACAGGGTAGAGAGTGATCTGGAGTTTCACAAGAAGACTATAATAAAGGCAGAGCAATCTAAATGAGCTGCGTAGAATCCAAGTTGGATAGGAGATAACTGGAGATATGAAAGAAGTGACAGTTATGTCAAGGAACTAGAGATTTTATCAGAGCAAGGAAAGTATCATGCTGAGGAGACAAAGGCAAGGTGAACTGAGAAGACGGGAGAGTTAGTGAAAGACAAATGGAGTACTTAAACAGATCTTGGAGGTGGTACTATCATGAAAATGAGAAGTCACTGGGAGAAAGGAAATCCCTATAAATATATGGATTGTTCCTAGACAGACTATGTAACAAAGACATTGAGAAGGATCAGAGAATAAAACAACAACAACAACAAATCCTGTAAGAAAGAAAAAAAAAGCACACAGTGTCCATATATGATACAGAATCTCACAAACATACCATCCCTGGCTGACTTGACAAAGAATTACAAAGGCTCAGAAAGGTAAGTCTAAAATATTGCAATATAACTTAATTCTTACACTGTTTAGAGATTGCTTTAGACTCCGCAGCTTTAAGGACACAGTACGCAACAAGGCTGTAGATACAGAGTTGTATCTTTCTTTTTTCTTTTCTTTTTATTTATTTATTTATTTTGGTATTTTGGATTTTTTTGGAGACAGGCTTTCTCTGTATAGCCTTGGCTGTCCTGGACTCACTTTGTAGGCTAAGCTGGCCTTGAACTCCCAGAGATCCTCCTGTCTCTGCCTCCCAGAGTGCTGGGATTACAGGCATGCAGCACCATGCCCAGCTACAGGTTTGTATCTTATCCCTTTGATATATACAGAATATATGGCTCCAGGAAGTGTGGTGGTTTGAATGAAAATGGCCCCCATACATTTATAGAGAGTGGCATTATTGGAGGTGTGGCTTTGATGGAGGAAGTGTGTCACTGGAGGGTGGCTTTGAGAAACCAGGCTTAGTGTTTCATTCTTTCTTCCTGCTGCCTTCTGATCAAGATGTAGAACATTCCCAGCACCATGTCTGCCTGTGTGCCTTCATGCTTCCTGCCATGATGATAGTGGACTAAGCCTCTGACTAAGCCAGACCCAGTTAAATGTTTTCCTTTATAAGAAAAAAAAAATCTCAAATCTCTCAAAGGTTCACAGAGTTTCTGTACACATTGTCACATTGTGCAGTTAATAATTTTTAAAGTCTTGATAAATAGCCTGTCCCCGAGCTGAGAAATGCTGGACTTAAGCTCTGTCCTTGGCTGCCTGTTTATTAAAATCATCCATCTGATTCAGCCCTTTTAACTTTGGGCAGCAGTCCACTAGCTCTGCTTTTACTCATTAAGATGAAAGTGCTGGTAAAGGTCAGAAAGCTGTGCAGTGTGGGCTTAGGACACTAAACTCAGACCATTTACTTAAGTCTTACTCTTTGAGGTTGGAGAGATGGCTCTGCAGCTAAGAATACTTATTGACCTTTAAAAGGGCCAGATTTCAGTTCCCATATGGTGACTCAAAACCATCCATAACTCTAGCTCCAGGAGATCTGACGCTCTCTTCTGACCTCTACAGGAGTCAGGTGTGTACATGGTGCACAGACACACACACAGGCAAAACAATCACACACTTAAAATTAAAAGGGTAAAGAATGCTTTAAAATTTCTTTTGGGGGCTGGAAAGATGGCTCAGTGGTTAAGAGTACACAGTGCTCTTGAAAAAGAGCTTAGTTTGGTTGCTAGCACCCATGTCAGGTAGTTCCCAGAGAGCTACCTGTACTCAACATGCACATAGACCCACACAGACAAACACATACATGTTTTCAAAAATGACTTATGTTTGATTGGTACTTATGTAGATGTGTGTCTGTCTGTATATGCATGTACATACAAGTGCCCATGAAGGCCATAGGGAATGCAGGATCTGATGGAACATTAGTTACAGGCAGTTGTGACCAGTCAGACATGGGTGCTAACTTGGGTCCTCTGGAAAAGCAGGAGGCACTCTTGATTGCTGAGCCATCTCACCAACCTCTAAATTCAATCTTAGCAAGTTCTATTAGACCTGTGACAAGAAATTCTTCAATAGAGGCTCTTTATTCAGCTTCAATCCAAGTAATGTGTACTCTCCGGGGTTCCCCCAGACCTGCTTCACTTGGAAAAGGACCGAGAGCAAATAGGACTTTGGGACTGGTTCTGGCTTACGGCAGGCATTGCACTTTGAGGAGGAATAGGGACCTGTTACGATAAACAAGGTGCACAGGCTGGTATCAGAAAGATTAAGGAGAAGTTAAGGTGACGGGGGCACTGTAGTCTTCATGAGGCTCTTAGACATAGGCTGGAAGCTCAGACATGAGAGAGAATGTAATGGGACTGCAAGAGCTGTATAGCATCAATGGCTCAGTAGCAGCAGTGCCCAGGACAGTGAAAGGCTGGGCAGCTGCAGCTGCAGCAGCAGTGGGGGGAGCAAAGTGGATACCAGGCAGTAGCTGGCACCCATGCATGCAAGATCACTTTTAGTTCAGAGATAATCTGTTCATTACTTGTGGTCTACGGGAGGCAATTTTTTTCCTGAGCTGCATCTCAAAACTTTTAAGAGTCAATGAAAAATAAACTTTTAATTTTATCTCCTCCCTCCCTTGATTAAAGGTTGGAGAACTCAAAAACAATTTTGGGTTAAAAGCATTCACACGTCTTCCTCTATCCAGATACTGGGTGTGTATAGATTGGACAAAGATTTTCTTAGCACAACAGGAACCACTTTCAAGTCTATACTTAGAAACCAACCAAAGAAATTTAAAATATTTTCTTAGATCTTTATAACTTGTATAAACTTTGAACTTTTTTCTATCCAACCATTTACCACGAGACATGGGTGGTTGAGCCCTTGTAAAGCAAGTTCCTTTTTTTAAAAAAAGGAATAAGTCAGGCGGTGGTGGCGCACACCTTTAATCCCAGCACTTGGGAGGCAGAGGCAGGCAGATCACTGTGAGTTCGAGGCCAGCCTGGTCTACAAAGTGAGTCTAGGACAGCCAAGGCTACACAGAGAAACCCTGTCTCGAAAAGCCAAACAAATAAATAAATATAAAGGAACAGTAAAATATTACACTGAAACCTATTTTATGAGTTTATCTCCTTTCAGAGTCTTGCAGCAAATTAAACTGTCTTTCTCAGCTAGGGGCCTAAGAAAGTGAGGCTTGGGGCCTTATTTTTACATATGAAGAGACTGAGAAGGCAACTGAAGCCCTCTAGGAGGGAGCTGGGGTGCTTGCTGCAGTGAGAGCTATGCAAGGCAGTGGATATCAGAGATCTGAGAAGGATAAATTATAGCTGGAAGTATAACCCAAATGACCTATGTATGAATTAAAAGCTCATTACTTAGATGGGTTACCCTACCTAGGCTTCTGTGGTTCTCTGGGGCAGAAATAGTTGGTCTTTGGCTGTCATACAGGACAGTATTTAATCTTCAGCTCTCATACAGAGCAGAACAGGCACTGAGCTATCAGACTCAGGACTGAGAGATTTTTCCGGTCAAGGAACTTGGGAAAACTGGCCTTACTTTAGCCAGGCAAAGTACAGCAATCAACCCAAAAATGTCCAATTAGGACAGGGCCCTGGTGGCAGGTGAGACACAGGGCAGTTTTTCCCAGCGGTTAGGGTTACCACAGTTCAGGTCGAGTTGTTGTGCCTCATCTGTCTTCTCTGGAGACTTTAAGGGCTCCTGCTAAGACAGGACAGTTCTATTATGGGAAACATTTTTGTTTTGTTTTGTTTTGTTTTGTTTTGTTTCAAGATAGGGTTTCTCTGGTAGCTTTGGCTGTCCTGGACTTGCTGTGTAGACCAGGCTGGCCTCAAACTCAGAGATCCGCCTGCCTCTGCATCCTTGAGTGCTGAGTATGCACCACCATGCCAGCAGGGAAACTTTTTTTTTTTTTTTTTAATTAAACAGCAGATCTCTGAAGAGTTTGAGACCTATCTATATATTAGGTATATCTGATTTTAAAATGTGTTTGAAAACACATACAGAAGGCTAAATAAATAAAGCTTGTCATTAAATAAATTACATAATAGTTTACAATTTAGTAGTTTTAGGATTTTAAGCCAGTGGTGGTAGCACATGCCTTTAATCCCAGCAGTTGGGAGGCAGAGGCAGGTGATTCTCTGTGAGTTTGAGGCCAGCCTGGACTACAGAGAAAGTTCCAGGACAGCCAGAGCTGTTACAGAAAGAAACCCTGTCTCGAAAAACAAAACAAAATAATAATAAAAAAGATTAGGATTTTATAGCTTTATTCCTGTTAAGAATGAACTTTAACATCTTGAGTTAAATATTTAATTAAATTATCTTTAGCATAAAAATAGACTATCTGTTTTCTGTATGATTTAGTTTATCCAAGTAGGTAAAGCATAACAAAGTGAGCAGAGACAAAGAAGCTAGACAAATATTACTGTGAATCTGAGTAGGTGTTAGGAACTTATAAATCCTATTTACCAAATATACTTTATATATTAAGTATAAGTTGTTACTTATCCAATTTTTCTAGAAGCCTGGTGTTGAACAGTTATCAAACACATAAGTAGTTAGACCTACATCTTTAATCAGCCTTTGTTAATCTGATTAAAGCTTTATAACCTTAAATTTTTATCATAATATAAAATTCCATACCAATCCAAAGTATTTGAGACTTGTTGCTTCCTTAGTCTAAAAAGGAGACACAATTATAAGCATAGGGCTCAATAGGACAGAGAAGTTTTATAATTGTTACTTTATGCCATTTGGTCATCTTAAGATGGTGAAGTCACTTGTCATGGACTCTTTAACCTTAGTAAAGATAGCTGCCAACCAAGTGGTTGGTGTTTAAAATATCTATTTTCCTAAACAAGGGTTGAATCTAAGTTATATATACAACATACTCTAGACAAAAGTTGGATCACATATATAGTAAGCCTTTAGTTATAAGTTTTAAGCCAAATTTTGTTACAAATTTTATAGATTTTAAACCATAGGCAATAAACTTAAAAATCCTGAGATACAGTTTACATAGCATAGTTTTAAGAAATTTTTTTTGAGAGCAGACTGCAGAAAAATCATAGAGATAAAAGATTTTTAAGAGTCGGAAGTAGAGGGGCTGGAGAGATGGCTCAGAGGTTAAGAGCACTGGCTGTTCCTCCAAACGTCCTGAGTTCAATTCCCAGCAACTACACGGTGACTCACAACCATCTACAGTGAATTTGGTGCCCTCTTCTGGCCTGCAGGCACAATACTGTATACATAATAAATAAATAAATCTTAAAAAAAAAAAAAAAAAAGAGTAGGAAGTAGAACCTTAGGGATAAGAGACTTTTGGAAGATATAAGAAATTTGGAGAGATCCAAGATGGCGGCAAGCAGTGTAGACTGTGTTTGAAAGCTCCAGTGAACAATTTAGGGAAGTACACAGATTTCTGAGGCAGAACACCGAGGTCCCCACACCATGGCAGCAGGAGTGCTCCACGGTTCGGAGGGACTAGGGTGCGGAGGACCTTCATGCTGCTGCACATGAGAGGAGCACGGTTTTTCTCGGATCGGAACACCAGCGGCACCAGCGTCAGCAGGGGTGGTGGCTGAGGTTTGTGGCTCAGAGCCTTCCAGTGGAGATGATTGGTGTGGTGGCTGGTGGGAGTTGCTGCGGGAGAGGGGACTCTGGGCAGGATTTGGGTCGCGCGGTGCCTTGAGACCCAAACTGGACTCGGCGGACAGTTCAGCCCCAAAGTCCCGGGTTCAGCTCACTGCACAGAGCCATGGAGACGCTGGCTCAGCTCAGCAACCAATTCTGCCCGAGGCACTAGCTCAGCTCAGCCACAGCTCCCCTGCTGTGACACAGGCTGGGCAGAGCGCTCAGTTCCACCCGATGTGCTAGCTCAGTTCAGCAAGCAGTTCTGCCCAAGACATTAGCTCAGCACAGCATGCAGTTCTGGGGTGCTGACGCAGGCTGAGGTCAGCATGCAGATTCAGCCCAGAGTCCCTAGCTGGACTTGCCGGGCAGGTGGGCCCAGAGACTCTAGTTGAGCTTTGCGCACAGGCTCAGCGGCCCTAAGAATCTGGCTGGACTCTCCACGCAGTTTAGGCCTGGAGTCCCGGGCTGAATTCAGTGTGCAGTGTGGGTCCAGAGTCCCTGGCTGAGCTCAGTGCACAATTCCACCCCAGAGACTCAGGTGGAACTTGGCAGACAGATCGAGCCCAGAGACTCTAGCTGAGCTTTTAGCACAGTCCCGGCTCTAAGACTCTGGTTGGACACAGTGCACAGTTTGAATCCAGAATTCCTGGCTGAGCCTGGTGGATTGTTCGGGCCGTGAGTCTATAACTGACCACAGCATGCACTTTGGGCCAAAAGACCCTAGCTGAGCTTGGTGCGCAGTCCCAGCCCAAAAATTCTGGCTGGACTCTGCATGCACTTTTGGGGCTAGAGTCCCTAGGGGAGCTCACTGTATGGAATGGGCCCAGAGTCCCTAGCTGAGCTCAGCAGATGATTTAGGCCCTGAGAATCTAGCTGAGCTGGGCATGTGGTTTGGGCCCAGGGTCCCTGTCTAGACTTGGCAGGGGACGCAGAAGGCCTGACCTAATGGTCATTCAGAGACACAGAACGATTGCAGGACGCACAGTACAGGGGAGCTGAGGATCACTGGCTGTGAGAGTCCAAACGACAGGGCTAGCCTCCTGCCATCCACAGCAGTGAAGCATCAGAGCTTCAGGCCTAGGGAAATTGTGAGGAAACAAGTGAATCTATCATCAGACTCCCTCCACCCAACTTTGGAAGCTACCCAACAAAAACAGAGATGGCAAGATGTCTAAAGGACAGCATAAAAGCATATGCAAAAAAACCCAAAACAACATGGCATCTCCAGTTTCCAGATATCCCAAAGAAAATGATCCAGAGAATTCAAACACAACAGAAATACAAGAAAATGACCTCAAATGCTGAGTAATGAGGATGATAATGGAGAAAACAAATAAAATTTGTAATCAAATGCAGGAATACAGCCATACTGGTGAAAGACATAAAAGAAGCACATAGAGTGGAACTGGAAAATTTTCACGAAAATGTAAACAACCAGATGAAAGAAATCAAGAAAACGGTTCAAGCTCTGAAGACCTATAAAGAGGCAATGGAAGAAACTCAGGAATATACAAACAATCAGATGAAAGAAATCAAAAAATCAGTTCAAGATCTGAAGATGAAAATGGATTCAATGATAAACACACAGAAGAAAAACAAGAATGTGAGACCTCAGAGAAGAGTGGAACTGGAAAATTTTCACAAAAATGTAAACAACCAGATGAAAGAAATCAAGAAAACGGTTCAAGCTCTGAAGACCTATAAAGAGGCAATGAAAGAAACTCAGGAATATACAAACAATCAGATGAAAGAAATCAAAAAATCAGTTCAAGATCTGAAGATGAAAATGGATTCAATGATAAACACACAGACAGAAGAAAAACAAGAATGTGAGACCTCAGAGAAGAAGGCGAGCAACACAGAGGTGAGCTTTGCTAACAGAATCCAAGAGATGGAAGAATGAATCTCAGGTCTAGAAGATACAATCACAGATCTTGAAGCAACCATTAAAGAAAATGCCAAATCTGGAAAACCCCTGACACAAAACATCCAAGAAATCAAGGACACCATGAAAAGAAGAAATCTGAGGATAATAGGCACTGAAGAAAGAGAAGATATCAGACTCCAAGGCCCAGAAACTATTCTCAACAAAATCATAGAAGAAAATTTCCCCAATCCAAAGAAAGAGATGCCTATAAACATACAAAAGGCCTACAGAACACCAAATAGAATTGACCAGAAAAGAAAAACTTCCTGTCACATAATAATCAAAACACAAAACATACAGAATAAAGAAAAAATATTAAAAGCTACAGGGGAGAAGGGCCAAATAACATTTAATGGTAAACCTATCAGAATTATACCCGACTTCTCAGCAGAAACCATCAAAGCCAGAAGGGCCTGGACAGAGATCCGGCAAACCCTAAGAGACCACAGATGCCAGGCCAGACTACTTTACCCAGCAAAACTATCAATAACCATTGATGTAGAAAACAAAATATTCCATGACAAAAACAAATTCAAACAGTACCTATCCACAAATCCAGCTTTACAGAAGGTACTAGAAGGAAAATTCCATCCCAAAGGGTCAAGCTACAACCAAAACTACTCAGGAAATAGATAACTATCCCATGGCAAAAAACACAACTACACAAACGCTCGACTGGAACCAGCATCAAAATTAAGACTCTGAACAGTCACTGGTCATTAATATCTCTCAACATCAATGGTCTCAATTCTCCAATAAAAAGACACAGACTAACTGAATGGGTGCATAAACAAGATCCAACATTCTTCTGCATTCAAGAAACACATCTCACCCATAATGATAGGCATTACCTCAGGGTAAAAGATTGGAAAAAAAATATTCCAAGCAAATGGTCACAAGAAGCAAGCAGACGTAGCCATTTTAGTATCGAACAAAATAGACTTTCAACCAAAATTAATCAAAAGGGATGAGGAAGGACACTTCATACTCATCAATGGTAAAGTCAACCAAGATGACATCACAATTCTGAACATCTATGCTCCCAATACAAGGGCACCCACATTTGTAAAAGATCTACTAAAAAAGCTTAAACCACACATCGATCCCCACACAATAATAGTGGGGGATTTTAACACCCCACTCTCACTGAAGGATAAGCCATTGAAACAGAAACTAAACCGAGAAATAACATCATTAACCAATGCCATGGGTCAAATGGATCTAACAGATATCTATAGAACCTTTCACCCAAACAAGAAAGAATATACCTTCTTCTCTGCACCCCATGGAACCTTCTCCACAATTGATCACATCGTAGGTCACAAAGCAAGCCTCAACAGATACAAGAGGATTGAAATAATACCTTGTATCCTATCAGATCACCATGGTCTCAGGCTGCAATTCAACAACAACAGAAATAACAAAAAGCCTACACGTATGTGGAAACTAAACAGCTCTCTGCTAAATGACACCTGGGTCAGGGAAGAAATAAAGAAAGAAATCAAGGAGTTTCTGAAATTCAATGAAAATGAAGGAACAACATACCCAAATTTGTGGGATACATTGAAAGCAGTGCTAAGAGGAAAATTCACAGCACTAAGTTCCTTTAAAAAGAAATTGGAAACATCACGCGTAAGCAACTTAACAACGCAACTGGAAGCCCTAGAAAAAAAGAAGCAGAAACACCCAAAAGGAGTAAATGTCTGGAAATAATCAAACTCGGGGGTGAAATTAACAAATTAGAAATTAAGAAAACAGTCCAAAGAATCAACAAAACCAAGAGATGGTTCTTTGAGAAAATCAACAAGATAGACAGACCATTAGCCAAACTAACTAAAAGGCAGAGAGACAGTATTGAAATCAACGAAATCAGAAACGAAAAGGGAGACATAACAACACACACTAAAGAAATACAAAGAATCATAAGATCCTACTTTGAAGGCATATATGCCACAGAATTTGAAAATCTAAGGGAAATGGATGATTTTCTTGATCAATTTCACTTGCCAAAGTTGAGTGAAGAACAGATAAACAAGCTAAATAGTCCCATTTCCCCTACAGAAATAGAAGCAATCATTGATAGTCTCCCAACCAAAAAAAGCCCAGGGCCAGATGGTTTCAGTGCAGAATTCTACCAGACCTTCAAGGGTGAGCTAATACCGATACTCTTGAAGCTACTCCAAATGATAGAAATGAATGGAACATTACCAAATACATTCTATGAGGTCATAGTCACATTGATACCTAAACCTCACAAAGACTCAACAAAGAGAGAGAATTTCAGACGAATTTCTCTTATGAACATTGATGCAAAAATACTAAGTAAAATACTTGCAAAACAAATACAGAAACACATCAAAGATATCATTCATCATGGCCAAGTAGGCTTCATTCCAGGCATGCAGGGATGGTTTAATATACGGAAATCCATCAATGTAATCCACCATATAAACAAACTGAAGATTAAAAAAAAAAAAACACATGATCATCTCTTTAGATGCAGAGAAAGCATTTGATAAAATCCAACACCCATTCATATTTAAAGTTTTAGAGACATCGGAGATACAAGGCACTTTCCTCAACATAATAAAGGCTATATACAGCAAGCCAATAGCCAAAATCAAAGTAAATGGTGAGATACTCAAGGAAATTCCTCTAAAATCGGGAACAAGGCAAGGCTGCCCACTCTCTCCATATCTCTTCAATATAGTACTCCAATTTCTAGCCAGAGCAATAAGAGAACAAAAGGAGATCAAGGATATACAAATGAGAAAGGAGGAAGTCAAATTATCCCTGTTTGCAGATGATATGATGGTGTACATAAGTGACCCTCAAAATTCCACCAGAGAACTCCTACAGCTGATAAACACCTTCAGCAAATTGGCTGGACACAAAATTAACTCAAAAAAGTCTGTAGCCTTCCTATTCACAAATGAGAAGCTTGCAGAGGAAGAAATTAGGAAAACCACGCCCTTCACATTAGCCACAAGCAATATAAAATATTTAGGAATTGCTCTAACTAAGCAAGTGAAGGTCTCGTTTGAAAAAAATTTCAAAACTCTGAAGAAAGAGATTGAAGATGACCTGAGAAGATGGAATGATCTTCCTTGCTCATGGATCGGGAGAATTAACATAGTAAAAATGGCCATCCTACCAAAAGCAATCTATAGATTCAATGCAATCCCTATCAAAATACCTACACCATTTTTTAAAGACATTGAAAGTTCAATTCTGAACTTCATATGGAAAAACAAAAAAGCCAGCATAGCTAAAACAATCTTGTACAATAAAAGGTGCTCCGGAGGAATCTCCATACCTGATCTCAAACTGTACTATAAAGCAATGGTATTTAAAACAGCATGGTACTGGCACAGCAACAGGCTGGTTGATCAGTGGAATCGAATCGAAGACCCAGATATGAATCCACACACATATGGTCACTTGATTTTCGACAAAGCCAAATCCATTCAATGGAAAAAGGATAGCATCTTCAACAAATGGTGCTGGTCTAACTGGAGGTCTATGTGTAAAAAAATGCAACTGGACCCATATTTGTCACCTTGCACAAAACTCAAATCCAAGTGGATTAAAGACCTCAACATAAAACCAGAGACACTAAGTCACTTAGAAGAAAAAGTGGGGAAGAGCCTGGAACATATTGGCACAGGAGACAACTTCCTGAACAGAACACCAACGGCCCAGGCCTTAATGTCAACAATTAATAAATGGGACTTCATGAGCCTAAGAAGCTTCTGTAAGGCAGGTGACACTGTCAAGAGAACAAAGCGACAGCTACAGACTGGGAAAAGATCTTCACCAACCCTACATCTGACAAAGGTCTAATATCCAAAATATATAAAGAACTCAAGAAATTAACCACCACTACACCAAATAACCCAATTGAGAAATGGGGCTTGGAACTAAACAGAGAATTCTCAACAGAGGAATACCAAAGAGCTGAGAAACACTTAAAGAAATGCTCAACCTCCTTAGTCATCAGGGAAATGCAAATCAAAACAACTCTGAGATTCCATCTTACACCCATCAGAATGGCTAAGATCAAAAACTCAAGCAATACCACATGCTGGCGAGGATGTGGGAAGAGAGGAACACTCCTTCACTGCTGGTGGGAATGCAAACTAGTACAGCCACTTTGGAAATCTATCTGGTGCTATCTCAGAAAACTGGGAATAGGGAGGGCTTCCTCAAGACCCAGCTATTCCACTCTTTGGAATATACCCAGAAGATGTTCTTGCACACAACAAGAAAATTTGCTCAACCATGTTCATAGCAGCCTTATTCATAATAGCCAGATCATGGAAACAGCCTAAGTGTCCCTCAATAGAAGAATGGATAAAGAAACTGTGGTACATATACACTATGGAATACTACTCAGCTATTAAAAACAAGGAATGCCCGAAATTTGTGGATAAATGGATTGAGCTAGAAATGATCATAATGAGTGAGTTAACCCAGAAGCAGAAAGACTCAAATGGTATATACTCACTTATATCTGCATACTAGCCCAAGGTGCATGTCCCACAAAAGCCTTCACTTACCAGGAAACTGGAACAGAGGGGAGGACATCCTATTGGGATTCTAGATGAGAGAAGCATGGGAGAATGGCAAAGTAGAAGGATCCAGAGGGTCCTAGAAACCTACAAGTAGAACATTATGATAGGCAGATTTGGGCCCAGGGGTCCCACTCAAACTAAGGCACCAGCCAAGGACAATACAGGCAGTAACTTTAAACCCCTACCCAGATATAGACAATGGACAGAACATTCTCCACAGTTGAGTGGTGAGTGGGGTATGACTTTCACGCTAACTTGGTGCCTCATGTCCCCTGGATGGGGAGACCTGGTGGCATTCCGAGGAAGGATAGCAGATTAACAAGAAGAGACTTGATACCCTATGAGCATATACAGGGGGAGGAAATCCCCCTCAGGAACAGTCATAGGGGAGGGGAATAAGGGGAAAATGGGAGGGAGCGAAGAATGGGGGGATACAAGGGATAGGATAACCATTGAGATGTAACAAGAATAAATTAATAAAAATTTAAAAAAAAAAGAAATTTGGAAATCATCTGTTTGTGCAGCAGCAGAAATTGTTATAATTTGTGAGAATTTGGAATCAAGTGCACTGATTTTTGGCAATTGATAGGTACTGAAGCCAAGCTGTTGTATAAATTCTGAGTTGACAGACGAAGAGAGAGAGGGTGGCAAATCAGAGTATCATGCATGGGCGAGGGGCTGTTCATGTAAATTCCAAGAGGGAGCTGAGAGTGGAAGCAAGCTGTGTGACTGCAGGCTGGAGCAAGAGACGGTGTTGGACCCTAGAGTCCAATTCAGGAAGGGGGTCACCGCTAGAGACCACTCAAGTCACACAGGCTGGATATATAGGTAAAATTTATTACTGACACATCAGAAGTCCCAATTGTTGATATGTCAGGGTCCCTCAGCATTGGGAGGTGAATGACCCTGAGTATCTGTTACAGGCTAGTTTTTAAAGGCTAAAACCGCAAAGCAGGAGGGTGTTGCTTATCAAGTTAGATCATATGGACACTGGCGTTGGGAGACCTCTTGTGGGGACTTGGGTGTGGGTCCCTAGGGCAGTTACTGGAAACTGTATGGGACCTTTGATAGTTGGGAGCTCGCATGTAGCTATTCTGGGAACTAGGGTGGAACTCCTGAGGCTAGTAGTAACGAGAAATGGGAGAAGCCTCAGGTCTTACATTTTATAATTTTACAATTTTACAGTTTCTCAACGACATAGGGGGGCTGCAGTTCCTAGGGGAAAGGGGAACCGGTAAGTGTCTTTAGTAAAGAGACACAAATGGGTGCAGCAGACCAGAGCCAAAAGATGCCAATAGAAAGTTGCCCACATGGTGGGTACACCAAGGGCATAGCAGGCTCTAGGAGCCAGGGAGACACATATGACATAGAAGCATGGAGAGAAATAGTTAAGGGACAAGGAAGAATATGCAGGAACTCCACCTGAGGGAGGATTCCAATATCATAGACACCAAAGGGCATAGAGAAGCTGCAAAACTGTAGGAGGAAGCTGAGAGACAAGAGGGACAAGGTTGCCTAGGCCCAGAACTTAAGAAAAGCATGGGATTTGCAGGCAGCTCACTGGAGGCAAGGAAAGTCACACAAGTCCAGAAAGGCAGAGAGAGACAGGGGGTGGGGGGTGGGGCAGAAGGTAGCTTCTAGTGAACTGGTCCCAGGCTGCAGATAGCGGGACTCAGCAGGGTATGCCCACCTAGCAGCTCCTAGGGAGAATGTGGATAAAGTGTTGTTATGACAAGAATTTCCATCCCCACACAGAATGGAAACTTGTGAGAAGGAAAATGGTCCAACTCACAGAGAAAAGGTGTCCTCTGTCCTTGTGATTGGGTTTCAGTGGGAATATGAGGAGCTTCCTGGCATATTGGTGTGGCTTTTGTAGCAACAGTAAACAAAGCAGGCAGCTTGGGTTGACACTCATCCAGTTGAGAACCGGTTGAGGAGAGGGCAAAGGACAGAAGAAACCAGAGATGTTCACATGGGTGTATTAGGCCAGAGGCAGAAACACACAGGTGCCCACAGGGAGGGCACAGCAGGCCACAGCCCAGAGAGACACAAGGAGTAGGTGAGAGACAAATGGTTGGGAAGCAGGCTGTGGGGAGCAGCAGCCAAAGAATTGGACTCTAGAATTTGAAGTCAAATTTAATGGGTGACAGAAGCCAGCAGAAATAGTGAGGGCACCTATCTTAGGAGAGTCAGGTCAGCAGCCTGGCTCAGAGCGGGCCAGGTCCTCGAGAGGGAACTCATTTAGCCACTCCCAGGGTTTTGGCATCAAGTGAATGACAAGAAGAAATAAAGAGGAAAGGAAATGACTGTTCCTGGCTTTCAGCACCAGATGAATAGAGAAAGAAACAAAGAGGGAAGGAAAGGACGTGACTGTTCCTAGGTATAATGGAGGAGAAAGTTTATTGTAGATAAAAGGGAGACCTAGTCACAGGCATGAACTGATTGAAACACCAGAATGAGCTAACTGCAAGACAAAGTCACAGTTTATAAATGCAGGCTTATTGGAAGCAGGGGAGGGGCAGAGAGGCAGATGATATGTAGATGCGGGGGGGGGGGAGCGGAGGATGAGAGGGGGAGAGAGAAAGGGGGAAGAAAAAGATGCAGATGGGGAAGAGAGAAGGAGGAGGAGAGAAGAGAAGAGGAGAGGAGAGGAGAGGAGAGGAGAGGAGAGAAGAGAAGAGAAGAGAAGAGAAGAGAAGAGAAGAGAAGAGAAGAGAAGAGAAGAGAAGAGAAGAGAATCAAAATGTCTGCCCTGCCCCTGGGCTAGAGAGTTCAGGGTAGTGGATGGGGTATGCCAGCCATTCTGCAGCAGGTAGGGACACAGGAATATCTTAAACCAACAGGAACATCTGGGAGTCCAGAGTGGACATGTCCCTGAGCCATGTGAGGAGAGGAGGAATGAGTATAGAGAAAGGAGAGAAGAAAACCAGGTGCAGCAGCCAAGAGGCCCCAAGAGTAGATGAAAAGACCAGGGAACAGAAAAAAGTTAGATTATGTAGGGAAGGACAGCTGGGAGAAGGGCAGGCCAGCCCCCCTGGGCTGGAGAAGTTTGAGGTAGGGGGTTGCGTATGCCAGCCAGGAGGAACCTGAAACAGGTAGGGACTGAGGGATGCTGGGAGAATCTGGTGGCCAGGTCTGATTTCATATGCTAAATAGGCACCTCAGCGGTTTGCCTGGGGCTTGAATCCTAATTTACATCTCTTTAAAGAGACAGTCCTGTAAATTTAACATGCCTTGTTTTCCTAGTGCTGTTCTGTGAGCACAAGGATCTCTGTGCCTTCCACAGGTACCAAGCATCAAAGTGTGCACAAACACAAGGGGGAACACTATCTGTCTCTTAATTTGGTGTCTAATTCAAGAAAACTGACCTAGTCAAAAACTTCTTAAAATTACATTTATTTAGGACTAATAATGATTTCAACCTAGGAAAACACAGATTTGAGCAGTCCTGAAAATGCACTCTCTAGTTATACAATGGTAGTCATGTAGCTTAAAACTACAATAAAGGGAGGGACGGAGGGAGAGGGGAGGGAAGGAGGGAAAGAGGGAGGGAGGGAGGGAGGGAGGGAGGGAGGGAGGGAGGGAGGGAGGGAATTTTACTTCTGCTGGACGCATTTGGCAGGTCTTGGCAGCAAGGGCCAAATGAACTCACTAGAGCTCAGTGCTCACCCTCCCAACCGCCCAAATGATCTGACAGGAACCCAAAGCTCTCTGCAGGCACCTCCCACACCCACTCCAGCCTCCACTGCAGCCCTAGTCACTGGGATCTGTCCAAGACCAGAGCTGGGAGCAGTGTCTGATGCACCACCTGAGTTCCACAGACTGACTGTCAAGGGGCTCCAGGGCCAGTAACACGAGCTAGGGCTCAGCTGCCCTAGAAC
The DNA here is from genome assembly GCF_903995435.1 of Acomys russatus. Taxonomy (NCBI): domain Eukaryota; kingdom Metazoa; phylum Chordata; class Mammalia; order Rodentia; family Muridae; genus Acomys; species Acomys russatus. The sequence goes on from NC_067141.1 coordinate 306,307, forward strand.
TTAGTTTTTTGTTCGTTGTCATTGTTGTTTGTTTCCCCCACACTGGGAATTATTCTATACAGAGTTGTCAATGGTCCCTTCATGGGAGAAAAAGTAAAAACAAGCCTGACTTCTAGTGCAGAAACAATTGCAGCTAGGACAAAAAGCACCTGAGCCAATGCTGATCAGATTCCCTGAGAAATCTATTGGTCACTCATTGTGTGGATGACTATATGACATTCTCTTCTCCTGCTTGCCTAATCAATACTTAAAGTAATGCCTACTTTCACAGTAAATAAACTAAAGAGCAAAATTCAACATTTTGGGCCTGTCAGTAGGTTCGTCCTTTTCCTGCCCATCACTACTAAGGCTCTGGCTCAGCACACTCTAAGGTGCTATCTGGAGGCTCCAGGTTAAATCTTACAAGAAATGTGACCTGAAGCAAGGTGGGATGTTAGCTTATTAAATAATTCCGGTGCTAAAGCAGCAGCTCAGAGAACTAACCCTTCTTCCTCTTCATCCTCTACTGAAATTACATATCAACAAGTAATCGTATTACAAAAATGTGTGCACGTCAGTGATCTGTAACTCATGTTCATAAGGGATTATAGACTTAATCCTGATGGGAAAGCATGCCTCAATTTACTGGTGAAGGGTTGGGCAACTAAATTGCCTCAATTTACTGGTGAAGGGTTGGGCAACTAAATTGCCAGATTGCACTGGCGGGTCACTCAGGATCAATAGATAATTACTATCCAAAAGATGCCTTTGTAAGATTGTTTTGAAAATACTTCTCCCCCAAAGGCTCTTCACTATGTAATCCAGAAATTTTGGTTCCTTCCTTCCCATGCCCCCTCTCTCTGCATTTCTCTTTGCCCCCCTTTTCTGTCTCCCTACTTCACTGACCCCCTCCTGTGAGATTGGCGAACCTACCTGAGCACTGGCCCCAATAAATCTACATTTATATACTCTAATTTGGCTTGAATTGACTCATCTCATCAGCACAGATACCTATCAATAGCACACAAATATTTAGTCATGTGGATGAGGGGTAATGTGGTTGGACTAATCGTACTGATAATCGAAATGCAAGAATCCATATTTTAGAACAATTAAGTGCTCTTTAGAAAGCTCTGATAATGGAAATTATAGTTGTATGAAAATGACAAAGGAAATGCCATATGTATTGCTTACTAAAGTTGATCTTAAAAAAAATAAATAAAGTTGATCTTATTGTACCTAAAACAGTACTACCTATTGCCAATGGTTTAAAAAATGACCTCTGGTTTCACTTAGCACGTGGCAGTCAATGACAATGATCTTTTGTATCAGAGGAGATCCATCTACTCCTGGGCTCTTAAAAAGAAATTTATATGGCATAGATGTCACTCATATTCACTCTGTACTAATAACAGGGGACAAAATAGAATCTGCCTACACCCATATTCATATTCCTGTCAATGGAGTTTTTCTATCACATTGTTTATGCTTTAAATGTACTTATATCTCTCCTTATTGCAATTCCACCTATAACCACACCCTTCCCTCTGGTTAACAACTGCCTTTGGGAAAGACCGTGTGTGTGTGTGTGTGTGTGTGTGTGTGTGTGTGTTGTAACTTAAATCTCACAAGGTAAGAGGAAAGGGCTTCTATGCACCATCCTCTATTTTTTCCAGTTAAATATAACTACATTTTATACATAAAGGAAACCTAAGAAGACTTTGAAAGGTGGCATAAAGAAGGCAGACAGGCTGTAGACCTCAAAAACCAACAAACAACATATGTGGGTTTTCTTTTTGTAGTGTATATCTTAGAGATGAAGAAACCAGGACTAGAAATACTGATACAAACAGACAAGAGAATTCCTGACAAATGGATGTTCTTAGTCAAATACCTGGAAAGAGGCAGCCCAGAAGACAGAAATTGGACAATATCCAAAACATACACACAGAGCAAGAGAGAGAGAGACAGAGAGAGAAAGACAGAGAGAGAGAGACAGAGAGAGAGAGACAGAGAGACAGAGAGACAGAGAGACAGAGAGACAGAGACAGAGACATAGAGAGACACAGAGAGAGAGAGAGATAGAGAGAGAGCACGCGCACTTTCCCCTTTCAAATCTAAGCCAGGAGATGAAGATCGAGGAGTCTGAGCTCCAGCTTCATGTACCCATATCTTGAGGTGTCCCAATAAACTATTCTGGTACGGTGTTATGAAAGGCCAAGTAGGGCCAGTGTCATTGGGGGATATGTAAGGAACTGGAACTCTAATGCTAACCCATCAGTAACAAGGACCTCCTCTAACACACATCCTCAAGAGCTGAGAGCCCAGACTTACATGTTCACTCAGCAAAAATGAGGTCTTGTCTCCTCCCTTCCTCTCCTATAGCAGTACCAAGAAAGCCAGCTAAAATAATTAAGTTTCCATAGGATCCAGATCATATAACACAATTTAAAAAACCATTTGAAAATTATCCTTCATTCTAGGAGCCAGGAAGATCTCAAACTGAAGAATTATCAGTCAGTAGAAGCTACCACCAAGATGAGAAAAAGATGGTAGACTGATCTGAGAAAAGATTTTCAAGGAAACTTACAAAACAATCTGAAACAGTTATGAATATATTTTACATTTAAATTTAAATCCTCAGAAAAGAAACACAAAGCCTCAGCTAAGAAAGAAAAATGAATCAAATCTCAATCTTAGAAAAAAACTCAGATTAAAGAAATGCAAAACCTAGAAGATAGGTATGATGCTATGGATATAGTTTTTGACTTCATTCCTGTTTCCTTGGCACACGCCTCCTGAGCCCTTTGGATTCTCTTAAGTGAGAAGTACAATTTGTATGCTAAGGAGATGGTTGATAGTTAAGGCCTACTGGACAGCCTCAGAATGGAGACTGGGGACTGTCAGCCAGAAGAGCCAATGACATGATTAGGAGTGGGAACATTCAGTATTCTACCTCCCATCCCATAAAGTATTTCTACCTTCTGGGAGAGGAGTGGGGCCAAGGGTCAAGTTGATCATTATACACTAGTGATTAATCCTTCACAGAAAGAGGCTTTCATAGAGCGGAGTGTGAGGGACTTTGTAGTGAAAGGCACATGGGAGAGGACAGGAAAGAGCTGTGTGCCCTCTTCAAGCCCCCACTCCATGCACGTCTTCCATTCAGGCATTCACACTTAGATCCTTTTGAATATTAAATAGGCAGATTGAAGAAAATTGCCTCCTTTTCTTCTATGAGCAATTCTAGAAAATTAATCAGTCCCAAGGAGGCCTTAGGAACCTCAACTTAGCAACCAGAAATACAGGTTGCAATCCGAGACTTCAAGTTGGCATGTGAAGTAGGGGTCAGTTCTATGAGATGGAGCCATTAACCCTATGACACTATATCTAGGTAGTTGCTATAGAATTAAATTGAAGTGTAAGTTAACTTATCCTTTGTGATGGGTTGAGAACTCCTTTGTGGGGAAACTTTCCATGTATCTAGTGTCAGGAGCATTATGTCGAATGGTGTACAGGAGTAGGAAAAACTGTTTGACATTTTTCTATAGCTTACATTGAGCGACATCAAAACAGAAGGGAAAAGATGGTGAGACAAGGTGGGTCCCAAGGATTCCCACGAGCCAGCCTAATGTAAGCAGAAATTTTACTCTAGTAAAAGATTCCATCATATAAAATAAGGTGGGCAGTTCTCAAGAAACAACATCAAAGGTTGGACTCTGTCTTCTACATGCATGTGCATACATGTGCATGTATACCTACATACATACATGCCCAAAACACCAACTGATATGAACTGCCTTATTTTACATGCCAAAGAAGAAAACTTACTTTGTAACTAATCCAAAAAAGCTTGCCAAAGCAATACATCATAAGATTTTGGAAAGGGAAAATAAAAACAAACTTCTGGCTCTATCAGAGACCACAGCTAGCCACCAGAAGTCCAGGTAAGCAACCCAACCATGAACCCCTCCACACATTCTCTCACTCGACCAATGCCTGCCCACCTTATCCCCAGTCTCCATACTCCTTGTTGCCCTGTTCCAGACCTCAACTTGGGTGGAGACTCTCTGCTCCACCAGAGTCCATGCCAGTTGCCTGAAGTCCAGGTAGGTCACTTGCCTATGGTCTTCCCTTACTCTCTCAGTGTCCAACATTCCTTTCTCTAATACCCATTCCTTCCTTGTAACCATGTCCTGGCCCCCAACGTGGGTGGAGTCATCCCTCCCCAATGCATGACATGAGGCCACATTGGCCACCAGAAGCCCAGCCCCCAACTCAAGTGGAGACGCCCTGTTCAACCACAGGCCACACAAGACAGAAGACAAGATAGGAAACAGAAACCAGAGAACAAAACACCTGTCCAACAAAGACAATTTCAAAAGTCAGCATCTAGCCATATAAACACTGAAATGCAGATGCCTAAATGCCAGTGTAAGTGTAAGAACACAATCAACAGCATCCAAGGCAATATATCTCCTCCAAAACCAAGTTATCCTACTACAGTAAGCCTTGAATATTCCAAAGCAGCTGAAATACACCCCCCAAACACACACACACACACACACACACACACACACACACACACACACACACACAGACCTTAAAACCAACTTATGAAGATGATTGAGTTCCTTAAAGAAGAAATTTAAAAATCCCTTAAGGAAATCAAGGAAAAGACAAACAAACAAACAAAAAAAAAAAAAAAAAAAAAAAAAAGAAAGAAAGAAATGAAAAAATCCCTTAAAGAAAGCTAAGAAATGGGGGAGGGAACCAAATAGTTGAAGGAAATGAAAAACAAACAAACAAACAAACAAAACTAATCAAGACCTGAAAATGGAAATAGAAACAATGAAGAAAACACCGAAGAAATTATGGAAATGAAAAATCTAGGTTAGTGGATAGGAACTACAGACACAAGCATAACCAACAGAATACAAGAGATAGAAAAGAGACTCTCAGACATTGAAAATATGAAAGGAGAAATAGATTCATTGATTTAAAAAATGTTAAATATTAAAAATTCCTAACACAAAACATCCAAGAAATCTCAGACACTATGAAAAGACCAAGCCTAAGAATAATAGAAATAAAAGAAGAAGAATCTCAGCTCAAAAACCCAGGAAATATTTTCAACAGAACCATAGGAGAAAATTTTCTTAACCCAAAGAAGATGACTATAAAGGTACAAGAAGCTTACAGAACACTAAATGGATTGGACCAGAAAAGAAACTCCCCTCACCACAAAATAATCAAAACAGTAAATATACAGAACAAAGAAAGAATATTAGTCTCCACATTCCAGCTCACAACTCTGGCAGAAGGCCACTGATCTACCAGCACTGACTCTGGTCCTGGAGCTCCAGGTAAGACCCACCCATAGACACCCAAAACTTCCTCAGAGTCCACCAAGCTCCCACAACAGTACCTCTTCCCCTTATCTCCATATCCCAACTCACAATTCCAGCAGAAGCACGATGCTCTACCAGAACGTAGAACCCTAGAGGCCACAATGGTACCTGGAACCACAGAGGCCATGCCATCTCCAAGAAGCCAAGAAATCCAGAGGCAACATTGGCATCCAAAACCCCAAAGGTCATGCAGGCTGCCAAACCCCAGCAGAGGTACCCTACTGACACTGAGGACTTGAGGGTCACAAGAAGCACAGTCTACTCAGGCCAGAAGATCAGAGAAGAATAAGCAACCAAGGGAAAAACATTCAACCAACAAAGATAAGCTAAAAAAAAAGAAGAGAAAAGAAAGAAAGAAAAGAAAAAAATCAGCAGCTAAACCTATACTTACCCCAAACCCAGATGCCTACATGCCAGTGTAAAAACACGATCAGCAGCAACCAGGGTAAGGTAGTACCCCCAGAGCCCAGCTATGCTACTACAGCAAGTCCTGAATAGTTTAACACAGCAGAAGCACAAGAAAATGACCTTACCAACAACTTCATGAAGATTATAAAGGTCGGTTTGTTTGTTTGTTTGTTTGTTTGTTTGTTTGTTTGTTTGAGACAAAGTTTCTCTGTGTAGCCTTGGCTGTCCTGGACTTGCTTTGTAGACCAGGCTGGCCTTGAACTCACAGCGATCCACCTGCCTCTGCCTCCCAAGTGCTGGGATTAAAGGTGTGTGCCATCACCATTGGGCAATGAAAGCCGTCTTTAAAGAGTAAATGAATTAACTCCCTTAAAGAAATCCAGGAAAACACAAAGAATGAAAGGAAATAAATAAATCCCTTAAAGAAAGCCAAGAAAAGAACCAAACAGGTAAAAGAAATGAATAAATCTCCTCAGGACCTGAAAATTAAAATAGAAAAAAATAAAAAATAAATACAAATAGAGGGAGTGCTGAGGGTGGAAAATCAAGGTAAGCAAACAGGAACTGCAGGTGTAAGCATTAACAACAGAATACAAGAGATGGAAGAGAGAATTTCAGGCATAGAAGATGTGAAAGAAGAAATAGATATGTTGGTCAAAGAAAATGTTAATCTTAAGAATTGCTGACATAAAATATACAGAAAATCTGGAGCACTATGAAAAGATCAAATCTAAGAATAATAGGAATAGAACGTGAGCTCAAAAATGAAAAATATTTTTAACAAAATTATAGAAGATAAATTTCTAAACCTTAAAAAGGACATGCATATAAACACACAAGAAGCTTACAGAACAGCAAATACATTGTACTAGAAAAGAAAGACTCCTTTCACACAATAATCAAAATACTAAACACACAGAACAAGGATAGAATATTAAAAGTTGCAAGGGGAAAAGGTCAAGTAACTATAAAGGCAGACCTATTAGAATCACACCCAACTTCTCAACAGAGACTCTAAAAGCAAGAACGGCCTGAAGAGATGTCTTTCAGAATTAAGATATCATAGATGTCAACCTAGGCTACTATACCAAAAAAACCTTTCAATCATCATAGATGGAGAAGACAAGATATTCCATGAAAAGGCAAATTATGCAACATCTATGCATAAATTCAGGCCTCTAGGAAGTACTAGAAGAAAAACTCCATCACAAGGAGGCTAACTACACCCATGAAACAAAGGAAATAAATAATCTCACACCAGCAAAACCAAAAGAAGGGAAGTGTACACACACGCTACCATGATCACGACCAAAATAACAGGAATTAAGAATCATTGGTCATTAGTATCTCTCAATATTAATGGATTCAATTCCCAAATAAAAAGACACAGGCTAATAGAATGGGTGCAAAACCAGAATCCATTCCTACTGCTGCATTCAAGAAACACATCTCAACATCAAAGATAGACATTACCTCATTGGAAAAAAAAGATTTTCCAAGGAAATGGACCCATTAAGCAAGCTGTTATAACCAATCTAATATCAAACAAAATGGAATTCCAACCAAAATAGAAGGATACTACTTTATTCTCATCCAAGGAAAATATTACCAAGATGACATATCAATTCTGAACATTACTCAGTAAATACAGAGGTAGCCACATTTGCAAAAGAAACATTACTAAAGGTTACATCATACATCAAACCCAACACATTAATAGTAGGAGACTTCAAAACTCCACTCTCACCATTGGACAGGTATTCTACACAAAAACTAAACAGAGAAGTAATGGAATTAACAGACATTATTACCCAAATGGACATAACAGATACCTATAGAACACAAAAAAATATACCTTCTTCTCAGCACCTCACAGGCCATTCTAAAAATACTGACCAGAAACTTGGTTAAAAAGTAAGTTTTAACAGACACAAGAAAATTGAAATAATACCCTGTATTTTATTGGACCACCATGAATTAAAGCTGGATTTCAACAACAATAACAGCAACAGAAAGCCTACAAACTCACATAAATTGAACAACTCTCTATTTAATGACCACTGGGTCAAGGCAGTGATAAGAAAGAAATTAAAGCCTTCCTAGAATACAATCAAAATTAAGGCACAACATATCAAAACTTATGAGACACAATGAAAGTGGTGCTAAGAGGAAAGTTCATAGCAATAAGTGCCTTCATAAACAAAATAGAAAGATCTCGTAATAGCAATTTCACAGAACACCTGAAATCTCTAGAAATCAGTGATATAGAAACAAAGAGAATGATACAAAGAATCAATAAGATAAAGAGTTGGTTTCTTTGAGAAAATTAACATGATAAGCAAACCCTTATCCAGCCTAACTAAATAAAAAAGAGAGAATATCCAAATTAACAAAGTCAGAAAAGAAGAGGAGGACATAACAATAGGTATTGAGGAAATCCAAAGAATCATTAAGTCACACTTCAAAAACCTATACTTGACAAAATTGCAAAGTCTAAAAATAATGGACAATTTTCTTGATAGATACCACTTAGCAAAGTTAAATCAAGATCAGATAAACAATTTAAATAGACGTATAACCCCTAAGGAAATAAAAGCATTCATCAAAAGTCACCCCACCTCCACCCCATCACCCAAAAAAACCTCAGGGGCAGCTCAGTAGACAGGGGAAAACAGTTGGCTCATAATGTCAGTCTTGTACCTCCATATAAATGCACACATGTGTGTGCACACACACCTGCACCCCCACACTTTGAACATGTGGCACATACACAGTACACATACATAAGCCCCATCCACCAAAAAAAGAATAGCATAGCTACTAAGTAGTCACTGATTTCTATTTTATTCTTGTTAACCTGGAATTATGCTTGTTAACCTCATTGACCAGGGAAAGAAAATCAAGGGCCACACATGTACTAACCAAGAAAAGAAAATTCATTCATATTTTTTAAATTATAATTTTCCAGGCCAATGAGAAACCATCTTTCAAAATAAGATGGATGGCACTTGAATAGTTACATGTGAGGCTGTCCTCTGACCTGCATACCCACCAGCTCATACCAGCATACACACACACCCACACATATGCACTTCTACACACACAGAAGATATCATCTTGAGTTATCAACATAATTTCTTAATGGTAAGTTATATAAGATGTAAGGTAATATAAAACATATGAGCATTAGTTATTAGCACAGCAATTAAATCATGCTGCTCTACTCTATCTTGTTTTACATATTTGTTATTTGTAGTATGCATAACTAACCCCAAAAATCTACCAGGGTATTCCTATATCCGATAAACAGCTATGGCAAAGTGGCTAGATACAAGATTAACTTTAAAAATAATGGTAGCTTTCCTTTATACAAGTGACACACACAAAATGAGAAAAATATCAGAGAAACAACACCTTTTACAATAGCCAGAAACAATAAAAAAATAACTTGGAGTAATCCTAACCAAGCAAGTAGAAAACTTGTATGACAAGAACTCCAAGTCTTTGAGGAAAGAAATTGAAGACGGTATCAGAAGGTAGAAAGATCTCCCATGTTCATGAATTGGTAGGATTAGCACAGGAACAATGGCCACCCTAACAAAAGAAATCTACAGATTCAGTGCAATATCCATTAATATTCCAGGGCAATTCTTCACAAATCTTGAAAGGACCATCTTCAGCTTCATATGGAAATGCAGAACACCTAAGATAACTAAAACAATACTGAATAATAAAAGAACTGCTGGAAGTATCCCCGTCACCAATTTCAAGTTGGTCTACAGAGATATAGTAATAAAAACCACATGGTACTGACATAAAAATAGACACATTGATCAAGAAATAGAATTGAAGACCCAGACATAAATCCACACATTTATGGACACCTGATTTTTTTTATAATGAAGCCAGAAATACACCATAGGAAAAAGAAGACACCTTCAACAAATGGTGCTGGTCTAACTGGAGGTCATCATGCAGAAGAATGCATATACATACCTATCACCCTGCATGAAACTCAAGTCCAAGTGGATCAGAGGCCTCAACCAAAAACCAGATACAGTAAAGCTGATAGAAGAGAAAGTGGGAAATAGCCTTGAAGACATTGGCACAGGAGACAACTTTCTGGACAGAACACTGATAGCACAGGCACTAAGACCAACAGTTAACAAATGGAACCTTATGAAACTGAAAAGCTCCTGTAAGAAGAAAGACACTGTCAATAGGACAAAATGGCAGCCAACAGAAATGGGAAAGAGTTTTGTCAACTACACATCCAATAAAAGGATAATATCCAAAATATATAGAGTTTTTTTTTTTAAATCTAGATATCAAGAAAACAAATAACCCAATTAAAATGGAATACATATATAAGCAATGAATTCTCAATAGAAGAAACTGACATGGTTGAGAGACAATTTAAAAAATTGTTCAACATCCTTATCCATCAGGGAAATGCAAATAAAAATTACTTTGAGGTTTGTCTTAGTTAGGGTTCTATTGCTGTGAAGAGACATCATGACCACGGCAACTCATATAAAGGACAACATTTAATTGCAGCTGGCTTACCATTCATTATTGTCATGGCGGGAAGCATGGCAGTATTCAGACAACATGGTGCTGGAACAACTGAGATTTCTACATCTTGATCTGTAGGTAGCAGGAGACTGTGTGCCACACTGGGTGTGGCTTGAGCATAAGAGACTTCAAAGCCTGCCTCCACAGTAACACACTTTTTCCAACAAGACCACACCTACTCCAGCAAAGCCACATCTCCTAATGGGTCACTCTCTATGGGCCAAGCTTTCAAATACAGGAGTCTATGGGGTCATAGCTATTCAGATCACAAGATTCCATTTTACTTATACCTGTCAGAGTAGCTAAGATCAAACACAAAAGTGACACTTCATGCTTGCAAGAATGTGGAGCAAGGGGAATTCTTCTTTCCTCCATTGCTGGAAGGGGTGCAAACTTATACAACAACTTTGAAAATCACTATGATAGTCTCTCAGAAAATTGGGACTAGTTCTATCTCAAGACCCAGCTATACTACTCCTGGGCATATACCCAAAATATGTTCCATGTTACTACAAGGACACTTGCTCAACTATGTTCATAGCAGCTCTATTTGTAATAGCCAGGAACAAGAAATAACTTAAATGTCCCTCAACTGAAGAATGGATAAAGAAACTGTGGTACATTTACACAATGAAATATTGCTCAATTGTTAGAAGAAAATGACATCATGAAATTCGCAGGCAGAGCCAGAACCAGCCACCTTCTGTTTCAGTCAAGATGAGTCTGGATTGCCAACCCAGCCACAAAACCTTTGACCTGCAATCTATCCTGCTTGCAAGAAGCATTGGGTCAATGGAGGCACAGCACTTATGGAAGCGGCCAACCAATGACTGGTCTAATTTGAGGCCCAGGCCGCAGAGAGAACCCATGCTTGACACTGCCTGGCTGACAGGAGGCTAGATAGCCCAGAGACCTAAGATTTTTTAAAAGATCAATAAAATGACCCTTAATAATATTCCTCTCTAGAGCCCAATCATCATCAGAGAGGTTTCTGTCGGCAGCTGATGGAGCAAATGCAGAGACCCACAGCCAAATGGTAGGTGGAGAGAGAACTGAAATTGGAGATCTCCATCATGTCCCTCCTCTTGGAGCTGGGGGAACCCTGAGGAAGAGGCATAGGAAGAATTGTAGGAGTCAGAGGGATTGAGGACACCAGGAAAACATGGCCCACTGAATCAACTAAGCATGGCCGCCACATGGGGGCTCACAGAACCTAAAGCAGCCATCTTGGAGCCCTCTAGCTAGACTATGTCTGTTGATATCACTGGGAAGCCTGCTGTTTTCTGAAGGGAAAAAGAGGAAAGTGGATCTGGGAAAGTGAGGTGGGGCTGGGGCAGGGACTGCGAGGAGTGAGGGTAGGGGAAACTGTCGCTAGGATGTATTGCAAACAAAAAAGTAAAATAAGAGACAAAGCTGAGTAATGTGGATACTGTGGTAGAAAATAAAGCTATTTTGACAAATAGAAAACAAATGAACAAACAAAAAACAAACTTCTTAGGTTTCACCTATACAAACAGTCCATAACAAAGCCTATAATTAGCACTGGAAATCAACAGTGGAAGCCTCAATACATCCTGCTCTAGGAAGGTGGCGAGGATTTCCACTTCACTGCTTTGGTGCAGATGCTAGCCAATGAAAGTAAAACAAAGCAAAAGTGCATAAAAGATCTGAAAGGATGAAATAAAAGACAATTTGTACATAGTGTGACTATGTATAGTAATTCCAGAAATCACTTTTTATGTATTTTTTGAACAATTTTTTAAAGATTTATTTATTTATTATGTATATAGTGCTCTATCTGCATGTACACCTGCATGCCAGAAGAGGGCACCAGATCTCATTATAGATGGTTGTGAGTCACCAAGTGGTTGCTGGGAATTTGAAACTCAGGACCTCTGGAAGAGCAGACAGTGCTCTTAACCTCTGAGCCATCTCTCCAGCCATGAAATCACTTTCTCTCTCTCTCTCTCTCTCTCTCTCTCTCTCTCTCCCTCCACTCCTCTCCTCTCTCTCTCTCTCTCTCTCTCTCTCTCTCTCTCTCTCTCTCTCTCTCTCTCTCTCTCTCTCTCTCTCTCGGGTTTTGTTTGTTTGTTTTCAAGACAGGGTTTCTCTGTGTAGCCTTGGCTATCCTGGACTTGCTTTGTAGACCAGGCTGGCCTCAAACTCACAGCCTGCCTTCCTGAGTGCTGGGATTAAAGGCATGTGCCACCATGCCTGTCTGAGATAATTTTTTAAAAGGAGACTAATAAATTTTTCCTTTTTATTTTGTTCATTTCTGAGATAGGGTCTATCTATGTAAGCCACTGCTGTCCTAGAACTCTATGTAGACCAGGTTGGCCCCAAACTCACTCACCAAGGTCCTCTGTCTTCATTCTAAATGCTGGGATTAAAAGTATGTGCCATCATGCATGCTTAATAATTCCCTTTTTTGTTGTTTTCTTAAATTCCTATTTTTAACTAAATTTGAGTTTCATTTTTATCACATACAATTAAATGAGCCATTTGTTCACACATCATATTATTGGATGGCTAACATTTGCTAGCAGCTGATAAATACAATAATGATCTATCAGCAAATAAAACAAAGTTCTTATTTTCAAAGTAGATGATGAGATAAGAAAAAGTTTTTTTTGTTTTTGTTTTTGTTTCTTTGGTTTTTCAAGACAGGGTCTCTCTCTGTAGCAGAAAAAAGTTTTAAAAATTAAAAGCAGGAGGGAATAAAATGAAGCACGCTAGGTTAGAAAAAGTGGTGAAGAAAGTATCTTGGATAGGACATCTCACCAAATGAGGGTTTGGCCAGAGAGCTATCTGAGAAAAGAGTTACAGGCAAGGAGAGTGCAAGGCTCTCAGGGCTGGACTGCTCCTGCATCCTAGGCAAGCAGCAGGACTGTGTAGCTGCAGTGCAGCGAGGCAGGGCACTGAGCTGTGGGTTAGAGAAGACCCTGTGTCTTCTGACGGTCCTCTGAATGACTGGCAAGCTCAGAAACACTAAAGGATGTGAATCAATCTACCTTAGTTCTTCCCAGCTCCTGAGAGCTGTTATCAGCCCTACACAAGCCTCATGTTCTTTGTTTATTCAATTCAAAATATCTCTCTGTCTCTTCAACTGTTCCTTCCTCTGACTTTTTTTTTTTTTTAATGCCCAGTCTCATGTAGCTTAGGGTAGCCTCAAACTCACAACATAGCTAAGAATGACCTGGACCCCTGCTCTTCCTGCCTCTCCCACTGAAGGGCTAAGACCACCTGTGTGCGCCTCCGATTCTTTCAGGCACTCACTGGACACTTTGCCTCCTGTGCACACATAGCTTTGCCAGGCCACTAAAAGCTTGCTGTGTATACAAATAGTTACCTGTTAAGAGGGTTAAGAAGGACAGGCTAGGGTTATGTAAACATTCGTGCTCCTCCCTCCAGGGTGTCCACCAATCAATGAAAGGCACTCCTGCTGGTCTGGTTCTCTCTGACTGTCACACTCCTTTCACTTTGATCTACTACCAACACTAAAGCAGAGGTGAGAAACTGACTTTCTCTTCCATGCTGTGGGAAACCTTATCTTTAGTGAGTACCCCATTCCTTCTCCTGGGTAAGACTTCCTGCAGTGCTGTGGGCCTTCTTTATACATGTTCAGCAACTCCAGAAAGTGCTCTCTGAAGCCATAGATAGCAAAGGTGTTTCTCTCAGAACCTTTCAGCTGTCATTTGAACACTGTGAAGGAGCTGGTGGGGAGCGAGCTCTCACAGGGGGCTATAGGCAGAGCAGCCAAGTTTTCGGTTTAGGCTTTTGGTGAGATTTGAGTTCTTAATACTGGGTACATGTGTTTACATGACAAAATGTTTTGGAAAAAAAATCTAAGTAGGGCCAAATGTTTCTCTGTTCTCATCTGCTTGGCCACACCCTGCTCAATGAGAGGTGGAAGTTCATCTTCTATATATGCAAAAGCAAGCAAATTACCTCTAAGAAGCTATATTTGAAAAGCATAGAGATGGGAAATCCATGACAATAAAGTCTGCTCTTCAGGACAAAGGGCATTCTAAAGTAGTGTTTTGAGGGTGTGGGGGTGGACGTTAAGTCATGTGCTTGTTGAGGATGAGAACCATGGAGTTTTACTTTGCTTTGAGGCTGTGGATCTGCCATTATCACGTGGACTAAGCAGGGGGAAGAGTGTGGAGGAGATGTGGCAAGATGGAAGATCCCTCTGCCATGCCATGTATGGTTACGGACCCAAAGCCTGTATTTCAGATGAGGCTTTAAATACTTTGAAAAGCACATTTGGCCAGACAGTGGTGATTTTCTTAGAATTTTTCTTAGTAACACTTCGGTGGCTTGGTGTAAAATCTAGATTTACCATGCAGAAGTTATCTTTTCTTTCATCTGCAAAGGATTTTACAAACCTGGAAAGTGAGCTTTGTAAGATGATAAGAGCACTGAAAAGGCAAGAACTGACTAAGCCGTGTTGAGAAGAAAGAAATATTACAGCTTTGATGAAGGGGTGTTGTTATTCCTCTTTTATTTAAAAAAAAAAAAAAAAGGTTTAGTTCATTTTGAGTTTCAACTGACTGGTCAATTTTCTGTTCTTTTTTATGTAAATTTTACAATGTTCATTGATATAAGTTCTTTTTGAAAATATATGCATTGACAATTTCATACATACTAATGTACTTTGATCATATTTACCCTTTACTACTCTCTCCCATCTCCCTGCTGCTCCTGTCAAGCCCCTTCTTCTCCCCAACAAGCCCCCTCCTATTTTTGGGTCTATTTTGTACAGTGAGTTTCATGAGCATTCTTGCATGAGCATGGGTGGCTGGCTGTTTACTGGAACGTGAGCAACTAATCAGTGGCTACATCTATGTATGTGTGAAAGATTCTGAGAGGGGGTGGGGAGAAACCACACTGAACTCTGATTCTGCTTGGTTTCAGTGAGTTGAGTACACTGCATTTATTCCCAATGTAAATATTTGCAGTTGTTTAATAGTCTGTAAACTTAAGTTGGGGGCTGGCCTCTCCGTGTTAACTGACATATTCTCAGCATTTGGTATAGGCCTGCCTCAGGATGCATGGGCACAGTGTCTGGTTGGGTCTGACTGTCCAAATAGCCTTTTTTTCTCCTGCCACCCTAAGTTCCCTTTTCATTAACAAATACTTTTTTTTTTTTTTTTTTACTCGTTTGTATATTCCAGTCTATGACAGGGAGGAGACCTTGTCTTGATTCCTCCAATATGTTGTCTACATCTGCAACATTTCAAACATTCAGTCAATATTCGCTGAGTAAATAAATAGAACCATACTAACCTACAAAGAATGTGCCTGGACCACATCAAATTCTTGTCCTTTGTTTCAGCTGGATCAGGATATATTTATTATACTTCTTAACTATTGTAAAATAATATTTGTATTAGGAGAAAGAATTAAGGTATTCTTTTCGAAGAAGTGGTTTCAAATTTTCATTTAAATTGTAAAATAATAGGGACAACTCAAGGAATCATTGATAAGGGATAGATCAATGAGATAACTTGGGCAGCTGTTCAGTTCAGTGCAGTGCAATGCAGCTACTTTTAAAAGGCCCACGAAGGTGTCTGAAACCACATTATTGAGACTGAATTGGGTGGGTGAGAACTTAGGCTACCTGCTGGGTACAGCTAGTGGAGAAATGAGCAGATGCAGTTATATCTGAGATGACAGAAAGAGCAGTGGCTCCTGGGAAGTCGGACTGGGACAAAACACAAAACCTCCAAGACAAGAAAGGGACATTTTTCAATTTGCATCTTTTAGAGTTTCCAAATCATTTGAAGACATTGTACCAAAAAGTAAAGACCAATATGAGTTTGCCTCCTCCAAGATCTCAGTGGTGACTCCCACCTGTCAGTCTGCAGCACTGGGGTCAGAAAGGCAAAGTTGAAAGAAACATGAGCCTACCTCTGCTAAGGAGATGGCACACAGCCAAAAGGGCAGGTAGCTCCTTGCCAGCACTCTCTCCTTCTGGGTCCTGGAGCCAACCCAAGTGCCATTTGTGGCAATGAGGACTTAACCCAGGAAACAGCCTCAGAGTGACATCTGTCCTAAGGACAGGCTGCTATGTCAGGTCAACCTTGAATTTCTGTCATGGCTTTATCCACACTGTTAGGTTACAGAAAATTCTGGGCAGCCCTTTCCCAACCCTGAACCTGGAGAAAACTCTTACATTGGGAAATGTCCTCCTCAATTGTCCTGTATTTATTGTTTTGTGTGAGTTCAGCAGTGGGCTATTATCCAGACAGATCTTCAGAGATCCAGAAAGGCTTCCACCAGCTCTGACCAGTGCACGGAGACCAGAGGCACACGTGCCTATCAGGCACTTAAGATACTGTAACCAGTAAACTGATTTCTCTTTTGTTTTACTTACTCATTTTTATTAGTTCTTTGAGAATTTCAAACAATGGCTTTTGATTATTTTTAGCCCTGCCAGCCACTCCTCCCAGATCTACAGAGTAACTGCTTTCTGGACACAGCAGGCCAGTGCACACATGAACTTACAGTATTTGTAACAGTGTGCACAAGACCCATGCAAGCTCAGAAATTCCAGCATAGGGAAGGGAGGTAGACACACAGTTCCAGGTCTTACCTGAGGAGTTTGGTAATGAACTGATTTTAAATTGGCATTTACATTAACATAAACCGTCTCATGTAGGTAGCCATTGAACACTGCTGAAAGCTGCAAAGACACCTCCTGGGTCAACTACAGCTCTGCAGTTAAAAATACCCCCTTGGGAAAAAGCCATTTATTCAGTCAACAAATATTTCCATATGTATATGGAATGTATATATATTTGAGAAAGGATGCCACCAGGCTGGCCCTGAACTAAAGAAATCTGCCTACCTCTGGGCCTAAAGGCTAACATTATTTTTAAATTGGTTTTAACTTCAATTGGGTCAGAAAACTGGGTCAAAAATGTGTATTCTATGAGTCAAATGTGGCTATAAGTCCCAGGGATGGAAGCATGAATGTGACATAGGAAAATGCAGGTTCACACAGAATTTACAATCTTGTGTCATCAGCCAACCATAGCCCATGAGCTTACTTGGCCTCCTGCCCAGTTTAACACCTTCGTGAACTAACAATGGGGGAGAAAAATGAAACAATACTTCATAACACATGAAATTCAAGTTTCAGTGGTCATCGATAAGGTGTTTGGAAGAACTCCACCATGTTTATTTATTTTATATTACCATCATCCGTGGCAGAGTCAAGTATCACAACAGGGACAATATGGTCCATCAAGTTCAACATTTACCAACCTTCAAACCTCATTCTATTGAAAAGTAGTAGGCTAGGTGCCGTGAGGAATAGTTTGCATTGTTGAACTCAATCTTTGGTAAATACACCTCTCTGACAGAGGGTCTGTTGGTCTCTTTCCTAATAAAATGTAAAACTGAGGCTCACAGTGGTTCACTATTCAAAAGCGGTCACAATCACTGGGTGGCAAATAGCACCTGCCTACTCCATGATTGTATATCTTAACAGGCAATGGGCTTAGCCAGCATCCTAAAGACCAGCATTTCTCTCACTTGAACATAGAATCTAGTTGGGTGGAAAATCTTATTAAAAGTTTGAAATCCACTGGTTGCGCTGATCTTCAGTGGGGCCTCAAGGCTATGCATTTCTGACAAGCTTCCAAGTGGTGCTGCTGGTTCACAGATCCCAGGCTCTGAATGAGTGACTCTCACCTTGGGTTATGCGTTACAATTCTGAGGAGATTTTTGAAAAGTGCACAGACCCTTTCCCCAAAATGCTGACTTAATTGGCCAATGATCCAGGCATTAAAATTTTTATAAGAAGCTTTCCTACTGACCCAGTGCATAGGTGGGATATCAAGTCACGCTCTGCTGTTGGCCCAAAGTACAACCATTCCCATGAGAATCTAAAGACCCGAGTTAGAACCTTGAGATGACAGGTAAAGCCTGCTGATGCCTTTGTCTGAGGTTCATTTTCTTTGCAGGTGAAAAACAAGGAGGCCCAAGCTGGATGATCTCAGAGGACTCAAGACTTGTCAGGCTCTCACACAAAGAGGTGAGACACCGGGTGTGCCTGGGTTTCAAATGTACCCAGTGCATCAACATGAAGGCCAGCTGTCAGGTCCATGGGAGAGAAAGCTTAGCTGGTATCTGGTATTTCTGACCTGTCATTACAGAAATGTTGCCCTACCACACAGCTAGTATCGCAGTTAAAATCATGGTTTAATGATGGCGAGAGTAGTTATGTTTTACTGTAGGAAAACTGTGGGAATCACAAGGAGGAGAAACTCAGTCACAATCCCTGGAACACTAACACTTGATTTTTAATAGCCCCAGCCACGTAAATGACATTGTGATCAAATGACTTCCCACAGAATCAAGGAGGGGGAGGTGGCTGGGAAGGACCTCCTCGACAGAAGCCCTGTTATTATATCTCCAAGTGTGGGCTTGATGGTAATGTGGACTCCTATTGGGAGCATGGAGACTGCAGTCTATAAACAGACACCCTCTAAACATGGACAGTGCTTTCAGGCCTGGCAGGTACTAGGCTACTCTCAGTTCCCTCATCTGAAGATAATCTGAGGTGTTTTGATGTGACCCTGGATCAGAAGCCTCTTTACAGTCACAGGAAGTTGAGAAATGCATATTGGAAGCAATAGTGTGAGGGCAATCAGGAGAATGGGCTGGGCCTAGGGAATTTTGGATTCGGATCCAGCCAATGGATCTTATTATTTTCTCTGTCTGTACACAGAGACAATAAAGTGCCTACTTTGCAGGGCTTCTCTGAGGATTTAATGACAAAGAATCTACAAAGCACCAAAGCACAGTGTTCAGCACACAAGGATGGCCAGAAAATGACACTGAGAGGGGGTGAATAATTATGATCAAACTTAGATGCTTTGGGGTCTTACTACTTTGCAAACAAAACCAAATTTACATGCCCATTTTTGCTTGTCTTTTAGCTGGATTAGTCTGCATGGAAATCCCCAGTGCTGAAACATCCAACAACACTGATGCTAGCTAGCTTTTGTCACCATGGCGATGTTACTTCATGCTAAGTGTTTTCAGCGCCTAACAATTCCTGGTCCTATGAAAGTCTTGTATAAAAATCACCAAACAGCTACTCCTCAGAACTTTTCCAACTATGAGTCCATGAAACAGGATTTCAAAATAGAGATTCCAGAGTATTTCAATTTTGCAAAAGATGTCCTGGACCAATGGACCAGTGTGGAAAAGGTATGGAGCAAATGTCACTCAGACTACAGTGTCTCAACTACAAGAGGTCATAGGCCTCGGGGGTAGTTAGTGGTAGCTGTAGAGAGTTTTGCTGCCATGATGGGGTGATCCATGGAAGTCAATAGTTACCAGTGGCATCTGAAGATAGAGGGGTATCTGCTGAAGTCCCAAAATGTGCAAAACATCCCCAGAACATGGACTTATCTAGCCCACAATGCCACAAGTCAATCATGGCTGCTTCAGAAAGCCTGGGTTATATTAATGTATCCTTTTTGCTTTTCTACTTTTAAACACACACACACACACACACACACACACACACACACACACAGAGTATATATTATATATACTCTAAGAGTCAAATTAGCAAGAAATGAAGTATAAATTCATCCATGAGGGGATGGAGGCTGTAAGAATTCTAACTTTTGGGGGAAAATCATGATAAGTGAGAAAGGACTTGGTCCCAAAGAACTAGGGCCTCAGCATGTAGAAATAAGAACCTGAGCCATTTGCACTTACTCCATGTATGACCTAATTAATAACTGACTTGTGAGTTTTCTGCAGAGAATATGGCTCATTAAGCAAGCTGAAAGATAATTAAAGTACATAACAACTCTAAGTCCGAGGCGGTTTTGCTTTCCTCAGGCTGGAAAAAGACTTTCCAATCCAGCTTTCTGGTGGATAGATGGAAATGGAGAAGAGGTGAGATGGGGTTTTGAAGAACTCGGATCTTTATCCAGGAAATTTGCCAACATACTCACAGAAGCCTGTTCCCTGCAAAGGGGAGATAGAGTAATGGTGATTCTGCCCAAGATCCCAGAGTGGTGGCTTGCAAATGTGGCCTGTCTGCGAACAGGTTAGTATGCTCACAATCCTGGTCACATTTCAACAAGCAGGTTTAGCCACACATCTGAGTAAGCGGGAGACATTTATCTGGGTACAGTGTACTTTTGGTAGCAGTTAGTAACCCTGCTTGCCAGATAGGCTCCAGGAGTCTTAGGTACATTTTGGAAGGCTCCTGCTTTTTCATCACCATTCCTTTAATATCTCCACAGTTAGACTTTGTGACACTGTCATGACAAGTATTTGCTGCTAATGTTTGTGGTCATTCCCACTTCCTGACTTTCTGGCATACTGTTATCTATGCTCGGAACTTCTTTCCCTCACAGCTAAGTACATGGCCAACTATTACTCAACTTTCAAGTGTCAGGTTTCTTTGTTTTGTTTTGTTTTCTGTTTTCTGTTTGGTTTGTTTTTAAACAGTTAATTATTTTATGTGTATGAGGGTTTTCCTTGCATGTGTGCCTGTGTGCTGTGTGCATGCCTGGTGCCTGTAAAAGCCAGGAATGGACGATATCGAATGTCAAGGGAACTGGAGTTAAGAATAGTTGTGACCCACCATGTGGGCACTGGGACTAGAATAGGAGTGTTCTGCAGGAGCAGCCAGTGCTCTTAACCTCTGGGCCATCTCTCCAGATCCCACAATCCCCAGTTTACAGTGACCTTCTCAGACAACCTTATCCTGATGTTTCAACCTGGCTACTATTTTCTTTAAGAACCTGCATGTGTGCACACATGCATTCAGGTGTGCAGGTACCATGGGCCTTGTGGAAGTAAGACAACTTTCAGGAGTCTGTTCTTTCCTTTTACCATGGAATGTGGGGATTGAACTCAGGTTAGCATGCTTGAACAGCAAGCCCACTTTACCCAGTGAACCATCTCACTGGCCTATGACGAAATCCTAAAGTGTTTGAGAAGACACTGTTAAATGTCAGAGTAGTCCCAAGAATTCGAATGTGTTTTTGAAACAGGAAAGGTACTTCATAATGAGCATGAACAATGTGCACCAGCAGTTCTGAAAGTGTGGCCTTGGCCTAGTGGCACAGGTATCACTGAGACTTTGTCAGAAACAAATGCTCTAGCTCCACTCAACATCTGAATCTAAAACTCTGGTGTGCAGCCTGGGAATCTCTGCTTTCACATAGATTTCAGGGATTCTGATTCATGTATTACTTGCGAAGGGTAAAAGCCATCCAGAAGTAAATATTGTCTACCTATCTCTTAAGGACTGGGGGCTAAAAATGGTGTAGCCCAGAAGACAGATGTATGATAAATTCACAAATAGGTAGGGAAGTAGATAGAAACAAAGATAGATGAGAGATTCCTTTTTTTAAAAAATTATATAAATTACGTGTGTGTGTGTGTGTGTGTGTGTGTGTGTGTGTGTGTGTGTGTGTGTGTGTGTGTAGCTGGAGCTCTTGTGAGCTGCTATGTGGCTGTGGGTGCTGGGAACTATCTCAGGTCCTCAGGTCCTCTGCAAGAGCAGCCGGTGCTCTTCACCACTGAGACATCTCTCTCCTGCCCAGATAGATTCTTTTTTTAATTATTTATTCATATTTTATATTTATATATTATTATTAATTTGTTTTTATTACATTGTATTAATTAGTGTTCTCTAGAGAAACAGAACTGATAGTGGATCTCTACTCATACAGAAACAGGATTTATTAGAGTGGTTTACAGGTTATGGTCTGACTGGTCCAACAATGGCTGTCTCCCAGCGGAAAGACCAAGAATCCAGTAGTCATTTAGTTTATGAGGCTGGATGTCAGTATACATAAGAATCCCAAAGACATTGGCTCCAATGCCAGTGAAGGAATGGACTCGCAGAAGAGTGTGAGGGCAAGCAGGCCAAGAGCATGCACTTCCTTTCCCATGCCCTTTATAAAGGTGGCCCCCAGGAAGTGTGGCCCAGATTTAAGTGGATCTTGTCACCTCAAAAGATTCAGATTAGGGGGAGTCTTCCTGCTTCAGATGATTCAATCAAGAAATTTTCCTCAGCTGGGTAAGGTAACCTCAGCACTCAGGGAGGCAGAGGCAGGCGGATTGCTTTGAGTTCAAGGCCAGACTGGTCTACAAAGCTAGTCCAAGATAGCCAAGGCTACCCAGAGAAACTCTCTTTTGAAAAACAAAAAACGAAAAAAGAAAAAATATCCCTCACAGGTATTCCCAGCAATCTGAATTTTAATTAATGCCAGATGTAATCAAGTTGTCCAGCAAGAAGAGGCTTCCCATTCCCCCTCAAGTTAATGGCCTCTTTTTCTTTTACTATCATTGTTACATATATAAATAGATAGATGCACAAACACAGAAATGCAAACTGTTGAGTCCTTTGTTTCAGAGATGACCACTTTGTATTGGATAACAATTTGGGTGCTCATTCCTAGGAGGGGCTAAATCCCGCCTCTTGGCAGTCACTAGTTGCCTGTAGTTCTCTGTCTAGTGTTAGACCTCATGAGACTTCCCCCCTTCCATGTTAGCATGTCTATTATTCTGGCAACATATTCATTCATTCTTGAAAAAAAAAAAGAGCTAAGATGTATTACATTTTATTCCAATAAAAATGCTTTATCTCATTTAGTCCTGGAATAATCCTTTAAAAGACACAGTTTTATAAGCCCACTTTTACAGAAGCAGAATCTGAGGCTCACAGAGGTGAAGAGCTTAAGTGAGGCTGAAGTTTATGGGTGTCTGGCTTCGGGACACCAACACACTCCCCTTTACCTTGCCATTTACTATAGGCAAGAAAAAGAAAACAACCAGTGCTCCCATGTTAGGGCAAAGGGGCCACAGACTTGGAGGCCTTTGGAAAGGCAAAACCAGAACAATGGAAGACAGATTTTTTTTTCCCTCGTTAACTCACTAAGGCATTCTGAGACGCACAGACTGTGAATATACCAGCTACACTATCCTAACTACCATAGTAGAGCTTAACCTTGCTTTTAAGCTTTATTTCTTTTCGTTTTCTTTAGGGACGGTTTTAATCCCAGGAACCACTCAGCTGACCCAGAAGGACATCCTCTACAGACTACAATCTTCAAAAGCAAAGTGCATTATTACCGATGATGGTTTGGCCCCAGCAGTAGACGCTGTGGCAGCCAAGTGCAAAAATCTCCACTCCAAACTAATTGTGTCTCAGCACCCCAGAGAAGGGTGGGGGAACCTCAAGGAAATGATGAAGTGAGTACCCTTAATTTTAGAACAGTATTGCCCCATTACCAAGGGAGGCAATAATGAAAAAAGCATCCAACTCAGTAGCAGTGAGGCAAATGAAAATGAAAACAATAAAAGAAAAATCAGTGGTTATGACAGGACTAACAGCTGACAGTGCAAAGCTTTGAGGTAAGAAGGGGTCTGGTAGAAACAAGTAAGGGAGTGAGTAAATAAGCAAGTAAGTAAATGAATAAATAAATATGAGAATAGTGATAAGAAGCTTATTAAGGAGTTTTCTGTAAAAGAAGGGAAGGATGTAGGGTTGAGCAGAAGAAGAAATTAATTTTCTGTGTATTCTCTATGAAGCTCTCAGCTAACACACTGGGAATTCTGGGCTTTGGATCCTCAGGGCTGTGACAATCTACAGTAGGCCCTCCTGATCCTGCACACCCACAATGATCAATTTTGGATGAGGGCTGTCCCAGACAGATGCATGATCTTGAATGCCGCTGTTCATATCACAGGAATAGAAGGATGGAAATAGAGGTAGCCCTTACCTTAGGGCTGAATCCAAGTTGCTCATTCATATGCTGATGAGGCAGGCCCGGGACAGGTGGGTTTTCAAATCCTCCTCTGAGGTCACAGCCATGCATAGAAACATAGATTGTCCTTTGCAGGTATGCCAGCGACAGCCACACCTGTGTGAACACAAAACACAACGAGATGATGGCCATTTACTTCACCAGTGGGACAACTGGACCTCCTAAAATGATCGGACACACCCACAGCAGCTTTGGTTTAGGCTTATCAGTCAATGGAAGGTATTTTCATAGAACTGTGGCTAGGGCATAAAAACTGCAAAAAGAGTGATGTGTGGACTAGCCTTTAAAATTTGTTTTCCAACAAGTTAGACATTTAAGAAAATGTATATATTTAAATTTTTACATACATTTATATGCATGCAATTCCTACCAATGCAACAAATTTATACAACAGGGATATTTGTATTCCAGGTTCTGGCTGGATTTGACAGCCTCAGATGTGATGTGGAATACTTCAGACACAGGCTGGGCAAAGTCTGCATGGAGCAGTGTTTTTTCTCCATGGACCCAAGGAGCATGTGTGTTTGCACACTATTTGCCCCGTTTTGAGTCAACTTCCATCTTGCAAGTAAGGCAGAACAGCGGAGGTTCACGGTTGGAAATGTGTTAGCCTTAGAGGTGTCACTCATGGGACTGGCAACTATAAAGTACATGCAGAGGTTGGGATTCTTAAAACATCTACATCTGCAAAGTCCATTTACAGGAAAATAAAGTTTCACGTTGTGCTGTGCCTCCGGCAGATTTACACTTCAGCTGAGACAGCTTGTTTTTTCTAAACTGCAGACCCTCTCCAAGTTCCCCATCACTGTCTTCTGTTCTGCACCAACTGCCTACCGAATGCTTATACAGAATGACATAACCAGGTAAGACATGCTGGTAAACAGACATTCAGTCACGGGAGAGAGGGTGAAAAGGAAGTCAGAACATGACGGACATTTCTGTCCGAAACCACAGATCTGACTAGTCAGGACAGGACTTGGTGTTTTCTTTTCTTGCTTGCTTTTTTTTTTTTTTTTAATTTAATTTTATCTTATGTGTGTTGTTGTGAGGGTGTGAGATCTTGGAGTTACAGACAGTTGTGAGCTGCCAGGTGGGTGCTAGGAATTGAACCCGGGTCCTTTCATAGAGCAGGCCGTGCTCTTAACCACTGACCCATCTCTCCAGCCCCCGACTTGGTGTTTTCTTTCTCTTCCTCCTTTGCTGTCTTGATGACATTTTGCAGATGGTTGCTGTGTCTGGAGCAGGCTCTCATTAACTTGGAGAGGAAAGGAAAGATTAGATCATGTCTTGAGCTCTGAATGCAGTGATTATGATTTTTACAAAGGAGGGGGTGATTTGATCTTTGAGTTGAGAGAGGAGTCAACTTTGCTCCTTTTTTGCAAATTCTCCCAGAGAACAGAAGTGAGAATGCACTCTAAATCCACCCTGAATCCATTCGAATTGTTGCTCTGAAAAGAAGATACTGGTACTGTGCTCATAGTTCAGCACTTCTGTTCTCATGCATTGATGTAAAGCACAGCTCTTGCTCCAAAGAGAGCAATACGCAGTTTATTCTGAGCCAAATGTAACTGACTATGGGCCAGGGATATGGATTCAGATGGCCTAGATTGATATGCCCCACGGTGGAAGTGATTACATAAACAAAAAGAAGGCATAAATCAGTGCATTTGTTAGGGCATCAGACAGGCAGCCCACAGGGAAGCCAGAAAGGGATCTCGTCTGTGGCTTTCCAATGTTACAATAGTCTCAGTTTTAGAGTTTGTGAAGAGTGCCAAGGATAATGTTGGCACTCCATCCTTGGCATTCCATCTCACCACTCATGAAGTG
Source organism: Acomys russatus (assembly GCF_903995435.1). Taxonomy (NCBI): domain Eukaryota; kingdom Metazoa; phylum Chordata; class Mammalia; order Rodentia; family Muridae; genus Acomys; species Acomys russatus. The sequence goes on from NC_067141.1 coordinate 332,324, forward strand.
CGGTCTTCCACACAGATGTGGGATCTGCAAAGAACTACAATTTGCAGTTGTGAAGTGATTTTTAAGCAATGATTTAAAATATCATTATAGAGCTGGGTGCAGTGGTGCACTTAATCCCAGCACTTGGGAGGAAGAGGCTGAGTTCCTATCTATCATCCATTTGTCTGTCTGTCTTTCTATCTATCTATCTATCTATCTATCTATCTATCTATCTATCTATCTAAAGATAGGTGTGTGTGTGTGTGTGTGTGTGTGTGTGTGTAAATATGGGAATAAGTTTTCTAAAGATGGCATCGTGGTTTTTTGTTTTTTGTTTTGGTTTTTTTTTTTTTCAATAAGTGATGCCTTCTGAAAAAGAAGGAAAAAAAGAACACAAGAAAAAGAAAAGCTGGCATTACAGCAATCTGCTTATGGTGTTGGGTGCTACTTTATATTAAAATAATGCTCTTATGGTATTAGATGCTACTTTATATTAGAATGATTTTTTTTCTTTTTGGTTATACAAGACAGTGTTTCTCTGTGTGACCTTGGATGTCCTGGACTCTTTATAGACCAGGCTGGCCTCAAACTCACATCAATCCACATGTCTCTGTTCCCAGAGTTCTGGGATTACAGGTGTGCCCCACCAAGCCTGATTATTAGAATGATCTTCCTATGGTGTCAGTATTACTTTATTAATAATCTTATTGGGCTGAGTGTATATTAGAATGATCTTATAGCATTGGTTGTGACTTTATTAGATAAATCTTCCTATGGCGTCAGGTGTTACAGCAATCTATTTCTGGCATCAGGTGTTACTTTATATCAGAGCAATCTGCTTATTCTGCATTAGTCCTAATTCCCACATTTTGCCCTTTCTCCTTCTCAACCTAACCCATTCCCTGTTTCTGGAGAAGCTATAAGCTCAACAGTCTGAAGCACTGTGTGAGTGCTGGGGAACCCATCAACCCTGAAGTCATGGAACAATGGAAAAGGAAGACAGGCCTAGACATCTTCGAAGGATACGGACAGACGGAAACGGTAGCTGCCCCACTGAAGGCAGGGCTGGCTGTGATTACCCGGATAACTAAAAGCCAAATTGTCTAATGTGTCCTTATGATTGCTAGAGGGGCAATGAGAGGTGTGGTTAGGAAACAATGTTTTAAAAAGAAAGAAATGCTTGAGAAAAACTAATTGAAAAAAAGGGAAAGAGACCTCTGTAACATTTTTGAGAAAAAAATGATTAACTGGTCAAGGTGAGGATGTCACAATATTTTTAATGAGAGAAAAAAAGCATTGGATCTATGTTACTAGGGATGTTCTAAAGATTCACAAGATATAACACTGTGAGCAAGTTTCTGTTCCCCAAAAGAATTAAGTCTGTTGGGAGACACCTTAGAAAGCAGATGCTAAAGCATTACTGTAACCTCAACATCTCAGGTAGAGGGAGGAGGATCAAATCAATGGCGTTTTCAGTTACATTGTGAGTTCAAGAGCAGCCTGGGCTATGTGAACAAGAAAATACATAAATAATAAGATAAAATAAAATGGGCTCTTTAAAGAACTCATGCAGATAAATTGTGTGTGTCAGGGGTGTAGCTTAGAGGTACAGCACTTCCCGAGCATGTGTGAGGCAGCAGTTTACTCCTCAGCACCAAGAGCTCCAGAGAAGATTAACAAAGTAAGGACAAAGTGGTTATTTTGTAGCAGAAACGGTGACAAGCTCTGCAGAGAAAAGGAAAAGCTGAACATTTTGTGTGTGTGTGTTTTATTTATAAGGTTTGAACTTTAAAACCCTGAGAATTATTACCTAGAAATGTTGAAATTCCAAAATTAAACAACTATAAAAATTAACAAATTACTTAAAAACACTTAAAAAGCACAGTGACCACTGTTCTCATCTAAGTATGAATGTTAACATACTCATATAATTTATTTTCTTACATCTCTATAGCCTATAGTGGTAAACTGTCAATCTCTCCATTCCATAAGAGAGATTTCATGGGCTTTATGTTGACCCAGGGTCACAGTTAAGCTCTTTGATGAATGAATACAGAATAGATGAAGTAGTATTTTACATTACTTTTAATATTACCATATTTTCTTCTTCTCCATACCTAGGTGCTAATCTGTGGGAATTTCAAAGGGATGAAAATTAAGCCTGGCTCAATGGGAAAGCCTTCTCCTGCTTTTGATGTGAAGGTTTGCATGTCTCCTTCCAGGAGAATGTTTCCTATCCCCTCTCACATTTTAGATGTGATAATTCCGTGCTACTTCCATACATTGAATTCTATACCAAAGAGAACTGGGTGAAAGTGTTGGCTTAATAAACTCTTCCTATTTTGCAAACATCTATATTGTGGCATGGATTCTGGGCATTTACAAGAAATTACCCATTTAATTTCCAGATAGAAAAAAAAAAAACAACCTAAAGATATACTAATAATAGGACCATTTTGCAGGTAACTATGCAGAGAAATTAAAGGACTCACCCAAGTTCATGCAGCCAGAGCCCCTCGGGCGGGAACACAATCTCAAGCAACCTGACTCCAGTATGCGGGCCACAATATGTGGAGAAGCATGACAGGCCCTGCTGAAGGGATCAAGCAGGCCCGTAGTGGCTGCAGCACACACCTCTCTTTTCGCTGGCCTGCCTGCCTGCTTCCAGGCTTTCTTCAACTACCATCTGATGCCTGGATGGGGTTAAAGTTTTCTCAAGTCAACTCAGCCTCAAAAGTGGGTGTGGACAAAGGATTTACACTAATATAGAAAAAAGCAATATTGGCAAAAGGAGATCAATTTCCAGAGAACAAGGCCCAGACCTATATGTAACTGAAGCTTAGTTGTAAGACTAGGATCCGTGCTCCTCAAGGTCAGCAAATCATACAAACCACAAGGTCACTTGCTTGAAATCTTCTGCTTATTTCTCTTCCCTGGTACACCTGACTTAATAAGGTGTCACTAGACTCTGCAATCCATGCTTACTTAACAAAGACATATTGCTAAATGACAAAAGCAGGTTGCAAAACTTCATAAGGGATCCTAGTTTTTTTCCTGCCTATAATTGTCCCAAAGAACAGCACTGAAACATGGCGATTGCTAGCTGATGGAGGTGAGGAACATTTTCATTCTTCTTTCATGGTCTGGTGATTTGCATTTTATGCAATAATGACTTGGGTAAATAATGCACTTAAGAATTTAAAGAACATATAGAATATTTTTTAAGCCTATATTCTGGCCAAAAGATTCAAAGGTAAAATCCTAGTTGTGGCATTAAACTAAAATTCTGTTAAATAAACTGTTCCATTTTATTCTAGATTTTAGATGAAAATGGCACTGTCCTTCCTCCTGGACAAGAAGGGGACATTGGTGTTCAAGTTCTTCCTGAGCGGCCGTTTGGCCTTTTTACTCATTATGTGGTAAGAGCTTTATTTTTAAAAACAGTTTTCTATTAATTCTTCAAAAGTCTAATTCTCGCCCTTGGGATACAGAAGCAGGAAGGCCACAGATTCAAGATCATCCTCAGTTACTGCGAAACAGGTGTGAGGCCAGCTTAGAATACCGGAGACCCTGTATCAACCAAAGTGTTTGGTCACGATTCCTATTTTTACAAAACAAACCTAGGAACTCTGCCCTTCCCTGAGAGATTCATTGCTTTCAATAATAATCCCACAGACAGGCAATTAAAGAAGTAACATTTTTGCCAAATAACACATTGTTGCCTTCTCCTTGGAAGGGAACCATAAAAGGAGCTCTTAGCTATGCTCTCTTAAGACCTGTAGATCCTTTTCAACTAGCCAACAGCACACAATTATTTTTCTGACATATGATTGGCTAGCTCTCTTCCTACTCCAGAGGTGGTAGAGAAACACAGAATGGGGCCACAGGGTTAAGTAAATTCATTTCACCAGCAGCTTTGTTATCTCTAGCCATGGTATACAAAGTAGAGCAAGGTTTATATCAATATACTAAGAGGCCTAGATCACACCTGCCAGTGAACTTTATGGAAGGTGGTTTGCTTTCTTAAGCCAGGTATAAAACTGGTCTTTTCTTATGTAAACCAAACCAAACCAAAAACCACATTTGCTCTGAATTAGGCATTGTGTGCTTTCTTTAACCCTCCTCTTTTTTCCTGCCTGTGTTAGCCTTTATTTAGAAAAAGGCTTAGTTTTGCCTAGTCTCCAAATCTTTGGGATGCTGCACGTTATCTTATGATCTATATAAAACAGTCTCCAGGAGTTGCACCAAGTCTTTGTAACTGCAAAACTAGACCCATGCTCAGAATTCATTCCTACTGTACTCTGCATCTTCATCTTGATGCTTCTCAGAGGAGCCAAGCTTTCTTTTTCTTTCAACATTAAAAAAAACGACTGACCAAAGAGTCACATTCATAATAACACTAACCAAATGCTTTTTTTTTTCCCCCAGGATAATCCTTCAAAAACAGCTTCAACTCTACGGGGGAACTTCTACATCACTGGAGACAGAGGATATATGGATGAAGATGGCTATTTCTGGTTTGTTGCAAGATCAGATGACATCATCTTATCCTCTGGGTAACTTTCTTTTCCGTATGTGAATGTCTGTTTACCAAGCATTCTGGATGAATCTGTAACTCATCCTTATAAGTTCCTGTCATGTTTTCCTAGTTACCGAATTGGACCATTTGAGGTAGAAAGTGCCCTGATAGAGCATCCTTCCATTGCAGAATCAGCTGTTGTCAGCAGCCCAGACCCCATCCGAGGAGAGGTAAAAGAACTGACCATCTACTTTCAACTTTGATCATCTAAAGACATACTTCATTTAATTGTGTGGTCTTGTGTGTTATATACATATATGTGGATGTCAGTTCCCTGTGTAGGCACATACGGATACTGATATACCTTCTTCAGTCACTTCTTCACTCTTTTTTTTTTTTTAAACTGGAGCTCACTGCTTAGGCTAGGCTGGTTGGTAGACCAGTAAGCCCCTGCCCCACCTGCCTCCTTCTCCTGAATGCTGGTGACCTACACTGTTGTGAGTGCTGGGGTAATAACTTACACTGCCAAGCTTGGCTTTGTTGGTTTTTTTTTTTTTTTTTTTTTTTTTTTTTTTTGCATGGGGCTTGGATACAAACCCACATTGTTAAACTTAAGCAGCAAGCACTTTATTCACTTTTAAACAATATTTTACTTAAAAATTAATTACTTTACCCTTTAATGTTGCCATAAAACAAGGATGGCTCTCCTTCCATGATTATTTTCCTTAAGTGATCTTTTATGCTGGAGGTTAATGTGTTGTGTCCATGGGTGCCCCAGGCTGTTTGAGGTCTTGAGCAGTGCTTATGTTAGCCCCATTTTACTATGAAAGGGAGTAGCTGAGGTCGATGAGAGGAGGGAGCAGATCAAGTTTTTAAAAGGTCTCTTCACTAAATTTCACTCACAGGGTCTTAGCTCTTCCCACACCTTGTTGTCATCATCAGTTCTGTCTACCAAAGCAAATGCTTATTTGGGAGAGGGTGGGTGTAGAGCCTTTAGGAGCACAGTTGGCTTGGCCATCACTAGGTATCCCAGAATATGATACAGCCAAGATCTGTAGGTGGGTTACAGTTCCTCTATAGTCTTGGTGTAATGGTGACATTAGCCAGAGTGAAGGGAAACTCCGGAAACTCCCAACACTGGTGAACTGCAACATTTCCTGGCAGAGGACAGAGGTGGGTGCCTCAAGGCATCCATGTGCAAGACAGCAACGTGCTGCATGCCACAGGCAGCTTTTACGTTCTGCAACAGACCTGTTCTAGCCAGTTTGACTCTTTCTCTAGGAAAGGACCAACCAGACCTTTGATTGGGTAGCAAGTTCCAGAAGAACTGATCAAAATCACATGCAATGAAGACTTAAAGACATTACCCAAAATACCGGTAGTTTTTATATGCCTATGCATTGTTTACTGCAGCCTGTTTTAAGAATTCCTAGTACAGTTAAGCCAAATTACATTTGACAATCTTCATGAGTTTTAACTTATTCTCTGGGATTATATAAAAGCATTTTCTTAACCGATATGTTATTGTTTTCTTAGTTGGTTTTCATACTTTAATATATTTTTAAAGAATTTCACAGGCTGCTTTGCTTTGAAAATTTTATTTTCAGGGAAGATGTAACTTAATGATGGGGAGCTTGCTCAGTATGTGCAAGGCTTGAGCTTTGATTCCCCGTCAGTCTCATTCTCTCTCTTTCCCAGTAGTTTATGTAAAAAATGATTTTATTATTATTATTTGCATAGGTGTTATCTGCATATACATCTGTGTGAGGGAATCAGATAACAGATCTCCTGGAACTGGAGTTACAGGCAGGTGTGAGAGCTGCCATGTGGGTGCTGAGAATTGAAACCGGGCCCTCTGGAAGAGCAGCCAGTGCTCCTAACAGCTGAGCCATCTCTCTAGGCCCTAATTACTAAAAATTTTAAATGTGTGCTTTCTATAAGCTATTTTCTTTATCTACCAACTTTACTTACAAAAAGGTCGTGCGATACAGTCTAGGAAAGATGCTCTGTCTCTGCTTCAAAAGTGCTGGGACTGGCCTTGCCTATGGCAGCCAAGAGTCTACCACACGGCACACCCTGCTCCTGGTCCCTATCATCAGCTATTGACCAGAAAGGTGCTTTTTTGTTCACATTCTGCCATGAGACCAACATATGCGTTAAGAGTAAAACAAATCTGTGTAAAATACATATAATAAAAATATAGACTGAAATAAGAAATATCAGTGTCACAAAAGAAAGCAAAAGCCTGGGGAAGTTATTCTAAATCAAAGGATATTAAAAGACATGACAGCAACAAAATGCTAGAATTACAAGTGTGCATTAGTATGCCTGGCGGGATCTTTTTTAAAAGACAAAAATTTCCAATAAGGATTATGGAGCTAGATGAGTCTTGTTATTTTAGAAAATAATGTTTACTAATTAAATGCTGTTTTTAAAATATTAGAATGTGGAAGGATGTAAGGCGTAGTGAAAGGACCAAAAGCAGGCAGGCAGGCAGGCGGGCGGGCGGAGGGATACCTCAGAGGTTAAAAGTACTTGCTGTTCTTGCAGAGGACCTGGGTTCAGTTCTCAGTACCTACTGGGTATGGGTGTGGGGGAGGGGGTGCTCAGAACGCTCTGTAACTGCAGTTCCACAGTATCTGGTGCCCTCTTTTGGCCACCATGGGCACCAGGCACACACACAGTGCGTGCGCGCACACACACACAAAACTCTCATACAGATTAAATAAAAACAATGGAGAAATCCTTAAAAAAATAACAGGTTACTGAGATGGCTAAACCTTTCAATTCCTCAGCTCGCCGAACTCTAAGAATCTGACCCAGGCCGCAGGTCACTGCTGGACTTGGGCTTAGGCAGTCATGAAAATGTTCTTCACTGGCATCTAGTAAATAAAACATCCACAGCTACTAATTACATGCCATAGGACGAGATTGATCAAAGAAACTTAACTTAAAAAGCCACATGTTGCTAGTGGTTGCTGGCCATGGACTGGTCCAGCCACAGACACTGTTCAGAAAAATCTAAGAGTCTTCATAAAATTTCAGAGAAACTTAAGCTCAAATGATTAAATTTTTTCAAAATTACATTTATTTATTCCCCCCAAGCCCTGCTGCCACTCGTGTGTGTGTGTGTGTGTGTGTGTGTGTGTGTGTGTGTGTGTGTGTGTGTGTGTGTGTGTGTGCTTATGTCATGGTGCTCATGTAGAGGTCTTAGGACAACTTTTGGTAGTTGGCTCTCTCCACCCACCACGTGAGGGCCAGGAATCAAACTCAGATGTCAGACTTGGAAGCAAGTGCCTTTCACCCTATGTCATCTTGCTGGCCCAACAAGAAAGGTTCATGGGTTTAAAAAAAATAATCAAAGCAAAGCAAATAAATGAAAGCACCCTAAGCCTGTGTTCTTTTCTCCTATACCTGAGATCTATTGCTTGTGATGGCTTCGTATGTTCCAACTATTATTCTAAGCCTTGCATTTAGGCCAGCTTTTCAAATCCGTGCTTCTTTCACAAAGAAAGAAACTGAAGAATAGTTTATCAAGATACACAAAGTGCCTTGGGTCTGGGTTGTCTAACTTTAGTGTTCTTGTTTAGTGTTCTTGTTTTGTTTTGTTATTTTGGTCTTTTGGTTTTTTTTGAGCCCTGGCTGTCCTAGAACTAGCTCTGTAGGCCAGGCTGGGCTGGAACTCAGAGATCTGTCTGCTTCTCCAAGTGCTGGGGTTAAAGACCAGTGCTACTATCATCCACCTCAGTTTTCGTACTTCTTTCTTTCTTTTCTTTTCTTTTTGTTCTTTTTTCTTCAGAGCTGAGGACTGAACCCAGGGCCTAGCAAACACTCTACCACTGAGCTAAATCCCCAACCCCTTTCTCTTAACCATAATGTTACAACGTTTTTTTGCTAAGTTAGTATTTTCTGTAATGGCTTATAAGAAGATAAAGTACATGTCATCAAGGCTATAAAAGTTAACATGTGAACCAATGTTTGTAAACAGTTTTAATTTTTCCAATTAATGAAAATGTTCATAAAGTTGCAAAAATAAACTAACAAAAATAAATAGAATAAAATTGTACTCAGAATACATGCATAGATACATAACTTGCTGATATCAATATGTTAATTAGAAATATTAAAAAATTTAAAAAATAAAACAAACAAAAAAGGGCAATTGATCATAAACTGTTAAAAAAAACAAAACAAAACAAAATACTCCCTGGTAAACAATTTTCAATGTGAAAAAATTGTTGTCAATTCTCCCCAAATGGCTTTTCTAAGTGACTGTTTCAAATAAATTCTGATTAAGCTTTTCTCTCAGATTAAGGAGTGCAAAAGATAAATTCAGTAAGATTTAAGTTTCCTAAGTACAGGGCACTTAATCATGAAATAGTTGTAAGGGCCTCTCTCCACTCTAGCCCATGTTAGGATCTGGATTTGGTGCCAAATACTGATCGCCTCAGCTAGAATTATGCATCTCGAGAAAGAAGTAAGTGGAAGTTCTGGCAGTGCCCAGGGAAGAATAAAACAGCCAGCATCCTACTCAAACTTCTTTTTTTTTCCATTAAAGGTTCTAAAACTCTAGCAGATCTCCGAAAAACAGTTCTAGGAAGGACTGACTTTAGGGAGCAAATCTGTGGGCATAGCAACAGCCATCATCATTTCTACTCCCGCTTGTCAGTCACGTCAGTGGGTCAGAACGAGAGCAAAATGGCTGATGGTGTCACTACGGCTTTGTATAAAGAATGCATGTAAGGGCTCAGAAGTACTGTCAAGTATGCACAAGTCTCTGGGTTCAATCCTTACTGGAGAGAAAAATAAACCAAGTGTAGAAGTGTAATCTAGTACTTGAGAAGCTGAAGACAGGAGAACCACTGAATTCAAAGCCAGCCTGATATACATAACAAGACTAAAAAAAAAAACAAAAAACAAAACAAATAGAACACAAGGTCTGAGTGAGGTGTCTCCTTCAGTAAGTGCTGGGCTGAGCGGGGCCTAGAAGCTGGGCTGTTACACAAGAGGCTGTATTTAGTGTGCTGCCCTGTTTCCAAGGGAAGTTAAGGGCAGAGGTAATCAGATTCAAATCCGGACACACATTTCAAAATGTAGTCAGAGCAGGGGTTCAAGGGCGATCCTGAGCAAAGCAGGCTGCAGTCACTCTAGATACAGATCACCTGGGTGGCTTAGGAACATGAGCACACAGTGGGGACTACACCTTGTCCCCACTGTCCTCTACAGTTCACTCCACCAGGTAGATTCCCAGTGAGAGAAAGCAGACAAGACATACCAAGGCACGGGTAATGCATAACTCATCTGTGGCTCTACACATTTACTTTAGGTAGTAAAGGCTTTTATTGTTCTGAATCCTGATTACAAGTCCCACAATCAAGAACAACTGAAAAAGGAAATTCAGGAGCACGTGAAAAAGACCACAGCACCTTACAAATACCCCAGAAAGGTAGGCGCCCTTGTTACAACCGGTATTTGTTCAATGTTTTGGGAAATTTTCAACCTTTTGTTTTTTCCTTTTAAATGACCTTTCTCCTTAATATGCTACACAAGAAGGTCTAAACAGAATGACAATAGATAATCAACATTTTTTAAATTAAATGGAAGTCCCTAACATAATTCATTTGATTAGCTCATAATACTAAATGTAAAAAAAAGAAGAAGAAAAAGAAAAAGAAACAACAACAACAAAACCCAACCTCAACCATCCTTTCACCTAGAAGTCAAAACAGAGCTATTACATAACTGGCCTGAGCTGAAGTTCACAAGTGCTGGACTAACTTCTTCTCTCCCTTAACACCAACAGGTAGAATTTATCGAAGAGCTGCCAAAGACTGTCAGTGGGAAGGTCAAAAGAAACGAACTGAGGAAAAAAGAATGGAAAACCATTTGAACTCCTTGTACTAATCATCCACACATCTATAAACATGGTGTCTACAAGTCTGCGGGAACGATGGATGCTCTAAGCAGACAGCCTTTAAACTGGACTTGAAGTACTCTGCAGTTATGACATCAGAGGCTAAAACCCAAAATCAAATAGCGTTCATGCCAATGTCCCTGTAATCTGGTAACATGAAATGAATGTCATCAGTTGCTGAGACCTTTTAAAATCAATTTTAGGAGCAGTTTCTAAACTAAATCTCTGCCCCACTGGTTTTCAAAACTTAACTGAAAAATTTTAATATGATAATATACAAATCAGAACAAATCTTCAAACTTTGAAAATAAAAAACTAAAAAATTTGTTTTTAGAAAACTGTCATAATTCTTAGAATATTTACCTAAAAGTTGAGTAAGAATTTTATTACTCATATTTTTATTCATGTAATTTAAAAATAGTTTGAAATTTCCTTCAAGGTCTAACTACAAAAGACAGCTGTCCTGCTCTATGGCTTCTTAATAAACTTAATCTAAAAAATATGGTTTATAAAAACATTGTTCTTTGTGGTTCTTTATGCTTGGGAATTGAAGGAACAAGGATTCCTATATGACCAGACAACAGATTGTAGAAAGACAACTATGGGCAAGAGTGTGAGTCATGCAGTCCACTTCCCTTCCGTCTCTGTGACCTGCTCGATGTAGCTGGCTGGAGGGCTCAGACACGCTGAGACTGTATAACTTGAACCAACACTGTTACCAGTCCTGAATAAAAGTCATAGAGGCTTATACTGAAGTAGAAGACAGTTTAGAAAAGAGTTTATCAATTTCTCATTGAAGGTCTGAGTCGTAAAGAATTTTTAATAGGAAAATTTAAATTTCTCTCATGAGTATGGCTTGTTTCTGGAGAGCTGAAAGAGAGTCCTCCTGAGGAATGAGATAAAGCTTTGCTATTGGTTCTTTCCCTTTGAAGTGTTTGTTCCCATTTAAAATAACCACAGCATTTTCTGTTTTGTTGGTATTTCCCAATAGGGCAACAGTAGAAGGCTTTCCCATGGTTTGGCCCATTATTAGAAACAACAAGCCGCTTAGATCTTCTGCCACACTTGCATAAGGGAGGTGTCATCTTTCCAGTCTTCCAAGGCTCTTGTAGATTAACTGTGGATGTTAATATGAAGGGAGGAACTTTATGCGAAGAAGTTCCTGGAGAGCAAGTAGATGATGTCGATTTTTCTTCATGGATAGCAAAGGTCTGCTTTTTTGCTCGTGGGAAAGCTGAGGGACTAGATGAATTCCTTTTAGTACCACCTAAAAGAGGTTGTTTCTTCAAAACTGAAGGATGTGGCATGCTGGCATTAACACTGCTGAAGGGAAATGGTTTGCATTCGGGTAATTTAAAAGCAGAAGCATCTGACCCTGGATGTTTGGCTCCTTTTACATTATAGATTGTACTGTGAGGACTCTTATACACAATAGACTTAGATGCCTCAGTGTGTTGAGGAATTTCCTTAAGTTCTTCAAAGTTTTCATAACTAAGGATTTCTGAATCTTTTATAACCATTGATCTCTCTCCAGAATTAAATGAAGTATCTACGTTTGTGTCACTAACAGGAAGCATACAATCTGTATCTTGGTCAGCCTGAGATGCTGGCAGTAAAACTCCATCTTCCCACTCAGCCAACAGAGGTAAACAGTCAGAAGTGTGACCCATTTCTACATCAGAAACAAGATTAACAGATGGAATGGTTGTTGATACAAGTACCAAGTTTGAGTTAAGTGTTGAAGACTTTGAGCTGTCACTTGAGGCAAGCTGATCACTTTTTCTTGGCTTCAAGGTGGGAGAACACAACTGCTGCACAAATGTTGAGGGCTTAGTAGTGAAAAGAGAAAAGCAACGCTTGATATTCTGAGTGTCTGCTTTCATGCTGCTCTTTAATTGTAATTGGTCCTTTGTAGAGGAATTTGCACAAACTGAATTCATTTGAGCATTTTCCAGAATAGTTACTGTATTTTTGAGCTCCTTTTGATATATGCAGGCAGATGCTTCTTCAACTTGATCTGTACCCAAATTTCTGGCCAAAATCTTGGGATTCTTCTTAGTGAGAACCTATGATTCCATAGACAAATCCACTACTTTAGGAACTGCATTTATAATTTCTTCAGTAGATATTATATATGACAAAAAGGGGAAAAATAACATTGCTGTATAAGTGACTACACACATGAAATCAACATTTTAATGAACCTTTGACTACTACCCTAGAACTCAAAATGACAGAATAAAGAGGCAAGACATCACCAACCTTGTTCAAGGACCTGGTAATTTTCATTACGCAACCGTCCCTGATCATTTTCCAAGCAAGAAAAGCAGTGTTCCGAGAATCATCTAAGCCTGAGGAAATAAAGTATCAAACACTGAGTGCTGTGGTACAAACATAAAGAACTAACAGAAAACAAATTACACTTAACAGAAATTGGGGCCTATTGCTAGTTTTATGATCACCTGCTAACTTTAATCATATCATAAGTTGATGTGTGGGAAGTATGGCAGCAGTACCAATGAATGGCTTGTATTTACACAGGTGAAAATTTGTTAGACAGCTTCTCTATAGATCATTATTTATGAAAACATAGTTAGTCGTGTACAGTTTTTTTCACTAGTCCATCATATTATCTGGACATTTGTGCTTCTGTTTAATATGCTCATTACTTCTGTTATTATTTATTTTTAAACCAACTAGAACCACTAAGTAGTGGTCTTTATCTAAATTCAAATTTAATTCAAAAATTATAAATTATATAAGCTAAGAACATTTTTTAGGTTGAAAGGTATTAATAACAACACTACACCTTAAATGAAACTAAAATAGAATTTTACAAAAGTCAAATGACTTACAGAATAAAATGATTATCAATTTATACAAACCAGAATGTTCTCGTCCTGAAAATTCTATTCCCACTTCTTGCAAGGCACCGCTCAGTCCTTTGGGTTTTCTCTTATAAAAAAGCTAGTCAAATAAAAAAGACATATTTTTAAAAATATAATGATATTATAGAGGCTATGAAGTTATTTCTCATAACTTTTAGTTCTATCAGATTTGGGAGTTATTATTGCTATGCTGTCTTAAATATTGTAAGATACATATTTATGTAAACATTCCAAAAGAAAAATACCTTGTTTGTAGAATTTCACACCAGTAAAATAAAGTGCATACACTTTTCAGCAGGAACAGAGTGACCACGCGCCCAGCCTTGATCCTTACCTTGTAAGTTGCTCTGAGATCAATCCAAGAACTTAAGAACACAGGTTTTAACAGCTGCTTTCTTCTACACTCATACTCTAGGCAAACGCCCAAGTCCCAGTCTGCATGATAGATATTATAATAAAAGTCAGAGATGTCAGTGCTTTTCCATTTACAAAAAACAAAACAAAAAAACCCCACAGAACAATATAGAGCAGTATGATTTAATTGCTGTGCTAATAACTAATGCTCATATATTTTAATTATTTTTCACCTTATATAACTTACCACTAAGAATTATCTTGATAACTGTTTCAAGATAATATCTTTTGTGTGTATAAAGGTGAATATGTGTGGGTGTGCATGTATGCTCATGTGAGCGGTGGGTGTGCAGGTCAGAGCAGCCTCACATATACCCAAGTGCCACCTATCTTATTTTGAGACAGACTTTCTCATTGGCCTGGAGAATTATGATTTTAAAACTATGAATCAATTTTCTTTTCTTGGTTAGTACCTGTGTGGTCCTTGATTTCTTTTCTCTGGTCAATGAGGTCAACAAGCATAATTCCAGGTTAACAAGAATAAAACTAGAAATCAGGGACTGCATGGTGGCAATGCTACTCTTTTTGATGGGTGGGACTTATGTATGTGCCACATGTTCACAAGTGTGGGGGTACAGGTGTGTGCACACACATGTGTACATTTATATGGAGGTCCAAGACTGACATTAGGAGCCCACTCTTTTCTCCTGAGCCTAGACTCTGCTTTAGCTGCTCTGGCTAGCCAGCTTGCTCCTGGGACTCCTTGTCTGACTTAGTCTACTTGTAGTACAGATGGCCCACTATGTCTACGTGGCTTTTACATGGGTCCTGAGGGTCCCAACACTGGTCTTCCTGTTGAACAATGAACAAACACGGTATCTGCTGGGCCACCTCCTCCGCCTCAGTGCTACCCAGGGTGATTCACAGGCACAACTCATGTTCTTACCTGACCAGGTAACAAACGCACACAGTTTTACATCAGACGTGGACGGCTCTGAATTGCCAGTAGCAAAACCTATTTTCTTCTTCTGCTGCATCATATGAATCCATTTACAGAACTGAGATAAACAAATCTTCAGGGGGACTCCTTCATCAACTTGGACCTGATTAGACATCACAGGATCTGAACTCAACCAAAGAACTCCTGAGCCACTGAGCATTTATCACAACTCTGCATGATGGGTGAACAAAGAACAGCTTCTGACTGACAGTTTATCTAGTAAAGACATGCTAACACACACACAGGCAAGTTCTGCAGACTTGAGTTCACCGCAGTAAGAGAAACTAGCCTGGTAACTCTACAGTCTCACAGACGTGAAATCCATAACACCAGTCTCACAGAAATAAAGGCAGTGAGTTACATTACTTCTGTAAAATCAACTCTCTGGAGCTCAAAGCCTGGCTTCATACATCCCAGCTGAGCTCCACTGTGCTGAGCTCCAATGCTTGACCTTTATGTTTTTTTGGTTTTTTGAGACAGGGTTTCTCTATGTAGCTTTGGCTGTCCTGGAACTCGCTCTGTAGTCCAGGCTGGCCCTGAACTCATGAAGATCTGCCTGCCTCTGCCTCCCAGGTGTTGGGATTAAAAGCGTGCACCACCACCACCTGGCTTGACCTTTATGTTTATAGAATTATTCAAATTTTTTTTTCAGGATTCCAGTACACTTATGGAAGAGATATCATTTCTCTTAAGACTGAATAAGTTTAATTCCAAGCACTAACTAGCTTTTATTTTTCTTTTGGAAACTGATATCTGAGCTTCTAAAATTTGCATCATACCTGTTTTATCCCTGTCAGTTCTGTGCAAAATTCAGAAAGAATTGGGTGTTCTTGAGGCTGAACATAAGCATGAAACTCGGACTCAATCTCTCCAGTTGTTGTACTCAACAAAACTGCTGGAAATTCAACTAAATGAAAGAACCATGCATTAGCACTTATAGTTGATTTATTTATTATTTATTATTTATTTTGAGGCAGAGTCTGACTAAAATATTCTTGGCTGGTCTGGAAATCTATATAGACCAGGAGTTCTCAACTTGGGGGCTGCAAACCTTTGGGGGTTGAATGACCCTTTCACAGGGGTTGCATATCAGATATCCTGCATATTAGATACTTACATGATGATTCGTAGCAGTCACAAACTAGTTATGATGCAGCAACAAAAATAATTTTATACTTGAGGGGTCACCATAACATGAGAAATAGTTTTAAAGTATCTCAGCATTAGGAAGGTTGAGAACAACAGATATAGATCAAGCTAGCTTCAAACTCAGAGATCCACCTGTTTCTGCCTTCTGGGTGCAAGGACTAAGGGTGCTTTAGGTATATTAGTACACTTTCTTCATGCACACCAGAAGAGGGCATTGGTTCGTATTACAGATGGTTGTGAGCCACCAAGTGGTTGCCGGGAATTGAATTCAGGACCTCTGGAAGAGTGGCCAGTGCTCTTAAACCATTAAGCCATCTCTCCAGCTCAGTTTTTCAGTTTCTATCCAGTTAAAGTTTCAAATATAATCTTAAAACAACTAGCTACTTTGCATAACACATTCCGGTATTTGGTATTTTTTCTTCTCTTTAGGTAAAATAGTTTTTATATTAAACTTCCAGTTTACAGCATTCTGTTTTCTTATTGGTTGGTTTATACCTAGAAACTTACGAAGACTCATGGAGCACTAGCTTTGGCCACTGGGAGCCCAGACTTACTTATTTCAGGGCTCCTGTGGTGCCTCCCATTGTTCCAGCAGGTAGACTCAAAATCAACGACAATTAAGTAGTCATACAATTGTTCTGCAAAAGACCAGAGTGCACGTCAGCTTTGCCAATGTTCCAAGTGCAAGGCTTCAAACTGTAAACAAAACCAGGGACTTACTGACTCTGCTTCCTCCTGGATTCCCACTTACTGGTGTAACGGACTTTCTCCTAATTAATCCAAGCCGCCTAAAAATGCAAAGCCAAGGAAGACCAATAAATTCATCATACTCCATTTTAGCACATGTTATCAAAATAATAACACTGAACAAATGGTGAAATCTCCATTAATGAACTATAATTGGAGTTGGGGGAGTGGGGGCATACACCTGAATGCTCAGCACTCAGCAGGCCAATGCAGACCTAAATTTAAGAATAGGTTGGGGTACATAACAAGATCCTGTCACAAACAACAGCAGTTGTGTACTGGTTGAGGGAAAGTAGGACCAGACTTTAAAAGCTCTAGTTTCTTGTGCTAACTGCCATCCTCTCTTGAGCTTAGTGTCCATATTACCTGACTATTTGCAGAACTGAAGAACTCAAAATAACTGTAAAGGCGCACTAAAAACCTTTAGCTATTTTTCTATTTTTCAAGCCCCTTGCTATGTTCTAAGGAGATAATGCCTGTTTCTAAGCTCTAAAAATATAGGGATCCCCAGATAATGCCTGTTTCTAAGCTCTAAAAATATAGGGATCCCCAAGCTCTAAAAATCTAGGGAAGTAAGATAACCAAAGTACTACTGGAAGGCACTCTATGATAAAGACACCCGAGAGCAATACACTGGAGTCCAAGGAAGGGAAAGGGTTAACCACAATCCCAAACGCAGCTGAGACAAAAGTCTGATGAGTACAACTTTAGGTAGGCAGACACTTGGAGTAGTTATTTAGGCTTTTTGAAAAGGACAAACTATGAGGGCAGTGTAGGGATGTGGAATTGAAAGCTAAAATTGACGAGTTACTTCATCAGGAAATACTGAACTAGAGTGGCAAAACTATTCTAGGAGGTATTTAAAAAGTAGGTAATTTGTTAAAGACAGCTACAGTATTTTAACTTTGCTAAGATTCTAAAACTCTGAAACCCACGCTACTCATTAATACACCATGTAGGTTTTTGTTTTGAGACTGTCTTGCTTATGCAGCCCCAGGCTGCTCAAACATCTCCATGTAGACCAGGCTAGCCTAGAACTTGCTTCGCTGGGATTGTAGGCGCGCTCCACTATGCCTGGCATGGTGGTCACACTGTCCACAAATCTCAAATGTACACAGCGTATCCAAAATAAAACTGGACTAGGCAGATCACCTGGATGCAATGGGTGCAGTGGCACCAGCCCGGGAACAGTACCCACAAGACCTAGCATGAACAGACCCAATACGGCACTGGCACGCAAGCGGCCCGAGATCCCTCCGGCTCCTCAAACTTGGAGCGGATGCGGCGTGGGGCCCGAAAACGAGGCTCGTCAGGGGTCTTTCAGACCCAGACTAAACGGCTGCATGACCGCCGCCAACCCTGCGGGAAACCCCCTAGCATACCGGGCCAGTCTCTTGGTCGCCATTCTCGACACTGGGTACCTCGGAATCCAACAGCCGGAAGTTAGACTCCCTCACTTCCGGCCCATTTAAACACTGGCGCGGCTAGGGAAGCCAGAGGGTTTGAGCGGCTGGTCGCAGTAGTCTGCGTAGGTGGGGCGTTCCTGGGGGGCGGATCGGGACCTGGAGGGGCGTGGACGGAGGCTTGAGAAAGAGGAGATCCCCCGCCCTGTTCTCGAAGTGCCTCAAAGAAAGCTCAGGTTGGGGTGACGCGGACTTCTAATCAGCACTGAGGGAAAAGTAGGCTCGCGCGATTTTCTGCTAGGGCAAAGCGTGGTAAACTGGTTCGTGCTGCTTCGCAGGAAAAAATAAACCGTTACGGCTCTGCTGCGCTTCGTGCGAGAGACCCTGGCAGTTTCCTGGTCTCCGAGGGGTGATCAGCTCCAGCTGATCTTTTCCCTGCAGCGCATGGAGCTAGAGATCAACCCCAGGAAGAGGAAGGAGGCCCCGGACTCAGCCCTGGGGACAGAGTTGGATAGATGTCCGTGGGACGATGAGGACACGCAACCTCAAACCAAGGTGAGCAAAAAGTCGTCTGTCTGTGCTTAGAGGTCACCTGCCCCAGCACCTGGAAGGTCCCTGCAGAAGGATGAGTGAGGACTTGCCCACTGACCTCGCTGACCTCACCGGATCCCGCGCTCTTACCTGTAAAATGGGGAGAACATGCACACCGCCTATCCCAGGGCTCTCTATAGTTTAAAACTGAGTTAGTGTCTGGCACACAGAATATTCGTTCAACGGAAAATGTATTAAGATCCGTGTTAACAGAGAATGTCCTAAGAATATCCTTGTACACCTAAGCAGAATTCTCTGCTTTCATACAATATTTATGAGGAAGTAAAATATGAATGGGCATTTTAATGGGAAATTTATCCTGGGGAAAAGATTAGATGGGTGAATGATATCAGTAATGAGAATGTTCCTCCTAATATTTGAATTTTTAAAAATGTTTTGTGAAAAGAGAATTTTTAGTATAAAAATTTATTATGTTTTAAAATGTATTTTAGTATAAACTTTATTACGTTTTAAAATGTATTTACTTGAACTTTTTTCATGTTAAAATTGGTGTTAAATAACTGATAGGGGAAAGCACAGATTAGGGTGCATATATTCATAAAGCAAAATAGATGTTTCTTCAGGGAAGTGTAGTACAGAGATGAAAAGGGCTGGGTCTGCATTCCAGTTGTGGTTCTGTACCCCATTTCTCCATTTCTTTGTTGTAAAGTGGGAATAATATAATCTCTATTTTAAAGTTATAAGAATTAAATAATTTGGTACAAATAAATTTCTCATAACTGTTTGTCTAGGGGCTGGCAGTGTGACGCAATAGTAGAGCACTTGCCTTGCATGTGTCCTGAATTCAGTCCCCAGTACAGCTGCTCAGAAAAACAGTTAATAGGAGATATTCAACCTTACCTTAAGGCCATTATGTAAGACAGGTTTCTATTGCTGTGCTAAAACACCATGAACCATGACCAAAAGCAACTTGAAAGAGAAAGGGTTTATTTTAGCTCTCATGTCCAGATCACAATCCTTCCTTCACCGAGGGAAGTTGTAGCAGGAAATCAGGGCAAGAGCCAGGAGGCAGGAGCTGATGCAGAAGCCAGGAAAGTGTGCTGCTTACTGGCTTCCTCCTCAGGACTTGCTCAGCCTGCTTTCTTAGACCATCCAGAACCACCTGCCAGAGGGCACCTACCACAAAGAACTGGCCTCCTACACCGATCTCAATTGAGAAAATGGCCACAGGCTTGCCTAGAGGCCAGTCCTAAGAAGGCATTTTCTCAGTTAAGATTGCTTTCCTTTCAGATGACTAGTTTGTGTCCTGTTGACATAAAACTAGCCAACACAGTCATGAAGAAAGGTACTTAATAAAGCTTGGCTATAAACATTGACTAGCACTGATATATTGCAATCTCTCATTGATCTTCTCAATCTCATGAGATAGAATTATAGCTATTCTACAGGTAAGGAAACTATGCCTTAGAATGGTTAAGGAACTCATTCAGGATATTTGAAGTCAGATGGTTTGAGGCTTGAATTCCTAACCACAATATTCTGATGTTTTCTAGGGAAAAAATGAAAATAATAATTATTCAGAGTTGTATAGATGATTATCTATTGTATATTATTTCCCCTTTTTCTATTATCTGAGTCTTTTGTTGTTGTTGTTGTTGTTATTTTTCCATTTCTGTCAAAACCTTTTAAATTTGTAATGGACAAATACATAAACATATTTATAAAATTTGGCTTATTACATAAACAAATAACAGTAGTAAATTGTCAGAATTAACAAAAGCTTTGGTTTTAATTAGATGTACCCATTTGGAAAAGCATTCATCATCCATTCATCATCTCCTTGTAAAATAAGTACTTGACAAACTTTTTTTTTTCTTTTTGTTTTTCGAGACAGTATTTCTCTCTGTAGCCTTGGATGTCCTGGACTCACTTTGTAGACCAGGCTGACCTTGAACTCAGAGAGATCCGCCTGCCTCTGCCTTCTAAGTGCTGGGATTAAAGGCATGCCCCACCATTCCCGGTGACAAAACTTTTTTAAGAAAACAAGGAGCTCAGTTGACGAATGGATAAAGAAACTGTGGTACATATACACTATGGAATACTACTCAGCTATTAAAAACAAGGAAATCCTGAAATTTGTGGACAAATGGATGGGACTAGAAATCATAATAATGAGTGAGTTAATCCAGAAGCAGAAAGACTCACTTATAATTGGGCGCTAGTCCAAAAGGCATGTCCCATGAAAGTCTTCACTTACCAGGAGATTGGGATAGATGTGAGGACATCCTACTGAGACTCTAGGTAAGAAAAATATAGGAGATGGGGAAATAGAAGGACCCAGAGGGTCCTAGAAACCTACAAAAAGAACATCTTGATGGATGGATCAGGGCCCAGGGGGGTCTGCTCAAACTATTGCAGTAACCAAGGACAATACAAGTAGTAAACATCAAACCCCTAGTCTGATCTACCCAATGGACAGGACATTCTCCACAGTTATGTGGAGAGCGGGGACTGACTCTGACACGAACTCTGGTCCTCCATATTTGACCACCTACCTTTGGTGGGGAGGCCTGATGGCACTCAAAGAAAGAATAAGCAGGCTACCAAGATGAGACTTGATAGCCTATGACCATATAGTGGGTGGGGGGGGAGGTCCCCTCGGTCATAGACCTAGGGGAGGGGAATATGGTGAAAGCGGGAGGGAAGGAGGGAGGAATGAGAGCATACAAGTGATGGGATAACAATTTAGTTGTAATCTGAATAAATTAATAAAATTAAAATTAAATTAAAAAAAAAGAAAACAAGGAGCTTCCTTAAATTTTCTGTTGCCATAGGATAATTCTGACAGGTTGGATGACACTGATCTGTGGTTTGGGTACTTTGTCACCACTGTAACTGTCATGCCTTGCAATATGTAATTTTGTCTCATCTAAGCCATACTATGTGACTTAGCCCCAGAGTTTAAAGAAGCCTGTTGTTTTAAATGAAAATCCCAATAGTTCTATTTACCAGTAAAGACTCAGGAGCCAGATGCTGGGGTGAAAACCTGCTAGCTCAGAGAGGCAGAGAAAGCACCCAGTTGACCTTCCTACTTAGCTCTCGTCCTGATGAAAAAGACTTAAATGGTTCACTAGCTCAGCTGATAGCCCAGGAGGAAAAGGCCAAAAAACCTTAGGCCAAAGGCTTTCTAGCTCAAAGCCCAAAACGCCAAAGGCCAAGCTGAGGAACTCAAGAGCTAAAGAACTAAAATCCAAAGAGCTAAAAGCTAAAGAGCCAAAGAGTTCTTTCTATGTCTACATGCTGTCTTAAATGCCCCTCAATGTAAAGCCTCTCCTACTCTTTAACCCCTGTCAGCTGGTTTCTTGCTCTGACTCTAGACCTAGAGTTAACTTTATTAAATCCTGTGTACTGAAAGCTCTTGGCTGGAGAGATGGCTCAGAGGTTAAAAGCACTGGCTGCTCTTCCCAAAGTCCTAAGTTCAATTCCCAGCAACCACATGGTGACTCACAACCATCTATAATGAGATCTGGTGCCCTCTTCTGGTGTGCAGGTATACATAATAAATAAATAAATAAATCTTTTTTTAAAAAAGGGCTGGCTGGATGAACCACACCTTAATCACCTGTTTACAATAAACAGACAGTTCTTCGATTAAAGTTGTGTTTTAGGGCTCAAGTATGCCGAACAAAAGACAGATTTTTTACAGTTCACAATCTCAGCGATCACAATGGAATCAAATATCCGGCAACAGAAGCGATCAGCAAAATTCATACTCCTAGGGTATTAAATGAAGACATCACCAAAACTCTAAACCAGTGTTTTTCAACGTGTGGATCACATCCCTTTGGGACCCTTTCACAGGGGTCAACTAAGACTATTTTTATATTATGTTACAATTCACAACAGTAGCAAAATTAGTTATCAAGTAGCAATGAAAATAATTCATGGTTGGTGTCACCACAACATGGGGAATTATAATAAGGGGTTGCAGCATTAGGAAAGTTGAGAACCACTGCTCTAAACCCTAGGGCAAACACATTCTTGCTCCTATGTATTTATAATAGCACTGACCCATGCAGTGTTAGAATTACCTATCATAGTTTCCCCTGATGGATTAGAGTTTTTGAAAGCATGCATTGTATTTTAATCATCTTACCATTAGCACACAACCATGCATAATACACAAACTGTTTATAAAATATTCTAATAAAATATACCACAAGTGGCTATTTATTTTTAAATAACTAGAATAGTCCTTGTATTTATGTGTATGGTAACATAATCAGAAACCTGAAATAATTAATTACCTTTTTGCCATTTGTGAGCCTTATGGGCTTACTGTATTCTAATTTGTCTTTGCAGAAAGCTCGCTTCTACCATTTTATTTGTTAAAAATTGTGAAGTAACCCAAAGACAGCTGTGTGAGTTGCTGAAGTATGCAGTTCTGAGTAAATCGGCTGTTTCCTAAACCCAGATGTGAGATAAACTATTCATAGGGCAGAGGTTTCAAACTGGTGTCTAGAGTTCCATATGAAGTTTGTTGACATTTGTTAACATATTAATAATGCAGCTTATCCATTTAAAAAAAAAAGTAACAGCTGTGAATAATTATTTGGGAATTTCTGTATAAAAATCCAGAGTGGTGATTTCTTCAAAATACTTAAAGATCTAGTACCCATCTCTCTGCTTTCCCACCAGTCAACATTTTTGTCAAAACTGAGTAGCAGTCTTTAGATAAGGGTGCATATATGATAGTGTCCTACTGGTATACTTACTGTTCATTATGTCTATACTGTAATTTGAATCCCTTGATGTGGACTTGATAGAAATCACGTTATCTTAATAATTCTGGTTAGTCTTTTACTTAATTTATAGATAAGGAACAAAGATATGGTCTTATGATTTGAATGCTTTTAGTGATATTAATGACTTATGAAAATTATGTTTTTTATGCCTGTTTTAGGGTTTCTATTGCAGAAATGAAAAAACATGACCAAAGCAACTTGGGGAAGAAAGGACTTATTTGGGTTACACTTCCACATTGTAGTTCATCACAGAAGGAAGTCAGGATGGGAATTCAAAACAGGCCAGAGACCTGGAGTCAGGAGCTCATGCAAAGGCTATGGAGAAGTGCTGCTTTACAGGCTTGCTCAGCTGCTGTCTTATAGAACCCAGAATGGCCAGCCCAGGGATGGCCCCACTGGCAATGGGCTGGGCCCTCCTCCATCAATCACTAATTAAGAAAATATCCTACAGCTGAATCTTATAGAAGCATTTTTCTCACTGAAATTCCCTCCTTTCAGATGATTTTAGCTTGTGTCAAGTTGACATAAAACTATTAGCACAGTACCCATCGAGAGGTTTTTAGTTGTACACATTTCCCTGAGGCAGGTTGTTTAAATTGGCTAGATTTCTTAGACTTCTTGACAAGAAATACTGCTGTCTGGTGGGCATAGTGGCACATGTCTCTAATCTGAGCACTCAGGAGGCTGAGGCAAGCAGATCTTTGAGAGTTTGAGGCCAGACTGGAATACCTAGGGAGTTCCAGGACAACCAGGGCTATTTAGAGAGTCTCAGTCTGAAAAAACAAACAACAGAAAGAAAGAATGAAAGCAAGCAAGCCTGCCATTAGCCTGAGTCCAGCCCTCACTTGAAATGCTGGCTTAGGAGACCTACAGAATATGTTGGATATCGAACTTTGTAAAATGCGCTCGCAGTTCTGATTTACAATACATTTTCAGGTGGAAGGAGAGAACCAACTGCCACACACACACACAAGAAACGTAAAGTTTTAATAGCTGTTAGTAGAACAATGGATTTATCCATTTCACCTGACATTCGGTTTATAACAAATATCACAAGGATTTTTATTTGAATTTTTTGAAGTAAGGACTGTCTTCCAGTTATAGAGAGTTAGTGGTTGGTAAAAAGTTTCATTAGTTGTCAATCACTCTTTTTCATACTTGTCTTCTGTGTGCTTGTCACTGTCTGAGAGTATCATCCTAGCTGTGTTGGTTTGACTTTTTTCAACAGGTGGTGCCAGCTTTTACACCCAAACCACCTAGACAACATGGTGGTTTTTATTCTGAAGGCAATGAGTCAGCTACATTTATACTGGTTCTATTTGGAATTCAGATTTCTCCGAAAGACATTCAAACATGCCAGATAAGAAAATTTTGAATGAAGGGCTAAGTTAGAGCCTTCCGTCTTTGAGGCTAGGGCATCAATTTGAGAAAATATTCCTCAACAACTTAGTTAAACAACAGGAAAGATAGCAGAAATACTACGATTTTCTCTGGTTATCAAGCAAAACAGTTAATTTCCAGTTACAGTATATAGCTTCCAGGTTGATTCTATTTTATTTGTAATATGAAATTTTTATGAGTAGCAAGATTCACATAAAATCTGTTTTGTACCTCTCTGAAATCATAATGTTGGGCGTGGTGGTACATAAGGTAATTGTAACACTTGAAGGCTGAGAAAGAAGGATTTGAATCTAGCATGGACATAGGACTATGTTTGAATTTGAATCCAGCATGGGCTATATTGGAAGACCCAGGTTAAAACAAGCAAGCAAAAACAAACAAACAAAAAAAAAACCCAAGGAAAAAACTAAAATTTGAGTGCCATTAGAATACTCTCTGGAGCCATGTGTGGTGGTGCACACCTTTAATTCCAGCACTCAGGGGGCAGAGGCAGGCTGTTCAGTTCTCTGAGTTCGAGCAGAGTGAGTCCCAGACAGCCAAAGCTGCACAGAGAAACCTTGTCTCGAAAACCAAAAACCAAAACAAAACCCAAGAAAAACCAAAAACGAAACAAAAAGGGCTATCTAGAGCTTAATAGCACCTGCCATCTACAGAGGTGGCATGTGCTCTTTTGTCTCATGGCCTGCTCTATTCTCCCTTGGCCTGTCTATATATACCTGAAGGCATTTGAATCCATAAGCAAGCCATAATCTACCTTAGTCTTGATTCTCTTTTTTGCTTTCATTTTATTGAGTACTTTTTAAATGCCTAGCCCTGTGTTAATCATACTGTTTGCAGTCTTTAATGACCACAGTTATCCTATAATAGGGATTTTAATTTTATTTTTAAGAAAGTGACTAACTGACCAAAGTTAACAGCTAATAAACTGTAGAATTGGAATTTTAGCTCAGATGAGCCTATAGTTAGAGCTTTCAACTTATTCGTCCTGCTATTATCATCTGTCCTGACTACCTGATATGCTGTCCAGTGAAATAAAGAAATATCTCTGAAAACATTTAAGTTGTAAATTTCTCAAATGTTGATCTTACAACAAAGAGTGAGAGGAAAATCTCCAAGTGGTGATTTTATAGTAAATGTGGCTTCTTTTACTTCCTTACCCTCTTTCATGTTAAGAAAATAGTTCTCATTTTATGGTACAAACAGTCAAAACCTAGACTTTAATGAAGGTCTGAACCAACAATGAAAGTACAGACCTTTAAGAGTATTTTGTCTATTTTCAAGCATTTTTGAAAAAATTTATTTATATCTTTTTCAGAAATTCGGCTTGCCTCCTCTGACATCAACTTTTCTATTTGATGTCACTGGGCTGCAAAAGAAAAAAATCAGCTAGCGGTTTTCCTGGGACTATTGAAGGTATGACTTTCATTTTTGTTGGATGTTTGTAAAAAGATGTCACAGGTGTGGTAAACTTTACACTTGTAAGCAACAATAACAACAACAAAATCCTCAATTCTGGTTAACTTAAACCAAAAAAAGTGTCTCTTTCTTTCTTTCTTTTTTAAGAAAAAACATTGAAGTAGGCCAGTATCCAGAGAGGTTAGAAACCAGGGACAATTGGGTCATGCCTCAGAAACTGGCCACGTTGGGTAGCTAAGGGCATATGGATATCACTAACGTTGGACTCATACTTAACTGTAAACAGCTTTGCGTTATGGTCACTAGATCTTTGTACCTACTAGGATATGTGTGTGTGTTACTGACTAATGTACGGGACATGGTTATTGTTCACACTGAAAAACTGATGGGAAAGTTAGTTGGTCCTAGTACTATAGCTGTGAACTACAGGTATGTACAGCACTTAGAGTTTAGAGACCCATGACATAGTGTTTTTCAGGCTCGATTATGTCCTGTCACTAAGTTATAGTTAACTCTTTTTAGAAAGAATGTGGGTGATAGAATAGCAATTCTCAAAATTTAGACACAGTAAAGGTAAATAGTGTCCTAATTGCACTGAGGAGACTTAAAAAGGTAGAACTAATTGGCTGTTCCCTCCTACCTCCTTTAGAACTGTGTTTTCTAGTTTCCTTTGTCCTGGTGGTATCTTTTAGTTTTTCTACATTTCCATTGTTCCCTTCTCTTTCCAGTAGATGCCTACATCATATCTGCAACTGTATTTGATTTTGGCATACACTGTCTTTTAACTATCTGAGTAAGTCATAGAATATCATTTTAAGATTTTAAGATTTGAGGGTCAAACAAAGGCCTTAAATTGGCAACGCTGAAAGATACAGACTTGTGTGGATGTTGAGGGGGAAAGAGATGGTAGTGAAAAAAGAATGCCACTTATGACTGTGTTTTGCAGGCATTGAGTAATGATTTTATTGTATAGGCATTAAGGAGCCAGAAGGGTTATGATGATAGCTCTAGTCTCTTAAAGATTTTATTTCATTTTTCTATCCTAAGTATATCTATATCCCTAAGTCCACAGCACCGTCTCATCTTCTTTTAGTCATTTCTTTGGAGTCTTCATCTGATTTTCAAACTTACCTGTCAATTTTCTATCAATGACTCCTGTGTCTTCATTCTAGATTTGTTGTCCCAGATTACAGACTTTCATTGCAGCAGTTGCTTCCTGGACATTGTTTCTTGGATACTCTACTTTCTTCTCAGTTATATTGTAGCTAAAACATCTTATTCTTCACTTTCCATTTCTTGAATTTTAGAGTT
Organism: Acomys russatus; assembly: GCF_903995435.1. Classification (NCBI taxonomy): domain Eukaryota; kingdom Metazoa; phylum Chordata; class Mammalia; order Rodentia; family Muridae; genus Acomys; species Acomys russatus. The sequence continues at coordinate 359,762 of NC_067141.1, forward strand.
CCCTTTATTTTATAAAGTTCTCTGTGTCCAATCTGCATGGCTCATTCCCTTTACTCCTATAAAGCTCTGCTCAGATAGCACGTTATCAGAGAGACCATTCTGATACATAAACACGACAATGGCCATTTTCCTCACCAAGTCACACCCCTCCTCTCCTTTTATATACAGTTCTTATCTCTACTTGATGTATTATATATTTATTCATTTACTATCCATCTTTCCAACTTGAGCTTAAATCCCATAGTAAATGTTGTTGCTTGTGTACATTGGCTAAAATAATGCCAATGTATTTGCTATAATAATGCCAATAAGCACACAGATATTTTCTTGACTGAATTATTTTATGTTTAACATTTATTTTGTATACCCTTCTAACCTTTTGACCCTCTTACTATATAGGCTTTAGTTTAATATATATATATATATATATATATATATATATATATATATATATATATATATACACACACACATATATACATATATATGTACACACACATGCATACATTGCCAATATTACTGTAATTACTGTCAAGCCTTTTCTAGTGTTTTTTTAAAGATTCATTTATTTACTATGTATATAGTCTTCTGCCTGCATGTACACCTGCACACCAGAAAAGGGCACCAGCTCTTACTATAGATGTTTATGAGCCACCATGTTGTTGTTGGGAGTTGAACTTAGGATCTTTGGAAGAACAGCCAATGCTCTTAACTTCTGAGCCATCTCTCCAACCCCCTTTCTAGCATTTTTCTGCTCTGTTTTTCACAGGTTGATATGATACTTTTTATATTTTGTTGCTTCCCTTCTCAGGACCTTTTATTCTCCATTATGTATTGAGTGATGAACCAAAGTTCAAACTCTTGACCCTGGCACACAAATGATATATGACTTATTATATCTCCACTCTCAACTTGATGTTTCTTTCTTACTAAATTAACTGGAAAACCAAGTTCTTTGCATTCCTGTCTAACATAGAGTACCCTCTATCACTGTGATTTGTTGGCTTTTGGGGATGCAAGGGCTAGATATCCATCTTTTTTTTTTTTTTTAATGTTTTTCAAGACAGAGTTTCTCTGGGTAACCTGGGCTGGCCTTTGCTCACTTTGTAGACTGGGCTGGCCTTGAACTCACAGAGATCTGCCTACCTCTGCAGGGATTAGAGGTATGTACCATCGTGCCTGGCTTCAGTGGTCCATCTTAATAAAAAGGGATAGTGTTTGAAGGATACATGTTGACTAAAAAGTCATCTAGAAGCTAAATGCCTCCAGAGAAGAACTGTTGTTATCCCTTTTCATGGCATCAGACAGAGAAAGTTTTCAAAGTGGTTGATTCTCTTTATATTTTAGTTAAAATTTTAGACATAAGCAAGTGTAAAATTACTATTGTCCGGTTTCAGAATGCCATCTCACTTAAGCAAGGTCTGCACACTTAACCCGTTCACTGACATCACCTTGTTAAGGAACAAGCTGGTGTTGCTTTAGTAGATGGCAGGAGATTTGAGTAGATAAAATGGGCTGTTTGAAATGGACAAGTACTGTAATAGAGGTCTAACATACCAACTATTTCAATTCTGCCTTCTCAAGATTTGGCAAATTGTTTCCTTTCTTGAAGTATCTTTGACCACTTCAGTCCTGAAGTACATTCTCTCTTTACCTTCTATAAAAAGCCTTATTGTTGTAACATATTTGGAATTAATTGTCTCTATTCTTGATTTGTTCTGGTTTCATTTTTTGAGACAAGGTCTTACTATGTAGCCCAAGTTTGATTTGAACTTTAGATCCTTTTGCCTCCCTCCCAAATGCTGGGATCACACAAGAGCCTCACCATGCCCAGCTTCTCTTTGTGTTGTTATAGCTGTATGAAATCACACACACACACACACACACACACATACACACACACACACACCTCTTTATAAGTTGTAATTAAGTCATAATTTCTTTTTATCTTTACCATGCTTATCCTAATAATAAACCTAAGGCTTTTATTATTTATGTATTTATTTATTATTATTGAGGTGTATAGGTACACTTGTGCCAAGCATGCACAGAAGTTATAGTCTTAAGAATTGCCACACAAACCACTTGAACACCAATCTCAGTGAGATATTGATGGTTTATTGAATGCCTATTCTAGGCTGATCACTATCAGGGCCACAGAAAGGCCAGTGGTTTGCTCCTAAGTAATCTTTTTATAAGAAAAACTGCAACCAAGTACAAAACTGTAACCAAGTGTAGGAAACAAACTGCAACTTCGTAACAACAAGGTAGTAAGGGGAAGGACAGCATTACATCATTTTGATTAGCTAGACAAAATGTTTCTAACTGACCTTTAATTGGTTCTGCAGTTGGGGGACTTTACAGAGTGTCCAGGTAACAAAGTATATGCAGTTTGGGAAATTATACCATAGAGACACAGTCATTGGAAGGCAGAACCTGAAATTTTGAACTTAATTTCATTTTATAATCAAGATGGAGACTAAAAGCAAAATGACTACGATTATGCTATGCTAAAGGCTGAAGCAGGTCTCAACAAATTAAAAAGGATTACCTCCTTCCACAGAGGGTTCCAAGATAGAATTCAAATCACCTGGCTTATGTAGCAAGCACCTTTATCCATTAGGCCATTCTGCTGACCCTCCTTGAGGTTTTACACATTACAATACCTTTGTTGTTTCAGGAGCTTTGCTTTCTGCCACTTTAAAATCCAGCATCATTTGTTGAAGATGCTATCCTTTTTCCATTGAATGGATTTGGCTTCTTTGTCAAAAATCAAGTGACCATATATGTGTGGATTCATATCTGGGTCTTCGATTCGATTCCACTGATCAACCAGCCTGCTGCTGTGCCAGTACCATGCTGTTTTAATTACTATTGCTTTATAGTACAGTTTGAGATCAGGTATGGAGATTCCTCCGGAGCACCTTTTATTGTACAAGATTGTTTTAGCTATTCTGGGTTTTTTGTTTTTCCATATGAAGTTCAGAATTGAACTTTCAATGTCTTTAAAAAACAGCAGGTAGCCAAGAAGAGACTTGATAGCCTATGAGAATATATAGGGGGACGTAATCCCCCTCAGGAACAGTCATAGGGGAGGGGAATAATGGGAAAATTGGGGGGGGAGGAATGGGAGGATACAAGGGATGGGATAAACATTGAGATGTAACAAGAATAAATTAATAAAATAAAATAAAATCCAGCATCAACCTGTAGAATGATCTCATCATTCAAAAGTATTGCTGTAAGAAAGCTGGCTTGTAAATGCATTCTGACAAAAGAGGAAATGAAAACATTTCATTTTCCATTACAAGGTTTGCTTAAACTTAATCTAATTTTATTAATTTCATTTAAATACTTTTGATGAAAATTGGATTTTCTGGATGCTTTTGGAATAGCTTATTTATTCCATCTTGTAATGTGGAAATGTTTTTACTGTGGAGTGTGTACTATGATAGGGAAAATGATGATTTGAGGTTTTATATAAAACTTATAAAACATCAGTAAAATGTTTAATGAGAAGGTTCCTTTTCTTGCTTTCGTTTTCATTTCTCTTTAGTATACTGGAGAGGACCAGTATATTTTAACATTTTTAGACTGCTCCAAGCTGAGACAATGTCTCAGGTGATGCATTAGGACCATAATTAGGACTGACACCCATGCTGGATTTTGGCCCCTTGCTTATAATTGCAATGCTCTGAAGATGGACACAAGGGATCCCTGCAGCAAGCTGGCTAGTCAGATTCACCAAACTGGCAAGTTTGGCTCAAATGAGAAACTCAGTTTCAGTATGTAAGATAGAGGGAAGTCAGAGAGCACAACAATGCCGAACTCTGGACTCTAGGCACATGTGCTCACAAACAGAAGCATAAATGCACACAGGGACAGCACACACTTGTGCATAGTAAACCAATAAACGTTTCCATTACATTAAACCTTCCTCATGTTTATATTTTTGTGTTGAACAATTTTTTCTATACATTATTATGGTCATGGTTCTCCTCCCCCAACTCGTTCTAGATCCTTCCCGTGCACACAACTCTGTGCCATTTCTTTCTCTCTTTAGAAAAAAAAAGCAACAACAATAATAATGACAACATCAAAGAAAAAGCTCAAGAAATAACACACATACATGGAAAAAGTCTATAAAAACACAAAATTGCAATCTATACTATATAAACAAAAGGCCAGTAAGACAAAAAAATATCCATGCAAGCACTATGAGACAAAACATCTACAAAAATACCATTGAGTTTATTTGTATTGACCATCTACTGCTGGGCATGGGGCCTTTGTGGTTAATATAGCCAGTGAAATTCCACGGGAGAGAACTAAAATTTCCTTTTCAAGCAGATGTCACTTCTTGTTTAGGGATGGGAGCCTTTGTCGACATCCTTCTCTCAGCTCTGGGACCCCATCTTGTTTGAAGCTGTGCAAGCCCTGTGTATGCTGCCACAGTCAGTTTGTGGCAGTCATGTGTTTGGAAGACACTGTTACTTGGAGTCATCCATCCCTTCTGCCTCTAACAATCTTTCTTCCTCTTCTTCTGCATAATTCCCTAAGGGGAAGGGCTTGATGAAGATATCCTATTTAAGATACAGTGTTGAAAATCATCAGTGAGCAGTGTTTTATTGATTATTTTGTTGTTGTAGTGTGAGGTTTTCCTCTTTTGATTTACTAGGTGAATTTCTTTGCTGAAATTTATTCCTTAGTTGTGGTTAGCCTCTGTAGACAGAAATTTTTCTTCTAGGGCCTTCTGTAGAATTGGGTTGGTAGATAGATACTGCTTAAATTTGCTTTTATGCTGTTTTTATGTTTTTCTTTCTCTATTGTAATTGCTAGTGTCGCTTGGTTTCTGAGTTCGTAGAACATCCATCCAGGCCCTTCTAGTTTTCAGTCTTTATTGAGAATTAAAGTATTTGTCTTTATCTGTTACTTGATCTTTTTCCCTTGTAGCTTTCTTTGTTCTATGTGTTTAGGGTTTTGATTAGTATGTGTCATGAGTAATTTCTTTTTTTTTTTTTTTTAAATTTTTTATTATTAATTTATTCTTGTTACATCTCAATGGTTATCCCATCCCTTGTGTCCTCCCATTCTTCCCTCCCTCCCATTTTCCCCTTATTCCCCTCCCCTATGACTGTTCCTGAGGGGGATTACCTCCCCCTGTATATGCTCATAGGGTATCAAGTCTCTTCTCCGTAACCTGCTGTCCTTCCTCTGAGTGCCACCAGGTCTCCCCCTCCAGGGGACATGGTCAAATGTGAGGCACCAGAGTACGTGAGAAAGTCATATCTCACTCTCCACTCAACTGTGGAGAATGTTCTGACCATTGGCTAGATCTGGGTAGGGGTTTAAAGTTTACCACCTGTATTGTCCTTGGCTGGTGCCTTAGTTTGAGTGGGACCCCTGGGCCCAAATCTGCCTATCATAATGTTCTACTTGTAGGTTTCTAGGACCATCTGGATCCTTCTACTTTGCTATTCTCCCATGCTTCTCTCATCTAGAGTCCCAATAGGATGTCCTCCCCTCTGTCCCAGTTTCCTAGTAAATGAAGGCTTTTGTGGGACATGCCCCTTGGGCTAGTATGCAGATATAAGTGAGTGTATACCATTTAAGTCTTTCTGCTTCTGGGTTAACTCACTCATTATGATCATTTCTAGCTCAATCCATTTATCCACAAATTTCGGGAATTCCTTGTTTTTAATAGCTGAGTAGTATTCCATAGTGTATATGTACCACAGTTTCTTTATCCATTCTTCTACTGAGGGACACTTAGGCTGTTTCCATGATCTGGCTATTATGAATAAGGCTGCTATGAACATGGTTGAGCAAATTTTCTTGTGTGCTGGAGCATCTTCTGGGTATATTCCAAGGAGTGGAATAGCTGGGTCTTGAGGAAGCCCTATTCCCAGTTTTCTGAGATAGCACCAGATAGATTTCCAAAGTGGCTGTACTAGTTTGCATTCCCACCAGCAATGAAGGAGTGTTCCTCTCTCCCCACATCCTCGCCAGCATGTGGTGTCACTTGAGTTTTTGATCTTAGCCATTCTGATGGGTGTAAGATGGAATCTCAGAGTTGTTTTGATTTGCATTTCCCTGATGACTAAGGAGGTTGAGTATTTCTTTAAGTGTTTCTCAGTCCTTTGATATTCCTCTGTTGAGAATTCTCTGTTTAGTTCCAAGCCCCATTTCTTAATTGGGTTATTTGGTTTGGTGGTGTTTAGCTTCTTGAGTTCTTCATATATTTTGGATATTAGACCTTTGTCAGATGTAGGGTTGGTAAAGATCTTTTCCCAGTCTGTAGGCTGTTGCTTTGTTCTCTTGACAGTGTCTCCTGCCTTACAGAAGCTTCTCAGCCTCATGAGGTCCCATTTATTAGTTGTTGACATTAAGGCCTGGGCCGTTGGTGTTCTGTTCAGGAAGTTGTCTCCTGTGCCAATATGTTCCAGGCTCTTCCCCACTTTTTCTTCTAAGTGACTTAGTGTCTCTGGTTTTATGTTGAGGTCTTTAATCCACTTGGATTTGAGTTTTGTGCAAGGTGACAAATATGGGTCCAGTTGCATTTTTTTTACACATAGACCTCCAGTTAGACCAGCACCATTTGTTGAAGATGCTATCCTTTTTCCATTGAATGGATTTGGCTTTGTCGAAAATCAAGTGACCATATGTGTGTGGATTCATATCTGGGTCTTCGATTTGATTACATTGATCAATCAGCCTGTTGCTGTGCCAGTACCAAGCTGTTTTAATTACTATTGCTTTATAGTACAGTTTGAGATCAGGTATGGAGACTCCTCCGGAGCACCTTTTATTGTACAAGATTGTTTTAGCTGTTCTGGGTTTTTTGTTTTTCCATATGAAGTTCAGAATTGAACTTTCAATGTCTTTAAAAAATGGTGTAGGTATTTTGATAGGGATTGCATTGAATCTGTAGATTGCTTTTGGTAGGATGGCCATTTTTACTATGTTAATTCTCCCGATCCATGAGCAAGGAAGATCATTCCATCTTCTCAGGTCATCTTCAATCTCTTTCTTCAGAGTTTTAAAATTTTTTTTAAACAAGTCCTTCACTTGCTTAGTTAGAGTGACTCCTAGATATTTTATATTGCTTGTGGTTAATGTGAAGGGCGTGGTTTTCCTAATTTCTTCCTCTGCAAGCTTCTCATTTGTGTATAGGAAGGCTACAGACTTTTTTTGAGTTAATTTTGTATCCAGCTAATTTGCTGAAGGTGTTTATCAGCTTTAGGAGTTCTCTTGTGGAATTTTGAGGGTCACTTATGTACACTATCATATCATCTGCAAATAGGGATAATTTGACTTCCTCCTTTCCCATTTGGATACCCTTGATCTCCTTTTGTTGTCTTATTGCTCTGGCTAGAACTTCGAGTACTATATTGAAGAGATATGGAGAGAGTGGGCAGCCTTGCCTTGTTCCCGATTTTAGAGGAATTTCCTTGAGTATCTCACCATTTACTTTGATTTTGGCTATTGGCTTGCTGTATATAGCCTTTATTATGTTGAGGAGAGTGCCTTGTATCCCCGATCTCTCTAAAACTTTAAACATGAATGGGTGTTGAATTTTATCAAATGCTTTCTCTGCATCCAAGGAGATGATCATGTGGTTTTTTATTTTCAGTTTGTTTATATGGTGGATTACATTGATGGATTTCCGTATATTAAACCATCCCTGCATGCCTGGAATGAAGCCTACTTGGTCATGATGAATGATATCTTTGATGTGCTCCTGTATTCGTTTTGCAAGTATTTTATTTAGTATTTTTGCATCTATGTTCATAAGAGAAATTCGTCTGAAATTCTCTCTCTTTGTTGAGTCTTTGTGAGGTTTAGGTATCAATGAGACTATGGCCTCATAGAATGAATTTGGTAATTTTCCATCCATTTCTATCTTTTGGAGTAGCTTGAAGAGTATCGGTATTACCTCGCCCTTAAAGGTCTGGTAGAATTCTGCACTGAAACCATCTGGCCCTGGGCTTTTTTTGGTTGGGAGACCATCGATGATTGCTTCTACTTCTGTAGGGGAAATGGGACTATTTAGCTTGTTTATCTGTTCTTCATTCAACTTTGGCAAGTGAAATTGTTCAATAAAATCGTCCATTTCCCTTAGATTTTCAAATTTTGTGGCGTATATGCCTTCAAAGTACGATCTTATGATTCTTTGAATTTCTTCAGTGTCTGTTGTTATGTCTCCCTTTTCATTTCTGATTTTGTTGATTTCAATACTGTCTCTCTGCCTTTTAGTTAGTTTGGCTAATGGTCTGTCTATCTTGTTGATTTTCTCAAAGAACCAGCTTTTGGTTTTGTTGATTCTTTGGACTGTTTTCTTAGTTTCTAATTTGTTAATTTCAGCCCTGAGTTTGATTATTTCCAGGCGTCTACTCCTCTTGGGTGTTTCTGCTTCTTTTTTTTTTAGGGCTTCCAGTTGTGTTGTTAAGATGCTTATGTGCGATGTTTCCAATTTCTTTTTAAAGGCACTTAGTGCTATGAATTTTCCTCTTAGCACTGCTTTCAATGTATCCCACAAATTTGGGTATGTTGTTTCTTCATTATCATTGAAATTCAGAAACTCCTTGATTTCTTTCTTTATTTCTTCCCTGACCCAGGTGTCATTTAGCAGAGAGTTGTTTAGTTTCCACGTACGTGTAGGCTTTTTGCTATTTCTGTTGTTGTTGAATTGCAGCCTAAGAGCATGGTGATCTGATAGGATACAAGGCATTATTTCAATCCTCTTGTATCTATTGAGGCTTGCTTTGTGATCAATTTTGGAGAAGGTTCCATGGGGTGCAGAGAAGAAGGTGTATTCTTTCTTGTTTGGGTGAAAGGTTCTATAGATATCTGTTAGATCCATTTGACCCATGGCATTGGTTAATGATGTTATTTCTCGGCTTAGTTTCTGTTTCAATGACTTATCCTTCAGTGAGAGTGGGGTGTTGAAGTCTCCCACTATTATTGTGTGGGGATCGATGTGTGGTTTAAGCTTTTTTAGGAGATCTTTTACAAATGTGGGTGCCCTTGTATTGGGAGCATAGATGTTCAGAATTGTGATGTCATCTTGGTTGACTTTACCTTTGATGAGTATGAAGTGTCCTTCCTCATCTTTTTTTATTAATTTTGGTTGAAAGTCTATTTTGTTCGATACTAAAATGGCTACACACCTGCTTGCTTCTTGTGACCATTTGCTTGGAATATTTTTTTCCAACCTTTTACCCTGAGGTAATGCCTTTCATTATGGGTGAGATGTGTTTCTTGGATGCAGAAGAATGTTGGATCTTGTTTATGTACCCATTCAGTTAGTCTGTGTCTTTTTATTGGAGAATTGAGGCCATTGATGTTGAGAGATATTAATGACCAGTGACTGTTAAGAGTCTTAATTTTGATGTTGTTTCCAGTCGAGCGTTTGTGTAGTTGTGTTTTTGCCATGGGATAGTTATCTATTTCCTGGGTAGTTTTGGTTGTAGCTTGACCCTTTGGGATGGAGTTTTCCTTCTAGTACCTTCTGTAAAGCTGGGTTTGTGGATAGGTACTGTTTGAATTTGTTTTTGTCATGGAATATTTTGGTTTCTCCATCAATGGTTATTGATAATTTTGCTGGGTAAAGTAGTCTGGCCTGGCATCTGTATTCTCTTAGGGTTTGCAGGATCTCTGTCCAGGCCCTTCTGGCTTTTATGGTCTCTGCTGAGAAGTCGGGTGTAATTCTGATAGGTTTACCATTAAATGTTATTTGACCCTTTTCCCTTGCAGCTTTTAATATTTTTTCTTTGTTCTGCATGTTTTGTGTTTTGATTATTATGTGGCGGGCAGTTTTTCTTTTCTGGTCAATTCTATTTGGTGTTCTGTAGGCCTCTTGTATGTTTATAGGCATCTCTTTCTTTAGATTGGGGAAATTTTCTTCTATGATTTTGTTGAGAATAGTTTCTGGGCCCTGGAATCTGATGTCTTCTCTTTCTTCAATGCCTATTATCCGCAAATTTCTTCTTTTCATGGTGTCCTTAATTTCTTGGATGTTTTGTGTCAGGAGTTTTCCAGATTTGGCATTTTCTTTAATGGTTGATTCAATATCTGTGATTGTATCTTCTAGCCCTGAGATTCGTTCTTCCATCTCTTGGATTCTGTTAGAAAAGCTCACCTCTGTGTTGCTCGCCTTCTTCTCTGAGGTCTCACGTTCTCGTTTTTCTTCTGTCTGTGTGTTTATCATTGAATCCATTTTCATTTTCAGATCTTGAACTGATTTTTTGATTTCTTTCATCTGATTGTTTGTATATTCCTGAGTTTCTTCCATTGCCTCTTTATAGGTCTTCAGAGCTTGAACCGTTTTATTTATTTCTTTCATCTGGTTGTTTGCATTTTCCTGCAATTTTTCCAGTTCCACTCTATGTGCTTCTTTTATGTCTCTCACCTGTTTGTCTGTGTCTTCCTGTATTTGATTACGAATTTTATTTGTTTCCTCCATTACCATCCTCATTACTAAGGATTTGAGGTCATTTTCTTGTATTTCCGTTGTATTTGAGTTCTCTGGGTTGTTTTCTTTGGGATAGCTGGAAACTGGAGACACCATGTTGTTTTGGGTTTTTTTGCGTATGCTTTTTCGTTGTCCTTTAGACATCTTGCCGTCTTTGTTTTTGTTGGGTAGCTTCCAGAGTTGAATGGAGGGTGTCTGACGATAGATTCACTTGTTTTCTCTCGATTTCCCTAGGCTGCGAGCTCAAAGCTTCACTGGTGTGGATGTTAGGAGGTTAGCCCTGCTGTTCTGGTCTCTCACAGCCAGTGATCCTCAGTCCCCCTCTGCTGTGGATCCTGCAATTGTTCTGGGTCTCTGAATGAGCGTTGGGTCAGGCCAAGGTATCCACAGACTTCTGTGTTCCCTGCCAAGTCCAGCCAGGAGCACTGGGACCGAACCACGGGCAGAACTCAGCTAGATTCTCAGGGCCTGAACCGTCTGCCAAGCTCAGCTAGGGATTTTGGGCCCAAAATGCACACAGGGTCCAGCCAGAATTTTTGGGCTGGGACTACGCACCAAGCTCCGCTAGGGCCTTTTGGCCCAAAGTGCGTGCTGTGGTCAGTTATTGACTCAGGGCCCGAACTGACCACCAATCTCAGCCAGGAATTCTGGATTCAAACTGCACACTGTGTCCAACCAGAGTCTTAGAGCTGGTGGAACCGAGAGCTCTGTCCAGCCTGCGCCACAGCAGGAGAACTGCGGCTGCTCTGAGTTAGCGCCAGTGGTGGAACAAGTGCTCCGCCCAGACTGTGTCACCGCAGGGGAGCTGCCGCTGAGCTGAGGTGGTGCCTAGTGTGGAGCTGCGAGCTCAACTAAGCCTGCGCCACAGCAGGGGAGCTGTGGCCACGCTGAGTTAGTGCCTCAGGCAGAATTGCTTGCTGGGCCGGGCCAGTACCCGGGACTCTGGGGCCGAACTGTCCGCCGAGTCCAGTCTGGGTCCAAAGGCTCCACGCGACCCAAATCCTGCCCCGAGTCCCCTCTCCCGCAGCAATTCCCACCAGCCACCACACCAATCGCCTCCACCGGAAGGCTATGAGCTGCAAACCTCAGCCGCCGCTGCTGGTGCCGCTGGTGCTGCTGCCTCTGCCGCTGCCGCTCCGATCAGAGAAAAACCACGCTCCTCCCGTGTGCAGGGGCACACAGGTCCTCCGCACCCTGGTCCCTCCGAACCGTGGAGCACTCCTGCTGCCGTGATGTTCGGACCTCAGTGTTCCTGGCTCAGAAATCTGTGCAATTCCCTGAATTGTTCACTGGAGCCTCCAAACGCGGTCCACACTGCTCGCCGCCATCTTGGATCCCTAGTCTGTGTCTTTTTATTGGAGAATTGAGACCATTGATGTTGAGAGATATTAATGACCAGTGACTGTTCAGAGTCTTAATTTTGATGTTGGTTCCAGTCGAGCATTTGTGTAGTTGTGTTTTTGCCATGGGATAGTTATCTATTTCCTGAGTAGTTTTGGTTGTAGCTTGACCCTTTGGGATGGAGTTTTCCTTCTAGAACCTTCTGTAATGAGTAATTTCTTCTTCTGGTCCTGTCTATTTGGTATTCTGTTGCTTCTTATACCTTGATAAGCACTTTTTTTTTTTTTTTAAGTTAGGGAAATTTTCTTTTATGAGTTTGTTGAAAGTTTGTCTCTTTGATCTGGGTTTCTTCTTTCTATTTCTATTATTTGTAGGTTTGGTCTTTTTGTGGTGTCTTGGATTTTCTTTTTTTAAGATTTAACATTTTCTTTGACTGAAGTATTCTACTTTGTCTTCAGTACTTGAGTTTTCTTTTCCATGTAGTTTGTTGGTGCGCCTTACCTCTGAGGGTTTTTTTTTTTTTCTAAAATTTTCATTTTCCAGTTTTATTTCAGTTTACTTTTTCTTTAGTAATTCTATTTCTCATATTCTATTTTCATGTAATGGGAACTCATGTTTTGAATTGTTTTCATTACTTCATTCCATTGTTTGTGTTTTAACAAACTTCATTAGAAGATTTATTCATATCCTCTTTATGGTGCTTGAACATACTCATAATTGCAGTTTTAAAGTCTGTGTGCTTCAGCTATATACGTTTCTCAGAGCCTACTGTAGTAGTTACTGGGTTCTGATGGAGCATATTGTTCTTCCTGTTAATGACTGTGTTTTTGTGCTGGTTTCTAGGCATCTAGAATGAGAGGGATTGAGGTAATTCTGGGTGTTGATATCTGTTTTGGTCTTTGTTAGGTGATTTTTTTTTTCATTCCTTAGTTTCTGTTGCCCTATCTGAATCTTAGGAAAGTATGGCTGCTTTTGCCTGGAAGAGAGTGCCTCTGTAGGTCAGTGGGTTGAAAAGTGGAATAGAAGTGGAGAATAGAATGAAGGGGCTGCAGGAAAGAGCCAGAGAATTCTGTTTCCACCAAAAGGCAGGGCCCCAGGGAGTTGGAGGTATGGTGGGAAGAGGAGCTTCTACAAGTAAGTTGCATTGAGATAAACAACAATCGAGAAAGACAGGGATGAAAGGACTAGGGTTACCTAAGCTCTGTACCAAGAGCTGAAGTTGAGGTGGGAGGAGTGGCACTTGCAAACAGGTTGTTACAGGGCTGAGGGTGAGAATGGAGGAAAGGAAGGATAGTAAGAATGGCTCGTCCTGATGTGACTTGATGTGCTGGGGTGGGCTGGTGGGGTCTCTTTTTCTAAGGACAAGGGGGGGCATGGGAAAGGGGTAAGAGGGTGGGAGGGAGGGACTGGGAGGAGAGGAGGGGAGGGGCTATGATTAGTATATAAACTGAATATATAAATTTTTTTTTTTTAAAAGAGGGGGAAAATTGCCTGAGTACCAGCCTAGTGTGGCCACTGGGGGTCAGTGTTTCTAGATGTTCACAGCTGACATATAATAGAATGAGGATGAGCAAGAAGGAATGACAAACAGGTCCATAGGAAGACCCCTTATTGCTTTTAAATGAAGCAGGTTTATATCCAGAATCTGGGTCAATTCTAGAACAGGTCGTTAGCAAAAATACTTGATTAAGTAGTGATAGTAGTGATGGGTAAATGATGTTGTTTTTCTTTTTCTAGTGCTGGGGCTCAAACACAGGGCCTTGGGCATATTAGGCACATTTTAAATAAATGAACTACATTCCTATCGCTAGGTTTTCTTTTTAATAAAAAGACTTGGGCTGCTGGCATGGCTCAGCAGGTAAAAGAACTTGCTGCCAAGCCTGACCTGAATTTGTTCCCCAAGACCCACATGGTAGAATGAGAGAATCAATACACACACACACACACACACACACACTGTAACTTTAAAATTTTAAATCTTACTGGACCTAGAGAGATGGCTTAGCTGGTAGTGGTAGAGTGTTTGTTTGCCATGCAAGCATAGGGAACTGAGTTTGGATCCCCAGCATCTACACAAAACCCCAGGTGCAACAGCAGGTGTTTGTTAATTCTAGCACCGAAGAGGTGTATACCACGCAGATCCCTGGAACTTTTAATACAACCAGCATAGCCAAATCAGTAAGCTCTGGGTTTAGTGAGAGATCCTGTGTTGGAAAATAGGTGCTGAATGACTAAGAAGCTATTTGGTGTTGACTGTTGACCTCTGTGTACAAGTGCACACAAGTACATGCACACGAGTGCTCTCACTCTCTCACTTGCTCTCTTTTTAAGATTATTTTATGTACATTGGAGTTTTGCCTGCATGCATGTCTGTGCAAGGGTGCCAGATCCTCTACAACTAGAATTACAGAGAGTTATGAGCTGCCATGTGACTGATGGGAATTGAACCCAGGTCTTCTGGAAGAGCAGCCACTGCTCCTAACCACTGATCTATCTCTCCAGCTCCCTTTCTCTCGTCTTACTTTGGTATAAGTAACAGGCCTGGGGTATAGCTCTGGTAGAGTACTTGCCTGCCATGCACAATGCCCTCAGTTGATTTCCCCAGTACTGCAAAATAAATAAATAAATAAATAAATAAATAAATAAATAAATAAATACAAACATGTACACACAAATATAAAATTACATGTTACACAGTTTACTCATTTATAAAGTGTATAATTCAGTATGTTTAAGGTTGTTCACAGAGTTATATATTCATGACTACCAATAATTTAAATGCCTCAAAAGAAACCCCAGTACAATAATTTTCCTTTGCCTCCCTTTGGCTTAGTTATGTTTCTCATGCTGTGAAGAGACACCATGACCAAGGCAACTTATAAAAGAAAGCATTTAATTTGGGGCCTCTTGGTTGCAGGGTGTTAGTACATGACTGTCATAGTGGGGAGCATGGTGACAGGCAGGCATGATGCTGGAGCAGTAACTGAGAGCTTATATGTTGAGGCACTCAGCAAAGAACAGGGAAGAAGGGACCAAGGATGGAGGAGACAGAGACACTGGAAATGGCATGGGTTTTTGAAACTTCAAGGCCTTCCTCTATTACATGATTGCTCCAGTAAGGCCACACCCATAGTCCTTCAAAAATAGTTTCAGCAACTGAGGATCAGCATTCAAAAGTGAGCCTGTTGGGGCCGTTCTCATTCAAATCTTCACACTCTGAGTCTAAGATAGCCATTAACCTACTTTCTTTTCATATGGATATTACAGATTTACTTATTCTGGGTATTTTATATAAATGGAGTAGCACAATATATAGTTATGTGATTTGTGCCACTAATAGTATAGATAAGTCTGAGTAGCAAATGTAGTGTGTCTCTGACTTGGAAATGCCTTTCTTTCATGGTCCAGACTAAATTTTGATTCTTTTATTGTTGTTTTATTAGTATATGTTATTTATACATAATATATTTTGATCCTATTTTCCTCTATTACTCTCCCACCTACTCCTTTATCCTATTTTTTTCCCCAGGTAATTCCTTTTCTGCTCTGCTAACTTTTGTTGTTAACCCAATGAATTGTATTAGGGTTGCTTTCAAGAATGTGGGTATCAGTCTCTGTTTCCCCAGACCCTGTCCCATAGTCTCATCCCTAATGCTATAGTAAAGACCAGCTGCAGCCTTCCCTTCCCCCTGCCCACATTTCTCGTGGATCCCACATACCATTCAATCCTAACATCCTCCCCAATTCATCCTGAATCTCAGCCCCAACTCAAGCAAGAACCCCCTCCAAGATCTACAACTCCCAGGGCAAGAAGTAATCGGCAGGCAGACCCACACTTCTCCTACTGCTCCTGAGATCCAGTCTCCCAGTTTCATCTCCAGCTCTATAGCTGAAAACCTGCTGAGATCTCCCTTTCCTCTCTAACCCTATTGCTAATGGATCACAAAGACCTTATCCTCCAGCCTTCCTTCCCCAGTTCATCCCAATTACTCAGCCTGCAGCATCAGCAGACATTCCCTGTGATCATACCAGGCTAACAGGTCAGGAAAACAGGTAACACACAGCCATCACACTCTCTGAAAATCTGAAAGGAAACAGAAGCTAAGTAACAAATCACCCACCCAACAAAGACAAATCAAGAAATCAGCATCTAGACCTTTAATTATCACAAACCCAGATACTGAGATGACAGCATCAAAAGACAATCAATAACTAGGACAGTGTGTCTGCACTCTGCTACCCAGTTATCCTACTACAGCGGGCCCTAAATATTCAAACATAGCTGAAACACACACACACACACACACACACACACACACACACCTCAAAACAACCTTTATGAATATGATAGAGGTCCTTAAAAAGGACATGAATAAATTCCTTAAAGAAATTCAGAAAAACACAAACAGCATAAGGGAATTTAAAAAAGCAAAACCAAAACCAAATTGTTCAGGATCTGCAAATGGAAATAGAATCAATAAAACCCAATCAGAGGGAATTCTGGAAATGAAAAATTTAAGAATTCAAACAGAAATTACAAAGGCAAGCTTCACCTACAAAATATAAGAGATGGAAATGAGAATCTCGGGTGTTGAAAATACAATAGATTTTCCTGGATAGAAGAAACTGTTAAATCTAAAAAACTTCTAACATAAAACATCCAGGAAATTTGGTACACTATGAAAAGACCAAATCTAAGCATCATAGGTGTAGAGGAAGAAAAAGAAAACTAGCTCAAAAATGCAGAAAATGTTCTCAACAAAAATCATAGAAGAAAATTTTCCTAACCTAACGAAGGAGGTGCCTGTAAAGGTAACAGAAGCTTACAGAACACCAAATAGATTGGACCAGAAAAGAAAGATTCCCTGCCACATGATAATAAACACTGAACATACAAAACAAAGAAAGACTATTACAGGCTGGGAAGGAAACGTAACGTAAAGGCAGAGCTATTAGAATTATACTTGACTTTTCAATGGAGACTCTTAAAAGTCAGAAGCCCTAGACAAATGTGTTGCAAACTCTAAAAGACTACAGATGCCAGCCTAGACTAATATACTAAACAAACATTCAATCACCGTAGATGGAGAAAATAAGACATTCCACCATAAAACCAAATTTAAGCAATATAATATCTACAAATACAGCCCTACAGAAGGTGCTGCAAGGAAAACTCCAACTAAGGAGGTTAACTTAACTTGTGAAAACACAGGATATAAATAATCTCACACCAGCAAAATCAAGAAAGAAGAAAAGCAGGCATGCGTGCGCGTGTGCACGCGCGCGCGCGCACACACACACACACACACACACAGACACACACACACACACACACACACACACCCCAACAAAAACAACAGCAACTTAACAGAAATCAACAATCATTGGTTTTTGATGTCTCTCAATAATACTGGTCTCAGTTTCCCAATAAAAAGACAAAGACTTACAGAATGGGCATGAAAATAGGATCCACCCTTGTACTGTGTATAAGAAACAGGCCTCAAAATCAAGGATAGACATTACCTCAGGGTGAAGGGTTGGAAAAAGATGGTCTAAGCAAATGAATATAAGATGTAAGTTGGTATAGACATTTTTGTTTTCTTGTTTTTTGAGACAGGGTTTCTCTGTGTAGCCTTGACTGTCTTGGACTTGCTTTTGAGACCAGGTTGGCCTCGAACTCATGAAGATCCATCTGCCTATACCTACCTGAGTACTAGGATTAAAGGCATGCACCACCTGCTGGGTGGTGTAGTCATTCTAAATCTGGCAAACTAGATTTCAAACCAGAACTAATGAACAAATAGGGAGGGCACTGCATACTCATCAAAGGAAAAATCTACCGAGAAAACATTCAATACTTAAAATCTATGCCCCAAACACAGGGGCACCTGGGCTTGTAAAAGTAATACCACTACAGCTTAAGTCATATATTGACCCTCATACACTGATAGTGGGAAACTTCAATACCCAATCTCACCAATGGAGGGGTCATCCAGTGAAATATTAAACAGAGAAATAGTGGAACTAACAGATGTTATAAAGAAGTAGACCTAGCAGATAGCTATAGAACATTTTACTCAAACACAAAAGAATATGCCTTCTCAAACACCCCCAGAACTCTCTCCAATATTGACCATATACTCATACACAAAACAAAGAATATTGAAATACCTCCCTCCCAGACCACCACAGATTAAAGCTGGATATCAACAACAGCAGAAACAACAGAAAGCTTCCAAACTCATAGAAACTGAACAGCTCTTTTCTGGATGAAAACTGGGTCGAAGCAGAAATAAAGAAGTTAAACACTCAAGAATTTAATGAAAGTGAATATACAACATACCCAAACTTATGGGACACAATAAAAGTAGTGCTAAGAGGAAAGTTCATAGCACTGTCTATATTTAAAAGAAAAAAAAAAATGGAATGATCTCATACCAGGAACTTAACAGCACACCTGAAAGCTCTAGAACAAAAAGAAGTAATCAAACCTAAGAGGAGTAGACAGCAAGAAATAAACAAACTGAGGGCTGAAATTAATAAAATAGAAACAATACAATGAATCAGTGAAACAGATAGTTGCTTCTGCGGGAAAATCAATAAGAGACAAACCCTTATGACAGAGAATATACAAATTAATAAAATCAGAAATGAAAAGGGGGACTTAATAACAGACAGCGTAGAAATCGAAAGAATCATTATGTGATTATTTAAAAACCTATACTCCACCAAATACAAAAGAAGTGGATAATTTTCTTGATATGTATCACTTACCAAAGTTAAATCAAGATCAAATAAACAATTTAAATAAGATCTATAATCCCTAGTTGAAAGGAAAATTATTATCTCAAAATCTCTAAGACCAAGTTTTCAACACCAATATTTATTTGCTTCAAAGGGTAAGAGGGCAGGTGACAAAAGGCCAACACAGGAGATGGAGGACAAGAGAAAAGGGGACGGGAACAAGAGAAAAGTGACAGGGTATTTGTCCTGGAGGGGCAAGGGACTGTCTCTGGGTAGAGAGGTGACAAATGAAGCACATAGGAAAATGGTAGTTTGTAAAGGTACAAGCTGAAACCCCATGTTAGGATGAGGTATTTAATTTTAATTGGACATGTTAATTAGGTGAGCCTAATTACATTGAGCTAAAGGGGGCTTTTGATGGCTGGACATAAGTACTTGATAACTGAATCTTGGTAGTCAGTCCCAGGAAGAAGTGACCAACTATGGGACTAGACCTTGGAGGCTAGTTTTAGGAATTTAATCTAACAGTTTTTAGTAAGGCAGAGGAAATTGGAGAAAGGCCAAAGCCTGCCAGAGCCATGCTTGCCATGCTTGCCATGCCTGCCATGCTTAAGCTGGCCAGAGTCCCTTCACTAATGAAATAGAAGCAGTTATTAAAAGTTTTCCAACCGAAAAAAAAAAAAAAAAAGAAAAGAAAAGAAGAAGAAAAAGGTGCTGGGCCAATGGTTTTAGCACAGAATTCTACCAGACTTTCAAATAAGAATTAACACCAATATTCCTTAAATTATTCCACAAAATAGAAACAGAAGGAACAGTGCCCAATTCATTTTATGAGGCCATAATTATCCTGATATCAAAATCCCATAAAAATTCAAAGGAAACCAATTTCCCTTATGAAGATAAATGCAAAAGTACTCAATAAAAACTTGTCAACTGAATCCAAGAACACATCAAAAAGCTCATCCACCATGTAGGTGTCATTCCAGAGATGTAGGGATGGTTCAATATATGAAAATCAATAAATCCACTGTATAAACAAACTGAAAGAAAAAATGATCATCTCATTACATGCAGCAAAAGGCCTGTTTTAGTTAGGGTTTTAATTGCTGTGAAGAGACACTATGGCCATAGCAACTCTTTTTTTTTTTTTAATGTATTTATTCACTTTACATCCTGGTCATAGCCTTCTCTCCTCCCAGCCCCACCCTCCCTTCCCTCTCTCCTCCCTCCTCCCCTATTCCTCAAAAAAGGGGAGCCCTCACCCACCCCGTCTCATCAAGTCACATCAGGAATGAGTTTGACCTCTTCCTCTGTGGCCTGGCAAGGCAGTCCCATCAGGGGCTATAAAGGAAAACATTTAATTGGCTTACAATTTCAGAAATTTAGTCCATTATAGTCATGGTGGCATGCAGGCATGCAGGTTCTGGAAAAGTAGCTGAAAGTTCTACGTCCAGTTCTGCAGGCAGTAGGAAGAGAGAAAAAGGCTAGGACTGATTTGAACATCTGAAACCTCAAAGCCCACCCTAGTAATACAGAGTCTTAACTGGCCACCTCTTTAGCCAGGTGAAGCTTCCAGTGTTGGGACTAGGGTGCATTCAATTGAGTTGTTGGCCAAGCGGGGCCATGGAAACCCCAAACAACCCAGGCTGTATGCTAAGACAAAAGGTTGCTCTCTGCAAATGACATTGCTGAGGACAACACACACACACACACACACACACACACACACACACACACACACACACACACACCTCATTGAACCTGGAGAAGTTGAGCTGGTGTCTCTATGTAGCTCTCACTCCTAAGTTCTAGTCTCCGGTGCAGGAAGATATTTTGCAGGCTACTGAAAGAGGAAAGTGGACATCAACCCATCCACAAAACTTTTGACCTACTATCTGTCCTGCTTACAAAATATGCTAAGGCACAGAAGCCTTGGGAGTAGCCAACCAATGTCTAATTTGGTCTAAAGCCCACTCCACAAGAGGGAACCCATACCCAATGGTGCTTGTGTAACCAAGAACTAAAGATAAGGTAGCCCAGAGACCTAGGGTAAACTCAAACAACATTGGTCTTAAAAAGATCAATAAACTGATCCCTAATGATATTCTGGTATACTCAGGTATCAGTGCCTTATCCAGTCATCACATCAGAGAGGCCGCCTTCAGCAGCAGATAGGAACAGATTCAGAGACCTAAATTATGCAGAGCCAGACATTATGCAGAGAGAGGCTAAATTTGAGGTTTCTATCAAATCCCTCCCCTCAGAGCTCAGGTAATCCCACAGGAGAGGAGGCAGAAAGATTCTGAGTCAGAGAGGATGGAGGACAGCAGCAGAACAGGGTCCTCTGCTGAATCAGCTAAGCAAAGTGCATATGAGCTCACAGAGTCTGAAGCGGCAAGAATAGGCCCTACACCAGGTCCTCTGCGTATATATCATAGCTTTTAGCTTAGTATTTTTATGGGACTCCTGACTGAGGGTTAGTGGGGCACTGACTCTTGTGCCTGCTCTTGGGACTTTTTCTCCTGTTGGTTTGCTGTGTCCAACTTCATATAATAATTTTTCCTTCATTTTATTATATTTTATTTGGTCCGGTTTGGTTATCTCTTCAAAACCTGTTCCTTTCTAGTGAGAGACAGAAAGGAAGTGGATGTGGGGAAGAACCAGGAGAAATATAGGGAGGAGAGACTATAATCAGGATGTATTTATTATATGAGAACAGAATCAATTTTTAATAACATAAAAGGGACATGGGCATTTAGCAACTAATAAGTATCTGTAGAACTTCAGGGAGATCTTTTAACTTCAATCAATTGGAAATTTCTGGGTCTAGGAGGCAAAAACTGGTCCAAAAGTTTTATACTATTCTTTAGATTTTTTTTGTTTTTTTGTTTTTGTTTTTGTTTTTGGATTTTCAAGACAGAATTTCTCTGTGTTGCCTTGGTTGTCCTGAACTCATTTTGTGGACCAGGCTGGCCTCACACTCAAAGAGATTCACCTGCCTCTGCCTCCCTGAGTGCTGGGATGAGACATCCGACTTCTTAAATTCTTGTCAGATGAACTCTCCATACTACTTTGGCTGCTTCATCAACTATTTGAAGGTAGAAGTCTTTAATGATTCAAATGTTTTGGATCCCTGGGCTGTGTATGCATAGTTGTTGACTTAGTGGTTGAAAGAATTCCCTGAACATGCAGTGAGCCCTCTAGAGGGGATTTTCAGTTTATGACTCCAAGAAATTGAAGAATATTTCTGAAGAGTGACTTCGGGGAAATCTCATGGATGGAGTTAGGTATAACGTTGCACACAGTCAAAGTTACTCAGACTTCTACTATGTGCTTTCTAGATGTTTACTATCATGAAATGGATCTCTTTCCTATTTTCACTTTTGCTTTATTTGGAAAAGAAAAATGCCACATGGAGTCATTTGCACATGTTACTCTTTCTCTCCTAGTACCTACATGGGAAGTGTCCAATTACTTTGGGTTTAATTTTTTCTCATTAGAAGAAAGAATTTTTGCTTGGTAACAAGAGGAAATCCAGGCTACAGTCCCCTGAAACAGCAACCTACAATATTCATTCAAAATGTAACAATGAATGAATGAATCAATGAATGAATGAATGAATACTTACAAGAGAGAGTGCTTCTTGTTTAGTCTTTATAATTCAAGTAACACAGAGAAAGTTTTCAGTACATGTTTTTTCAGTTTCCCTGAATGAGTCTTCAAAGTGGCATTTGTTATTGTCAGGAAATAGCTCCGGTAAATATTTACTTCCCTTTCTTCCTAGGTTCTCCTAACTGTGAAAACTTTATCATTACTAAGTGTAATGGTTCCATAACAGATAGACGTCCCTTCTTTGGGCTTGACTGTGAAGTGGTAGGTAATGCTTTTGATTTTTTTCTTTTAAGAGCAAGACGATTTCTTGAGTTCAGTGCACCAGTAAACCTGTGCCTTTCAGGTCCAGCTTTTAGTTTAAATAGTTGAACGTAGGACCCCTTTTAAAAACTTGGTTCTGTAGTCCAAATAAAAAATTGATCTTAAGTTTTCTAAGTAGTTTCTGTATTTAGTAAAATTTTATCATTTCCAGGAAGATTGGTTTTTTTGAAGATACTGTATTCTGCAACTGCCGTGAAGACTCTGCCTTAACTACCATTGGCTTAGGTCTTGCTTAAGCCAAAGCACTGAAAATTAGAAATAGGATTTTCTTGTTCATTTAGTAACTCTTCCAAAGACAAATATATCCTTTCCTGTAGTGCTGCAAATAGTTCCTGAATTCTTGTGAGTTTGTATCCTGGCCCTCCCTGTTAATGGATGTCACTTTGAGTCTCCTAACCCCTCTTTACTTTAACTTCTCCTCTGATAAAATAGATAATAACTAAGGCAATGCTATAAATTTAGAGTGTGCTTAGTAAAAGTGGTGGCTCTTAGCCATAATGGTGGGTAATGGGTAATACATAGTCTATAGATTATAGATACATCATGATTGATACTGTTATTTTCATTAAAAAACAAACAAAACAAAACAGGATCTCACTGTATAACTTAGATTGACTTTGAACTTTTGACCTTGCCTTAGCCTCCCTGGCCAATCATCTTCCTCAAAAACAAAAACAAACAACAATAAAAAACTGAAACAAAGCCTTTTTTCAGAGCAGTTGTATTGCAATGCTTCAATTAAACATAATGTTCAGCAAATACCCCAGCTTCAACTACATTCATACTGGATCCTTGAGTAAGCAAACATCTTTGCAATTGCTGGCAGGAATCCTGGTGGCTGAGGGTAGTAGTAGCTGATACAGTGAATATGATAAGGGGAAACAATAGCTTATGCAGTTCAACAGCCTGAATGAATTTTATTTCTTAGTGCCTTACATCCAAGGGGAGAGAACTAACACACATCTCACGAGTTGTTGAAGGAGGCTACTGTATTATGGATGAACTGGTCAAACCTGATTCCAGGATTTTGGACTACCTTACTAGGTGTTCTTTACCACGACTAACTGGTTCTTCCTATAGCTATCATTCCAGAATGGAATATGAGTAAAAGGAATTGCCTGCAGCTTATGCTACTTGGGTTTTATCTATTCATTTTAAAATAAAAGGCTAAGTCAACATCTGCATATATCTTAATGCTGAAATTGCACTATGTCTTTAATCTTTAATCTTACTGTTTTTTTTTTTTTTTTAACCTTAGTGTGATAAGTTAGCAGAGTATTATCTGATATATTTATTTATTTACTCACTTTACATCCTGGTCATAGCCCCATCCCTCCTCACCTCCCAGTCCCTCCCCCCTTCTCTCTCCTGCGTTCCCCTCCCCTAGTCCTTAGAAAAGAGGAACCCCCCCTTCCCATCCTCCCCAGCTCATCAAGTCCTATCAGGACTGAGCTTGTCGTCCTCCCCTGTGGCCTGGCAAGGCAATCCTGCCAGGGAGAAGCGATCAAAAATCTGGCAACAGAGGCCACCTCAAAGACAGCCCTGGCTCCCCTTACTAGGGACCCACATGAAGCTTGAGATGCCCATCAGCTACATCTTTGTAGGGGACCTAGGTCCACTCCATGCATGGTCTTTGGTTGGTATTTCAGTCTCAGCAGGCCCCTCTGGGCCTTGGTTAGTTGGCTCTGTTGGTCTTTTTTTTTTTTTTTTTAAGCTATCACTTTTACTTTATTTTTTAGCTTGTCCTTCTAGTAAGTCTTTAGCTTCATTGATTTTGGCTGCTATATAAGGAGATCATCCCTTGTCTGGGTGGTTTAGGAGCATAATCTGTCGATGAGCATCCCTGATCTCATTTACATCCTGGTCATAGCCCCATCCCTCCTCACCTCCCAGTCCCTCCCCCCTTCTCTCTCCTGCGTTCCCCTCCCCTAGTCCTTAGAAAAGAGGAACCCCCCCCTTCCCATCCTCCCCAGCTTTATTGGCAGTAGGGCTTAAACCTAGTATCTGTGCTGCCTCCCGTTTTGTCATTTGGTTTCAAATCTACCTCTATAGTACCCACCACTGAAGGCAGATTTTGGTAGGCTCTGAAAAACTTGTTTTGCTTGAGGCTCCACATGCTTCATGGCTAGTAAAACATAATGGCCTGCAAATCCTGCTGCAGTGATGGTCAGCCCGACTGCTACCATTGTACTGGCCATGACTCCACTCCACGGCCTGGCACCACCGCCACAGGGCAAAGTGCAGAACCCTGTTGGTCTTCTTGTGAAGCTTCTGTCACCTCCAGGTCTTTTTCTCCTTACCGCACCCCACCCCCACCCCCTTTTCCACAAGGCTCCCTACACATCGCCCAATGTTTGGCTGTGAAATCTCAGCATCTGTTTTGCACTGCCGTTGGGTGCAGCCTCTCAGAGGACAACTTTGCTAGGCTCCTGTCTGCAGGCATAGCAGAGTATCGCTAGCAGTGTCAGGGATTGGTTCTCTCCCAAAGGGTGGGTCTTGGGTTGGGCCAAGCAATGGTTGGCTCTTCTCTCAATTTCCACCGTATCTGCTCTATCTTTATCCCTGTGCATCTTTGTGGGCATTGTTAATTTTGTCGGAAGTTTTTGTGAGTGGGTTTGTGTTCCCTTCCCTCTACTAGGAGACTTGTCTAGTTAGAGAGTGTCCTCTTCATTCTCTATGGCCCCTGCTACTAGGAGTCTCTGCTAGAGTCTCTCTCATATCACATCCCCCCAACAATACCACCCCCAACCTCCGGGGAACAAAGATGCCTCTGGCTACAGTTTCTCTACAGGCCTTTTGTCCCCCTGACCCCACTCTCCCCAGGTCTGTCCTCTACCCTCATATCTCTCTGTGTTTCCTCTCCTACTTTGTTCCCTCTCTTCAACCACTCACTACCTCTGTCTATTCTATTTTCCCTTCTGGGTAAGATTTGAGTATCCTCCCTTGGATCCTCCTGGTTACTTGTCTTCTTTGGGTCTGTGCATTGTAGTATGTTTATCCTGTATAGAATGGATAAAATCCACTTATAAGTGAGTATATACCATGTATATCTTTCTATATCTATCTCACTCAGGATGATCTTTCCTACTTCTATCCATTTGCCTGATTTCTTTGTTTTTAACAGCTGAGAAGTATTCCATTGTGTTAAGGTACCACAGTTCATCTGTCTTTCTCTCTTTCCTTCTTTCTTTCTCTCTTTCTTTCTTTCTTTCATATACAGTGCTCTGCCTTCATGTACACCTGCAGGCCAGAAGAGGGCATTATAGATGGGTGTGAGCCACCTTGTGGTTGCTGGGAACTGAACTCAGGATCTCCAGAGGAGCAATCTCAGTGCACTTAACATCTGCGCCATCTCTCCAGCCCTACCACAGTTTCTTTATCCATTCTGTAATTGAGGGACATCTAGGTTGTTTCCAGATCCTGGCTATTACAAATAAAGCTGCTATGAACATAGTTGAGCAACTGTCCTGATATGGTGGAGCATCTTTTGGGTATATACCCAGGAGTAGTATAGCTGAGTCTTGAGAATTTTTCTGAGAAAGCACCAGATTGATTTCCAAAATGGATGCACATATGCTGTCACTTCAGTTTTTTATCTTAGTTATTCTGATTATGCTAGCTTAGTAGTTGTAGATTCTCCTCCAATAACCAATGCCGTCATTTAGCACTGATTGATTGGCTAGGTTTCCAGTAGCAGGAATGGTATCTCTCCTGTTGAATGGGTCTTAAGTTCAATTAGAGAGCTGTTGATTACTACCAAGGTATATGTGCCATTACTGCACTCAAAGGGCTGTCTTGACATGCTGGCGATGTGGCTCATAGGCCTTATAGCTGCTTTGGACTGTTGACTTTCTCCTTCCTTTGGAAGTTTGCATAGTGCCTTCTGATGACATGAAAGCTAGTCTTCAGGGAGTGGGCATTCAGGTCAGTTTCAGCTCAGGGCCCTCTGGGCCCTGTTTCTAAAGTGCACTGTGTCTTCAGCAATAGGGACCCTTTATCTTAGGGGATAACCAAGGGCAACTGTTGGCTCTGTTTCTTAACAATTAGACTTTATTGTACAACCCAACTATCCTATACAAGGGGGAAAGAAGGTTAAAGGCAAACAAGAATAAACCTTCCGGTATCTGTTCCATGGGACAGATCCCTAGGTGTCTCTGCCTGCATGCTGGTTCCATCCATTTATCTGCAGAGTTCATTATTTTATTTTTCTTTACATCTGAATAGTATTCCGTAGTTTTCATTTTCATTATCCATTCATCAGTAGTAGGGCATTTAGGTTGTTTCTATTTCCTAGATATTGTGAATACAGCAACAATGAATGTGGCTGAGCCAGTGTCTGTAGAGTAGGGTGTCAGATCCTTTGGGCACACTCTAAGGAGTGGTATATCTAGATCATATGGAGAGTTTATTTTTAGCTTTCTGAGAATTCTCCACACTGATTTCAATAGTGGCTGAAGTAGCTGCAGTCCCATCAACAGTGAATGAGGCTTCTCTTTCCTCACATCTCCTCTAGCATTTGTTGTCTGTTGTTGATCTTTGCTATTCTGATTGAGGTGAGAGGAAATCTCAAAGTTATTTTGATTTGTATTTCTCTAATTGCTAGGGCAGATGAACATTTTGATATGTTTCTTTGCCATTATTTTTTCTTCTTTTGAGTTCTATCTTCCTTGAGAATTCAGGTCCCTGGCCTATTTTTTTGAATGGGTCATTTGTTTGGGGTGTTTATTATTATTATTTTTTAATTCTTTGGAGTTTTTGAATTCTTTATATATTATGGATATTAAACCTTTGCCAGATATATTGCTTGCAGAGATTCTCACTTATTCTGCGGGCTTCTTTGTCACCTGGTTGATTGTTTCCTTGGCTGTGCAGAAACTTTTAGGTCTTATGAAGTCCTATGTGCCAACTGTTAGCCTTATTCTAGGGCAGATGGAGCCCTGCTTCCGAAGCCCTTCCCTACGTCTACGTCATGGAGAGTACCGCCCATGTTCTCCTCTAGCTGCTCATAATGGATTTTTTTTTTTAACTTCCTCTGCTTATTTGGATCTTCAGCTTTTTCTATAAAATAGGTGTATATTAAGTATAATATTTCAAAGATCCTCCTTGGAGAAAAGCTGATATTTTAATTTGTCTATTTCTCTCTCTTTATTAAAATTTTTTTCAGGAATCACAAAGAAGATTATTATCCATTGACAACGAAACTCACATATATACAGAATCTGCTAAGAGAACTGTTTCTTCCTGATGCCGTGTTAGTGGGCCACTCCCTAGATGTGGATCTCAGACTATTGAATATGTGTATCTGCTTTAAGACTTTATTCTCTGGTACAAAAGCATGCTCCATTTATCAAAGGCATAAAAACTTAGACTCCACTCCCAGCCATGCTTCCAGTTTATTCCTTTAGTATAAGATGCTATTCATTCTCCTTCTTCCTCAGATGATACATCCATATCTTATTGATTCCTCATTGCTTTATATTGGAAAACAGGGCAGAAGATTTAAGTTAGGATTCTTAGCCAAAGTTACTTTGGAATAGGTTTATTTATGTTATAATGTCGTCCTGAAAGATTGCAGTAAGTTAGTATACATTATCCAACTGAGTCTCTGTTGTCTTTCTTAATTTATAGACATTACTCCCTCCAGTTCTTATAAAATGAAGAAATTAAGGAAATACAGTTGGACCTCACAGTGTAGACATGTAATCCTAGCTATTCTGAAGGCTGAGGCAGAAGAGTCCCAAATTCAAGAATTACCAGGTTGCCGGGTGGTGATGGTGCAGGCCTTTGATCCCAGCACTTGGGAGGCAGAGGCAGGCAGATCTCTGTGAGTTCGAGGACAGCCTGGTCTACAAAGCGAGTCCAGGTCAGCCAAAGCTACACAGAGAAACCCTGTCTCAAAAAACCAAAAATAAGAAAGAAAGGTGGTGGTGGGGCTGTTAATGAGTTCTGGTTTTAAGGACTACTTAATGAAGCTTCTCTTATACTTCAAGATTTCTGGTTTTTTGGTTTTTTCGTTTGTTTGTTTTTTGTTTTTTTTACTATCTCAAATTCTCTTGGCAGTTTGTTTTGCTGCCTCTTTTTTACAGGCCATAACTGTTTGTTTGTTGGTTGGTTGGTTGGTTGGTTGGTTGGTTGGTTTTTCAAGACAGGCTCTATGTAGCCTTGGCTGTCCTAGATTCGCTTTGTAAACCAGGCTGGCCTCAAACTCACAGCGATCCACCTGCCTCTGCCTCCCGAGTACTGGGATTAAAGGTGTGCACCACTATACTCGGCCAAGCCAATAATTTCTTATACCTCTTGGCATCTTCCTGAGAAACTATATTTCCAATGTGACATAGTAATCATTTTTAATGATTTTTAAACAAGTCCTCTAGTCCTGTCAGTTCTCCAAATCAGATGAGAAGAAACCAGTTTCTCAGGGAGCTCCAGGTTCTCCAGAATATTAGGCACACTGTTTTGAATTCCAAGAGACAATCTTGGGAGTGGTAAGTTGCCTTCCCATTAAGCCCCTGTTAATTCAGAGAGGGAGATGGGAACACAAAACAATGTGGTGTCATTTCTCATTCCCTAGCTTGTTTTTTTTTTTTTCTTTTAAGATTTATTTATTTATTTATTTATTTATTTATTTATTTATTTATTATGTATACAGTGCTCTGCCTGCATGTGCACCTGCAGGCCAGATGACATTATAGATGGTTGGGAGCCACCATGTGGTTGCTGGGAATTGAACTCAGGATCTCTGGAAGAGCAGTCAGTGCTCTTAACCTCTGAGCCATCTCTCCAGCCCTCACTAGCTTGTTTTACCTCCCAAGTGTTGGAGTTAAAGGCATATATACCCCACCCCTCTGCTTTTCAATACTTGAGGCTTGCGGGGGGGGGGGGGGTGTTTCTTTGTTTCAGACATTTTATGGTGCTAGGGAGAAAAGATTTTATAATATTGTTAGGAAAGGTTAGCATATGTCCTCTCTCTCTTTCTCTCTGCAAGAGCTTTAATTTAACTTATTTTCTTCATCTTTGCCATCTACAAAGGGCACCACCTTTTTTTCTGTACATTTCATGCTGCTTTCTGGCTTCCAGGCTTGTAGCTAGTTGTTATGGAATAGCAGAGTTATAATATTATTTGCATTTAATTGGACTTTTTTCTTTCTAGGGGTGCTTTGTACTTCATCTAATTCTTTCATGCACATCTCCCTACATACTCCTTCCACCAATGACTCTCATAAGCTTCCTTTTTTGTTTGTTTTTGTTTTCTTTATTCACTGACTCGCAGCAATGTGTAATGATGGGAGCCTCTGTTGGAATTTATTTCTTGCAAGTAATTTGAACGTTGTGTAAAAATAACTCGGTAACATTTAAAATATGGGTCATGTGTGTTATATATTATCTATATGGCTTTTGTGTGATACTAGATACCTTCTTGTGTATGGTAAGAGCTGTTCCCAGCCAGGCGTGGTGGCGCACGCCTTTAATCCCAGCACTCGGGAGGCAGAGGCAGGCAGATCACTGTGAGTTCAAGGCCAGCCTGGTCTACAAAGTGAGTCCAGGACAGCCAAGGCTACACAGAGAAACCCCGTCTCGAAAAACCAAAAAAAAAAAAAAAAAAAAAAAGAGCTGTTCCACTAAGCCATATCCACAGCCCTTTTTATTTTGATAAAGAGTCTCACTAAGTTGCCCAGCCGGGCTGTGAAATCAGTCCATAGCCTGGTCTTGAATTTGCAATCCTCAGCCTCTATGAGGTTGAGATTAGAATCCTGGGCCTCCAGGCCTGCTGCAGGCAAGGTTTATATTCCTAGAAGGGCTGCATTGTTCCTCAGGTTCCACAGTGCCAGGCTGATGTGTGAAGTTGATGTAACAAGCTTCCATATCCCTGCTTCAGGAATTTGTTTTGTATGTTGTTCTTGGGCAGAGAACACAGCCTCCTAAACAGGCAAGGACAGTTACTATGCTGGGTCTCAGCCAAAAGGCCAAGAAGCAGTAATCTAATGGCTTTTCTAGGATACTGTGTGCTGTTGCCATTGTTCTCTAGACCTGGAATTGCTTAGAGGTATGAGCAAAAAGCAACTATTGTTTATATCATTGTGGCTCCTGGAGGGAGTTGAGTAAGTACTGGGTTCCTAACTCATGCAGTCTATACTGTCTGTTCTCCTGAGGTACTTGAGCAAGCCAGGGTGGAAGTTCCCTTGTTTCCCTTCAACATTGTGCAGTTGTTCTTTGATTCTTTTTCATCCATTTGCACTGAGGAGATAAAGAAAATAGTAAGTGGATTCTTCTGAATTGTTTGGTAACTTACAGCCTCTCTTCATTAAGAAAAGTAATGCACACTTGATTAAATTAACATCCTTTTCTCCATATTATTTCACATCTACCTCTTAATTCTGTTGTCTTTCCTACAGATGAAGACCAAGTGGGCAGAGATGTCATCTGTGTATGCTGGACCATTTATCAAAAATTTCAATGTCAGGACTCTGAAGAAGATATTTAACAGCTTAGGCACAGTACAGTCTATAACTCTTGTTCTTGAAACTTATTAGGTAAGATGAGATGAGAAAATTGAGATTTTGATCTTGCTTAGAAAAACCAGATGATTGTGTGGCTGTGCAGCTAACAAATCAGTGAAGTGAGCTTGATTGTCTCCACCTCTATCTGATGGGAATAGTAGCTGACCCATATATAATCAGTTTTTCCAGGTCTTATGTAGGCTAGTCAAAAATATGTCAGCTGAAGTCAGGCATGGTAGCACATGCCTTTAATTTCAGAACTCCAGGAGGTAGAGGCAGGAGGATATATGTGAGTTTAAGGCCAGCTTGGTCTCCATAGAGAGTTCCAGAACAGCCGGGGTTACAGAGAGAGTTGGTGTCTCAAAAACAACAATAATTACATGTTGTTTGAATATAGCTTTTGTGCCTTCTGATTGTGACATCACCTTTAAATGATAAAATATAATTTAAAAAAGAATAGTGGGTGGAGGGGCTGGAGGGGTGGTTCAATGGTTAAGAGCATGTATTGCTCCTCTGAAGGACCTGAGTTCGACTCCTAGCATCCAGATCAGGCAGCTCACAACCAGCACCAGGGGAATCAAACCCCAGACCTATAGCTGGGATTATAGGTGTATGCCTCCATGTACTGTATTCTCTTTCTCTTTGTCTCTCTCTGTCTTTGTCTCTCTCTCTATCTCTGTCTGTCTTTCTGTGTGTCTCTGTCTCTCTCTCTTTGTCTCTGTCTATCTGTCTGTCTCTGTCTCTCTCTTTGTCTCTCTCTGTGTGTCTCTGTCTGTCTCTGTCTCTGTCTTTCTCTCTCGAAAAAAAAAATTTTTACTTAGTATATTGTCAGAATACTGCTGGCTTGTTTTTCTTTTTTAATTCCCTACTCTCTTGGATTAAATTGTGTATATTGGATTTTTATTTACATAAATGTTCTTAAGGATTTTAATTATTTAGATCTATTTCAATAAAATACTTTTTTAGTTATTTAAATACTTACATATCTTAAAATTTATGTAGTTCAAAGGACTTAATAATTAAATTTCAATCTTTATGGTCATACAGCTTATCATAAGTAGATAAATGATTAAAGCCAACACCTGAAGGAATAGCATAAACATGAAAGATGACAAGGATTAAAACTAGAAACAGCATAACTATATCTATAGAAGCTGGATATGGTAGCATATGGAGACCTCTGCATAGTAGAGGTCAGCCTTATCTAGTTCTCAGTCAGCCAGACCTACACAACAAGACTTTTTCTCCAAGAAGAAAGAGATAGGTGTAGAATATTATATAGTAAGTAGTAATGATGGAGGCCCCCCCACCGAGTGGGAAGGCTGAATCAGCCAAGTAAAGGAGTAGGAGAAAATACCACTTCTTTTTTTTTTTTTTTTTAAGTTTTAAAATGTGGAACTGAGGAAACTCAAAACTTGGTACTATAATAACATAAAAATGAAGTAAAAACAAGGACTTTTTGTTCTTATAGATAAAAATATAGATATTATCTCTGAGAATAGACTTGGAATTGGGAACTTTGTGGCAAGAATATAACCAGTTATGTCTTCCTGTACCGTTTTGATGTCATTTTTGTATAATACCCATAATATGGAATTTATATTTCTAACCCTATAAGCTTGCATTAAGAACATTGATATTATCTACCATCATGACCACTCTTCTCTATAATCTTTATCATTCCAAACCAAAACTCCCTATAATTTTTGAGTATCAATCTCTTATTAGATTTGTGGCTTGTACATATTTTTCCTATCTTGTAGGCTGCCTTTTACAATTCAGTAGTCTTAATGTGTAAAACCTTTTAATTTTGATGAAATCCAGCTTGTCCTTATTTTCTCCTTTGCTACTTGCCTTTGGTGTCATTTGCAAGAAATTGTCCAAAATAATTTTTTCATAAAACTTTTCTATAGGCGGGGTTTTCTCCATGGTGATGTGTGCTCTGATGATTATAGTGCTCTAGGTCCTGTGAGTCATAGGCAGATAATTTGAAGCTGTAGCCTATCCAGTGGAAGATTGGAAAGCTCTCTGTCTAAAAACCAAGTTAAAGAGACATCTGAGAATCCCTGCCTGTGACAAACATGAATGACCTTAGTGTTTTGTAATAAATATGAAGATCAAGTTAGATAGTGATGAATTTGCTAGTTTTCTTTGTAGTATCATCCTGTTTACTCAGGTAATTAGTTTTATTCCTTCACAAGTCTCTGATGGGGTTGAAGACCAGATAATTTAGTTTTATAATTATGCTTAATTGTTTAGGGGTTAAGGTGTTTTTAGGTCTAGGTAGATGTTTTAAGTTGATAGAGATATGATAGAGATTGATTTACATTCAGAATTTTAGACACACCAAGATAAGAAAGATGTTTTCGCCAAGGCTGCCAAATACAAATAGCCAAAACACTATGAATGTAACATTAATATGATTCCTGATTGTTTCATGGTTCTTCTTATTATATGTAGTTTATTGTATATATGTATAATAATATAAATATATGTGTAAAAAAGAGAAATAATATAAAAATAGACATTTCTAGGGGAAAACATTAAAGTTACTCTCTGAAAACCAATTCCTGGACTTTGATGATTTCACTTAAAGTTGAATAACAATCTGGAACTCATTGCCTGTCTGGCCTATCACATAAAAGGGCATCCATTGTGGTTTGGGTCCCTTCCCAGCCCCTCCTGTTAGTAGTTTGAGTTGTAAAGTAACAATGGCAAAATAACTTTTTCTTTCTGCAGCCTTACTTTTTTATACAGTATGAAGTCCAGGAAGCTGCTCAGCTGGCTATAGAGACCATGAATGGCACTCTGGTAGAAGGTTCCTATATCCGGGTAGGGTGGCTGAAGTCTAGGCAAGGTTTACCACAGCCTGTCTGTTGGGACACTCTGGAGATGCCCTGGCATGGAACAGTGTAATAAATACCTTCAGTTAAGACTCAATATAAAATGGCCTACCACACAACAGGGACATATGCTCAACCATGTTCATAGCTGCTTTTTACATAATAGCCAGAACATGGAAACAGCCTAAGTGTCCCTCAGTAGAAGAATGGACTAAGAAACGGTGGTACATTTACACTGTGGAATACTACTCAGCTATTAAGAACAAGGAATTCCCGAAATTTGTGGACAAATGGATTGATCTAGAAATTATCATAATGAGTGAGTTCACCCAGAAGCAAAAAGAGGCAAATGGTATATACTCGCTTATATATAAACTTTACTTACCAAGAAAGTGGGTCAGAGGAGAGGACATCCTATTGAGACTTTAGGCGAGAGTAGCATGTAAGAATGGGGAAATAGTAGGATCCACAGGGTCCTGGAAACCTACAAGAAGAACTTTATGACAGGCAGATCTGGGTCCTGGGGTCCTCCTCAAACTAAGGCACCAGCCAAGGAGAATATAGGCAGTAAGCTTAGAACCCCTACCCAGACCTAGCCGATGAACAGGATATTCTCCACCGTTGAGTGGAGAGTGAGATCTGACTCTCACACAAACTCTGGTGCCCCTTTTCTGACCATGTCCCCTGGATGGGGAGGCCTGGCGGCACTCAGAGGAAGGATAGCTAGTTACCAAGAAGAGACTCGATATTCTAAGAGCGTATATAGGGGGAGGAGGTCTCCCTCAATCACAGACATAGGGGAGGGGAGAAGGGGGAAGTGGGAGGGAGGGAGGAATGGGAGGAAACAGGGGAAGGGCTAACAATCAAGATGTAATATGAATAAATTAATAAAAAAATTTTTTTAAAGTTATATGGTGTCTCAAAAAAAACCCCAAAAAGTTAAATAAAATTATATTAAAAGTTAATTAAAATTAAAAAAGACTCAATTAAGTTGTTTATAAAAATCAGTCTGGCCTAGCATAGGATCTTCATTGTATTCCTTATTAATTATCCTTATCCCTGAATGGCTTGTTCTGAGTGGCTATTCTAGTCTGCCCATTCCTTTAGCTTTGAAGGAGGTAAGATGGTGGTACTTGTGAAATTCTTTTTGTTCTAGTTAAATTTCAATGGAGGGAGGAAGCAGAAAACTGGAGAAAATATATATGGAAACATGTATTTATAATTTTGTGTCTATCAGTTAAATCCATAATTGGTTCTGTGAAGCACTTATTGGCCTCTGCATGGATTAAGAAGCTGCAAAATTAACTTATTGATGTACAGCATGACTAAGGGTTAGTTAAAATGGTGACTTTGTACCACTAACACCATCTTTCCTTGGTTAGGTGCACAGGCTTGTGAAAGAACTCACCTTGGAGTGTGACATGCTTGTGAATGAGCTAGAGCAAGATTCTGAGAACCAAGGTACTATATATGTGGCTGGAATAAGGGAAACTTAAAGAACACCTGTTGGAGCCAACCTCTTTCCCGGCCTGGAAGCTGTGATCCTGTCTAAAGATGTTAAAAGTAGAACGCAAGGGCCGGAGAGATGGTGGTGCTCAGTGGTTAAGAGCACAGCCTGCTCTTCCAAAGGTCCTGAGTTCAATTCCCAGCAACCACATGGTGGGTCAAAACCATCTGTAATATGATATGATGCCCTCTTCCAGCCTACACGCAGGGTACTGTATACATAATAATAAATAAATAAATCTTTAAAAAAAAGAAGTAGAAGTAAAAAAAAACTACTGTTTCTTGAGTGAGTCGATACTATTAAATGTATAAAACTCTTGAAAGAGATTGAAGATGGTGATAACATGAGATCAGAGAAGGGATTCACCAGTCAAACTCTCCTAGAGTAGCCTAGGCTAGAGCGTCTAATTCTATCCTATACCCATGACTTAACTTATCTATTGATCTGTTTTCCTGGTCCTCAATAACACAGGTTGGGATTTTTCTTGTTTTCAGAGTTTCAGTGCTCAGGTAGCCCTTGAAATTCTCAAAGGCAAGGATTGGAAGTTGAAAGGCAGACATGCCCTAACCCCCAGGCACCTTCATGCATGACTTAAGGACATATATCCTGACCCAGCAATGCCTATGGGGCTTCGGATTGTATCTCCTCTCTTGTCCTTTCATGTACTCCAGGTAAGTGACTGTGTCCTGGGGTCAGTGGGGAAGGTAGCTGCTTGGGTTTCTGGCCTTCTGCCTCTGGAGCAGGTAGGAAAGGCTTACTTCTTGACACTATACCCTTGAAGCCTTTGTTTGTTTTTCCTGTCCTGGCCCCACACCCATCTTATGTCACTCTCCAGCCTCCTCCAGCCCTGGCCATATTTGTTCTTCTCTCAGAGCTCACATACTTTTGCCTGTTTGATAACCACTAAAATCCCATTTTTATTTTTCAAAATGGTTCTGTAAGAAACTTGGAAGGACCAGTGTGGGAGATTGGAGAGCTGAGTAAGTCTTTGGAGATCTAGTTCAGGGTGTCCCAGAGTGTGGTTCATGTACAAGGTAAACTCTGGCTGTCATAGGTAGACTTTTATTGTTGTCTCCACTTAAACTTAGGACTTATATTGAACTGTTCAAACATGTCAGACATGAGATTAGGCAAAATTAAAAGCAAAAATTGACTCATTTTGAAGGAAATGTATGCATAAAGGAGGCATACATAGAAGAGTAGAGAAGGAAGGCTGCTCTAAAGCTTAGGAAGCCTTGCTGTAGTGTCATCCTAAGCAGATGAGAGGCAGAGGTTAGAGCTGGTTCTTGGCTCATCCCTGGTCACAGAGACCCTTAATAGCAAAGGCCAGGCAGGGAACCTCATCAGTGTACAGCTCCCAATCTCAGGGCCCTGTTGGAAGATCCACTCAACAGAGTCAACAGCAGCTCCCTCTGCCACAGAGATCCTGAGCCACTTGAAGTCTGGCGAGTGGGCTAGAGTTTCAGACATATTTTATTCCAGAGCTCCCTGTAGTTTTAGAACCTGGGAAAGTAACTCCAGCTCCTCTAAAGGTGAACTAGAGGCTAAGAGTTCTCTTGCGACTTTGGTCCTAGACTCTGAAGGCAAACCACCCAGATACCCTGGCACTGGAGCCAGAGGATTGAAAAGCTCTACCACAGCCTGAGCCCAAGCACCCCTCTGTGTCATCCTACTGCCAAGAACCCATGATCTGATCCCTGAAATCTGGCTCAAGGAAAGACCTTTAATTGAATGATGTTCAGGCACACAATGAGGGTTTACATGAGTTCTTACCATAGTTCTAAAAAGGAGACATACATTCCTATTTTACTTTTATGTTTAAACTTATTGGTCCTTCTGATGCAGCACATCCCCTTTCAGAGCCTTAGGTCCTCTAACCTGAAGTAAGAAATAGGTACCTAATGTGACAACAGAAGGGCAAGGTGTCCCAACACAGGGCTCAGGCTTAGCTGTGATCAGGCCTACCCGCCTCATATATCAAAAGTATGTTCTTGACTTCCCTGTTCTTTCAAACCTCACTGGCATCTCTGCTTCGTAGGCAAAGCAACTTAAAAATGTCTAATTTTAAGCCTAACAAATACTGAAAGAGGCAGTGTGTGGATCTGATTCTAGCTCCTATTACATATATTTTAACAAGTGACCAAGCTATTTACTCATTATGGGTCTAAACTGGGAAGATGGTACAGATCTATAATCCCAGCATTTGGGAGATTAAAGCAAGATTATGAGTTCAGAGCCAGTCCTAAACTACATTGTGAAAACATGTCTGAAAGCAAAATTCTCTTAAGAGGAATTTGTAGTAAATCAGTGATTTTCCCCCCAAAACATAAAGTATGATACTTTACTTTTTAAAAAATTAATGTTAAGGGGCTGGAGAGATGGCTCAGAGGTTAAGAGCACTGGCTGCTCTTCCAGAGGTCCTGAGTTCAATTCCCAGTAACCACATGGTGGCTCACAGCCATCTATAATGAGATCTAATGCCCTCTTCTGGCCTGCAGGTGTACATGCAGACAGAGCACTGTATGCGTCATAAATAAATAAATCTTTAAAAAAAAAAAAAAAAAGTAATGTTAAGTTCTAAAATATGTGTGAGGGGGTGCTTTTTGGAGTATTTTTCTTTATTATACTTATTCATTGATCTTGGGGGGAGGTGCATACATGTGCTCAGATCATCAGTCATTGGTAAATGCCTTCACCCATTGAGCCACCTTGCCACCTCAAACTGTGTTGTTTTAATGTAAAAAGCTAGATTTAGTACTGCATACCTGTAATCTCAGCACTTGGGAGGTAGAGACAGGAGAATAAGGAGTTTAAGGCCAGCCTTGGCTACTTAAGAAACCTCGGCCACTGTGGGCTATATGTTTGAGTAACATCACCTTAATTTGGGGGGAAGTTGTTGAAGTTCTGGTCTGTGCTGTTGACTTGGGCTTTCTGTCCTTCATCTATGCCTACAATTTGTAGATTTTGTCTTTTTCTGTGTTTTCTTTTGAAACAGGCTCTCTCCCCATAGTCCTGGCTATTGGGATTAAAGGCATGTGCCAGCACACCTGGCTAGATTTGGTCTTTTCATGTTGTCCCACAGTTCTTTATATTCCTTTCATATAGTTTTGTAATTCTTTGTTTGCATGGTCAAATTCTTTTAATGTGTATATATGTGAGTTTGTGCGTGTGTCACATGAGTGTGAGTGTCAGCGCCAAAAGAGAGTAGCCGATCCCCTGGAGCTACTTGATGTAGGTACAAAGAACTGAACTTGGAGCCTCTCCAAGAGCAGTAAATGCTCATAATCACCATCTCTTCATCCTTCATCCCTCTCCTTTAATTTCAGCTCCTAATATTATCTGCTTGATCCCTTGTGGAAAGGCTTTCCCCTGAGTTTCCTAATTCGGTTACTTTTCCTGTTTCATTATAGCTACCTCTTTACTGAATTTGGTTTTCAGATCTTAAACTGTCTTTTCATTTCATTCAGCCACATATTTGTATTTTCCTGGATTTATTCTTATCCTCTGTAAGTTCACTTGAGTTGTTATTGTTATCTTCTGTAAGTCTTTGATGGTGTTTATGATTGTTCTAGTACTGTCCTGTGATCCTCTGGGTAGTTTGTATTGGAGAATGTTTCTATAGGGCTGGTGAGTTCTGAGGGGACATAATGTCTTGTCCTTTCATATTTGTGTTTTGGCAATGTGACTTGGTCATGGAGACATTTTTGTTCGTCGTATGTCTGATTCTAGGCTGCCTCTGTTGACTGGAAGTTTTGTTTTGATTTTGTTGTTGCCCAACAACCTGATTTCAGATCAGGTATCAAGGGTTGCTAGTCAATCCTTCAGATACTCAATGTTGATTTCTGGAGTGGATGAACAAGGGTGATTCCAGTTCAGTGGTGATCAAAAAATGTAGACGGGCTGGAGGCTGTTGGGTGAGCCAGAGTCTTGGGTACTCACCAGGCTAAGCCAGAGTATAGGCTGTATCACTAAAGGTGGGCCTGAGGCTTACAAACATGGCAGGTAGGTGAGCTTTCAAGATACTCATCAGACTCAGCCAGGACACAGGATACCAAGGCAGAGAAGTTGAAGATGGTACAGGTAAGAAGAATCCTGGAGACTCAACAGACTGGGCCAGTGCAGAGAATGTTTTGTCCACTCTAGGCCCCTAGATTTGGCATGATGCAGGCGGGCAAGGATCTTGGAGACTCACTAGACTGGGTGAGCACATGGGACTCTGCCAAACCCTGAATAAATATTGTGCTACATACACAGACTCTGTCAGAAAAAAATTATTCAAATCTGTATTGAGTACAAATGTGGCCATAATGCCTGTTTTAAGTTAACTTACCAAGGTCATACAACTAGTAAGTTTATCTAGAAGATTTGAACCACAATGATCTGGCTCCAGAGCCATGCATAAAAGGCTAGTACTTACTACACAGCAGGTTAACAGTCTGTTATTTTCTGCCTGTCTTGCATCAAAGAGCTCCCTCAGCTCTCTCAGACACATTCATAAAAAGGTGGCAGTGAAGCAACGGGTATTAGATGGCTCCTCAGTTGTAAGCACTCTCCAGTGACATGCACTGTTAAAGAAGTAGTATTATAAAGTTTTTCAGATAGTACTAACAAAGTCTTAAAATGAAAAGGCTAACACTAGTTTCTAAGGACTCAGAGGGGAGATTTTCATTACTGAAATCTGGCTACTTGCCACTGTATGCCTTAAACAAGTTATATCTGAGCCTGTTTCTTTGCTTTGAAAATGAATACTTGTATCGTTGAGCTGCTTATCAAGTGTTTAAAACTGCCCATACTTGATTTGTAGTAAGTGCCCAGTGAATACTGGTTCTTACCATGCTTCTTTAAAACTTCATGACATTGTAACTTAAATGTCTTAGAGTCTTATATTTGAAAAAAAAATAAGGCTTGACATATGTCATCTCTTAAGCACCAAAGCTAGGATATGAATCAGGCTTCTTCACTGAGTACCCCCTCCAGCACGCAGCTTTCCATAAACCTGCCTTAGTGTATGGCACATGCCTACTTAAAAACTTCATCCCATGCATTTATCCCTATAGGTAAAACATGTCTCTATTCTTTACTTATTGCAGCACTTTCGGATCACACCCTGGCCTAGGACTGATGAAAATAAAAGAGGAAGAGGAGAGTGACAACCCAAGCATGGGAGTGTGAGTCTTCTCATGCTTTCCAAGTGCCATTTCACACACAGGAAGTATGACTATACTACAGCCTTTCAAGATGAGGGCAAGCTGTCTATCTTGCAGACAGCTTTGGTGAAAAGTGGAGATACCAGCCAAAGTATATTGTCATGTTCAAAATTTCAATAAATATACAAAATTAAAAACATGTCCTCCTAAGACATAGTGAGGAGGAAATGAGTTCTTTGTGTCTGAGTTTGTTTATACAGGTAGAGATTGGTTCCTGTAGCACTACCATGAGATGGCATATACTGAGAAGACAATAGAAGAAATCCAGCTAGTTTGTCAAATTTCTATCAGGAGTCAACTGCTGAACTGTTGACTCCTTGGCATCTGTCATAAAGGTAAAGAGAGGCTAAAGTGTACATTGACAAGAGCAAAGACAGCGAGACTCTTAGCTTTGTAGTCAAAACCCACTTTTAATCCCATGTTTGGGAATCCCTCCTTCTTGGGATACAGCTGCAGCCATCACTCTTCACCAGCAGGTGTCCCCATCAGACCAGGGCGCCACTTGGAAATGGAAGCTTCAAATGCAGAAAACAGTTAGAAAGTGACTCTGACTGGTAACACTGTCGGAAAGCTGGAGCACAGGTCCACAATTCCTAATTTTGTAGATACTAACTGCTCCAGAGAAAGTGTCACACAAAAAACCTTGCTTTGTATGCTCAGATCCTACAATTTCACATGAAGAAGGGTAATGAGATGCTTATCCAAAAAAAAAAAAAAAGTGCACAAAGTAGACACCACGGGGTTCTTACAAAGGTATGAGTGTGCCCATGCATCCCTTCAAATCCTAGCTTTTTAAAATTAGGTTGTTCAATTTAAGCTAAATACTATTAGTTCAGGAATAGAGACGCTGGTATCTTATAGAATTATGTGGCTTTTTGAAACAGGGTCTCACTATGTAGATTATGCTGGTCTCAAACTCGAGAGATCCACCTCTTTGCCTTCTGGGATGGAAAGCATTTGCCATCTCATCTAGCTTTCAGAATTTACTGTGGAGATAGATGAAGTTGAGTCATAGTTGTGCATGTGTAGGGCTAAAGAGCAGTTTTATAGTTTTGATTCCTGTTGTATAGGGGAAATATACAAAGCTATGCATAGCATTGGAACCAAGCCTGGAATACTATGTGCCAGGATGTTGATAGTACTTCTAAGTAGTAGAACTGGAAAATCATGTTTTACAAAATGCTTTGATATGTAAGGTTCTATTTAAAACAAACAAAACAGGCAGGCTTGGTGGTGCATGCACTCTGGAGGCAAAAGCAAGTGGATCTGAGTTTGAAAGCCAAATCTGTCTGCATAGTGAGTTCCAGTCCACCAAGGCTACATAGTGAAGCCCTGCTTTCAAAAAACAAAAGCTGCATCATTACTTGCTTCATAGTTAGGGAAAAAGAGAATTCTGAAACTTTGGTGCTGGGCACTTAGGGCAGTGTTTAACCTTTAAAATATAGCCTGTGTAAGACTGGGCCCTAAGTGAAACCAAGTACGGGAGTTTGATTTGAGGTCATGACACTGTTTCCTGGAGCCCCTCTGCAGGAGGAAACTTGCATTGTGCTCACTTAAGCTTCCTTTCCAGCTGGGGCTCAACTGATTACCTACCCCTCGAGGCTTCTGTCCTGAAAGACAGTGCCTCTTGTGAACATGGTGTATTAGAACTTCAGCTCTGTTGCTGTGTATTTGGGTCATTCTGACCCCACAGCTGTACAGGGCTAGTAAACACCTACTTTTAAGTATGAGACTTCAGAGTTCCAGTTCGTAGAAAATGTCAAGAACTATTTTCCTATGAGACCCTGTTTAGAATGGAAGATCTTAACCTACTTCATGGTTGTTAGGAAGGTTAAATTAGCAAAAGTCCAGCCTAAGTATTCAGTAAGTGGCAAATGGAATTTTGCAAACTGTTGCAAGAAGCTATTAAAGCTCTCTGAACCTAGGGCACTCCTCTAGCTCCTAAGACTCAAAAGGCTATTTCCTTCAGGATGGATGAAGGTTTCCCCGAGCCCCAACTGCAGAACTGAAGAAATGGACATGGCCCACAAGCCTCTGAGAATTCTGCACACTGTGTTCTTCCAGCTGATGCTCCCACCTTTTGGAAACCAAAGCTGCCAACTTGGCCTCTTGCAAAACACACATTCCATTCATAAGTGCATTTGTGCATTGTTCCTCCCACACCCTTCTAGACAGCCAATGCTGCCTTGGGGAAAAGGCAACCCAAGAGGTTTTTACAGAACTCTCAGTTTGGGTTTGCACTCCTGTGCTTATATTGGGGTTGTTCAGAACACTAAGCCACACTTATTTTTATTTCCTTGCCCCTCTGAAAATGACTTCTTATAAGATAGGAAACAGCATACATTTAAAATTTCAAAGACACTTCCAGCTACTCAGAATCAATGACTGCCAATATTTTACTATCTTAGTACTATTTTTTAAATAGCTGCATGTGATAATATAACTCATAATTTCTAAAATACTACTTTGTTGATTTTGAAGCTGCAGATTATTTTTGCACATACATTCTCGGCAGGTGTTTTTTAAGAAAAGCTACTGTATTAATGCAATATTAATAGTTCTTTTAACTACAGAAAGATTTTTACTGTTGGCCATCATAATCTGTCTCAAATCTTTGCTTGTATGATCCATTAAAGAATAAGTTTCAATTACTGTTTTCTGGAATACCATTTAGATTGACATTCAACTTTTTCAGAAACATTTTGGCCAGACTTCCTTCAATGGGTGGTAAACATCTATTGCTTGTTCTGTTGCAAAGCCAACTTTTTTCATGTTGACTTTTTAAGAGCTTCTGTGGATCAAATACGGTGTCCTTTTGTCAGTCTTAAGTGCTTCTAGGCTGGATGGTCACAGCTCATACCTTCAATCCCAGCACTTGAAGGCACAGAGCAAGTTCTAGGGCTGCCAGAGCTATGCAGAAAAACACTTTAAAAAAAAAAAAATGTGCTTCTAGTTTGCTTTTTAAGGCATAGATTTCAAGTCTTGATTGACCCAGGGATCAATGTAAATACCCACTGGCCAAATCTTACCTATCCTTAACGATTTGACCTCTACTGTTCCTGACACTTGTCTTGACATATAGTAGCTTTCTCTTGTATGTAGATAAGTCTATCCAATTAGATACCTTTGCTTCTTAATTTGGATCAAACCCCAGGGCTAGAGGATTGACATTCGTAACCAACTTGGCCATCTGCTTGGAGGATTTGATAAGTGAAACCAGAATTGAAGTGACTCTTCTATCCCCCTGGACTACTTTTTAGCATATTTTCTTAACAGAAGTCCATTTCACATGCAATTAAGCTCATCTGGTAAATATAAAAATTACTTGCCAATCATTTTAATTGAAAATATGAATTTTTTCATCTTATAATCCATACAGCACTCTGTTAACATGCAGTTGACTGTCTTTCCACTCTATTACTCTCGAACCTGTAAAGCCCTATGTGTGCTTAATAGAAGGGACAAAGCACCTAAGAAAGCAGGCTGGAAATCAATGGGAGGAGCATGGAGCAAGAGTAAACTACGTTTACTAGAGAATGTAGCCAGGCTTATAAACCTTTCCCAACTGAAAAGGCTTTCCTAATCTCCACCCCACACTTACTAGATCTTAGGAGATACCAAGAGGCTA
The DNA here is from genome assembly GCF_903995435.1 of Acomys russatus. NCBI lineage: Eukaryota > Metazoa > Chordata > Mammalia > Rodentia > Muridae > Acomys > Acomys russatus. Next base: position 403,937 of record NC_067141.1, read on the forward strand.
GGAGTCCTTGAGGGACCATCAGTACTTCCATCAAAGAAATGAGCAAGATGGCTGAACAGATAATAACCAGAAAATATAAGTTGGCAACTAAGGGTCTTAAGTCCCGAATTTAGGCAGATAGCTGCCTCAGAGATCTTGTTAAAAATTTCCTCTCCCAATTTGGCACAATAGAAAGTTGAGCCCTTTTAGGGAGCAGCAAGTGATGAGAGATCAAATGTCATGCCACACACATAGTGTTACCAGCCCAGCCCCTCCCCCACCAAACACACACAGGATATAAATAACATCTTTTCCGAGACCCGTAAGAGGGCTTATGGTTGAGCACTATGAGGTATCATAGACTTTTTCTTAAATCCTAACCCTGATGGAAATTCCATTTATTTTGCCGATGAATAAAAGGTAAACTTAATCACTGCAAGCCTGAGTAGATCTAGGGACCATACATTTCACACAGGGCCAACTTTACTTCTTAGGGGAATTGAGTTACTTGAGGTAAGAAAGACAATTTCAGTAGTGGGCATATAAGCAGTCCTGATGCACGGAGATCATCACCTGTGTTTGGAGCTGGGCTTCTATCCTACATGGATCATTTTCCCAAGCTGTTAATACAGCATAGCATCATGTTGGAAAAAGTTTCCAGTGGGTGCATAAACTTTGCCTCAGAATAAATTCACTGTTCTTTGTTTTCTGTAGAAATATCAATAGTCAGGTAAACAAATTTATTGAACCAACAGCAGATAACCTTCAAATTAAAAAAGAAAAAGAAAAAAGAAAAAATACTGTAGACATCAGAGACAAAAATGTGTATATCAAGTTAATATTCAAGGGGCTATTGAAGAGTGCAACAGTGCAGAGAATACAAAAGTATTAACTTCTGTCAAGTTTGTACAACCTCAAGAAACCTATGCTGGTCACAAACCAAGAGGGATCCACAAAGGTGGAGGGTCACATGAGCAGTGGACTCATTGCCTCAGAATATATGCAAAACCAGTTCACCTAAGCCCTGTTTGCCTATTGCTTCAAATTTCCTCTTTGAAACCTAGAACCATACTCAGTGCAGCAGGGAAGAGCAGATAATCAGATTCTAAGGACTGGGGACTAGTATTAGAGGAAAGATACTTTTAGAGCAAATATATTTGTGCTGAGAGAAAACAACAGCTGCTGAATGACTTCTTTTGGCAATGCTCAGGATACTGTGATGGAAGTAGGCATTTATGAGAGCAGGCTGGGTTTCCAAGAGAAACAGAACACAATGGCCCAACACCCAAGTCAGAATTTGATTTTTCAACTAAGCAAACCATGAGCATCTGCGCCCAGTGCTCAAGTATCATTCTTTTAAAAAAAAAAAAAAAGGGGGGGGGGTCGGTCCTGGTGAGCATCCCCAGCATGTAGTCCTGCGGCCATGGGCCACAATTACAGCTTACCAAAGGAATGAACTCGGAAGTGGCAAGAACTTCTGCTCTCCATGACCCAGAAGGGAATATCAATACCATTTGTCCTTAAATAATCCTAATCGACATATTTTGATAATTTTGTTCTTTCAAGTGTTGAAGGTAAATACTGCTTGAGTCCTTCAAGTAAGACCTTTGTCAGTTCAGGTCATCACTAGCCATTCTAACATACACAGGAAAATAAGTCTACAGAAAGAAAGGGGTGGGAGGATAAAAACATTTTAGCAGTAGCTCTCTTTCCATCCCTTATGTGACTATATAACGAGGTCTACCTGCTGCACTGAAGACTCCACTTGAAACACAGCAAACCATACATTCCAATATACAGATCTTTTTGCTTTGTTAGTTTTTGGACAAGTTTTTATCTCCGCAACTTTCCACCAATGTGTAGTCTAAGTACATAATCTATCAGTTCCCTAACCTGATCTGGTCAAGAGACCAGGCCCTCGGAGACAGCACTGTTTCAAGCTACTACTATACGCAGCTTAATCCTTTACTATGTCCATCTAAATATGAAAAATACTGCTTTGCACATTTTCTATTATCTTTCCCTTGGCCCAAAGCTTTGGCTGAAATTTGGATTTTTCAGCCAGCTCTGGAGACTCCATCAGATGGCTACATATAGACTTCTGGATCTAACAATACGTATGTATGTTGATACATCTGCCACGGTGAACCCAGAGCTGCTGAGGCAACCTCCAGAAGTACAGCAAAGTGTCACTAAGAATAATGCATTCAAGTTTGGCAAGGCTAGGGGAAAGAATAAGGTAACCTTTTATCTCATACCAGGTTGCTAATAAATTACTAAGGAAATACCATGGAGACTCAAAAAGTAACTTGCTTTTCAAAAGTAAGCAATTTTCAAACATACTCAGTTTGTGTAGTAATGCTTAGATATTGCAGAATTTCAAAATGGCACCCATATCACACCTCCCCAGTGTCACAAAAACCTTACCTGAGGGACAAACGTTTGGCCACCAGTCACTGCTCATCCACCCAATAAGCAGCAAGCCTATCTGAGGTTGAGAGAAACCGACTTTTGTTTCCCAGAAGTATTAACTACAAACCTAACAGCTCACTGTGAATCTCTTGGCAAAACAAAACAAAACTTCTGCACAGAGAACCCAAAGTCCGTCCCTGACTGTTCCTTTCTAGGGTTTCTCAACAACAGATCATTAATACAACCACAATTCCAAATAGATGGGGGATAGGGGGCAGGCACTGGGGTTAGAGAAACTGAGCAATCAGTTAAAATCTACCCAGTGGGGAAGGAAGCTAGTTCCTTGAGTCCATGGGGCCATTTGCACACTCCCTCTCTTGGCACTCCCCTGTCATACACCCTTTTTCTTCTCTGGGAGAGAAAGCCTTCCTGACTATAACACTCTATCTACTTCTTCCCTCATTGGACTTCTATCCAATCCAGAATTAGGAGTAACTGCCTTGATGAAATCTTATCCAACTGTTGTAATGTAGCTGTGCCCTCAGAAACTGCTGGGTCCCTGGATACTTACTGGAGGACTTTGTCTTATTCTGGCTAGAAGAAAGGGGCACATCTTGGCCTTCCAGCAAGTCTTAAGTCTGTGGCTGATTTGCAGGTTTCTTTTCTGTCCCTCAAGAAAGGACAATTGTGAGACTTACAAAAAATGTTCCCTGTGTCAATTCCAATTTTAGGAAATATGACTATCATCTCTTTAAATAATCATCTTTATAAACATAGGAGCCCAGGGCTGTACCAAAGAGTACTCATAAAGAACTCAAAGCATGCAATTCTTGCCCAGGTTGAGAAACATATACCCAGGATTTGGGGTAGATTAATCAAGGGAGAAAATTCCAAATATTTTATAGACATTTCTTCATTGTATCAAGAGTATAAATACTTTTGTAACTTTTATTTATTAAAAGATTCCCTTTTTAATCTGTCCAAAGTGTTGGAAGCTGAACTGTACAAGCTCCTGCCACCGACTTTCCAGTACAATTTTTTGTGGATATTTTTAATGGGAAATTATCAAGAGGGTCCTTCTAGTGGAACTAGGTAGGACAAAGTCAGCTCTTCAGGCCCTGGTGGCAGCTTGACCAAAGCTAGCCTTGTAGAGTGAGCATGTGGAGTCTAGATAACTGTTTCCTTCTTCCTGTGAACAAATTCATTCCTGTTCTCTTTAGTGAAAATGTCCAATTTCATATACAATAGCCTCCGTTTATGATGCTCCCTGGCATCATCTTAAACTACAGATCAAAGGCAGCTCCTTCTTTTATGGCCAGTTTTAGCAGACAAATAAACAAAGGGATATAGATACATATATGTGTATATATATATATTTTATAAAGGTAAAATATATACATATCTTATATATGTATATATACATATCTGGGGTAAGGAAAGGAGAGGAGGGTCATGTAAACCTAAACAGTCATCACATTACCCCAAATGAGCTTGACATTAACAAAAAGATAATAAATAACTCCTGGGGGGTTAAGTGACAACATGGGCGCAGCAAAGAGGGAGAGAGGGCACACATTTAATGATTCAATACACTTGGATTAATCTGTTTGGCAGAGTTCAGGCCAGCCTCAGGCTTCTGCACTTGCCAGACAATTAAGCTGATGATACTCAACAAAAACTAAAGGGGGGAAAAACAAACAACAGTCTGAAGCAGAGCTCCAAGCCATAGCTTTCTTGCAGGCACACTTTTCTCACCACCCGGAACGGAAACTTTGGCTCCAAGGCAAATGAAAAGGGAGGTGGGGGGGGGGGGGGGGGGGGGGGGGGCAGTATTTCCACTAATGACATGAAAATACAAAAACATCAAAGAAAACTATCAAAGAAGTCTACTTCCAGCAAAACTGAGGTAGCACTGCTTTCTCTGCATTCAATGCTTAAGTGGTTTTCAGTACAATGTGTTCTAACAAAAAACAAAACTGCTCACTTGACTGACAGGTACAGATTGATGATGATGGATAAATTAAACATGAAATGCAATAGGTCAAAGAAGGAATGAGCAAGAATTGAGGGAGATAAGGGCTTTGGATAAATTAGCTTAAAGGGACGGGGTGGGTGTCAGACTGCAAATGCTCTTGACTGGCCTTGGCTCTTCAAGAGCTTCAAACTGTCTAGAAATTAATGCAATGTGGCTAACAGTTAACACTGTATTCATGTCTGTGTAAATCTTTTAAAATAATTGTCACAACCTAAATTTAACCATGTAAACAACACTACACACAGTACAGACCTGCCCTGAAAAATAATATGCAAAACTGAGATCTGGCACTGTATCATTTTGTAATGTTAATTCAACCTAACATTCCCACTCCCCCACCCAGGCCTACACCCTCCCCCACAAAAACAAAACAAATCTAATAAAGTTGTGCAAGAAATGGCAGGCTTATTCTATCTGAAGGCTTCAAAAAAAAAAGGTACACAACATGTAGCCAGGTTCAAATATTTTGGGGGATTTCCCACCCAAAAAGAGAAATAACCAAAATAACCAAATAAATGAAGAAAGTGCCTAAAACATGATACAGCATTTTAGAGCCCTTTCAAATACAAGGCAGAGAAAGGTGTAAAGTAGAAAATATCCGGATCTTCAGTAATTTCCAGAAAGGTCCAACTCCTCACTTGGCTGCAGGGCAGCAGGCAGATCCTCAGCGCTGCTCCTGGAACAGAGCGACTAAGTCTGCTCCTCCTCCGGACACAAGCCCTCGGGCCCTGAGCTGAGTGCACCTCTCCCTTCCACTTCTCTTTTCCTTCTCTCCATTTCCCACTCCACAAAGGTATCAAAGAGACTCGGCCAGGCCTCATCTTCACTGTAGTTGCTGAGGTCGGGGCCAATCACCTGAGTGAAGTTAAGAAACATGTTCCAAGTGTCCCGGGAGATGCCCTTGATTCCCGAGGGGTTCTCTGTTAGGAAATTTAGCCACTGGTCCAACACCGGAGGGTTGTTCTGGGTAAATACTAGTTTCCACAGGGCAATAGCTATTTCACGATGCAGTGACCGCTGCCCTTCTTCAGAGTCCAGGCCAAACTGAAATGTAAACCGGTAGAGATCCTTGAATTTATCTTCTTGTTTGGCTTCTGTTAAGAGGCTAGGGAACCGTGCACAGATCCCATCAATGCTGTCTGCACTTATTGCTTTACAGCCGTCAAAAAACTCCTTCCTGCAACAGGTAGGAAAAGGTACAGTTATTAAGTGAAAATGATGCCGTGTATGATAAGGCAAGACAGCAACAGTAACAACAGCTAACTCCCCACTCCCACCCCGCCAGGCCCTGGGAAGGCAGAGACAGGAGGATCTCTAAGTTCTAGGCTAGACTGGTATAAGCAGTGTTCCAGGTCAGCTAAGCTGTATTCAGACCCCACCTCAATTAAGTAGGTAGGTAGACAGACAAAGAATAGGTAGATGATAGATAGATATAGATAAAAACAATGCTGAAGAGATGGCTCAGTGGTTAAGAGCACTGGATGCTCTATCTGACACACTTCTGGCCTCTGAGGGCACTAGGTACACATACACATAAAATAAAATGGAACAACAACAAACATCTTTGGGGGTCTGGCAAGATGGTTCAATACGTAAATGTACTTGCCACCAAGACTGGTAACCAGATTTTGATTCCAAGGGCCCACGTGGTAGAGGAAATCAACTCCCTCAAGTTGTCCTCTGGCCCCTTCACATTTAAAGCACAGCACATGTGCATGCATGCATATACACACCCCAAAAATACGTAGTTAAAAAAATTTAAAGCCAGGCAGTGGTGGCATACACCTTTAATCCCAGCACTCAGGAGGCAGAGGCAGGCAGATCTCTGTGAGTTCGAAGCCAGCTGGTCTACAACATTAGTCCAGGACAGTCAAGGCTTCACAGAGAAACCCTGTCTTGAAAAAAAAATTTTTTTAACTCTATTTTTGTTTCTATTGTTTTATGAGATAGGGTCTCACTATGTAGCCCAAATTAGCCTTGAATTCGCTACCCTTATGCCTCAGCCTGCTGAGGGCTGGGGTTGCAGACATGTACTTTTTAGAATACACTTTGCAGTTTATATAAGGGTTTCACACTGTCTCAGGAACTGTGCAAGCTACTGAAGTGATGAAGCATCTGATCTACGGAGCAGGCCAGATAAATTAGCTGGGTTTTAAAGTTCCTTCTGCCAGGCAGGTACAGTGGCTCACACCTTTAATTCCAGCACTCAAGAACCAGGCAGATCTTAGAGATTGAGACTACCTTGCTCTACATATCCAGTTCCAGGCCACTAGGGCTATACAGTGAGAACCTGTCAGTAAATAAATAAATATAAATAAACTAAGTAACTAAGTAAGTCAGTTCTTATTCATAACCCAGGACTCTTCAAACCATGGCCTGCCATTACCCTGCCATAGCGTTATACACAAGCAAACAACCTCAATATGGATGCGTAACTTTGACAATTTGTGCAACTGCTGCTTAATAACGGGGGTCAGCTGTCCCTGCTGAGGCAACAATCTGAGAGCTCCGAGAGTGGTAAAGGTACATCCCCAGAGGCACTTGATCTATAGACATTTAGTGCCTGGCAGACTACAGATAAGGAGGGAACTGACATGTAAAGGAGTAAGAGGCAAGTTCTGAGTGGCTGTCAGTGGGTTAAGCAGCAGCTTAGCAACAAGGCTCACACTGCTTAGTCCTTATTTAATTTCAGGCAGAGGGTTGGCGCCCAGTAACTTGGGCTGCCTCTTAGTGTTATGATGAATTCACATGTGGCCCACCAGTCAGGCAGCACTCTACCCTGTGAGGAGAACACAGGATAGCATATGTCAAACAAGGAAACTGTACAGAGACACAAATCTGAGTCTTATCCACCAAGAGGTCTACTCAGTAGTTCTGTTCTAAGTTTCAGGCCCATGCAGAAAGTTAATTCCTTAGGAGAATCTAGGAAGTTCTCTGAATTAGAACTACAACTCAGAACACTTAAGCTTTAAAAAAAAAAATGGACAGAAAGGGGAGAGGGGAGTACTTGCCCCCAAATCTGTGAAGCCAGCCCAGCTCTGTCCTAGCTGGCACCACTACCCACTGTCACTTTCCTCCTCTGCTCAACCACAGACATGAAAGCTTTTGTGTGTGACTAACCTGGTAAATTTGCACATGGTAGCAGCCTGAAACTTCCAGGCCAAAAGCAGCACTCGAAATTCCGTAGGATCAACACACAGGTCATTGCAAAAGCGCTCCATGCCTTCCTCCAAAATTGCATCCTCCCGCTCGTCCTTGTAGCGCCTGAATAGTTCTTCCAACCTCTGCAAGGAAGACTCCTCGGTATTGGTCTTGGACTCCCTCCCAGCATCTCCAGAAGATGTTGGCAGCTGGCAGGCCTCAGTGGCAGCCTCTGCTTTTTTGGTCCCATTAACAAGGATATCCCCAGCTGGTTTGCCACAAGGTGGCACCTGTTCCTCACGGTGGCCAGCCCCCCGCCTGCTGTGTGACTTGCTACTGGGGTCCCGGTCTCCATTCTTGCTGCCCAAGGTTGATGAAGGATTCTTGCACTTGGTGACACACTGGCCCATGGTGGTGGTGGCCTGGCCTCTAGAGCGGCCCCCTCTGGATCAGATGTCCTCGCTGCCACTGGCCCATGTATTTCAACATGCCATCAGTTAGAGGAGCCGGCCAACCTGGAAGGAAATTACGAAGTAGTCACTTCTAGGCAAAGGAGTGAGGTATAGACACTACACTCTAGAACTGTCCACCAATGACTGTTATTTTACTGAGGTTACAATGAGCCAAAGGAGACCCCAGCTCACCATTACCTCTCCTATAAGCCTGCTTGCTCTTGTTGCTTACACTTGGAAATGGAGGATAAGGGACATATGGAGAGCCAGCATGGGAAGCTCCTAGAATCTTTAAGGTAGCATAGGTTACAAGTCTGATTCATTTTCAGAACACATCAAAGACTACAGTTGTGATTGGATGTTCCAGAGGAAATATGTCTTGCCATCTTTTGCCTTCACATAAGAAAGTTATCTGGACCGGAGTTATGCCACAAGTTGATCGCCTTCTTCTATACCTAGTACCTAAATGTTCAGATTTCAACAAAAATTGTTACAATAGGTCTTTTCTTCCCAGCATAACACAAGCAATACCTTGGAGGATAAATTACCTTGGCCTGGTAGCCATGGCAACTAATTGAGCAGAACAATACGGAGGTAGCTAAGTCTCTGATAATGGTAATGGAGGGAGCTGGCAACACTCTTTAGCAGGAATCATGGAGAGTAAAAGGAGCATCACCCCACCACAGTCATCCCTCCTCCCTCCCTCCCGCAGATGCTATCGTATGTCAGGAGTGGAAACTTAGCTGAGAGCCGGACTCCATGAAGAAGCTTCCATGAAGTCCTCAGCAATAAGGGGCTGTAGCTATTTTAGGGTCACTCATGTTCCTGAAAGTAACCCTCACCTGAGCTCTGTTAGGAAGCCAAATATATACACTGTTTGCTTTGTCAAGATGGATTCTGAAGGAACAGAGCAAAGAGGCCATATCTACGCCACCTTTAATCTCATAATGGTCTAATGGTGAGGTGCAAAGTGTCAAAACTACAAGCAGGGGCCTAGCCAAACAAGAAAGAAAAATGTGTCTGATCTCTCTGGATTCAAACAGGTATACAGTCCTAACTCCACCCTGCTCCACCCACCTGTATGGAGCCTATATTCCAGGTACTTTCCCAGGATAGGTGTGTCTCCATACTCAATATATCTCTAGAGAGATAAACTTGCCAGATCAAAAGATAACCCTGACACTGAGAAGATCCTCCACTGTGTATTATTTGTTGTAACTAAGTTTTTATACGAACTGCTAGAAATCTGTGTACAAAAGCAGAAGCAATTTTTAATGTCTACTCAGGACTCATTCTTAATCGTCAACTACTTTGCTATAATAGAAAATCCATGTATAATTTAGTACTTGGGAAACTCTGCCAGCTGTTAGAACAATGGCAGCCCCTGACTCCAGGAGCCAGAAGTGTAACAAGGAAAGCAGACACTAGACAAAAATCAGTCAGTCGGACATGGGCCTCCCACTTCTAAGGAATCTTCATGGCCATTTATGGTGCAAATTCAGAACTCTTAAGAGTCTGGTATTGGGGCAAGCAGCAGATGTTAAGAAAGGCTGAATAAACAAAAACAAATGAAAAAGTAAACAACAGCTCCTGGACAAACTGGAGTTACTTTCTAAAGGAACCCTAAGAGGAAGCAGTGAGTGTGGGCATCTAAAAGGAGCCACAGTCATTCCTGTAGTGACGCAGACTCCTATAAGGGTGTGTCCTTTTCTGCAATCTCAGACACAAGGCATGTCTACACATGCCCTCAAAAGAACTGCAGTTTCGATTTGTTTTAAAAACAACAACAACAAAAACCACAAAGAAACCCTTACAAGAGCTTTGGCTGTGAAAAGTGACAGACCCAGACATAGCTTCTCACTGGCTGTTCATACTTCAAGCATATAGTAAGTCATAAATGAAATCTATTCAAATTTCAAAAGGCAAGGGTTAATTCTTGGAAGACCATCATATAAGAGAAGCAACTGTTCCGGCAGAATTCTCTCCAAACAAGGAGGACTGTAGCATGTGGAGGGTCTGGTTTCCAGATTTGTGTCTCTAAAGACTGGATTGCTGAAAGAAACAAAAGGCCCAAACTTACACAAACCCCACATGCTCACAGACTGGCAATTCTAATTCCCAAGTGTGGTGACTCACCAGTGTTTGCTGCTCAGCTCCTGCTGCAGGAGGCCCCTCAACCGGGTTAGGTAAGAGGATTTCCTGCCCTCCATGTGACCCACCTACCCAGCTCACTCACCCCACCCCCACTGGATAGATGCTTTAGTACAGCAGCTCCCTCCAAAGCTTGGCACCAAGGCCTTCAGGTAAGGGCAGAACAGATGGGGCTCCCATAGAGGCCTAAATCCCATTTACGCTGCTGCGCCTCCATGTAAAAGCATCTTTGATGACCTGATGCAATGGAGCCAGTTGCAACCTGAAGGCTTTTAACATGCTCAACAGATGAGAAAGAAGAGGGGAAAAATCAATGCGAACAGATGATCCATCAGCCAGTGACAGAAGGCTGGCTTTCTCCCATCATGGTTCTTTTCTTTGAAAGGTTTCCATTCTAGTGGGATGGAACAGGCATCTCAGGACAGTCAGCTGGTGGGTACTGCTCCTCTTTCTCTGAGTTTCTCCACACCCAGTCACAGCAACCAGCCTGTGTTCAAAAGGCTAGCAGAATATTCAGTCTTTCTAAAGCTGAAGGTCTCATGGCAATCCTCAAGTACTGAGCATCTGATACAGGGCAAAGCTCTATGCTAACTAAGCAGTTTAAGAACATTAGCCCATGTGCCCTCCTCACTGTAACCCCATTAAAGACAGGGAAACTGAGCCTCTGTACAGTAAACTTGTCTAACATCACAAAACCTGGAATGTTTAGTTCAAGAAACCACGACCTGTATAAATGAGCCCACATCTGGCAAAACACCATGGGACAGCACACTGAGGAATGGGCCCTGAGTTCAGGAGCAACAATACAGCAACCTCAGGATGATAGCACATCTTAACCATCACCACCAGAGCACCATTATGTTTGCACCCAGTGATCAAGAACATCCTTAGCACTGCCCTCTCCTGGGCCAGGCAAGGCCAGCTGCCATGATTCCATCAAGTATGATACCCTTGGACTCAGCTCCCCAGTTAGGGGAGGGAGGGATATGCTAGTCCATTAGTCCACTTGCCCTAGATCTGCTCCATTACATCAGTGTGGTGAAAACTCCAGCCATGAAACTGAGCCCTAGCTCTGTGACTAACACAATTCCCCAAATCTGTTGACATAGTTTTGCACATGGGCGTCAAGAAAAGCAGATAAGAGTACCTGGTACATAGAGCCAGCCCTACCCCATAGTCCTTTCAGAAAACAGTCTTACAGATGCTGTTGAGATGGTTCAATGATAAAGGCACCTGTCGCCAGGTCAGGGACAACCTGAGGTCAATCTCCAGGACCTATATGGTGGAAGGGAAGAATAAATTTCTGAAAGTTGTCCCAGACCACACAGAAGGTATGGTGTTTGTGTGTGTGTCTGTGTGTGTGTCTGTGTGTGTGTGTGTGTGTGTGTGTGTGTATGCATGCATGTGCACACACACAGTCTCTCATTAATAATATTTAACATTTTTTACTATTATCATTATTAATAATAATTTAAATGGCCAGGCATAGTGTTACATTCGTTTAATCCCAGCACTTGGGAGGCAGAGACAGGTGGATGTCTGTGAGTTCAAGGCCAACTGGACCTACTTAGTGAGACCCAGTTTCAAAAAACCCAAACAGTCTATCACATCACTGACCATATTCAAAAGCCCCAAGGTTCCAGCACATGGAGAATCAGCCTCTCCATAGGAAGGATTTCCTTGTGATTGATCCTCAATAAAATCAAGCTGTGCCTCGTGAATACTTTAAATTGTTAGCCATGCCCTTGTTCCTAACCTGAGGCAGGCTTGCACTTGCCTCTTTCATCTACCTCTATAAGTCTGCAAAGACAGGATCTCTAGCTTTCTAGGCAATTACACTCAGTTAATGGTAGCGTCTTCCCAGGTGGCTCTCCTCCCTCCCTCTGCCACCAGCTGACAGCCTCTGCACAATTCAGACACTCAGTGCCAAGTTTCCAAAAACAACACAATTATTAGTAATGAATATCACCTTCTACAATATTTGCTATATTGTATACTGTAGCAGTAGTATGGAAACATAGCTCTGTGAAGTAATTATTGAATTCCAGGAACCTAAATGGCAGCACACTGAAGTCAGGGAGTCTTGCTAGGAAAGGAGAAAATAGTACAGTTAGAGAGGTGGGGTGAAACAGTGATGGCGTCTATCAACCAAACCTATCAGTCAGCAGCTCATTCCATTGCACCTAAGAGGACTGTTGAGTGGAGGGAACAAGATAATCCACGTATTTGGCACACAGAAGCATTCAGTGAAGGGTCGGCCTCTGTAATTACTATTATTACTGCCATTGCCAAGTCGCTGACAGACTCAAGCTTCTTTTACCGAAGGAAGTGATCTTTAGTAGCCAGCCCAGCCATGCCAAGTCAAATGTGTCTTGCAAGTGACTGCTCTCCTGCTTTAGCTATGTGGTGCTAGTGGGTCAAATACAGCCAAGGATAAGGAGAGGTGGGATAAGGGCTGAAAGAGATAAAGGGGTGGGGTGGAACCATTCACACATACAATAACTGGGGAACAATTTCTAAATCTTTATACTCCTTTGGATATTTATTTACCAGACAGGAAATTTGTTTAGCTTACATAGAATCAACATCAGTCCCCAGTTTTTTTCATTCAATTTAAGCTCCAGCTGCTCCTGCCTCTTTCCCTCCCTTCTCTGCACATCAGCCTCCAGAAGCCTTCTTCCTGTGCCAGCCCTGGCTGCCATTCCTAAGGACAGGCTTGGCTGCTTGCCCAGATCAGCCTCAGCCTCAGGCCTGAAGCAGGCACTGCTAGGCCCTCAGGGCAGTCCTTAGAGGCCTGCTGTCCCTGGAGGTGTTCTAGCTCCAGCTGCCTATCTCTTTGGTAGTTCCACGAGGTAACAACCAGGCAAGCATGTCTTCAAGTGGCTTGCTCTGGGTTGCTCAGCCAACCCACAGTGAGGACTAACCCACACTGAGACCCGGTGCAAATAGAGACAAGAAAAGGGAGGCGCTGGGAACTGCAAAGGATACATGATAGGGACTCAGAAGGACGATAGCTGTGGGCCCAGGGCCCAGATGCACTTTTATAACAAGCCTAAGAAATAAATGGCTGAAGCTATTATATATTTGAAAACTATGGCTTCTTAATTACTACACAATCAGACTACAAAATAAAACCAGCCTGCCAGACTTTACCGAGAAGATTGTAGAGAGGTAGGTCTTGTTTGGGTTCTAAAATGACAATAAGCAGAAAATGGAAAGAGAAGGCCAATATGGTTGGTCCACGCAATTAACATACAGTATTAACTACATTTTAAAAATCATTATAGGGAACTAGGGAGATTGGCCCATCATAAAGTGCCAGCCACAAAAGCATGAAGACTTCAGTTTGGAGCCCCTGCACCCCTGTAAAAGCTGAGGGTAGTGGTCCATGTTTGACGCCAGTGCTGGGGTGTTGGGGGTGTTAGACAGTGAAGCTTCCTGGGGCTTGCAGGCCAGCCAGCCTAAGTACATCACTACCCTCCAGGGCTAATGATAAGACCTTATCTCAGAAAATATGGTAGAGAATGACACCTGACATTGGCCTCTTTACACATGCACGCATACACCACCCACACATCCACAAAGTATTACATGTATTTATTGAGAATGATGTGAACTGCTATGATGATTTTACATCTCTGTAAGTTAGACAACATTTTCTTCATATAAAAGAATAAGTGAATAAACTTCAAGGAGTTGGCTTGAAGGAACCAGTCTGACTCCACACTCTCTATGGCAGGCCTTGTTTACTCTTCTCTGCTATGATGTGTGCCAGACATGCCAGACCCTCTAGGAAGATGATGAGGGCCCAGGAGGAAATGTTCGTTATTAACCCTGAGGATGTCTTGGACTGTCATCCAGGACTTCCGTAAGCAATGTATCCCTTCAACAGCTCATTTGGCCTCGCTGAATTTCTGCGATTCCAATATTAAAACAAGTGGACTAGACTTGTCTTTTCAAAGTTTATTCTGGGGCTACTTTACAAATTCTCGGTGTTAAAAGAGACAGCAATTTTGATATGAAGCTCCCTAAAGACAAGAAATTGTCGTCCTTAATAAATGGCTCCCTCCCCTTGATTCTTCTTGCTCATACTATCGAAGCCCAGCCCAAAAGGGTAAAAACAGGTAACTCCAATCTGAACAGTGAGGTGATGGACACCATGAGCTTTCCCCTTCATCACTTTAGTTTGAACTCTTCAGAGTCAGCAATAAGACCCCGACGCATGGCGAGCAGCTGTGCCCTATTCCTCCCGCACCCCCACCCCAAGCAGCCCAGAGCAAGCTGTACTTGGTTGGGTCAGAAAGGCTGCTCAGAAGAAAGCTGTGTTGGCTGCTGACAGGGAGCCTGTCACCACAGGAACAGCCTTGTGAAATGAGGAGCTAAAAATCAGGAGGCAAATACTATACCAAAAAACAGTGTCACCAACGTGTGCCAAATTTGCCCTAAGACTGTCTGGACAGAAGCAACCAAGCCCAATGCCTGTCTCCATTTTTTTCCTATCTAGAGTCAGGTCTATTCTGCAGCAAGATGCTGCTGATGCTTGCATTCCCAAATAATAGCAATCTGAAATTCATGTTTCCATCTGCCATCAAAGTAACTGTAGAGCTAATTGAGTCCACTTTGCTACTTCTTATCGAATATGAAGACCAGAACATGAGCACATGAAATCCTCAGCTTTTGTACTGCAGGCAGAGGCTGAAGTGACCATGCTGGCTGAAGCCATCCTCTAAGCCCTAGAGAGTCTCCAGACAAGACCACAAGAGACTCCTAGTCCCACCTGGCAGCTACAGGCTCTGAGTGGCCTTTTCAAAAAAGACTGAAAAGTAGGCACTGCCCAGTTGTAAATGACTCCTAGGAACCTACCTGCAGACATAATGAGGAAAGACTGAGGGATGGCTAGTCTCACTTGGAACCTGGGGTGTGAAGAACGATCATCTTCAGAGCGAGTAGGTCTTACCAGAGCTACCTGATGGGGAAAGCAATTTCCTCTGCCAAAAGAAACAAGACCTGCCTGTTTCTATGTTCATGGTTTTAAAGGTTTTAAAGTCCTAAAATGCCTTATACTAGCAAGCTAAAACTGCAGCTCTAGTTAGGGTTGGTTAGGACTTGCTACACCAACCAATCTTAATGCAATAGGAAAGAGACATAAAGGAAGGAAAGAAAAATAATTTTTAAAAGAAATAGATGTACTAGTTATATTTTTAGGAAATACCCTTGAGTCACATGACTTAACACCATGCAGCTTGGCACAAAGTCATTTCTTTACTTTTATTAGTTTGTCACTGGTCCTTAAGTGTCACACTTCAAATAATGATGTCTCCATCAGTAATTAACCATGGTCACAATGGTGGTACCATCAGATCCCAGTGCCAGCACAGTTACCCAATGCTGTAGAGAAAGTGTTTACTTGTTCATGATGCTGCTGACATAGATAAGCACCATATACTGCCAGCTGTAAAAAGTATAGCACATACACTTATGTACAGTATATAGCAGTTACATGGCTGGGCTACATTATTTATGCTACTCTTCTGTTGTTAAAAAGTTACTGTAAAACAGCATGCTGTGAGACTCCGGCAGCAAGCTCATACATGTCACATTAACGCAAAGACGAACTCAATCAGAATCCATCCCCTTAGTTAAGCAGTTTATGACTAGATACTACTGGGACTATATATCTAATTATGGCCTGAGGACTTCAGCCAGTGTGACTGGCTAGTCTGAGGGCTACTTGCCAAACACAAGCAAGCCAACCCAAACACATGCCACATAAACTTTCCAAACACAAAATAATGAAGCATTTCAGTCTCTTGGCTTTAGAACTGAGTTGCATGTTTACCCAAAATAACCAAAACTGGGCCTTCTCATATCACTGGCTCACAGTGAAGTTTTTCCTTTTCTCACCATCAGAGTTCTAAAGCAGGCCTCACTCCCCAAGTATATGCAAAGGGGGCCTGATGAGGGAGGCAGTGGATTTCTAGGTTGGCCAGGATATTAGTAACTTTTCTAGTTGGTATTACCAAATACCTAAAGAAGGAACTTAATGGGAAGAAAGATAGATTCTGACCATCCCAGAAGATATGGTGGGTCCACCCTTGAAGCAGGAGTGGGAGGCAGCAGCTCCTCACATCTTGGCAGATGAGGAAGCAGAGAGCGCAGACTGGAATCCAGAGTATGGATCACCTTCCAACCTTGCCTCAAGATACCACCTCTGCTCGAAAGGCCTCAGACCCAAAGGTTCCCACAGCCTTCCACATCAGTACCACCTGCTGCCTGGGGAGGGGGGAATGCGCATTTCATATTCAAATTGTAACAGTCACTCCTTTGTTTCTCCCCCAGCTTTCCCAGTGACATTCCTTGTTTAAAGGCAGAAGGCTGTCTTGGGTTTGTAACTCCTTGGTACTATAACAAGAATGGCATGCCTGCCACACTGGCTGTATGTATGCTGTTAGACATTAACTCCTTGCTTCAGGTAGGCATATGGATATCTGCCACCCAAGAACTTAGCTGGTCAGAGCTAATTAAGTTCTTAAACATCTTATTACCACATGAGCTGTCCATTTTTTGGTCGCCTTTCAATGAGTTCAGCTGAAAAGTAGTTAACTGAGGATGAGATTAGATTTTTGCATTTAGTAAAACGCAAGAAAGGATATTGTGAAATAAAGCAAAAGATGAGGAAAGAATCTGATAGAAAAATGATAAATGACTGCTTACAGACGTCTTAAAGGGATACTTCAATGATCACACAAGTACAGCTGCATTTTCTAGAGTCATGTGGTTTCTAAGTAAGTTCAAGTTCATCACATGATAACTGATCAATTTTTCAGTGCTTTCTCATCTTTTATAGAGAAAATCTAAATCCATTATAAGACCACACATACCAACTTCTTCCTAGAGGCCCATGATGGAGGCTGACTGCTAATGCCAAGCAGACAGGAAGAAGGAGGAACAAAAAAACATGCACAGTAAAAGAACTCCTCCTTTCAACCACATCCGTAACCTGGTCAGGAACGTCCATGACTACTGCCAAATCAAAAGTGCTATATATTTACTCTAGAAAGGCCAGAAAACCAGTCTGTCTGTGTGTGTGTGTGTGTGTGTGTGTGTGTGTGTGTGTGTGTGTGTGTGTGTGTGTGTGTGTGAGACTTATCCCAGAATTCTGGCTAATATAAAGGATATCCTTTCTGTGTTTTAGTAAGCATATGCAGAGGATACATACGATATTCATTAAACTTATAAACAAGTAGGCCATATTGTACATCCTCTTTTGCACCCATTTCTACTCAACACTTTTCATAAACATCTTTTACTCTCAAAAAAATTATGTGGCCAGTCATGGTGGCGCACATCTGTAATCCCAGCACTCTGGGAGGCAAAGGCAAGCAGACTGCCATGAGTTGGAGGCCAGCCTGATCTACAAAGGGAGTCCAGGACAGGCAAGACTACACAGGAAAATCCTGTCTCAAAAAAAAAAAAGTCATGTGTATTGATAAACATATGGGGACTGTGTATACACGTACACATAAAGGTTGTAGCCAAAGGACAACCACAAATGTAATTCCTTGGGCGCTACTGTCTACCTTGTTTTTGTTTGTTTGGCTGGGTTTGTTTTGGGATCTTATTCTATTTTTATTTTTTAAATTATGTGTATTCATATGTGTCTGTGTGAGAATATGTGCAGTTTTCCATGGAGAGGGTATCAAATTTCATGGAGCTGGAATTACAGGTGGTTTTAAACTGCCTGACATGGGTACTGAGAGACTAGAACTTGGGTCTTCTTCAAGAGCAATAT
This sequence comes from Acomys russatus, assembly GCF_903995435.1. Taxonomy (NCBI): domain Eukaryota; kingdom Metazoa; phylum Chordata; class Mammalia; order Rodentia; family Muridae; genus Acomys; species Acomys russatus. The sequence goes on from NC_067141.1 coordinate 421,899, forward strand.
ACACTCTTAACCACTAAGGCATCTCTCCAACCCATTTGTTTTACAGACAGGGTCTCTCACTGCCTTGAACTGATCAAGTAGGCTGGCCAGTGAGGACCCTGGATCTGCCTGCCTTTCCTTCCCTAGGGCAAGGATTAGCACATGCCACCATACCTAGTCTGTTTGTTGTGATTTTTAAAAAATATTTATCAGTTCAGTGTATGTGTATGTATGAGAGAGTATATATGTGTGTGTGTGTGTGTGTGTGTGTGTGTGTGTGTGTGTTAATTCTATTTCCTCCACCAATACAGGCTCAGGAATTAAACTCAGGTCATCAGGCTTTGGTGGCAAGCATCCCTACCTGCTGAGCCATCTCAATGATCCTACACCTGATTTTTTCTTTTTTTTAAAAACATGGATTCTGGGATTACTGAACTCAGGGCCCAGGCTTGCATAGCAAGCACATTAGTGGCTGAGCTACCAACATAACCCTCAACAAAAATTGTTATTGCCATTAGTGCTTCAGACAATTCACAAAGAATTTATAAGGCTATTTAGAGCCTACTATTCTATCTGTCAAAACTCTGGTATTATATTCCAGAGGCAGCAAAGAGACTGAGACGGTCTGTGTTAAGACACTGTAAACAGCTTACTATCTCAATGAATAGACATCATGATTTGCTGTTTTAATTTTTTACTCTCAGATGCTACCTGCTCCTGTAATTCACTATTATGGACATACTGGGGTAACAAATACAAAATAAAGTTAAACTCAGAAGATTAATAATTATTTCCTGAGAATAAATCCCAAGAAGAGAAATTAATGAATCAAAGATTATGCATAAGAACATTTTATATAAAAATCTATTCTAGCAATAGATACATACTTTCAACATATTGAAGTATTTAGAACTAATTCAATTTCCAAAAAAACAAAACAAAAAACAAAACTACCTTTACCAAGAGCATGGCAGACATCATATTTAAAGAAAACTATCCAAGGAGCAAGCAAAAAAAAAGTGTCAGCTTTACTGTGAGCACTACGACTCAATAAGAGTTGTTACATGATAGGACAAGAAACAAGACACTCAAATGATCGTCTTTCAATTTCATCTAAATTTCCTCAATTTTTTGTTTTTAAGTATTAAACAAAACTTATCCCTTCTACCCTCCAAAAAGGAAAGATGGTGCCATCTGAAAATCTCATGAGTCCTCATCCTCTTAGCACTGGGCTGAGTCTGGCTCTTGGACTAACCAAGCCAGAGTGAGTCATCTGCACATGGGGCATTTAGCCCAGAGCTGTCATATGGGCTTCTGAGCTATAGACTGAGTGAGAGGATATTACAGAACATAACAGAACCACACCATCTAGCCTCTTTATCAGATAATTGGCCAAGTTTCACAAGTAGTTTTCCCTATCTCTAACCAACCCCTGGCCTAAGACTGTGTGTATATGGGATTCATAATGAAGCATGTGACTCAGGCCCACCAATGCCTTACATGTTCCTGGCTCCAATGACTATTATCAGGGGTACACAGGCACCAAAACCCACCAAAGAAAATTTCAGCACTGAAAATAGTCACCATACCAGAGCCACCAGGGAAAGTAAAATTCCCATTGAAGAAGGTGACTCTCTTTGCTGGGTGAGCTTCAAATCTAATGCATACAGACCTCAAGAATGAGCTTCTTAGGTGGAAAGGAATACTGAGAAATTACAAACTGCGTTTTGAAGATATCATTTACACCCTAAATTCAATGGCTTATCAGAATGGAGATCAAAGCCTAACCTTCATGAATATGCCAGCCAGTAAATTCTCTTTTACATTCACCAGATGTCAGCTTGTGTCACAACTGAAAGGATTCTTAGAAAGACAGTTACCACTTCTCAGATCTCCTATTTAAGCAGCACAGAAAGGAAGATCCAATACTTAGACTTCCTGGACCAGCTTACTGGGCCACAATTTCAACTCAGTGTCATGGGTATCCTCAGCTGAACAACAGGAACAATAATCCCTGGCCCATGAAAGCTGTCAAATTCCATTACAACTAGGTGAGCCATTAGAATATTATTTATATAAGATGGCATGACTAACAAGCTAAAAGAACTATCTCAGCCCTCCTCTAAATACACAGTTAGAGAGTACTTAGTCCTGCCTTTTATTGTGGGAATATTTTTCTCTCACCTTCATGTTCCCAAAGATGACCCCACTCTTTTATATATATTTATTTTATTAATTTATTCATATTACATCTCAATTGCTATCCCATCCCTTGTATCCTCCCATTCCTCCCGCTTTCCCCCTACTCCCCTCACCTGTGATTGTGACCGAGGGGGACCTCCTCCGCCTGTATATGCTCATAGGGTATCAAGTCTCTTCTTTTTTTTTTTTTTTAATTTTTATTATTTTTTTTTTTTTAAAGTCTCTTCTTGATAGCCTGCTATCCTTCCTCTGAGTGCCACCAAGCCTCCCCATCCAGGGGACGTGGATGACCCCACTCTTAACATTCGAGCATCACATGATGGGATGTAAAGCAAACTCTCCTGGAAGCCTTTGTACAATAATGACATACCCAATCTTCTTCCACCTTAAAGGTATTTGATCTAAACCACATCCTATGAAAGTGAAAAACTAGACATAACCAGAATTCTTAGTTTCAATTACTATCACTCAAACAATTTCCCTTTCAGTCTAAAAGTCACTTTAGGAAAAATTCAGGTTTTTAAGACAAAGACTAAAAATGTCATGCTTGTCTGTCTTTATTATATGTATCCTATATGTGTGCATATACACACACATTTACTTTCTTAAGCTATTCATTTTCCCAAATGCACATTATCATGTATAGAGACAAACAGATACTTAAAATATAGTGTTGAGAAATGTTAATTTAGAACATGGCTGCTCTGGAAAGAGATCACATCCAAAAATACCTTCTAGGTCTATGTGATCCAGCTGGCAAGAGATCACATTCAGAGACCTTCTAGGTCTGTGTGATCCGGCTGGAATACAAACACACCTTTAATCCAGGAGACAGAGGCAAACAGACCTGAGTTTAAGGCCAGCCTGGTATAGAGCAAGTATCAGGTAAAGAAAAGCTGAGGTCCAGGCATAGTGATACACGGCTTTAATCCCAAACAAAGGTAAAGTGAGTTTGTAGAAGGAAGCACCCAGGTTTGAAAGTAATGTCTAATTGAGTGGCAGAATCAGAAGTGATGAATCAGAGGTTTGACAAAATAGGACATGCTCAACTCTCAGAAGAAGAGAAGAAAGGGGGAAAGAGGCAGTTTTACAGAGAGGAGGCAGTTTCCAGGACAGTAATAGAGAGATGGGTTGCAGAGGGAGAACACAGGTGAAGGCAGAAGAAGCCAGAAAATGAGAAGCCAGAAGATTAGAGCAAATTGCTGAGTTAGTCTGAGGCCAAGCAGAACAATTCAGGGCCAAGAGAGAAGCCAGATTGAATAAGTCAGCTGGGAGAAGAATTTGAGGCAGAACAGCTGAGTTGAACCAGCCAGCCCAGAGCTCAGAAAAAACAAATAAGGGTGAGCTCATTAAGCAGTAAGTCTCAGAGGTTGAAAACATTCTAGGCGTAGATTAGATTGTATGGAGGCTAGACGCTTCTAGGCCTAGGCCTAGGTTAGTAGAAGGAAGCAGTAAGCCTCCCAGATAACAACTGAGCCAGAAAAATAAATGTCACTTTTACATAGAGTCTAACATAGGGTGGAAAGCGACAAACAGTAAGGTACTGCAGGCTTTGCAAAGTAAGGTTATCTCTTGCTGGGAGTGGCGGTACATGTTTTTAATCCCAGAGCTCAGAAGACAGAGTCAGGTGAATCTCTGTGAGTTCGGGGCTAGCAAAGACTACACAGTGAGACCCTGTCTCAAACAACACAACGCTGACTATCTTGGTTGACTGACAGGCTCTATTTTAGGAAAATTCCAACATGAGAAAACTCCAAAGGCAAGCAGTAGAACAAAACCTTTTCCTTCTGGTTACTGATATGCCTGACAGACTGAGGGCAGCTTCAGGCCCAGAACAAACTGTAAATGAGTGCACACAGCTTTGCATCTAGTAACAGAGTCCGAGGACTTGCATGCAACTTTCTGAACACACATCAGTTTTGAATGTACTTCAACCACATCCAGAGCCTTCACTCAAAAATCACTAGTGCAAATACTACAGCTCCTTCAGCTTCTCCTGAAGCCCTACTTGTGCCTTCTAGAAGAAGAGGACATGCTTTGTATGAAAAAATAACTGGACCTACATAGGTCTTACCAGCTCTCCATTGGACACATTGCACATCAGTGTTCTCACCTAAAGTTTGGGGGAAATCAAAGGATAATTTTGTACCAGATGTGTCTCAGTTCAATTACTGAGATGGATTCAATCAATTATGTGTCATTGTACTCTAATCTGGGACAACATTTCTGTTTGTTTGTGCTTTCATATTGATGGTTGGATTTCACTTGTTTGGTTTTGCTTTTTGAGACAAGAGATCTGTCTGCCTCTGCCTCTCAAGTGCTGGAATTAAAAGCATGTGCCACTGTGCCCAGCTGCTTTGGTTTTCTGGTTTGCTTTTATAGCTATAATTAGTGAAGGCTGACCTTGAATTTGTGATCCTCCTGCCCCAGCTTCATAAGTGCTAGGATTACAGGCCTGCAACAGCAGCCTGGCTATATTCTCTGAGAGTCTCACTTGTTGATGTGTCTGATGCCCCAAACAGTACAAATTATATCCTCTGTACCTCAGTTCTTAAGCACAAAGCAAGTGTTTCTACATACCTGCTGATGAAGCACTGTTAGTGTAGTGGTCTGAATAAGAATGGCCTGCATATGTATTTGAATGCTTATTGCCCAGCTGATAAGATATTTAGAAAGGATTAAGAAGTGTGGCCTGGGCCCAGGGGTCCAGCTCAAACTAAGGCACCAGCCAAGGACAATACAGGAGGTAAACTTTAAACCCCTACCCAGATCTAGCCAATGGTCAGAACATTCTCCACAGTTGAATGGAGAATGGGATATGACTTTCTCACGTACTCTGGTGCCTCACATTTGACCATGTCTCCTGGAGGGGGAGACCTGGTGGCACTCAGAGGAAGGACAGCAGGTTACCAAGAAGAGACTTGATACCCTATGAGCATATACAGGGGGAGGTAATCCCTCTCAGGAACAGTCATAGGGGAGGGGAATAATGGGAAAATGGGAGGGAGGGAAGAATGGGAGGATACAAGGGATGGGATAAACATTGAGATGTAACAAGAATAAATAAATTAAAAAAAAAAAAAAAGAGGTGTGGCCTTGTTGGAGGAAGTGTGCCACTGGGGTTGAGCTTTGAGGTTTCAAAAACCCACCCCAGGCCCAATCAGTCTCAGTCAGTCTCTCTCTCTCTCCTCTCTGTCTCTGTCTGTCTCCCTCCCTCCGTCTCCCTTCCTCCCTCCATATCTCTCTCTCCTCCACCCCCCTCTGTGTGTCTGTCTGTCTATAATTTACAGATCATATGTGAGCTGCTCTCAGCTACTGCTCCAGAACCATGCCTGCCTGCCTGCCTGCCTGCCTGCCTGCCTGCCTGCCTTTGTGCTCCCTTGGAAACTGTAAGCAAGCCTCCAACTAAATGCTTTCTTTTACAGGTTGCCTTGATCAAGGTGTCTACTACCCACAGCGAGAGAACAGCAAGTCAGACAGACAGTGAGTGCTCATGATACACAAGGCACTAGTCTGTCACTTTACTGTACTAACTCAGGGATGCTTAGCACAATCATGCCTAACAAATCATAGTTACTTATACCAATGGATGAAATGATGTCAACAACAAAGGAACTGAGTCTGATGGATACAGAACTCAATTCCATTTCTTAAGAACTGGTTCTTGGGCTGGAGAGATGGCTCAGAGGTTGAAGGCACTGACTGCTCTTCCGGAGGACCTGAGTTCAATTCCCAGCAACCACTTGGTGGCTCACAACCATCTGTAATGTGAGCTGCTGCCCTTTTCTGTCCTGCAGGTGTACATGCAAGCAGAGCTATTGTATACATAATAATAAATAAATAAATCTTTAAAAAAAAAAAAAAAAAAGAACTGGTTTTAAGGTCAGATTTCTTTGAGACCCCTTTCCCTCCTGCATTCTACCACCAAATCCAGACATACTTGCCAAAGCAGAAAAGAGCAGATTCCACCTCCACCGAAAAACGAGGGTGGGGGCTTATTATTCCAATGATTCCCCATCTCATCACTTTCTCAAATAGTGGGGTACAAAAAGCTTCTCAACCAGTCGTAAAATGGCTCTATCTCTCTTCACTTCCTAAGCTAATTTTCACCTCTTATAGTGAAATCCAGAATTTGAGGATGAAAACATGGAATTCCATCTGTCTCTTCTTATCCATGCCTCATTCCCTGGGAAAAGGGAAGGGCGTCACATTATTCACAGAAATCATTCCTACCTCTTCTCTTACCAAAAGTGCAAGCCAAAGGTTAACTGAATCCACAGTCACACAGTATTCTAGGTGTGGCAACGTGGTAGCAACATTCAGGGTCTGGCTAGCCTCCCCAGCTAATATGTGAAAATATCTTACTTAAAGGGGTTTGGGACCAAAAGCCTTGTTTTGAATACTGCATATGCTTATTTTAATAGGGAGTCAACTACTTAAAACATAAAGGACTAGTCTCGAGACACTTGCTCCCACTATGTTACCCATAAGAACTCACTGAGGCAGGGCAGTGGTGGTGCACACCATGATCCTAGCACTCAGGAGGCAGAGGCAGATTTCTGTGAGTGCAAGGCCAGCCTGGTCTACATTTATGAGTTCCTGGACAGCCAAGAAAAGAAAAAGAAAACTTTCACTGATGATAGAGTGGCTTTTGACTTATCTTAAAGCGTCTCCCGTGTCAAAGATGACAGAGATGAGGACAATACACTCTGCCTCTTCAGATCCCCTAGGAACAATCAGCCACACTGCAAACGGCAGCAAGAAAAGGCCAAGAGCTGAAGTCCTGAACAAAGCTTCCAAACCCAGACATAATTGCCAAGAAGCAAAGAGCATTCCACCTCCGCTGGCTGGCAGGCAGGCCCACACATTCTGCTTAGCCATGTGAAACAGCCAGCTCTTGCTCTCTCCACCCCCAAGGCCCAGTTAGGATATTTGGGATAGCAAGAGAAAAGCAACACTGGTGACTTTTCTAGGAGATGCTGTGTAAAAATAGAGCTTCCAATTTTAGGCCTAAAGTTGAAAAGAAAAATAGCCAGAATTAGAAGTTTGTTTTAACACAATACACTGAAAACTCCAAGTATTCCAAGTTTAAGTGCTGGTAGCTGGGGACAGGGTCACACTGCCACAGGGCTCCTCACTGAGTTGAGTCAGCAAACAGTAAGGCTTGTTTAACAGTGCACATCCATCAGTGCAAAACTAAGAAACCTACTGTGTGGGGTGATGGAAAATCAAACTGCCACTCCTTGTGTTTGCCTGACACAAATGAATCTCAGCAGCAACTTAAAAGACAAAAACAATAAAATTTTTTTGAGGCTAGTCAAAGAAGAAATGTTTGAAATCCTAACTAAGTATGAACCATTTTTCAGAAATTAAGTCAGTGTAATGAGGTGGGAGGGGGAGTGCCCCTAAACTAATCTTCTAAGCTTCAATCACCAGCTTCAATATTTCTGGGTTTTAATACCCACTCTTCATCAACACACCGTATGTTGAAGCAAAAGCCCAATGCCTACTTTTTACAGCAAGCAAGTCTCTAGCCCTTGAGGTATGAGAATCACTCTGGCAGAACTGGGTAAGGACAGAAGGCTCAGAGTGAGACTGTCATGATGATAAAGACCTCCCAAACGGTTTGTGGGTACCATAAATTACTTAACAAATCCACTGCATGATGCAGCCAGGATTAACTCCCGTTCATCCAAATTGATGCAGTATTGCCCATGGGCTTACCAAATGGAAGACTCACTATGCACCACAGCTGAGCAAAGGCACAGTGATTGGTCCCACTGTGTGTCAGCTTGCTGTCATTAACTATTCAGCAAGAAAAACCAAACATACAACCTTAAAAACACAAAACAAAACAATTGTGGCATTTTTTTTTCTCATAAGCCAAAACTAATAACTTTAAGAAACAAAAAGGAAAATACTTCATTACTCCCTGCAACTCCAAGTAAGTTTTTCTGATTGAACTTTTAAGGAAGTAATATGACATCTTACTAGAACAGATGGATTATTATGTCCAGTAGTACATGTACAGCGATGAATGCATTATATATGATTTACTTCCACGCAACAGAAACACTCATGGCTCACAACAGTTAAACAAAACCAGCCCAGCACTTAGGAGGCTGATGCAACAAAATCTCTGTGAGTTCAAGGCCAGCATGGTCCACTTGGCAAGTTCCAGGACAACCAGAACTATGAAGAGAGACACTGTCACAGAAACAAATACAATCATAAGCCGTACAAAGAGAGAAAAGATGTTGCTGTCTTAGCAACCAGCATCTTGAACTACAAACTCAAGAAGGAAAGTACGTGCAGTGCATGGTAGAACCAGTTGACACCCAAGAAAAGATTCCTAAAGAATCTAACAGAGACTCTAAGGGAGCTGGAGACTTTAGAGGAGGGAGAAAGGGTGGGGAAGAGAAAGCAAGAAAATGCCTTCATAAGAAGTGTTTTCCTCACACATGTGACAAAAAAGCACCAAGGAGGACTGCTTGGGAGGAGGTAGAGTACCAACAAGAGAAGGGAGTGAGGGAGAAAGGGTAGTTAAAAAGAAGATAAATAAAAGCAAAGTGTAAAGTGACATATATGGATGAAATGCCATAATGAAACCCATTACTTCACATGCTAACTTACAAAGGATAGCTACTACAGAAACAATGAAAGTAAGTACTGTCTTCATATTTGGTGTGCTGCACAATCTGCCTTCATCCACGTTAGTCTAGGTACTCTCCCAAACTCTCCACAAATACTTCCCTAAGGTTCATTATTTACCAAGCACTGTTTGTAAACATTTCACAACAAACTAGACAATGATATAACCCCAACACCACTAGTATTATGGGAACGATTCTCGCCACAGTAACTGGCTGAAGGACCCGTTTTACTGGTTCTCAAAAATAAGAGCAGCAAGATGAGTATGATGGCACCTGCCTTTAGCCCTAACAGAGGGTGGAGCTCTGTGAGTTCAAGACCAGTATGGCATATATGGCAAGTTAAAGTGTAGCCTGAGCTACGCAGTGAGAGCTTTTTGTCTTCTTTCTTCCTTCCCTCCTTTCTTTCTTTCTTTCTTTCTTTCAGACTCTTTCAAATAGTAGTGGTGTTTTGTTTGGGGGACCAAAGTCCCCCCGCCTCTGAGGAAGAGCACTTGAAAGGGGCTAGTAATTTTCAAACTTTAACTGCAAGCTGAAGTGAGAAGTGGATTCTGGGGCTGGAGAGATGGCTCAGGGGTTAAAAAAGCACTGGCTGCACTTTTAGAGGACACAAATCTGACTTCCCAGCACCCATATGGTGGCTCACAACTATCCATAACTCCAATTCCAGAGGATCCTACACCCTCTTCTGGCCTCCTCGGGAGGAGGAGCACCACATGGGCAAGCACTCACACACAGAAAATAAATATTTAAAGAAACAGATTCTACATCCCGACCTAGCACAAACACATAAACACACGTGCGACACTAACTGATTCTTGTTTCTGTGATGTGCTCTGATGCTTTTTCCTTTTCTGGTTTGTTTTGAAATGTTGGTTATGACCCTCTAAGGATAAATGACCCTCTATGACCAGGTTTTTCCTCTATGATATAATTAATGTGTTAGACATGGTAATCATTTTCCAGTTATCCTACCATTTAATCTTCACAGCTACCCATGAAGGGGATATTTCTGCTATCTCTATCTTATAGATGAGGAAATAAGCTCAGAAATAAAGCAATTTACCAAGTATGGTGGCACACTCTTGTAATCCTAGTACTTGGGAGACTAAGGCAGGATTGCAAGGTCAAAGCTACAGAGAGATTTTCTCTTAAAAAAAAAAAAAAAAAAGGAAGGAAGGAAGGAAGAAAGGAAGGAAGAAAAATTACCTTATACAAGTCCCTATTATATGACACACTGTGTGACAAGAACAGGGAAAGTAATCCTACATTCCATTTGTTCCCCCAATTCCTAAGCTTCCTTTTACTTAGGTAGGGAAAGGTGTCTACTTCTGGCCAGTAACCTCCAGGCAGCAATGATGCAAGGAGATTCAGGCAGGTGCTTCCTCAGTCTTGGTTGCATCACCTGCTGAAGTGAACGAAGGAAATAACCAAGACAGCACAGACAGTGTAGTATGAGATGGTGGAACTTACATTCCCTGGGTCTCTGTAGGACTGAACAGAGCACAGTATTTTTCACCTGCTGACTCTTGTGGGACACACAGCAATAAACTTTGTCCGATTAGGCCAAGCTTCCTCAGTGGTGTGGCAGGTAGAAGCTCAGGCTTCTATCATCCTGAGTGCAGTGCCCTCACAATCCACTTCCAACCTCCTGCTGCACACACACACACACACACATACACACACACACACACTGTAGACATTTAATGTACCTACTTAAAATCATTCACTAGAACTGAGGATGTGGCTCAATTGTGTACAGTCCTCACCTTGCTTGCACTGAGAACAACTCCTGGACTGCCCTCCCCAAATCAGAGATCCTTTTCCCCTGCAGACTCACACCCAAACTCACCAAGGCTCACACAAGACTCAGCTTCTGTCACTATCATCCCTTTCTTATGTCGAATGCATATTAATGTGCTACAGTATTTCCCAAGATGCCATCTTGTCTCTACAGCTTTACCTCACTGTTAGCATTGCTGGGAATGCCTCTCCCCTCCATCAATCTCTGGTATGGTTTCCTCAGCCCTAGCTCAGGTTTTCTTCCCACAGGACTCCTGATGCTGACCTGCTGGCACCTGCACTGATACCTCAGTCTTGGAACACTGACTTTACATCCTGCCTAATTGTTACCGTGTCCGGTGGCTCTACCATGCTATACATTCCTTGGAGAACAAGAGCCACTGTACTTGAATCTGTTCAAAGAATACCAGGCAGCATATGGGCACCATTCTGTTCCTGAAATGCCATATATTCAACCCTATATTCCCTATCCACCAGAAAAGAGCAGACTACACATAATTCCCATGGTGAGAGCAGGACGTTTTGGAGGCCAAGATTTTCTAGCTTACAAGATTGGTTTTGAGAACGATACACATTCCATCTGGGAAAGTCAGTCCCTTGATCATGTATTTCTAATGGAAAACCACAAAACCTGTTTCTTCTTAAGGAGAAATTATCCTGTATCTGGAACCTTAAGCATTGCTAGTCTTGTTCTGTTAAGCTGCTGTGGCCATCAAAAGCTCGTCTGTAGTGCTAGGGACCTTCTAAACATGTGTGAGGCCAAGTACTGTACGTAAATAGCAAACATGCGACTCAGAAGGGAGAAGTTTAGGATGAGTTACTTACAGGGAGGAAAAACCATTTCTTTACAATGGTGAAAAGGCAGCTGGAAAGGTTCTCACCTGTTGCATAACTCCATTAGCTCTTTCTGCTGGGTGAGGCGATGGCTGAGAGCTCTGATAAATTAAGCAACTCCCATTTCTTGGCTAAGGAGGGTTCAAAGTCACAGTTAAGTCTCCAATTCATGTTTTTGTCTGATTTGAAACTGCCAAGAAGGTTCAAGTTTCCAAAATCTTGACAAAGCTTATTTTTAACTCATTTACTTGTATGTGTGTACCTTGTGGTGGTCAGAGGAAAACTTCTGGAGTTGCTTCTCTCCTTCTACCACACGCCGGCAAGTACCTTTACCCACAGAGCCGTTCCAGCAGTCCCGGGTTTTATCTTAGGATGAAAAGACTCTGAATGAACTAAGAAGCCTACAGTAAATGGTGCTGGAAACCAAGACTTATTGATCCAATGGCAATTTCCCAAGAACAGAGGAAAATGAACAACTGTCCCTAGCCTTGCAAAGGCTTGCTGTAGAGCAAGGGCAACCCCTGCAACTCCCTTCTATCCCCTGTCAGATTTACCCAGACTCACCAGTTGACACTTTTAAATACTGACTAACTTCCCCACTAGGGAATATAGACTATTTCAGACGTGCAATCTCTACCCTCAATAAGGTGGTTTTATGATTTTTACATCCAAGAAGAAAGGCACATTGCCTGGTTTGGAATCCAAGTAAATTAAAATCTGCTAAAAAGGGCACTTGCTTAGAGTAGAGCTTAGTAGAAATTGAGTTTTGTTTTGTTTTGTTTTTAGTTCTCCCCCCAAAAAACTATAGCCTGGAGAAAAGAAAGGCCTTTTCCCTTTCCTCGCCAGCCCTAACGCAAGTCACAACCTCTCAGGAAACTAGACGGTATGAATGACAAAACCAAAATTACATGAAAGATACAGGCACAGAGCACTAGATCTCACCACAGCTGGGAAACATCTGAGTTCCTCAGTATGAAATCATGCAGAGGGCTGGGGACACAGCTCGGTGGTAGGGTTCTTGTGCAACAGCTTGGCTGTTAAGTCCACACATAGCTAATCTTGCTCGTCAATTTGACATACCTGAAAGCAGGAATCTCAATTGAGGAACTGCCTCTATCACACTGACCTGTGGCTGTTTCTTGATTGCTAATTGATGTGGGAGGGCCCAGCTACCTAGGGGATTGCTGAGCTCCTGGGCAATTTAACCTGGTCTGGATAAAAAAGGTAAGGTAGCCAAGTCAGTAAACACCGTTTCTCCAGGGCTTCCTGCCTTGGCTTCGCTAGCTGTCAGACTATAAAGTGTAAGATTAAATAAGCCCTTTCCTCCTCAAGTTGGTTTTGGTCTGTTGCTTTATCACAGCAGCAAAAAGTGGACTGTCTGATAGGAGCACTTGCTGCCCAGTCTGAGTTCGCCATAGCTCAACTAGGGGACAGAGACAACTAACTCCCACATACTGTCCTGACTCCAACATACTCACCTTGCCACATTAATACAACACACACACACACACACACACACACACACACACATGCGCGCGCGCGCACGCGCGAAGGAAGGGAGGAAGTAAGAGAGGGAGGGAGGGAGGGAGGGAGGGAGGGAGGAAGGAAATTTAAAAAAAAAAAAAAAATAAGCAAACAAACAAAAAAAACCAAGGTCATTTGCAAAATACAGACCAACCACCAAATAGTATTAAAGCCTGAGGAAAAGTTGAGGAACTATGGGTACTTAATGCTTTAAAACAAAAAACAAAACCCAAGAAACACACAGACCACATCTGAATGCAGCTTTCTCAGCTTCTACTGTTCCACAGAAATTTGAGTTTTACTAGGAGGTTAACTGGGGTTGGAGGATAGCACCTCCCACACAGGCTATCATTCTATCATTATTTACCTGCCCCTCAAGGTATATGTGGAATTATGAGAATGGTAAGGTAGATTTTTAACACTGTCAAAAATCTTTCAGTGCTTAAGTTTATTTTAGGGCACAAGTCACAGTGTCCCTTTAAAGTGGTCACCACCAAATATACAGGTCACCTTTATGATGAGGCAGAACCTAGACTTCCAAAACCTTGACTCTGGATGCCAACCCATGGTCAGGTCTTTCTCCTCCCCTCAGGTCCTAACTCACACCTCAGGGAGTCCCAGCGCCAATGAGTGAATGACTGACTACGCATCCATATAGTGGGGGACCTGCTGAAAGTGAGAGAAAACAGCAGTGTTCACTTTTTCACTGCCTAAATATAAAGGTGTCACTAATATCTGTGATATTTAAATTTTTACAAAATCCATACTTGTGATTTGGGAAGTGTCTTTATTTTAAATTCCATACAATCTACCTATGGGTATTTCTGTCAGTCTGCTCCAGAATTAGACAAGTCTTTACATCTGCACAAACTTGAAATTGCTCTGTAGAGCCACTTCCACAAAATAGTCAGGAAGTGAGGTGTGACTCTGCACTACCTAGTCTTCCAAGCCATTCCTACCCTACCCTTATTCTTCTGTGTATACACTTACCATCTATCTGACCACCTGCTGTTTTTCTTAAAAGGTGGGGGGTGGGGAGACCTGCTGGGCATAGTAGTGCACTTAAGAGACAGAAGCAAGTGTTCTCTGTGAATTGGAAGCCAGGCTAGTTTATCTACATAATGAGTTCAAAGCCAGCCAAAATACACCTTCTACTGTTCCAGAGAAATCTGAGCTTCATGTGGTGGTTTTATTGGGGTTGTGGCATAGCATCTCTCTGTCTTGAAAAAAACAAAAACAAAAACAAAAAAACCAAAAAGACCCAATTTAGATCATTCTTAGCACCATTATCTATATAGTCAGAAGTGTTATATGCTAGTTATATTTTCGCACCACACATTAAAAAGGAGAATGGTGAGGTGAAAAGCATTCACTAGAACCATTGGTAGTATAGGAAGAACACTAGTGCACTCATTTCAACAACAAATGTACGTATAACCAGGACCCTGGAGAGGACTCAGCAACACTTGCCATGAAGAGGGTGCTCGAAACCAAGACTCCAATGGTGGAAAGGGAAAACTATCTTTCTCAAATTGTCCTCTGACCTTCACATATGTACCCTCCAAAACTCATAGAGTAAATAAATGTAAAAACTTTCTTTTAACTAAAACAAATATAGCCAAAGAAAGCTACCATTGCATCCCAGTTAAAGACAACAAGCACAGAGGAGATGTGACCTACAAAGACACAGCAACCAGTAGCAAAGTGCAGACCAGCACAGGACACTATGTACACAATTGGTCTCCTAGAATAGACTGTCCAGGAGCCTTGGAGACCTGGCCACAGTTCACCAGCCAGTGAGCCTGGAGCAGGTCTGGGCTTCACTTTCTCCTACAAGCAACAGGCATAACATGGTACTTAGCTGCTGATCTTCTCAGATAATCTGGACTGGTTGACACAAATCTGTTTCCGTCCAAAGTCTCAAGAAGGCTTGTCCAACTCACTGAACTTCAAGGCATATGGCCAAGGGTAAAAATGTCTCTTGAATCAGCATCCCAATTTTAGACTCACAGGCTCTTTCCCCACTGCTAGACTCACACAGGCTGTATAACAGCAGTTCTCAACCTATGTATGGGTTGTGACCCCATTGGGGGTCAAGTGATCCTTTCAAAGGGGTCACATATCAGATATCTTGCATATCAGATATTTACATTATTATTTGTAACAGTAGCAAAAATACAGTTATGAAGTAGCAATGAAACATGGGTCACTACAACATGAGGAACTGTATTAAAGGGCCAAAGCATTAGGAAGGTTGAGAACCACTGCTCTATAGGATTTCAGGAGGAAGATTTTTCCATGTTAATTTTTAGGCCAACTTTGGAAACAAGCTGGAAGTTTCCATTAGAGACATTTGTGCATTATTTCCCAGATACCCAGAGGGCAGGTTTTGCATTCAAGTGATAGATAACTGTGCACCCAGCAATGTTTTATATACTCTATAGAAGGAGGTAAAATAATAATAAATGATATATCCTTTCTTGAGCATTACAATCTGGGTGAGTTTAGCTACATGTGCCATATAGTTAATAATAATAACTACTAATAATAATACTTTTTATATGAAACATACTATATGTTGTCATTCAAATACACTAACAATCCTTACAACTATTTACTTTAATGAATTTCACTCTACACATAACAGACCTGAGGCTTAGAGAAATGTGGCTCATCCAAGTTCAAGTGGCAAGTAAAGTTCATACTTACAACAGCATGTTAGCTCTAAATATGTGCTTATGTATACTCAAACATTTCTTAAAGCTTTATTTAAAAGTAACATGGAAGCAGGCATGGTGGCGGTACATGGGGTTTAATCTCAGCAGAGACAAGTTGATCTCTGAGTTCAAGGACAGCCTGGACTATACAGCAAGTTCCAAGCCAGCCAGGACTACAAAGTGAGACCTTGTCTCAGATAAATAGCTACATACATAGACAGACAGACAGACAGACAAATGGACGGACGATGGGTGGGTGGGTGGGTGGATGCATGGGTGGGTGGGTAGATGGAATGAGTGTAAGATGAAGGATGTACCAGCAAGTTACTGTGTTTCTGACAGTAGGGAGAGCTAGCATTAGTTCAGGAATACAGCACACTCTAGAGTTCCTTTTCACACTATACTGAGTCTGCTTCTTATAATCCAAAACTATTCAGTTTTTGGCATTTGACTATCAAAAGACACCATTAAATAATAAGGTACATTGTTAATTATCATTGAAAATAAAGGATAGCTAGCCTTAATATAGGTTTATTATTATAGACTTCAAAACTGAAGAACAGGCACGGTGGGTCATACCTGTAATCCCAGAGTGGGGGAGGGGAGGTGGGGGGGCGGGGCAGGGGGAGGCAGGAAGATTGCTCTGTACTTGAGGCTGGCCAGCCTGGTCTACATAGGGAGTCTCTCAGGCTAGCTGGAAATACAGTTTGAGATTCTGTCTCATAAACAACAAGAAAAACACTCAACTGGAGAATTAAAGTGAAACAACAACAACAACAATCATCTCTAGTTCCTTCCAGTTTTTGAAACCTTTGAAATTTCCTGACTTTTTTTTTTTTTTTTTTTTTTTTTTTTTTTGCTATTCATGGGGGGAAACCTTTTGAACCACACATGAGTGGGTGATATCAGGTGGGCCCTCAGAGGTTTCAAGGGAGGGCTAGTCAAGCCAGAAAAACCTAACCACAGCATTCGATTTCAGGCCCTAATTTCTCAGAGATGGGCAGGAGACAAGAGCTCAACTACCAAGAGCCAATAATCAAGCCCATACAATAAGACCTCAATTAACTCTAAATCAAAGCCCAGAGTGGTATCTCTGACCGTGCTAGCCAGGAAATACACAATACACACACACACTTCACCACCACCACCAACAACAACAAAGCAGAATAAATCAATGAGGACTGAAAATTTCCAAATTAGTGAGCACTGAAACCAGGTGGGAGGGTAGTGTGACTGGCCTGCCTGGACAAGAAATTAGAATTACCCTAGGAATCATAAAAAGGGTAGTTTCCGAAGCTCCAGAAGTAGCCAGAGGGAAAACTTTCAGGCTGAAAAGTTTTTGTTTTATTTTATTTTTTATTTCTCCGTGTAATGGCCCTGGCTGTCCTAGACTCACTTTGTGTATCAGGCTGTTCTCAAACTCACAGAGATCTGCCTGCCTCTGCCTCCTGGGTGCTGGGACCGAAGGAGTGCACCACCACACTCAGCACATCTGCCTTTTTTTAGAGGGTTGAAAGATGCATCGGTTCAACCCAAGGCTTTACATATGTTGGGTAAGCACTATACAAACTACATTCCCAGCCCAAATTAAGGCAGAATAGAAAAACAATAAAAGCTTCAGGAATATGGAAAGGAAGAGAGCCCCCAAGTCCCAGGATTGAGAATCAAAAGTAAGTAGCCAGCTTTGGTGGCACTCACCTGGAATCCCAGCACTCCAAAAGCAGAAGCAGAAGCAGAAATATCTCTGTGAGTCAGAGGCCAGCCTGATCTACATAATGAATTCTAGGATAGCCAGGACTATGTAGAGAGACACCCCCCCTCAAAAAAAGTCAAAATAAATAAAATAACAATAAGCTGGGCGGTGGTGGTGCATGCCTTTAATCCCAGCAATTGGGAGGCTAAGGCAGGCGGATCTCTGTGAGGCCAGACTAATCCACAAAGTGAGTCTAGGACAGCCAGGGCTACACAGAAAAACCCTGTCTCAAAAAACAAAACAAAATAATAACAACAACAACAACAATAAATATTTTAAAAGCTACATTAAAAACCACATTACAAAAAAAACCACATTACAGTAAAAATATGTCTTTTTTTCAAATTTTTTTTATTAATTTATTCTTGTTACATCTCAATGGTTATCCCATCCCTTGTATCCTCCCATTCTTCCCTCCCCCGCATTTTCCCATTATTCCCCTCCCCTATGACTGTTCCTGAGGGGGAATACCTCCCCCTGTATATGCTCATAGGCAACCTGCTGTCCTTCCTCTGAGTGCCACCAGGTCTCCCCCTCCAGGGGACATGGTCAAATGTGAGGCACCAGAGTATGTGAGAAAGTCATATCCCACTCTCCACTCAACTGTGGAGAATGTTCTGACCGTTGGCAAAAATATGTCTTGACTCTGGTCCTTTTACACTTTTATTATGCATAATGTATATCACATGTGTGCCTGTGGAGGTCAGAAGCTGGCATGGGATCCCCAGAATTGAAGTTACAGACAGTTGTGAACTGGGAATTAAACCCTGGTTCTCTGCAAATACTCCTGCCCTGACTGTTTTTTTTTTTTTTTAAATGTTTTGTTATTGTATTTTGAAATTTTTCTTTAAGTGTGTGTTTTGCCTGAATGCATGCATGAGCACGTGTGCCTAGCACCCAAGGAGGCCAAAAGAGAGTATCAGATTACCTGGAATTGGAGTTACAAAAGTGCTAGGAATCAAACCTGCGTCCTCAAGAAGAGCAACAAGTGCCCTTAACTACTAGGCTTAGCTAGGAATAAGTATACCTAAACATTTTTGTTTAACTTTTAATTTTGTTAATAATGTAATTCAAAAGCACTAAAATCATATGTACAGCTACTGGGAGATCTTGAGAAGTTCATGTGTATGCTATCTTTTTCCTAAACACCCATCCCTCCTCCAATGCCAAGTACTAAGTCTGTATTAAAGTCTCTGTTAATAATCTAGCTCTGCTTGATACAAAGGTGTTCTGGAATCCTTTCTGCACCACTTGCCTCCACCTGAGCAGCAGCCTTCCAGCCTCTCTAGGAGGCAGCACAGGGCTCTGTCTAAAGCTCCTGCTGCCACTGGCTGTTACATACTTTATAACAAAATCGAAAAAGTATCATGCATTGCTTGAGTTCTATGAATCGCGCTAGCATAATATCAAACCTGACAGGGGAGTGGCTGTGGGAGCCCTGAATTTGTATTCTAAAAGAAGTTAAGATAAGCTGGAAATGCCCACAGCTAGCATTTAATTGGCACGACCTTGTAAGATTGAGTCACTGGAATGTGGGCTCCATGCTAATGCCAGACAGCACCAGAGCTGAGCTGCTGGACACTCAGCTGATGCCAGAAAACTGTTGGAACAATGTAATTAGTAACCTCAAAGCAGATGCGCACACTAAAACCGACTTCACCAATGCTCAGAAAACACCTTACTACCTGATGTAATCACAGAATCTATGCCTGTCATCAGCTCAAGAGTACTGTTGACCATTTTCAACACTAGGAAATCAGGTCCCTTGGAACCCATAAGTACCTGAAAGAATAAAAATCTTTAGAAGAAAAACAAACAAACAAACAAACAAAACCTAGAGCTGGAGAGATGGCTCTTTCACAGAACCTGCTTATAACTAAATCCAGGGGATCAGATACTCTTTTTTGACCTGTACATGTGTGTACAAGCACACACACACACACACACACACACACACACACACACACACACACACACACGACATACTATTACATAGACACACATACCAAAAAAAATGAAAATAAACCATAGAGGGAAGAAAACAAAAAACAAAAAACTAAAGAACTATTTGGACCTGCCAAAGAAAACACAGATGTTGTAGAAACACAAAGTTTAAAACAGTTTTCTTCAATAGCTTTGGCTGTTATTTCACATTAGTAGTAGTTCCCAAAAGAAAGTCAGTCAGGAATTATCTCGAGCGTTCACAAGGAAGTGCTGCCATAACAACAGCCACTACCTAGTGTCTTCTTCGATAGGTACTCTATCCAGACTAAAGGGCCCCAGCACATTACTTCTCTCATCTCACCAGCGTCTGATTTGTGAAGCTGAAGGTTTTTTGTTTGTTTGTTTGCTTTGTTTTGTATTTTGAGACAGGGTTTCTCTATGTAGCCCTGGTTGTCCAGGAACCCGCTCTGGAGAACTGGCTGGTTTAATCCCAAATGCTAGGGTTAAAGCCTTGTGCCACCACGCCCCCTACTAATGGTATGTTTAAATAACAAAAATCTTTTAAGAAATATATCACATCCTAAACAACAGAAAGAAAAAAATAATGGAAAAATATTCCAGCACCCATAAGCTGCCAATCACAAATGCCTACTCAATTATGACTGCATCCCTACACTCTTCCTGAAGCAGAAACATATGTTTTTGTTGCAGATCAGGTCCCCATCCACTCATGGTGAGTGATGATCCCTGGAGTCAGGCAATCAGGCTCCTAACTCTACTCTCCTAGTGAACGCTATTCCCTGGAGCTGGGCAACTTATGAGCTTTTTTTCCTTACCCACCTCAGTTACACTCATTATTATTAGCCTTTCCCAGCTGAAACACTGAAGACAAGTCTCTTCCCCCACTGTACTGTTTCCAAGAAACCAGCACTTACAACTCTGGCCACAAAAAGGCTTGTTATTTCACACACCTCAACTGAACAACTCCATGGATGTCTCTGAAGACCCTTTAGACTTCTTCGTAAGTTAGGAAACCCAAAGTAGAATTCTCCCAGGAGCATGAACTTTTCAGCAACAGTTTTGAGTAACTGACTAGAAAAGTGACTAGTTATTTTAAATAAAAACTGATTGACAGCCAGGAGCGGTGGCACACTCCTGTAATCCCAGCACTTGGGAGACCAAGACAGGCAGATCTCTGTGAGTTCCAGGCCAGCCTGGTCTACAATATGAGTCCAGGACAGCCGAGGCTACACAGAGAAATCCTGTCTCAAAAAAAAAAAAAAAAAAAAAAAAAAAAAAAAAAAAAAAAAAAAATTGATTTACAAAGACACAAGAATCATGAAAACACTCTTAAAAATGGATAGAGCATTCACTACATAACTCATCATTACTGGAAACACCACCATAGTTAGGAAAAATTGTCTCCCTAAAGGGCCCAAGAGTGTTATCTTATCTATCTGTGATCCTGCCTCCTAGTCCCAGGCTACTTGTCTCAGCATCTTATCTGAGGTGGTAGCCTGATTTTCTCTTACTGTTTAAACAGTTCCAGTGGACATAAAGCAAGTGCGAATAGGGAGGAGAGCGGTGTAGTTTCTGTGACAGGATTTCATATAGCCCAGGGTGGCCTCAAAAGCGCTATGTAGCTGAAGATGACCCTGAACTCCTAATCCTCCGCTGGAGGCAAGCACTGAGAATACAGAACTACAAGTGTGGGACACAAAGGCGGGTGGTGATGGTTTGGTTTTGTTTGAAAGAGCCATGCTATAAAGCTCTGCCTGCCCTGGTACTGGTTGGTCCAAGCTGGATTCAAACTTGTAGCAATCCTGCCTGCCTCAGCCTCCTAAATACAGGGATTACAAGTGTGTGACACTATGCTCAGCTAAAGCAATTGTTTAATTGAAGCCAAAATCGCTTTTTTAAAATGATAGCTTGTGTAACCACTGTGGTGATTCACACAAAACTGCTCAGTCAATAGGCATATTTGGACTTTCCTGTTCAGATTCTACAGCAGGCCTCTGGGGAAACAACTACATACATACTCAGCATTTTGCACAGCTATTATTAAATCATGCCCACAGTTGTCTTAAGATCTGAGAAGCAAGGCATGGTGACCCTATAGTCCCAACATCACTCAGGAAGAGGAGAGAAACGATCTTAAGTTTGAAGCCAGCTTTGGCTACATATGAATTCCCTGTCGCAGAAATCTGAACGAATTCTGGGTGCTAAAGTCTCCACTCCTACTGAAATGTAATGTGGTCACTTAAAAAAACACTCTGGAGGAACCTACAGCTTTCCCTATGAACACCCACAACCTCTGCTGCACTAGTGTCTCTCCTTCCATTATCAAATCACTGCTTCATATATGCCACATTAAAGAGAAAGAAGTAAGAATTGGTAAAATGAAGCATTAGGGAGCGAGGAACAAAATGCCCTCATCTCTGTCATAAGCATGCTACTACCTCAGTGGGGTTCCTAAAACCTTGGCTTAGAAAAAAGGGGCAGGGGTCATGGCTGTGACCAGGTGGTGCATGCTTTTTAATACCAGGACCCAGGAGGGAGGCAGATCCACGTGAGTACTAGGCCAAGCCAGGGCTGCTACACACACACACACACACACACACACACACACACACACACACACACACACTGCCCCCCACACACACAGCTAAGGTTTTGCAGGAGTCTGACTAGATTAAGTAGATCTAACTCCTTTCAATACAGTAAATGTTGTGACTACTAAAACGGGGCAGATCTGTCCAACGCACTGTCTCTTGCACTGATAGGCAGAAAGAGGAACAATGGTTACAAGAAGCCTGAGAATGAAGCCCTGACCTCTGTAGAATGCTATCAGAGATCTGTCAGTCACCAGAGCTCATCTAGATCTAAAGGTCTCGGTGACAGCATTATTTCCGGTTCCTAGGCCCTGAGGTTGAATGCTTAGGCAATGTATAGAAGGACAGGAGGGAAACACGAGGACCTCACCAAGTGATGTGCACAGCTGTGCAACTGGGTTCCTGAGCTACATCTCGGCCCCAAACCAACAATTCAACTCACAACTCAAAGACTTGGGCAGAAGTCATCATCCACATGTTCTAATGTAAGGTCCATTTGCATGTATCTTAAAGAATGGGCATTTTCCCTCTTTTAGCACTCCAAAGAACCAGTTTGCATCATTTTTTTGGTGTTATTCCCAACTCAAATCTCCTTTTTGGCCCCCAAAGAGATAAAATCTTTCCATTGCCCACAAAAACAGATACAAGAACTAGTGAAACTAGATTTGAACTAAAGGACACTAACTCAATCAACCTGGTCTGTTGTGGAAAGAGCTAAGAACACTGTTCCAACATTAGGAAGAACTGATCCTGGTACACTGGTATGAACATCTGTAAACAGATACAGAGAGTAATTGTAAGTTATAAAGAGTTAGGGAAACAGGAGTTACCACATAATTACCATTGTTTCAATCTGAGTTACTACTTCTTCACCTCAAAACAACTGGCAGCCAATGTACAATTAACTCCTTTCACTACAGAACACAGATCAAGACCATAGTAAAATAAGATTAACTTTAAGCCAGCTAACAAAATGCAAAAACAACCTACCCACAATTTCAAAGGCAAGTGGCACTAGTTGATTTTTAGGGTTTTCACCTTTCATTAGAATGTGTCCAAAATCCCCCCAAGCCTTAAGAAACAAACTGACTGGCACCTTAGGTCAAAAAGCCAACTCAGCTTCAAGACTCCAAATTTACTTAGATTTAGATTCATTTCCCAAACACAATCAGTGGTCAATGTAGGGCTTAAGGGCGTTTCCCTGTGTTCAAGTCCCTCCTCTCCCCACACACATTTCTGTAGAGGAAATGTTAATTCAGAACATGGCTGTTCTGGAAAGAGATCACATCCAAACACCTTCTAGGTCTGTGTGATCTGGCTGGAATACAAACACACCTTTAATCCAGGAGACAGAGGCAAACAGACCTGAGCTCAAGGCCAGCCTGGTATAGAGCAAGTATCAGGTAAAGAAAAGCTGAGGTCCAGGCATAGTGATACATGCCTTTAATCCCAAACAAAGGTAAAGTGAGTTTGTAGAAGAAAGCACCCAGGCTTTAAGGTAATTTGTGTTTACCAAACACCAAATGGTTCCTTGTAGAGGAATTTTAATCCAACACCATGGCTACTCTGGCTGGAATAAACAGATGCCTTTAATCCCAGGAGACAAAGGCAAGCAGATCTCTGAGTTCAAGGCCATCCTGGTATAGAACAAGTTTCAGGTGGTTCATGTGTAGTGGAACACACCCTTAATCCCAGCACTCAGGAGACAAGAGGCATGCAGACCTGAGTTCTAGTCAGTGCTGTTCAGTCAGCTGAGCCAGTGAGTTGAGAGGCAGTGCAGTGGAGTTCATAGAATTCAGAGGCAGTTTTTACCAAGAGAGTTGTACAAAGAGAGGTTGAAGAAAGAACAAACTAGATACTGGTGAACAGAGAACAAGCTAGACACCGGTGAAGAAAAAACAAGCCAGAGAATGTGAAGGAGCCAGAACATTAGAACAAATTGCTAGAGTTAGCTTGGGGCCAACCACAGCAATTCAGTCAAAGGCTGAGAGAGAAGTCAGACTGAATCAGTCAGCTTAGAGAGGCAGAACAGCTAAGTTGAACCAGCCAGCCAGAGTTCAGAATGAGCTAGAAAGGGTAAGCTTATTCAGCAGAACATCTCAGAGGCTGGAAACATCCTAGGCTTAGATTAGATTGTATGGAGGCTAGAAGCTTCAAGAGAAGGATTAAATCAGACAAATAAAAGTTACTTTTACAATGCCAGTCCTGGTGGCACATGCCTGTAATCCCAGCACTTGGGGAGGCAGAGACAGGTGGATCTCCCTGAGTTCAAGGCCAGCCTGGTCTACAAAGTGAGTCCAGGACAGCCAAGGCTACACAGAGAAACCCCGTCTCAAAAGAAAAAGAAAGGGAGAGGGAGGGGGGTGGGGGAGTGAGGGGAGAGAGAGAGAGAGAGAGAGAGAGGGAGGGAGAGAGGGGGGGAGTTACTTTTACAGTTCCACTTAACAGTTTAAGACTGGGTTTACTACAAACAGACTAAACAACATTTATGTCTCTCAACTGCCCAGCTCGAAAGACTGATTCACTCAAAAAATACTCTAGTCACTTTTTTTGTGAGGTTGAAAAGGAAGAGGAAACAACAACAAACAAACAAAAACTCTTTTCCATTTTAGCCTACTGTGAAGCAGCTCAAGATGGCCAAACCAAAGCAATGTCTTGTTAAGCCTCTCAAGTGAACAATCTGTCCAAGATAAGGTTAAACTGGAGATGAATGCCCCCAACTGCAGGCAAAAGTAGGTTACATCCCTGAGTTACATGCCAACCCAAAGAGGGTGACATAGTAGAAATGGGCCCCACAATAGTCTTTATCTAATGTAATCCACGGAGTGAACTTTTAGCACCAACCTACTTCTCAGTGGAATATTATTACTCATGAGGAGGCCAAGGCAAGAGCAGAACTATTGCAACACAGTTGCTGCCTCCCCACAAGACAAAACAAAAAACAAACAAAAAAACCACAGAAACCTAGATCTGGATGGTCACTTGTAGACCAATATATTATAACATATTATCACATGCCAATCCTTCAGACTTAAGTTCAAACAGAGATGCAAGATGTAAACATTAGGACACATTCAGAGTACTTATTAAGAAATTTTAAACAGCAGCATATACAGCATAATGTTTCATGGGAACAGGTGTGCCCTCAGTTGAACATACCGCTTATTTCTAAACACAAAGCCAGAATGGCCACTGCTGCACCTCCTCTACCACTCTAAGCTGGGCGAGCTGCTTTTGTTTCTAATTATAATGTCCAGTGGAACCTGCAAAAATTATGATAAAAGTTCGAGGAATGGCAATAGAGTTAGCCAAAAAGGAGTTTTCCTGTTTCTTCCTCCTCCTTATTCATATTGTCTACCAAATATGAGCCCCAGCTCCACTTTTCTGACCCCATTTCATTCAACCTTTTACTCACTGAACCTCCACCCCACCCCCGCTCTCTTCTCCCTAGTATCTAGAACTTGCCAAGCTCATTCCAGTGAGTTCCTGCACAAGCCGTTCCCTAACCCTCCAAGAGTCCTCCCTTCATCCTTGCATGGCTAGCTCCTTTTCATTAAAGTTCCTTTGACTATGTGTCACCTCAGGAAAGCCTCCCTGCACTGCATTCCAGTCCCACTCCTATCCTATCACTCATTCTCTTCAGCATTTAATCAAAATCAAATCAAAATCAAAGGCTCGTTGAGAGAGGACCTTTAGCTTGTGTTCACTTGGTACACTCATTGTCTGAAACACTGGCTAGTTCTTTGTTCCAGACAGGGTTTCTCTGTGTACCCTTGGCTGTCCTGGACTTACTTGGTAGACCAGGCTTGCCTCAAACTCACAGCAATCTGCCTGCCTCTGCCTCCCAGAGTGCTGGGATTAAAAAAGGCATGTGCCACCACGCCTGGCTCACTGGCTAGTTCTTAACAGCAGTCTTTATTGGATGGCTTAATTTTGGACTTTTCATTCAATGGGAAACTAGGTCCCAAATGAATTAAAGTGAGACTACTAGCAGTAGCTCTTTTGTTACGTTTCTGTAAACCATCTAAACACCATGGCTTGTACAATATAGGCATTTAGTATTCTGTTGTATCAGGCCCGAAGGCCCTGATAAATGAGATGACACCCTCTTCCCAGCATCAGAAGAACATCTGTTATGATAACCCTAGTGATACCAAACATGAAATTCGGATAAAGAGCAAAATGTGTGCACTTTCTAGTCAAAGGACCCCTAAAATTTAGCACTATTTCTTAAAGCAAAAAGTTTCTTAAAAGACGGTTCCATAAGCCAGGCATGGTAGTGCTCACCTTTTTTAATCCCAGCACCCTCCAGGCTGAGGCAGGTGGGTCTCTGTGAGTTCCAGGACAGCCAAGCCAAGGCTACACAGAGAAACCCTGTCTCAAGAGAAAAAAGAAAAGAAAGAAAGAAAGAAAGAAAGACAGTTTCATAATCAATAGAGCATTTCTTTCTTAAAACAAGAATCATTAACACTTCACACTTAAATCACTGACAGACTAGAAGAGGCACTACTTACTCGGTGTTTTCTGTTTTTAATTTGTTTTTTAAACAATATGAAGATATTTCCAATCAATTGTTCTTTCTCCAGACATTTCCATACCCATTATGAATTATTATTCTGCTAAAAACATAACT
Source organism: Acomys russatus (assembly GCF_903995435.1). Lineage (NCBI taxonomy): Eukaryota > Metazoa > Chordata > Mammalia > Rodentia > Muridae > Acomys > Acomys russatus. The sequence goes on from NC_067141.1 coordinate 448,550, forward strand.
ACACATCACACTGTCTCTTATAAGACCACCTATACACAAAGCATCACAGCATAAGTTGATTGTAAGCCACACCAATCAAGAGAGAAAAGAGCTATTGTCCAATTGTACAAACAAAAAAAAAGTAATATGGGGTTTTCTGCTCTCAGAAGTGCATCATGAAGTGTGGGTGGAGAGAAACACAGAAATCCAGAATTAGCCTAACATCAAATCATTTTTGGAAAGAGTTGACAACATGTAAATTCCTCACACATAAAGTATTTAGAGCGGAGAGACCTTGATTCCTGGGCTATGATGCCATATAATTCCTTGCAAGAGCCTTGGAATTGCAGTATTCATAAAAGAAAATGTTCGTTATAATCGGTAGCCAGACCGCGTTGTGAGGTACTCCCCAGTGTGACACAGACCATAACTGAAGTACTACAAAGCTTGCAGTTAGGAGCAGAGATACAAGCTGAACCCAAAATTCAAAAGAGGTAACCGAGGTATTAAGTGCCACAAAGGAGAGAGGGTGACCAGCACTGCCATTCAACCACAGAGAATTAAAGTAGAAACAGGGGTGTGTATGGGGGAAGATAAGAGGTGGAGCTGGAAACAACAATACATTTGTCACCCCGTCCCACTTCCTAAACAGGATATAGGCAAAGCCTCCAGTACCATTACCTCAGGCACAGATGGTTATCGTTTGTAGTAAAGGTACACACAGAAAGGCCTTCAGGTCTGAGCCCCCTTAATTACAGGGCTGTTAACGATTACAGAAAAGGATGGGGGTGGGGAGAAAAATCAGGGAGGGAGCTGAAGATTCACCCACCACCTCCCCTTTGGGCTCCTACCTCACGGCTCTTACCCGGGACTTTCACTTCAGAGTCTGCAGCCCCTCCTGGGGCATCTACGGCCCAGGTCCCCAGGCACGGGATTGAGGGGTGCTGGCGATGGACTGGCAGGGACAGTAGGTAAGTTTTCTGAGCCTTGAGCTTGACACGCCACAGGCTCCCGTCAGAGCCTCCTCTTCCAGAGGGACCAGTCCAGACAAGGCACTGAATTGCACTCCTCCCTTCCCACCACCACCCCTTTTCTCGAAGGAACCGAACTCCCGCCCCTTCATCTCTCAATGCTCCCCCCTTTTTCCTCAACACCCCCCCTACTCCAAACTCACAGCTGCTCCAGAGGTTCCTCCAGTCAAACCCTTTCTGGAAACGACGGCGGCCCGGCGGGTCCAAACCACCTATCATCCCCGCTTGCGTTTCCAGGTTTCCTACCCCCGCCGCCGCCGCCTTTTCTGCCACCGCGGCCGCCGCCTCCTCCTCATCTGCGGCCCACCGGCGGCGGCCGCCCTGAAGCTCCGCCCCCTCCATCGCCTCCTGCATCATCACTTCCGGTAACCCCGCCGGCCGCTGGCTTTAGGAGGGAGAGAATAGGAGAGGGGCGGAGACGGGAACGATAAGGGTGACGTCATGACGCACGCGAGGACGTCCGAAGCCGTCTCCAAGTAAGGGCAAGGAGGGGAGAGGCGGAGGGTGGGCTAGGCCATTTTCTTACTGGAAATGGGGGAAGGGGATAACGAAGCGGTGAAAGGGAAAGCAAGAAGAAAGGGAGATTAGCTCAGTTCTTGAGTGAGGCGGGGAGTGGGCTAGAGCTAGAAGTTTGAGGAGTTTGAGACGACCTCTGACCTGGGCCTCATGCTCCCAGAGCGGTCCGCTCGGTGGTTTGACCCAGCGTGGTCTACGGGACCTGCTGGATGGAGCCTGGTGTGGCCCGAAGCTCGGTAGAGCTCCTGGCACCGCCTCCTCCCAGCTGGCTGCTGTGGGTGGGGGAAGGCAGGACTGACACAGTGAGTGTAAGGATGGAGATGCCGGCTCCAGTCGCGGGGGGCTGGGGAAAGGGGTTGGCTTCCTTGGGGCAGGGATGAGGTGCCGGTGTGGGGGTTGCTAGGAGACGCGCCTGTGTGACCCCAGCCTCGTGGGGGCGGCTTGGTGTCATCGCTGCTGGCCTAGGGAGGCCTGCCTGAGGGAAGTGGCACGTGGGCGAGGTCTGGCATGGGACCCTTCAGACTTTTCGAACGTAAATGGAAAGCGACAGGGGCAGTTCTAAGAGGCTTGCCTTTAGAAAGGTCTCCCAAAGGAACCCGGATGTAGGAATGAGACTTCAGGTGACAGTGAAAGCTGGCTTCATTACCAAGATGAGCAAATGGGGGGGGGGGGGGGGGGAGCCCTAACTGAACTTTTCATTAATAAGCAAATGATTGCAGAAGATAGCAGCTGCCCCAGAGGCTGAATGCAGTGGTCAGAAGGCCTCTCCAGGTTTCAAAAGGAAGAGAGAACGAGAGAAGGAAGGAACTGTCTAGGTGGAGAAAAGTGCCAACGGGATAATGTTTTAAACAAAAGCCAGAAGAGACTGAAAGCTTTCTTGGTGTTGCAGAAAAAGTAAGAGTTTGGCTTCTGTATTACTTTCTGAAGTGTAGTGAGTGGCCAGACCTTATTTGCCTTTTTTTTTTTTTTTTTTTTTTTTTTTTTTAAATGCTGCCAGATAGAGAAGATAAAGTACTATTGCTAAGGCCATGGAAGAATTGACAGTAGTGTTGAAGACATATGCAAATTAGGAGAATTGGTTCATAATATATTTAGGAGCTTGAGCATGCTGGACTGACTGCTGAATCGGATATGAAATGTGTGGGAGACGGGGGAACCAAAGATGCCTCCCCTTGAGAAAACAGTTTGGGAAGGAACATCCTAAGCTTTCTTGAACGTATGTCAAAAGTCATTTTACAGCCCGAATGAAGATGTCGAGAAATGAGGTAGGCAAGTTGGAAGAAAAGTAATGGATGGAGATGGTAATAAATGTAGGGTCTATTCCTAGACCTTGGAATAGGTAGAAGATGAGGAAAGCGTCCGAATACCTTAGATCTCCTCACATTGAGACCACCCAGAAGAGTAGAAGCCATTAGGAAGCTCAACAAGAATAACATCTCAAAAATGAAGAGCCCCCTTAATATCCTTAAAAAATAGGATCCACCCTCACAATCAGAGTCACCCCTAGAAGTCCGGCTTAGATCACTTCCTGCTGTCTCTGCTGTCAGTGCTGTTGGGCTTGTACCCAAACAATCTCTGCATTGCCTGATTTCTTGATAAATGTTGGTTTACATGTTTCTTCTTTGTGTCTTACTGGCTCCTAATACAGAGAATTGCCCCTTGGGGTCCAATGCTTTTCATTTATCTGGATAGGAACACCTTATGCCAACCAAGCAATTCTTTTTTTGTTTGTTTAGTTTTTGGTTTTTTTTCTTTAGGTAGCCCTGGTTGTTGACCAGGCTAACCTCAAACTCAAGAGATCCACCTGCCTCTGCCTCCAGAGTGCTGGGATTAAAAGCATGCCACCACCACACCCAGCTCAGCCTTGGGATTCTTACAAAGGGAATTTTGTCCCAGATGCTACCACCTTTAGTGTGAATCTCAATGGAATGGATATCAGAAAGCCTGGGTTTCTTTCGTTCTCGGATCAGCCACTAAACAGTGGCCTTGGAAAAGGTCCTATTCTTCGAGCTGATAGGGTTGGCCTAGATTAAAAGTTGCAAGCTGGCAAGACAGATAATGCCTGCAAGTATATTGTTTAGCCCGCAGCATGATTTAAATTCTTCTAAAAATCTGCTTGCCAGCTTTTAAAAATTGAACATCAGAATCCAGATTTTTGGCTTTATTTAGAACATCGGACAGTCTGACACCACCAGTCTGAGGTTCCCAGAATTCCTACCCAGCTGAAGTTGAGGAGTTGTTTGCCCTCTGAGTGTGGCTTATGCCCCAAGGCCTAAGATGCCAGAAACACCTCTCCTCACTCCTACTCCAAAGTGACATTTGATTTATAATTGACCTGAGAACCTTGCTGTCCATATGTAGCTACTAGTCATATGTGACTAAGTTTAAATAACAGTTCCTTAGACACACATTCCAGATGCTCAGTAGCTGCTCGTGGCTCCACTCTGTTGTGTAGAACAGACATAAACAGTTCTTTTGTTCAGTGTCAGATTGAAGCCCTGAAAGACTTTTTTGTTTGTTTTGATTTTTATTGTCCGAGACAGGGTTTCTCTGTGTAACCTTGCCTGTCCTAGAATTTGCTGTGTAGATGCTGGCCTTGAACTGGGAAGGCTGGGGTTAAAGGTGTGGTGGGACACCACGCCCACTAACTTGAAATTTCCTAATCTAGTTTCTTAGAAGAATGTCACAAAGCAGGAATTTTGTATTTGGGCTCTATGACTTACCTACTTGAGGGTTGAAAATTCTGGCTGGAGAGTGGCGATTCCCTAGCATTGCCTTGTTCCCAGCTCCTCCCATATATCTCTCACGTAGCTGACTTGAGGTAACTGGTTTTGAACACTTCTGGCTAACCCTTGCCTTTGTTTCTTAAAATATGCTGCCATATTGGTATAATCCTAGCATTTAGGATGCTGAGGCAAGAGAATCCTCACAATTTTGAGGGCAGGCCTGTATACCAATGAGTTCCAGGCCAGTCAGGGTTCTAAAATAAAACCTTGTCTCAATAAACAACACTCTGGTGAGGAATAGTACACCCATGTGTTTTTAACTGAGGGACTTAGAATTTCTGTCTTGAATACATTGACTAGTTGATTGATATTCGTCTTGCACTGTTGTATCAGTCTCGTGAGCATTTAATATTGATGTGTGCCCCATTTGCTGTCATGATACACTGATGGCTCCCAACATAAAATTAATTTCAGCTTTTCAATGATGTGAAAATGACACATTCTCTAGAAATTGTACTTTGAATTTTAATCCTTTGCTGACCTGGAAATAGTCCAAATGTTGGTTAGGTGACCTGGAAATAGTCCAAATGTTGGTTAGGAGATGCCAGGCCCACTCCCAGTCAGCCATTAGGTGGAAAAACCAACACTTGGTGAGTGTAGTTGCATATACCTTTAATCCCAGAGGTAGGATGATTTCTTTGAGTACTCTTCAAAGTTTCAGGACAGCCAAAGCTACATAGTGAGACCCTGTCTCAAATAAATAAATGTACTGTGGTGATAGGTTGTGACGTTGGATGGATTAGCTGTGCTAAGTACATTTTCCATGTAAGATGTTTTTGGTTTAGGAGATATCACTAGCACTATCTGCAGGACAAGGAGCATCTGTGTAGGATGCAGGTTTGCCTCCTATTGCTCTGCTTTGGGTAATTACTTTAAAAATCTTTCTGGTGCTGGTATTCTGGATTTCCCCCTTGTTCCTTGTTCTGATGACTTCCCAGGTTTAAGCATCTAACCTAATTTCATTTTCCCTTTGATAAAAGTGTCATCTACCTCTTTCCCTGGGTCCATCTCTGATACACCATATTCTTGGGTTTTGTTTTTGGGTTTTGTTTTGTTTTGTTTTGCATTAAAAATACTGTTTCAGAATCACTGTGGTATGAAGCACAATGAATGAGCATATCCTGAGAATTGCACAACTGTGTGATATTACTTCCCTCTTCAGATTCTAATAACCGAAGCTAAATCTAGGACAGGAAATAGTCCATTGTGTCTGTGGTGTGTATGTAGAAGAAATCTAGGGACCAGGGACCTGTGGGGGCACAGACTTACTTGGAGATTGTTCAGTTGTTGTGACAATAAAATCATTCAGTGTCCCAGCCAGTGTCCAACAAAAAGAAAGGACTGTAATAGCTCTAGGAGAAAAGAGCAGCACTGATAAAGAGCTAGAATGAGATAAAGGAAGAGACAGAGGAAAGAAAGCCTAGTTGTGCCTTCAGTGTTGGCACCTATGTTATATTTCCAGTAAGAAGCAGGCATTGTGGTCTGAAGATAAGCACTGTCTCCAGCAGGGTTATTTACTCATACTGAAGAACAATAGCCCTTTGCTGTATGGGGATTATTAATGATCAGAGGGAAATAGCTTTAGGAAAATCCATTACTGCCACAAAGCAGCAAACTCACCAACAGGCTACACACTTTTCCACTCTCTGCAGACAAAGCTTACCATAGATAAAAGGCCTCACTACTCTCATTTCCTTCTATTCAGGTAACTCGTTCTTTTACTTTCTAGTGCTAAGTATTTTAAAGGAATAGCTCATGAATAAACCTTACAATTCTGAGAAATGTTCTGTGATGATCTATTACATTTTAAGAGCCTGAGGCACAAGTAAAACTTGGTAGTACAAACCTATCATCCCAGCTGCTCTTGAGGATCAAAAGTTCAAGGCCCTTCTTTGGTTATAGAGCAAGTTCAAAGCCACTTTAAGCAAATCAGTGAGACTCTATCTCAAAATAAAAAGTAAAAGGACAACTGGGGGTATAGTTCAGTATTGAAATGTGTGCCTTCCTTAACAATCCCTCCTGCTGCCAAAGAAGAAACTCTTTTTCACTTTAAGACCATAAGGTGCCAGGCGTGGTGGTGCATGCTTTTAATCTCAGCACTTGGGAAGCAGAGGCAGGTGGATCGTTGGTGAGTTCGAGGCCAGCCTGGTCTACAAAGCAAGTCTAAGACAGCGAAGGCTACACAGAGAAACCCTGTCTCAAAAAAACAAAAAGTAGAATAAAACAAAAAGACTCTAAGGCACAGGCTGAACCCCATGAACATGATTATTTGGGCATTATCCAAAGCATCTCAGGGCTGGGAATGTTAGTGCACACCTTTGATCCCAGCTCTTGGAAGGCAGGAAGAGGTAGGGGGATCTCTGAGTTTGAGACTACCTGGTCTACATAGCCAAGTTCCTGTCTCAAGCAAAAAAGAAACCAGAATTTCAGTTCCCCAAATGACAAGTGCTTTAAATTACAGTTTTCTGGGTTGGTTTTATTTTTTATTTTTATTTTTGGTTTTTTGAGACAGGGTTTCTCTGTGTAACTTTGGCTGTCCTGGACTCACTTGGTAGACCAGGCTGTCCTTGAACTCACAGAGATCCGCCTGCCTCTGCCTCCCAAGTGCTGGGATTAAAGGCGTGTACCACCACCACCCAGCTTCTGGGTTGGGTTTATAATTACAATGTACCTTAGTCTCTGAAATGATTAGTTTTCAAGAGAAAAAAACAACAGTTTTCTATTTCATTGATTCTAAGCTTCCCAGAAATAGGTCCTTTCAGGCTAGTGAACAAACCATGACTGGCCTTAAAAGAAGTGAGGGTTGGACCATTAGTGTGAAACTTAAAGAGCTCTCTTTTGAACCATAAGCTCCCCAAAATGAGCTTAGAGTTGTTTTCAGTGTCCTGAAATCTTTCGTTAAAAGTCACTTTTTAGCTGGGTGGTGGTGGCACACTCCTTTAATACTATCACTTGGGAGGCAGAGACAGGCAGATCTCTGAGTTCAAGGCCAGCCTGGTCTAAAAAATAAGTGTCAGGACTACACAGAGAAGCCCTGTCTCAAAATACAAAAACAAAAAATTCATTTAATAGTATGTGCCTGGGGAGTGGGGGAGGTGAATGCATGCTATAACACATGTGTGGACTTTGGAAGACAACATTATGGAGTCAGTTCTCTTCTTTTATCTTGACTTGGGTTGTCAGACTTACACAGCAAGTGCTTTCACCTGCTGATCCATCTTAGTGGACCAAGCTCTTGGACATTAATTGGAAGCTCTGCTCCAAATGCTATGGTGTATATATCAGGATAAGAATGCACATTACTGATGACCATTCTGTGTGTATAAATGTATTCATCTAGCAAGTGTTTTTCATGCCCCAGGTGTATATCCTGCCTAGAAGTATAAGGAATGAGACTCCATCTGGTCCTTTCGCCTTGACTGCCTCTCCTAGTAAATTCACAAGCAATGAAAGAAGAAAGGTTCAGTTAGAAAATTAGCCAGCAAGGTAGATCAGTATATAAGGGCTCCTGCTGCCAACCTTGACAACCTGAGTTCCACGCCTGGAACACATGGTAGGAAAGAACTGACTCTCACAAGTTGTCCTCTGACTCCAGTTGCACACACTGGCATGCATGTGTCCCCACACTTGCATCCATACATACACACTAAATAAATAGATAAAATGTAATAAACATTTAAGAATCAAAAGAGTAGAGTATGATAGACGGGTCAGGTAGAGAGATGTGAGGGATGCTCCTAGGACAGCCTTGGTCCCTGCACTAGACAGATGCACTCACAGGAGGCTGAGGGATAGCACAGAAAGCAACAGGTGGACAAAAAAGGATATTCTGGCTGTGTCATTTGGGGGCTTTACAAGGCAAGAAGGAGGGCCATATCTAAACACATAGAGCAGCAGGCCTGAATCTGGGTGAATTTCACAGCCTTCCCCATCCCCACCCGAAATCATGGAGTACTTACAAAGGAAATTTTGCCTCTAGTGAGCTGTGCTGAAAAGAAAAATGAAATCCTAGGGTCAGGGCTTACTTAACAGGAATGGAATGGATTTTCCCCCTTTCACTTTTCTGTCCTTCCTGTTTGTGCTGTAGATGTTTTATTCGGGAGAAAGTACAGCGTCAGAGAGTCTAGCAGATGGAATTTTGACACTCTTGAGACCAGAGTCATGTGCCTGTAACATCATCTGTGGGAAGGGATTTGTCTTTTAAATTCCTAAATGGGACTGGAAAGATGGCTCAGGGGTTAAAAAGCAGATATTGCTCTTGCAGGGGGCCTAGGTTTGGCTCCCAGCACCCACATGGTAACTCACAGCCGTCCATAACTGCATTCCCAGGAATCCAATTCTTCTTCAGCCTTCTCCAGCTCCTGCACTCATATTGTGCATATATATGCGCTCAGGTGCACACACACATACATGTTTTGTTGTGGTGGTTTTGTTTGTTTGTTTGTTTGTTTGGGTTTGTTTGTTTGTTTGTTTCCCAAGATAGGATTTCTCTGTGTAACCGCCCTGGCTGTCCTGGACCCCCTTTGTAGACCAAGCTGACCTCAAACTCACAGAGATCCGCCTGCCTCTGCCTCTGCCTCCTGAGTGCTGGGATTAAAATGCTGTGCTTTCCCACACCATCACTCAACAATATGTTTTTAAGCTCCTAAATATTCATACTGCAACGAGCTTTCCAAAGATGGTAGGAATGTACTCCGGAGGTGAGAAAAGCAGAGGTTTTTGTTTTTTTCAAGACAGAGTTTCTCTGTGTAGCCTTGGCTGTCCTAGACTCACTTTGTAGACCAGGCTGGCCTCGAACTCAGAGATCTGCCTGCCTCTGCCTCCTGAGTGCTGGGATTAAAAAAAGCGTGCGCCACCACACACGACTTTGTTGTTGTTGTTGTTGTTGTTGTTGTTGTTTGTTTGATAAGGCTCCAAATGCTAGCAATCTGTCTGCTGGCCTCCTGTAAAACTAGATTGGGACATACCACAGCCTAGGCATGCTTAACATGCTGGAGCCTCCCCAGATCCTTCACTGTACTGAAGTCCTTTACAGCAAATGGCAGGGTGAGTGCATGTTTTCAGGGGTCTTGTTTTATGTTTATGTTTCTTGATCGATCACTGCCCATTATGAGTCCCCATTAGTGACTCCAGAATTTAAACAGGAAAGCTGTGGTCAGACAAAGAAATAATCACTCAGCTTTTGAGGCTCTTCATCTTGACTTTTTGTCAGGTGACATTGGGCAAGTCTCATATTTCATCCTCTATAACAGTGATGGAATCATAAGTAGTTATGATACAGTTTGATTCTAGCACATTTTAAAGGATGTAAACCAGACCATGCTGCTCCCGCTTGCCTCACATATGCTAGTGTCTTCCTTTTGTCTCTGAATGCAAACTTCTCCCCAGGCCTACTCTCCCATCAGTGCTGGATTGTGCTGACCTGTGGCCTCCCTGACAGGTCCTCATTTGCATTGACACTTAACTTTGCTCCTGGCTTGCTCCAGAGTTTAGCTCCTGCTGCCCCTTCTAGTACCACCCTTTCCTTAACTTCCTATTATTAGTCCCCATGACATCCAGAGCACCAGTCGAATACTTACTAACAACCTGGGCTCTGGCTCCAGATTGTAGGGTTTGAATACTGGCTCTGCCTATTTCTAGCTATGTGACTTTGGATACACTACTTAATCTCTCTTTACATCAGATTCCTCTGTAAAATGAGAATAGGAATAGTGCCTGCCTACAGAATTGCTGCGCTGTCTGCAGAGTTAAATGTAAAGTGCTTTGCAGAGTGCGAAGCTCATGGCAAATGCAAAGCAAATGTAGCTATTGTTATTACAGGACCAAGTTCCTGCTCTCCAGGAGTGAGGCAGAAAAAACAGAGGACAAAATAACTGCAAAGAGCAATATATGGCTTGAGCTAGGCCCTGGGGAGAGAGTGCTCTAGGAAAATTTGGTAGTGTACAGGTATGAGGAGAGATGACTAGTAGAAAAGAGGCATTTTGTATGAATGGGTCAGCCTATGTACCTTTGGCTGACCTGGTACTCACTTTGTAGCCCAGGCTGGCCCCAGACTTGTGTCAGTCCTCCTACTTCAACCTTCTGAATGTTGGGATTACAGGTGTGAGCAACATGCCCTGGTTAGAAATTTTCTGAGTGCACTTATTCATAGCCAACCCTACATCACACAAAAATCTATATCATGAGGTTGATGGGTCTTTCCAGTGTACATTAAAGCAATGACAACTAATAAATGTGAATTATGTATCTAAAATCACCTCCACCATCAAATTTTGAGGTATTTATATTAGGGACCTCTCCACTAAAGACCAGAGGTCAAAGCACAGTAGCAGCAAAATGTGCCAGACCTCTATAAAATACGCACTCAATAATTTCATTTTAGCACCCTGCTATGTAGGCAGTACAGCTTTAAAAAGAAGCCACCTTCCAGTCACAATTCCTTCCAGTCATACTGTATTTTCTCTCTTCATCCTGGGATTTGGAAGTTAACGATATGAAAAGGAACAAATATTTCAAGTAGTGTCGATCCAGAGTAAATGTCATAGAACTTTGAAGAAATTCGTTAAGAGTAGACTGCATGACCATTTTAAGGTTCTGACTTACAAACAGTGACTATTCCTATAGTTGCCTAAGGGGAACTCCCAGCAGACCTCACTGCTCTATCAGATCAACCCTTGACCAACTGTAAATGAGGATAAAGGCTTCCTGTATTGCATTAATCCCAAGAAGAATGTTGGTTTGAAGCCATTAAATCCTTGAGTAAGAAAATCTTCAGGAAATGGCAACTTTAGTAAATGAGTTGCTGTCTAAGACCAAAGAGAAAAGCCCAAGAAGAAAAGAAAAAAAAATTTATGAGGGAATAACCCAGTTTGTGAATCCCAAGCTTTCTGTAGCATGTGATATTTTCAGGAAACATTTGTTGAATTCCTAATATATAACCTTTCTAGGTGCTGAGAATTGAGCAGTAAATAAGACAGATGCAGTAACTGTTCCCATAAAGATTAGAGTCTATTGGAGGAAGATAGACGTTAACAAGTCAGAACTTGAGAGATGGGTCCTATAGAGAACAGCTATCAAGATTCATTTGATTCATAACCCAATGTGTGTGGTTAAGAGGAGACTAGGGAATGTGAAGGGTTTTCTGAGCTGTGCATATTTTCAAGAGGAGCTGAAGGATGGATAGAGAGATGGTCAAGAAAAAAAAAGATGAGGCTGGGTGTTGTTGCACACCTTTAGTCTCCGCACTTAGGAAGGAGAGTAGGTGGATCTCTGTGAACCTGATGCCAGCTTGGTCTACCTAGGGCCTTTTTTTTCTTGGTATTTTCTCTCAAGAGAAAAATTAGTGAAGAAGGAACAATAAAGGTATGTACCACCCCAAAGCTTTAAAAAAATCATAATTTCCCCCAAAGACCTGAAAGAAACCCAGTTAAAAAAGCCACAAAAGATGCATCTTTTTCTCTCGGCTTGACTTTTCTTCCAGACTTAGAAACAGTTGGCTGTACCTGCTCACGTATTCTGTGAGCAGCTTTTTGACTTTTCTCTGGCAGTCTTTGTAACTTGTGTTTTCTGGGTCACCTAGTGTTAGAGAATCACCACCTACCTTCCTTTCTGGATTAGTTTTCAAAACACACAATAATTATTTTCAAAATAGTCTTACTACATGTTGATTGTTAGCACTCATTACCTTGAGTAAGCTAATTGCAGGTCTCTGTGTCATGTTGTGGCTTACAATCAGCGTTCTTAGAGTAGAAAAAGAAACCAGTTAAAGTCAGGCTTTGAGGAATTTGCTGGGATTTTAATATGTTTGACCTTCGCTTTCCCCTGCCAGTGCCTGAAAGTCAAGGAAGTTTCATCTGGTAATGACAGGGTTGTGAAGCAATCCTTAGTTGATACTACTGCCCCTCACAGGAACTGACTCACATATTCTCGATGAAACCGTGGAGTTATAGGGAGAGCCAGAAACTCAGAAACCTGTTTCCTTACCAGGAAAAATGTCATCATCTCGTCTGGGTTCTTACCCAGGATGTTCTCACTTGGTTTTTATGAATGCCTTTTAAGCATTGTTCCTGTGAAGCATCTTGGGTGGTGGTGTGTGTAACTTTGATCCTTTAAGCTTTTGGATGGGGGAAGTGGTGCTTTCAAACTTTTCATCAAATGGTTTACTCCTTATTGCTCAAGAAAGGTTACTAGGGGCAGGGGTAAGTAAGAGGGACAACAATCTTCAAAGAAGAAATTCTCTATAAAGTGGGTTCCTTGAAGGTGTTTGGGACTTCTCTATCTATTGTATATAGATAGATATACCCCCTCCTGCTCTCATCATGCTTAGCAGCTGGGAGTCTCATAAGCTAAGGACCATACTAAAGCATTCCAGCCATAGGTGAGGAGTTGGAAATGGATTGTGTCCCTAAGCTGCAGCCTTTAGGCCTCCTTACCAATCCTGATCAGCCTGTTTGTGAGGGGGAAAAAAACCAACTCAGGACTCATGGATATGTCCAAGTGCCTGGCTCTTCTGCTTACTCATCAGATCTGTCTTCCCAGCCTGCCCTCTTGTCGAAGGCAGCATAGTAGTCATTGTTCTAAATCTGACTAAGAACTCCAAGGGTTCATCCCTGCCCCCCTCCACCTCCCCTCCTGGTATTTTCTTTCAAGTTCTACCATAGAAATATAAAGAAATAGGCTGAAGTTTTTCATAAGTTATAAAATGTCCATCAACAGAACAAACCAAGTGCATTGGAATCTCTGGTAGAGTGGGGTGACCTGCAGCAATGATGTCAGAACTAGAGCTCAATGTGATGATGTAAATGGGCCTTCCAAATTCAATGGACAAAATACAACTTACAGAATCTATATGAAGTTCTAAGTTTTTAAAACTGCTCAGAGTCTAATAAATGCAAAGGATTCATGATGATGGTAAACAGCAGGCAGACTGGGCTGACATCAACGAAAGAAGAAGAGATGCTGTGGTGGTGGGACACACCTTTAGTCTTAGCACCCTGGAAGCAGAGGGAGGCAATTCTTTGTTATTTCAAGGCCAGCCTGGTCTACATAGAGAATTCCAAGCTAGCCAAAGCTAAATAGTGAGGTACTGTTTTTTAAAAAAAAATTGCTTTGGAAGAGGTTCAACAGGGCAATCTAGTATTTCCATTATTCTTTCTTTAAAGCTTATTGTATGTATTTGTATGTATCATACTATTCTCTGTCTTTTTGTGTCTGAAATGCTACATAAGTTCTCACTTGTCCAGGCCCACTGGCCCTACTTCCTAGAAAAAGCCAGAGGGGTGAGAAGCTCTTCCCTCATGAGAAAGATCTTCAGTTGCACCATTCTTACTGGTCAAGATGGCAGTTTTGAGAAATGTTTTCTAAACTAAGAGAAATTACAACTTTATAGCCTCTGGATAAAGCTGAGCCTTGAGACTCTTTTGTCTTATATGATAACCACAGTTTCAAAAATGATAACTGTCACTTTAAGATTTCATGTTAAAAAACTATGAAATGCCACTGCTTTTGCAGATGTTTCCTGAGATAGCTGGAACTCATGATCCTCCTACTTCAGCCTTCTGAGTGCTGCGATTACAGGCCTGGGCTACAGTGCCCGGCCTCTTACCTAGTCCTGTTTCTCTAGGCTTTCACTTCAGGTTATTCACTGCTGGTCAGCGCTATGTAACAAGTACTGTCTTCACTTGGTCGGTTGGGAGTTCAAAGCCAATCTAATTTACATAAGACTCCCTCCTCTAAAAACAAGCAAAACAAGTTCTAAGCCCACACAGTAAGACCCTGTCTCAACAAAACAAGCTAAAAAAAAATGCCCTCTAGGCACTCAGGTTAGCCATGTAAATTTACCGGAACAAAACTGAAATCATTATTTCTGAGGCATTCTGGTCAGTCTGGTTTTAAATAATAACAAAATGGATTTGGTCTTGCCATGTTTGTACAAGTGGGCTCACAACAAACAGCAAACTGCCAGATAAGATCTGTAATCCTAGGATTCAGGATGCTGAGACAGGATGGATCCTGAGTTTGAAGCCAGTCTGGGCTAATATGGCTTTCCAGGCTAGACGGGACTAGCTTGTAAGATTCTGGCTCAAAAAATCAAGAAGATAATAAATAGCTGGGCAGTGGTGGAGCCTTTAATCCCAGCACTTGGGAGGCAAAGGCAGGCACATGTCTGTGAGTTTGAGGCCAGGCCTGACCTACAGAGTAAGTTCCAGGAAGGCCAAGGCTACACAGAGAAACCTTGTCTTGAAAAAACTAAAAAACAAACAACAAACAAAAATCAAGAAGATGGGCTGCGTTGAGGTGGCATGTGCCTTTATTCCCCACCGCTTAGGAGGCAGAGGCAGGTGGATCTCTGTGAGTTCAAGGCCAGCATGGGGTACACAGCTAGTTCTGGGATAGCCAAGGCTACACAAAAGAACCCTGACTTGAAATACAAAAACACAACAACAAAAATCAAGAAGATAGGAGGAGGCCTTTAATCCCAGCACTGTGGGCAGGAGGTGGGGGTGGGGTGAGGGGCAGAGACAGGTGGATCGCTGAGTTCAAGGGAAACCCGGTTGGGGGCGCGGAGGAGATGGAAGGAGAGCAAAAGAGCTATCTCATTGCTGTTTCTATTGTGCCATTCTGGTAATGCTAGACATAGATCTGTAAAACAGGAGCACTTATTTCTAGACAAATTCAAAACCTGTGCATCTGCCTGGCTGCCTACTGTCAACCTGCATTTTTATGTAGACTTTCCTCCTTCTACTCTGGTGGGTCTGAAGATGACAACAGCAACACGACAGGAAGTCCTCAGCCTCTACCGAAGCATTTTCAGGCTTGCAAGGAAATGGCAGGCGGCATCAGGGCAGATGGAAGACACCATCAAAGAAAAACAGTACATACTAAATGAAGCCAGAACACTGTTCCAGAAAAACAAAAATGTAAGTAGGCCCCATCTGGCAATGGCAAGGAACAGGGAATCTTCTTGTAGTGTTTGCTCATTTCTTTCCTACCTTAACTGAAGAAGACCCTTCCAACTCCCAGAGCCAGGAAGTACCCAGCATGCAAATTGGCTAGGCTTGCCAGTTTAGCTAATACTAGAAAGTCAAGCCCAGCCCGAGTTTCCCTCTTGGATCAGCCAGGTCTCAGCCCAGCCATTCCTCAGAAGACCCCATGAGTCAGGTGACAGAAGTCATGCCAGTGAGAGCAGGTCCTCACATACTGATGACCGGTCACTCCCAGAGGCAGTATGAAGTAAAATGCTTTTTCTCAATTCATAAAGCAATCAAAGCCTTATGATTATAAACCCATTTTATAATGCAGGAAAAGACATGGGGCTCCTCCCATAACTTAGCTACAAATTCTTTGGCCAACAGAGTGGTACTGCAGAAAACAGGGCTTCTACTAGCTAGCTTAACAAAACTGAAAACCCTGGCACCACGCAGTCAGTTTTGATTCATCCTAACAAACCACCCAGCACTGGCTAGCTTTCCCTTGGGAAAATTGCCTAGCACTAAGGATGGAAGGTGACTGGCAGTACCTGGCTCTTCTTTGCCCACTTCTGTTGATGTCTTCCTAGTTTCACTGCCTCTCTCCACTGTATTCTGTGTCCTTCTAGCTGCTCTGTCTACACCATCTTCCACTACTGGCATGCCCACCGAAGGGCTGCCTCTCTGCTGAGGCCACTTTTTTTTTTATTCTATAATTGAAGACATTTATTCATTATGTTTAGAGAAAGATAGATATAACAATATTAGCCTATGAACATGGAGGAAATCTTTTCAAAGACCCTTTCAACAAAAAAGGATTGTCATGCTAATAGCAAATGATACAAGTGAGCACAGTCATATTTCTTATTATTTTTTCTTCCCCAGATATTACCTGTTGTTGACTACATTTTTAGATACAAACTACAGTCCCAAAATGACATTTATATATACCCTCATTAAAATACATTTCGTCATCAAAATTTAGGTTTTTATATTCTATTTTTATGACTTTAGTCAATACAACATTGTGTATTGCCTCACAGAGCTTTCTGCTACATTAAACTAAATAAAATATCAATTATAACTCAGAAATCACTTTGTGTAGGAATAGAAATTGAATTAATATTGATTGGGTAATTTCATTCTTGAAATTGAGTTGAATGAACCAGGCATGGTAGAATGTACGGACAGTTTCACCACCATGAAAAGAAAGTGGAAAAAATAAGTTCTTGGCCATGACTGGCAAATTATGATTTTTTTAAGACGAAGAAAGATACCTAAAATGACCATGCCATGCCTCTACAAGATAAAATGCTGAGGAATGACATTAATTTCTAATTTCAATGTGCATACGAATTATTAATACCCATATCAACACTCCAATAGACGACAATGTACAAGTTCATAACAACATTTGTGAATGAATAAGTATAAAATATGTACACTACCATGAAATAATATGCCTCTGAAGTCATCCTGTTTTCCAGTCAGTCCAGGATTTAGACTGATGTCGTTATGTTTGGGTAGTGACATTTTCTTTTTATTTTTTTAATTTTTATTAATTTATTCTTGTTACATCTCAATGGTTATCCCTTGTATCCTCCCATTCTTCCCTCCCTCCCATTTTCCCCTTATTCCCCTCCCCTATGACTGTTCCTGAGGGGAATTATGAGGCCACTTTTGAACACCTAGATTTGGTTGTTTTCCTTTTAGTTTGGGTGTTTGTTGTAGTTGTTTAGGTTTTGTTGTTGTTGTTGTTGATAGGTTGGTTTTGTTGTTTTGGGTTTGGTTTGGTTTGGTTTTTGGTTTTTTTGTAGCCTTGGTTGTTCTGGACTTGCTTTGTAGACCAGGCTGACCTCGAACTCACAGCAATCCATCTGCCTCTGCCTCCTGAGTGCTGGGATTAAAAAAGGTGTGCGTCACCACGCCCAGCTAATTTTGTTGGTTTTTTGAAATGGGATCTATTTATCCCTAGCTATCCTGGAACTCTGTGTAGACCAGGCTGGCCTCCAACTCACATAGATTCCTTGCCTCTGCCTTCTGAGTGCACCACCACACCTGGCCCAGCCTTTGTTTCTGACCACCTACCTGAAGGACCTCACCTCCTCCAGCTGTCTATCAACCCTGATCCCCAGCTGCGCCGCCCCCACCCCACGCCCCCATTCTTGTAGTTCCTGTCACCTGCTGCCAGTCTGAAACTCTTTGTTCCTAGTTCTTATTAAAGTATTCCATCATGTGCCAAATACCAGACTCCACATTTGGGATATATTTTTAAAAACAAACAAAATAAGGTCTCTTACAGATATTTAGGTTAGACGAATTAAATCAAAATTAAAAATCAAAGAATTAAAATCAATTAGAGTTAAAATCAAGACAAAAGTCACCAAAGAAACTCTCATAATCTGAAGTTTCTTCTCTTCTAGGAATCCCAGAAACCTGTGCTTTACTATTTTGTTTTAAACACATTTTTATTAAATACTTAAAAAAAAAAAGTACTGGGGCTTTCTGTAGCCATGGTTGTCCTGTGACTCAGAGAGCTACCAGCCCATTTTAAGTGATAGGATCAAAGGCGTGTGCCACTACACCCAGCCTTTAAAATTCCCATACTTGTACACAGTATTTACCCCTAAACTTTCCCAGATTCACCTTGTCTACTCCAACTTAATCTTTTTTTTTTTTTTATAAATAAATCACAAAGTCCAATTTGTGCTGCCCATGTACTCAGGGGTGTGGAGCTGTCCACCTATGCATGTTTGACCTACCTAAGGCCATACCCATAAGGAGAACTGACTCACATCCTCCAGCAGCCAGCAGCTGTCAATAGCTCCGCAGCAAGGGGTGGGGCCTTCTGAGTGCCTCTCCCTCCTATGCTGGAATGTTGACTGTCTTGATCTGGTGTGGGTCTTATACAGGCAAACACAGGTGCAGTGAATTCATGAATGCAGCAGGCCTGTCATATCCAGAAGATACTCTTTAAACTCAGAACCCTCTTTCCTCTGCCTCTGAGTGCTGAGATTAGAGGCATATGCCACCCGTCTGGCTTCCTCTGGGCCTGTTTGGTATAAGAGTTCTGCTTAGGTGATCTCTTTGGTAGCTGAAGGCAGAGCTATGACCCACAGGTCTGGCCTGGTGCTGATGCCATGACGTAGACCTAGTAAACCCGTGCAGACGAACCTGTCTGAGGACTACTCAAGACTAGGTTTTCTCTTATTTCAGAATCATTCTTGAGCCTCGACCTGGATTGGCCAAGGATGAGACAGAGGGTGGTGTGTGCATGTCACAAATCACGCAGCAGCCTGTGAGGGCTCTAGTCTGAGCTTGTTTGGATACTAGCTGGAGTTCTAGAAGCCCCAGCTCCCTTAGCAACATCTTTGTCAGGGGCTTTTTCTCCCCAGACCTCAGTTCCCTGTGTAGAAATAAGTTTATTTTAACCTGGTTTGATAACCCAAAGGTATCTTATTAATGGCTCTGAGTCCCAGAAAGCCTGTGGCAACATGAGATTTTTGTCCCAATATGGACAGCATCAAGGCCTCAGAGGTCAGGGAGTTGAGCCTTCGCCCTAAAGGACTCTGCACAGTTCTCTGTGCTGCTGTTCCTGGAACTCCAAGAAACACTAGGGAATAAAAACTCCCTTGCAATTCCCAAGCCACATGGGGCCAGGCTTCACATTGAGTGCCATCTGAGGCTGGTGCAATTCCGGCACTACTTTGAAGCACTTTCATAAGTGCACAGCAGATCCATGTACTGATTTTTTTTTTTTAACATCCTCTGAATGAAAGTTTCTCCCCTTCCTGATTTGGCTTTCTGGGTTTTCTGTTTTGTGGCTTTTTTTTTTTTTTCCCAGAATAAACATTTCACTCTTTTCTTGAAAATGCATTATCACATTGGACTGATTTTTGAATTTCAAAACTCCTTTTACCCTTACTAATGAGCAAGACAATTATAGTTTAAAATATGAAGTAAAGCCAGGCGTGGTGGCATATGCCTGTAATCCTAGCAGTTAGGGAGGCAGAGGCAGGATCTCTGTGAGTTCAAGGACAGCCTGGCCTACAAAGTGAGTCCAGGACAGCCAAGCCTACACAGAGAAACCTTGTTTTGGGGAAAAACGGAGGTGGAGAGGCAAATCATTCTAAAGTATCATATTCTTGCTTCAAGCTCAGTTCCTTTAAAGCAGTGGTTCTCAACCTGTGGGTCTCGACCCCTTTGTGGGGGCATCAAATGACCCTTTCACAGGGGTTGCCTAAGGCCATAGGAAAACAGTTATTTATATTATGATTCATAACAACAGCAAAATTAGCTATGAAGTAGGAAGGAAAATTAATTTATGGTTGGGGGTCACCACAACATGAGGAACTGTATTAAAGGGTCAGGTCACAACATTAGGAACATTGAGAACCACTGATCAGTGTTGGAGGATGTGAAGTAGCTCTCTCATTTGCCATTGGTGGGGATGTAAGTTTGTAAATTGTTGATGGGGACATAAGTTGATGTGAACTCTAGAAGGTAACTTGAGAATATTGTGAGAAGCATATATGAATCTATATAGCCTGTCTTAGCATTCTCACTCTAGAATTTCATCATAGACACATTGGCATGTGAGAAAAAAATGTATAAAGATCTATAGCAGAATTGTTCATAATGACAAAGGCTTAAAATAACCAAAATGCTCATCAGTAGCAAAGTGGTTAATTCTAATAAAGCCTTAAGTTGAAGTTGTGATCATTTTTAGGAAGAGTGGCCCCTGATGTCTGAATACCAAAAGAGCTTCAATTACATTAATTAAAAAGCAAAAGTTATATAGATATGTGTGTTAAGAAAAAGCTCAGGCCAGTGAAATGGCTCACTGGGTAGAGGTATTTAGCTCACAAGCCTGACAAACTGAGTTCAACCCCTAGAGCCCACAGGAGGACAGGAGAAAACCAACTCCACAGAGCTGTCTTCTGATTCCATCCATTCATACACACACCGTGGCATGAGGTCCATGGCATCTGCATACTCCCCTCACTATACATACAAAATAAATAAAATGAGAAATGTCTTTAAAAGGCTTACCCCCTGTATTTGGGTTTATATAGTCATAGGCTAACTTTGGAGGGATACATAAGAAATAAACTGGAAGATAAGAGACGAGGAGACTTATTTACCAATATTACATTTCCTGGCTAGTGAACTGAAAAGTTTGTATTATATTTTATATACTATTAGGAAGATATTAAATGCCTCCTTTATTTCCCCTTAAATAGCTCACAGACCCAGACCTAGTTAAACAATGTATAGACGAATGCACAGCCAGGATTGAGATTGGACTGCATTACCAGATTCCTTATCCAAGGCCAGTAAGTATGGCTCCAGTAAACCTATGCTGGGCACTTGTGTTGTTTCTAAGAATGTATACTATTAGGACTAATTTTTGCTGAGGAGCCAAGAGCCACTGTAGGAAGCGTGTTGGAAGTAAGTTGTCATTGCATGCCACCAACCCATCACCATAATGAACATCTGGTTTCTTCTTGTGCATCTTCCCACAAGGTGAAAGGGGAAGCCAGCTCACGTTTATGAAACTTTTCTTTGGGTCTTCACCCATTTTTATTGAAATGCTTTTATTTTCTTAAGTATAAAAGGCAAGCTTCTTAAATACTAAAAAAGTACATTTCAAGTATTAAAAAAATACAGAAAGTACAGAGTAAAAATTGTCAAAAATCTTCAGCCTATGGAAGAGACCACTGTAGTCTTAAAATGACCAGTTTTCAACTTTATTTAAAAAAAAAAAAAACAGCAATTTTGATACCTTATCAGTTCAACTTAATTATCTGGTAATATTAATTTTATACACATGTGCACACATGCTCTTTCATACATAGAATTCTGGGTATATTGTTTTTATTTGCCTACTTGTTTTATTCCATCTCTTCTGAGCATCTTTGTATACAGCTCTACCTCAATCCTAAAGGTTTGCATTGTCTGCTCTGGTAAGAATGTGCCATCCTTGTACAAGTCAGGGTCCCTCAGGGAAATAGAAGCAGTAAGGAGGAGATTGAAAAATAGAGGGATGGATGGATGGATGAATGGATGGATGGGTGGATGGGTGGATGAAAATAGACAGATCACACAGTTATGGGGCACAAAGACCTACGAGAAAGTCTATGGCATAATTCAGTCTGAGCTCAAAGACTTAAGAATCAAGGGACTGGTGATAGCAATCTAGGGTAGAGGCAGAGAAGATGAGACATCTCAGCTCAAATAAGGCTAGCAAAAAGCAAAAGAAGCTGGGTGATGGTGGCACATGCCTTTAATCCCAGCACTTGGGAGGCAGAGGCAGTCAGATCTCTGTGAGTTCAAGACCAGCCTGGTCTACAAAATGAGTCCAAGACAGCCAGGGCGCTCTCACATAGAGAAACCCTGTCTCCAAAACAAAACAAAACAAAAAAAGAAGCAAAAGTAGTGAACTCATCTTTTGCCTTTTTTCCCTCCCAAGCTCTACTAGGTTGCAGGATGCCCCTCCATACTGGGCTCTTATCGGGAAATACCCACATATAACCCAAAGATGATTCTTTTTTTTTTTAAAGATTTATTTATTTATTATTATGTATACAGTGCTCTGCCTGCATGTATATCTGCAGACCAGAGGAGGGCAACAGATCACATTATCGATGGTTGTGAGCCACCAAGTGGTTGCTGGGAATTGAACTCATGACCTCTGGAGGAGCAGTCAGTGATCTTAACTGCTGAGCCATCTCTCCAGCCCCCAAAGATGATTCTTAATGGGAGTCAGTCAGATACTAATAACATTAGCCATCACAATCATAGCGTAAGCATCTTGCTACCCCAGGAAGCATCTGACTTGACACCAGTGCTTTTTTATGTAAGAAACTTTCTCTTCTTCTTTCCTTGGATGCCCATTTTGCTGAGCGGATCTCTCGCTCTTTTCCTGTGTCCAGGCACAGTGGCATAGTGGGTACAAGTCTAAGCCAGAGTCTAGCTTCAGATCCACTTCCACCACTTAATGTGTAACCTTGAACAAGTCAGTATTTAATTTCTCTGAGTTTCTATTTTTTATCTATAAAAATGAAAATTCCTCAGGGGGTTATCATAAAGACAGATCAGTAAATGCAGAGATATAAACATTAATGAGTCTGTGGTAGATTTTGTACTTAGTAAATCATCAATAAATATAAGCTGCAATAACAATTATGATTCATGTCATTGTTCTTACTCAGATTCATCTGCCTCCAATGGGTCTCACCCCACTACGAGGCCGGAAACTTCAAACCCAGGAAAAACTGAGAAAATTTTCCAAACCAGTGTATCTGAAGTCTCATGATGAAGTTTCCTAACAGAGGACAGTTTTCTTTGAAGAATGGTGAGCCAACTCAGTTCTTAATGTAAACCAGGCAATATTGATTAGAAGCAAAAACACTTCCTTCAAACCTACTAAATTGGTCCTCACCCATGACATGTGGCTGCAAGCATCCTAGGGTTTTTCAGGGTCTTGCTGCTGCTTGAACTGATGACATTGACCATAGAGACCATGGACTTAAATCTTCACCGAAGTCATCCTTGGGAGCAATCTAAGGTCCGTGGAGAAAGGCTGAAGGCCGTTCCTGGGACTGCCATTCAGCATACATCAACTGATGCAACGGGATTAGCTAGTTGTTGCAAGTTCACATGCCTCCAAAACTATGCTACTCCCAAAATACTTTCTAGAGATTTTTCCACAAGTTCTTTTCATTTGCTTAAAAGTGGTTTCTGTATAGGCTCTGTGTGTGTGTGTGTAGTCTCCTGACTCTTGTAATTTCCAGATATTCCCCCTTATAAAGGACATCTTTGGGTTGATCATACTTTTGTTTGTTCAGTTTTTTGGGGGGGTGGTTGGGGTGAGGGAGGTTGTTTGCTGGCCTTTATGTAGACCAAACCAGGCTTGAACTTGTGCTGATCTCCTGCTTCATGTCTCAAGTTCTGGAATTACTGACATGAGTCACCAAACCCAGCTGCCCATATGGTCTTTTCAATGGAAATATGGTATGACACCCTCCTTCTCCCTGTGATAAATGGAGGTACATGTCTTAATTAAATGTATATTTGATCTTATTTTAAAGCCTGTGATTACTTAAAATGCACTTAGGATCTAAACAGCTTCCTTGATACCTATACTGCATTCACTTTATTCTGTTTTAACCTAATTTAAAAGCACAAGCTCCAAGCTGGCTTCCAAGTTATATATGTACAGAAATGGGACAAAGAGAACATGTGTGGAATCAGGTGTGAGTTCACAGCAAGCTGTTTGCACATCAGCAGAGAATGGGCCTCACTAATAAAGATAAATTCCTACTTATTTGGGTCTCTTTGTATTCTTTTCCAAAATGGGTTTGTGAACCTCAAACAGGGCTATGCCTCATGTGAGGAGCAGCATCCTTCTCACGGTCAGGGAAAGTGCTTCAGGGATTGGTAGTAGTACAATAAAGTTTTATTCTCTGTCAGTCAGTGAAGTAATAAATAGTATATGAATATTCAATACAAATGGAGTAGCAGGCCTTTGTAAGGAGAGAAGTGTCAATGTTTTAGCAGGTCTATTGGCTATTCTGTGAGGACATGTCCCAGGCTAGCTCAAACTGGGAGAAAGGAATCTGCTGTCTTTTTTGTTCCTTTTCTTCCAGCAAGTTGTGGTGTAAAAACATTCCCCTGATGTATCTCCCATCCAGATGGAAGCAGCTCAGTTCCATGTGGTAATCAGACAGCAGAACACTAGGAGAAAGCTGGATGTTCTGAAGCAAGTGAGACCCAACTTGCCCATCTCTGTAGTAGGAATTTTGATTTCTTTAAAAATACAGAAATGTTATATGAATATGTTTTTGTTCAATCCCAGGTGTGGGATATGGGGCTGGTTCAGGGTGCCCACAGCAGCTAACTATAATTTCTCTCATGCTGTGGCAGGAATGTGATTTTGCCAGCTGAAGATAGTTTATGTTTGGAATTCTGGGGACTCTTTAGAGGGTACATAAATGCCAGAGCCCGAAAAGAGGGGTCAGCTGCTGCTTCCCTTGCTGCTGCTGCTGCTGCTCCTGATGGTGGTTGGATGCTACTGGTTGCTGTTTGTTAAGTAGAAGAAACTGGACTTGCCCCAAGGAACTTGGCACTCCTGATCAGTAGGAAGTGGCATAACAATATCGATGCCCCCTTTCCTCTCTAACCTTTTTCTCCTGCCTAGCATTGGGGAACTGAAAGGGTAGAGAAGGGTAGTAGGGAAACAAAAAACCAATAAAGCAGCTAGAAGTCCAATTACACATCTCTATCATTGTCCCTTTCTAAAATGTCTCAAGGAGACAAAGTGATTTTTACTATGTTCAATTTTGCCTTCCTCTATTGACCATTGGAACTAACCTTCCCACCAGTCTGTTTTCACAGTGGAAGACTGTTTTTGTTGCTATGCCAATCTTTGACAATCTACATGTCAGGAAACTTTAATGCAAATTGTCTGTGTCTAGCTTCTTTTGCAAAGAGGTATGTACTATTACAAAAAACATCAATTCACTGTCAAATCATATAACATGTTCTGATGGGTGGATGGATGCAATTTGAGATGGGTCACTTTGTAGCCCAGGCTGGCCTTGACTGAACTCAAGGTTCTCTTGCCTGTCTTGAATACTAGGATTTCATGTGTACACTACCACACCCAACTTATGTGTCTTACTATTAATATGTCCCCACTTTCTCTCCAAGTTCA
This sequence comes from Acomys russatus, assembly GCF_903995435.1. Taxonomy (NCBI): domain Eukaryota; kingdom Metazoa; phylum Chordata; class Mammalia; order Rodentia; family Muridae; genus Acomys; species Acomys russatus. The sequence goes on from NC_067141.1 coordinate 473,547, forward strand.
TTAAATTCTGTCTCCTAAAGGCAGAAACTACCTCAGTGAAATTCTTTTCTATCACTAACAAGAACTTAACATAACTGTTCAACAGCTAAAAAAAATTTTCAAGGTCAAGGACTAGCTTGGTGATCGGGTCTGATGGCCATTTATGACATCAGCTTGACCATATCTGGAATTAACTAAAACCCAAGCATCCGGGTACCTGTAAGTTGTTTTTCTTAAATCATTTGAAGTAGGAAGATACATCTTTAGTCTGGGTCACACCTTCTGGGTATAGCCTGTATAAGGGACATGGAAGAAAGAAGCTTCTGCTCTTTGCCTGCCTGCCCTCACTCTTGATTCGTTGGCATTGGATCCTACTTCAAGATCCTGGCATATGCTGACCAGCTGAGACATCCAGTCTCATGGACTGAACAAATTACTGGATTCTGAGAGACATCCATTGTTGAACTGGCTAGCCTGCAGGCCATAAGCCACTCTAATAACCTGCTGTATACATATATGCATACATATATTGAGAGAGATTCGTTCTTTCAGTGCTGTTCCTCTAGAGAACCCAGACTAACACACCAGCTTTGCCTGATGTCATCTGCTAAGCTATTTATAAACAGAGCTTGCTGCTGTTTATTGAGCTGAGCTCTAGCCATCTTTCCCCAGGACTCCATCCTCTAACTCTCTGTGATTTCTGAAGAACATGTTCCCTTTTTCAGGAGGAAACAACATTACCACATTGACCCCTACTGAAAGTGACCTCAAATTTAGGGCACTCTTTGTTTTCAAAGTGGAGGAAATATTTTACATTTCAAAAATGTGATACAAAAACATTCTGTCCCTTGACCCTTGAGGAATGAAGCAGTCCTTGCGCCTCTCAGCTTTTCAGTGTTGAATGAAGTTGGAGTTGAATAACTAGAATTAAAACTCATTTGTTCTCGAGCCAGCTGTGGTGGCGCACACTTTTAATCCCAGCACTTGGGAGGCAGAGGCAGGCAGATTGCTGTGAGTTCAAGGCCAGCCTGGTCTACAAAGCGAGTCCAGGACAGCCAAGGGTAAACAGAGAACCCCTGTCTCAAAAAACCAAAAAAAAAAAAAAAACCTCCTTTGTTCTCTTAGCAGCTCCTTCATACCAGCCCTTCTACAGCCTGCAATATGGCTGACCTACCTTCCCAAGAGGTACAGGTTTGGATCCTGACCATCTTTCTATCTCATATGACTGATTGTCTTATTTGGAATGATATAGCCATCCTAGCTATCAGTAAATTCTGATTTATCTACATATTAGAAAACAAGTTGTTTCTTTCTTGAAAAAAATCTCTAGTGACCTACTTTGAGTAGGACTGTACTTCCTATTACAATGCACAGTCTCTTTTTGGGCATTTGGATAGCTTGCTCATCTCAGAATTTGTTTGACACCATGAAGACATTGTAACTAAGGTTTTCTGGAATGCCTTTATTTCGTGCCAAGGCTTGCCACATTCAGGAAATGTCACAGGTCCTGAATCAAGGCATTTGTTGTTAAGAGGCAGAAAAGCCAGACCATACACATTAAGACTCTCAAACAATCCATTTATGCTCCACTTTGGACACCCCGAGTAAAACCACTTAAAGCTACATGAGAGGATCAGGGAAGAAAACCTCAGGAGTTTGATGTGCTTATCTCTCTCTGGATGTTCTGGGGAGAAACAAGGGATGGCAATTCCTTGGGCACAGTCCTGTGGCTGGAACTATAATCTCTTCCAAGAGTCTACATCAGAACAGCCAAGCCTTTGGCTAGGAGGCAGCTTGTAGCAGTGACACACATGGATTCAAGTGCCAGAGAACTTCACCTGGCTGTGCAGTGTGAAAGCGCTGTGTGGTACTCTTACGCAGGCTCTTTCATCTCCCTGAGCCACCAGGTGTGGGAGATGGGGCGGGGGGGGGGGGCACAACAATCATTCCCAGCACATTGGATTGAACAAGCGGCTTGGGCACAAACCCTGCACACAGCAGGAAGACAACAAATAGGCTCCTCTCATCTCACCAGAGACAGAGACGTTAGCCCATTCATGCGGCTGATAAGAGAAGCAGTTGCAGCTGGGCTGGGAATGTAGCTGAGTGGAGTGCTTGCTGCGAGTACTTGAGGCCATGGGCTCAGTCCTTAGCACCGAGCAGCAGCTGAAACTCCACCGTTACTGACTGGAACCTAGTCAGCAGCAGTAAAGAAGAAGCAATGGCCCTCCTCATCACCTAAGGTCATTGTAAGATGTGCATTTCAAATACACTGAGTGAAGGCTGGAGAGATGGCTCAGTGGTTAAGAGCGCTTGTCAGGGGTTCAGTTCCCAGCACCCACATAGCAGCTCATCACTATTTGTACTCCATTTTTGGGGATCTAATACTCTTCTGGCCTCCTTGGGCACCTGTACACACGCGCGCACACACACACACACACACACACACACACACACACACACACACACACACAGCAATATTAATAAAATATACCAAGAGCTTTTTAAAAAAAAATCAAATCCTTCTCAATCTTTTATGGAAAAGAAATGACTGAAATTCTGTGACAGTGACAGAAAAACCCCAGGTAAAGAAAACAACCCCAAGCAAGCTTAAGCCAAAAGATCACAAGTCTAGGTGGAAGGTCACACTGCCTCTGTTCCAAGTTTAGTATCTATCTAATTTGGGAGTACTGCCTACCTTCTCGTGGTTTCTGCAGCCATGAAATGATGACAACAATAATAATGATAACCTACTTAATAGGGCTGCTATGAAATGTCTGGCTCTATTTATGTAATTATTATATCATTGTTACCTTCGGTCTATATAATTCAAGAATGAAAGACTATATTATAATGGAGAATGAAACACCATTTACTCTCAATTTTGAGGCACCTGCCATTAATTATCCAGCTGGCACAGTGAGGCCACACCTCGGTTTATCCAGTGCTTCTGGGGCATGTCTGTTGGAAGCTCAATGGACAGGACGTAGTTTGTAGAGTGGCCAGTGGTAGAGAGGGTGCCTCTCCGGGCACTTGTCTTATACACTGGACACACATAAATGTTCTGATGCAGGAATGATGCACTCTCCCCAGGTTTCAGCCAAATGATGGGCAATGGGTCATAGAGGATTTTAGGGAAAGATTCTCCAATTTGCATTGTTTTCCTATCCCAACGGGCACCCTCAAGAAAAAGCCCTTTGATATAGGCCCCGTCTTCTGGGCTATCCTCCATAGCCGTCTCTTGTGTGGTTACCTGAAAGAGTAGAAAGCTATGAGTCTTGTAATCTGCTAGTTAACTATAAGAACCACCTAGTTGCCAGGTCAGCCTCGCCCAAGATCCTAGGCTTCTCTGATAAGTCTTATCAGAGGTGAGACAAGTCTGGTTCTTAGACAACTTCCTGCCCTTACATATGGTGGACATAGAGAATGCAATAAAGTAGGAGTCAGGAGGCCACACTGGATGTAGCTTAGTGACCTTACACATTAGCTTCTCCCTTTTGGGACCTAAATCAGGGAAAGTTAGATTCTGGATCAGAGGCAGGCTGGTGAAACAGTTCTGGGGTGACAGGCAAAGTGGAAGAATTTTTTTTAATTGACTTTTTAAAAAAGAACAGTTTTGGTGTTTGGAAGATTTGTCCCAACTAAAGAACCAGCTCATAGAATGCCTGGGAATGCAAGGGCTGTGTCAAGCAAGCTGCTATGCTATCTAGTTTTAAATGCCAGGCATGCCTCGGTGAGGGCTTGTCTACATTGGGCTGGCCTGTGGGCATGCCTGGGAGGGATGTCTTCACTGAGGTGAGAAGGCCACCATATGTGTGCAGTACCTGTTCATGGGATGGGCTCTGGACTGTGTAAGACCAGAGAAGGAACTGAGGACTAGCAGCAAGCAGGCAAGGGTGCCTGTGCTTCTCTCTGATGTGCTGTTCAACTTGTGGGTCGAGACCCCTTTGGGGCTCAAATGACCCCATCACAGAGGTTGTCGAAGACCATCAGAAAACACAGAAATTTACCTTACAATTCATAAGGGTGGCAAAATTACAGTTAAGTAGCAACGAAAATAATGTTATAGTTGGGGTCACCACAACATGAGGAACTGTATTAAAGGGCCACAGCGTTAGGAAGGCTGAGTTCCACTGCCTCAGGCTCCTGCCTTGACTTCTCCACAATGCTGGACTCTACCTTGGAATTGTGAGCCAATCACCCTTCCTCCATGAAGCTGCTTTTGCTTAGGGTATTTTGTCATAGCAACAGCAATGACACGAGGACAGCTTCAGGTATAACCTTGGGTTCTTCCCTGTAAAGCAGGGAGTTTGAGGACTGTAAGAAGTGGTGCAGATTATGATGGGCCAGACAGTTGCAAGCACTGTTTAAGATCATTCTAACTCTAACTGTGATCTTTTCCATTCCTAAGGACTATCAGAAGCATTCTTTCAAGTGAAGATGCAGAACAGATGGAGGATGAGGAAATGCTTTCATTTTTCTTGCCATGATGGTGACAGAATTTTCCTCTGGAACAATTAAAATTTTTAAATATGTATTTATTATTGGTGTGTGTGTGTATGTGTGTGTGTGTGTGTTGCCTGTCTGTCTCTGTGTGTCTGTCTGTGTGTGTGCATGTCTGTGTATCTGTGTGTGTGTGTGTGTGTATCTGTGTGTGTCTATGTGTCTGTGTGTATGTATCTTTCTCTGTGTCTGTGTGTGTGTGTGTGTATATATCTGTGTGTCTATGTGTCTATCTTTCTGTGTGTTTGTGTGTGTGAATGTAGATATCAAAGGCTACTTGTGAAGAGTTGGTTATCTCCCTCACATTCATGTGGGCTCCAGGGATCAAACTCAAGTTACCAAGCTTGCATGCAAGCCTGTTTATCTGATGAACCATCTCCATGGCACCAAATTCCTTTTTCTATGTTAGAAACAAAGGCTTGGGAGCTCTGTGATTGTGTCAAGAATAGCTTCTGGCTGGGCATGGTGGCACTAATCCTAGCACTCGGGAGGCAGAGGCAGGCAGATAGCTGTGAGTTCAAGGCCAGCCTGGTCTACAAAGCAAGTCTAGGACAACCAAGGCTACACAGAGAAACCCTGTCTTGAAAAAATAATAATAAAAAATAAAGAATAGCTTCTGGAGCCACTGTAAGCCATGTTACATCCCTTACTTATTCCACTTCAGAAGCATTTGTCTCTCCACACAACCAAATATTTGCATATAGAAGGAAATGAGTAATGCCATTTTTCTTAAGTTAGTTTCCCCTGAGCTGTTCCAACCCACAAGATCCTTACCTCAAATTCAAATCCAATGTGGTCAATGGGGATGGTGTATTTCCTGGCAAAATTCTGAGAAACTCCCGTCAAAAAAGACTGTGTAAAGTAGAACCCAGAAATCCAGAAGACCACAGGGGGTCCATTGATGATCCATTCCTATGGAGCCATAGAAATCAACACTGAGAATTTACACTTCAGCAATAACAAGCTAAATCAAGGTGAGCGTGAGACTGGAGAGATAATGGTTCAGTGATTAAGATAGAGGACCAGAATTTAATCCTAACACCCATGTCAGCAGAACACAACCATCTCCAGGGATCCTACTCCATCTTCTGGCACCTGCACACACATGTGCATAAGAGACAGATAACACACACAGAGAGACACACATGCACACATATACACATAAGCAAAATAAATCTTTTTTTCCCTCCCAAGACAGGGTTTCTCTGTGTAACTCTGGCTGTCCTTGAACTTGCTCTGTAAATCAGGCTGGCCTCAAACTGAGATCTGCCTGCCTCTGCCTCCCAAATTTGGGGATTAAAGGCATGTGCTATCACCACCTGGCAAGTTTGGGGATTAAAGGCATGTGCTACCAGCACCTGGCAAAATTTCATGTGTATGAGAATCTTGTCTGAGTGTATATCTGTCTGTGTCCTACCTCATATGAGATGGGTGCTTGAGGCCAGAAGAAGGTGTCAGATTCCCTGGGACTGGAGTAATAGACAATTGTGAGCCATCATGTGGGTGCTGAGAACCAAATCTGGATTCCCTGGAAGAGCAACTGTTGCTCTTAACCACTGAGCCATCTCTCTAGCTCAATAAAATGAATCTTAAAAGAACTAAGAGGAGTGTGGAAATGAGCTTCACAAATAATATTCTTTGCTTTTTTTCTGCTTCTGGAAGCAAAGAGTCCTCTTGGTTTAACTTGCACTTTCCTTCTTTTGAAACGAAGGTACAAAGTAAAATGTATTTCTACCTTAAGCATTGGATGCAAGGTTGATACTGGGGACACAGCAGGGAGTGGTAAGGACTATAGCAGGGTAATAGATGCCTCCTCTGTACTGAGCCACAGTGGCAAGAGTGGCCATGCACAGATGCAGGCACATTCCTTGCTGGAGATGGTAGCTGGTTTTGCCAGACAAACATCTAGATTTATCCTTCCTCCCCTATCTGGTCTTTTTTGTTTGTTTTTCTTCATTTTTCTCATGATAAAGATTGGCTTTAGGAGCCGGGCGTGGTGGCGCACGCCTTTAATCCCAGCACTTGGGAGACACAGGCAGGTGGATCACTGTGAGTTCGAGGCCAGCCTGGTCTACAGAGTGAGTCCAGGACAGCCAAGGCTACACAGAGAAACCCTGTTTCCAAAAACAAAAACAAAAACAAAAACAAAAAAAAGAAAAGATTGACTTTAGAACTCACAAATGCTAAGTGAATGCTCTCTAGACCTATAACCCAACAGCTAGGTGTGAAAACCCAATGCCTATCTATCAGTTCAAAAAAATTCACATTACTAGACAGCCTTAATAATTAGCCAGTTTTGTCCCACAGACCTCCAGGTTGTCTCCCCCCCCCCCCTTTTCTTTTCCAGTTTTTACTCCTACCTCTTTAGATTAATCTCTCTAAGGACTTTGAAAAGTCTCTCACTTCACCACCCCCACCCCAGCCCACCCCACTCCACCTCAGGTATGAAAAGGCCATTTCCAAATAATTAACCTAGGATGGTACACAGCTGCCAACTGTCCCCCTCAACTTCTACTCCACCTGAGTGAGCACACCACGTAACCAACTACCCCGACTCCCAGGTACCTGGAAGAAGGCCAGGCGGGCCAATAGGTCAGCAACATAACCCCCCAGGGGCTTCAGTGACGGGTAGGACTTGGCTGCCCACATGGCTGGCACTTTACCCACGAGCATACTACTGAAGACTTCCTCTAGCTCCGAGGACATTAGGACTTGCCCTTTGATGGCACGGCCAAGATCAATAAGGCTTCTGCGAACCACTTTGGTCAGCCTGCAAGGATAAAGGAACAGCCTGAGCCTGGCTTTGCAGCTGTCCCTTCTGCCCAAGTACCCCAAATGTGCTCCTTTGATCTTGCTCCCCTTTCAAAGGTCAATGATAGAAAAATTCAATCACCCATAACACTGCCACCTGAGAATAACTTTGATGTGTATCTTTCTTGTTTTCTTTAGAAGGACAAACCATGTTTTTAATGAAGTCATTACCTTTTTAGACTCTATCCTTAGCACATAGTAAAATCTTTCCAACTTGATGTGACCTGCCTCAGCCTCTCAAGGGCTGGAATTGCAGGCATGTATACAATAGCCCAGTTCTAAATTGTGTTGTTGCTGTTCTGTGTGTATATGAGGCATGCACATATTCATGTAAGTGTGCATGCACAGGCAGAAGCCAGAGGTTGACTCTGGGTGTCTTCCTCCATCATTCTCCACCTTAGTTTTTTCATTGAATTCCTGGAATGGCTGGTCATTGAGCTGCTTTCCTGTGCTGGTATTATAGGTGTCCATCACCAAGCCCAGCTTTCAATAGGTGCTGAGAATCCAAAAACAGGTCCCATGCTAGCATAGAAAACACTTTACTTTTGAACTATCTCCCTAGCCACTAAATTTTCCTTTATGATGACCATACAACATTCTATTTTATTTTTTTCCTTACCATTAAAAAATTATATTTTAAGCTAGACATGGTGGTACACACTTTTAATCTCAGGACTCTGTGGGCTCAGGGCCAGTATAGTCTACATAGTGAGTTCTAGGCAACCAGGGCTACATAGCATCTTGCTGGAAGGAAGGAAGGTAGGTAGGTAGGTATCAAGGGAGGGAGGGAGAAGAGGAGAAAAGGAAGGAATGAAAAGAAAGAAAGATAATTTGCATGTTGTCATTTATAAACATTGTTAGAAAAATTCATTTATATCTGCTTTTATGTAAATTTCTAATTACTTTATTTTTTAAGACAGGGTTTTTCTCTGTAGTACTGGCTGTTTGTAGACCAGGCTAACCTGAAATTCACAAAGATCCACCTGCCTCTGCCTCCTAAGTGCTAGGATTCCAGGCGTGCACCACCACATCTGGATCAAATTACTTTCTTAGTAATAGATTTTTTGGTCAATGAGTACCTATGGTTCAGGACTTTTGCTCCACATTGCTACAGACTATGAGGCATATACTTGAGAAAGGGCAACTGAAGGGCAACCTGCAAGAGGGCAAGCCCACCTGCCTCTTTCTGACCTTTCCACTCTGAGGCCTGAGTCCAGCTAAGTAACACACACGTGCGCGCGCACACACACACACACACACACACACACACACACACACACACACACACACACCCTGTCACTAGAAAGAACTTGTAAAATTTCAACCCAATGGTAAAGAGTATGGATGGGCAAATGCAGAATTCCATAGCAGGAGAAATGCAGGATTCAGATCAGATGCACATGCTTGCTGAGGAGTGGAAAGGCAAAACTATTGCCAGTGGACAGCGTCACAGATCTCATTACACTTAAAAGACACAACTACAGCCTTTCTGCTGTCCCGGGCTGCCCTGTTCTTGCAGCTATAGCTGCTGTTTCAAGGTTCTAGTTCCAAAGGAACTCTTGCCAGAGAAGACTCAGTCATAGACTCCTGAGTCAGAAGCTAAACTGTCACCTAACCATTTGGATTTCCCCTGCCACTGGATGGATGGACAGAAACAGGTAATGTGGAAGGAAGGCAGACTCCTACTGGAAATGGCGATTTGTTGTTGCCCTCTTCTCTGGTATCATAGCAGCCACTGAGAAAAGCCAGTGGCAACACTGGCAACCACCAAGGAAGGGCCCCAGTGGTCTGAGGAGACACTGAGAAACATGAAAGGGCAGGCATTAGAGCTGGTGTCTGGATGAATGAGGTGCCAGCTCATCTTGCTGAGTTTTCTCACCTGTAAAGTACTGGTAGAAATTAATAATGTTATATTGCACTAATTGTGTGTGGTTCTATATCTGATATGAGGGGCTTATTCAAAATAGCTTGATGACTGCTTCCGCTATTAGCTATGCTTGGTATTGATTTGGACCTGACAGAGTCATGGGCATGAAGGAGAGAGGTGGGAGTGATTTAGTATGTGGCCAGCACATGCTGGGGGTCACTCTATTTTGCAGCTCTCCCCTTGAGTAGGGCAAACAACTTTCTTTGCACAGCAGTATCTTGTCCAGTGTCCCTTTCAGTTACTACCCCCACAGGCTCCAACTTTCAAAATCCATACAAGCTCATCAGGCCTACCTGTTGAATCTGATGAGCTCCTGCCTTAGAACGGTATTCATAGATTCCTCATAGACCACAGGGTACAACTTCATTACCTCTTCAAGGTTAAAGTCTCTGGGAAGCTTGGAGAGTATATCCTGGGCTAGCTCCTCAACCACTTCCTTTAAGTACAGAGAGGAGAGAGGGAATGAGAAACACCACAGCAGATAGGGTAAGGCTTCCTGGGAACCCTTCTGCAGAAGCCCATTCTGCCTTTGGAGGGAAGGAGGGCACTCATCAACACACCATCCTTAGAGAGACCATCATGCCTTTGTCCAGAATATGAAAAATAATGAGCAATAACAGCCCCTGTCCATGCAGCTGTGGCCAGAACAGGACATTCCTTGATCAGTCAGTCAGGTAGCTTCAGAGCATCACAGAACACTGTCCCTATCTTCAAGGTCACCCTCAATGAGAATCACTCACAGCTCTCAGAGTTGGGAGCTCTTTCTCAATGCCAGTGACTCTTGGGAGGGTAATAGGTCAAGCTCTAGCATTGAGCAAGACAAGCCCGTGGCACTAGGATTAGCCAAGTAGGGAAAGGGACAAACACAGTGGACCAAAGAGGACAGGCTGTGACTATGGCAAAGCTGGCTCTCTTACCCTGGTGGGGCTGGTTGGCTGGACAGCAGTTCCCTTCCTACCTAGATATTAGGACACGCCAACAGGCTGGTATGATCATAGCAATGACCACTTAGAGTAAGTGAACCTAGTCAGCAAGATTCAAACCTGGCAAGTGTGAGGCAAGCTCAGAAGGAGAAGAATGGGAAGTGGGGGCGGGGGACAGACACAGAGAGAGAGAGAGACAGACAGACACACACACACACACACACACACACACACACACACATGAGAGAGAGAGAGACAGAGACAGAGACAGAGACAGAACAGACAGACATAGTTCTGAGGTCTGGCTTTTCTCATTGATTTTATGAAGGACATGAAGGTTAATTTTTTAAGTCTCTTATTCACTAAATAGGATAGCCCAGTGCTTCAGCCAGGGTTTCACACAGTATGAACTGGCACTGTTAGAACAACTGTGGTTGTTTCCAGATTACAGAATAAACAATGTTGAATTATGTGGTGAGAAAACTACTCTTTTCTTCAAGTTTTCATCTCTTTTTCTTTCCATTCCTTCCAAATAGAAGGTCTCAGATTGGTGCTAATTGGACAGTTCTCTTATATTTTTGGTTGTGAACCTAGCATTTAATGGCTAAGCCATCTCTCCAGCCCAATTGGACAGTTCTCTAGCTCTCACAGATCCCTCCCTCCCACCCTTTAAAAGAAAGCCAGCAAAGCCGAGGCTCTGGGGCTTTGGCTAGCAATATCACTCCAGAAGAACTTAGAAAATCATTTATCTTCTTTTGTTCCATTTTTTCTTCTGTGCCAATCACAACTTAATGAAAATTACATTAGGTCTCCACTCATGGTTTTGACTTTCAATTTTTAAAATAAATATTTCTATGCAAAAAGACATTTATTTTTGAAATATGAAAGTGGAGTATGGGTGGCATGTGATATAGGAAAATTCATCTTTTTTTTTTTTTACAGAAGTAATTGGCATTTGGAAAGTGCTTCATTTCTGCTTTCTATTTAAGGACCTGGCAGCAGGACCAAGCACATAGTCCAGAGAGACATGCCAGACCTCCATGTTCCCAACTTCCTGGTTACCACTCAGAGTCTTGAGTGCCCACCAGATGGAAGCCTGGTTACCTGAGGAGACTTCCCACTCCCTCCTGACTGTCTTGGGAGCGTCAACAGCACTCCTTGGAAAAGTTGGTTGGTTTCCTGGTTGTCCTTGGTGATGTCAGCATTCTCATGGAGACCAAATACTTCAGGGTGTGCAGTGATGGGAAGGGTCCTGAGATACTCAATGTAGGACTGGAAAGGAAATCTTCAATTGATATCAGTATAGGGCCCCTGAGTGAGGGTACTACAGGTGACTCAGCATATGGCTAAGCCCAACTCAAAAAGGAACCACACAGGATCAGCACCACAGCCTCCAGTTCCTAGCCAGGACAGGTGGGTAAACTCCAGGCTATTCCTCATGGAGTTTTCTGGAGCGTATCAGACCAGGTAGGCTTGAGTAATTTTCTTCCCACCTTTGGCCTTCTCTCTGTTCCTAAGTAGTCAACTTTAGAGTTATATAGCTCTGGGCTTGGGTCCTAGTTCAATTGCAAACTAACTGTAACCCAGAGCTAGTCACCAAAAATCCCAATTTCATTTGTCTCTAAGTGGGGAGACAGACAAGCTCATAAAGGAGGCTTGTAGCAGGAAGAGTGGGCTCCTTTGCATCCTTCCTCCACAGTCCTGGTTTTCATATGGCCTCCTATTTCCTCATCTAGTTGTTTTGTCTCTTCTCTTTAGCCATTTTTTTTTTTAAAGATAGGGCCTTACTATGTATATCAAGTTGGCCCTCATATCTACAATCCTGCTTTAGCTTGCTGAAGGATGGGACTATAGCTTTGTGCCACCATGCCCAGCTTTTCTGTTGCCACCTTTTGAACCCTTATTTGAGTTGCATTTATCAATCTGTTCACTACTAAGCCTTCATGTGTGTGTGTGTGTGTGTGTGTGTGTGTGTGTGTGTCTGTCTGTTTAGCACATGTACATGGTTGTGGATGCAGGATGCATGTGAATGGAGTACATGTTGAGATCAGATGACAACCTTGGGTGTTGGTCCTCATCTTTCACCTCCTTTGAGTCAAGGTGTCTTGTTCTTCATGACTGTGTATATGAGGCTATCTGTCCCCCAGACTTTCAGGGATCTCCGTCCCACCGTATATGAGCTGGGATTATAGGTGTAAAGTTCCACATTTGGTGTGTGGATTCTGGATGATCCAAACTCTGATACTTACACTTGCACGTCAATAGCTTTTTTCACTGAGCCATCTCCCAATCCCCACAAGCCTCCATCTTAACTATCCCTTTCTCTCTCTACTGCTACAGATAGAATTCATATCTGGAAAAACCAAATCTGCGCCAAATCCTCAGCATTCATTAAACAGACAACAGCATCTCTCTTGAAGGCTGCATGTAATATTAGAAACAGATTATGGACCTCATTAAGGAAGCCCAAGTCCTAATACCTGGGCTTTCTTTGGAAATACTGTAGCCCCAGCTTCAGTCCCTCCAAGGGCAATGATGGGGCATCCTTTACCTGGTAGTTGCCATGGGAGGAATGTAGTAAACATCTCCAGGAGCAATGGAGTAGCGATCTGATGATTCAATTTCCTTACAGTAGAAACGTGGACAGGAGGGACAGCAGAAGACGCCTGTCTTTGTCATCAGTCACTCTGCCACCATAATTACATTCCCCTGGGGGTAAGAGACAGCAGAAGAAGCTGAGCAAAAGGGAAAGCCAGCATGAAGTTATGCATTACTTTTGAGCCATGGACTCTCCTAGCCAAGGAGCCCTATTGGAGCCCAGGTGGTACAAGGGCACAGGATTCCTGACACCGTACTCAACCTTGGGTGGAAAGGATTCTTTTGGGTATCATGGTGCTTATCAAAAACAATACATGTTCCTTATACCAAAAATTAGGAAAGAAAGTTGATCTGGAATAAACAATGATATAAATAATCAAAGATAACTATTCATGTGAAGGAATCTTTCAGGCATTTCTTTTCCTGAGTACTTAAATATGTGTATGTAAAATGTGGCTTAAGCTAAAGATTTTGGAATGAGATGGTCTTGGGTTCTAATTCCATCCTGATACTTAGTAGATTTTTCTTATTGGTCAGAAAGCAGTGATAACTGCAAGGCTCAGTGGATAAGATAACGTAGCACTTAACAAAACACATATTTTAGAAAGATGAGGTTATGTATTTATCTAGTATGTATCATCACACATACTATTTTGAGGTACTACTTTCTCAGCTTTAAGTCACCTCATGATCTTTCTATGGGACCAGGGTTTCTATACTCAGATTTCTATGAAAAGAATTAGGTAATTCATCAGGTGTGGTGGCACACGCCTTTGATCTCAGCACTTGGGAAGCAGAAGCATGCTGATCCCTATGAATTTGAGGTCAGCCTAGTCTACATAGTGAATTCTAGGACAGCCAGAGCTACACAGAGAGACTGTGCCTCAAAAATAAATAAACGAATGGATGAATAAGTAAAAACCAAACCAAACAAACGGCAAAATAATTAGGTAATTATTTGAAGGGGATAATAAGCCCAGATTGCCAACTCTGTTGGGATGTGTTTTCTAAATGGTCCAGATCCCACAGCAGTGCAGTGGGCAATACCTTTAGGACATAGGGAGACCCTCTCTCCTCTCTCCTCTCTCCCCTCTTCTCTCCTCCTCCTCCTCCTCTCTTTCTCTCTCCTCTCCTCTCCTCTCCTCTCCTTTTCTCTCTCCTCTCTCTCTCTCTCTCTCTCTCTTTCTCTCTCTCTTTCTCTCTCTGTATGCTTCCATCCTGAAAAGATGTGCTTATTTCCATGTTCAACCATTTCATAAAAAGGAAATTAGAACCAAGTTGAAGGGAAGAATAAATGGCCCAAGTTGGAGAAGTCTCACTGCCTAGGAGGTGGGCCTCGAACAGGTAGGTAAGGGCCTAGAAACTCATATTGAGTAAGGTGAAGCAATCAAGAGCAGCTCCTCTGTGAGCCAGGTCATCTGGATTTCTGCAGCTCTATGGACAACCCCAGGCCTTCAGGAAAGTTCATTTGGAACACACTGCAGAGGGTTTTAGCTATAAGGAAGTTTATATAAACCCTTAAACTACATACAATATTAAAGAGAATGAGACCGTTTTTGAGCCAGGTAAGGTGGCACATGCTTTTCACTTTGGAGGCTAAAGCAGGAAGATCACAAATTCAGTGTCAGCCTGTGCTACATAGCAAGATCCAGTCTCATTACAAACAGCTTACTCCTCCCCAGCAAATGAAAAGAGCCTCCTTCTCTCCATGTAGTCAGTGATGGATATACCTGTAATCACAGCGCCGGGTCCCATCAAACTTCCTCATTGGTGAATTTTCCTACCTGGGATACACTTACAAGCTCTGGATTTTATGTTGATCAAGGCAGGTCCAGTTCTTTACAGCTACATAATTTTGCAGTAAGTACACAGGCTCCTAGAAAGAGCTGGGATGTACCTAGTCTGCTTCTAAATTCTTTATTGTCCTTTCTACAGAGCTTACCAAGTTAAGAATAGCTGGCTTCAGCCCATCTTACTTAACTCTATAGATAAAACCTGTGTCTTCAGCTAGTATGTGTGGCAAATTCCAATGTTCACTCATAGTAGGTGCTCGGTGCCCATAGGACAGCTACCTTCCTCTAGGCTCCTTGGAGTTGGGTAGAGTCAAATGGCGAGTTATTGTGCCTTAACTGCTAGTGTGACCACACAAGCATATATGTCAAGATGACAGCAAAAATGCTGGTAGAGATTTTATTAACTGTGTACCCAATGGATAAGTATAACAACAGAGACCCTCTGTTGATGTGCATAGGGATGAGCTAGAAGTAGACCTTTGACACCATTGACATTTGGGGACTATTTTCCCACCCTTGGCTGCTTATCCTCAAAAGCATGGTTGGAAAGGGGTTGTCCCCCAAGATGGCTGGCACAGTGAAGGCAGGTTACTTTATGAGCAGAGGCAGTGATCTACCAAAACCATTTTCCAGAACAATTTTACATCCATTCTATGGGGCTGAGCAGCCCTGGGATAGCCTTCCTGCAAGCCTACTTCTCTGAAGAAGCTCTTTTACCAGCCAAGATGTGGTGTTTTGCTTTAGGGGCACTGAGTTACAGTCAAGGTGACACTGCACTACTGAACCACTCTAAGGAAGGGTTCTCAAGCTTTGCATTATTAACATATTGGACTGCCCATTTCTATGTTGTGTTGGGGGGCTGTTCTAGGCACAGTATAGAATGTTTAACAGGACCTCTGGCCTTTCCTCATTAGATATGAGTAGCATTTCCCTCCATCCCCATACATTGCCAAATATCCAAGGAGGTAAGGCAGAAACGCCCAGAGTCTAGTATCACTCCTCCAAGCCTTGGTCTCCTTTGTTGCACAATATGGAGATTTCAGTTGGTGCATCTGGAGCATGAGCATAAAGGGAATTTTAGTACTTGGTGAGAGGATCCAGACAAGCTCTTCACATATGGTGCTGAAGGCAGAATATGTGTGTGATCTGGAAGATGCCATATTGAGCTACGTGTGGGACTTTGGCCATATTAAATCTGTAATATAGCACATTCTATTCTCTCTTCTGTCCCTGGGATTACATTATGTATTCTTTAAGGACAACAGCAAATTTTATACATCTGAATTCTTCCATATTGTGGACTGGTATATATTGGGTGATCAGAGTAAAACAAAATCACCAAGTAATTGCTTTGATCTAATCAGCTTATGCCATTCCCACTTCAAGATCCCATGTTGGAAATAATGCTTCTTCCATTTGTAAATCTCCTACTGAGCCCTCACATCCAACTCTTATTAAAATGTCTACAAGCTTTCCAGGATCATCTCTCCCCACTCAAAGATGTAATCATGGTGGTATCCTTCTGTTTCAGAAATCTTCCTGCTTTACGTGCATGGATGTTCTATCTACATGTACGTCTATGCACCGTGTGTGTGCAGTGCCTGAGCAGGCCACAGGAAGGCATTGGATCCCTGCAATTGGAGTTACAAACAGGTGTTAGCCACCATGTGGGTTCTGGAAATCAAACCCAGGTCCTGTGGGAGTGAAGATCCCTGCAAGCATCACACAATGCAGGTGAGGTAAGAAGGAAACTCGATTCAGCATGACTTAGCTGATGCTGGTTCAAACTTCTGGAGTTTAACACCAGGCCAGGTTATTCTAGACATTTAAAGTCCAGTGCAATTTGGGATATTAACAATTATTCCAATTCCATGTGCACAACAAGGCTTCAGGTGGGAAAAGTCTTTTGCAGAATACCCGTGACCTCTATCATAAAGATGGGTTCTCTAGCTCATGGGCCTATGAGCCAATGTGGTATCTCTGACAGAAATAGCATAAAGGTCACTAGGCTATAAAGTACATGTAACATCCCCCTATTGACTGAGATACCAAAATAAAGATAAAAGTCTAGGGTGGGACAGTTTGGGAGAAAATTCTGGGGGGCCAGGTAAGGTCTGCTTGTACAGATAGCAAAGGTCACCAGGTCATTGACAACATCTGCTCCCAGCCTTCTGGGTGGAAACCAGGTAGACATTTCTCCACTGAGGAGACAACCCTGTGTGATTAACATTTCTGGCTTCTCCTTATCTGTGAGAACTCATGTCCACAGTACTGTGAAGAACAGCCACCTGTTCGGCTCCTCTTTCTTTAACATATGCCTGCATGTGCACATATGTGTGGAGGCCTCAGGTGTCATGTCTGCTCAGGCACTGGCCACCTTGTTTGATGAGGCAACATCTCTCACTGGTCTGATATTTGCCATTTACGCTTTGCTGCTGTAGTGAACACTAACCATCTATCTGACTCTTGCCTCCCTGGCAGTGGGATTACAAGTACATGCCAAAACACCAAGCTTTTTATGTGTGCTCTGGGTCCTTTTAGGTGTGAACTCGGGTCTTCATGCTTGTGTAGCAAGCACTTGATGGACCAACCTATCTCTTCAGCCCATAAATGTTTCTGTTAGTGCTGGACTGTCATTTTTTATTTACATTTTTCTACTATCTTAGATGGTGAACCACCTGACCACAGAAGTCTATATCTTAATTCTGGTTGTTTTTCTCTGTTTGTTTGTTTGTTTTTGTTTTTGTATCCAATATGACAACAAGCATTAGCAAGAGATCAATACTTGTTGAATGAAAGTGGGAGAGAGTGACTAAGGGAGGGATAGAGCTGAAGAACAAGAACAAGGCAAATGGTGCCAGGAGGTTAGAGCAGAAAAGCCCCATCCATAAACACCTGTCAGGTAGGTCAGCGCTTCAAAGGGCACCTCTTTGTAGTCATTCAGAAACATCTGGATCTGCCGCATGCTAATCCTCAGGTCAGACTCATTGAACTCATAAGGGATGTTCCAACCTGCAGTAGGCAGAGAAGAGTTACAGGCATCAGGGCTGTGAGCTCTTAGCTTCCACTCAGAGACTGAGCATGTAAGGTTAGCATCATTATGGATCAAGGGTCTCTTTCATCCCTGTGAGTAGCCAACTATTTGCCTTGATTTACTGCCAACAAGGCAGCCATTCTGCCTGAGAAAACACCCGTTCTAAGATTGGTTTCCTTGTGGGTCTCCCCATTTGTTAAGGAAGATGTTAACATCCTGAGATCTGTGAGACAGGATTTGTTCAGCCTGCTTGGAAGACTGTGGTACAGCACAGGGCTCCAAAACTAACATGTAAAGCATAGCTGACAGAAGTAGCTATGGCTGGCTGGCAGAGCGAAGCTGGCTTGGAAACTTCTTCCTCCACTCATGAAAGAACAGCAAGGCCAGTCTTGTAGCAACTGTCACTGAACTTCCAGGATTATTTTTGTTTCATGTTTACAAGAGTTTTGCCTGCATGTATGTCTCTGCACCGTGTGTGTGCCTGATACCTGCAGAGGTCAGAATTCTAGAGGCATTGGATCTCCTGGAACTGGAGTCACGTATTTGTGGGCCACCATGAGGGTGCTAGGAATTGAATCTGAGTCCTATGCAAGAGGGACAAATGCTATCAAATATTGAACCATCTTTCTAGCCCTTGTAATGATTATTTAATTTCCTTCTAAACAATAATTTCGCATTAAAATATAACTTAATAAAAACTCATATGCTGGAAAAAAAAACAACGGAACAGTTTGGTTTTGAGACAAATCATTGCATAGATTTTTAGAGTTCTGGTGTGAGGAGGAGGAGGGGGGAAGGGGGAAGATAGGGATGGGAGAGGGGAAGGATGGGGCAAGCGGGAGAGGGTAGGGGTGGGAGGGAGAGGAAAGAAGTGGGAGGGAGGAATGGGGTGGGAGGATGAGGATAGCTATGAGTGAAGGAAGATAGGGGGGAGGGGAGGGGAGAGGAGGAGGCGAGATGTGTGAGGATATGGGTGCACGGAGAGGATGGGGCAGGAAGGGAGGACAAGGTGGGAAGAGATGCTCCATGAAAGACAGGCCCAGAGCTATCCCCTCCTTCTACACTTGGTGGACAGTCACAGGACCCGTGGGGCTACCTGGGATTGGAGGGAGAGAATTACCAAGAGGACACAGAGGAGTGAGGGTGTGGCGGGGGGGTGGGGGGGGAAAGGGAACAAACAACAACAAAGCATAAGCCATGTGCATGGAGATGCTGCAATGAAACCAGTGCTGTGTACACTAACTTTAAAAATTAATTAAAAAAAAAAAAGAGAAGAAGAAGAAGAAGAAGAAGAAGAAGAAGAAGAAGAAGAAGGAAAGAAAAGGAATAACCAGAAAGCATCATCATAAGGGCTATTTCCCTCCAGATCGACCCTAGAGAACTGCTAGGAGTCCCCAAAGTGGGTCCTTCAAAGCTGTTGAACTAGATCGAAAGCAGCCCATAGTTGAAACAGGACGTTCAAATTGGAAGACCAAGAAGAGACTTGATACCCTATAAGCATATACAGGGGGAGGCGGTCCCCCTCAGTCACAATCATAGGGGAGGGGAGTAGGGGGAAAATGAGAGGGAGGGAGGAATGGGAGGATACAAGGGATGGGATAACAATTGAGATGTAATATGAATAAATAAAATATATTTAAAAAAAAGAAAGACAGGACACCAGCAGTTTAATAGTCTTCTAACAAGATTATTTAATTACTCCTTAGTATCTATTGATAAATAAATGCATTGTGCTCTTTTAACATCCAGGCAAGTGTCCAGGTGTGTTTCTATCTTTCGTCATTATGTACAGTTAGTTAACTCACATGCTGTAGGCTCCTTGGTGACAACTCTCCAGAGAATGCTTGTGATGATATGTCCCTCTCACTCTCCTCTTCACTGGGTGGAGGTCCCCTAAGTTTGTGTGTGTTTGTGTGTGTGCATGCATGTAAAGGCTACAGGTTAACCTTGATAGTATTCCTCAGAGATGCCATGCCTGTTGTTTGGAGAGAGGGTCTCTTTCTGGGCTGTCTGTCCAGCAAGCCCAGATCATGCAGCCCACCTCCTCAGCATTGAGATTATAAATGTATGCTGCTGTGCCAGATGCTTATGGAGACGCAGGGATGGAACTCAAACTGTGGTCATCATACTCCCCATCTCTGAGTGTCACTTTATTTTTTACATTGACTTGGGTATAAGGTTGTGGGGTGGGAGTGGGGGAAGAAAGGTATTAAGTAAAATTTTCATTGCAGACAAACAACAATCCATACATAGCATAAGTATTTCCTTAGTCATTCCTAGAGCATGTGAATTATCTTACCAGCCATGCCATCTGAGTGCAGACCTGCAGACCCTACCTGTGGCCCATCTCCAGACCACCCGGACACAGTGCCATGTCTCACCTAGGGCTCCATAGTTCCTCCTCTCTTGGACAATGGCATGGAAGAAGCAAAGTCCAAACAACAGTTTCTGCCATATAACTGGCTTTGTGCAGCTCTGGAAGAACTTAGGGTCCGAGACTGGGTCGTTGAGGTAGGAACGCAGAAGATTGGCCCTGAGTCCTTTGGGGGGCTCATTGGTCATTTTGATCCCATTCTGGAGGATGCTGACGGGAAACTTCTCTGATGGGTAGCTTGTTAGCCAGAGTCTGGAAATAGAAAGGACACGGGTGTTCAGCATACTTCAGTAAGTTACATTGGAAACAGTAACAAAAACAATAGCTACCGTTATTAACCATTACCACAAATGTCAGAATGATAAATATTTTAGACCTGCTCAAATAGACTAGACATAGATAACATATGAATAAGTATGAACGTTTTTCAATAAACTTTACATATGGATAATGCAATTTGATTTTCATATGTCATACAATATTATTTTGGGTTTTTTTTTTCCAGCTATTTAAAAATTAGATGGTGAGCCGTATCAGAAATGCAACCAACTGGATTGAGCTCACAAGCCAATCCTACTCCCTGGTCAGGAGTAAGACAAACCTGACTGAGTTGAAAGTGAATCTGAGTCCCATCCCGTTCTACCCTTCAGTCTATGAATGCAACTGCTATTTTCAGTCGGCGGAAACTCCCTGAAGTCCAGAAATACAGATAGAGGAGTAAGCAACGGTGCTAGACAAAAAGTGGTATTTTTAATGACAATATTGTTTTAAAAACAGTCTTGCTGAGTCCTACCTGGTGATTGAACATGATCCCCAGGGCCCAGGCATAGGAACGACTTGCCTAATGCTATGCAAGTAACATGGTCTTGGCAGTTGCCTGTGAGTGGAGGCTTATAGGACATAGCATCAGGCCAATGTGACTGAGGGGGACGGGTTGCTCTTAGGGCAGGACACTGCATCTGTGTCCCCCTGCTGTGGGACCTTGGGACCTCAGTGCTGAACTAAGGTGTCAGTGCCAGGAGGTGGTGGGCATTCTAGGAGGTGACCCTGAACCTGGGTCAACTACAGAAGGGTACCCAGGCTTTGTACCTTCTCTCCAGCCAGTTCCAGTGGTCTGGGTTGGGCCTCACATGCCTACAGGAAGCACTCTGCTGCTTAGGTGGCTGGACAGCAGGAGCAGGCACAGAGAGTCTGCTGTATATGAGGCAGAGGCAGCCTTGGACATTGTACACAGGACTGAAAACATTTCACTCTGAGTGTAAAGCTCTCTAGCTCAGGGCCTGTGCCAATTCTGCCAAGCTTGAGTCCATAGACAAGCCCATATGAATCATGACTTACAGCACTGTGCTTTCATGCTGAGCCCATCACTGAAGACAGGTTTTCCTGGGTGTCCCATGGCTACAGCATGGTCAGACCCTTTGTATATGAGCTTTTCAGGACACCTGGCTTTGTCTGTCTGTTGCTGGTCATGGAGGACTGAGAGGGACTTTGTACCAGTGATTCCAAGGCCACATGGACCACATAGGACCTCCATGTGGTCGCTTTGGATGCTACTTTCCATTTCTTGCTGTCCAGAATCACTTTCCTCTGCAACAGTTGTTGATAAGGCTCCTCAAATGTCTCCCTGTGTAGGACTCTCTCCCCTACTCAACCATGTTGAGTACTTAACTGCAAGGCTCTGTGCATTTGTGCTGGACCACAAGTTCAGCCTGCACTGTTCTCTTAGCATTAGTCTAGTGGTGATTCTGACCTCTTCTTTTTTGTTTGTTTGGTAGTTTCTGGTTGTTTTTTTGTTTTTGTTTTTGTTTTTTGAGACTGGGTTTCTCTGTGTAGCCTTGGCTGTCCTGGACTCACTTTTGTAGACCAGGCTGGCCTTGAACTCACAGAGAACTACCTGCTTCTGCTTCCCCGAGTGCTGGGATTATAGGTGTGTGTCACTGTGCCCAGCTCATTCTGGTCCCTTTTTTTGGCCTCCAAGGATCATGCTGGTTCCTTGCCCTGACAAGGGGACCTTAAGGCCCCCATTCTAAACCCTGTGGGATTGCTGGAGTCCTCCTGCAATCACCTGCTAGGTGTCAACTCTAATGGATGACTGACCTTTGACCTCTAAGCCACAGCTTGAGGTTTTTTTCTGGCCTGAAGTGTTCCAGGTTCAGCATTCTAGGGAGAGCTAGTTGGATGTTGGAGTGAGAGCATGTTCACCATCTGCAGGGTAGATGGTGCCCAGGAAGGAGCATTATGGGGGTCCTCCTCTGCAGCCTTCTCACTGCCCCTATCTCTTTAGCTACTGCTGGAGGGGGAAGGGCCAGCTGGCTGGAGTTTGCTCAGAACTTCTCATCTTCACCATAAGTAAGCAGGGAATTTTCTGGTAATTGAGCTCTCCCTTCCCCCAAATTGCCAGCATTCCTGTTGAAAAACAAAAACAAAAACCTTCCCTCCTTTAACTCTTGCTGGCCTGTGATGTCACACACAGGATCGCAGGTGAGCCCCACTGAGGGCTGGGGCCTTTAGGCTGGCTACAAGGATATCTTGCCATCTTACCCCACATGGAGAAATACTACATCATGTGATTTTGTTTGTTTGTTTTGAGACAAGGTCTCACTACATAGCTCTGGCTGTCGTGGAACTCACTATGTGGAGCAGACTGGCTTCAAACTCACATAGATCTGCCTGCCTCTTTCTCTCAAGTGCTAGGATTAAAGACATGTGCCACTATGCCAGGCACACTATGTGATTCTTAAGCTCAACGCCTTCCACAGCCCGCCCCGTGGCCTTGCCTTGCAGCCACCATGGTCCAGGTATTTCATGTTCTGGGTGAGGCAATTACAGGTGAGCATGGGCTGCATATAGAACAGGGGTGGGCATGAGTTCTTATCTTTTAGGCCTCAGGTAGGACTTTGTTGGAGACCTAACAAGACTATGTGTGGCCATGTTCTTTCTGGACACGTCTGGCTTGTTGTCTCTGAGGCACCCAGCTTGGTCTGGCCTGTAACCTACCAGTGATCGGCAGGTTGGCTCTAGAGAGAATATGCTATAGCCTCTTAGGCAGCTGGGATCCTCTTCTGTGCCCTGCTTCAGTTTGAACTTTCCCCAGGATCAGGCCCATTGATGGCAATAAAGCCCAAAGAGGAAATTCAGAACAAAGTAGAAGAAAGGTGTCTCAAGTGTCTCTGGACTGTGTTCTGTCCTGGCACCACCCTAGGCTGACCTTAACATCTTATGGTGGTGAACATCCCTGAACAAAAGCATTTTTAACATCTGAAGTCATGCTTTGTTTTGACCTATTCAGGCTTCTGTACCAAAACAAAACAAAACAAACAAACAAAAACAAATAAACACCAGTGACTGTATGGTCCTTAGACCATATTTTCTACTAAACAAACAAAGAAAACCCCAAAGCTTTTTTGACAGTTAATCTGCTTTCATGGCCACACCTGCATCTCTTCCTCTAACAATTTCCCCCAACATATCCCTGGGAGTCACAGGCTAGCTTCTCATTATCCTTCGTTTTCAGAAAAGCTGTCCCTATGGACTGGAATGTCCTTTAAAAACTCCTATTCACATTACAAAATCCCAGGCAGTTCTCAGTCCTTCACACCTGCCCCTCTTCTGTGGGCTAGAGTCCTTGTTTAGTTATGACATGGTGGGCTGCTTAGTTTTGACTGGTAATTTGATACAACCTAAAAATTTGGTGAGAGTGAACCTCAAGGGAAAAACTACCTCAATCAGATTATCCTGTGGCCATGTCTGTAATAGACTGCCTTGATTGGAGATTGATGTGTGAGAGCGCAATTCCACTGTGGGTTACACCCAGGGGTCCTAGGAATAGATAGAAAAGCTGGCTGAGCATGAGGCAGAGAGAGCAAGCCAGTAAGCAGTGTTCCTCACAGTGTCTGCTTCAGTCTGTGCCTCTTGCTTCCTGCCCTGAATTCTCTCCATGGTGGACTGTTACCTGGAAGTGTAAGCTGAAATAAAACTTTCTTGCCCATATTGCTTTTGGTCGTAGTGTTTATCACAGCAAGAGAGAAACAAAGAACACATGCGTTGACAGGATTCTGCCATGAGCTGCCTCTGCCAGCTTCAGGGTGTCTCAAGGGCAAGACTGTCCCTTCTCTCACATTGTCAACCACCAGCATGCTGTCCAGAGCTCGAGCTGGGTCCCAGGGCCTTGCCCAGGTGGAACAGCATCTCACCTGAACTCCGGTTTGGTGTTCTCAGGGGTAATCACCTCCTCACAGATCTTCTCCAGAGCAGGCATCCAGCTTGTAGCCAGGTGGCAGTTCTGGAGGACCACCCAGGTCCCTTCTTGGATGGCATTGTGGATCATTTTGGCAGCAATAGGACCTTGTCCTTGTCCGAGGGAGATGGTCTGTGTTTTGGTACCTCCCTTGCCAACATCATCTGCAAACTTCAGCAGACCTGAGACCGGGAAGAAAAGAAGTTTTTGAAAGAAGAACCAGCTAAGACCAGATTAACAGTCATGATACAAAAGGAGGGACACATTGACATTTTGGATTTAGAAATATACTCATTAGGCCCTGTTAATTGCTAAATCAGTATTTCTCTTGGTGAAGCCTAAGATATCTGCTGGGTGAGAGGCTACAAACAGAACAACAACCAACTCTTATTTGGCATTTTCTCTAAACACATAAGGCTACTTGCTATTATGATCATTATTATTACTAATTATTATTATTAATACTATTATTATTATTTTAGTTTTTCGAGACAGGGATTCTCTGTGTTGCCCCAGCTATCTTGGAACTTGCTTTGTAGACCAGGCTGGCCTCGAACTCATAGAGATCCACCTGCCTCTGCCTCTGCAGATTACAGGCATGTACCACAATGCCTAGTTTTAATGCAAACTTGTGATCCTTCTCCTTCAGGCTCCCAAGGGCTGAGATTATAAATGTGCCCATTGATGCCTAGCTCTAGCTTTGCACTCTTAAGGGGAAGGAAGCTGGAACTAAGACTTACGTATAAAGTTAAGACTTTCAGTGGGCTGCGATTTCTGATTAAGAAAGCCAAACCTCTGCCTCCTAACTTCTGGGAGCTTGCTCTTAAACTGGAGCTGGAGTGGAAAAAGTAAATAATTCTCAAGTGAGAACTCAAAACACGAAGCTCATTCCACACAGAGATGAGGGACATGAATTCACAGTAGTCTCTAGTTGGAGAGTTCCCGGCTGAGGAATTTCACATAAAATTAAAGCTCTGGGTTGCTGGTATCTGCATATGCAATTGTTGTTCTGTTTTGGGGACACTCATAAAATTCAATTCAATGCAACTCAAAAAAGTCTTTATAAAAGTATAAGCCGCATTAGGTGGTCTATCATTTAGCATAATAAGGGATAGTTACTTCATCGAATAATCAGAATTAATGCTCCAAGGATTAGGTATGGTCTCTGAAGTGGGCCAAATGATGCCCCTCAACTCAGACACTGAATTTCTTCTCACAGTGTGACTGTTACTGGAGGTAGGACTTTATAGAAGCAACTAGGTTAAAGTTACATTTGTTTGTCTGTCCTGAACTCACTTTGTAGACCAGGCTGGCCTTGAACTCACAGCAATGCGCCTGCCTTTTTCTCCTGAGTGCTGGGATTAAAGGTGTATACCAGCACACCTGGCTCTAAAGTTACATCTTTAAGGTAGATCCTAATCCAGTATGACTGACTAATGTCCTTCTAAGAAGTAGGGGGCATGTGCATGGATACACAGAGGAAGACTGTGTGAAAACAGAAGGTGTCTATCAGTGAGCCAAAGAGAACTAACAATGGCCGTGAATGCTTTCAAACCCAACAGCCTGGAGGCTGAGGCACTATGGGGCTAGTCTGCGCTACATAGTGAGTTCCAGGGCAGCCTGGGATAGACAGACACTATCTTAAACATAAACACACAGAGGCCTGGAGAGGAGCAATGGCCGCTCTGTAACTCTAGCCCCAAGGGATCTCATGTCCCCTTCTGGGCTGCCCTGGGCACAGGTACTGCACACATCAAGCAGCCATTCATGGGAAAAAAAAAATCTGTATACATGAAATAAAACTTAAATCAAAGGAAACAAATGCCCCAAGTCTTAAATAAAAATTGCATTATTTTTAAATAAAAACATTTAAAAAGAAAAACAATGATCCTAAGAGAGAGGCCTTGGAAGAAATGACCGCAAACACCTTGGTCTCAGACTTCAAGGCTCCATAACTGTGAGAGAATAATTTTTATTTATTTATTTTAGGTTTTTTGAGACAGGTTTCTCTGTGTAACAGTCCTAGCTGTCCTGGACTCCCTTTTGCAGACCAGGCTGACCTCAAACACAAGGCTATCTGCCTGCCTCTGCCTCCCAAGTGCTGGGATTAAAGGTGTGTGCCACCATGCCCGGCTGAAAGAATACATTTTGTTGTTAACCTGTCAGTCCATTGAACTTTTGTTATGCACCCTTAGCAGTCTTAGGAAATTGGTGTAGAAGAAATACATATGAGAATAAGTAAAGGTGGAATATAAACCATGATGAAGTTCAAAATTCTATTTTAAATTATGTACAAATTTGAAACAGAACAAATGGAACTATTAGGCTGGGTGTGGTAGGCACACCTTTTCCAGTTCTTAGGAGGCAGCAGCAGGCAGATAGCTGTGTTAGAGGCCAGCCTGATCTACATACTGAATTCCGGTCCAGTCAAACAAACAAACCCCCAAACCACCAACCAAACAAAAATCAAATAGAATCTTTATAAGTAGAAAGCAGTCACTGCAAAATAAAATCTTAAAGCTCTGGTTGACAGAGTGGACTGGTATAAGAAATAAAAGCTGGTGTTGGGTAGGGGGTGGAGTGGGGTGCACGCCTTTAGTCCCAGCACTCAGGAGGCAGAGGCAGGCAGATCTCTATGAGTTCCAGGCCAGCCTGGCTTACAAAGTAAGTTCAGGACAGCCAGGGCTGTTACACAGAAAAACCCCGTCTTGAAAAACAAATAAAGGAAAAAAACAAAACAAAACAAAACAAAAGAAAAGAAAAGAAAGAAAGAAAAAGGAAGACAAAAAATAAGCAAACAAAAAGAAAGGAGCATCCGCATTGCTTGCCTTGTATGAACTATATTCAGAGTAAAACAAAGAGTTGACAGAGGAGATTTCTTCTCTAGAGAAGAGTGTCCGCTAATGAATGTGGAGGAAAGGAAAGCATTAAAATATCACCACATTGCAGCTCCTAATGCAATAACAGATGCTGGAAATGATTTTAAAAGTTTGCTGATGCCATTAAAGTCAATGGTTCCCACAACGGAATTACCCGCAAAGCATTATTAAACACGATGCCTGGATTTCACTCTAAATGTTTTAATCTAATTAGTCTAGGGCACACCAAGATTTTTCTTAATGCTCTCCTTATAAGTCAGGGGCAGCCAAGATTGAGAGCCATTCAGTGAGATGAAAGGATGATGGGAAACTTCAGAGGAAGAGGTGGAGGTTCCAAGAGCTGGCTCCTATGATCATGCCTGGACCACTATTTTAGTCAGGACAATAATTTTAGTCAGGAAAGGGAAGACAACCAGACAGCAGTCCTACCAGCCTGTGCTCTGCCTGCAGAACATCACCCACCAGACCCACTCAGCATCACTGCCACTAGCAGACCATCTTTAGACATTGCTCTTATTTCTTTGCTTTCCTTTATTTTTGGTTTTGCTAGTTCTCTTTTTTAAAAATTGACATTTAGGGCTGGGGAGATGGCTCAGAGGTTAAGAGCACTGACTGCTCTTCCAGAGGTCCTGAGTTCTATTCCCAGCAACCACATGGTGGCTCACAGCCACCTATAATGTGATCTGATGCCCTCTTCTGACCTTCAGGTGTACATGCAGGCAGAGCTCTGTGTACATAATAAATAAATAAATCTTTTTAAAAATTGCCATTTAAAATGGAGGCATCCTAAATAGATACTATTTGTATTAGCCTACTAGACAGCACAAGCTAAAAAATAAAAATCCTAGTACTAGAGCTGGCTTGCCTCTTTTGGAGTTATTGTCCAGTGAGGTCTCACAGACTTCCAAATACAAACACTGTAGGCTTCCAAGGCCATTGGTTACACTCCAAAATTTGACAAGACCCTATTGATCAAATCACCACATTCTTGAGTCATAGAACATAGAACAACAAAAAAAAAAAAAAAAAAAAAAAAAAAAAAAAAAAAAGTTAATAATTACCTGGAAGCTTCATCCCTATTGGCTAGCTTTAATAGTGCTAGAAAGTGCTATTTGTAATACCTGTGGTGGTGGTTAGTAATAATAATATTACCCAGATGTGAACCTTACAATATTGATGTAAACCAACTTCAGTATTGGACTGACTAGAGAGATCCATGGTTCAATAGTGGCACGAGCATTATGGGAGTAGCCAACCACTTTAAAAACTGGATTTAAGTCCCATTCTACAAATGAAGCCCACACTTTGCATCATTATCAGGCTAAGAAGAGGTCATGGCTCCTAAGGGAGAAGCTACTAGCATTCTGGTGAATGGACATAATACTAAACTGGCTGTTTAAGCTTTATCATTACACCCACTATTAGTTGTATCTCTCAACTCTCATCAGAAAGTTCTTCCTTTTGAAGAGGATGGTGATAGAAACAGAGACTCACAACTAGTCAAGGAACAGAGAATAAGAGACTCAGTCCTAAACAAGTATCACATCCCCTCCTTCCAAGGATCAGTTCAGTGGAAGGGGGTCAGAAAGAGTGTACGAGCCAGAGGTGGTGGAGTGCTACAAAGAAACAGTGCTTTCTAGACATGGCAGGGCAGCAGCACACATGGACTTATAATAGGTATGATGGAAGGCACAAGACCTCTGCAAGCTCAAGCCAGATGAAATCTCAGCATAGAGAGTGGAGTAGGCATGAAGTCTCACTCATAACTGAGGAGCTATTGGCACCTGAGAGCCTCTGGGAGAGAAAGAGTTGGTTTTCTTTAAGAGCAGAGCTGGTAGTAAGCCAGTCAGTCTTCAACGGAAGGCCACACATGTGTATGGGTAACACAAGTTGGGCTTGGTGGGTGCAATTAAAAACAAAAACAAACAAATAAAAAACCCGAAGGCACGAAGTAGGGAGGGTAGGATCTGAGAGGGATGGATATGATCAAAACACATTGTATGAAACTCCCAAATGGAAAAAAAAAAAGGAAAAATACAGACATATATGATGAAAGCAAAGACACTAGAAATGGGTTGTGTTGCTTTTGACATGTATGCTTGATCTCACTGGAACCTAGAACCAATTCACTTCAGCTCCCTCCTCTGTAGTTCTTCCAGGGTCAGGTATGCTAAGTTTTTCTTTGTCAAGGGCACATGCCAAACTACCCAGCAACCACAGAAAACATCTATTTGCCACTTGCATTTCTTGTACTTTTTCTTCATTCAGCAACAGAGAAGACAAAAGTGTGAAAATATCCTGGCAAAAAGAGTCAGTTGGGCCTGTCAACATTCTAACTTGTACAAACTGTTTCTGGAAAGACATCTCCAACTGCTACGAGGGGTTTGCTCTGGGAAGGCAGAACAGGAAGATGGGCCTTAGACTCCATGCCAGGCTTCCAGAACCTCAACATGGTTGACATCCTAGGCCATGCCACCACTGTCTCTTGTAAGAAATGGCCTATGCACTGTAGGAGGGTGAGCAGCATCCTTGGTCTCTTTCTTGAAGATGCTAGCAGCAACATCCCCCATCTTAGCTGTAACCAGAAAATTGTCTCCACACCTTGTCAGATATGCCTGGGGGAAGCAAAATCCTACCCCTGTTGAACCACAATCTTATACCTTGCTGATTAAAAAAATATGATGCAATAGAGAAAATGGCTCAAGATGAAGATGATAAACTCAGAGCTAATGTAATCCTAGGCTTGGTCCTTATCATATTAAAATTAAATCTGTGTGTATGTGTGTCAGGGGTTGGTCAGAGGTCAGAGGACAATCAGAGGTTCACCTTCCACCTTGTTTCAGACAAGATTTATTTCCTCTCCTCTTCTCTCTCCTCTCTCTCTCGCTCTCTCTCTCTCTCTCTCCACCCCCTTTCCCTCCCCTCTCTCTTCCAACCCTTTCTTTCTTTTTTAGACAGGGTTTCTCTGTATAACCCTGGCTGTTCTGGAACTCACTCTGTAGACCCAGCTAGCCTCAAACTCAGAGATCTGCCTGTCTCTGCCTTTCAAGTGGTGGGACTAAAGGTGCCACCACCACCCAGCCAGCCAGTATCTCGCATTCAGCATTGTTTATTCTAGTCTAGGTGGCTGCTCAGCCTCTGTGCATTCCCCTATCTCTGATCCCATCTCTTCATAGGAGCACTGGATTACAGACATACAGTACACTACCCAGCTTTACAAGTGGGTCAGCTCCTCATGAGTGCATGGCAAGTGCTTACCCACAATTACTTCCACACCCTGCTCTTAATGTATTATGAGGAAAAAATTAAAGTTATCAACATTTTACAATGGATTCTTTTGAAGAATCAAGTGGTCTTGTGGTTATGGATTCACTCTCTCAGCTATCTTTGATCCCAGGTACTAAAAAGTGGCTACGTCCCTTAGGAGGGAAATGAAGTTTTCACTTGCTTTATCCAGCTGAGTTTGAGACCCCTGCTGTCAAGCAGCACACTCTGGGCGCTCAGTATTTCTCATACAACCTTCTGCCCTTACCTGCCATTGGGTCTGCACCTGGAGACAGTATGAAAATCAGTGGTGCACAACAATTGGAATCATTGTAGGATCCCTGGAGGTCAAAGGTTGGGGCTTCGATGAACACCTTTCCCATGGTTTCAGAGATGAAGTCTTGAATGGCTGGGACCATCTTGTCGGGCCGCAAACATCGCAGGATCACCATCCGTTCCAGTGTGTGAAGGAACTTCCAAGGTGAGGGCAGTATCTCCTCGTGTGGCCAGGCTGAGTCATAGATACGCTTCCATTCTTGGACATTTTGTACGAAATCTTCCATCAGACCTTTCAGTCTGGGTAAGGAGGAAGCTCGAACAACCTCACCCCACGACTTTTCTGATAACCAATCAGGAGCTGGGTTGGGGAAAGGGTTATCCAGGGCCACACCTCCAGTTAGAAGGAAGTACCAAACTTCTTCATTGATTGCCTTTTTTTCCTTTAAAAGGCCAATGGTCAGGAGGAGGGAGAAAAGTAGCTTGTCCTTCTCAAACAGTGAGCGACACACGTTGTTGTAGATGCTCAGCGTGAAATGTTCAATGATGTACTCAATCCGCAGATCCAGCTCGTTGCTCTTGCTGCTGTTGGCTAGGGACTGCACGTAGAGGTTGATGAACCAAGTCAGAGAATACTGGTACATAGGTTCGATGTGGGCCAAGTCGGAGATGCAGAAAAAGATGGTGGCAGAGTGAATAGCCACAGGCTTGTAGCCCATCCGGGTCTCATCAATCTGTGTTTCTGTTACAGAGGCTATTTCCTGCTTCTCAGAGATTTCCTCAGACAGCACTTTGGAAGAGGACAGAACTTTGATGGCAGTCTCATCTTCGAGGATGTTGCCCTCAGACAAGGACAAGACCTCTAGGATCTTATCTTCAATTTCCTTCAGCTGCTTCTTATTCTGAGCACTTTCTAAAATCAACTTGTTTTTTTTCTCTTCTAGTTCCGGCTTCTCCTTGGCAGCCACAATACCAAGGAGTTGATCTTGGAGACCCAAGGGCGTGATCATGAAGTTGAGAAGGCAGACTTTCACGGCGATTTCAGGGAGATAATGTGGATTTCTCAGACGTGTTGTTATATAGAACTTAAAGTCCCTAGAGTATTCGATGATATTTTCACCTAGTCTCATGTACTCGACTCCTTGCTGTTTGAATGTTGCCTTCAGCAAGATGGGTTCAATAAAGGCGTCCAACTCTTCTCCAACGTTTTCCAGCAAGACAGGGGTGCCGAACTGCAGAGCATTTTCCAGAGTCCTCACATAGTTGCTATCAGAGAACTTGATGATAGACAGCTTGTTTGCTTTTTCCATGTTCTTCACCCACTTATTGGCCTGTCCCTGAGGATCAATCATTAAGGGCCAACGTCTGGAATTGGACACGATGATGCCATTGTCAACAGAAAAGGAGTCAACGGGAAGCCCAGCTATCTGCCAGGCACGAACCTTAATGGGATCCCCTAGGGTGTGGCTGAGGCTGAAGTCAGAGGAGCCTGGAATGACCTTGTCCTTACAGCAATCTAACCATTCCTTTTGGCATTGGGCCCGATAATCCACTGTGAAGGCGCCCAGGTAAGCCACAGTCCCAGAGGACAATAACACATCCCCTGTCAGGTTATTATAGCGGACCCCCAGCAGCCGGGCAGCTTCTGTCCATCTGTCCTTCTCTCCACCAAGACCACTGATCAGCTTCTCTGCTCTGATCAGCTTCTGGGAGCAGATCTCAATATTCTCCTCCAGTGTCATCTTCTTGGTGTTCATCTGTTCAAAGTCATCATTGAGAGCCTGGAGGCGGTCTTCCACCAACTTCAGCTCGGCCCGTTTCTGGTTCAGCTTCTGCATCTGTATTTCCAGCTTCCCCTCAGCCTCCTTCAGTCGCTCCCGCTTGGGAGCCACAACCTTGGCCACTCGGTCATACACTTCCATGGCCCTCACCCACTTGCACAGGCCCTCACAGGCAGATGATACATTTTTAATGACAGCTGGCTGGAAATCAGGGTGATCAATGAACCTTTCCCGGATTCGCTTCATAACCACCGAGGGGATGTTGTCTTTGTCATATGTCTTGAGACTTTCCAAGAACTTTAGATCTCCAAGGATCTTTCTCGACACTCCCCAGTAATCTTCTATCATCTTACCTGTTCAGTGTAGAAAAAAGAGATGAATTGGGACATTTTGGGTGAGATGTACAGTAGCTACAGTAGCTACTACTTAGATATTGGTGGGGGTGCAGGTGGGGTGGGGGGAACTCCAAACGCTTGGTCAGGGAGACTCAAGAAACCTTATCATTCTCAACTGTACTTGGGTCTTGAAGGACTTTCCTTCAGATCTTCCATGACCTCAAGTTCTTACCATGAACCCTTTGCCTATGCTATAAGTGGCAACTAGTTGGAACCAGGCCCTGTTAACTGTTTGTCTGCCTGCCTATCCATCTGCCTGCCTGCCTATCTATCTATCTATCTATCTATCTATCTATCATCTATCTTGAGACAGGGTTTTCATACATAGGCCCAGGCTGGCCTTAAATGTGTTTGTGATCTTTCTGCCTCAGCCTCCTGGGTGCTGGGGTATGAGCTGAATGACTGTCACCTTTGATTCCTTTGTCATTGGAGAGGGCCACAGAAGCCACACCCCCAGGCATATGTTTATATAGAAGTCTGGGAGGCAGGTTGGATGAAACATAGCCAGTTTTCCTCATATGGACAGTGTGAGTGAGGAGGCAGTGGTCTTAGAGAAGGAACTTGCTGGCTTGTGTCGGGACAAGAGGCCATTTATAGCTTGCCCAGAAATAAAGTCAGGCCCTATTCTCCTCAATGCCCTTTCAGCTAACAACTAATCAAGTGGTTTTCAATCCTCCCCTGTGACCATGACCCATTGGCTGACATGTTGGGAAAAACTTGAGTGCGTCTTTGGCTTACAGCACGTACCAAGCTGGGACTGATGACAAGAGCCATACTTGAGACATACTATCTAGGATAATGTGCCCATCCCTAAGTACAAGCACAGCAACCAGCACAGAGTTTCCTGTGAAGGGCTTGATTTGCATTCTAGAAGATTATCTGCTTCTCTTAAATTCAAGGTACTCAAAGCTAACTCAAGTGCTCTTTTGTTCCATCCCATTATATTCCCACTAAATTCCAAGAGTTTGGCGAATAATATACATAGTTTAGTGGTGGGCTCAAAGCTGATAACTGGAGACCCACAGTAAGAACTGGCATTCATAACCTGGACATGTTCTATCTAAGCAGGTCTCAACTCTGCCTATACCTTAGAAGCACACAGAGAATGTTAACAAAACAAAACAAAACAAAACACATGGGTTCAGGTTGCACTCCAGAAGCAGGATATGGGGTACAGATAAGATGAAGAACAGTAGAGGAAAATGCCTTAAGTCGACCCCCTACCTCCACAAGTGCATAACAAAGGTGAGTGCATTTGCTTGCTGTGTCCCTGGCCCCACCCCCCAGGGCCCACTCCTGCTTTGCTCTTTCTCATCATCTATATCTTCTTCAAGCCAGCCAGACAAAAAGGAATGCTAAGCAAAGGGAAGTAGGGACCAGAAGTCATCAGAAGAGAAGCTAGGAGTTGCTAGCATTTCAGAAGGAATGCATGCTCCCAGAGTTCCTTCAGGACAGGGTGACTCAAAGGGCAGGTGGTTTTGAAAATTCACATGCAGTTTTAAGGCACTAGTCACAGTTTTAAGGCACTAGTCGCAGTTTTAAGGCACTAGTTGTAACAGAAAGTCCTATATCAGAAACACTTTGCTGTCTTTTGAGAAAGCCTCATTATGTAGACCATGCTGGCCTCAAACTCCCAGTCCACCTCAGTGCAGTGCTGGGATCATAGTTGTGACGCTGGCTGGCCCTCGTGACTGCCTCTCAGTTTCCTTCCTTCATCCTTTTGCTATTCTTTTTGCTCTTTTTCTCAATCTCTGCACCCTTTTGTTCCTGTCTCTAACTTTCCGTTTTAAATTACTGTTTTGTCCCCACCCCAACCACCCTGTGTGAGTGCGTGCATGTGTGTGTGTGTGTGTGTGTGTGTGTGTGTGTGTGTGTGTGAGTGTGTGTGTTCTTTTCCCTGTCTCCCTTCCTTACCCCCACTCCTTTTTCTGTGTCTCTGTGGCCCACTTTCTTGAACTCCACTTCTCCCTCTCCCTCAGCAGTTTTGCCTCATTTTTTTCTGTTTCCTTTTCCCCCCAGGATACCTCTTTTTGTCTGGATCTCTCTCTTTCCCCTTCCTCTCCCTTCCTCTCCCCTGCTCTGTTTTCCTGCCTCTGTCCTCATCCCTTCTCATTTCTTTCCTTTGTGATTACATGCTTGTTGATTCAGTATCCTTGTGTGTGTGTGTGTGTGTGTGTGTGTGTGTGTGTGTGACCGTGTCTACATGATGTCCGGGTCTCTATTTTTCTCTCTCCTCCCTCAATCCTCTGTGTGACCTGTTTCTCATTCTCTTAGTTTCTGACTTTCTCTTGATTATATGCATCTTTGGACCATCTGATCTCAATTTTTGGTCTGCAATCTGAGGCCTTGATTAAGTTTATCCACACACAGATACCTGCATTTACTCAGATGACTGAGTGGCCAAAGGCTGGTCAAGAAACATTTACAACGGGGGCTGGGGAGGTGGCTCACAAGCAAAATGCTTGCTGCAGAAGCAGGGGAGCCAGTCTGGATGCCAGGACAGATGTAAAAAGCCAGGTGTGGCAGTGCACACCTGTAGATCCCCACACACCTAGGGAAGCAGAAGGCTCCTGGAGCTTTCTGGCCTGCCTGTTTAACTCAATGGGTAAGCTCTAGATTCAGTGAGATCATGGCTCAAAACATAAGGTAGGGAAGGGATTGTAGACACTCAGTGTCAACCTCTGGCTCACACACACACACACACACACACACACACACACACACACACACACACACACTCACCCTCACACATATATGCACACATACACACATGCACACACACATATGCACACATGCACACACACGCACACACACATATGCACATATGCACACATATATGCACACATACACACATGCACACATACACACATGCACACACACATGCACACACACAAATATGCACACAGACACACATGCACACACACATATATGCACACATACACACATGCACACACACAAATATGCACACAGACACACATGCACACATATAAAACTTCACTGAGATTGTTGAACTCATATGCACATGCTGATACTTCCAAATTCCTCTAAAACCCAAGGGGCCTGGAACAGGATGGCTTGGAGTGGGTGTGGTTACCGGAGCCACTGGGGTCTGGCTTCCTCTCTGGCTTCAGTCCCTTCATGACGCAAATGCTCTCCATAACCAGCTTGACAGGGCCTGGTGGATTCTGCATGGACTTCACCAGAGTGATATCAGCTGGGTTCAGGGTGTCGAGGGCAGCGAGGGCAGCCTCAAGTGCTGGCATAGCCTCAGCCAGGTCCCCCTCACATTCATTCTGTGGAGAACAAGGACAAAAAAAGATGGGTGATCAGTGCCTGTACACAGGGCAAGGCAGAAAGGTTCTCTGTGACCAGGTGCCCTCAAAGGCCAGGGCTTGAAGCGCTGAGCATCTGCAGCAACAGGAATGCATGCCTGGCCTCTCGTGGCTGCAGTTTGGATGTCCTGGACATTTGAGAGCCTCTTTTGTGAACTTAAAAAAATGAAGCATTGCTCAAATTAGGACAATAAGTATTTATTTAAAATCTTTTCAAATATTATGTTTTTTTGTGACATGATATGTTTAACTCTTCTAGGTATTGTGAAATATATAAAAATTGTTGTAGATTATGGTTACCTTTCTATGCCGTATAGCACCAGAATTAATTCTTCTTAATGTACTTTTTTCCCCTCTGAGACAGGGTTTCTCTGTGTAGCCCTGGCTTTCCTGGAATTCTCTCTGGAGGCCAGGCTAGCCTCAAACTCACAGAGATCTTCTTCCCAAGTGCCAGGATTAAAGGCAAGCTCCACCATACCCTGGCTCCTACCTATGATCCAAGTCCTTAAGAAAAGGAACTTTTTTGTTTGTGGGTTTTTGTTTGTTTGTTGTACTTATGTTTGTGTGCATTTGTCTGCATGCATGCTTACCACTGATGCATGCGGAGGTCATTGGACAGCCTCTGGGGTCACTCCTCATCTTCCACCTGTAGTCCATCTGCCTCTCAGCGCCTGGGGATTCTCCTGTCTCTGCTTCCCATCATGCCACTGGAGTGCCGGGAATGCATGCGTACCAGGTTTTACCTCAGCCTCAGAAGATTTATTCTTCCTGCTGCTTGTTTTGTATTCTTGTTTTTAAAGACTCCATCCTGGCTATTCAGATTGGACATATCTAGAATGTTTGTTGATCCTGTTATTTAAAAATTTTTTTTTTTATATTTCTGGGGATTGAGTCTCGATAAGCAGTCTGCCACTGAGTTACGTCCCCGACACTTGGGTTATTCTGTCAACGGCGACTGCCTTGTTAGCACTATCTAATCTGCTTCTGTTACTTTCATTTTAAGCCTACAATTTCAATTAAAAAAAAATCATAATTTTGAAAAAATTCCCTAGAAAAAGGAGGTGGCTTCCCATCCATTGGTCAGGATGGGTTGAGAGACAGTCAGGCTTAGGGTAAACTGAGGGAAGGAATGAGGTAGGAGGGGTCGGAGATTAGGCATGGGTCAGGTACTGCACTGTGTTGTAGATCCTCACATAGGATACAGTGGAGTCAGGGACAGAGTAAAGGCTGAGGACAGGCAGACAAGCTAAAGGTGGAGATGCGATTAGACCTGCATCAGCAAAATGGGCCAGTGTGTGCTTTAGTCGCGTTTTGCTAAAATTTACCTACTCATTAACCTTGCCTGGCTTTTGATATTTGTTTTACATATTATATATTTGTTTATTTGCTTGTGTGTGTGTGTGTGTGTGTGTGTGTGTGTGTGTGTGTGCGTGCGTGTATGTACCACGGAGGTTATGTGGATGTTTAAGGATAACTTGCAAGAATCAGTTCTCTCCATGTGGATCCCAGGGACTAAATTCAGGTTGTTAGGCTTGACAGTAAGTGCATTTACTCCACATCATCTCTCCAATCCCTACTTATTAATTTGAACATGAAATCAATGTAAGGTAACAACATACATCCAGTAAATAAAACAAAGTACCTATGCCTGCTACAACATGAATGAACCGTATAACATCATGTTAAGTGAAAGAAGCCATCTGATACATGGCTCCATTTCTATGAAGTGTTCAGAATAGTCAGATCTACAGAGGCAGGTTAGTAGTTACCTGGAATCTAGGAGAGGAGGCATGACTTCTAAAGGGAATAGATTTCTTTAAGAGTAATGAAAATGTTCTAGAATTACATAGTGCTAATATTTGAATGACTCTGTGAATGCACGAAATTGTACAACTTTAAAAGGAGCGTATTAATGCTGTGTGCATTATATCTTAATTTTTTTTAAAAGAAAGATTGCCACTATAAGACTTCACAATGGGAAGGACTATTTTGGGTTAGTTAGTAACTCAAATTCCAGCAAGGAAAAAATTTCCCAAGACATGAAAATGCATTAGTCAAGGTCACTTAGTTGATGTGTCACAGAGCTGGCTCCTGGCTCCTCATTTAGTGAATTCTCTATTAGTTTACTATTAGTCCAAGGGTGCTCACACAGTTACGACTGAAGAGGACCTTCTCAGAAGAATGTCAATTGTTTGTTTGTGGCATGGCCTCTCTTTGCATCCCAAAATGTCCTCAGATGTGTAGCCCAGGCTGGCCTTGAACCCATGAACTTCCTGCCTTCACCTCCTGAGTGCTTGTATTATAGTCTGAGAACATCAATTACTAAGCAAGTTAAAGCAGCATGTGTTGATGTCTTTGTAAAGCCTGAATTTATTGTGGATCAGCAAACAAAACAAAGGTCGCTTCACTTCCTCACAGCCAGTGGCCCCTCCACACTTTACACCTCCATGGAACCTGGCACCTCTGCTCCTCTTCCTAAGGTACAAGCCTGGCTTGGGCCTGGGTTTTGCTGTAAGCTGGTTGTCAGGTGGCTCCAAAGGGCCTCTCACTGTGATGTGTCTCTAATGGGGATTCGCAGGAGTGGCTGTCACCAAGCCTCACCAAGAACATCCCACTCAGAGATTCTGAGTCATTTGGTCTAGGTGGCATCTGGCCATCTGCATTCTTAACTCCATGGGTGACTCTGTCAGTGGCTTTGTCGAGAAATGCTGCTTGACATCACAGGAACACTGAAATCAAAGAGCAGGCGGCAATAGACTTGATTTGTGACATACCTCCTCTCCGTGGTCACTGAGGTGTCTCTGTGGGGTTGGGATGACAACCCAGCTGCTAAAGTGCCTGATGCAAAAGCACAGGGAGCTAAGTTTGCCCCCAGCTGGGCAGAGTGGGGGAGGCTCATTGCCAGCCTGGCAGAGTCAGTGAGAGGTCTTGTCTCAAAAAATAAAAGTGGAGGTTGATTCGGGAAAGATATCTGATGCCAACCTTTGGCTTCCATCATGCACATCCATACACAGATGTGCACACACCCATAACAACAAGTATACACATCACACAGACACACCACACACAATAAGAAACACACATGCAAGTGTTCACATACACACAAAACAAATACACACACCACACAAACACAAAAAACGCACATGTACTACCCACAGTAACAAGTACATATCTCACACATATCACCAAACATAATAACTAAATGGTATCTTGGAAAAACATTTGTAGTAAGATGCTAAGATAAAACTGAATATTGTGAAAATCACAGCCATGCTGTAATTGTGGCAAATAATGCGTGTAGACAGGGACGAGGAGGAGATTTCAAATTGGAGCTAAGACTTGAAAAGGTGTCTAAATTGAATTGTGTGTGTGTGTGTGTGTGTGTGTGTGTGTGTGTGTGTGTGTGTGTGTGTTTCGAGACAGGGTTTCTCTGTATAGCCTTGGCTGTCCTGAACTTGCTTTGTAGACCAGGCTGCCTTCAAACTCAGAGCAATCCACCCACGTCTGCGTCCTGAGTGCTGGGTTTAAAGGCATGCACCACCATGCCCGGCCTGAATTGAATTAAAAAAAAAATATTTCATATGTGTTGTTATGACACATGTTTGTTTGATCAAAAATCCTACATTTGGAAATGGCCTTTGAGTGTCAGTAGTGCAGGGAACATAAATGCCACAAGCTGCATTTTGACAGAGTGAAATCCATGCTGCAGCCATTTCGGAAGATTACCCTCCCTAAGGGGAGGACGTGATTTAGTAATCTGAGAAGAACCGACCAATTGTTGTTATTTGTTTGATGGGTGAATGCATCAGTCCAGGCCTCCCAGATGCCAGGATAACAGACATGTGCCATGAGTGGCAAGAACCTGCCAGTTCAAGAACTGATGTACCTGTGAATTGAGTGTTGGAAGCTCATCTCCATTTTTTTCAGTCTCCAGAGCTTTCCAGCACAAATTCTTCTTGCTCTGTGGGGCCCCTGACGTGCCTTAGGCCTGGTGCTCTATACTCTATGTCATTTTTAGAGGTTGTAGGAGATTGAGGAAACATAGTGGTCCTCATGCGGAGAAGGACCACAACCCTGAAGCTTCAGGAAGAGACTGTCCACAGAAAAGCCCCCAGAGAAACTATGGAACAAGACTCGGTTTCTTTCTTCTCCTCCCTGGGTGGTTTCTTTCACCTGACTCACCTCCAGGACTTTCAGGATCTGGGCTCAAATGGCACAGCACCAGACCTTACCCTTCCCACTGAAACCAACGGTGGCATTTTTATCACCTGGGGCATGGTGAGAAATCCCTTTCAGATCCTCATGAATCCCATGTTTATCTCCCTCATCTCCCTCCTGACCTAGCAGGTTTGCTCTTTCCCCTGACACTCCAGAGCAGAATCCTGGCTGGGCTGTTCCCTTCCAGATGGTTCCTACACTTGGTGAGACGCTGGACTACTGCACTGGGTAGAGAGTAAAGAAGAGCTATTTCAGAGAACAGCTAATGTGGACCCCAGGCATACGCCACACACTTTACATACTCTTTACTTATGTCTGTATTTACTTATTTGTTTATCTGTATGAGTATTTTCCTGTATATATATATATATATATATATATATATATATATATATATATATATATATATGTGTGTGTGTACCACATATATGCCTGGAGCCTGCAGAGACCAGAAGAGAATGGCAGACGCCCAGGAACTGAAGTTACAGATAGTTGTTAGCCACCATGTGGGTCCTGGGGACCTAACTCAGGTCCTGTGCCAGAGCAGCTAATGTTGTTAAACACTGATATCTCTTGGCCCACATTTTTTGTTTTGGTTTTGTTTTTATTATTCAGTACTTTCAATACATTGACGCAGAAAGCAATGCTAAGAAGAGGTAGAGCTGGCAGTGAGCTCTGGCTGCCTGGTTATAGTATAGAATCATGAAAGAGTTGCAAAGTGATACACATTCAGGGGCCAGGACTCTGAGATCATCAGAGTAGGAGCTGAACTGGATGGGGCTTGGTGAGCTAGAACACAAAAGGACAGCAGTTTCTTAGTCCTGTAGATGGGTACAAGCCAAGAGGGCAGAGCCAATGCTGTAGAGTCCTAATTTTTGTCCTAAGGAAAATTTTCAGAATTTTTACTTGAAATGACCTGCATTAAAATGCAGGTTTAAATGTTAGCCATTTCTGACTCAGAATAAAGCATCACTGAGTGTGGTTGTGACACACACACTCTCTCTCTCTCTTTCTCTCTCCACTCTCTCTCTCTTTCTCTCTCTTCTCTCTTCTCTCTTCTCTCTCTTCTCTCTTCTCTCTTCTCTCTTCTCTCTTCTCTCTTCTCTCTTCTCTCTTCTCTCTTCTCTCTTCTCTCTCTTTCTCTCTCTCTCTCTCTCTCTCTCTCTCTCTTCTCTCTCTCTCTCTCTCTCTCTCTCTCTCTCTCTCTCATGGTCCTAACACCCAGGAGGCTGAGTCAGGAGGATCATGAGCTCAAAGTCAAGACCCTGTCTCAAAATGAATCAATAAAATATCCTATGCATCCCAGAATATACGTGGTCCCTAGCTACCAGTTTGCAACTTCTGGAATCATGGTCAGATGACAGGGGTTGGGGGTCAAAGAGCTCTAGGTTTGAATTGTGATCATGTCACTTGGTGGTCATGCAACTTTGGAAAAATATGTCATTATTTCCTCTTATGCCAAGTGGGAATGATTCTGTGTGGTGACTTTTGTGGTGTACTGTAGGGCAGTTAGAAGGATTCAAGACAATGAGCATCAGAGAATATAATCTCCATGAGGAAAAGATTTTTTTCTTGTCCATTCCTACTTTGCCTGACTAAAACTATACTGACACATAGTAGGTACTTGCTACATATTTGTTATAAATAAGAAGGAGTGTCTAGTATAATCATTTACCACAGAACGACAATTTGCCCACTAGAATCTGGTTCCTGGCACCTGGAAGTGGCTATATTTTATGGTTTCTATTGAATCTTCTGCCTAAGCCACCAAGACCGCAAGTGAACTAACTTTCACAATCCAGGACATGGTGTTCATTGTGAATTCTGAGAACAGGGAGGGATCAGACCCTCTGAAAAACATCTACCAGAGGTCAGGTCTCAGGATCCACAGGAGGAACGCCAATTGGAAGGCCTGTACTTTTCAAGAAAATGACTCATGACCTATTTAGGACAGATGCCAGACACAGGCTGCCTCTTGCTCAAACTCATGCTTGCAAATGGCTGAAAAAAGTCCCTAAGCAATTCCCTAATTCCTTAAGGTGCAGGGACAAATGCCTTAGCTAAGTTCCCTGAGCCTTTGCATATAGTCCTGTTAGTGACCCACATGGCTCTATGAATCCATTTCCCCACTGACCTCAATGCTACAACTCTCAGATCCTGACACCTGTCATTCATAAGGTACCTGTGATCCTCAAATGGACCAAGGTAATGTCACACCAGTGCCAGCGAGGCTATCTTCCACTGTCTGAATGAGCGCAAATCCCTCCTAGAACTTTTTTTATTAGAAGCACCTTCAGATGCAGCCCACTAGGTTCAATATTCTGCCATCCAAAAGACATTTGCTCCACACCTACACACTCGCACGTTAGACACAGTCAAACAAAAACATGACAGAAGTGAAGAAGACAGCATGGGGTTATCTAGAGGCAAAGAGAACAGCCAATGTAAGGCTCTGGGGAAGGAAAAGTCAGAATATTGTCGTAGCTAGGGAAGAGTGGGATTGCACTGAGGCCCAGTTTTGACTGAGAGTGGGATGGCCCAAACGCTTTCTTCCTTCATTCCTAACTTGGGATTTGGAAAAGTCACCCGCCCTTCTGATTCTCCTTTGTCTCATCAGCACGGTGGACACAACCACATGCATTTAGCAGGGTTAGCTCTCTCCGTGCCTCCCTGCTAGTCATACCTTGATCGCTTGAGAGATGGCTGCAGCGGCATTAGCTTCCTTCTCATCAGCCTGCACCAGAAGTTTCTTGGCATCAGCTTCTTTCGTCTCCTCTTCAATTTTCACCATCATCTTTGCCGTCTCCTCAGAGGTGAGGATGAGCTGTGGTTGAAGGGCAGTCAGCTGAACTTGCATGACAGCCACCTAGCAAGGAGAAAAGGGTAGGAGAGACTCAGGGTCAGCAGTGTCAGCACCGACAACAAGCTGGTAGGAGCAGACCTGGTTCTGTAACAAGCGGCGAGTGCAGAAAGGAAGGATGTGTAGTCTGGACTTGGTACTGCATGAAGACTTGTGGGCTGGTGTTTATGTGCTCAATCTTTCAACACTTAGTTACTGAGTCCACACTGAGTAGTTCAGTCATCAAGAGCTGTGCAAAGCACACAAGGCATAAGATGGCAAGCAAAACTGTTAAAGACACGGTTTCTTTCATTATTGGATTTCTATGCTACTGTTGGGTACATGGAGAGAGACAAGTCATAAAACCATTAAGAGCCTCTCTCTCTCTCTCTCTCTCTCTCTCTCTCTCTCTCTCTCTCTCTCTCTCTCTCTCTCTCTCTTCTCTCTCTCTCTGTGTGTGTGTGTGTGAGCACACACACATGTGGGGGCCAGAAGTTGGTGTTAGGTGTCTGTCCTGAAAGACATATTGAGGAGGGGTTTCACAGTTAAGCCTGGAGCGGCCTATCTGACCAGTCTGGCTAGCCAGCATGGTGCAGAGATCCTCTGTCTCTGTCTCCTACCAGCTGGGATTGTAGGTGGGCCATTATGCCCCCATGGCATTCATTTGAGTTCTGAGAATCCAAACTTTTGTCCTCACACTTGTATGGCAAGTGTTTCACTCCTGGCCCATTTCCACAGCTACTGGGTAGTAAAGCTACTTATAATTTAGGAAAATGTTTATGACACACACATACACACACACACACACACACACACACACACACACACACACATACAACTAAAAGTTAAATAAAAAAAAAAAGTTAAATCAAAATATTACTGTCTAACTGGGAGGAGAGGCCCCACCAGACAGTGGGCCATGGCCCTGGAAACTTCAGGAAGAGACTTTGTCCACAGAAAAGCCCTGGGGAAACTGTGGAGCAA
The DNA here is from genome assembly GCF_903995435.1 of Acomys russatus. Lineage (NCBI taxonomy): Eukaryota > Metazoa > Chordata > Mammalia > Rodentia > Muridae > Acomys > Acomys russatus. Next base: position 517,694 of record NC_067141.1, read on the forward strand.
GGCTAGGCTTCTCCTGCTTCTGTTTGAACCAGTGTTAGGGCCTCCACACTTTTCAGGAAACCAAAGTCATTATATTTTTTTCCAGTGAAGAGGTAGGATTTCTCTCCCTGCATTTTCACCCCCAGGAGCCTGTGTAGAAACCAGAGTATGATGGCTGGCCTGCTCAGGAATCTGCCCTGGGGTCAAGTTTGAGCTCTAGTTCTGATCTGACTAATTAGGTGGCTGAATAACCAAGGCCGTGTCACCTGGCCTCTCTGTGTTACAGTTTTTTTGTAACAGGAGGTGGTGAAGGTGCTTTCTGGCACACAGCACCAGGCCTATGCCATACAAGGCTCAGAGCATGCTGACTTGTGCTGCCATTTCCTTTTCTGGTCTAGACTATTTTAGATCCCTTTTCTGCCTCTCTAACAACATAGTTTTCTCATCCTTGTCTAGAGGGGCTTTAGCTTTCAACATGTGACCCACAGGGTCACAGTGATAGGTCAGGCCACTGTAGTTTGAGTCCAGGTGTAACCTTACAAAGTCCTGCCCTTCTCCTGGCCAAGGTCTCACAAATATGCTACAGTTGAGATCCTAACTGTAAGGACTGCCACAACTCAGCAGTCAGGATAAATTCAACTTTACTGCTTTTTTTTTTTTTTTTAAAGACAAGGTAGGCCTGCCTGTCTGGAACTTACTTTATAGACCAAGCCGGCCTTGTGCTCACAGAATTCCATCTCTGCTTCCCAAGTGCTGGGATTAAAGGTGTGTGCCACCGTGCCCAGCTTACTGCAATATTTTGAGAGACCAAGTTAATGCCCAAACTGAAAACTCCACAATGAACAACAGAGTGAAACCTTAAATAAAGACAGGATCACCTGAAGCTGAGCTTAAGATAAATTGAGAGGGGCTGCACAGGCGCAGATTGGATCCTGCCTTTATCTGATGCCCTCTTGCATCCTGCATCTCAACACAACCAACATATCCTAGCTCTTTGTCCCTGTTCTATGGATGTGCTTACTTGTGAAGATGCAAAGTCCAGTTTCTGCAAGCCTGCCAAGTAGCGGTTCCTCATGGTGTCCACCTCTTGTCTCTTGCTATTCAGGAGTGCTTTGAAGGTTAGGATCAATTCAAGGTAGGAGGTGGGGGTCACGTAGTTGTGCCTGAGAAGTGTGTTGTAGTAATCAAGGGATAACTTCTTCACACTCTCCTGAAAGTATTTGCACATGGACACAACCCTGCCATGGAAATCAAAGCAGTTAGCTGGGACCCAAGTTTATTCTTTATTTCTTTTTTTTTCTTTCTTTCTTTTTTTTTTTTTTTTTTTTTGGTTTTCCAAGACAGGGTTTCTTTGTGCAGCTATGGCTCTCCTAGACTCACTTTGTAGACCAGGCTGGCCTTGAACTCACAGCGATCCGCCTGCCTCAGTCTCTTGAGTGCTGGGATTACAGGCATGAACCATTGCACGCAGCCTCAGGACCCAACTTTCTAAAGAGAAAATCTAGCAGTACCCATAAATTGAGACATCTTTAGGATGACACAAACAGAGCCAGCTGGAATTTCAGCTTGGAATGCCTGGGGTATGGGAACAAAGCTAAAGCTTACTCTGTCCGAACGCTGTCCTCAAGCTCCACATCCTCCAGAAATTTGTTGGCCACCAACTCCAGGGCATCGGTTGGCCAGGACTGGAACCAGTCAATTGTGCAGCAGTTGATAAGCGAAGGAAACATCCTCAGGCGGGTTCTGAAGGCATCTCCGATGGGACTCATGGCTAATAAAGAATAGGCCATGTTAGTTCCTGTCCACCAAGGCTTGGCTGAAGAAGCCAAGAGAAGGTAGAAGTTTCCAAGGGGCAGTGATGCCTTGTGTAAGTAATGCGGGGATGCAGATGTAAATAAGCATAGTGAGAGCCTGGGAAACAGCAGAATTGTGTGTGGGGCTGTTTTGTTTTTTTTTTTTAATGATGGTCATTCAGGTAGTCTTTTTTTTTTTTTTTTTTTTACTAACTGCCTATAGGCACTATTGTGTCTTTGCATCCCTTAGTGGGATAGAGCCTTTCGGCTCATTTGTTCTATGCTTTAACGCAAGGCAGCTGTGTTTACATACCCACAGAAGTTGCCCATGGCTTGTTTGTGACCCCATCTCCATGTAGCCACAGACTCTTGGTTTTGTACCTCAAATTCCATTCACTATATTTAGTGTTTGGAAAAAGCATGATGCATAGGTGAAAGTGTGGAGGTCAGTGTGGCTGGAGGCCCATGAGAGGAGTCTGGCTTGAGATAAGGGTAGAGGGGACAGGGTAGTCTAGTAGGTGGCCTTACAAGATGTAGGCAGGACCGTTTTGTGCTTTGACCCTCACCCTAAGTCGGGTGTACATGTGCATGCACACAATTGTCATATCTGCAATTCAGAAAAAAAAAAAAACCTCACTCTGGATTAACAGATCAGAAAATCTAGAATTAACAAGAACAGGCAGAGAAAAGGACAGTGCAGAGATGAGATCCGTATGTGACAACAGTGGCTTAGCTAACACGAAGGCAGGAGGGACAGAGAAAGGCAAAGATGAGAGAAAGCTGAAGCGCATCCTCTGGGCTTATGGTTAGTTTGGCAATGTCATTCACAGAGAACAGTGGGGCTCTGTGCCACGTGATAGTGCTAAACTGTGCCCTTTCTTGAAGAATTCAGAGAACTGAAGAGGTTGGAACAGGCTAGCCTGATTTGTTTAGGGAAAGATTGAGAAAAATTGCCAGAGGAAATGCAAATGGTGACTGTTAGTTGGTGCTTGCTTAGATCAGTTTTGGAGTCGGTGAAGGAGATACCAAGATCACCCTGCAGACTCCAGAGGACCAAGGGCAGACAGACTTTTAAGGTCTTCTCACCAAGAACAATGTGAAGGTTCTTTCTCACTCTCTCAATAAAGAAGTTGTACATGGACAAGGGAGTGGCTTCAATCTTCTCTCCTTCTGTCCTGGCTGCAGTCTGCATCTTCTCCACAAGGTCCGCCTTCTCATCAGCTGGGAAGATATTGGGCACATCCCCTGTGTTCAGGAGCATGTTGATGTCCTCTACAAATGACTCGTCCTTGATCTGGTTGTCAGAGAAGAGGAACACAGTGCTCTTAGTGGCCACTCCAGACTGCAGCATTATCTTCTTCACGTCCTCTCTCCAGTCACTGCCTGTGTAGTTCTTGGTGATCTCGATCTGGTACAGCTCATAGGAGTTCATGAACGTGGACAGTTTGGTGGCGCTCTGACGCCCACTGCCCCCGATGCCCACCAGGAGCAAGTGGCCTTTGTTCTGCTTCAGGACTCTGCAGATTCTGGAGATGTGCTCGATGGCAAACTTGAACATGACCAAAGACATGGGGGCCTTGCTGATGCTGTTGAACTCATCCAGGTAGTATTCCATTACCCCTGTGAGGACTTTCAGGTCAGTGATTTCATCGTAGATTTTTGTGTCACTTTCTGGCTTCAAAAAGTCCCCGAAGAAGAGGCTGCGGATGTTATCGTCAACTATCTTCCCCGAGGGTGATAAGTGGATGAGCACCTGTGGGAAAGGTGTGTTTCAGTTGGGCCCTTCGCCAGTGGCCCAGGCTGGCTGCGAGTAGTAGGGAAAGAGGGAATGGGAGACCTGCCTCTTTTTCCTGAGTCCATCAAACCATGGCTCATCAATAGAAAAAAATAAATAAATATAAAATGTGTATGTGATGGTTTGATGAAAGAACAGTAAATCAGGTGTGAGTGGGGCTAGAGAGCTGGCTGAGTGGTTAAGGGCACCCATAGCTCTCTAGAGGTATCAAGTTCAGGTTTTGGTGGCCACATCAGACAGCTCACAATTGCCTGTAACTTCAGCTGTAGGAGAGCTGATGCCCTTTTGTCGCCTCTGAGGGCACCGTACTCATATGTATATACCCATATACAGAATATATTTTATATAAATATAGATACATATATAATACATATATATTATTAATATATGTTTAATTAAAATTTGCATATGTGTATGCCATGTGTGTGTGGGTACTCTCAGAGGCCAGAAGAGGGTGTCAGGTCCCTTGGAGCTGTAGTTACAGGTGACTGTAAGTTGCCTGATGTGGGTGTTGGGAGGCAAACTCCGCAAGAACAACAGGTGCTTTTAACCATTTATCCAATTCCCCAGTGCCTGACTATTGTTTTTGTTTGTTTTTAGGCAGAGTCTAGCTGGGTAACCTTGGCTGGCCTGGAACTAACTACGTAGATTAGGCTGTCTGTGAGCTCGCAGAAATCCTCCTGAAATTAAAGGAGCGCACCACCAAGCTCAGCTTCATATACACATACACATACATACATAATTTAAAATAGTAAAAGCAGAGCTCTGTGAGGTCAAAGCCAGCCTGGTCTACTAAGTGAGCTCCAGGCCAGTCAGGGCCACACAGTGGAACTCTGTCTCAAAAAAACAAAATGAAACAGAACAGATGACTCACAAAGGAATGCTTGTTCCTGCAGCACATATACCAGAACTGTAACAGCACGGAGAAGATTGGCATGGTCCCTGCATAAAGATGGCATGCAAGCTTCTGAAGTATTCTGTATTATTATCTTTAAAAATCACTGGATCCTTGCAAAATAAAACTAACTTGTTTTTTAAAAAAAGAAAGAAAGAAATTTTTAAAAAGTGTGAGCCAGGTGTAGTGTCATACCACCAAGGAGGTAGAGTCAGGAGGGTCACAAGTTCCAGGCTGGCAAGACTCTGTTTTAACAAACAAACAGACAAGAAAACAAGCCAGCAGCAACAACAACAACAAAAGAAGGAGGAGGAGCCAGATGAAGAGGAAGAGCAGGCCAATGTGGGCCAATTTGTTATCCTCTGAGGTGCTAACTATTGGTGTTCAGCACAGAAGGTCCCATGGAAGACAGTGGATGGATGGCATCATCCCCATGGTTGGGCCTGTACCAAACAGAGGTGTGGGTGATAGCCCTGCTCTCTGCTCTGCCTTAGAGTAGGAGCTGAGATGTTTCCTCCTCCTGAGATGAGGACCTGTCAATTCCTCTGCTCTCGGCCTCCAGATGCAGTATAAAACAAGTTTTCCCTGGGGAAACAATAGTTGCTTGGCAAAGTGAATTAAGATGCAAGTATATAGGTTTAAAGTCACTTTCAAAATAGGAAAAAGAAAATGTCACAACTATGTGGCACTGGCTTTTTTTTCTTTTTTCTTTTCTTTCTTTTTTTTTTTCCTGAATTTTGCCAGGGTTTTGGTCAAATTTTTATGTTTTTGTCAAAAACATGATTTTTTTGTGTTGGTCAATTTTATGCTTTGGTCAAAAATTTGTTTGCCTCCCCAAATCCAAATCCACTTAATCACTGAGCAATTTCTCCAGTTCCTTAATTTAAAATAAATGACATGATACATTCACCATTTTGAGTACGCTGAAACATGTGTCGTCACAGAAGTGGAGCAGAATTGGACCAAGTAAAAGAACAAGTCAAATGGCTGATGTATATGCCCTGTCCCGTGATTTAGAAGAAGAGTGGTGAGCCTCCACTGAAAGTGGAATCCAGAGTCTGAAACTAATGCAGGCCCATTTCTGGGGCCGATGCTTCCAGAACAAGGCTTACCTTCTCCATGGTCTGCTTGAAGCAATTGGAGGTGGTTTCCTTTACCAGGTTGAAGAAAGTCTGCCTGTCGTCATTGTCAATCAGACGGTCATAGAAGACTCGGTAAACCTCATGGATCCAAAGCCGGATAAACTTTTCCAAATCCTAAAGGCCAGAGTCAGTCATTTGAATGTATTAAGGATGGTACTTGTGGTGATGGTTCCCAAAAAGACTCTAAATCTTGGGGTTGGATGTGAGAATAAATAAGATAATGGGTAGAAAGACTGTGCCATGCACACATGGAGAACAGAGCTGGTGGTTAGTAAAAGCCTATTATACTACGTTGTCAGTACACATCCAGGAATATTGCCAAAAGATTTTTTGAGACAGCAACAGTAGCAGCTGACCTGCAGGTGGGTGTGGGGGCACAGAAGTACACCCTGGATCACCCGTGAGAAATCCCGAAGGTTAAAGACATAATGTGACTTGGAGGGAGTTGGCAAGAAGGTCTCCACTGCAGCTCTGTAAATTGTCTGAGTTGCGTGGACCAGCATCTTTCCATACCTCGGGAGGAAGGGGGAGGCAGATCAGTCACACAGTCAAGCAGAAATGAGGAGCCTCCCCTCCCCCGCCTCCGCCAGGTCAATAACCAGGAAGCCATGGGAACGTCTTACCGTAAGAATATGACATCAAACCCTTTCCCAAAGTGCCAGTCGGCGATAGAACTGAAAATCTTGGTTAAGATGTCATCTTCAAAGGCGTTGATGGAAACAATGTTCAGATGGCGAGTGAACCGTCCTGGAAACACAGAGACATTTGAGTTTGCACACACTTCACAGACCTAGTGGAGAGAGCAGAGTCAGTTTCCCTCTGCCCTCATGTTCTACAGCCCTGCTGTCCAACATGCCAGCCTCTAGCCACATGCAGCTACTTACCCTCAACTTTAACTTATCATCACATCAAGAATGGGCTTCCCCAGTTTCACTGGTCACCTGAGATGTTCTCAGTAGCCACGAGTTGTTTGCTCAGTGCGAATACAGACTACCTCCACCATCCGCAGAAGTGACGCTAACACTGACCCCTGCCCCCCTCACCCCCGCACACAAGATTATTTTTATTTGTAAGATTTTACTTTTATTTACTTATTTTGAAATTTGTTTTTCTTATTTTATGTGTATGCATGAATGTATGCACTCTGTGCGTTACCTGGTGCCCTGAAGTCCAAGGGTACAGGATCCTTAGATACCGGAGTTCCAGAGAGTTGTGAGCAATCATGTGGGGGCTGGGAATCAAAGCCAGATCCTCTGAAAGAGCAGCTAGTGTTCTTGACTGCTCCAGACCTTACTTTTATTTTATTTCATGTTTTTATTTTAAATTTGTTTATTTAAGTAATTTATTCAGATTACATCTCAGTTGTTATCCCTCACTTAATCTTCCTGTTCTCCCCTCCCTCCCTCTTTCATTCTATTACCCTCCCCTAGGTTTGTGACTGAAGGGGACCTTGTCCTCCACTGTAAGATCACAGTCTATCAGGTCTCTTCCTGGTAGCCTGCTTACTCTTCCTCTGAGTGTTACCAGGTCTCCCCACCAAGGGGAAGTGGACAAATAGGGGGCACTAGAGTTCATGTCCGAGTCAGACTCCGCTCTCCACACAATTGTGGAGAATGTGCTGTCCATTGGCTAGATCTGGATAGGGGTTCTAGGTTTACTGCATGAATTGTTCTTGTTTGGTACAGTAGTTTGAGCAGACCTGCCTGGGTCCAGATCCACCAGCCTTGATGGTCTTCTTCTTCTGGTTTGTTTGTTTGTTTGTTTTGTCTTGTTCTGTTTTGTTTTCAAGACAGAGTTACTCTGTGAGGCCTTGGCTGTCCTGGACTCACTTTGTAGACCAGAATGCCCTCGAATTCACATTGATCCACCTGCCTCTGCTTCCCAAGTGCTGGGATTAAAGGCATGTGCCACCATTACTGGCTTAGTGGTCTTCTTGTAGGTTTCTAGTACCCTATGGATCTTTCTATTTCCCCAGTCTTTCTTATCTGGAGTCCCAATAGGAAGTCCCAGTATCTATCCCAATCTCCGGCTAAGGGAAGACTTTCAGGGGATATCTCTGTTGGGCTAGTGTCCAATTATAAGTGAGTATATAATAGGTATATCTTTCTGGGTCTGGTTTAACTCACTCAGGATGATCATTTCTAGTTCCATGCATTTTCCTGCAAATTTTAGGATTTTTTTGTTTTTAATAGCTAAGTAGCATTCTATAGTGTTAAAATACCACAGTTTCTTTATCCATTCTTTGACTGAGGGACATCTAGGTTGTATCCAGGTTCCGGCTATTGCGAATAAGGCTGCTATGAACATGGTTGAGCATATGTCCTTGTTGTGTGGTGGAGCATCTTCTGGGTATATTCCAAGGAGTGGAATAGCTGGGTCTTGAGGAATCCCTATTCCCAGTTTTCTGAGAAAGCACCAGATTGATTTCCAATCTAGACCTTACTTTTAATTATGTTTCTATGCATGTCTGTGTATGAGTCTGTGCATATACGAATGCTGGGGTCTGAGAACTCCACAGGGGAGCCCCTGGTGTGAATGCCCAACAAGGAAGGTGTGAACTGCCCAAAAAGGGTCCCAGGAGTTGAACTCAGGACATCTGTAAGAACAATGTTTGCTCTTAACTGATGAGCCATCTCTTCAGCCCCACAACATTATTTTTAAAAACTAAAGGAAATACTTGATTACTGCAGAATAGCCAAATAATTTAAAGTATCTCTTTTTTTTTCTTTTCAACTCTTTTTTAAATTTTTTAATTTTACTTTATTAATTTATTATTACATCTCAGTGGTTATCCCATCCCTTGTATCCTCCCATTCTTCCTTCCCTCCCATTTTCCTCTTACTCCCCTCCCCTATGACTGTGACTGAGGGGGACTTCCTCCCCTTTTATATGCTCATAGGGTATCAAGTCTCTTCTTGGTAACCTGCTATCCTTCCTCTGAGTGCTACCAGGTCTCCTCATCCAGGGGACATGGTCAAATATGGGGCATCAGAGTACATGTGAAAGTCATACCCCATTCTCCACTCAACTGTGGAGAATGTCCTGTCCATTGGCTAGATCTGGGTAGGGGTTCGAAGTTTACGGCCTATATTGTCCTTGGCTGGAGCCATAGTTTGAGCGGGACCCCTGGGCCCAAATCTGCCTATCATAATGTTCTTCTTGTAGGTTTCTAGGACTCTCTGGATCCTTCTACTTTGCTATTCTCCCATGCTTCTCTCATCTAGAGTCCCACTAGGATGTCCTCCCCTCTGTCCCAGTTTCCTGGTAAGTGAAAATATTCATGGGACATGCCCCTTGGGCTAGTAAGTATCTCTTTCACTGACTTCCCTCTCTGTTCACAAGTTAGCTGCCACTTGCTAATCCGCCCTTCTCAGATTTGTGATCCCCTTGCTTCCTCCAGCTTTCTCTTGCACTGCATTTCCAGGTTGGTTCTCTGTCAGGGCCTGTCACTGTCTAGGGTTGACAACTACTAACCATTAGGATTTTGAGAATTGGGGCTCTGTAAACTGGACTCATTGTACCTATCATTTAACAAGTTTATAAGTTTTTAAATTTTTGTTCTCCCATTGTTTGCAATTATATAAGGATTTGGGAAGAGCCAAAACTTGGAGTGCCATTACCGCTGCCACTTTTCTCAAAATCCCTCCTTCAGTTCATGTATATGTATATGTATATACATATATATATATCACATATACATGTCAAGTCAAGTATATGTAGTTTCTGTGTACTGCCTACACATATAATTCATACATATTAACATGCACATATGGGGACTTGAAAATTGACTCAGTGGTTAAGAGTACTGGGCTGCTCTTCCAAATGACCCAGGTTTGATTCCCAGCACCCATAAATATAAGAATACATAATAAAAAATATAAAATACACAATATATATTTATTGTTAAAAAAGTAATAGTTGACTGATTTTTGTGTGTCTCTGTGTGTTTGGTATGCATGTGCTCATATATGTGTGCATGTCTGTTTGTTATGTATTTGTACATGCATGGATGTATGCGTATGTATTTTGCATGCCTGTGTGTGTGTGTGTGTGTGTGTGTGTGTGTGTGTGAGAGAGAGAGAGAGAGAGAGAGAGAGAGAGAGAGAGATGTACTTGTACATAGAGGTGTGTACACATGTGTATACGGGCACTTGCATATGTGTATATGCATACATGTGGAGGTAGAATGCTATTTTCTAGGTTGCTGATCTGGGGCCATTGGTAAGTATGTGAATTTGAGAACATCTTTCAGTGTTTTGATGAAAAAATAGTACTGAACATAAATTTCTGCTTTCTCTGTGTTGGCCAAGCAGGCTATTTGTTGCCATGTTCTCAATCACTGTGTTCTCAATAGCCTTAGTATATTACTTTGCGCATCAGTTTCTCCATCTGAATACTAATAACTGGCAATTATAAGCTAGATTATTGATTCCCAACTGAATCCAGTTTCACTAAAAATCAGCACTGGGGGCTATAGAGATGGCTCTGTAGTTAAGAGTATTTGTTCTTGGGGAGAACTCAGAGACTTATAGCTGTCATAACTTCAGTTCCAGGGGATCTGGTGTTCTTTTCTAGTCTCCATAGGCACCAGGCATACATGCAGTGCACATACATACATATGTACATACATACAAGCAAAACACTCATGCACATACAATAAAAGCAAGTCTTGAAAACATCAGCCTCGAATGTAATCCTTCCCCCAGTGATGGATTACAATAGACACAAGAGTGCTCTGCCAACCATGAGTGTGCCTGGCATCCTCTCCCACAGCTAATAACAGTGACTCAGCTTCTTTCCCATGTGACAACATTGGCTACTCCTCATTTCTTCAGACTTCTGGATAAAAATTAAGACCTGATTCCTCAGATCGCCTTAACTTCCTGAGAGGACCCAGAGAAGAGCAGAACACTGTTACCTTACTCCATTCAAACACCTCAGAAACCCACTTAGCTCCCTCCACCTGGCACTCCCTGAGCATTCTCGGAACATGGACGCTCTCACTGGACCCAGTACGGCACTGGAGCTCATTTGACCACACACAAGCTCCTGGCAGTTGTCAAATGCTAGGCTTTGTGAAAGAAGCTTTTCAGAGCTCCTCTTTGTGATTGAACTTGAAAATTGCCCATTGCTATGTGTTTCAAACATGCAGTCCTGTCTGACAAGCTCCCTCTGGAGTCAAGGTTCCTTGCTCAGATCCAAGGCAAATACAGCCCCATAGCTCCTCTTTTATATGGCACCCCTTTTTTTGATGACTAGAACAAGGATCCTCACAGACTCTTGTCATCTTCCCAACCCACTGCATACAACTTCCAACATGAAGTCCAGAGCCAACCCCAATCTTCCCAGCTGTGCACAAAGGCAAGCTCCACAGTCTCTCCTGTCAGAAGGTTCTGAAGCAATTCATCCACAGTGGCCAGCAGGAGAGTAGAGAGAGGTATAAACCCTCTTCCTAGACATACCCGTGATGTCATTCCTTCCTCCACCAGGGGGGCCCATGGCAGTCACCAGCAGAACATCCACAATGTCCAGCCTGTTCGTGTCTTTCTTGTCAAACCAGTAGCCGTGGTCAATCCATTGTCTCAGCAGTTCGATGGGGGGCTGGGCTCCATACACTTCTTTGGCTGGCATGTTAAGGTCATCTGTAGATGGAAGCCATAACCATACACACTGTGAGTCCACGGGATCCTCTGGCTTTACGGGGGGGGGGGTCACCAATGACTGTTTCCTCCATGAGAAAGTCTGTTTCCAGTGACCCCACTCCCATTCAAGATCCAGTCAATAGACATCATGACCAGATGGGAAAGTGTTTTCTTTGGTTTAGACTTTGCTGTTTTATTGAAGTCTCTGCTCATTATGGCTGTAGGATACATGGGCTGACATAAATAGATGAGCATTTAACTTTTCCTCACTTTCCTTAAATACTTTAACTGGTAAGCATATGATAGGGAGGGGCCTGCCAAAAGTTTCTTTTTGTTTGTTGTGATTTCTGGCTTGAGATGGTGGCTCACTGTATTGCCTAGGCTTATCTTACACACTGTAGACATGTGTCTGCCAGCTAATGTGTAATTCTCAGTGGTTATGGGGATTGAACCTAGAGCAAATGTAGTACTACTGAGTAAGAACCCCTCTTCCTGAATGGGCACCAGATCAACATGTAATAGCTGAATTCTAGTGGGGACGAGGATTTGAACTAGGGCCTTTCATGGGCAAACTCAAAATGGCAAGGGTGGGCTACAGGTTCTCGTAAGTGCAAGAATGTTTTCCTCCTGGAACACATTGCTCGGTCTGGGCACATAGGAGACACTGAGTCCCATGAAGGCTCTCTTCATTTTTCTTCAACAAATATCAGTTTGTGTCACTCACCATTTTAGGAGCTTTTGACAAATTAACTCATTTAATGCACATATGACATAAAGGACATAGCATTACTTGTGAGTTAGACAAGAGGAACAGACTATAAGACCAGGGAGGCTAAGCCAAACTATACCTAGGGTTGAAAATTGATATAGGAACCCTGTTTGGTTTGGGTGTAGGACTTAAACCGGTTTTGGATATATCATAAAAATAGGATGGGAAACCTGAATGAAGAGGTAAAAAAGAAAAACAAGTAAGATTCTTGATTTTCAGGAGATGATATAAATATAACCGTGAAATGTATATTACTAATACATGAGTTTAAAATACAGGGCATAAGATGACACAAGACAGGAGTAAGGCTTTATGAATACCTCCTGGGTCAGCAGCCAGCCTAGGACAGCCATAATGAGTATTGATCTCATGTGGTCTGAAGTCCAAACAGGAAAAAAAAAAAAAAAAAAAAAAAAGAGGAAGTGCTTTGTACAAAAGGGAATCTTGAGAAAAAGCCTATATTCTTATTCACAAACTTTTTCTAAGCAACTATTCTGTTCCTTCATTTAGTGTAACTCACTCCTCTGATGCAAATGGCCACAAAGGGGTCAGAGTTTAGCTGCCACCACCTCCATCTCCTAGAAATAGTTCATTACAAAGAAGGAAAAAGGAAAAGCAAAAAGGAGAGACAGGAAAGACGGAAGTAACAAAGGAGAGAGGGAAGTGGGAAGTGAGAAGAAAACACAGTGATGGAAGAAATGCTAAGTCATCACTGCCAAGAGCTGCAAAGCTTTGGCTTGCTGCAGCCTGGACACACGAATGTGGTCTACACAGACACAAGGCAATCCTTACCTACGAACACCACTGCCTTCTTCCCTATGGGAGGCCCAAAAAGGCCTTTCCTCCGGCGGTCCAGCTTAGCCATGATGATATCCTGGGTCTGATTGGCTGAAGTTCTGGCAGAGAAATTGATGACGTTGGGCAAGAAGATATTTTTGGGAAGGTGCAGGAGGAAGTTGTTGGTGATGGCTGATTTGCCGGTGCCTGTGGGACCCACAAACAGTATCGGGATCTCGTGGTCCAGGTAGATTTTTAAGAAGAAGGACTGCCGGGCTGTCTCCATTGTCGGGATGATGAGGTCTGACACCTGTTTCACAGAGACACAAGAAAATCTCGGTCCTGGACCAGGAGGGTAGAACCATGGGACTCAAAGGATCTGGGTTTGAAATGTAGCGTCATTCTTTACTATCTCTATGACCTTGAGCAGACATTTACCCATTCAAGGGACCTCAGTTTCAATTCTGAAATGGGGACAATCATGACATTTAATACACAGTTTGCTAAAGATCAAATGGGACCAAACAAAAATGAGTGCTTTGTCCCTGTTTTGTAGGAAGCAGAAGCACAGCAGATCTTCAATAGGAAGTAAGTGGAAAGGCAGGGATTTGAGTTCCGGCTTGTCTGATTCCAAAGCCTACTTTTGTTTTGTTTTTCTGTTTTTTTTGTTTTGTTTTTTGTTTTGCTTTTTTTTTTTTTTTTTCAAGACAGGGTTTCTCTCTGTAGCCTTGGCTGCCCTGGACTTGATATGTAGACCAGGTTGGCCTCAAACTCACAGCAATCTGCCTGCCTCTGCCTCCCTGAGTGCTGGGATTCAAGGTGTGTGCCACCAAGCTTGGGTCAGAGCCTACATTCTTAATACTAAACTACCATAAAAACCAGTAATAAGGGCCAGTGCCTAGCTTCTATCTCTGAGACTTGCTTTCAACCAGTTAGTCAGCCTTGTCTCAAGATCCACCTCCCATGTGCCACCTGTTCTGGCTCAGAAGGGTTAGGTGTGTTATGGAAATCTCCAAAAGACTCATGCATTAAAGGTTTGACTCCAACGTAGAGAAGTGGGGATTTTGTGAACTAGATGCTGAGGGCTTTGACTCCATCACTAGGATTAATCCCTTGATGAGTTCATGGCTCACTGCTTTATTAGAAGTTGGTAGATACAAGAGATAAGATTCACTGGAAAGGGTAGAGGGGTCTTTGGGGCATTTTTTTTCCCAGGGCCATATTCTGTCTCTGTCTTCTTTTTTACTTTCTGCTTCCTAGGTGTCATGAAGTGAGTCAGTTTTCTCTGCCAAGCCCTTCTACAGAAATTTTATGTCTGTGGTGATGGGGCCAAGTGAGCATAACATAAAACCATGAGCCAAAGTACAGCATTTCCTCCTCTGAGCTGACTCTCAGACATCCTGCCACAGTGGCACAAAGCTGATGCCCAGTGGGCCCGGGACTTGTCACAGGTTCATTTTGCTCAACAGTGAGATTCTGGGTTGTTAGACCCATACTCACTGAATTCCTCACTTTTTTTCAATATGAGGATTGAATATGTCCTTCCTGGGCCCCAGATTCTACCTGGATTTGGAGACCTCAATCACAGCTTCTGGAATCCTTACTACTTTGGGTAGAATATCTTACCTAAGTTTGCATTCTCTGAGCCCAAACCCTGTAATCAATCATTTTGTCACAAGGGATGAGAAGATGTATATTATATGTAGAGGTCTCCTTGCATCATATCTAGTTTGATTTTATTTTTTATGTGCATTGGTATAAGGGTGTCAGAGCCATTGGAACTGGAGTTACAGACAGTTGTGAGCTGCCATGTGGTTGCTGGGAATTGAGCCTGGCTCCTTTGGAAGAGCAGACAGTGCTTTTAACTACTGAGCCATCTCTCTAGCCCTCACGTCTAGTTTGAAAATGGGTCATGACCTTGAGCTGCTGTATCGTGTGGCACCGGGGACACCATTCATGCTGTAGTTTGTGACTGTTGCTTCCAAAAAACCAAACTTGAGCTAGACTTGAGTGCCACTGAATCTAGGCAGCTTGGAAGCCCTTGCAAACAAAAGCTTGGCTTCTTTTGAGAAATAATTTGGCTAAATGAGAGGAAGTAAGAGGGTATGGTCAGGAAAGCAGAGAAGAGAACAATCAAGTCCAGTGAGAGGGTGCAACCAAGGATGTTATGCCTGTATCATCCAGAAGCCTTCCCTGGAACCCTCTGAGGCAGATGATAAAACGGGCTGCAAGATAACATTCTCCAGGAAGCCACTTGGCCAGTTAGTGATATGAATGCAAATTCAAGGCTCCTCTTTTACAGCCCAGATCAGGAACTCAAAGCCAGCTGGATTCACCCAGTGTTATTTTTAACTACTCTAACAATTGTTTGACAAGGGGAAAATACCCACTGGAGCTGAGAATACTTTCCACACTGGGCTGTTGTCCATATGAATTTAGTACAATTTCAGATCCCTTGATTTCAGGCAACAGAGCTGTAAAAGGACAATTAAAGCTGAGGACCTCAGTACTGGGGTTTCTTTCTAGCACCCAGCACCTGGTGTGTGTGTGTGTGTATGAGTGTGAGTGTGAGTGTGTGTGTGTGTGTGTGTGTGTGTGTGTGTGTGTGTGTGTGTGCGCGCCCTAGGAGCAGCACAGAGTCATCCTGCATACAGCATCCTTGTGAATGCAGTTGCCGTCCTGTGTGGTATCTGACTTGTCAATATCCTCACATTTCTATCCATCATGTAAAACCCTACTCAGAAGATCTGCACAGTCACCTCAGAAAGATGAATAATATTCACTAGGTTATACAAATGGAAGTACAAGAGTGTTTATTTTGTATCTTCTCTTTAGATATTTATGCACTAGTCACTATCCAGGAAATTCACTGATTAGAACCTGTCTTTTGAGTTCTGATGGAGGAAACCTTTCTCTGAGGATACAAAGCTGGTTTCTTAGGCTTTGATGACCAACAGAGAGTTAGGATGCAGTGGATAAGGACAATAATCAAAATAGCAATGGATGCCCATCTAACTCCTACTGTGTGCCACGTGGGCCTTGTGGTGGTTTGAATATGAGTGGCTCCATGGACTCACGTGTTTGAATACTTGGCCATAGGGATGGCACTGCTAGAAGGTGGAGCCTTATTGGAGGAGGTGGCCTTGTTAGAGGAAGTGTGTCACTGTGGAAGCAGGCTTGGAGGTCATATATGTTCTAGCTACACTCAGTGTGGCACTCAGTCTCTCCTGCTGCATGCAGATCAAGATGTAGAACTCTTGGCTCTGTCTCGAGTACCAGGTCTGCCTGCAGGCTGCCATGCTTCCCACTGTGACGATAATGGACTAAACCTCTGAAACTATAAGCCAGCCTCAATGAAATGTTTCCCTTTATAAGTGTTGCTGTGGTCCTGGTGTCTCTTCACAGCAATGGAGCCCTGACTAAGGTAAGGTGTGTGCACTACCTTCAGTATTGGTGATCATGCTTTATTTCTTTCTTCTGTCTTATTGTTGGGTAAATTAAGGTGGGGAGCTTGAAGCCTATGTAAGGAATCTAGCTCTCTCTAGTATTAAACTCTCCACTCTTGAGGGTTTGATCTTTGCAAAGCAGTCCGTGGAAATGCTCACAGGGAACTGGCAGTTCTTCTTCCTGGAAGGGTACTTTGGAAATTTCCAGAAACCACAGCATTTCCTTTACCTTTGCATTCGCAGGGATAGTTTCCTCCTCCTTGGTGATATATTCCGTCCATGCATTCCAGTGTCCACCACCTTGTTTGAGGAAGTAAAAATCATAGATGCTTCCTGTATTCAAAGAAGTAAAACATGTCATTAGCACACTAAGATTAAAGTTCATATTTGAGGAATTTGACTGCCCTAGCTGTAGGCATCTAAAGCACCAGTCTTGGCATAATTGTGGTGACACTTACCTTTGCTAGTAACTACAAACTGGAGCAAAGAGTTTAAAAGATCAATGTCTTTATTATCCATATAAAATGATAAGTAAAGATTATGTAAATTATTCTTGTTTTTGTTCTTTGGGACAGGAACCTGCTCTGATTTAATGTTCAGTTGCATTGAACTTGGACTCTCTATGTAGGCGAACTGAGCTTACAGCTTGTTTTTTTAAAAGTACGTGCATTTGTTTACTTACTTGGTGGAGTGGGGCATGTCACAGCATGTGTGTGGATGCTGAAGGACAATTTATGGAAGTCCATTCTTTCTTTCCACTATGTAGGTCCCAGGGGTCAAGCTCAGGTTGTCAGTGGTGGCAGCTATCTGGCCAGCTCCATATCTTTGAATTTGTGAGCCTCCTCCCTCAGCCTCCCCAGTATTGGGATTACATACTCAGCAATACTATTCCCGTCCCTCTCCTCCCCCCTCCATATGTTGTGTGTAATGTGTGTACTTGTTAGTGTGAATATATGCATGTGTGCAAACAGGTATGTATACAGAGATGTGCTTGTGACTATGGGAGTCAGCGTTGATGTCACGTGCCTTCCTTAGTAGCTCTCCACCTTTAGTTTTTGGAGACAGAGCCACTCATTGAACCTGAAGCTCACTGACTCTGACAAACTGGCTAGCTAATGAGCTCCGGGAATCTCCCTGTCTCTGTGCCCTCAGCACTGGAGTTACATGTGTGTACCATTGTACTGGCATTTTATATAGATTCTGGGGATTCAAACTCAGGTCCTCAAGCTTGGAGGCAGGTACCTTATTGACTGAGCCATCTTCACAGCTTCCCCCCACTCCAAGCCAAACTTTTCTTAATAATAATAAAAGCAACAAGTTTTAAATAACAAAAAAGAAAGTAACAAATCACTCTAAATCTTTGTTGTATAACAATTTCCTCCCAGATAAAACCTCTACTTTGGAGGGAAGCTCATTAAGAGATAGGATTGTTCTAAAGGGAGGGGAAACAGTTTATCCTGCATCAAAATTCCTTCAGCTCAGGAAGTAAACAACTCAAAGGCTTCAGGAAGTCCCTGAAACCAGCTAGATACTGTAGGTCCCTTCCTTTCCATGTATATATAAGCAATAAGGACTGCTGAGAGACAGATTTAGACTAACTGAGCTTCCTGAGAGAGGCTCAGACCAACCAAGGTACCTGGAAGGGATACTCTGTGGGCTGTTCCACTGCCTGCATGTTGCGTACTGTGCTCCAGGTTTCCAGCTTTTGTGAACTATCACTCATGCTGGGGTGGACTTTGGTGATGCAGTTGTCTTTTAGTCATCTCCACTCCTTTAAGTAACCCTACACCCATATTCCTGTAAGAAACATCAATTGTTTGGACTCTTGTGCTCCCCTTACTTCACTCTATCATTGCCTGCTGATATGGGACAAGTAGATGCCTGATCATGTCTCACCAGGAATGGTAAGTACTACACAATAATCCCACGTGTAGAAACAAGCTTTTGAAGATAGTTCCTCAAACCCCTTTTCCAGGTGCACTAATATATTAGAGATGCAACAACGCACTGATGAGAAAGTATTTTATAAGCATGAGATCACAGAATGTAAACAATGATAAAAAATTAGTTGTGTAGTGGGAAGCCTGGAATCCTAGTATTCAGAAAACTACAACAGGAGAGTTGCCATGTTGAAGCCAGCAGGGCTACATATAAGACTTTGTCTCTGAGAAAATATGCTTAATGGTTCTTAGGTGTAGCACAAGACAATTGTGAAACAAAAGGGTCTCTTGAACTTTAGATACTCACTATAAAGATACTGGTTTCACAAAGGTGTGTGTGTGTGTGTGTGTGTGTGTGTGTGTGTGTTCACAGGTATATGCATGTCTTTGTGAGTACAGCAATGTGGAGTTAGAGGACCATGGTATGGGTTTTCAAGTCTCTTCTACATTGTATTTAAGACAGGGTTTCTCACTGGTCTAGAACTTTACCAAGTAGTCTAGGCTAGCTGGCCAGTGAGTTCCAGCAGGTCTGCCTGTCTCTGCCTCCCATATGGACCTGCCTAGGATTACAGTACCTGCTGTCACACCCAGCTCTTTAATGTGATGGATTCAAATGCCCATTATTATACTTATGAGGCACACACTTTACAAACAGAGCCATCGCTCAGCCTCCAAGGCCATTTTCTTAATTAAAACAAAAATAAAATTTGTAAGGAGCTAATATTATGCATTTAAAAGTCACTTAATACAATATTCATTATTGCACTTTTCACTGTTGTAATATTGTTGTTGCAAAATAAAATTAAATATATAAAATAAAAATATTAAAAAGGTACCACTAACTAGCTTCGATGCTCATCAACATTTAGCAACTCTTGCCTCATCCACTTCCTATCACCAACCGCCTTCTTCCCACTTCCCTTTTTCCCCCTTTCCTTTCTTTCCCCCCTTTTCCTTTCCCTCCCTTTTCCCTTCCCCCGTTTTTCCCTTCCCTTCCCTTCTTTCCTCCCCACTTCCCATCTTTCCCTTCCTCCTGAGTCCCACATTTAGCAAGAGATCTCTCTTTTTAAATGTAAACATTTGCAGCTCCAAACTTTGTCTTTGGGCTACTTTCATTCTATCTTACAAGTTTTGCTATGTTGTGTTTTAATTTATATTCAATTCTAGGATTTTCTGACCATTGATTGCCTCAATGACTCAGTCACCATTTGATAGAACTTTATTCAATCTCCATACTTTTGTTTGTGTTCTTTAGTTTCTATTGATCTCTTCTAGTCTGTTTTTCATGTCCTGTATGATCTATTGGATAGAATGTTCCATGGGGTGCTGAGAAGAGTGTGTTCTGTAGTGCTTTGGTGGGATATTATGTCTGTTAGATGCATCTGATTTACGATATGACTTAACTCAGATATCTCTATTTTTGTTGCATTGAATTGTCTTTTTTTTTTTTTTTTTTTTTTTTTGGTTTTTCAAGACAGAGCTTCTCTGTGTGTATCTCTGGCTGTCCTGGATTCACTTTGTAGACCAGGTTGGCCTTGAACTCACAACAATCTGCCTGCCTCTGCCTTGAGTGTTGGGATTAAAGGCGTGTGCCACCACGCTCAGCTGAATTGTCTATTTTTGAGGTTGGATACAGAAAGCACCCACTATTAATGGGTCACTAGTGTGACTAATCTGTTTTTATATTAGTTAGTATGTGTTTTATGAAATTGAATGTACCAGAATTTTGGTGCATACATGTTTAGAATTGTTTTAGGGTTTCTATTCCTGTGAAGAGACACCATGGCCATGGCAACTCTTATAAAAGAAAACATTTCATTGAGGCTGGCTTACAGTTCAGAGGTTTAGACTATTACTATCGTGGTGGGAAGCATGGCAGTGTGCAGGCTGACATGGTGCTGGAGAAGGAGCTGAGAGTTCTGCAACTGGATCAGCAGGCAGCAGGAAGTGCCTGAAACACACTTCCTCTGACATGGCCACACCTACTCCAACAAGGCCACATCTCCTAATAGTGCCACGCCCTATGGGTCAATGGGGGCCATTTTTACCACCACAGTGATCATCTTTATCTCGTCTTTTATTTAAAGTAGACTTTATCCTATATTAGAACATCAACAATTGCTTGTTTCCCAGTTGTCTTCGGTTGGAATACTTTTTTCACTGTTTCACATATGTTTTATGAGGTACATTTCTTGGGGGCAACAAACATGGTTTCTGTTTTTAAATCTAATCTGCTACTCTGTGTCTTTTATTGGATAATTGATATCATTAATATTCAGGATGATTACTGAATATTGGTTTTGCAACGTTTGGTGTTTTGATTTGCGTAACTGCTGTTATAGTGAGACTTACTCTTTCTCATAATCTCAAGGGTGTGCTTCTCTCTCTTCAGCCTGAATATTTCCTCTTGGCATCTTTTGTAGAGCTGGCTTAGAATTCCTTTCACCTGTTTCACTGTAGAAAGATTTGCTGTCTCCTTCACTTATGACACTTTTGTTAGGTATAGAAGTCTGGGCTGGCAGTTACTGTATTTTAGACATTGAAATGTTTTGTTTCAAGCTTTAAAACTTATGTTGGGAAATCTGTTATTCTGACAGCTTGCCTTTATGAGTAACTTTGTGTTTCCCCTTGCAGCTTTCAATGTACTTAGCTTATTTTTTATATTTCTCTTTTTCCTTTTTTATCTTTTTCACTTTAAAAATATCTGTTACTGAGAATTTAGCATGAGTTTTCTGAGGTTTCTCATCTTACACCATGGCGGTAGTAACTCCTGCTCCCTGGCCAGGGGCATTCCTCAGACCATGCTGACCCTCTACAATAGACTCTTTTTTTGTTTATTTTGTTCTTCATTTTTGGGGTCAAATTTCCTATTTTAAAGATTTTTTTTTTATCCATTGCCCACCTCTTATGTAGCTGTGATCCAACTTTTCTGTTTATTCCTTGAGAAGTCTAAGATTGTGTCAGCATTTCAGCCACTATCTTCCAGACATCCAAGTCAATCCTAAGTCTTTACAAAAATTTTGTAGTGAGCTGGAGAGATGGCTCATTGTATTACAGCACTGTCTGCTCTTCCAGAGGTCCTAAGTTCAAGTTCCAATAACCACATGGTGGCTCACAACTATCTAAAATTTTTATAGCTTTACCTCTTGCATTTAGGTCTGGTGTAATTTGAATTAAGTTATGATAAAGTAAAGGTTAAATTCATTCATTTACACATGTATTCAGTTGTACTAGCATCATTTGCAAAAAAAGATTACTTTTCCTATTTAATTATTGGGCACCCTTGTGAGAAATTAAGTCACCACAGAGAGAGGGGTGTATAGTACTTTCAGTTCCATTCAGTTAAGCTGTATTCTATCCATCATAAATTCTTGGATCATCCTCCCCTATAGGTTTTGATCTTTTAAAAACCTACTTTATTTGGGGTTCTTTAATGACTTTACTTCCCTTCCAACCCACCTACTCTACATAGGAGAGAAACAAGGTTAATAGGGACAGGAGAAATAGACCTTTTTAAGACTCAGTTTCTTGAGGTGATTCTATTTTTTATCATTAGGATTCCAGAAGACCTGTTAAACAGCAAACCAAAAATTCAGCAAAAGTGACCACAACTGCATCAGCTGGAGCCCGGAAACCTTGAATTGTTCTCTGGAGCATTTCTCTCTAGAATCATCTTGAAGTGATGAACAGCCAAGTGATGTGAAGTGATGCAAAAGTCAAAAGCCAAGCCTCTGGTTTGGGACTCATATATATATCTCCTCTCAAAGTCTGTACCAGGATGTTTATCGGCTGGCAAAGACCATGGCCCTGCACAAGGCAGTTCCTCTTCTAGCAACAAACACCATGTGCCCTCTCGCAAGTCTGTTTCCAGTGGACAAACATCACATGCCTTCACACAAATTTGTTTTATATCCCACACTTGGGGTCAAAAAACATGTTTACATCCACTATACTCTCCCTCTTACCACATATGTCCAATATCCCTGCTGTAATATAACAAAGTAAACTCTTTCCTGGGACCCGTTTATTATACCAACTTTCTAGGTTTAAGTCAAGGATCGATAGATACATGGCTATGTCTGCAAGGGTTAAGGGAAGCAGTTGCCATTCCTAAGCAATCTTAACAATGCACTTCTTCCCCCCTTGAAACTTAACCAAATTTTCTGAGTCACATTTCCTTCCCATCATAGCTAAGGTGTGCTCTACTCCCATGAGCTCAGCTCACACTCATGCCAAAATGATTCCAGAATGTGAATCCTGGTGGTTTTACTGACCTCCAGCTGGGGCCCTCCAGCATCATGATAGGGCTTTCCTGATTGTGAGAGCCTCTTGGCCTTTCTTGCAGTTGGTCACTGGTGCTACCACTCTTCTATTTTTCTTTTTTTTTTGTTTTTTTGAGACTGGGTTTTTCTGTGTAGCCTTGGCTATTCTGGACTCCCTTTGTAGACCAGGTATGTATGTATGTATGTGTGTGTGTGTGTGTGTGTGTGTGTGTGTGTGTGTATATATATATATATTTTTTTTTATTTTTTTTTTTTATTTTTTGGTTCTTCGAGACAGGGGTTCTCTGCATAGTCTTGGCTGTCCTGGAAATCACTCTATAAACCAGGCTGGCCTTGAACTCACAGCGATCCACCTGCCTCTGCCTCCCGAGTGCTGTGACTAAAGGCATGTGCCACCATGCCCAACTCTTCTACTTTTCACAGTCTACTTTTCTCTGCATTGACTACCACCAGTGAGAATTTTCAGAATTTTTGACAACTTTCTCATAATTCTCCTTACAATATCATTACATTACTAGGTTACTGAGGTAATAGGTTGAGTGATGCACCATTCTCTCTCTTCTCTCTTCTATCTCTTCTCTTCTCCTCTTCCCCTCCCCTCCTCTAATATCTTCTCACTTCCCCTCTCTTCCCTCCTCTTTCTCCCTCTCCCCATCTCTCTTTGACCACTGCTTTCCAGTGTTTGCAGAATTAAGTCACAATTCTTTCTTGAGCTATTGCTGCATTACTTTTAAACAATGTTTTTGTTGTTGATTTCATTCTATATTAAGGAAGGGAGCTTCTATGATAGCAATGAAATAACTGATGCCTATCCAGGAAACCAATGAACAGTGTACCTTATAAGATGGATGGGACATTTTTCAGTCATTATTGTGGTATTTGTAAAACTTATGTATTAAGACAGAAAATAAATTTTAAAAAATCACAGATAAGAGCAAAATCTGGTGGCAAAATTGTATCTTGGGCAGGAGATAAGTGGAGGTAAGAAGATAAAAATATTCTTGGCCAGCCTGAGCTACATACTAAGATCCTAGCTCAAAAACAGACAGACAAACAAACAAAAACAAAGGGTTGAAGCTGTAGCTCAGTAGTAGACCACTAGCCTAGCATACACAAAGGCCTGGGTTTGATCATCCATACTGTCAAAAAGTAAAAATAGAGCTTAAAAATAGACATATACCATTATGGACACTATGTAAAAGGATGATAAAAGCAGATATATCCACAGCAAAAAGTACATTTTGAAATTTAAATATGTATAACATATTAATAACATAATATAATATAACATATAATAACAAAATTAAAATATGTATGAACAAAAGATACTTTTTCATCATCATTCTTTGAGATTTTTTTTAAAATAAGAAGATGGCTGATCATGATGGTGGACGCTTTTAATCCTAGCATTTTGAGGCAGAAGCAAGTGGTTCTCTGTAAGCTTGAGGCCAGCCTGGTCTGCAAAGAAAATTCTAGGACATACAAGGCTACACAGAGAAACCTTGTCTCAAAAAGCCAAAAGAAAAAAAGAAAGAAAGAAAAGAAAAAGAGATACTAAAAGCATGTATCAATAACAAAAATTTCTCTTTCTGTTGTGCTGTTGGGCTAGTTTGTGGCTTGATTTAAGCCTAAGAGCAAAGATTTAACTAAACTGGACCTACCAGCTAGGTAATTTGGCCAGCACTGCCATTTTGCACATCTTTAAGATGGATCTGAGCTTATGCTAAGTCAGAAAATGACTCTAGGAAATGACTGGCCTCTATTTGTCAAACATTTGAAGACGCCTTGGGCACACAGGAAGGTGTCTGCCAACACCAAACTCCAAGCCTCTTTGATTCTCATTTGAATCACTTTTGTTTTCTTTGTATTGTGGCTGTCAGTCAAACTCGGGTCCAGGTGTGAGGGGAGGAAGGCAAAGAGAGCAGAAATTGAAGACAGTCAATGCTCTGTTACCACACACACTCTGCCCACCTCTGTTTTCCTCCCTGCTTGAAGAATAAAGCAAACTTTTCACACGATCTGTGACTTTTCAAGGGTCACACAATGAGAGTTGAACGGGAGAAATATAGCATCACATGGACAGATAAATCCTTGAATGACAAGGGTCTCACAGTTGATGGAAACCCAACTTTGACAGAAACCCCAAAGGGCCATGCGTGTTCCCTAAAGAATAGTCCTCAGTGTAATTGCCTTAGCATGTTGTAATATCCATCCACCCTCATGATTCCTAGATCATGAAATGCCAAGAAAGGAGCATCCCATGAAATCAGCAGGGGCTGGAGAGATAGTTCAGAGGTTAAGAGCACTGACTGCCCTTCCAGAGGACCCAGGTTCAATTCCCAGCACCTATAGCTCACAACTGTCTGTAACTCTAAGAATCTGACACCCATAGACATATATGCAGACAAAACACCAATGCTCATAAAATGAGTGTAAATTATATATTATTAAAAAAAAAAAAAAAAAAGCTGGGTGTGGTAGCACATACCCGTAATCCCAGCACTCTGGGAGTCAGAGGCAGGCAGATCTCTATGAATTTGAGGCCAGACTCATCTTCTACAAAGTGAGTCCAAAGGCTATACAGAGAAACCTTGTCTCAAAAACCAAAACCAAACGAACAAATAAACAAACAACAACAGCAAAAGAAATCAGAGATGGCTTTGCTGAAGTTTACATGTAGAAATTTAGCCCGGGGTGCTTGTGTGAAGGTTATAAAGGCATCTGAAGGGTCTTCAGGTGACTGTAAAAACGTGAGACCAAATCCAGAGACTATACATAACTGCACATACAATAAACACTAAATCCTTGGAGCGTAGGTTAGTGGCTGCCTGTGAGTGAAGAGAACAGATTAGTCGATGGAGTACCTTACTGGGTGATGGAAACAGCCAAAAAACCCGGTTGTGGTGATGGCTGCACTGGATAAGTTTACTAAAACTCACTGACTTGTTTACTTACATGGATGAATTTCATTGTATGTAAATTATGACTCAATAGTTCTTACAAAAAAAGCACACCCATTCCTGAAAGGCACACCCCTTTTGGGTTAAAGCAGGGTCTGGTTAGGAGTCTTAGTTTGTTACTATTGAGGAAGGAACAAAAGAATAAAAGAAGGATGCTGCTATTGGCAAACACTGAAAGAATCTTAGCAGAATCTCTTCTAAGTAGAAAGCAGATGAGCTGGTTGAAGAAAAATGTAATAGTTGGTATAACATTTCTGTCTTAGGGTTTCATTGCTGTGAAAAGGCACTATGACAAAGGCAACTTTATTTATTTATTTTTGGTTTTGGTTTTGGTTTTTTGAGACAGGGCTTCTTTATCTAGCCTTTGTAGACCAGGCTGGCCTCGAGCTCACGACAACCTGCCCAAGGCAACTCTTACAAAGAAAAACATTTAATTGCAGCTGGCTTACAGTTTCGAAGGTTTTGTCTATCATTATCATGGCAGGAAGGATGGAAGCAAGCACCCAGGCAGACATGATGCTGGAGGAGGAGATGAGAGCTCTACATCTTGATCCTCAGGCAGCAGCGGGAGATTGTGTGCTGCACTGTGCAGAGCTTCAGCATAGAAGACCTCAAAGCCCACCTCCACAGTGATGCACTTCCTCCAAACTAGAGCTTACAGTACTTTGGATTCATTTTAAAGATTCCTTATGAATATTATTTACTCCAGTCATAACTTAAAGCAATGACAAGATTGAAAACTACCAGGAAGAGAGTAGATATTTATCATGGGGACAAAAGTAAAGTTAGAATTTCTAAATGTTTATTCACATCAGTGACTTGAGGTGGGCCATTTTAGTCTTGCCAACAACTTTTACCTGTTTATTTCTTTTATGCGTATGTGTGTGTAGTGTATATGAATACATATGTTTATATGTGCACGTGTGTGTGTATTTGTGTGTGTGTGTACAGGTACAACTGTGCATCCCCTAAGTCGCTGTTCGAAATCATACTCACCCTTCTTACTGGTTTTGAGAAAAGCTCTCTTAATCAAATCCAGAGCTTTCCAATACAGCCAGTCTTGCTAGCCAGCTTACTCTGGGGAACCTATTTCCACCTTCTGAGGCTAGAATTACTGATGAGCTGCCACATCCACTGGGCATTTTATGTGTGTTCTGAGGATATGAGCTTCAGCCCTCTTGCTTGTGTGACAAATTCTTGAAGCACTGAGCCATCTCCCCAGCCTACCAAAGCCCATTCTGAGTCAAAGCTTCTAAGTAGTTATGACCAAAGAAGTACATGATAATGCCAGTTAACAGTGCATGCTGGCCATTCTGGTCTCTTGTGTGCAACATCAGTTGATAGTACAGAGAAAGAGGAGATGAGGTGACTAGAGTGCACATGGGTATTATGGAGGAAGTTATCTGAAAAAAGATGCAAAATTCCTAATGCTACTGGCTGTCTGGCTGTAAAGAGGAAGGAAAGACGTCATTGAAGAGTGGGCCAAGAGTAGGGTCAAAGGCAACCCATGAACCATGTCTGCAGGCACAGAGAGTAAAGGACTGAGGACTGAGAGTTGAGGGCTGAGGAAAGCAGAAAACAATATATGGAAACAAAGTATAAAGAACAGTGTGGAGGCCAACCTGAAGAGAGTATTGCTGAAGCCAACCTGCAGAGCTTATCGCTGAAGTGTCGAGAGTGTGACTCACCGGCTTCAGTAAATGGTTTGGCCTCCTTGGCAAGGTGCAAAAGATACCAATTTTAAAAAATGAAACAGGAACAGAGAAGCATAGGCAAAAAAAAAAAAGGCTTAGGTGAAATGGAAAGATGAGATCAAAAGTGAGACGTCCAGTTTACTAGGATGATGACAATGGTGATAATGATGGAAAACAGTTGATAACACTTGGCTAAGACTACTATACCATATCTACAAAAAACTCCAACACTACTATCCAACAGCATTATACTCTAGTTTGTCTTAAGTATTTTTATATGTATCTTCTCATTTAGTCCTTCCAGGAACACCACAGACTCACTCTATTATTGTTGTACATATTTTAGAACTGTGGAAACTGAGAGGGGCTAAGGAATTTGCTTCGAGTCTGCCAACTAGTAAGTGTGGGAGCCAGAATTCCAGCCCTAACTGTTTTATTCTGGAGTCTGCTTTTAACTGTTACATTAAAAAATATATCCGGAAGCAAAATACACAAAGGTTTGATTACAATTATTCAAAGTGGACAGAAGATTAATTGAAGATGAGGGTGACTGGTATTAAAGTAAAAACCCACCTCAAAAGGCCATAAAACAAAACCAAGGAAATATGATACAACTGATACAGAAGCCAGAGAATGCAACGTTCCCCTGCTGACTAAACAGAGGAATCAGATTCCAGGCAGAATGAATAAAAGGAGACCTATGTCTAGACAGAGTCTGTCAAAACAAAAAACAGAATGCAACCTGCAGCAGAGCATTAAATAAAGAACATGTGAAAAGCAAGCTACCACTATATATTCCATCCAGCCTCATTTCTAACTAAAAAGAGAAGGCAATTTAATTACATTGTTTTCAAATTTAAATGTGAATGGAATGGCAAAACACACAAGGAAAAATGGATAGAATGTCAAGAAGAAATGGGCAAATCCAATATTATAATTGGGGCAATTTGAACATCTATCAGTCAGAAAATGAGTCAGAGAATAGTTAAAATGAATAAATAACACTTACAGATCACTTCATCTGAAAACAGCAGACAATGCATTCTTACACTCACATGGAATGTTCACCATGACAAACCACATTCTTGGTTATAAAACATTTGAACACATTTAAAATAATAAATATCCCACAGTGTATACATCTTGAACATGATAGATTTAGAATAGAAACCAGTAAGAGAAAGATAACTAAAACATCTTGAAGTTATTCAAGGTTAAATGAAACTAACACACAAATAAAAAAAGTACCAAAGGCCGAGGAGATGGCTCAGAGCTCCACCACAACCAGCAATGGTGAAGACCAGAGTTCAGATTTGCAGTGTCTGTGTAATGACAGGCTGGGCTGGCAGTTGTGGTGGTCTGAATAGGAATGGCCCCCACAGACTTATCTGTTTGAATGGTTGACCCATAGAGAGTTGCACTATTAGGAGGTACGGCCTTGGAGGAAGTGTTTTGCTGTGGAAGTGGGCTTTGAAGTCATCTATTCTCAAGCTATGACCAGTGTGGCACAGTCTCCTGTTGCTTATGGATCAAGATGTAGAACTCTCAGCTCCTTCTCTAGCTTCCTAGACACTGCCATGCTTCCCGCCATGATGATATTGGACTAAACCTCTGAAATTGTAAGCCAGCCCCAATCAATGTTTTCTTTTATAAAAACTGTCTTGGTCAGCTGGGTGTGGTGGTGCACTCCTTTAACCCCAGCACTCAGGAGGCAGAGGCAGGTGGATATCTGTGAGTCCAAGGCCAGCCTGGTTTACAAAGCAAGTCAAGGATAGCCAAGGCCACAAAAGAGAAACTCTACCTCTAAAAGAGTTGCCTTGGTCATGGTGTCTCTTTCACAGAAATAAAACCCTAACTATGACAGTAGGCTGCTTGTAATTTTGTCACTCAGGAAGTAGAGGTGGGATCCCCATAGCAAGCTGGCTCGACAGACTAACTATATTGTTGTTCTCTAGACTTAAGTAAGAGACTCTGCCTCAATGAATAAGGTGACAGGGGTTGAAGAAGACAACCAACATTAACTGTGGGTCTCCATCTACATGCACACATGTACCCACAGACATACACACATGAGGAAAATGGAATCAAGAGAAATTTAAAAATATTATTACCTAAATGCAAATTAAAATGCATTTCAATACCTGTGGGATGTGATGAAAGCAATTCATAGAGGAAATTTTAGCTATGACTGTATGTATCAGAAGAAGAGAAATATCTAAAAATCAACAATGTAAGTACATTTTGCTAAATTAGAATAAGGATAAATCTAATATAAAATAAATAATAAAAGTATAGCAGAAAACAGTAAAATTGGCAACAGAAAATTATTTGAAAAAAATCCGCATAACCCAAAGCAGTTAATCTTTGAGAAGATTAATAGAATTGATATACTCTTTAGCCAACATTACAAAGAAAAAAACTAAAGACAGATTATTAGTATTGGTAATGAGAGATAAATCATTGTTACTAATGCCATGCAGGTTAAAAGGATAATGAAGGGACACAATAAACAAGGGTACCTTATAAATCTGATGCTTTAAATAAGATAGATTTACTTACTTGAGAGATATTTTCTCAAAATTAACATAAAAAGAAATATATAATTTGCATACTCCCTTATTCATTACAGAACCCAAATCCACAGTTAATACCTCCATAACCAAAGTCAAACAAACAAAATACAACAAAAGTATCGGTCTAGGACGGGTCATTGGTGAACTCTACCAAAAATTTTAGAAATGATGCCAAGTGTTCATCATCCTTCAAGTGTCATCTTTCTAGAAAACACACTTCATTCTAAGAGGTCAGAATCATCCAAATGACAAGACCAGAGCTCCTACAAAGGAGAAGTATTTCCCATATGTACACATGCTAAGGCCTCAACAAAACATTAGCAAATTGACAAAGTGGGATTGACTACAGGTATGTAAAGCAGCTCAACATTTGGAAAATTTCTGTAACCCATGTTGTTACCATGGAAAGAAGACCATAAGCATCCACATCCACTATGCTGGCTAGTTTTTATGTCAACTTGACACAAACTAGAGCCAACTGAGAGGAAAGAACACCAATTGAGAAAATACTCCATAAGACTGGGCTATAGGCAAGCCTGTGGGGCATTTTCATAATTAGTGATTGATGATGGAGGTCCCATGCCATTGTATATAGGAGCAAAGATGGTCCTGGGTTCTATAAGAAAGCATGCTGAGCAAGCCATGAGGAGCAAGCCAGTAAACAGCACTCTTCCATGGCCTCTGCATCAGCTCCAGGTTCCTGCCTTGCTCTAGTCCCTGCCCTAAAATGCTTTTGATGATAAACTCTTATATGGAAGTGTGAGTGAAATAAACCCTTTCCCTTCAATTGCTTTTGGTTACAAAGCTTCATCACAGCAGTAGGAAGTCACTGAGACAGTGCCTGGAGAGTGGGATATTGCTGTGACAGACCTGGCCATGTGTTGTTTTGCGGAGGATTGTGGAAGGTCTCTGGAACTTTGGGCTAGAAAAGCTATGGACTATTGAGAGCTCTGTGGGCTGTTCCATTGATGCTTAAAAGGTAAGGATGCTGATGGGAATGCAGATGGTGGGAGGCTTAGCTTATGAAGTTCATAGCGAAGCTTAAAACCTCTCTCAGAGTCATTGCTATTTTGGATAAACAATCTGTGGTGTCTGGTCAGCTAGGGCTGAAAAATCAGCTCTGATTAACAAGAGACCAGCACCACTGAGGTGAAACTTTTGCTTTGTTGGTGAAATTAATGCTAGGTAGCTAGAGAGGAAGAGACTGGCACCACTGAGTTGAAATCTTCTGGGAAATGTTTGCTCAGGGTCAATGTATTCTAGAGGTTGCCTAGGTTGTGTCTTGTCCTGGCGGCCAAACATGGTAGTGTGTTAAGAGTCTCCCAGGGAATATTCATTTTGACATAAAAGGGTCATTTGTAATTTGAGACTTGGGACCATGAAGAGGATCCAGACGAGGCTATTGGTGAAAGTGTAGCCCAGTTGTAATAAAACTCCAGAAATCTGGAGATGCCAGTACCATGGGAAGACGTCTAAGGATAGCAGCAACCATAGAGTAGAGCTGGTGCAAACCTAGAAGATGAGCTGTGTGGTCTGCAAAGTGGAGTCAGAGAAGTGGTCTAGCTGTTCTGGAGGATCCCAGAGCTCTTGAGAGTGAATCCCAGACATTGGGTATGGGGTTATTTACACTGAGGGAATTTGGTTTTGCTTTGTTCAGACTGTGATTTTGCCCTGGTTCTTCTCTCATAAACAAAATAATTTATTTTTGATTTTAATGGAGCCCAAGAAACTTTAAACGTTTAAAGATATTTTGGGGTGTTATTGAGACTTTGGATTTTAAAAGAGTTTGTATTTTTTTAAATTTTAAATTTTAATTTACTATAATCTATTCAGATTACATCCCAAATGTTATCCCCTCAATTGTATCTTCCTGTACCCTCTCTCCCTCCCTCTTCTGCCTTATTTCTCTCCTCTAGACCTCTGACAGAAGGGGACCTTCTCCCCCTGCCATGTGACCACAGCCTATCAGGTCTCATCCAGATAGCTTGCTTCCCTTTCCACTGTGTGCCCACTGGGACTCCCCACCAAGGGGAAGTGATCAAATGGGAGGCACCAGAGTTCATGTCAGAGGCAGCTGACGCTAGGTTTACTACATGCACTGTCATTTGTTGATGCAATAGTTTGTGCAGCCCCCCCTGAGTCCAGATCCCCTGGCCTTGATGGTCTTCTTGTGGGTATTCTGAACCCTCTAGGTCCTTCCATCCCACCAGTCTTCTATACCAAGGAGTTTGGATTTTTAAAGAGGCTGAGCTTTAAAAATGTTTGAATTTGTAAGGCTGTGGGACTTTTTAAGTTCTAAAAATGTTTTATATTATAACGTTGATGTTAATGTGTGATCTTGGGCATGAACAAGAAAGGAAAGACTATGGCTTAACAGTGATGTGTTTGTGCATCAAGCTGACAAAGCATCAATTGTGCTGGCTAGTTTTATGTCAACTTGACACAAGCTAGAGTCATCAGAGAGGAGAGGGGCCCAATTAGGAAAATGCCTCTATAAGATTATGCTGTATGGCATTTTCTTAATTAATGATTGATGGGGGGGGTGATGGCGGAGGTGATGGGGGAGGGCTCCATACAGTGTGGCTGGTGCCACCCTTGGGTAGGTGGTTCCCGGTTGAGTAAGAAAGCAGCTGAACAAGCCATAAGAAATAGGCCAGTAAGCAGCACTCCATGGCATCTGAATCAGCTCCTGCCTCCAGGGTTTGCCTTGCTTGAGTTCCTGCCCTGACTTCCCTCAGTGGACTGTGATTCCAGATATGTAAACTACCTAAGCCCTTTCATCTCCAAGTTGATTTTGGTCATGGTTTAAATCACAGCAGCAGAAAAAAAAAAACTAAATAAGACACCCACTCATAATAAAACATCTCAGCAAATTAGGAGTAGAAGGAACATGCTCAAAATAAGCACAGGCATCACTATACTTAAAGGCAAAGACTTGCTATCTTCCTCCTAGCTTGGGGATCTTCTTTGTCAAGGATTCTAAGATGCCCTTTCATCAGCCCTGTTCCAAGTCATAATAGAAATTCTAGATAATAGAATGAGATAAAAAGATAAGAATTAGGGAGGAAGAAAATGAAGCCTTATGACATTATACAAGGATGACATGATACAAGGATGACATGGAAGAGACTCCAAAGAAAATGCCTCTGGAACTTATTAGTAATATGTCAAGGTTTTCAGGTACAAAGCTGCTTTCCTGTCTGTCAGAAATGATGATATAGGAGTTAAAATAAAAAGCATAATACTATTCACACTTTCATAAAAAGAAAGAAATCTATATATGTGGAAATGACAAAGTTATGATCAAAGAAATTAAAGTGAAAGTTAAGTCAAAGCTATGCATGTAAAAGAAGACTCAAAATCATTAAGTCACAATGCTGATAAAAATCTCAGTGTGTGTGTGTGTGTGTGTGTGTATGTATGTATGTATGTATTTTTTCTCAAATTTGTGTGTGTATATGTGGAAGTTAGAGGTCAATGTCAGGTGTCTTGCTCAATCTCTCTCCATGTTATTTTTTCAGGCAGGGTTTCTCACTGATTGAACTGGAATTGTTGTCTGTCTAGACTGAATCTACCTATCTGTCCACCTCAGTCCTGGTATCATAGGTAATGTCACCGTGTCTGACTTTTTTTAGGGGTGCAGGTGATGCAAAGCCAGGCCCCCATTCTAGCACAACACTTTACCCACAGAACCATCGTTCTAAACCAAAATCAAGTCAGTGTTAAGCAATCACCACTTTTTTTTTGTAATCACCACTTTTTAAAGTAAATGTTGACAACAAAGAATATTTGTTGCTATTTTGAGGCTAAATTGGCAAAATTGGAAATACTTTAACAATGACAAAATTAAAAGAGGCATCAATGAAGTGGTCACCAAACATGTGAGCATATAGAACAAGACTAGAAAACAGCAAGAAAAATGAAAGTGCAGAGGAAGGATGAAGGCTGCCAAGAAGAGGCTTGATACCCTATGAGCATCTACAGGGCGAGGAGGTCCCCTCAGTCACAGTCATAGGGGAGGGAGGTCCCCTCAGTCACAGTCATAGGGGAGGGAGGTCCCCTCAGTCACAGACATAGGGGAGGGAGGTCCCCTCAGTCACAGTCATAGGGGAGGGAGGTCCCCTCAGTCACAGACATAGGGGAGGGAGGTCCCCCTCAGTCACAGACATAGGGGAGGGAGGTCCCCTCACTCACAGACATAGGGGAGGGGAGTAAGGGGAAAATGGGAGGGAGGCAGGTTAAAAAAAAAAAAAAAAGAAAAACAAAAGTGGAGGTATTTCTTATTTTTACCAGGTGATGAGATGATGGATACTTTTTCACAAAAATGAAACAACAACATTCCCAAACACCTCCCAAAATAAACTATCACTGTGGTTTTATATTTAAAAAGTAATTTGAATGTTCCATAAGACCTTATTTTAGGACCGCTCATGTCTTACATGGGTGAGCTCTGAAGAACCCCTCCCCACCACCCTTAGCTTTTGATAAAAGCTTTTATGGCCCACACAGTCAGATGGGTTTGGGGCACGTTATTTAAACTCATATAACAAGACATACATACCTCTTTCTGGGAAGATGTTGTTTTTGGTGAGTTTCACACTTTTGGGCCTTGGGTAACGATCATCCACACCCATGATCAGGTTGCGGAAAAACAAATCAAATTTCTTTCTGCTCTCAGAATTGATGGTACCTGCCACAGTCCACACCAAGGAGAAGAGAAACAGCCCTTGTAGCCAGAGGAAGATCTGCTGGCTTGACAGACTTTCATATAACTCACTTTCTTCCTCCATACTGTTCCTGATTTCATCTGAAAGTGAGCGAAAGCAAAGCTTCCATCAAGAAAAGTACTCAGCATGTTAGAGATGAACTGGCTGGTTCTGCCTATGAAGGATCTGGTAAGCCAACTGATACTGGCTGAGCATCTGTCCCACACACCCGACCCTTTATCATACACATGTATTCACATACACAGTGACTACCAGCTCATGTATGTCTGTGTACAGGTTCATGTGTGTGCACATGTCTGAGGGTTAGAGGTGGAGATCAGAGGTTGATTCTGGATGTCTCTCCCTCAATTGCTCTCCACCTTCCTTTTTTTGAGACAGGGTCTCTCATTGAACCTGGAGTTTGCTGATTTGGCTAGACTAGCTGGCCAGTGGGCTCCAAGGATCCTGTGTCTCCACCTTTCAGGCACTGGAATTCTAGGCATTAGGTACCATACTTAGCTTTTACCTGGATGCTGGGGATCTGAAATCAGGTCTTTTACTTGCATGGCAAGAGCTTTATAGACTGAGTTGGCTCCCAGTCACTATGTATTCTTTTATTGTAGTAAGCATAACAAAATCTGTCATATTAACCATTTAAAGTATTTGCTTCAGTGGGTTTTAGTAACTCACATGGGCAGCCATCATTACTATTCACATCCAGCACTCCTTTATCCAGGATTGGAGCTTGGTACTACTAACAATAACTCGTCCTCCACTCCTTTCAAAACCAGTGTCCCACTTTCTACCTCCATGAGTGACTACTCTAAGCACAGTATAGAACTCAGTTATTGTGTAATTAGCTTAGTTCATTTAGCATAGTATCTTCATGCTTCACTAATTTTGTACTTGTCAATATTTCTTTACTTCTATATTTTTATTAATTATGATAGTTTTTGTTCTATCTTATACATATAGACGCATGTGTCCTATATATGCCTGGTGCCCTCAGAGGTCAGAAGAGGGTATTGAATTCCCTGTAACTGAACTTATATGTTGTTGTGAGCTGCCATGTGGGTGCTGGAAACTCAGCCTAAGTCCTCTGAGAGAGCAACAACTGCTCCTAACTGTTCACTCTTCTCTCCATGCCCAATATTCCCTTTTTAAAAAGCTGAATTTGCTCCAATCCGTGATTATACCATTCACTTATCCATTCATCTGTTGATGGATGTTTTGTCAGGAAGCAACCCAAGTGAGTATAGACATATACTGAGCAGGTTCTGGCTTTCAGTTATTTTGAATATATACATGAAAGCAAGGATATTGATCACATATGGGAAATCTTTGGCTCCTTTTCAAAGAAATCACCAAAATACTTTGACAAACTGTTCACTTTAAATTCCCAGCAAGAGTCCATAAGTCCATGAGGGTTCCAACTTCTGCATCTTCCCAGACACTTGTTATTATGTGAAAAGATACCACTGCCATTGTGGATTTGATTTTCATGTCCCCAGTGATTGGCAATGATGAGCCTTTTGTGTAATTCCTGACCATGTGCAGCTTCTTGGAGAAATGTTCATTCAAATCCTCTACCCATGTTTGTATTTTTGTGCTGAATGAACGTTCATGGTTTTTAGTAACGTTTCTTTCTATATCCTCTAAATTAATTCTTTGTATGTGTATATGTGTGTTCCTGTGGTTATGAGTGCACGTACATGTGCTGATGTTTGTGCACATATGTACACATGCATGACCATGGCCAACCATGGTTGTTCTTCTTCCAGTTTTTTTTAAACACAAGGTCTTTTATTGGTCTGGGCTCCCTGATGAGCCTTTCCAGTGCTGGGGATTACAGGCTTGTGGCCATATACCCTGTTTTTCTCCCCCAGATAATTTCTAAAGATTGAACTCTGGTCTTCTTGTTTAACATGTAGTTTTCTGACTGAGCCATTTTCCCAGTCCTTGATTCTCTTTCTTTTTTTTCTTTTCTTCCTTTTTTTGTTTTTGTTTGTTTGTTTGTTTTGAGACAGGGTTTCTCTGTGTAGCCTTGGCTGTCCTGGACTGTTTCATAGACTAGCTGGCCTAGAACTCACAGAGATTTGTCTGACTCTGCCTCCCAGAGTGTCTTTTTAATAAAAGAAAAGAGATTTATTTATTATTATGTATACAGTGCTCTGCCTGCATGTACACCTAAATGACAAAAGAGGGCATCAGATCACATTATAGATGGTTATGAGCCACCATGTGGCCCCTGGGAATTGAATTCAGGACCTCTGGAAGAGCAGACAGTGCTCGTAATTGCTGAGCCATATTTCCAGCCCATGTCCTTTTCACTTTTAAATCAGGGTTTTATCATATATCTCAAGTTTGTCTAGAATTCCATATGTAGGTCAGGCTGTCCTTTAACTCAAAGATATCTGACTGCCTCTACCTTTAAGTCCTGGTATTAAAGGCTATATCACCATGTCTGGCATCTGATATTAATTCTTTATCAGGCATATAATTTCCAAACATTTTTATTCTGTGTGGGTTGACCATTTACTGTTGGTAATACCCTTTGATGGAGACATATTTTAAATTTTAGTAATATACAGTGTGTATATTCTTTTTATCTTTGGCCCATATCTTTGATGTCACATCCAAGAATTCACTGCCAAGTTAAAAGTTTTGGCTTATGTATTTTTCTCTTAAAAATTTACAGTAGCTTTTGTTTTCTGCTTAGATCTTTCATATATTTTGAGTTGACTTTTGTTTATATTAGGTAATGATCCAACTTCATACATAGCCCTGGCTGTCTTAGAACTCATCATGTAGACCAGGCTGGTCTCAAACTCATACTGATCTGCCTACCTTTGCTTCCCAAGTGCTGAGATTAAGGGAGTGCACTTCCTGGCCTCATTTTTTTTCTTTTTTAAAATTTACTTTTAAATTGTTCGTATGTGTATGGATGAGTGTAATTATGTACACATGTGTGCAGGTGTCCAGGAAAGCCAGAGAGGGCACTGGATTCCTTGTATCTATAGTTACAAGCAGTTGTGAGCCCTTGACAAGTATATTGGGCCCTGACCTTGGGTCATCTAAATAATGATATGTCTATAATCCCAGAACTCAAAAAGATCAGACAGGATGATCATGAATTCAAAGCTAGCTCTGATCAGAGTTCTAAGTAATAGGGTGTGTGTGTGTGTGTGTGTGTG
Organism: Acomys russatus; assembly: GCF_903995435.1. Taxonomy (NCBI): domain Eukaryota; kingdom Metazoa; phylum Chordata; class Mammalia; order Rodentia; family Muridae; genus Acomys; species Acomys russatus. The sequence continues at coordinate 555,282 of NC_067141.1, forward strand.
TGTGTGTGTGTGTGTGTGTGTGTGTTGTGTGTGTGTGTACTTGTACACTGATATATGTGTATACACACACACACATATCTTATTATACATATGCACATTTAACACACATATACACATATTTATACCACATCTTCCAAATCTTTAATTCAAAATACAGAACCTCAATTTAATTATGAGAAAATAACCGGCTAGTATCAAGAGGCAAGGCTGTCAAAAACAAGAAAACGTCACAGATTGGAGCAAACCATGGGAACACAACAATTAAACGCAGTGTGGCATCAACGTATCTGGCAGCCCAGCACCATTCTGACAATGATGCTTCAGTGTTAACATGGAAGAAAGGTGAAGTTAGGAGAAGAGTCTCCTTGTGTTCTTGCAAGTCTTCTGTAAATATAAAACTATTTCAAAGAAAGCAAGCGCTTACAGTTCCTCATCTGAAGGCCATGATCAGCACGGCTACCATGTTCTTGCATTTTAATGCTGATAGAACAGAGAAGTGCAGTTTTGGAGTGAGCTGCATGCACATTTGAGCCCAGGATCTACTACTTAGTAGAAATTGTTTCAGGGAGCTTTCATAGCAGCAGATTTGAGAAGGCAAAAGATGAGGTCACTTGGAGCTGGAGACACCGAGGCTCTGTCTCATGCTGGTGCTTCTTCACTTAGGAGAAACTATGCAATCAGACAGAACTTGAGAAAATATACGGCATTTGCAAAGGAGATGCAAATATATGACACTGAATGGAATTGGTTTGTTTCTAAAGAGATTTGAACTCAGGTCTTCATACTTGCACAATATGTACTTTATCCACTAAGTAATTGTGGATGAATGTCTTGAGTGGATGTAACAACTGTCAATAAAGCGCTGTTTAGCCAATCAGCTGGGCAGAAGGACAGGAAGTGGAAGGTAGAACTTCCTGGAGAGAGGGAGGAGCCAAGAATTGAGAGTTGATAGAGAAAGAGGAAGAAACTTCCAAGGATCAGATTGACAAGAGCTTGGGATATATATATGTTATCAGGTTTAGAGTAGTTTATTTTAGTTTATAAGTAGATTAGAATCAGTTTAGATTCTACCCGGCATAGTGCTTGCAGCTTTGAAGTACATGTCAGACTCTCTGCCAGTTATTGGCTTCCTTGGCCAAACTGACACAATTCATTGTAACAAGCCATCTCCCAAGTACCTAGAGTTTAATTTATGAAAATAAAACAATATTTAGAAAGTCCACACTCCACTGTTAGCTATGCTATATTTTTTATTTATATTTGTAATACTTTTGGGAAAAATATGCTGAGAAAATATGTTTAGGTACCAGAAGTCATAAAGAAGAGTCGTCTGAGTTTGATTCATCTGTTATATTGAAAACAAAGGAGCCTCCTGTAAGAGTTCTCCAAATGCACGTGTGTTTCATCATTAGCAGCAGATGTCAGTGAAGTGTGACTTATGTGACAGCAGCTATGGAGATGTGTGACTACACCTCAGAGGTACATGTATCACAGAACCATTTTCTTCTGAAGAAGTTTCCTGGCTTGGAAATTACTATGATTAGTTCTCTTCTAATGCATCTGGTGTGTTATACATTTATATATTTATAATGTAAATTTTCTGTGTGTGTGTGTGTGTGTGTGTGTGTGTGTGTGTGTGTGTGTGTGTGTACATGCATGTGTGCTTGTGCATGGAGGCCAGAGGTAAACCTTGGGTTCTGTTCTTCAGGTGCCATCCACCTTGTTTTTTGAGGTAAGGCCTTCTCATTGGCCTGGAAGTTGCTGACTTTGCTAGTCTGGCTGACCAATGAGAACCAAGGATACATCTGTCTCAACCATTTCAGTGCTGGCTGCGCACCATCACACGTGATCTCTTTATATAGTTTCTGGGGATCAAACTCAGATCTTCATGCTATTATGGTATGCATTTTTGAGTCAGCATCAACTAAGCTATATTCTCAGCCCCTATAATTTTTTTTAACAAATGAAAACTTCCTATCTATTTCTTCAAATAGATTTTTCAGAGAAACATTTGATTGCATCATCAACATCCCTGAGTGGAGGAAAGGCTCAAGAACTGTGTCCTCTGTGAGGATGAGGACCCTCAGATGGGAGAAGGAAGGAAGGGGTAAACTCTGTGCAGTAACAAAGCAACATGAAACCAAACACATGGTTCTTCCCATAAACTCCATAAACTATCTAGAATACAGAGCACTCTCACTCCTGATAAGCATTGGGTCCCACTTCCAGACGACAAGAGGAAAAGAGGGACAAAGGCAAAAGCAGGAGCCAGGACACACCCAGCCCCACGTGGACTGAGAGTCACAGGAGCCAGGACACACCCAACTCCACGTGGACCAAGAGTCACAGGATCCAGGACACACTCATCCCATGTGGACTGAGAGTCACAGGGGCCAGGACACACCCACCCTACACGAGTCAGCATCACTGAGTCACAGAGACACTTACCAAGCAGAGAGGAGTACAGCCGCATCATTGAGAAGGCTAGGTGAATGGGAGATGTTTGCACCACAAATTTGCAGTGGAGGCGATTAAAGTCCAGGCAGGGTTGGACAAGCCACATGAACATGTCCTCAACCTGAGAGGAGAAAGCTACATGAGACTGTGGAGACAGAGGATGGAGATGCTGGGGCAATTGTCGGCTACTTTCGAGTGCTGTTTCAAAATCCACATACTTTAAATTTGGTGTTTTGATCCTTTCCTGGGCTAGCCATATGATGCTCTCTCAGGATGCAAGGCTGTGGCAGTGAGTGATGGCTCCTGGACTGCCACATGAGCACCAGGGCAAGAAGCTCATCTTTCACAGTATACTGTGATGCTAATCTATAATATTTGGTACTATAGATAGACTAAATGCATATTAACATGTGTATTGAATTTGCTGAAATATAACCCCATCATATATGGAAGGGCATTTGTGTTCGTTTAATGAACAAATATTTATTGAGCATCTATGGATTGCATTGTGGCAAACAGGGCTGGGCATGAACAGTATTGATGATGGGCCCAGCACCTGCTAGGAGGACAGACAGACAAAGAGCAAAGAGCCAAATATGTTACAGGTCATTGAAAATGTTGGTACAAAAAAAAAGTGTTAAGTGGTGAATAACAGAAAGGACTTAAAATAGGCTATAAAAGGCTTCTTGGAGGAGGAAACTTAGCTTCCCTGTCCCCTGCCCAGTAGGGGAGGGGGCCAGTGGGAATTGAACACAGAGGCTGTGCATGTTGGCAAGCACTTGGTCACTGCCCAGCAAGGAAACAATGTGTTGAGACCTGAATGGCAAAGGTCTGAATTGGGCAAGATGTTTCTATGAGGAATAAAAGGCACAGATGCTTTGATGTCATGAAAGCTGGGTTTTCTCAGAATGGAAACAAGACAGGATGGCCCCAGAAAGAGACTAGGCTAAAGAAGGAGCAAACAAAGCCGCAGAGACAGGCAAGCCAGACAGCAACAGACCACAGGCTCTGATAAGGGGTCTGAGGACATAGTGGACAAAGGACGTGATAGGTATGAGGTCTTGGCAGCTTCCAGTGTGTGTGTGTGTGTGTGTGTGTGTGTGTGCGCGCGCGCGTGTGTGTGCATGCACGCACATGTGCGTGCAGCCCTGATAATGTATGTGAGCAGGTACATCTATAAATGCATGTGGTCATTCATATATATTATATGTGGATATGAATGGTGATAGACATGGGACTGTCCTATATAATCCTCCAGAATTTTCCCATTGTTGGATACAATCTAGCCCTTGACTTCTTTCACAGGGGACTTTTCTAAAGTTGTTGACTCCAGCAAAGAAGAACAAGAGGCACTGGGCATACAGGCCCTCTCTTCCAGCTTCCCTGGGCGGACAGTGTGGTCAGCTACCTACATAGTCAGAACTTTCCTACTCCTGTTATATTGATTTGTTTATTTGTATGTGTATGGTATGAGTATATATGTGCAGATATGTGTGCACATATGTGTTTGGGCATGTAGAGACTGGAAGCCAATTTGGATGTCTTCCTCAGCCAGATTCCATTTTATTGTTTAAGACAGGATCTCTCTCTGAACATGACATTCACCAGATTGGCTAGACTGGCTAGGTGGCAAGCCCCAGAAATTCTTCTTTCTCTGCCTCTCTGGCACTGAAATTATAGTTGCCCTAGCAGATACCATTTTTTTAAAACGTGGATATGAATGATTGACTCAGGTCCCTAAACTTAACAGCAAAGATTTTTTTTTTTTTTTTTTAACTAACCGAACCATCTTCCTAGCTCTCTTACTTCTCTTAGGATGGGAAGAAGGGAAAGGCAACTCCATTACTTGTTATACCCAAAAGGAAACCATTTCTAACCATCTCCCTTCTGGTAGGAGGTTTGGAGGGCAGGACACAGGGCTGTGGGGAGGCAGCACAGTAGCACATGACTCTTCTAAGGGATTGTGTCCAGAACTGTAGCTACAGATATTTCTGCTAGTTGGATGGCAGAGGAAAAAAAAAAAAAAAAGCAACGTTGAATTCACTATCAAGAACAGTGTTTGGCTCTGGTATTCTCCATGGAAGGGAAGGTGGAACAGGAAGAAGTAGACAGTACTATTTCATCTCCGCTAAGTGAAGAAAAAAAAAGGAAAAAAGTGGCAGGCAGCCTGGGAAGAGTATAATGGGCCTGGCAGGGAATGTGGAGGAGTAATGAAGGTGAAGGAGTAGGGAATTGAGGGTGTTGAGGAGAGGGATGAAAGGAGTATCCCAGAGTCTTACCAGTTCATGGTGCTCTTTGGAGAGACTGGATGGCAAAGTGTCCATGTATGAGTCCTTCAAGGGCTTCCAGCCTAGTTGGTGAGCCTCCATGTAGATCATCCCACACCTGGAGGCACAGACAATTGAGTTTGGTGTGTGCTTGTTTAAATATTAACACTGGCTGACACTGATTGGCATCAACATAGTCATGTTGTATTGTAGGCTTTGTTAGGCTTTGACAATAGCCTTCATCCAGCCTTATGACCTCTCTTACATGCCTAGGTTAACTACCCTTATCATGGAGAGAGGAGTGTCATGAATCTTAACTTTTCCTTCTTAGCCATACAGCATTCTATATGCTCATAAAGTGCACATATGTGTGCACATGCGCACGCGCACACACACACACACACACACACACACACACACACAGTTTAAGTAAAAAGTTTAAATGTTGTTCCTCAGCTGATAGTGCTATCTGAAGGAAATAGGTCATTAGAGAGAGGGTTTTTGAAGCTCATAGTCTCTGGTTCCTGCCTCGCTCTACTTCCATGACATGAACAGCCCAACCCTGCACATTTCTGTCACTGTGATATGGACTGCTCTACTATTCCTCCTCAGCCATGAAGGAGTGAAATCCTAGTAGACTGTAAGCCAAAATAATCCCTCCTCCTTCCTCCTCCTATTTTTTCAAGTTTTATTTTATTTTTAATTATATGGATGTGTGTGTGTGTGTGTGTGTGTGTGTGTGTGTGTGTGTGTGTATGCAGGAGCACAAAGAGGACAGGAGAAATTGTTGTATCCCTTGAACACAGGCAGTGTGAGCCTCCTGAAATATATAACTGAACTCAGGTCATCTGGAAGGAGAGAGAATGTTCCTCCTCTTTTTCCTCCTCTTTGTTTTAACTTTTTATTGATTCTTTGTGAGTTTTATGTCATGCACCCCAGTCCTGCTCATCTCTCCATCCCCTCATATCTGCCCTTCACCCCTGCAACCTTCCCCTACCCAATACACACACACACACACACACACACACACACACACACACACACACACACAACCTTCCCCTACCCAATACACACACACACACAAAACAAACAAACAAAACCCAAAGCTGTATTATGTCACAGTGTACCCCACAGTATATCCCTTTGTCCACACATCTTCACCTGCAAATGTTCATTACAATGAGTCTTTGGTCTGGTTCATGATCTCTAGCTTCTGTGACGCAGTCAATATTGGATCCTCACCAGGATCAATCAATATTGGATCCTCCTGTTGTTGCCTTGTGTCATAAAAATCCTGCAGCTTTGGATCAGCATGACAAGTCCTTTCATGTGCTCCAGGCTTTTGGCAGATGATATAGATTTTAGGTTAAGCCAACTCAGAGCCCTGAATCTGGGCCTGGGTGGTAGCTGAGCTGGTCAGGATGACAGCTCTCCCTTATCTGCACCAACAGGGCAAGTTCTCCAGCATTGTTCAAGCTAGGCCACCAGATGCTGCCATCAGTAGAAGGCAGGGTCAGCTCTCCTGTTCTCATGCCCTTAGGGATGGCTCACCAATACCTATGCCTCTAGAGCCAGCTCCACTAGCTTCCCAGTCAAAACGCAGGGGCCCACTCCCCCAAGTGCTGCAGCCTGTGAGGGGCTGGGACAGCTCTCCTGCTCTCACCCCTTTGGGCCTGGCTCATCTGTGCCTCTATTAACAGGGTCAACTCCACTATGTTGCAGAGGAAAGGTGCAGGGCCTGCTCTCTTGAGTGCTGCTGCTGGTGAAAGATGGGGCCTGCTTTCCAGAGAGCTGCAGCCAGTGAGGCCCTGCACAGTCCCTGGACAGCCATTTTGTCCCATGCAGCTGCCAAGACCAGGGACATTCCCATGTTCTCCAGTGGTAATATGAGCCACAGACATTGACAGTTGACTCTGGCCACTGCATAGCCATGTACTCAGACATAGTCCTCAACTGCCACTCAGTCTGGGACCTCACCATGGCCCCAGGTGGTGGGTTGGCCACTCACAACAGGCTATTCCTTTCTACCCAAAGCCTTCGGTTCCATCTTTCTTCATAATGCTCAAGATGCTCTGCTTCTCCTTGTCTCCCATCTGACTACCAATTACTTACACGTCCTGCTACAGTCTAGCTATGCAGCTGACAGGACCCTGGGTGATGGCGTCCATCTGTGCTGCATGGCATAGTGGCAGGTGGTTGCCTATGGCCTGCCTGTGCCATGCAATGGAGGACAGATCTTTGGGTGGCAGGTCTCTGTCTAGCTTCCTCCTCCCTCACTGCTCTGCATTGCATGGTGGTAGACAGGGCTCTGTGTGTCTATGTCCCACCCTCGCCGTGGGGCAGAGGACAGTTCTGTGGGCATCTTTCTTGGTCCACACAGCTTGGCATGGCAGAACACAGGTCTCTGTCTTCCTCTTTCTAAGCTGCGCTGCCTGGATTTGATTTGACTATTTGATTTGGTTTTTATGTGTCTTTGGCATAAAACATCTTTGGCCACCAAGCCAGGCATAAAGCTAGGATGAAAAGAAGACTGCCATCTGCTCTGCTCCTGATATAAGAACAACATTACCAACAAGGTGTTTCTTTGCCCATTGCCAGGGGGTAAAGCAAGTGATCTTAACCACTGAGACAACTCTCCAGTCCAGAACTATCTAAGCTATTTTCTTCTTTTTTCCTTCCTTCCTTCCTTCCTTCCTTGTCCTCTTTCCCCTCCTCTTACTCCACTTTCCCCTCTTCCTGTTTAATTTCACTTTATTTTATTTTTCTCTCATATACAATTCCTTATGTTATTTCTGTCAGGTCTTTTGGTCATAATGTTGGTACAATAACACACACACACAATGCACACACACACAATGCACACACACACACACACACACACACACACACACACACACACACACACACACCACACCACACGTATGAACACAGGCGTACCAAGCACACTGGCTCACCTGCTCACAGTGGCAGGGGAGGCCTGCTCCAGATCTGCTGGCTCAAAGATCAGACTCATCTTGGGGCTCATCTGTATGATCTCACCACTCATTAAACACAGCTGAAAGTGCAAGGGCTGATGTGGGTATGTGTACAGGGTTAGATTCTCCATTAATTAAAGAAAGCTGAAAGTGTGGGGGGAGGGGAGCAGGCTTACATTCCATCTGCAAATGAAGGGTCACAGCATAGACAAAATTGACTCAATGGATCCTACACATATATGTTAAGCACTGACTATGTGCCAGGCATCATTCTAAGTGCATAGGCTAAAGCAGGCAATCATTCCTATCCCCTTGGGGTTTACATTCTGCGCAAAGGTGGTAAGCAAAATATAGAGTGATGAAAATGCTCTGGAGAAACATAGAGCTGAAGGGCTGGGGAGTGCTGTCATGGCTGAAAGACTTGTAATTTTAGGAAAGGAAAACACAGTGAACAAAAGCTGAGCATTGTAAGTAAATTAACAACTGAGACATTCTAAGTGCTTGTGAAGTGCCCAGGTCTCTCTTTGTGTTTAACAGAGTTGTCAGCACAATTTCACATTTCACTTTCAGGCAGATTTCACTATGTTGCCCATGCTGGCTTTGAACTCACTCTAGCCCAGGCAGACCTTGAGCTGGTGAGCCTTCTGACTCAGTCTCCTGAGTAGCTGGGATTACAGGGTAGTGCCACTAGGCTCAACTTATCATAAAATTTAGCTGCTTATCTTCAGCTGGTTTTGTTTGCTCAAGTCTCTGACAAACCCCTGATTTTGAACCTCCCACATGGACTAGCCCATGGCTGGAATGACAAGAAGTACTCCATAAATCCCTTTTAGGGTGGAATAAGAGACCTCTAGAGGCCCTTGTGTTTGGCAGGCACATCCCCCTAGCATGCAGTGAAGACATACGGGCCTCAGAACAGCCACTCAGGGCAAAGCCTGCTACTCAGCAACACAGACTCAAGGAAGACCTTTAATCATGAAACAAAACCTGAGCCCTGGTCACTCCTGGGAGAAGAGCAAATGCCAGACATCTCCATGGTTCATTCAATTCTGTGCTTAAAAGATTCTTTGTGAAGCTGGGCACAGTGACACATGCCTTTGGTCCTAGCACTTGGGAGGCAGAGGCAGGTGGATCTCTGTAAATTCAAGGCCAGCCTTATCTACAAAGAGAATTCCAGGACAGCCAAGGCCACACAGAGAAACCCTGTCATGAAAAACAAAACAAAAAACTAAACCAAACAAAAACCCAAACAAACAAACAAACAGAAATCCAGATTCTCTGTGTATTCCTTGGCCCATGCCACTGTATGTGTTCCCAGAGTGATCATAGCTATGGTAGGACTGACACACTATCAGTTTATGTCATCTGTAAATAAAATGGACTCACTCCTGTGACTTAGCTTGACTTATTCATTTAGACTCTCCATTACTGTGGTTGTTTCGTACATTCTGTTTCTTTATGGTGCTGGGGACAGAACCCAGGCCCTGTGAGGCAAGTGTTTTGTTACTGAGCTACATCTCCAAGCTTTTGTACTTACACTTTTAATCTCAAGCCGCACTGACTATAAGTACAAATTGGATCATAATTAGTGAACTGATAACTATTATTTTTATGGGGAACATTTATGCTACGGCTATAAGTCCATGACTTTGTACAATTTCAATTATTCATGAAAGATTTCTAATCTACCCACAAATAGTAGCTACCTTTTTATTGTCATCCAGGACAGTGTTCATATTTTCAATCCAAACAGCATCTACTGGACCATCAAATATAATCCATTTGCGGTCATCAGTGAGGGAAGACGCTTGTTCCCGGAACGCGTTGGCTAAGACTCCATCAGTCCACTCATGACTCACTGCATCAAAGCAGCCATAGAGCTGCCCCATGGTGATGGCCTTGGGGTTGATGATCTTGAACTCCACAGCAAACTCCTCCATTTGGTTGGCTGGGTAAGAAAGTCCATTACAAAGGCTTGGGTGACACCAGACATTAGACAAAAGACCACCAGCTTGGTGAACAGGCAGTCTAAGGAGAGTCTATAAAATGATGCTCAGCCCTTATAAAGATTGGCATACTAAATAGATTAGGCCTTATGCTGTAGGTTATCAGAACTATTAATTTGTAGCCATGCTTTCTTCTGAGTCTTATTTCAAACTGGGCAAATGTCAGATTCATGACTAAAGAAACCTGCCTTGGCTGAGAAGAACTCAAACATTATAGAAAAGAATCAGCATTCCACTGGCTCTCCTAATGTGCCTGGGGTCACAGCCAGCCTCGGCTCTGGCCTGGGATGATAAAACCCTGGACAGATGAAATGATTCTGGGGAACCATTACTGTGTTTTTTCATTCAAAGAACTGCCTAATCTCGGCAATCTTCTCAATTGCTCACAACTGACATTTGTCCTAAGAAACAAACACTACTGTTATCAGGACCCAAGTGGAATATTCAGGCTGACAGAGATGGTATAGAACATATACTTAGTAACAGAAAATAATATGTTTACATGAATTTTTTAAATTTTAAAATTATTCTATTTATTTATTTTTGTTGTGGCAAAATGGTATTATACAAGACATTGCTTCAGGGTTACAGAACTTTCTCATTGTACATAATCTTTCAAGTAAAGAAAAGTTAGTGGGATGGAGAGATAGCTAAGTGGTTAAGAGCATTGGCTGATCTTCCAGAGGACCCAGGTTCAATTCCCAGGACCCACATGGCAGCTCACAACTGTAACTCCAGTTTCGGGGAATCCAACATTGTCATGCAGACATACATGCAGACAAAACACCAATACACATAAAATATAAGTAAACACATTTTTTAAAAGTTGGAGCACACAGGCCAATAGAGCCAAAGAAAATGATGTAGATGTCTTTCTTCTTAGTTTCTTTCTCTTTTAAAAGGTTCTCATTTTATATTTATTTATTTTCATTTATTCTTTCTCTCCTCTCTCCTCTCTCTCTCTCTCTCTCTCTCTCTCTCTCTCTCTCTCTCTCTCTCTCTCTCTCTCTCTCTCTCTCTCTCTCTCTCTCTCTCTCTCTGTTTGTGAATGCTTATGTGTATATTTGTGCAGGTGCCTATGGAAGCCAGAAGAGGGCATCACATCCCACAGAGTTGGAGTTACAGGAAGATTGAGAACAGCCAGACATGGGTGTTAGGAACCCAGCTGAGGTCCTCTGGGAAAGCAACAAACCTTCTAAACCTGAGACATCTCTCCAGCTCCTCTTTAGATTTATTCAAATGCCAAAGCTATCACTATACTTAAATTTGAAATGCTCATTAGTTATTAAGACAGGATCAGTCCCCAAAGCAAAATATCAAAACCTCAGGGGCAATTTATCATTAATGTTTTATTAGGGAACAGCTCTACCCAGGTGGGGCATCCCACACCTGCAATCTCAGCACTTGGGAGACTAAGGCAGGAAGGTCAAGAGTTTTAAAGTCAGCCTGGGCTGCAATAGTGATATCCTATCTCAAAATATTAAATAAAAATTTAAAATGCCAACATAATAAGGAAAAGAAAACTTTTTTTGAGACAAGGTCTCTGTATTTTACAGATCTAACTGTCCTGGCTCTCACTATTTGGATCTTTCTGGCTTTGAACTCACAGAGATCTGCCTGCCTCTGCCTCCTGAGTGCTGGGATTAAAGGCATGCATCACCATGCTTAGCAAAAAAACCATTTTAAAACGGAACCTAGGTCTTCTGGAAGAGCAACACTCTAAACCACTGAGCCATTTCTCCAGCTTCCCAACCCCAATTTTAATTCAAGTTCTTATATAAACTCATGTGCAACATAAGCGTGTTTTTCAAAAGCAAACGTATGAACAGAAGAAACCCACACTGTTAATTTAGTGGTAAACATAGCTTCCATTTGTTGAATGCGTATTATGTTCCACGTATTTACCTATGTAGTCTAGTTCTCAAAGCAACCTCATCCTAGAGCTGAGAAGAGAGAGGAGAGTAAAAGGCTAAGTCACTTTCCCAAGTGCTCACTCTCTGTTCTAGAAGGAAGGAAGAGAGACAAGAAGCAAGGGGAGACCAGTGAAGGTTGGGAAGAGGGAACACAAGGGAAGGAAGCATAATAATGGTTTGGGTTTTTTTTTTAAACTGATTTGTTTAAACCAACAACAGTAATACTAATTTCCTTGGGGAGCCACTGGGAAAGCCACTGTGGAGCCTATAACAGTATGTCTACAGCCTCCACGCTGTACACAGCAACTCCCTGTTGGAAGGCCCTGTGGTCCAGCCTCTTCTTTCCACCTGCAGTCATGTGTGTTCTGTGTTCAGCTTTTAACACGCAGGTTGAAAAAGCTCATAGCCTGGCCTTGTCTCCACAGAGTCAGACAACTGTGCAGGAAGTCCTGACCTCCCTGAAGCCAATGGTGCAAACTTTACCTGCATGTAAATCACCCAGAGCTGCAGCCAGAACTTTATAAGCAGATGTCTTGCCACCCATGGGATCTCCAACGATCATGTAGCCATGTCTTACCAGCATCATCTCGTAGATCTGCGAAGAGAAGTCACACAGGGAGTAAATCCTGGTGTTCTGCTCTAAACTACAAGTGAGAAGTAAATGAAGGGCAGATATCAGATTTTTCAAGGTCACATTAACTCTTATGAGCCACAACCCTTTTAGTTGTTCTATTGTCGAAATAGGTCTTAGATGAATATAGACGGGCCTTAGATTGCCTAGGACATAGGAGGGTCCATCTGTTCTTCACCTGTCTGTATGCCATCGCTCAGATGGCCCAATTAAATGCATCTGACCCCTTGAGGAAGGAGAAAAACAACTTTAGAAAATGATCTTCTGACTTTAACACTAGTGTGCCTACATACACACAGACAGTAAGTAAAAAACAAAACAAAAACAAAAACAAAAAACCTTTAAATTACATGAAATATTTACACATAATTTTGGGTACACTATAATCATTTGATACATTTACAGAATGTATGTTGATCAAATCAGAGTAATTACACCCCCATCTCCAAGATACTGATTATTTTATGAACTCATTAGAATTTAAAGGTGGCTACTAGAGGCAGGCAAGGAAGCGAGGAGTGGGGGATAGAGGTTAGATTACTGATACTCCAAATTAGGTTGGAATAATTAGTTGTAGCATTTTATTGTGGGGTAGGGCAGCTATGGTTCACAATACTTTATTTCTTATAAATATATTTACATAAACATCCATATTAATAATTTATTATACAGCATTTACTTTTAAAGAGGGAAAGGAAATGGAGATCATTTTAGCAACCTGCATTTTCTATTGGAAATTTTCCACTCAGGAGGTCTATGGACTGCTCCGACCTGACCCCTGACCTGAGCTCTCAGCTGATGGCTCCAACATGTCAGTAACGTTTCATGTGGTTTCAGCCCTTAAGTACTAGTCTGGCTTGATTGAGAATGTCCTTGACAGACTATGGCGTTTGAAGTCTTGGTACTCAGTTGATGGCGCTGACTGGGGAGGTTTTAAGCGTGGCCTTTTTGGAGGGAGTGTGTCCCTGGGAGTGGCTTTCAAAGGTTAAAGACCCACTCCTGCAGCCTCTAGTTCACTCTCAGTTAGCTCTAGTGGCTGAGACATGAGCTATCACTCCCTTGTCCTCCTGCCAGGCCTGCCGCCTGCTCCACCACTTCCTGCCATGATGGGCACTCATCCCTCTGCAATTTGTAAGCCCCAATAAACTCCTTCTACCACGTGCCTTATCACAGCAGCAGAAAAGAAACCAAATCATGTATCAGCAGTGGCTTTCATAGAAGCCTGTTTTTCAGATCTCCTGATCATTCCTTTCTTCCCGTGACAAGTAGATCATAATATTTAAAATACAAATACCAGTCATTTTTATTTATGTGAAAAAAATTTCCCATTTAGATTGTGATCCTCTCAGAGGAATGAGACCCATGAAGCTTCTTATCTTAAAGGTCAAGTTCTCATTTTTTTTTCACCCTGTTGGTGAATGATAAGAAGAATCAAAGAAGGTAGTGATATGGCAGGGGGTGGGGGGGGCAGGTAGAGGGAGAGAAAACTATACATCAGCAAATATTGAGGATCTACTGTATGCCAGGCACTGCTTTCAAGAAAGCTTTATGCTTCAGTGTGTTTGAGAGACACTTAGAGTGAGCAGAGGTGAAAACAACAGAACAGAAGGTGTCACTGACTCAGTAGCCCCTGGACTTCCCTGAAAATGACCATGCAGACATCAAGATACAAAAGACAGGTAATTCTAGATAGCTTGTTTTTGTTTTTATTTTTATGTTATTTATTTATTTAGTTTTTGGTTTTGTTTTTTCGAGACAGGATTTCTCTGTGTAGCCTTAGCTATCCTGGACTCGCTTTGTAGACTAACTCACAGTGATCCACCTGCCTCTGCCTCCGAAGTGCTGGGTTCAAATGTGTGTGCCACTATGCCTGGTTTTTCATAGCGTTTTTAACGATGTGTAACTTTATATTTGAAAATCATCATTAAACAATATAATGTCTGCAAATTACTTTGAAATACACTAAGAGCAAGATTGACGGTTGGACGGATCGATGGGTGAGCGTATATATTGTTGAACAGGTGGATGGCTAGGTGGGTGTATGGATGAGTGGGTACATGCTCGGGTAGATGGATGGGCGATAAAGTAATAAAGTAAGTATTGTAAAATGTTAATTGTAAAATCTACATGACTAGGGGGATATTTTATTTGTAATTCTTTCCACTTTTCAAAGTTTAAAATATTTCCACAGTAAAATACTGGAAATGAAAGCCCATGCTTAGTTAAAAGTATCCTTTAAAATACAAAAATAAAGCCATATTCAATTAAATGAAATACATTTTTAAAAAAAACCTCACTTGGTGGTATACTGGGAAGAAAAATTGTTACAAGTCAGTCTGACCCTCAGAGTTTGAAGACCTGAGTCCAACCTTGACCTTTGCTTCAATTAGTATGACAACTTTCATAAATGACAAAGGCTATAAAGCAGATGGGGACCGAGAAGACACAACTATAGTAGCACAAACTTCTCATGCTTTCTCTGCATGTGTGCTCTCTCAGAAGTCTCTCTATAGGGAAGTTTCTTCTCTTTCCACTTTTCAGGTGAGGAAACTGAGTTCCAGAGAGGTAAAATAGTTTGCCTCACACCCTGCAGAAGACTCTTACAGCAGTGAGATATGAACCTGGGTCTACATTAATCCCAAATCCAGTTCCTCTCTGGACCTCGGTGCTCCAGCGAGGTCTAGATTAGGTGGCGGTTTTTTTTTGTTTGTTTGTTTCTGTGACTCTGATTTGTGAGTGTGCAAAGAAAGCGCAATTAAGACATAGTTCCTTGCATTAATTACTATATAAGTTATGAGTCAGCTTTACACGGAGTGTGTGAGTGGGCAAGTAGGTGGAGGCCAGAGACCAAAACTAGATGTCTTTTATTGCTCTCCGCCTTATTTTTTTCATGTCTTTTGGAATCAAAACTCCCTTATTCCCACAGACAACTGCTAGTGAGCTCCAAGGCCCACCCATCTCTGTCGGCTCCTCTGACTGCTGATGTTACAGGTATGTGTGATGCCAGATCTGGCTTTTACATGGGTGCTGGGGAATAGGACGAGGGGCTGTACGCTTGCACAGTAGCACTTTATCCATGGGATTACCTCCCTAGCTCCAACTTTGAGACATTTGATAGAGCAACCTGGAGAGCAGTCTGCTTTCTCCTTCAGTGACAAAATAAGTTCTGAGACTACTTGGGTAAGGTGGAGGGAAGGCAACTATAAATGAAGTATAAATGCAGGGAGGGAGGCTGGGCCCAGAGATGAAGAGAGCAACACTCCCAGGGCAGGTACCTAGAGGCCTGTGATGGAGGCCGACTGCATTCCTGTGCTTTTCAAGTTAGGTAAGTAAATCCTGTTTTGAGGACTAAGGCAATCTGAGTTGGGATTGTGAGTCCAGAGTAATGAGACGCTAAGTGTTCCCATGGGCTTTTCCCCAAGGAAGATGGCCATAGGAAAAGTGCTGGTGTTTATTTTATTTTGCTTTGCTCTTGTTATTGTTTTAAGATTGCAAATGTGCTTGCTGGGGCTTATGCATGGACATCATTGGACGCCTAGGTAAAATGTTGGATTGTGAACTTTATCTTGTAGAAACAAAGAGGTGATGATGTGATGGACGACTGTCAAGTGGGTCTGTTAGCTCCCTTGCTGTCAGTCCCGCTCGCACCTGCCCTCGATCTTTCTCATTCCTGACTCTGGCAGACAGTAGGTACAGTCCCCACTCCGCCACAAGGAACTAACCTGGATGATCTTCCCAATAAACCAAGGCACTGGCTGCAGCTGCATATTTCTGATGTTGTTGTTCAGCGCTTCCAGGAAAACCTCATAGTCCGGCTTTGGAAGGACAACTCCAGGAAACAGATCTGAGATAATTCCCTGTCAAAGGAGAATTCAGGAGAAGTGGGGTGGGGGATTGGAGGCTAGGGATGAGGGCTGGGGGGGTGGGGGGCTGGGGCGGGGCTGATAGGTTAGCTCACCCTTTCCTAAAAGGAGGTCTACAAACAGAAGAAAGATTAGAAAATTTTCAATGCTTGTTTTTTTTCCTAGACTGAAAAATCACAAATGCCAAGCCTATGAACCATGATTTCCCTCCCAAATAATTTTAAAAGCCTGAAAAGATTTAACAGGCCCACAGTGCTGTCTTCTGTTCATACCACAAACTAGCAAGGTGGACAATTCCTGTCTTTATGGCACTCAAGGCCTGATGAGGAAGATAGATCTTAAGCTAGTTAAAACAAACAAACAAACAAACAAAAAACAAAATCTAATGCCATTGGTTAAAAACCATGGCCTAGATCTGAAGCAAACAGAAAAGATTTTTATTAAAATTTAGAACTAAATAGGAATTTTTGCCTTTTTACTATTATTAACATGGAGGGTGTTGGGTAAAAGGTGTGGTAGGGCTGCGCGGAAGGCTTGGTCACTAAAGTGGTTGCTGTGGAAACATTAGGGCCTAGGTTGAATCCTTGAACACTCATGTAAAAAGCTTGGTGTGAATCAAGTGAGTCACGATTAAAGTCACACCTTTAATCCCAGCATTCAGGGAGGCAAAGGCAGGTAGATTTCTGTGAGTTCGAGGCCAGCCTGGTCTAGAAAGTGAGTCCAGGATAGTCAAAGCTACACAGAGAAACCCTGTCTTGAAAAACAACAACAACAACAAAGCTAGGGGTGGGGTCTTGGAGCTAATTGGCCAGCCAATCTTAGCTGATTTGGTTATCTCCAGGTTCAGTGATAGATCCTATCTCCAAAAATATGGTGGAAGGCCACTCATGGCGGCTCATACCTTGAATCTCAGCCCTTGGGAGGCAGAGGCAGGCAGATCTCTATGGTATTGATTGTGCTTTACACAGAAGTTCCAGGCCAGTCTGAGCTACATCCTGAGAATCTGTCTTTTAATAAAAAGATGGTGAGCACTAGACAAGGGCACCTGAAATAACCTGTGGGTGGCTATATGCCCTGACACACATAATCTCAAAAGTGGGGTGGCTAGAATTAGAAAGGGTGTCAAGAGATGGAAGGCATGGGAAGATGCTGAAGAAAATATTCTCCAAAGTTGAGCCTGGGTCCTTAGCCAAAGCCCTACAACTGCATACCTGAAACAGGGGGACATCTTGAGCCAAGAATTTGGCGAGGTTGACATCCAGCAAGGCCCGGAGCAGCAAAACACTTTCATTCTCTTCGGGGTACTTAAGTTTCAGATTGCCTGCGGCTGTGAGCACAGACTTGACGGCCCGCATGCCATAGTCATAGTGGTGCTGGGACGAGAGTTGCTCAGAACACAATCGGTAGGTGGCGACAATCTTCTGGGCAAGACTGTACAAGGGCAAAGATATGTCTACAGGTCGTCACTGCAACCCCTTCCAAAATTAGGCTTGCCCATGACTTAGTAAGCAATGAGTACCAGACTCATTATAATGAACTAAGGAAGCAAAGTCTTTCAAAGATAGGATGAAAGCAAGCAAGCAAGCAAGCACAGATATCTAATGTACACTTTAAATGAAGACACATTATATGTTTCATGTATGTGTATGAATGCATGTGTACATTTGTAGGCATATACGAACTTGAAATAGTACATCACACTATTAACCGTGTCAATCCCTGAAGAGCAAGAGTAAGGTTTTCTGGGGAGAAATTTTATCTTTTCCACTTCTGTGACATTACAATATTGTTTGATATCTGGTTTGCCTTTTAATACAAGAAAGCTAATTCAAAACTCTAATGTACATATCACAGTATGTACATATCCTCATACATGCCTACTTTTTAGTCTTTCAGGAATACAACTGAGAAGGCCATGCTAACGTGTTCTATCCAGTTTTGGGTGAACAAGTAACGTGTGTCCCGTCTCTCCAGGAGGCACCCCATGCCATGTGTTGTAGCTATGTTGTAAGGATCAGTACCCCAGGTTCCTGACTCACCCAGTGAGGAGCAATGTTCCTGACCAGAAATATCCATTTGGGACTTTCAGGGAGTGTAGAGCAAATGCTTGTCATGCTGTCCCGTTGGAATTTGGGCATCAGGGTTGCCCTAACTACACAGGCACATTTGCTATGTGATTCCCTTTAGAAAACCGATTCACTTTTAAAAACAAAGACTCCATGCTGCTCACACTTGATCACAGGGCTTAGCATTAGGCAGATGGTGGATTGACTAGTCAAACCAATGTTATCCAGGTTTACCATAGGGAAAAAAATAAACCTATATCTCAGAGAAAGCCTCCTGACAAGCAACAGTGATATATTACATGAGAAAATCTCTTAGGTTACAATTCAGAAATGCCTATACATTCTCCTGAAGAGACATTTGTTGCAACATCAAAACCCATCAATTACAGGAAAGACAAGGAAAAACAATAACAACAACAAAACAGCAACAACAAGAATGAAAAACAAATGAAGAACTTGGGCTGGGTCCATATAAGGCATTTTACAATGATGATTCATAACTCAGGGAGTGTGCTATTGTGAGTACATACACACATATAAAAGACACTGATCTCTGTGTGTCTTGAGAAACTGGGAGATGCTTAGATCAGCAATAACCCCATGAAGTGGAGTCAATAAATCTTATATTTCTAACAATTTAACTAAATTGTTAAATTAATTAAATAATACTATTTTTTCTCTGCAGCTTTGGAATAATTTCATATTGTATAGTCTTGTTTTAGGACATTTAATACTGTGGGGGTAGATGTGTTACCGTGAGGGGTGGGAAGGATATGAGTGGTTACAGTTTTTTTTTAAACAGTGTACAAGCAGAGAAGAATCCCTTTCATGGACATCTGAGACTTTTCTCAGGAATGGAGTCAGGACCAAAGCCAGAGCTACATGTTCTTGAATCTGCTAGAATAAAATTTCTTGAGTTTTTATTCTTTTCTCCCAATGATCTACCTCAAATCTACCACACACAAAAAACCTGCTCTTTAAGAGCATTGAGAACCCACTGGAATACAAGTGTAACATACCTCCTGGAGTCCAGAAAGCCCATAGAATAGAGAGAGATTTCACCAATGAGAGCATAGTCTGGCACCATCATGGCCACTGTTCGGAATAAGGCCTAGAAAAGAAATAACCAATTAGAACTAGAGTATACAAGATAAATCCTTAGAGGAGACACATCTACAGATACAAAGAGAAATCATGTGATAAGAGCCAGAAGGCAAGTTAATGCAGACAGATAACCTCTATACTGACTGACAAAGTTACATGCTATTTTGCATCGGGTCTCGCAGTGCTGTATGGACAGTTCTAGATGCTGGTTTTACAACTATGCTTCACTCTTTGTCAAATGAGTACATTTTATAGCCTCGCTCATCTTCCCAGCATTCAATAGGATATCAGATGCCATTTAAGAATGCAAGACCAATAAACAATATGAGAATTCTGAAATTAGGTAAGATCTGATTTGATTACTGCTGTGATACAGACTAGTTTGGACAAGTTTTAGTCTTTTCTTTTAAAAAATGAACTAATAGCTTTATCTTTTTGTAGAAATATCCTGAGAAGAAATTACACAGTATCAGTGAAGTCTTCAGAAACAAATGTGGCCATAGTTAGAAATCAATATGCATCAGCTGCTCTATTGTTAGCTAAAAACTTAGAGAAAAAGTGACTTGCCTCTTAGTAAGATGGATAACCAGTTATCCAGTTAGTAAACAGGATAACTAGGACTAGCCCAGACTTCCTCACATCATTGCTTCCTATAATGTCTGTCTCATGAAAGTTTCTTGTACAGGTCTAATATGGGTATTGGCTAGGGGCAGTGCAAGGAGTGGTTACAACAACTGGGTGTAAAAAAATAGAAATAAATGGAGGTTCAAATTCTACTTTGATACTCACTAGCCTATGTCAACTAACCTAGACAGATCTTGGTAGAGGAGATTTCAATTTAATAATTGCCTCTATCAGATTGGCCTTATGGGCATACCTTTGAGGACATATTTTTGATTTCTGATTGATTTCAAAGAGCCCAGCTCACTGTGAGAGTGCTATCCTTAGCCTGAGCTGCATAAGAATGGCAGTTGAGTAAGCCAGAGAAGCCAGTGAGTAGTCTTCCCCCAATTGTTTGTGTTCTAGTTCTTGCCCCTAGGTTCTTGTTTGAGTTCCTGCTCTTACTTTCCTCAAAGATGGACCATGACTTGGAGGTATAAGCCAAGTAAAGCCCTTTCCTCTCCCAAGTTGCTTAATCAATGTTTTATCACAGCAACAGAAAGCAAACCATGACATTCACTTACAGGTGCTCGATAGATGATCTTGCCTGATTTCTACTCTGAGAGAAAAGTGGGCCTTCTGAATAAGAATTCCTGAATACTAATCATAATGCATTTGTAGCAGGTAGAGCAACATGTACTAAAGTTGATGATGAGGGTGTAGCTATTTCTCTCTTATCACTTCCATCTAAAGGGGTGGAGCAATCCATAAAGAAGTAGGCCTAAAAGTCTCTCTCTCTCTGGTCATTCTTTTCAAGCAACTGAGTGGTAGACATTCTTTCCATAGAAGGCCTAACCATTTCATATCCATGATTTGTGCCTCCATGAAAGTAGCATCCCAACGCCATCTAGAACCATCTTCCCTTGAAGAGAGCTTATTTGTCTCTCACTCTTCCCTTTCTGAAGCACTAGCAACAGAGCTTGTGACTGTTACAGTAGCTGTAGCTCTGGTCAGATCAGCAATAGATGCTGGGTACATATACTCTTGCTTTTGCTCTAGTGGGCCAGAACAGCATGCTTTAGAAAGGAAATGATGTAGGCTTTACCAGCCTAGTAATAAAGGAGGTTGGTGGGCATGGGTCATTCTAGGTTTTCTAGAACTCATGGGCATGGGTCATTCTAGGTTTTCTAGAACTCTTTGCATTGTTTGGTGTTCTCCTATAAGTAGATAATTATTGGGTTTTTTGTTGTTGTTGTTGTT
This sequence comes from Acomys russatus, assembly GCF_903995435.1. Lineage (NCBI taxonomy): Eukaryota > Metazoa > Chordata > Mammalia > Rodentia > Muridae > Acomys > Acomys russatus. The sequence continues at coordinate 576,424 of NC_067141.1, forward strand.
GTTTTTGTAATTGTCTTTTTGCCATAAGCCAAGGTGTAAAATTAAATAACTTGATTTAACAGTGCTAAATTTCTATCCTCCCCTGGAAAAAACAAACAAACAAAAAAACCCAAACGAAAACATTCTTGCCAATAGTAGGTTGAAGTTAAGAGGTGGCTGTTGCCTTAGCATTCACCAGTCTCTACCATGCCTAGTCTACTTCTCTTTACATTGCCTGTCTGACCTCTATAGATAATTGAAACACTGATCCTTACTACAGCTTCATTGCTGTTCACTTTCCATTTGTTTTTATCCATTTATTCCTCCTCACTGTGAGACCTAGTTGGGGATGTGTTCTGGGACCACGTGTTATCTTAGCATGTCATTCCACTATTCTTTTATCCTTCTCATAGCTGAGAAATGCTACCTATTTCTACTATTGGGCTGTCTATGAGGTCTTTGGGGGCAACTTCTAGAGGCCTCTACACTCTAAGTACATCTATGCTATGAAAACCAATGCCAGCATTTACCTTGAGGTTATCTGGCAGCTCGGCTCTGCCAGCATACCCAGGGTTCATAGTGATGAAGACGGCACAGGTTGGGTTCAGCAAGAGCTCAGTGCCTTCAAACATGAATACCTTCAGCTTCCGGATAATTGCTTGTTGAATGCTGAGGATCTGCTGGGCTACCACTGACAGTACTTCCACCTGTGGACAGAGTACCCAGCTGAGGTGTGTTCTGACAGTGTGCCCCACACTCAGCAAGGGCAACCCTTGGCCACCTGAGAACTAGAACTTTCTGCTCCAAATAAGGAGCATGATTGGGGGCTTTGACAAAGAAAAGAAAAACTATATATATTTGTGTGTGTTTATGAGTGTATGTAGTATGGTGTGTGGGAGTAAGAAGTTTCCATGATACTTATCTTTGCATGGCACTTGGTATCTAAGGGGTGTATAGTGTCCCCTGGTTCAATCTCATACTTACATTTCTGACTTTCCACTCTTTATATAAATAGAATAAACTACTCACTCTTTTGTGATATGCCTTTTTTTTAAAATTACCATCACTACTGTAGACTTCCGCCATATTTTTGGTTTCATTTAATTTTTATTCCTTTTACTGAGTTGAAACCATCTAAGAAGCAAGATCCCTTCTTAAGATCATTTCTTACTCATCTTTGCCTCATGAACTTAGTTACTGACATTCACTAGCCCCAACTCACTTCTAAAGGAGTCAGTGACTGGATGAATATGATAGGGAGGTTGAGTGTGTTTAAATATACATGCTAGCTGAGTGTGGTGGCACATTTCTTTCATCTCAGCACTTGGGAGGCAGAGGCAAGTTCTGAGTTCAAGACCAGCCTAGTGTACAAAGTGAGTCCAGGACAGCCAGGGCTACACAGAGAAACCCTGTATTGTAAAACTAAATAAAGTAACATGCTGTCTCCTTGTGGTTGTTTATGTTTCACATATTAAGTACCTACTCAATGTAAGGGCTATAGAGAAGACACAGACTCTATTCCTAAGAGTTGAAAGCTAAAAAAAAAAAAAAGACCCCTCCATGTCCAACCCCCCTGTCATATCCCCTAAATGGAGAGCTACCTCTATCCTGTTGAATTCGTCGAAACAGGCCCATGCTCCAGCTTGGGCCAGCCCCTTGAAGAACTTCCCCATGGCTTTGTAATCCAAACCATCAGAACAATTGAAGACCACACACTGGAAAGAGGGAGGATTCAGGATAAGTTTCCTCATAGCTGAGTACCCAGAACCATCAGCCAGGAGCTAGGCTCTTCTCTCATTTTACCAAATGAATTGGGGTCTCACTTTGCCTGTGAGACTGAATCGCCTTAAACTTCTTGTTCCTGGGATCCATAGAGAAGTAGGAAGAGAGGTAGAGATATATGGCACTTCCATACCTGCTTGGCCAAAGCTTTAGCCAGATCTTTGGTGGTTTCTGTCTTGCCTGTCCCAGCTGGACCCTCTGGAGCACCTCCAAGGTTTAGCTTCAAAGCTCCCATTAGAGTCCTGAAAGAAAGAAAGAAAGAAAGAAAATAAATAAATAAAAAAACCAGCAACCCAGTGTGCAAATACTAAGATACAAGAAACTAGCTTTTGTTTATTTTGAATTCTGCAAACAGTTAGGGGTCTCTCTCAATTATATGATCAATACATCATTATCATAAAAATTTGTTTTGTTCAGTAGCAGCATCTCACAACCTAGCACAGTGTTTGGGGCATAGCAGGGGACACCTACACACAGTTGCCTGAAAGAAGGACTGAATGAATAATGGGATACTTAGGTGGATCGAAATGAACCAAATAGAAATTTAAAATATCCCAATCCTACATTCCAAAGCTCACCAACACTGATGGGAAGGAGACGACAAATGCAGGTGTCTCATTGGATTATGGGCTGAACCTAGGAATCATATTTTAATTCCGTTCATAGCCTTAGTGGAAGGAACACAGAGCATGGCAGGTGCAAGGCAGATGTTAGACATTAATGATGTGAGAAATGCCCCCAAAGTCCTTGGTATAAGTCTCTGTACCTTCACTAACACAGTACCTTCTTATTTTCTGAACTTGTTTTCACAGCCCTAATTAGATTTAGGGTCGGCTGATGTCATGGTGCGAAGGGACATTCAAGACATGACTGTTTTTTCCTGGCTGACCTAATAACGGCATATGATAGTCAGGATTTTTGATGAATGAGTAGATTATAGCTGCTCCCAGCACAGGAGAAGTATGAATGGTTATGTCATGAAAGACATTTGCTCTTCTACGGTCATAACCACTCTATTATGTGTGCCATTTATAATATGCGGAAGTTCAAAAGGGTATGCACAGCATATATCTCCAAAAGGAAATTGCTGAATAATGAACAGAACAAACATGATGAATTAAAATTACAAAACACAGATCCATGCATGGAGACATACACCTTTAATCCAAGCACCTGGGAGACAGAGGCAGGTGGATCTCTGAGTAAGAGGCCTTCCTTGTCAACAAAGTGAGTTCCAGGACAACCAAAGCTACACAGAGAAACCCTATCTCAACAAAACACACAAAACAAAACAACCCCCCCCCCCATACACAAAATCAGAAACAAGGGATAGATAATAAATGGATGAGTGAATTGAATAGAGACTTTTCAAAAGCGGTACAAGTGTCTTAGGAGGTGGAGGACATGGGTTGTGGGGGGCCAAGTCAGTGCCTTTGGTCATCCAGGAACTGGGGGAAGGATTGTAAGCTTTGTCACAGGTAAAAGCACCTGTGTAAGCTTTGTTTTGGAGGGCTTTGCCCTTGGACACACCACGGATATTCTCTGAGATTAACTTTAAGATAGACTGGGTGGAGCCATCCTGGGCCTGGAATTCAGGAAATGGACTAGGGGTTTCCACTTGGACTATTGTGTTTCTAATCAACCCTTGATGGGAGGAGGAGACCGGCCCTTGCATGTGAGAGACAGGCAGGCAGAGAGGATGAGAGGGGCAACAGGTTCAGACTGGGTTTGAGCACATATGGATCAGGAAGAGGATCAGCGAACAGGCCGAACCAGTGCACAGGCCAGAGACACCTAGGGACCCGTCCTGTGGACCGGATACCGAAAGGTTCACTCTTTTTTCCCTTTAACTTTTTTTCCCCTCTTGTGTAAGCTACTTAGGTTGTATAATAAAGTTTAATTTTTAAGAAGGAACTCTAAGCAAACATTACTCTGGAGTCACTCAACTCAGAATGCCTACCATCAAGAAACCAAACACTGAATGCTGTCAAAGATGGCTGTGGGAGCATGGGAGATTTAACATTTCTATACTATGGGTAGGAAGTGTTAAATCACTGCAGCCACTCTGGAAATCAGTATAGTCTTTTCTCAAAACAAAACAAAAAAACTGAAAATAGTACTACAGATACAGTTCTGCTGAGTATACATCTGAAGGAATTAACACCAAGGTCCCTCAGAGATACTAGCACAGCCATGTTTACTGTGATACTACTTACAGAACAAAGTTAGAAATCAGCCCTGATGATTGTGGTGTTCATCAATTGATGAACAGATAAAGAAAATGTGGTGTATATAACAAATAGAATTTTATTCAGCCGTAAGTAAGAGTGAAGTTTTGTCATTTGTAGGAAGATGAATGGAGTAGGAGATCATCATGTTAAGCAAAATAAATCAGACTCAGAAAAAAAAAACACATGCTTTCTCTCATGTGTGGGATTTAGATTTTGGGAAAATGACATTAAAGTAGAAAAGGAGCTACTTGGGAAGAGGAGAGGGATTAGATGAGGTTGGTGGAGAGACAAGACAAGGTGCTCATAAATACAGTATATTCTTGTATGAAAATGTAACAAAACATATTCTATAACTAATATTTGCTAATAAAAACACATGATAGAAAAATTTAAAGAATCTTAAAAACAATGCTTTGAAGTATATTTATAGTCTAAAATTTGTACTATAAGGGAAAAATACAAAAGCAAAGAAAATCCAAGCATAACAACATTAGAAAGCTTAAAAAAAAAACCCACAGGGACCTAATATTAGGAATTGTAAGGAAAGTGGCCAAGCACTACACTAAGTGACGAGAAACCATTTATCCCCACTGGCTAGATGAAGAGCCTGGAGATGCCCTACCTGAGTCTTGGTTTTACTTTTTTGCAGTGCTGGGAATAGAACCCAGGGCCTTGCCTGCTTGCTAGTCAATTGTCCTCCCTTAGAGCCACATCCCCAGCCCTGCTTGTCTGTGTCTTGACCTTTGTGGTCTATCCCATGGCTGTGGGCTCTCCAGGTACCACCATGAGTTTTACTATTGCTGAGCTTTCTACTTAAGGAGCATGTGACTATCTCACTCTCACACCAATGTTCTGCTAACTGGTTCCAATTCCCACTGGGTTCCTATTCCCAGCCAATTCCATACCCATTGGTGGTTGTTGCTAGCAACTAAAGGCAAACTTTTGAAGTGTGACTTTGAAACAAAGGGTAAGGTACTCAGGACACCACAACCATCCTGTACCACTGCCTTTCCTTTCTAAATTCTCTTCTCATGCTTTTTGCTTGGGGCTCCCGTGCTTACCTGTAGCAGCGGTCTGTGAGTGGGGTGATCACCAGGCGGGGGGAGTTTCCCAGGTACTCATAGCCATATAAGGCTTCTGTGGTGATCATCTGCACATGAACGTTCTTTTCCTCCCAGTAGTATCGCAGCTGCGAGATCCACTGGAAATCATTTAGACTGGTGACGTGATCCTGTGCCAGCTTGGCCACCACATCACGGGCTAATGGGTCACCATGCAGAGACACACACACACATGGAGTCATCAGAATTCCCTGTCTCCACACTACTTCAGATTCTAACATCTTCCCAGCCTACTTCCAGCCTGCAGGTAGCACTAGCTTTCACAAACCGGACTTTACTTTTTCCAAGGGGCAAGAAAGACGGTGTCAGGTGGTTGAGTGGGGGAATTGCATTTGCACACTCTGAAGTGAGATGGCTTGGTGCAGTGGTTAATAAGGACTGTTAGCCTGACTTAGAACCACTAAGCTACTCTGCATGCCTAAAAGGATAAAAAGACATGGGAAGACCCACTCTAAACACAAATGGTACCGTTCCCTGGCATGGGTTCTGTCCCGAACTACATTAAAAAAGGAGAATTCTAGCCAAGCGCCAGCGTTTGCTGTTCTCGGCTTCTTGGACGTGGATGTAGTATTGCCCAGATGCCCCACACCCTCAAACTGTGAGACACAGGAAACACATCCTCTCTTCAGTTGCTCTGGCCAGGTATTTTGTTGTAGCAGCGAGGAAAACAACTGATACACCTGTGTTCAAATTATGGGTCCACCATAAACTATCTTGGCGACTGGAAAAGTTACTCATCTTCTCTGTGTCTTGGTTGAACATTCTGTATGATAGAGGTAGCATGCTATACTGCCTGGAGTGGTTATGAGGGCTAAATGTAAATGCGTGTACAGGCAAAAAGTGAGAGAGGGCCAGTACCTCCGACAACTGTCCAACATATTGAAACAGTATATAAATATTTCTTCATGATACTATTTTGAAATTCATGGGGTTGGGGGTAGGACTGATCCAGAGGCTTTGCAATGTAGTCACCCTGAGTGCTCACACATCCCCAGTCTGACCTTTTGGGCCTATTATAGGTTTCTAGGATACCCTCGGACAATGGCATCATCTTGAGGATGGGAAAGTATCTCCTGAATTTGTGGTTACAGGTATCTTTCCTTCCAGCCTCAGGAACCAGCCGGGTAATACATTTCTAGGCTCCCTTCATCCTCTTACAGGATTTCAAGACTAACTTACTTACAGTAATGAGCTCTGAAGTTGAAGAGTGGATATGGCTTATGGAAATCAACAACTGGCTTTTAGGTGCTGATGGGATGAGAGTTGCTGAGATCTCTGAGCTGGTGTAGTGAACTTCACAGATCAGCATGAGAGATCAACTCTGAGTTGTTTTCACTATGAAGTAGATGTGCTAATACATGTATGTATATGCATGCATGCTTATGTTTGTAAGCCTAGACACTCAAGGAGATCCTTGGGCCATAATCATGCCTGCATTTGTCACCTTTACCAGGTGGTATGTGGCCATATGAGAAATAGATTCTCTCTCATCTCTCCCAGGTTTTATGGGCATATCTCTGCCTGAAATTAGACTGAAATGAGCACTAGTCCCAAGGGAATAGATGCTATGACACATTAGTTAGCTGGTATATGAGCAACAAAGACCTTGTTCCTAGGCAACCAGCCTGGACCAACCCTAGTTTCCTTGGTGATGATAGAGTAAGGGTGTGGAGGCGGTTAGGTTTACATAATGACCCCACTTCCTCCCCATCTTCCTCTTCTGCTTTCTTTTTGTTTAAAGGAGAGCAGAAAGGTATTGTCTCTCACTACCTCTCCCTGCACCACTGCCAATTTCTAGTCCATTGGGTTTCAAAGCAGACAGAGGAACCTTTGCCACTTCCAAATACAGTATCTCCCAACAACTGATTCTTAACCCAGGAAATGTTTGTGAAAATGTAAACAATTAGATCAAGCTGAGAACCTGGTAAATAGTGTCAGCAGCTGCCCTTAACCCCAGGAAAACATTCACCAAGCTGGTGCCTCTCAGAGATGAGAGTCCTCCTTACAGAGTTGCTGTGATGGGAGTGGCTTTGGCAGTCGGTTCTCCCCAGAACTCTCCTTGCCCTCAGATAGATTGGGGGCGCCGCAAGTCATTTTATTCAGGAGAATCGAGAGTCATACCCAGCCAGCTGCCACTCCTGGGCAGCACAATGCCAAGAGCCTGCATCCTTACCATGGACGTCGATGACAGTGAGGGCCCCAAGAGTGAGCCTCGCCCCACTGCTCAGTTTCCCTCTCACCAGTTCAACGATCTCTGCGATCTGGTCATTGCTCTTTTTCAGGAAGTCCTGGCCAGGGCACAGGAAGAAACATTCAGTCAAAGTGGCTTTTCCTCCAGCAATGGCCATCTTGAGGGTTGGCATCACTTACCATCCAATGGTCCAAGCCTGACCTGAATGTCCTCTCTCAAACCATCCTTTTCCTCACCCAACACAGCCTCAAGATGAGTCTTGTGCTAATTAGAAGAGGCCACACTATCTTCCTGTATTATTTTTATAGCATTGTGGGAAAGGCAAAACTTTACAGGTAAAAATGCACAATTGCAAATGCTTGGAGTTAAAGAAAAGCTGACTATGGGGAGTAAAGGCATTTGGGGCAATGAAGAACTGTTCTTCATCTTGAACATGACTGGGCATACGTGGGTTGCATGCACTTGTGTAGACACAGAACCATGTGTTAGTGTGCGTGAGTTTTACTATACATGAATTATATAATCTCAGATCAAAGGAGATACCTACAAATTACAGCAGCTGGGAAACTGTGGCAGGAGGGGACCAGCCTGGGCTACATGGGAGACACTACCTCACTTAAAATACAATGAAGAGGAGGCGAAGGACAAAGCAAAATGTAGCATGTAACCCTGGGCAGAGTCCTGACCTAGGAAAAAAACCAGGCATTTAATAGGAAATGATTAAATAGGCAAGGCTAAAAGGCCTACAGACAGTAACAGATGAATGTCGATTTCCTGATTTGAATCACTATATTTTGGTTGCATCTGGTGTTCACATCTGAGAGTATCTAGATAAAGGGTATATGAGTATTCTTCATATAATTTTTGTGACATTATATATAAGCCTGTAATTTCAAAATGAAGAGATTAAAAAGTAAAAAGAAAAATTAAAAAGAAAAATTTAAAAACGGAGACTACCTGAGCTCAGATTCCATTATTTCAATTTTCTAGCACTGTGCTTTTGAGCTAGGAGGGCCCCCAGGTGTGTGAAATCTGTATAGTTACAACTAAGCTGGAAAGCTCTCCAGAGAGTTGAGATGGAGTTTGAGAAGCATGGGCACAATGTCTGAAATGAATTAAGCACCCAGTAAATAGTGATGCTAGTGTTAGCAATAATGTGCCTAGCATGCAGAAACACAGAGGTTTCCGATGCCTTCATTGTCCATGAACTGAAGTCTGGAAAGCCCTTGGTGATGGAGATGCCTACACAGTGCTCCAAACCTCCCCATCTCCACCCCACAGCTGTTTGCTTGCTTGTGAGTTGGGTTACTTATGGATTCAAGTTATGGATTTATCCTTCTTTACAGATAAGTGACAACGCATCCTCAGGCTTAGATAATGACCATGGTATTGTAGCAACTCATCATCAGGGCTTTTAACAATATGTCAAGTAATTATGTTCCTGCATGTTAAACTGAACATTACATTAATGGATTTAATGTAAGTTACATAGTTTTCATCTAGAGCTTGTACATAGTGCAAGATAGGATTTTAATTGATTATACCCTGAGTTGAGGCAGTGGAAGGATTTGGAAAAGAAAACAAACTGATCAATTAATTTTCATGCAATATTGCCACTGTAGCTGATGATGTACACAGATTTCTTGTTCAGATAGACCTGTCAGAACTTGGCTTTCTACTACTTTTGTGTGAAGTGATATTGCAAATATTAAGACGATGCTTCCAAAAATTGCTGCAATGCACCATGCCATTCCAGCCTCTTTCAGGGGCTAGGGATAGAATCAGGGCCTTGTGTATGCTGGGTAATTGCTCTGCTACTGAGCTGCCCCAGTCTACTGTGCTTTTCATGTTTAGAGTTTTGCACATTCTAATTTCTGTTTCTGGAACAATGTTCCTTGTATTTTCTACTTGACCTGTTGTCACTCATAGTTTAGGTCTCTTAGAAAATGATTTTATGGGAAATCATCCCCAATACTAGTTCCTCTCTCAGATTCCCTCTTTCTTCCCACACCTTGAGCCTCTTTTTCTTCTTTATTGAAGTTCTAAACCAGTGTCTTTTTAGCCTCCTTACTAGACTGATCATAAATCCATGGAACCAGTGACAGCATGATTACCTTATTTTTCTCTAGTTACTTTTGCCTAGTAGTAGTCTCATCACAAAGCAAATGCCAAATCAGTATTTATTAAATGAATAATTACTGGACACATGGACAGATGGGTAGAGGTACTGAGGAATAGGTGAAAAAATGAATAATGTGTGGGTAGATATGTGGATGAGTAGCTGGATAGAGGCACTGATTAATAGGCAAATCGGGTGGATAGGTGGATAGGTGGAGAGAGGGAGAGGCAAATGGATGGATGAATGGGTGGACAGATGAGTGAATGAATGGAGAAGTCAGTAGATGTATGAATGATATATAAATGGGTATGTAGATGATTATCTTGTGACTTCACCTGATTTCTAGAAGACTATCTAGGGTGTGTGTGTGTGTGTGTGTGTAATAAGAAACTTTTCTGTCTCATGTCTGTGGGATAAAAAACAAACTGGAGCATAGAAATGCAGTTGCAAAAGTCAGACATTTCTTATTTCTAAAATTTGGAATGAAGTCATGAATGAAGCTTCCAACCCATGTGTTAGGCATTAGGCACATTGATTCCCACTTTAACTTTGGGTAGGTACTAATGTTTTAACACCAATGCAAATCATAGTAAATTAGGATATCTTTTGGTCCATGGCCAAGATTTCATAGGTAAATATCAGGGGTCTGATAAGATAATCATGGGCAATTATCTATGGTTAGAAATGGAATTATTACTCATTCATTGAGCATATATTTATTGAGCACCTACTATGTGTTTGGCATTGCATTAAATTCTGGAACTATAATTGTGAACTGAACAAACATGGCCTCTTCCCTATTGGGTTCTCAACATCTAAGCCTTGGATGATTCACTAGGGTGTTTAACCTTCCCACCACCCCATGATGTGATGTGACAATCCCTCGCATTTTACAGAGAACAGAAAGAGAGAGGAAAACAATGGCCTTCCATGCCAGGGAGAACAATTGTTGGGAATTCTGTCAGGCAACCCCTGGAAACAAAGGCTGGTGAGACTCAGCATCATCCTGCAGGTCAGAGTTTCTACATAGGATAAACCATGGGACTAACACTGTGGGAGATCCTTGGCTCGCTCCTTGGAGATCCCCAAGTCCAGATGTCCCGTTTCACTGTCTCCATGGGAATTCTAGTTTCAGTGGTCCCTGTTCTAAATGACCCAAATGGCTACTCTATCCTAGTTCATATTGTCTCTCCTCTCCAAGCTTTAAGGCATGCTTACTTACCAGTAGAGTGTCACCAACTACGGCTGTAGATACCTCCTTGGTCCAAAAGATGGAGGAGACACAGATAACTACTTGGCCAGGCCACTGCAAAACCCAGATGTTACGAGGGACCTGGGAAGGAGCAGTGAGGTTTACTCTAGAATCAGTTCTTCTCATGTGGTTCACATTGACTCTCTATAACTATCACACACACACACACACACACACACACACACACACACACACATGCGCGTGCGTGCGCGCGCCTGTTGGGAAGTCCAAAATCCCCTTCCACTGTCCTAGAACTTACTGTGTAGACCAGATTGGCCCCTAAATCACAGAGATCTGCGTGCTCTGCCTCAAGAATACTGGGATTAAAGGTGTGTGTCACCATGCCAGGTTTGGGATTACTGATTTATATCTTTGTCCCCCAAATTTGTGTAAAAGAAAAATAAAACAAAACAATACCAACTCTGCATGATTTCATCCCTTCAAGACTGAATATATATACAAGACTGAAATACACACACACACACACACACACACACACACACACACACACACACACACACACATACCATGTCATGATTTTCTTAGGCAAGTCCTCCTCCCTTATCTGTTGTTTCCTAAACTAAGATCAGGGTGCAGACCCAATACCACATAAACTGTGTGTGGTGGCGCAAGACTGTAATCCCAGCTCTTCGGAGTTGGAGGATCTGAAGCCCAAGGGTATCCTTGGCTACATAGTGAGGTTTAGGCCAGCCTGGGCTCTATGAGACCATGTAGATCAAGTCTGTCTGAAGGTGTAAATACTTTTATCAGAGCAGAATTCAGAACACAACCATGCTTCTCGTTATGTATTGTCTACACTGCTGCTGTGCTGTCAGGGTAGAGTTTGATGCTGCAGCCAGAGTGTGGGCCACAGGAGTGCGAGAGTCCACTTGGTCTTTTATAGAAAGTTGCAGACTCCTGATTATAAACTTCACATTGGAAGCTCTTGCTCTGTGATTCACAATTTATCATAGAAAATGGAATTTAGTTACAATTTGAAATATTCCATGAGGGGCAACACGGGTGGTCTGATAAACTTTGTGCAAAGGCAGTAGCTGAGTATGTTTGTTTGATAGAAGGAGTCTTACAATAGGGGTAGGGTTTGGAAGGAAGATACACACTCAAAGAGAGAACAAAACTCAGACACTGCCAACATGAGCCTGGCTGGATGCTCTCTGCTGAGGATTTGTCACAACAGGTTATTTTCCTCTTTGGCTTTGTATCATCCTTGTTCCCATCCTAAGCGCTTTGGGGGCCTAGAATGGCACTCACAGGTGGCCTGAGTGAATGCATTCCTGGAAGGGGAGTTAAATGGACCTTGAGCCATCAGTCACAAATGGTGATATGAAACAAATAAATCCCCACTCCATTTGCCCCCATGATCAGAAGGCTCCAGCTAACCCTTCTCTTTCATCACCTGCTTCTACCAGCAAACTTCATCAGAAAAATGTTCACTGTCCCAGGATTCACAGGTAATTGGACTCAGAAGCTCAGAGAGGCAGGTTTCAGCAGCAGGCAAAAGGTCCAGTTGAATAGAGTCATCTAGTGCACTCCTCAAAGCTTCTTTATAGTTGCAATACCCTAGCACATAATATATTAATTCCTGTTTACCTGGACATAAGCTTCAATCCCATTTCCAATAACATGCCGCATGCTAGCCAGCATCATCTGCTCCACCTGCTGCAGCCACTTTTCCACCATGCCCTGTGGGGAAGTACAAGTGGTGGGAGGCAGCAACTGTCAATCAAAACTAGGCAGAAGCTGTAGGAGCAGACCAGATCTCTCTCTCTCTCTCTCTCTCTCTCTCTCTCTCTCTCTCTCTCTCCTCTCTCACCCTCCTCTCGCTTCTCTCCTCACCTCTTTCTCTCCCTCCCTCTCCTCCTCCCTCTCTCTCTCGCTCTCCTCTCCTCCTCCTCTCTCTCTCTCTCCCTCTCTCCTCTCTTCTCTCTCTCTCCTCTCTCTCCTCTCTCTCTCCGCTCTCTCTCCTCCTCTCTCTCTCTCTACCTCGCTCTCTACCCCTCGCCCTCTCTCGCTCTCCACGCCCCTCCTCTCTCTCTCTCTCTCTCCGTCCCCCGCTTCCTCTCTCCGCTCTAGCTCTCTCGTCTCTCTCACTCCTCCTCTCCATCTCCTCTCTCTCCTCGCTCTCCCCTCCTCTCCTCCTCCTCTCTCCACTCTCTCTTCTCCTCTCCTCTCTCCCTCTCTCCTCCCTCTCTTCCCTCCTTCTCCCTCTCCGCATCCCCCCTCCCCCTACTTCCTCCCTCCTCTTCTCCCCCTCTCTCTCTCTCTCCTCGCCTCTCTCTCTCGCTCCCACTCCTTCCTCCAGCCCCTCTCTCTCTCCGCTCTCTCTCCCTTCTCTCTCCTCTCTCATCTCACTAGTCTCTCTCCTCTCTCTCCTCCGCATCTCTCGTCGGCTCTCTCTGCTGGCATCCCCTCCCTCTCCTCCCCCCTCTCTCACGTCTCCTCTCCTCTCTCTCCTCTCTCCTCCCCTTCTCTCCTCTCTCTCTCTCGCAGACTCTCGCTCTCCCTCTTCTCCCTCCCGATCTCTCTTTCCCTCTCTAGCTCTGTCCTCTCCCGCTCCTCGCTCTCCGTCCCTCTCTGTCTTCCCTTCTCTCTCCTCTCCTCCCTCTCTTTCTCCTCTCTCACATTCTCTCATCCTCTCCCGCCTCCTTTCATCCCTTTGCTCGCATTTCCCTCCGCTCGCTTCTGATTCTCCTCCCTTTCTCTCGTGGTCTTCTTCTCTCCTCTGATCTATCGCTATCGCTCTCCTCTCTCCTCTCTCTCTCTCTCTCTCTCTCTCTCTCTCTCTCTCTCTCTTTCTGGAAAGGGCTGGGGCTGAAGCAGGAGAAGGGGATTGTCTTCAAAGGATGTACATATGAAAAATTAGGTTAGGTCATGTGAGATTTTTCATTCATTCTGTTTTGTCTGACTGGGTCATCGTTTACCTGGCTCTGAAAGTGTTACCAGGTCACCTGGACTATGATTCTTGCTACTGAGTCAACTTTGTTGCAGATCTTTCCACAAATTTTATTTGTCCCATGGCCTCCAGAATAATTTCCCATTTTAGAAATGGGTAACTGAGGACAAGAAAGGTGGAGTAACTTTTCAAAATGACTTAGCTATTAAGTTATGGAACCTAAATGTTTCACACCACAAAAGTAGAGTCCAAAGCTTAACCAAGGACCCCACCCTCCAGTTTGCTCTGCTGTGGAGAAAACATGCAAGGGAATTACTTTGGCTTTTGCTGGGTAGATTGACTTGATGAACGGGACGGTTTTCTTTTTCTGAGCTGATCATGCCCTTAATTTCCAGATTGTCTGTGAACTCCAGCTTGGCAATTCCTTCAAAGCACTTCTTCAAGTGTGGCTGCACTCTGAGTGGGTCCTTTGTCTCTGACAAGATCTCCAGAAGCTCATCATTTGACAGGAAGAAGAACCTATTTCAAAGTAAAGAGAATATGGTCACGGGAGCTCTTTGGAGGACTCCCATTTCCAATAAGGGGACGCTGCCACCATACGCATCCCACCATGTGGTAGCTAGCTGTACCCCAAGGTCTTTCCTAGGCCTGGCTCCTCTCCCGCATTGCCTAGCTGGTGGAGAAAAGGTGGCTATTGTGTTAGCACAGAGAGCAAGAGAAAGGCTGGGGGTGTGCACATATGAGCTCAGCGCTGTGGGCACTGGAATGACAGCATGGTTCTCAACACTGCTTGTATACTCCACGATTGCCTGGGAAGCTCCCAAGAACTACAATACCAAGGTTCCAACACCCAGAGAGTCCTGTGTAGCGAGTGTCTGGTAAGGTCTGAGGAAATCTTAATGTCTTAAATCCTAGCTGACTCTAATGTGCAGTCAGTGTCAAGAACCCCTGGATAAGAGGAGAGAGACCGTTCTTCCTTCTTTCTAGATATGCCAGAAAATGTTAAAGGTAGAAATAAAAACATGTCTGAAGTAGATTATGTGCTTGCATAAAAATGCCCTTTGTAACCTAGTACAGTAGACAAAGATAGTATATTTGTAATGAACCTATGTTTGGGTAGAGACCTCTGTGGTCTTTTAAGTAGATGTAGCAGCCCTTTCCTTGCTTGCTTGGGCTCTAAAGACACAAAATCAAACCTTTAGAAAATTTTCAAGGTATGAACCTTTTTTATGAGCCCAAGACTGAAAATTCCAAGAGAAGGGGTCCGTGGGATTACAGTATTACTTAATATGGTAGATTACAAATTGCCTATAGGGTTTAGTAAAGACCAGAGAGCCCAAGCTAAGGGGGACAATTGATTTTGAAATCTCTTGATCCTAGGCTGTCTGTGTCTTATTTTGGCTAGCAGAATCTAGTGAACATAGCTGAGTACAAATTCCAGGCTTTAGGCACTAGGAGACCTTGTCATCAACACTCTTCTGCTATTATGGACCCTGTGACCATGTGAACAAACCTAGCTAACTTTCCAGGCCCCAGCAACAGGAGTCCAACCACTTGGCAAATGGTTAGGACCAATTTCCAGTCGGCTGTAGTTGCATTGAGTGAGCTGCAGACAGAAGCACTATTCATTTATGCTCAACCCAATGTGCCATGCCATACAGTTATGAGCTAAATAAATGGCTGTTGTTGTAAGCTTCTAAGTTTTAGAGTGTTGGTTACATAGCAAAACAAACTCGTCCACCATTTGCAGTTTTGCAAAAGTAGGCAGAATTCAATAACAACTTTTTGGCTGACTAAAAAATAGGTACTACCTAATAAGATGTCAGATTTTTACCATTCCTAAGTAATATTCAGATGGCTTATCTCTGATAATTTATGTTACCTCTATTATGTGTAAGGCCCAAAGACAGAGTAATAGCTTAAAATCATTTTGCATTCTGTAGTTTAAGGCAAAATTGATTTATGTGACTATCACCAATAGCTCAAAGTATTCAGTAAAAGTGCTTGATTTTATTCCATAAAAATGCATAAACTCTTGAGATATTTATGAGTGTTTATGTGTGTTTGACTTAGGTAGAAATATAGCTCAAGGAGATTAAATGTTTGAGTATCACATCATCCAAACTCCCTGGATTTGAAAGTACAGCTTGGCCGTCTATAAGTTTGTCTCTCTTTGGGGGCATTATTGCTTTCTCACTTATAAAGTCAAGATAATAATAACGACCCAGTGTTACAGCATTGGTCTAAGGATTACCTAAGTATAAAATACTTGGTGTAATGTCCTGGCACAAGGTGTGAATAGTGTATTAGTGTTGACTCTTGGTGTTTTTACTAGGAATGGCAGCAAAAGGATAGAACTAAAAGCTCTGGGGCTGAAGGAATGGTGCAGTGGTTAAACATGAACTCTGTTGTTGCTGCTCATAACTGCCTGTAGCTTCACTTCCAGGGGCTCCTGTGCCCTCTTCTGACAACTGAGGCACCTCCACTCATGTGCATGCTCCCACATATGACACATATACACAATAAGTAAAATCTTAAAAAATATTTATGAAAGCCTAAACCTCATAAGGTTTCCAGAGTTTAATCTCTTCTCAATGTTGTTCTTCCTTCCAAATTAGAGCTCCTTCCATTACTTGTGTTTTGTTTCTGTGGCCCAAAGCAGAAGCCATTGCCACAGTGGCTATTTATGTTAAAAATTTAATATTAAATAAACTAAAATTTTACTTTCTGAGACTCTTTAAAGTGTTCAGTGGTGGCCTGGAAAGGTGGCTTAGCAGTTAAGAACATTAGCTGCTCTCCCAAAGCATCTGGATTCAATTTCCAGCACCCACATGGAAGCTCAGAACTCTACTAGGGATCCTCTTCTGGCCTCCTTAAGGCACTAGGCAAGGGGTGAACAGTCATACATGCAAGCAAAACACCCGTGTGTATAAAATAAAAATAAAATTGAAAATAATGTCCAATGACCCTACGTGGCGAATGGCTACTTTATAAGGCAGGAAGAAAATACAATATTTGGGTTATTGAGAAAAGATCTATCAGAGAATACTGTTGAACAAATACCAAGGGAATTTCTCTCACAAAACAAAACAAAAAGACCATTACCACCATAACTATAAAATCCTATACTTTTTTTTTTTTTTTTTTTTTTTTTTGTAGAAAGTAGTGAACTAAAGACTAGGTGTGGTGGTACATGCCTGTAATCCCAGCATTCCGGGAGGCAGAGGCAGGCAGATCTCTGTGAGTTGTAGGCCAGCCTGGTCTACAAAGTGAGTGTAGGACAGCCAAAGGCTACAAAGAAACCCTATCTCAAAAGACAAAAACAAAAAGCCCAAAAGAACAACAACAACAAAAAGAAAGTAGAGAACGTTGACTCAATATAAAGCCACATTGTAATTTTTTGTTGTTATCTTTTGATACAAAGTCTCATGTAGCCCAAGCTGGCCTCCAACTCTGAGCTGAGATCCACCTTGAACTCTTGGTTGTACTGCCTCCACCTCCCAAGTACTGGGATTACAGGCATGAAAAGCTACATCCTAACTGACTTGAATGGCCTGGAGTGAGAGACCATAGTGAACTTGACATGGGGAGATGCTTAGGAGTGAGATCCCTCAGAAGTAGCCCTCCAAAGCCACATTGACTTTTAGAACATTAACATTTGTGGGAAAAGGCAGTACAGGAGCTAATGTTCAAAAACCTATCTGACATTTCTCAAACACCTCTGTTGTACACTCTAAGAACCAGGAGCCATTAGCATTATAATATTTCAACTTCACACCAGAGAACCTGAGGCTGCTAAAAAGTCTTCAAGTGAATAAGCAGAAAAGCTGACATCCCCAGAGCGATCCGGTTAGTACCACATACCAGGTCTTAATCATGATTGCTATGCCCCTTTCATGGACAGAAATAATAATATTGGCTAAGTAAAGACATAACTCATACAGAGTCTGTTTAGCTTCACTCTAGGTAATGGCCTTGGAGGCATATTAATTCCTAGATACCATCCCTTGGGAAACAGGGAAGCAGGAATGGAATAGAATCCAGATTGAACAGGAAAACTGTAATCCCATCTGTAGTTGGCCTCAGAGGGGAGGTCCAAACGAAAGGATGCTCCTGGTACCTGGGGAAAAAGAGCCTCTTCTTCTCCAGGTAGTTATTCAGCCCCCGCTGGATATCTTCCAACAGAATGTTGGCTTCCTGAAGCTTTTCCGTCATTCTTGGCTGGTCAGCTGCCACTAGAACTCTTGTGTCTTTCACCTGGGACACACACACACACACACACACACACACACACACACACACACACACACGGGTGAAGATCATTATGGATACTCAAAGCTTTGAGGTTAGACATGCTAATGAATTCATGACCAGCCAGCCAACTAGTGATACTGCCCACCCAACTAACTATTCTCTAAGGCTCTCCTAGTCTCACAGGGGCGACTGCACTCAGGGTTGGCTGAGTAGGGGTGGGGCCTCACAAACTAACTGAATCAATTTCATCTGAACATTTCGGGGGTCTAAAACCCAGACCATGACATTCTTTTCTGACTTGTGCTGATCCCTTGATCAAGGAACTCTGGGGCCATAAAAGGATCCCCTTCTGCCATGCTACTCTGTGGAAGAGCAGGCTAGTCTGCAGGGAAAGCTCCAAGTGAGCATGGAGAGAGGAGTATAGCTCCAATGGCTTTCTTGGCTCTCTGTTAACCCTTTGGGAGGCCTGGATGCACTTTTGTGTCTGTGTTCTATGAATCACCGAGTAGTTTTGCTTGGCCTATACTTAATGGGTTTCTATAACACAACCCTGCTCCATTGGCTGGGCCATACCACCCCCTATCCATACCTTGCCTCTATAATCCAGACCACAGGTAAGCCAAGCAGATACACTCCTTTGAGAAATTCTCTGATTATGTGCCACAATTTTGAATGCCTCTCATGAAGGGAAAAGATGTGTCCTCTCAGGAGATACACCTTACACACATGGTGAAACCCATCCTTTGAAGCTTGGTTCTAACATCATCTGCTTTGGAGGTGCCCTTGACACCTCCGGGCAACTGCACTGCTCCCTGGGGTCTACACAGCTGACATATATCACAATGTCATAGCTTCTTTTAATTCGAGCCTGTGCTCCTCATAACCACGAGTTGTAAGAAAGTGAAAACTATGCTATCCTCAAGTATTTTCTCACTTCTAAGATCATATCTGAGTTGCCATGGTACCAAAAAGGTCATTAAGTAACTCAGTATAAGTATACATTACTACTTGAAACCTAAAAGGATTCCAATCTATAAAAATGTTATTGCATTGCTCTATATCAATCTCTTCTATCTCATTAGATGTGGTAGGCAAATAATGTAAACTGCTAAGAGCTTTCTCCAGGGAGGTAAGATTTCACATTTTTCTCCTTTTTATATCTCATATTTCCCCATTTGAAGTTTTAATAAATTGTAACAGTGATATGAAATATCAAATAAAGGGCTGGAGAGATGGCTCAGAGGTTAAGAGCACTGACTGCTCTTCCAGAGGTCATGAGTTCAATTCCCAGCAACCACATGGTGGCTCACAACCATCTATAATGTGATCTGATACCCTCCTCTGGCCTGCAGGTGTACATGTAGGCAGAGCTCTGTATACATAATAATAAATAAATAAATCTTTTTAAAAATCAAATAAAAAAAACCCAATTTACTTGATAGTTTCAAGGGACGTAGATGCAATGCACATGCTGGTGCCTGGTACCACCTCCTGCTGGTGATACGCAAGAGATAAAACTCACCGCCTGAGCCATGAGTGACTTCCAGTAATTATCCACAGTGCCAAACTTCTTGCCTTCCTCTGGCATCTGGGCTATGATATCTTCTGAGCTGAAGATCGGTTCCAAGTACAGCCAAGTGACTTGGCATTTTAGCCAGGCATCCAAATTATCCTGCACCCGAACTAGCTTTTCTTCCCATTTCTGTGAATTTAGCATTCCACATCTGAATCAGTCACCTGCCACTCTGCAGGTGTGTGTTCACACACATCCAGTGAGTGAACATGCAGATGGATGGAATCGTGCCATCCTTCCTTCCTTCCTTCCTTCCTTCCTTCACTTGTTTAACAAATACCTATTGAAGTGTATCTCATGTGGTTACTGTTCCAGGGAACATGGATATAATGAAACAAAGCCTTTCACCTTGTGGAGCTCACATTTTTTAGTTAGGTAGATAACAATGACAAAGCTTATTATTTGATATGTAATGGTCAGGGAGCCATATATAGATTCATATATCATATGTGTGTGTGTGTGTGTGTGTGTGTGTGTGTGTGTAAAAACAATTTAATTCAATATCTCATGAGATATTAACAAATCTATTTGGATTAGAGAGATAGCTAAATTCCTAAAGTTCTTGCTTCTATGCCAGAACTCAAGTTAAAACAAAAGCAAAGAGCCTAGTGTGGTGGCATATGCCTGCAATCCCAGTGCTGAAGAGGTGGGGACAGGCAGGTGACATCTGGGATGGCTGGCTAGTAGGCCTGGCCTACTTGCAAGCTCCAGACCTGTGAGAGCTCTTGTCCTCAAACCAAAAACAACAAGGAGGAGGTTGGTGTCCCAAACTTTCCTCTAGTTCTCCCTCCCCCTCCCTCTCCCTCCTCATCCATGTCTCTCCCCTCTCCTCTCTCCTCTCCTTTCTCCCTGTATTCTCTCTCTCTCCTCTCTCTCTCTCTCTCTCTCTCTCTCTCTCTCTCTCTCTCTCTCTCTCTCTCTCTCTCTCTCTCTCCCTCTCTCTCTCTCTCTCACACACACACACATACACAGACACAAAGTAAAGTGAAGATATTACCAAATCTCATGTTTACAGATGCAGACTCCAAACACAGTAGTTGAAACAGCCTCCAAAACTCACACAACTAACGGTAGAGGCAGAACCAGAATTCGGACCCAGAGGTTTGGGCTCAGGAAGCCTATGTCACTTTCTGTTTTTCCCTTGTGCTCTACCCCTAACCTATACTCCCCGCTCTGACCTATCCCAATTCCACAGACAAAGAGCACGGGAGGCTGAACTTCTCCAGTCACATGACTCTTGTTCTGGATTACTTAGACTATAAAATATTTGGAAATGATCCTTTTGTTTGGCATAGTCAAGCCTCATCTACTCTTTCAGAAGCCTGCTCCAATGGGCCAGCAGGTGGTGAGCTTACTTGGTCACCATTGCTCTCACTCTGCATTCATTCCTCCTTTCACTCTTCTATTCAGGGAAAGGGAGGTTGACTCTTTTCATTGAACTTGACTCCCCACCCACCCACCCGCACACTTGAGAAACTGAGACATAAAGTGTTCATTGGCTATTTTCTTACCCGACACTCTGCTTCTATTGGCTTGATGAATACGGAGCCACACATAGTCTGTGTCTTTATGACATGATCATCGAGGAGCAATTGAATGTCATCAACTGCGCTCAAGATACTGGTATCCTGCAAATAAAGATGCCCTTCCAGAGTCAACACCATGAGACCCGCTTGTTTCTCCCATCCCACTACCCATGCTGATTCTAGAAGGTTCCAAAAGGGTTTGCAGTGTAGAGCCCTCCACCTCAGGGAGACAAGCACCTATGGCTTACATGAGGTTTTCTCACCAGAAACAGACAAACAAACAAAACATTTATTTCTTTATTTAGAGACAGGGTCTTGATGCAGAAGTTCCTGCTTCAGCCTCCAAAGGACAAGTGTGTACCTGGCTCACGTTAGCTATTAAGATACTCATTGTCAGGGGGCAAGAGCACGCCTGTTATCCCAGCACGCTGAAGGCTGAAGCTGAAGGCTTCATAAGATCCTGTCTTGGTAAACAAAATGTGCCCAAAACAAAAGAAACAAATCTTACTGTCTGACTTCTTTGCAGAAATCAGTCGAACCCAGAGGTGCACCAAGAGTCTAGGGGTGGGGTGGGGGTGGGGTGGGGTGGGAGAGGCTTTGTCTTCTTCCTCAAGTTTCTGCCTGCCTGGCCACTTGCTTTTCTGGTTTCCTCAGGGGGCATCAGCTTCTAATTCAATGGGTAGGGCTTAGACTCCTGTACTGCAGCCAACTCAGAGGGCTTCTTGTAGTTACTTTAGAATGAAAGTCAAAAATTATTTTTTATTTTAATTCATGAGTTCTTTTTAAATGTCTACTAACAGGCTATGCTTATTTTCATTTAATTCCTTCATAAGCAAAGCTTTGCTTGTTGTTTTGTTGTGTATAGTGGCCAGTCCCATGATAAAAGTACACAGACATGTAACCCCAGTTTGGAAATTTCTGTCTTATACACTTGGTGAGTTCTGTTCTGCTATCACATATGGGTATCGTGTCTTCAGCTCCTATGAATGGTACTCTTTCCCCTGAGCCATTGCAGCAGATAAACTGGTAAGAGTCTATCACCTACAGCAAATCTGGTCTTTCTTGCTCTGATTTCACTTCCTTCAAGCCTGTAGATAGAGATGTAGATGCAGATATGTATGATGCAAATGCAGATATGGACTAAATCTGGCTTTGGATATATTCTATCTTTTCTGTGTATCTACATGGAAAAGCATTTCCAGCTATTCATAGACTGGCATCTTTATTGTCATTCTGCTATTTACTGTCATTCAAGTTATTTCAGTCATAAATTTTGAAGACAAATAATGGGCCTGCTTGTAGGCCCCTAGTTGAACTCTTCATCACATCCCAGCAGCCTCTAGAGCAGTGTCTGATCCAATCAGAACACACAGCTCATGGAACCCAGGAGACCTGGCCTTGTTGGGAGAGACCCAGCAATGAACTCATTTGTCTTCAGTTCTCCACCTCCCTGATCGGTTCATGATGTTCCTTATCTAATGGTGAAACTAAAGTACTGTGACCATCAAAATCAAAGGGAGAAAGAAGCCACTGGAGAATGACATGTCACTCAGAGGGAAGGGAAGTGCTGAGATCTCCAGAGTTTTGGGTCTATGCTGAATATTTGAAAAATAGAGTAGTGGGGGTGTGGCTAAGTATCAGTGGGGGTGTGGCTAAGCATTGGAGTGCTTTCCTAACATTAGGGAAGCCCCGAGTGCAGTCTGCAGTGCTATCGGAAGGAAAACTAGGAGGGCAACTGCAAATACTCAGGCACTCAGAGGCTAGAAGAGCAGGACAATAAATCAATTTTGATCTTCTTTTTAAGCATCTCAAATGAGTCTGCTGTGCAGCTAGCATTCGAGCTGCTGTTCTAAAAGCCAATGGGACGCAGACTGTGACTATCTTACCTGTGACCTCCCATGTCTACCCTATGCTTTATCACAAGAGCAAACTAGACCCTGGGGTTACATAAGCAAATGTACCTCCACATTCATTATACAAACTCATATGCTATCTATAAGCACCTATGAAAAAAGGAAATCCACACCCTTATGGCTCAAACTGCTAAGTGTCTGGGAATTTGCTAGGGTCCTGAGGTTCTCCAGGCCCCACTTTAGTCTTCATGAATCATGTGAAAGAGACCCCAAAGGAATTCCTGTACACATTAGCATCTAGGAAGTGGGATGTTTTGTTGTCAACCTCAGACATGCTTCTAAATGACCTGAGTTGGTGTGTGTGTGTGTGTGTGTGTGTGTGTGTGTGTGTGTGTGTGTGTGTGTGTAAAACAGGAGGTTTTCTCTATTCCTTTGCACTAGGTCAAAAGTCCTTTTGATTTCAAGGCGCATAGGTTCAGCGGAGTGTGCGAGCAAGGATGGTGGGTACAGGATAGGCAGGCAGAAGCAATCAAGATGCCAAGGGTTGTTCTTCTGTGAGGTCTGTTGCAATGCTGAGTGAATCATGTCTGTATCTACTACATAACACACACGGCTGCTTTCCCAGAGTTCCCACTGGAATGACTCACGGTGTCCCTGTATTTCACAAAACTGAACGTCATGTTGACCCAGTCTAACTTCATCTTCTCCAAGTTTTTCTCCAGAGAATATTCCTTGCTGGCAGCTGCACCAATGGGCTCCAGCCTGAGGAGAGAGCAAACCAACAGCAACTTGACCAGGAGGTGGCAGGGGAAGCACCCGAAAATGATTTCAGCTGTCTTAAGAGAATTCCAAAGCTTTGATTTCACCAAAATGTTTACTCTAGGGTTTGCCAACTATTTTCAATGTGTTTCTTGCTCTGCGTACTGTTGTCTTTGGGGGCTGTTAGAAGCTGAGTATGTTTCCCCAGAATTCACATCTAATACTGAATCACTTAAAATGTGACTGTATTTGAAGAGTGTATACTGAGATAATTATATCAAAATAAGGCCATGAGGGCCAAGCCTAACCCAGCATGATTGAGTTACATCAGTCACACAGAAACAGAAGACCATACTAGGAAATACTCGGAAAAGATGGCTGGCTATACACAAATGAGAGAGGCCTCAGAAGAGACTAGCCCATGGTCTTGGACTTCAAGACTCAAAAATTTATTAAAAAAATAAAGTTCTGCTGCTTAAGCCATCCAGCCCATGGCACTTTGTAATAGTAGCTCTTACAAATTAGTACAGGCTGACTGACGGTGAGGCTCAGAAAGCAATAACCCAAAACATGGTGCTTTGCCAGGCCAAGGACAATGAATGAATGGAGATCAGAAAGTACCAGAAAAAAAGATTCAGAAATTAATTAAAGCCCTTCCACTCTCCAGCTTCCTCCCCCAAAACAAGTCATAGAAATTCAAGTTCTTCCTCCTCCAGGCACCTTTCTCTATACCTTGTATGGGAGGTGGCCATAAAAAACTCACTGACATGTCTAACAGCAACTGATAACACTGTCCTTCCAGAAGGTTCCTGTGACATATACAGGATAAAAGAATTAATGCTACACAGAGAGAAGGCATGGAGAATTTGGGCATTCAGTTGTGAAGGCTTTCCCTCTCCTGGTCTGTTTCCATTAGCTCAAGATCCTTTTGTCCAATCACATCTCTACATAGCCATCCATTTTTTTTCATGGAATTTAAGTATAAAACTGGTCCCCCTCCCCCTCTGAGAATCTGAGTCTTCTTTCAGAAGGTTCCCATGATATATAGCTTTGACTAAATATATCTGTTATGCTTTTCTTTTATTAACCTATCCTGTTATGGCATGCTGAATGTGACCCTTCTGGTAGGTGAGGAAAAGGGGACCACGCCTATTCCACCCCCACATTAGATACTTTTCTGTCATGAAAGGCTGCTGTTTTGAGTGTGGGAGAGTATTCAGCACCACCCTTGGCTTCTTACCTACCAATAGCAAGACTTCCAAACTACATCCCCACTGCCCATTGGAATGCAATGTGAACCACATATACAATTTTAAAGTGAGCCACATTAGAAGAAAGGCAAGAGGCAAACTCACTGACGATAACTTATTCCATTTAAAATATTATCATTTTGAATAATGAATATCAAAAATTGTCATTTACTTGGGTGTGGTGGTGCACACCTTTAATCCTAGTACTTGGAAGGCAGTGGCAGACAAGTTTATATGATTTTAAGGTCAACCCAGTCTACACAGTGAGTTCAAGGCCACTCACAGGTACAAAGTGAAACTCTCTTAAAACAAAACAAATCAAGCCAAAATTGTCACCCACTTGTATTCTCTTTTTCTCGCTAAGCCTTTGAAACCCAGGATGTGTTTTCAAGTTCCAATACATCGGACCTAGACTACCTACATGCCAAGGGCTTAGTAGTGACATTTGGCTTGGCTTGTGCCCAGGATAGCACTAAACTAAAGGATTTTTAAAAAGCCAGGCCCACCCTTACATTGATCATCAGGTTGGGTGGGGCCTGAGAACATGCTTTTTTACCTAGGTCCTCCATGGTGGAGATGCAGTAGCTCTAGGTGCCACACCCTGAGAACCATGAGCATCCCTCTAGATCCCATCCAAGCTGTGCAGCAAACTCAAGTTGAGGTAACATACAACCTTTCCATCTATTACTTTAAAGGGAGCGTGGAAAGGATAGATTTTAAAAATAGCAATTAAGAGGCTGGGAGATGGCTCAGTAGTAAAGTGCTTGCCATGCAAGCATGAGAACCTGCGTTTGATCCCCAATACTCAGGAAAGAAAACTTGTGGTGAATGTACCTCTCACAATCCCAGCACTGGGGAGACTGGGGGCTCCCTGAGGTTCACTGGCCAAACAGCCTAGACTACTTGGCTCCTACGGACTGACATCCCAGGTTGACGTCTGGCCTCCACTTGTATACACACGCGCACACACACACACACCCTCATACTCACAAACATACATAGGATACCTCCCCGCAAGAAAAACAGATAGAATAAAAATAGCCATTCAAATTTTGCAAGTTCTCACACTAGAATTCCAGGGCACCCGGGGAAGGAGAAAAACAAGAGATCCTTCATATGTGTTTCATGGGGGTTAGTGGCCGGAGAGTCACCCTTCCTTTGCTGTTCATTTTAAGAAGGGGAAACTGAGGCCCATGAAGGGTGAGTGGCTTTGCTCCAAGTTCTAAGAGCTGGGCGGAGTCTCAGGCACACATTTGGCTTTATGTTTCTTTTTTAAATAAAATCCCAGCCTCCTTTCTAGTCCCAACAATACCAGGAAAAGAGCTAGCCACTTGAGTAAGTCAGCCCAAGGTGGGGTCACTTACAGTTGCTTCACAGTGACCCTGAAACAAAACCCATCCAGAAGGGAGGGATGACCCTTACTTTTCCACAAATTTGCCGATTCCGAATTCCAGCATGTTTGCGAGGCAAGTCGTCTCTGTGGGCTTGATCTCATAGCCGATGATCTCACTGATCTGCAAAGGAAGGAAGGAAGGAAGCAGGAGATGGTTGGGTAAGGTAGCACTGCTCAATAGAACCTCTTTATAAGGATGCTATCATCCCTGTCCAGTGTTGTAGCCACTGACAACCCAGGAGGCTTGAGCCCCCAAACTGAGGCTGATCAAATGATAAACTGAGTTTTTATGTTCAGTTAGTTGTAACTAGCTTATATTCAATTAAATGGCCATATGGAATGGGTGGCTATTGAGCCTGACATTGGGGGTTTGAGGGCTCAGGAGGTGTTGAGCTGTTGTAGAGCCACACTGTACCTGGTTTCTCCAGACTTTGTCTCCCCATCAGTTCAGAAGTACCCAAAGACTGGAACAGGGCCTTGGTTGTGCTGCAGGGAGTGTTTGCTCAGTAAGGGGTGTGTGTGTCTGTCTGAGGTGCTCTCCAGTGCTCAGTGCAGACACATAGGAAGGATTTCTCTTCAAAAGCATTCCCTACACTGGGCTTGTGATCCTGGATGCTCAGGCTACAGAGTGAGTTCAAGGCCAGCTTGGACAGTTTAGTGAGATGCCATCCCAAAATTGAAAGGAAAAGGTGATTAGTGGCACAGCATGCACCTAGGTTTAATCCCAGTACTGCTCAAAAACACAACAGGTAAGAAGAGCCCTCGCTGTCCATCTGGCTGGTGTGGCACTCCCTCTAGCTTACCTTTTCAATGCAAACACTCCTCAGGGAGCTCTGAGGGAAGCTCTTGGGAGACCCGGGTAGCACCAGGCTCCCCCTTGCTAAAGAAGAGACGAGGACTGAAGCATTCTGTGTGGCCATCTAACCTATGGCTGTATTTTGCCTCTATTTGGCCACCAGAGGATTAGAAAATGCCAGAGCAGAAAGGAGTGTGGGCTACATGTCACATTCTGTCTTACCCTGTGTCCTTGGTACCTGACATTTGGTAGGTACCAGTAAGTGTTTGTGGAGAAAAGCTTGACTAGATCAGAGAACTCAAATGGCTCCCAATCTGGGATCTGGGGACCTCTGGGGGATCAGTATGGTAATAGACTAAAAATAATGAACATTCATTGGGGGCTTACTAGGAACAGTATTGTTTTAAGAGCTTCATGCACTTACTTTGGTCTCATAGCACCACAGAGAGCATGGTAATGCGTTATTGCCACTTTAGATCTAAGGGATCTGAGCTGGAAGAATTATCTCGTCTAAGACCATCTGGTTAATAAATAGCAGAGTTGGAATTTGGATCCAGTTCTGACTCCAAAAATATGCTATCCACCAACCTCTCATATCTCTCAAAATTCTCCTATGTACAGTTGTCTGTATTATGTACTGAACTTCAGAGGCTCTGGACAAAGGTAGCATTCAGAAGAATTTTACAGAGCAGAAGCTGCACAAGCATTTCTAGTATTTTTTTTTTTTCATTTCTAGTAGTCTTGACCTTTCCCTTATTATTGAAAATATTTACTGTGTGTGTGTGTGTATGTGTGTGTGTGTGTGTGTGTGCGTGCACATGCATGTATGCATGCATTTGTGTGTGTGTGTGTGTGTGCGCGTCTGCCTGTCTGTCATAGCACACATGTGGAAGTCAGAGGACAATTTTCAGGAATTGCTCTCTCCTTTTGACATCTGGGTCCTGGGGAATCAAAATCAGACTGTCAGGCTTGGTGGCAAGCTCCTTTACCTGCTGAGGCATCTGATTAGCTCCATTTATTCTTTTATACATTGAAAACAGTGATACACTGACCATCTATCGGGATAAATTACAGTACAAAAAGCACTCATCATAGTAATTGGTCCACAGTCAGGATTTGAAGATTGTCAGAATTTTTAAATTCTTTTAAAAAAATTACAAATACTGGCAAGACATTTGTTTCTCTAGTTCTGAGATCCTGGACTCACGCTGTCTACATAGACATTGGTCCCTTGTGGCCTCTGAGCATCTCAAACGTGGCTCATCTGAATTGAGACATGCCAAATTCTTCCCACTGCTGATGTTCAAGTTGATGGATACATAAATGATGTGTACTAGTTTAGAAACCATTTACATATAGTTTTTTTTTTTACTTATTTCCCTTTACTTTATATGTAAAGTATGGCTGGGTTGGAGATACAGCTTAGTGGGAGAGCACTTGCCTAGCATGCACAAGTTCCTAGGTTCAGACTTCACTAACACACACACACACACACACACACACACACACACACACACACACACACACAAACAGGAAAAACTTGCAATCTTAAAGTGTGGCTGCTCGAAGCATTAGCATTTATATACAGCTGGTTCTGTACTTAGGGATACTTAGGGGCCCAGTTTTGGTCCAGAACACTGGCTTCTGTTTTTTGAAACAGGGTTTCTTTTGTAGCCCTGGCTATCTTGGGCTCATTTTGTAGACCAGGCTGGCCTCAAACTCACAGAGATCCACCTGCCTCTGCCTCCCGAGTGCTCTTTATGATGATGTGTTTTCTTGTCCCATCTTATTTCAAACCAAACATCAATACCGTGTTGGTATCCATAAAGACTATGACTCAAACACAGGGCAGTTGTTTTTGCTGCAGAAGTTCAAATGACCAGAAACTACAGCTTAGCTGTTCTAGAACCCTAGAACAACTGTCCTCAGGCCTTGAGAGATAGTAAGTGGCTTAGTTTTGGGAGCCTTTTGCCAGAATGAGAACCTATCTAAATGGATCTCCTGAGTGAGACATTAGGGCAGATGGTAGCTTTGCCAAGTCTGGGGCTGTCACAGGTGTGGGTCCCTGAGTGGAGACAGTTCATAGGACATCTGGTGACCCATGTGCTTTCTCATGAGCTCAGTCTGTTGGATACCCACTTTAGAGGCTCATTGCTTCCTTCCTGGGGCTATGTTCTGTTGTTAGTGTTGGTGTATTGCCATGACTGCCTGCTTTCTTCCTCACTCTTTGGGTGTTCCTAGCTCTCTTGTCATCATAAGCCAAGCAGACCTGGATTCTAATTCCCTCCTGGTCCACTAACTAGCTATATGACAAATTGATCTTTTTAATATCAGCTTTTCTAACTGTGAACTGGAGATAAGTACAGTCCCCATTTCAAAGAGTTGAGGAAGATGAAATGGGAGAATTCAAATAAAGCATGCAATACAATGTCTGAGGCTTGTACCTGATCTAAGATCACTACTTCATTATAAGTCTAAGGAATATCTTCCAATCTGTCTAAGTGGCCTATGAAGAGACTTAAGAATGCCTAAGGGTAGCTGGGGTTTTTAGTGTTTATACGTGAGAACATCAGGGTAACAAAGAACACACCAGAGAGAAGGAATGGAGGCCCCTGGTGTGGTTTATTTTTTAAATTATATTTGATATGTTTTGGGTTGCTGAGGCTCCAATTTAGATGCTTGTGCCTGCTAGGCAAGCACTCTACAGCTGAGTTACACCCTTGCAAAGAGAACTCTGAAACAATAAGAAGTCATCTGTTCACCCAACATTCTTAGCTCCCCACATAAGTCTAAGGTCTAGGCCATCCATAGCCATGCAGACAGAAGGCCCCATGGGCATCAGTGAGGCCAGATGCCCTTTAGGGTAGAGGCCCATGGGAAGGGTTCTCACCTACCTTCCGCACAGCAAGGACCCTTGCTGAGGTCCTTATTCTCCTGCTTTACTGTGAAGTTGAAGACAGCTCCTCCCTGCAGACGCTAAAGCACTTATGTGTCAACATCCCTGTCTTTCTGTAGAGATCAGCGTGCTCCCAGCCATGGGCTT
This sequence comes from Acomys russatus, assembly GCF_903995435.1. Taxonomy (NCBI): domain Eukaryota; kingdom Metazoa; phylum Chordata; class Mammalia; order Rodentia; family Muridae; genus Acomys; species Acomys russatus. The sequence continues at coordinate 606,460 of NC_067141.1, forward strand.
GTGGGGTCCACTCAACATGATATGTGTTGAAAGATTGGCTCTTTCCAGGGGCTATGACCTCAGTCTCATGCATATTTCTGAGGGAAGAATCTGCCCATGTCAAGCTGGCCACATCACCTCTTTACACAGCAACTTGCCGGGGGAGTGCATTTCAAGACCACTTGTGTGTGACAGTCACTTTAGAAACACAGCAAGCCTTCCTCTGTGTGCTCACTGTTCATACCGTTCTCGCCCCCGTCACACTTCACTTCTTATAAAAATCCTAACTATTTTAAGGAAGAATATTTATTATTCCAATTTATAGGCCTAAGGAGTTTAAAGAGGGCAGTTCACTTCTTTCTTTTTCTATTCGTTTGAGAAAAGGGCCTCACTCTGTAGCTCAGGCTAGCCTGGAATCTACTATGTAGCCTGTCTCCACTTTGCAAATGTTGGGATTCCAGGAATGTGCCACCACACCCAGTGTGCCAAACTCTTTCTGAACCTAGCCTATTTGACCAGAAAACTCCACACCAAAGGCAGCCTGCATAGGGATCAACTGAGATCATTTTCAAGGTCCCAGAGAAAGAGGGGACCTTCTTTCTTTTTGTGTATGGAGGAACAAATCAAAGCTCTTCCACCTTGACAGTAACCACTGCCTCGAGTATTTACACACCAGCACTGGGCCCCAACAAAAAGGACCAAACTGGCCACGAGACAGGAAGTTCATCCCGTGATCCACCTATTCTCTTCCTGAAGGCCAGCATGCCCGGTACAATCTCCTAGGCCTCAGGCAGATTCTCTTTCCCAGGGTTCCCAGGATGGGGCATGTCTGGACCACACCAAGAGTGACAAGAACCTGCTGCCAGTGCCGCTCCTTCATCCCAGGGTTGCAGGAGATGGTGAGGATGGGGATGTGCTGCTTGAACTTCTCAATCTTCAACTTGACGTTCTCTGCTAAGCGTCTGGGCGCAGGCACATCTACCAAGGTCTTGGTCAGCTTGTATGTTGTCCTCCACATATTCCCTATCTCCTCTGCAATTTCCTCAGCATTCAGTAAAAAGAGGGGGCCTGGAACAAAGAGAAGTTCAGACTATGACGGGGGTGCTTGCCGTGTGTTAATTCCCTGGAGTTGAGAACAGTGCCGGTTGTATTGAGATGAGCAGAGGTTCTGGGCTAGGACCTGGATCAGAAGCCCCTGCTTAGCCAGTAAAGCCTTGTCCAGGCATCTGCACCAGCATGTGCCGTGCAAGGGAACCACAGACTCCTAGAAAGGTGACTGTGGAATCAATGTGCGACAGTGTAAACAAAGGGCAAGCTTCAAGCCTGGCATACACTGGATGTAGGTTCAGGGTGCTCACAGTTCCGATTAGTTTTAAATGCCATCTCAGTAGTGTTAAAAGGAGCTTCAGAGTGTTGTGAAATAACAGTTGGGGAATGGGAGCCCTCTAGAGTTCTGAGAATTTTAATATGACTTTGAAATTATTAAACAAATACAAAGAGCGCAGGCTCAGGGGAGAGCCCTCTAGAGTTCTAAGAATTTTAATATAAGTTTGAAATTATTAAACAAATACAAAGAGCACAGGCTTGGTGGATAAAGTGGGGTCTGATGTGGATCTCCAGCACCATGTTACAACAATAAACAAATAATAACAACAATAACTAAAACAAGCTGGGTGTGATGTTGTGTGTCTGTGCCCTCAGCACAGAGGTGGGGGAGACAGGTAGACTGTGGGTGCTCTCTGGCCAGCCAGTAGTCAGAATGGAGAGCTACAGGCTCAGTGAGAGGCTGTTCTCCCCACCCCTCCTCTCCCCTCCCCTCCCCTCCTCCCCCTACACAAAAATTTTAAATGAATGACACTGCAGTTTTAAAGTACTTCAAAACATTAGCTTCCCCCCCTTTTTTGGGAGGGGTAGGAGTTTTGACATTTAGCTTTCACATTCAGCCTAGATCTTCCTATGGTACTGCTTCTACTTCCGGATGGAACATTCTAGAGTAGCATTACTTCCTGCACTATGATAGAGCTAACTGACTCATAAACATCTCCAAATCACCAGGGCTGCCTAGACCAAATGCAACTTCACTCGCTTAACATGCCTCAGAAATGTAGTGTTTTTGTCAAATCACTAAAAATTACGTCTTAAAGTAGGTGCTAACAGAATAGTTTAGAAGGATGGAGAAGCTGCCACTTCCAGGATGAGGGACCCCTGCCTGGTAGGTTGGGGGACTTGTATCAGCAGGGGGAGTACCAGCAGGCTAAGACAAGCTCATGTCTTCACCTCTCAACCACACAAGGGCCCCTCTTCACCTACAGGCTCCGGGGTAGAGAGACTGACATAGAGAAGGGCTTCTCGTTCAGGAGAGATTTCCCTAGGGAGCAATAGCACAAGGAATTATACTTCTCAGGGCATACTTAGCTTCAGTGGCAATCATGAGAAAAATGCTTAAAAAAAAAAAAAAGAAGATGAAAGTGAGATAATATTTTAAACACTCAATCAGCAAACACAGTTTTAAAAGTTGTCTTTAGATTTGTGAAGTATTAGAAACAATCACCTTCAGAAACTGCTAGAACAGTGGTTCTCAACCTGTGGGTCATGACCCCTTTGGGGAATTGCATAACTCTTTTGCAGGGGCCACATATCAGATATTCTACATCCATTTACATTATGATTCATAACAGTAGCAAAATTACAGTTAAATAGCAATGAAAACAATTTTATGGTTGGGGGTCACCTCAACATGAGGAACTGTATTAAAGGGTCTCACCATTAGGAAGATTGAGAGCCATTATGCTGGAAGAATTGAATTAAACATCACTTTTCTGGAAGACAATAATAAAAGCCATTTTCTTCCACAAAAGTCATTTTTAAAATCTTATTAATTTTTGCAATATGCCTTTTGGAGCCTAGCCATTTTATATTTTGGGATATATCTTAAGAAAATAGTATAGGGGATAATAAGAGTGATTCTGTTCAAAACACACTACATACATACACATATGCACACATATATACACACATATGCATAGGTACATACACACCTATACATATATACATAACATGAAATTGTCAAAGAATAAAAAAATGTTTTCAAAAAGAAAACAATCATAGTTGCCCAGAGAACTGCAGTGCAGATGTTCATCCAGCTGTATTTACTGCACAGAAAACCCTAGAAAAGAATGTCAACATCTCTGATTTCATCCTTTTAACACCCTGCACAGAGACGGCATCCAGGACCTATGAAAATCAACTGTTTCCCAGTAGAAATCCCGTCTCCAAACCCATCTCCCAAGACCCATTCTGACATACTCAACAGTAGCTAATAGCCTCACATGAATGGTTGCAGTCTTCTCAAGTTGAAGAAGTTTTTCTCCCAGCAAATTTGTCACTTCTCTGTTCAATGTGACAAGGCCTCTCAAACTGCTAGAAGCAAAACTCTAAAAGCCACTCAGTTTTTCTTCCTTCCTTCTTGCCTTATGTGTCTCTTACGCTCTGTTGATTCTGCCCACACAGTGTCTTCCTAGACTCCAGAGCCCAGATTGAAGGCAGGCTTTAGATGTCCCCGACATTCCAGCCCATCTTAAAGCAGCACCACAGAGGAGCTGTTCTCAGTATCTCCCCTGTTTCTTGGAATCACCACCATGACAAAGGCCCTGGGTGCTGATCTGATTTAGACCCAGAAATAGGTCTCTTGCTCTTTGGTTCCTAATCTCCCCTTCTTATTACATTAAAACAAAACAAAACAAAACAAAACAAAACAAAACAAACAAACAAACAAAAACTGTGACTGTCTTCATCCAGAGTGTCAGAATCCAAAAAGCAAATCTGATTAATAGCTGGCTGGGCGGACCCACAATCCCCGCCCCCATCCCCGCTGGCCCAGCAGGGTTAGAACTTCACATACCATTCATCCACTCCTCTGACTTGATGCTGAACTCATAGGCCGTTACCCACAGCTGCTCATAGGGCACCTTGTTGACCATGAGGGTTTGCAGAAGAGGGAAGGAACTCTTTTCCTTCTCCAACAGCTCCTCTTCCTTGTTGATCAACTGTGAGGAAAAGAGGAGGCTGTCTGTTGGGCCAGTGGTTCTCTTGAACCCTGGAAACCTACATGACAGACTCCTCAGCTCTGAGAAAGCCACGTGGAGGAGGCAGATGCTCATTCAGTGGGGTCTACTTAGCGAGAAGGTCCTTCTGCTGCCCCTGAGGGCCATGGTACCATGGTACCACTGGAAACTGATAATTTGATAGTTTCTCTGTATCATCTTTGTTACCAATATACTATAGACCTGTCTTTATTTTCATAATTTCTACAGGAAATTTACTTGGTCATATGACTGTTTACCAGCCTTCTTGCATTAACTTGCCTTAAAGGTAAGAACTTCACTTCTTTTAAACAATCTTAATTGACCATTGAAGAAAGTAACTTAATGGCTCCAAGTCTTTTTTTTTTTCTCCCATGTTAAGTGGGACTGGGGATAACAAACTCCAAAGGTTTGTCCCAGGCATTAAGACAGCTACTTTCATGTTACTTGGCATATAATGGGTAGGCAACAGGCATAAGCACTTACCTTGCAGCACTGCCTATGGGGGCTTTAGGGCTTACAAACACCTGTTGAGATGTAGACAACATGAGGGGAAAGGTAGCTGAACTTACTCATGAGAAAATGGGCCAAGCAAACAGTGTCAATAAACTAAGAACCAGGATGACCAGACCTTAGGGTCCTAAGTGCCCCTCTCAGGGTTCCAAACCTCAAATTCTGTCAGTGCCAGGTCTAGATTCTTAGAGAGCTCATTGAGCTTTTCTACATTGTTCTTCATTTCTTCTGTGGTCATCACTTCACGCTTCCTGAATGTTTCCAGCTCTTTGCTGTAGCCTTCAAGTCTTGACTCAAATTCTGAGCACCTGAAAGCAAAGACAGCCCCGTCACATTAGAATCTCCCATTTTCTGCTCTTTCTGAGTTATCATCCTGGGAAGGGTTTCTTTTTTTTAATGAGTCCTGATTCTGTATCTATCTAAACACAAATGAAGAAGAAGAGGAAATAAAAAGAAAAGTTAAAGCACCCACAAGATAGGCTGCTATGAGCCTACTGGTGACTAAGTGTGCCTATAGAGTTTTCCTGTCTAGGTAAATACATGCTCAGATATGTATTTTCTTCATTGCTCATTCATTCCACCATTATATATTTATTGTAAAAGCCAATACATCCAAGAACTAGGCATCAGAAAAGTATCTGTGAAGTATGCTATCAATTTCTATATTCTCTTGTAACATGCATTTTAGTTGGGGAAAAAAATAAGCATGGATGGGTGGGTGGATGGATGGATGGATAGACCCCAGATATATTAGAGATGGATGAATAAATCCATAAAGATGGTTCTGAGAATTGCACATGCTCTAAGGAAAAGAAAACAGAGTAGAGCGAACAGACTGCCTTGTATTATCCACTTTAGCTGGAGTGATTGGAGAGATTTTCCCAAATCTGTCTACTCCATCCATGTAATCAACAAATCTGGTCTCCATTTGTTTCTTTTTCTACCCAGTTTAGGTAGGTGATCTACTGTTTAATGGATAGGATCTAGAGCCAGAAGTACTTGGCTCAAATGTCTACTTTGATATTTAATAGCTATATGGTCTTTGGGCATATCACTTAAACACGCTATACTTCAATATACATAAAGACAAAGTATGAACTTAATAGCAAAATTAGTATAACTTCATTCAGAATTGAGCTTGGCTTATCATAATCATTGTATAAGCATTTGCTCTCATTGACTAGAATGTAAATCTATAAAATTTCCTCATTAATCCTACATTTTCCCGGCAGTTGCAGACTGTCTGGCATGCAGACAACAATCAATATTCATTGAATGAATGAGGAGCTTGTCACCAAGAACAGCTCTAGTGACAGTCCATACATTTTGCTAATATCTTAGGTACTTAATTTTATTGTGACAATTTGAAATGTTCTTTTTTTTTCCCTAAGAATTCTTTAAGAGAGTTATTTTTCAAGTGATGAGGTTTGGCTCTTGTCTCTAATTGTACATGTGGGAGGCAGCCTCTGATATGATCCCTATCTCCTGGTTCATACACTGTATAATTGGCTCCCTTGAGTTTAGGCTAGATGTGCTAATTCACATCTTATAAACAAAATATAGCAAAGAGGAAGGCCTGTTCTCTCCAAGAAAGTTCACAGGATGGCCAACTTCTACTTCTTTTGTCCTCTCAGTCTCACTCCAAAGGAAATCAGCTCCCCTGTGGAGAGGTTCGTGTGGCGAGACATAGAGCCAAGGGCCAGTGAGGTGCTCAACCATCCTGCTAATAACTAAGGGAGCAAGGCCAGAATCAGATCTTCAGCCAGTGGGACTCTCAGACCACCCCACAGCCTGGGCTAGCATTCTGACTTCACAAGAGATCTGGTACTGGAGACATACAGCCAGGCATACAGCTCGCTGGCTCTTGGAGTGTCCAGAGACACTGGGAGATAAATCCTCATTGGATTAAGATGTTAGGTTATGTCATAATAGAAATTTAGTATGTACCATTATATAATTTCTGCTCCTTATAATATTTTTGAGATCTGAAACATGGCCAGTTATTAATGAGTATCTCTGGGCTTTTAAGAACAGACATTCTATATTATGGGGTTTCTGACGTGCTGTTATGAATAGAAGCTCCTGGAAAGAGCTCCACCTCTCACTGAACCTTATCTGCAAAGCTGATTGAAATTTCAGTGATGGTGGAGAGGTTGAGATATTTCAGGTACCAAAGTCTAATTATAATTTCTCCTGGGCTATCTTTAGCTCTCTTGCTCACCTCTATGTCTAATGTCCTTGTGACTAAACCTTTTGGAATGCATTAGCCTAGCAGACCACCAGCTACTGCCAACCACAGTGTGAAGAATGATGTCAGCCTCTGGGCTGGCAGCACAGACTTCTCTGCTTTTGCTGTAACTCCAGTGCCTAACGTTTCCCCCACTGTATGTATCCGAAAGGTGCCTGCATTTATAACTGTCTTTGTTCTGCTACTGTGAAAACTTCAACAGACTGTTACCACATGGGTACACAGAGTTTGGGGTAACCTGAATCTGTGTTCCCTAGCCATGGCACTCAGTTTTGGTTAAGGGATAAACTCCTTTTAGCCTTTGTGTGGTAGGAGCTGTGTCTTCAAGTTGACATGATGTAAATGGAGAGAGAATGACAGACATGCCCTGCTGCTGAGTCAAGATTACTATTTATTCCATTATCTCCATATTCAAGTTACTCTTCTATCATGCACTAGGTCGTGTGATTTATATATAAGATTTGATGCCTCCTTTAATTTCCTTTTACCTATCTAAGTAACTATCTTTGATCCACTGATTCCTCCCATGCCCAAAGTGTTATTAGCCAACTGGAAAGCTAGACAATCCTCCAGCCAAGGGACATGTGACTTCATCCTCTTCCTAATCATCACAGCTCCTGTGGCCACTTGGTCCTTCTTGGAATTCTTCCTCTTCACATGGCCTGGGTGACAAATACCATAAGGAGAGTAGGGGGAGAAGTCACCATGCTTCAGCGAGTCCAGACAGACAATGAAGGCTGGAACGTTTACCACCTATAGCTGACCCTGATATCATGCTGGTTGATGATCACTAAGGCATAGTGGATAGACTTCGCCAGGTACAGCTCATAGACTTGGGCCTGAAGCTACTTCTTCGGGAAATTCTCAGTGCTCAGGCCCACATAGAATCCAGTTCTATCCTTCCTCACCCAGCACCCCAGTACCCAGGAGCGGCTGAAGACAGACATTGTCCTCAGGAAGATGCCCTGGGGCCTTTCAGTCCAGTGTCAGTAGCTCCTGGGTGGCCTTGTGGGTCTTGGCCAAGGTAAATTTGATATTTTGGGCCTCACATTTGTTCCAGAGCTCATATTTGCCAATCAGCTTCAGTTTCATGCAATTTCTCAAAAGGCCTCTGTGTGGGTTTTATTTTAAAAAACTAGCATGTTGGTTCTCACTAATATTATTTTACTGTGACTAACATTTCCCTTTTCTTGTTTTATTTTAAGTTTCCATTTTCCTTTCTGTGTGGCATGCATGTGTATTGGCACACATATGCATGTACACATGCATGTGTGCTTTCAATGCATGTGGAAGCCAAGGCTGATATGAGGAATTATTCTTGGTTGCTTTTCTACATTATTCATCAAAGCTCAGTTTCTTAATCAATCAAATCCAGAGCTTGACAAGATAGCCAGCTTTCTCTGGAGATCCCCCCAAGGCTGAAATTAAAGATGGCTGCCATCTACACCCACCTGACATTGTACATAGCTTCTGGGGATTCAAATGTCAGCAAGCATTTTAAACACTGAGACATCTCTCCAGCCTCTGTATCAGAGTGTGTGTGTGTGTGTGTGTGTGTGTGTGTGTGTGTGTGAACTGTAGGTACATGTGGGCATCAGAGGACAACATTCAAGAGTTGGTTCTCTCTTTTAACTCTGTGTTCTGGGGACTGAACTCAAGTCATTGTTTTGTGTGGAAAATGTTCATACCCACTGATCCATCTTGCCAGTCCACTTTTCACTCTATTACATATGATAGCCTTGGTTATAGACAGCTTAAGTTTTCCCTGATGTCCATAAGAATGGAAACTATATTCATAGCAAGACTAAATGAATTTTTAAGACTTTGTGTGAAACAAGAGGCAGGAAAAATACAGAGAAAGACCTCTTAAAGGCACAACCAGAAAACTCTAGAGATGTTGCTAAACAACTCAGTTTCTTAAAAATAAATAAATAAATTGAAAGTGAAAAAATAGGAGTTGAAGTGGGCTAGGAGACTTGTAGAATAAAAGAAATTGGAGAGACATAATGGAATGAAATGTTGTAGCCATTCATTATTCAGTTTCTCGTTGAAGTAAATGGAATATAAAGAAAACATCTAGGACCCTTTCTGGTCCCAGGTTAAAATCTTCAACAACTTTCTACTCTGGTTATAAAATGAAATGCACACATATTAACATGACTTTAAGCATCCAGTTCTCTGACTTTATGGCCTCTGCTAAGCATCCATCCTCCTAGGCAAGTCTTCCCACCGGGGAGCCATTGCCCATGCTGTCTAGGTTGGACCCAGCCTCTCTCTCTTTCTCCACATCTTCACTTTAGCAGCTACTTCTCAAGTCTCTTCTGTAGGAGCCCTCCTCTAACTTGCATCGGGCACAACCACAATGGTGGTCCCTGCTCGTGTTCTTCATAGAGCATCTGCACTGTCCCGCTCTGTCTTCCATCTTCCCTCCTGCCTGTCATTCACACAAGGGCGGGGACTCTGAGAAAGAAATGGCCATGGGAATCACAAGAGGCAAGAAGGGTAGATGCTACCCTGTCCTCCTCTTGATCATCTGAGCTGCTAGGGAGGCATCCTGCTTTAGTTTCTTCCAGTTTGATTCCTCTTCTCGGCTTTTGTTTGGTTTTGCTTTGTTATAAGCTGCTATTTTAGACTCTGGCAGGCATGAAAAGTATCCTAATTGTGAACAAATTCCCATCAGATCTGTGAGTGCCTGTCTCTTGGAAAGCAGAGTGCTATGTCTAAATCTGTAAGGCTTGGTGCAAACCCATTCCCTGAGGCATCTCTTCTTTTTCCAAAACACCAAAGGATAATCCACCACATTCTGTGATAGACAGTAGCTTACGTCTATGTGCTGTCTGTCATCTATACTGCAAATGACCACAAAAACTACCACAGAGTTGAACAAAATGGGGGGAGTGGGACAAAACTAATAGTGCTGTCATCTACACAACTACAGCTGCAGCATACCTTTTTACATTACCAAATCTCATAAGAGAAAAATCTCCTAAAAGTAGTTATGAATTTTCCTAGAGGACAACACTACACAGACTTGGTGGTTACACTAAAATATTACCATTATCATCCTTCGTGATTTCATATAACTGCTTAGCACATTATAATGTCTCTATTATGTTGTGTATATGTGTGTGTATATATCCACACATACATACACACATATGTATATATACATATATATATATATGAATTTCATGTGATAATACATTCAGTAAACTAGTTTGAGTAAATGAGCTCTCCTTGGAACTACTGGAGTCAAGTGAGAATAATGGAGGGATTTAATAGTAGGGATTGGCCACAATTCTGGTAGAAAATAGAATTCATTCTGAAGAACAAAGTAAGTAGCCAGGTGATGATGGCAGATGCCTTTAATCCCAGAACTCAGGAGGCAGAGGCAGAGGCAGGCAGATTTCCAAGTACAAGGCCAGCTTGGTCTACAGAGTGAGTTCCAGCACAGTCAGGGTTACACAGAAAAACTCTACCTTGAAAAAAAAAAAAAAAACAAAGTAAAAAAATTCAAAACTTAATTAAAGACCCCTAACAGGAGTAATACAGGTAGGGTTAAAGGAATTTATGCTTTGTGTCCACATAGTCTAGCACAGGATGTTTTAAATGCTGGTTCTCCATGGTTGGCACTATTTTGGGATGCAGTGGAACCTTTAGAAGTCCAGCCCTAGCTGATGGAAGTAGGACAGACACTAGAGGTAACCCATTGAAGGTTACAGGCAGCCCCTGGTTCTTGCTTTGTTCTCTCTGCTGCCTTGTCCATCATGACATAGACAGCTCCCATCACACACGTCTGCACTGTGTGAAATGAGCAGTTCTGCCATACCTCACCCCAACTGACTTAAATCTTCTGAAACCGCATGCTGAAATAAACTTTTCTCCTCTTACATTGTTTCTGCCAGATGTTGTGGCCATAATGCAAAAGTAACCAATACAAACCACAAAACTAGTCAGGCAATGAGCTGCTAGCACCGAAGGGAAGCCATTACGTCCCTTGTGGCAGAGGTAACAATGAGGACTGGAAGAGTGAACACTGACATTCAGAGGGATGCTGATACTGGTGCTGGTGCCCAGGGCCACACAAGGCAAGGGAGAACAGAAAGCTCTTTAATCATGTTCTGGCCTTCTGTAGGACTCACCATTGCCAGAGCCCAGCCTGGATGCAACAGACAATGGAACCAGAGGCTGTAGGCTGGAGGTAAGCCTCTCAGGCACTTGGAGGAGAATGCACAGCAGTGGGGAGTGGGGAGAATGCTTGACACTGAACCCCAGAACTGATGTGAATTGGAAAATGAGGTCTGCTACTCTGGAGAGGAAACAAGACTGCTTCCACAGTAGATGAGCACATGGCTGTTGTTCAGCTTTCCTCACTCACGTTTGAGGTGGAACAATGGCAATCAGCATTTACCAAAGGAAGCCAGATCCAGGGCTGCCTCACTGAACCTCTGTGAGATGCTAGAACTCAAGCATGAGCTGATAGGTCCAGCTGAGAGTCCCTGCCCAGGGAGGAGCAACCCTGCACTCCTCCCACACTGCATGTGGTGGCTACTGCTTCTCCCTGAACATACACTGCCTCCCATCACACTTACTTACAGTAATCATCTTTTTATCTTCTTAAAGGACAGGGTCTCTCTATGTAGCTCTGACTGTCCTGGGACTTACTGTGTAGAACAGGATGGCCTCAAACTCACAGAGATCCTGCCTGTTTTTGCCTCCTGTGTACTGGATTAAAGGCCTGCGACACTACGCCCAGCTGTTATAGTCATATTCCACCAGAACATCCACAGTGCTCTGGGAATTAAGAAGCATTTCTCGGCTGGAAGAGGTCACCGTTCAAGGAGAAGGAAGCATGCAGTTTTGGCTGCACCTGATATGACGCAGTACAACCAATACATCTCATCTCATCCCTTCTGCATGGTGAAGTAGACCCTAATGCATCCTGCTTTTTAGATGACAGAGGTGAAGCTCAAAGAAACGACAAAACAGCTTGGATTTCTTCACCTGACTATCACCTGGCTTTGCTTTTTGGTTAGCCTTAAGTGCACAGGCCTGGGGATGCCACATATATGTGCATGTGGGGATATACTGAAATCCCTTGTATTGGTTGCTCAGTTGTTCTGAAAATCTAAATTGCATTGGAACATAATCTACGAACTTAAAAAGAAATTAGTCTGCCCAGCAAGCTAAGTTTTAGGATCTGGAAGACAGAATCTAGTTAGGTAGGGACAAGGCTTTAGGTAGAAAAATATGCTTTCTCTTAAGTTTTTCTGTATTTCTCTATGTTAAGGTATTAATTTCATAGCCAAATACACACCCATGTATCAAGTAGAGTACATGGCATAGTAAAAGTCCACGAGTCCCTATGACATGTGATGAAGGAACACACATTTTACAGCTGCATTAGCACTGAGCAGGAGCAGCTGCAGGACAGACCGTGGCTCAGGCTCCTGGCAAGCCTTTCTTCTCCCTATCCTGTTATCTCACAGCCCCCAGTCTCGAGTGTAAGGCTGACACGTCCACTCTTATCACTGTTTTTGCCTTTCTCTCCCTGTACCAACCACTGTTATAACAAGCCACCATTTTTGACTTTCTCTCTGTGCACCACCAAATTCCCATTGTTTGAACCAGGAAGGAGGGGTTTGCTGCGTGAAGCAGCTTAGGGAGAACAGTCCTCATTTCCTTCTGACTTCAACATTGCCCACACACCGTGGGGCATGGAGAGGGGCTCTAGAAAGAACCAGAAATCTCCAGACTGGGTGGTTGTTTAGAAAGCCTGGCCTTGTGCCCAGAGTGACCCCAGGCTCTCCCTGTACCTTTTAATTAGGTCCATCTCTGCCTGATCCCTCTTGTTAAGGAGCAGATTTCGGCTGTTTTCAAAGACATCTTCTATCTGGTCAGGCCAGAGGAACAGGGTGCTGTTCAGTTTGATATCCTCTTCTGTAAAACAGAGAGTCTGCTGTAGGGTGCTGTTCAGGATGTGGGGAATCAACTCAGCAGGTAAAGGGTCGTCGGAAGTCCCACTTATGAGGGGTGGTAGGAAACAAATGGATTCCTGTGGATGAAATGCTAGAGAACCAGTGTTCACTGGATGTTTACAAGAAACCATGCTAGTACGCAGACAGCATTATTATCCTTACTTTTACAAACGGGAACCAAAGCAGTGAAGCCACAAGGTCAAGGTTGCACTGCTCAATGGTGGACTTCAACTCAAAGCCCAACCAACCCCAGAGGCTGAGTCCTAACCACTCTGCCTGATTGGCTTCTGAGAAAAGTTAGAAGTGTAGGATGGAGTTGCCCTCCTATACCTCTCACCACCTCATCTTATCTTCAATAATGGCAGCAAGAGTTTCAATGCCATAATATCCATTTTATCTTTGGCCATTGAAGATGTCCTTGTGGTCTTGGGAGGCCCACTGAGATCCGCCGAGAGTCTAGCATGTCTCCATGTAGTTAATGGCACAGTTCTGAGCTTATGCATGACTGCTTAGGCAATCATTGTGCATTTCCAGTCTCTTTCAATGCTCCCTAAATAACATAGCTTGGACCATGTAGTTCATAGGTGTTTTTATCTGGGAAACGATTTGTGAAGAACAAGTATTTTTCCTTTATCTAGTCCTTATTTCAAAACTCCAACTTGATGCAAGAAAGCCTTTAAGGAGCCTCAAGGGCCTTGAATAATTTTTTCTTTTTAAAGTCCACAGAAACAGAACTGTAGTAAAGACAAATGAGACTATCAGCTTATCAAAAGATTATGGATTTTGACATAACTGCTCATGAACATAAGGTGTTAGATGCCAATACAGGACACTAAGAATAACAGGTCAGGCCTCTAGGTGTGTCTTCTTTTTGTCCAACAAGATTCCCTTTGGGTGATTCAGGATTCTTGGGTATAAGAGTGTGAATTAGTGCCTCTAAGACATGGGGCATTTGGAAAGCAGCTTTCCCGATAGCTAGTGGGATTGCTATGAACCTACTTTCTCCCAAGTTTTTATTCCTAAAATATGAATTCAGCACATTGTAATCTTTTATATGCAAACACAAGCATGCACATGCACACGTACGGCATACATAGACTTACGGGGCAAATCTGCATAATCCATCAGGAACTCAAGCCGTTCACTTGCATCTCTAAGTTGCCTCCTTAGTTTGAACACAGTGACATCACTGGATTTCCTTAAGAATTCGATGAGGGCCACAAGCTCCGAGGTGTTGGCAGGGATCTCACTGACTTTGTCAGCGATGGAGCTGTACTGATTACAAATGCTACGGAGAAAGAAATGATCATGATTCCCGCCCCCCCCACCACCACCACCATCATGTGCACATCTGGGTTTGCATTAACATAGAAGCCTGAGGTTGATGTAGGAAATCATATTCCATTGCTTCTCTGCCTTCCCAGGCTGAAAATACAAGTAGCACACCCAGCTGGCTGAGGACCCAAACTCCAGTCTTCACATTTGTTTGGCAAGTGCTTAACCACTAAGCCACCTCCACAGCATGGTTCTTTCCTCAGAATTTTTATACCTGTTATTGGTGTCCCGGTTTACATCCACTTGATACTGAATCAGACGGTCTTTAAGGTTTTGAGCTCGCTCACAGAGATCATGATTTAGAGACAAGGCATCAAGACAGAACATGGCCAAAGGCACAGTGATGTGCATGGATGCAATTTCATTTCGCCTCTTTTTTATTCTATTGATACTCTATAGAAAGAAGCACAGTTATAGTTCAATAGTTGGGTGAGCTCTACCCATTGCCCCCAGCCTCCCTCTAGGTCAAGCCTGGTCCAGTACCAAGCTTATTGCTCATAACAATACATTGATCCCCCAATGAATTGGCTATAGCACATGTTACCAGGACACAGCACTCTAAGTGGAGTCTCCTACCATCACAAAGTCCTCAATCTCATGGTTTTCCTTTAGGAACTCAGTGATGCCTTGCTCTGCCATGTTATCCAGCAAGTCGCCATACTTTTTGTATACATCTAAGTATCTTCCGTTTTCAAGAACATACAACAAAGCACACAAACACAGGCCAATAAGTTAGATAGTCAAGGGGACCACTGACATAGATAACAGCATTTAAAACAAGAACTCAAACCAAGAAGGAGCAATGAAAACATAACTGGAGATTCAGGATTTTAGCTTCTGATACCAATTTTGTGACTTCCTTGCTGCACAAATTTAGAGAAAATATTTAACTGTGTGTTTTGTTTTAAGACCAGTGTTGTATTTTGGTTTTAAGGGGCTATAATAAACTACATTTTATAAACATTATGATAAACTTTGACTATAGTAAAATATGTAGAACAATTAATACTATGCTGAGTTAGAATAAATTTAAGAGCTCAAGCCAGGAAAGGAAGGGCTTTCTTCTCTCCCTACAGTCCTACAGTGGCAAACAGACCCATGGAACCTCCAACCAAAATGAGAAATATATTTTGTCAAAAATTATTGGCAAATTTGTGCCTTCCTTCTAACCCTAAAATTCTGTGCCTAGTTTTAAGATGAAAATTTGGAATCAAGTAATCTATGGCATATGAAAATAGGTTCCTCTGTTTTCAGGTCACATATAGGAATGGTTGGATAATTTTCTCCCAGTTGGAGGATACATCTAGGATGGATTGACTTAAAATAGGTTTGCATTAACATGGGCGGTACTGAGTAAGTGTACAGAGTGACTTGGTGGAACCCCAAGGTACACTTCCAAGAGACAGGCCAACCCACAGACACTCTGAGACTGAGGAGAAGCCACTGGTGTTTCTCTCAGTCTAGAAAGAAGCAAATGTATAAGACCCATGTCTTACACAGGGAAGCTCCCAAATAAAATGTACAGAAGGGGGGCTTCCATGAGACTCATTTTTATACAGATGAAATGATGTTCTCAAACAGAAGTGATTTTGCCCTGCAGGAGGGCTTTGGCCATATCCAGAAACACTTTCAGTCGTCACAGTGGGGTGGTTCCTTCTGGCATTTCCATGGGGACAGCTGGGGATTCTGTTATACATCCCACCATACACAGGGCAGTCCTGGCCCCACAACATAGAATTCTTTCCACTGAAGATGTGACAATACATTTGCATCCAATTCATATGGTAGCAAACTGTGAGTGATCAGTAGTTTAGGGTGTGACTTCCAACCTGAAGATGCGTTTAGGGGAAGCAGTCAGTGTTGAAAGGTGCCTTAAACTGATGTGAGATATTGCCTGAGACCACTTGTGGATTTCTCTCTGTGTGGTGGTGCACACCTGCAATCCCGTTACTTGGGAGGCTGAGGCAAGAAGGCCATGATTCTGGGGTCAGGTTGAGCTACATAGTGAGAACCTGACTCAAAAACAAACAAACAAAATACCTGAAATACATTTACAGATTTCACAACAGAAACATGAGTTTGTTGCCTCAGATCTTGGGAAATATTATATTTCTAAATTCCAGAAACATCGACCTATATCTGGCCCTGTGGCCTTCTGAGGACAGAGCAGGATCTGTGCCTGAATTTGAGTTCTGGCTTCCCTTTCCTACTACACTCTTCTGTTCATAAAGAGGATCAAGTCAGACGCAGGTGAGCACTGGCTATTGCTGTTACATGTGTGTCTCAGGTGTATGGGGACAAGGGTTCCTTGAAGATAGCCAAGAGCCAATGCTAAACACTTTATAGCCAACTCAATTATAAAACCAGGACAAAATGAACTTACTTGTGAGGTCCAACTTGATTTTTCTTAAACACCTCAAAAGTCTGATTCACAAAATCGGAAACAAGGTTCTCTTCAGGATCAACAGTTCCAAGGATCAGGCTATAGCCTTTCAGCTCTGGGAAGAGGATGGACTCCACCTGAGGAGCACATGTCAGTCACTCTGGGGCGTTGTCACACAGTTGCACAGATGCAAGAAAGCACAGGCATCAGACTCAGGCCCTTGCAGTGGCCTCACTTTCAGGGATGTGAACACTTGTGCTTTTACTTTGCCTCCTCTTGGCTTGTGCTAGAAACACCCTGCCATCCTCTCTACCTCCTCCTTGCCCCTTTCTCCCCTCCCCCCCCCCCCACTTCTGGGTTGTTCTTTCAACCTCTGCTTCTTTCAAGTGTCACGATCTAAAAGAACCCTGGGCCCCCAAGGAGTGTAGATTTCTGTGTTTAGTGTTCATGATTTGATCTTCTGCTTGGCATTCAGCATTCTTGCAATTAAATGACTATGTAATGAGCAGTTCTAGGTGAGTATATATACCATAAGGGAATGATCATGTGTAAATGTTTATGTGTGTTCATGTGTATGCTATTATGTACTCATGAGTGCATGTGTGTGTGTGTGTGTGTGTGTGTGTGTGTGTGTGTGTGTGTGTGTGTGTCCCCTTTCCCATTATATCCAACTCCATTGCATTTTTCCGAGTGTGGTGCATGCCTGTGTGTGTGGAGGCCAGTGGTTGAAATTATGAGCATTCCTCGTTATTCTCCATCTTCCTTTTTGAGACAAGGTCCCTCACTGAATCTAGAGCTTAGTGATTCTTCCAGTCCAGATGGCCAGCAAGTCCCAGTCCTGTCTCATCTATCCAGTACCAGGATTGTAGGCACCTGGCATCGCACCTGCCTGCACATGGCTGCCAGTGGTTGCATTTAGGTCCTGAGGCTTGTTTGAGAAACACCTTACTGAGAAAGCTACCTCCTCAACATTAAACTCACCTTCAAGTATGTGTGTGTGTGTGGTTTTGTGTGTGTGTGTGTATGTGGTTGTGTGTGTGTGTGGTTGTGTGTGTGTGTGTATGAGAGAGAGAGATAGAGAGAGAGAGAGAGAGAGAGAAAGAGAGAGAGAGAGAGAGAGAGAGAGAGAGAGAGAGAAAGAGAGAGAGAGAGATCGCATAGGTTTCTTCCCTAGACATGGGCCCTCTTGTCACACTGGCCACCCAAAGGCAATTGGAAAGATGTTAGGTCATGTGGACATCTTGCCTAGTAGACAAAGCTTATTTGTAATTCCACCCTGGAAAGAAAATGGAAGAGCTTGAGCCAGGAACTGAGGGGGCCTCTTCTCTCCCTACAACCGTACAGTGGCAAACAAACCCATGGAACCTCAAAACAAAACGAGAAATATATTTTGCAAAAATTATTGGCAATTTTGTGCCACTTCATCTGCAATGAATTTTTAACCCATGTTGGATACCTTGGGAATGATCTGTAACTTCTGAGGCAGAAAATTAGGAGGGACATAGGAGAGACCTAGAAAATCATTCTGAGAACAAGGAGGTGAATTGAGGATGGATCCCAAAGTGAAACTGCCTAACTGAATACCACATGGACTGTGATTGTGCAACTAGCCACTTGATTTTTCAGTAAGAAACACATATAAATGACTAATTAGACAAATACTATACCTTGGGGATCCCATCAGAATTCTTAATAATTTCCAAGAAGGAATTCTTTATTAATTCCCAGCAGTCATCAAAAGTTGGGTTGAAGACAATAATGGGTTCATCCACTTCAAGATTAATTGTGATTAGTTGAGGTATAAAGAACTCCATCTCCTGGTAAGGCTCCTTAAAATCGTTTCCATCCTTTAGAAGACACAAGATATATCAGGGTACCGTTCTCCATCCACAGTGCTCACTGAGCACCAAGACAGGATGTCAGCATGTCGGGATCTTATGTCTTCTCTAGTCCCCAAGGCCTTTCCACAGGACAGCTTAGTCAGCACCTCCTGTACTCTTAGTTTCCAAATCCTTCCTGTCCTTCAAAATGAACCCCATCTTTCAGAAGTCTCCGTGATTCCTTCACTTGTGAATTTCCATATTTCTACTTCTTTCAACTTATTTTATCTTTCTCTTAGAACTTGCACTCTTCGCTTCCCTTGTCTGCTCTAAACTTGAGGGCAGGATCTATGTTTTATGTCTGTTTCAAAAATATCTAAAACAGTCATTAATACCTAGTAGGTGTTTAATAAAAACACATCGACTAAATCCAAAAGAATGAAAAGAATGAATAGTTGTCTGTGCACTGTAAATAGCAACGTCCTTGAGCACATGGTGCATTTCAGTCAAAATGTCAACTTCCCCACCATGGAAAGATTGATGAGGAGATACCCATGAGCCTTTGTGAAACCAAGCACAACAAGATCCCTTCCATACACTACAGTGCTTGGTGCGGTCCTCATAGGGCAGCTGTAAAGACTTGTCTAAGTAGTTGCCTTGAGAGCTTTTTAGAGCATCTAAGGAAAGATTGGAAGTGTATTAAACACTTACAAATTTCTGATTTTTTTCCAAGTAAATATGTTATTTCTCTCTGTGAGAAATTTTGGAGATTTCATCCCACACATAGGATGGAGTAAACACTTTTATATTTTGTTTTGCTTTTTTCCCTGTCTGCCTCACAAAGTAGATGCACACCATGGTTGCTATGGGGTGGTCCTCTCAGAGTATCATTGCAGCCCAAATTAAGCAGCACTGGCTTTTATGTCTTGAGCAACTAACAGAGGTCTACTTCTCTGTGCCTCTACTTCCTGAGTTCCAGGATAAAAGGCACAAGCCACTGCTTTTACTTTATTCGGGAAAACACTTAGAATTTTATCTTTTTATAATCAGGGAATTTAAAAATGTTCACTATACTTTTAAAGGTGAAATACGTATACAGCAAGAGATTTCAAACATTCTCCCTTGATCCTTATGCTGCCTAAATCCAGGGAAGCATTATAATGCTTTGAAAACCAGGGCTTTGTGCATTACACTTTTATCTCTTCTTTACTGAAGCAGTTTTACAAAGCAGTTAACTAGACCCAACTAAGCCTTTCCTTCTTGGAGGTTCCCTCTCACAGACCAAAGAACAAACCATGACCAGCTACAAAATGTGCTCAACATCTCCTAATTGTTAAGACAAAGGTGGAGAGCAAATGGCTTCAACTCCATTTTTGCACTAGAGAAGAAAATAAGTAGCCTTTCCCTGCACTAAGAGACATGCATATTCCATCTTGTGTAATCATTCTTTAATTTTCTTAAGAAAATTTCCAGAGGAGATTTTTTTTTAAGTCAACTTAGTAGTGGGTAATGGAATGAGAAAAGTTTGGTGTGCATTTAAAAAAGATCAGGTAATAGTCAGTAATGTGTGCTCAATTCAGCCTGTCACCTTCTGGCCTGGCTCCCTGCTGAGGACATACATGAACTCTAACCATGCTGTCCTCCCTCAGGAGGCTGGGTATGGACTCCTCTACATACCTTGTGTATCATGAAGAAGGCAACGAGGTCCTGGAGGGACTTAGTGACCATCTCTCTGAGCTGGAGTGACATGAAGGAGGCAACAGAAGCAAAATATTCCTCGATGATTCGAGAGGAATCGTAGTCGCTCTTGGGAGCGAAGTGGACCCAGTGCTCCTTCAGTGATATGAAAAGCTGGGCACAGGTGGGGATCCACCTACAGAGACAGGAGAACAGCCAAGTAAGCGCCTTTCTGAGCTCTCTGAACCTAGGAGGTTTCTAGAGCATACGTGGGTGTGACTGCTTCCAGGGAGAATTAACTGAAGGGGAAGGATGTAGGCAACACAGCCCCACAGGCTGAACTAAGCAGCTCAGCTAACTGAGCAAGAGGAAGCCTCCAGCACACTCTCCCTCTCTGCTTCCTGGCCACTGTTTTGTGGGCTGTATGGCTCTCACAGACCCAACCCATCATGATGGACAGCAACCTCTGAGAGAGAGCAGGAGCTAAAGTCTTTTCTTTCCAAAGGTGATTTTCTCTGGTATTTGTTACAGCGAAAGACAGCCTAAATTGACTTGGTAATTTCTATGGCTCAGGATATAGTCCTGTATGCATTTGCTAAAGGAAAAGAAGTTGCTCAATGTCTGAAAAGTCCCTAACTTTAGACCTTGAGGCTATTTCATTTTGGGTCGTCTCAGTACAAGTCATTTCACTGCGTTTGTCTCATAGCACCAAGACTGAAGGGATCACAAGGAAGAAACAAATGAGAGTGGTGTCTCGACAAAGCATGGTTCTGAAAAGGCAGAGGGAATGTGGGAGTGAGGGGTAGAGAGGGCAGAGGGATATGGAGTTGCTAAAGGGTAGGTACGTGACAGGGACAGGACAAGAAGGTATCATAGGAAGTCAATAAGCCTCATGTCATTCCGGGAGGGGGGGGCGGGAATCAGCTCTCAGTCTGGGGAGGTTTCAATGTCCACAACACTGGATGGTAGACCAGTTCTGCGGGAGATACTGACTTGTTGAGAAGAATCTGACGCGCTTCCAGGCAGTGCTTCTTTATCACCTCCTGGTACTCATTAGGCAGCAGGGGCAGCTTTCCAGCCAGTAAGTCCGCTGTTCGAACAAATCTGAGGTCTTTAAATCTGCCAAAAGGGAGAAAGCAACGCCATGGTGAAAGCCTAATCCATCCTGTGGGGCAAGTTCAAAGGACGCTTGTTCTCACATTTTGAATTTTTAAGCTAGAATAGCACCTCTTGAAACTAGGGATGCTGGGCAGTTTCAAGGAGTTTAGAGGATGGCTGGGGTGGGTAGAGAACAGCAGAAATTAATGAAAAGCCCCCCCATCCCTCCATTATTTTTGCCCTCCAAAATAAAACATTGGCATTGGTTAACCAAGAGCACAGCTGTCCAGTGTCACTGCATGGGACAATGACAGAGGGTACCATTCACAGTTTGTTCTGTGTGAATGGTGTGCCCTGGGGTTGAGGAACATGTGGGAAGAAACAGAACCTCCATGTTTATAGATCACTTCTGATTCTTCTCTGGTACAGCCTCGGAGGCAGTTAAACCTAAAGCTTCATTCACAGTGGCTTTGATGAAATGCTCTGGAACTCTCTTTTTCCTCTCTTCCCTCTTCTCCTCTCCTTCTCCCCCTCTCTATATATCCTTCATACACACAGTGTGTGTGTGTGTGTGTGTGTGTGTGTGTGTGTGTGTGTGTGTGTGTGTGTGTGTGTAAACCAAAGGTCAATCTTGGCTGTCTTTCCATGGATAGTATCTTGCTTTTTTAAAGACAGGGTCTTTTATTGGCCTGGAACTTACCAAATAGGCTAGATTGGCTGCCAGCAAGCATCAGGGGGCTTCCTGTCTCTACCTCCCTATTCCTAGCATTACAAGCATGTGCCTTCATCCTGGCTTTTTACATAGGAGCTGGGTGTGTACTTTGCTGACTAAGCCATCTTTCCAGCCTGGCTGCCTAGGATTTCTGATGAGTTAGGTTGTACTTTGCTTTCGACCCATACTGCTCACCCCATGGGCAGGTTCACCATGCGCCCCTTCCATGTCTGTACTTCCACCATGCAGATACTCTGAATATTTGCTGAATGAATGGATGACTCCTCATCCTTACTACATTGCTCCTTTCTCCCCTCCCATTTCACTGGATCCATGGATGCTCTGTCACTTGTCACACCCCACAAGGTCCATTATTTCTCTTTCCAGCATCCATCATTCCATAAATTGATCTTTTAAGTCGTGATTGTCTGTTACTATTCAACCCACATCTTTCCCCATCACACCCCAGTACTTGCCTCTCAAGGTCATCATCTTGTCTTAATGATTCATCAGACACTTCCTTCTAAAATGTCACTGCCTATGGTCCCTTAGGTTGAGGTAGTGCATTTAGCCTTCACTGTGTGCAAAGGAATGCAAAGCACTTCTAGGGAAGGGTGGAACCCAAGGACCTCACTCTCCATACAGAGACCCAACACTGGCAGGGCTTGAGTCTCCACACCGCTCATCTTTAATTGATCCCATCAAACTGCTCTCATTGGTGGGACTGGATTCTCTACATTTCCCTCAGACCAATCTCATACAGTCCCCAAATCCACAAACTTTACCAATCATGACGACATCTTAGGCTAGTTTTCTCCTCTTAGAAGTTCTAAAGTTGAATTACCACTGTGTAATTTCCTTAACACATTTTTTCCCTTGTTGACTTTGTGCTCCTGATGTTTCTAATGAGCTGAAATGACTCATTAGCCTGACCTTTCAGTGACCTTTCCCATCGGATGTGTACCCTTTCTTGAGGAGCCCCTTATAAAAAAATCACATTCTCTCCCCTCCCCCAGAATAACTAAGAGAATGGATAAACAAAATATAGTATAGCCGAAGTACAGATTATTATTCTGTTATAAAAAGAAATGCTGTTATTGACATTTGCCTCTCTCTGAGTAGATGTTGAGAACAGTGCATTTAATTTAGAAACCAGACACAAAAGACCATACATTATATGATTCAGTGTCTATCACACACCCAGAATCTGCAGATCTACCAAGACAAAGACGATTAGTGGTTGCAGGGGCAGGGGGTGACAGAAGGGGTGGATTGGGTGTGAATGACAAAAATATCCTTTAATTAGGTAGTGGTAAGGGTGGCACAAGCTTGTGAAGAACCTAAAAACTACTACCGGTGCACTTTAAAGGAGTAAGTGTGATTTGAATGAGAACGTCCTCTGAAGGTTCATGTAGTTGAACCCTTGCTCTCTACTTGCTGGCAGTGTTTGGGGATGACACGGAATACTGAGGCGGCGCGGCACTGTTGGAGGAAATATGTCACTGTGCTGGATAGTTTTATGTCAACTTAGCATAAGGTAAAGTCGTCTGAGAGGAGGGAGCCTCAATTAAGATGATCTTCCATAAGATCCAGCTGTAGGGCATTTTCTTAATTAGTTATTGCTACGGGAAGGCCCAGGCCATTGTGGGTGGTGCCATCTCTGGGATAGTGGTCCAGGTTCTACAAGAAAGCAGGCTGACACAACCATGGGGAACAAGCCAGTAAGCAGCACCCTCCATGGCCTCTGTCTAAGCTCCTGTCTCCAGGATCCTGTCCCATTTGAGTTCCTGTGCTGACTTCCTTCCAGGATGAACAGTGATGTGGAGGTGTAAGCGGAATAAACCCTTTTTTCCCCATGTTGCTTTGGTTCACAGGGTTTCATCTCAGCAATAGAAACCCTAAGTAAGACAGTCACTGGGGACAGGCGTTGGCGGTTTCTAGCCTTACCCGACTCACTCTTCCCTCTGTTCCCTGTGTGTGGGTGAAATGTGATCCTGATCCGGCTGCCATGCTTTCCTTGATTGCTGCCTGGTCTTCACTGCCATGATAAACCCCATCACCCTGGAACCACAAGCCCAGATACATTCTTTCTTCCTTGAGTTGCTTTTAGTCTCGGTATCTATCACAGCAGCAGAACCGTACCTAATACAGTGAGTTTTCCATTTGGTCTTTCATATCTGTGGGTACTGCATGCATTGATTCAACCAACAGTGTGTGAGAAATATTCTGGGGGAAAAACTGCTTTTGTACTGAACAGGTACAGACTTTATTCTTGAAATTATTTCTTAAACAGTCCCTGGTAACAATTGCTTACATCGTACTTCCATTGTGCTAGACGGTATGATTGCTATGATTGATTTTTAGTACCTGGGAAAGTATTTGACTTTATGAAAATATCAGAGTGTTTTTATATAAGGGGCTTGAGAATTAATGGACCATAATATCCAGAGCCCTAGAAACAATCTCTGTATACAAGAGTCAACTGTGTATCTCAAGTTTTGAAATTTGAAAGGAAAAAAAAGGGTCTCTCTCCATCTCATCTGGATTCCTAAAATTCTTGGAGTGAATATAATTATTGATAAATCCAGCTGGCAGATCATAGCTTGCCAACTGAACTCCACTAAGGAAAAACAAGAAAAAAGGGGGAAAAAAAAAAAAAAGGAAAGGAGAGGCAGATAAGCAAGCAAAAGAACTGTTCTTTGGGGTGACAAGTGCTACAATGAGGTAATGAATCAACTCCTCTTGGGTACTTCAGTTTTATCAGGTGCTAAGTACTTGCATATGCTGAGTTACCTCCTCCTCTTAATATCCCTATGAAGTAGGAATTCTTATTTCAAACTTTGAGACCAAGGAAGCAAGGGCCAAAGATGGGAGGTAGCACACCCATCTGCCTACAAAGCAGAGCTAAGATTTGAACTGAATGGTTCAAAGTGTATGCTCTTACCCACCATGCTCCAGGGCGTACAGGCAGGGAGAATGTATGTTGGGAATGCAAAGGGATTCTTATACCTGCAGATGGGCTCTCACATTTTCTGTCTAGGGTCTTGGTTGGACCAACTCTGCTACAGAGCAAGAGCGGCTCTCGCTGTGCCATACTGAAGCGGTTCACTTACATGCTGAACAATAAAGAAAGGAAAGCAAAGGGCCAGGGGCCATGCCTTACTCTGAAAACCACAGTTCTTTGAGGTTGTACATCATGGGGTTCACCGTGTGCAAATGTTCCTCATTCCACTTCTTGGCGCTCAGGTAGGCGTTGTGCCAGGGCACAGGGGCCCGGATCACTCTGTGAGGAAACAGGCGAGGGATGCTCTCGATGAACAGCCTTCCCTTCTCCATTGGGTCCATGAGGATGTAATCCACTAGAATGAAGAAAGAGAATATCCTATCAGGCACCATCTTTAAACACCTTGTGCTCCTAGCTTTGAACACTCAAAATGGAAATGAGTCTCTGCCCATTTATAGCCGGAAACGCCTCCTCATTGGCCAGGTCTGGGGCACTCCATTAGGTGTCACTAAATTGGGGAAGTATATTCTGTTGGCATATGTTTTTTTCTTTCTGAAGAGACTTCACTGGAAGGAGTGTGACCTCACAGTGTAGAGTAATAGATTCTGAGGATGAGTCCTACTTTTCTTGTGACAGTGCATTAGTGTTTGCTGGTACTCCATTAGTGACTAATTGACTTCTCTAGCTAAGATAATTTACACACAAATATAAATCAATACAGTAAGCAGTACCAGATACTTATAAATGGAAATTCAGACATTAGATGCATTTTGATAGGGAAGAAAGATTGATGAAATCTTTGCTGGGTCACAATTACGTTGCACCGTGAATAATGAATATAAGTTTATTAAAGGAAGAGTGCTGGCGTTAGGGGGATGTTATGTAGAGAGGTAACATGTCAGTCTGCTCAAGGAGCTGGGAGCTATGCTTTGGCAGGAACATCAGGTACAAGTGGTGATGCTGATGGTTGATGGCTGGAGAAGCAAGTTGGAGTTAGAAGCAAAAGGCCTTATATGCTTATTCCTAGAAATGTGTTCTGTGGAACAACAGACAACCATTGCACTGACTTGTTAGACAGTTAAGGAAACAGAAATAGCTAGACATTTTGCTAAGGGTGTAATAATGATGCATAAAAAATAACAGCCCACCCTCCCCCTTCTCTCGCATATCCCCTGTCATTAAATGTTCCCCAATGTGACCTGTTATATGTACAAGGTACCAGGCTCAGGATGGAGAGGAGCAAGAAGAAGTGATACGCACATCAATATCCAAAAGTTAATGGTCTAAAAAGAAGCCCAAAGCTTCAGATATGAAAGGATAACAGCAGAGAAGCAAGGGCAGAGCAGGACGTGTAAAGCAGGATGAGCTGAAAGCAGAGGTGCCAGGAAGGCAGAGATGAAGGGACAGTGGAGGGGAATCGACAAAAACAGGAGAAGGGGCAGCTCTTTAGCTACATTTTGAAGTTTGGGTACCTACAGTGTAATGTCTGTGTCTATCATATCCAAGTCCCATGAAGCTTGTCAGTCATGAATCTTGGGCTTTACCCCATATGTACAGTGACTAAATCAGAGCCTGCTTTTTCAC
Source organism: Acomys russatus (assembly GCF_903995435.1). Lineage (NCBI taxonomy): Eukaryota > Metazoa > Chordata > Mammalia > Rodentia > Muridae > Acomys > Acomys russatus. Next base: position 632,873 of record NC_067141.1, read on the forward strand.
AAGACCTCCAAGCCACAAGCATGCCTATTTGAAGACGGTTAGTTCAAAGGTAAACAATAGAGATGGTGCCTAGGATGGGGAGACATTCGCATTAAAAAGATCACATGATATTTTGGGGTGAGTTCAGTAGAATCAGGGTGGGTATTGATAAATTGGCCATGTGATGGTTGATTTTGATTGTCAGCTTGATTGGACTGAATGATTCCTGGAAGATTAGTATGGTACGCTCCTGGGCGTGTCTGTGAGGATGTTTCCAGAGGTGACTGGCATGTGAGCCAGTAGCTGAGAAAGGAAGACCTGCCTTGGATGCAGATAGAGACCATTTAATAGGATGGAAGCCTCGATAGAACAAAGTCCAAAGGAAGAAGCCCGTTAGCACACACATGCTTTCTCCTCTCTCTGCTCTCTGCATGGGATGAGGTGAGCAGCTCTGTGGCACCACATGCCCCTGCCGTGTGATAGTCTGCTCTATCACAGAATATAGCAATAGGGGCCACTGATCGTGTCCCCAACCTCTGAAACCATGAGACAAAGTGAACCATTCCTGCTTTGAACGGATTTTTCTGGCTCATCACGGCAACAACAAAGCGGACTGACACACCGACGAAATAAATTGCCCTCCATATAGGAGCCCCTGGCCTGCTTAAGCCCCACCTTACCGATGCTTTTCATGAGGCTAAAGTAATAGTCACTTTCCTTCTCAGACCTAAGCTTGACTTGAAGGGGTTCAAGGGCTGGAGTTGTCAGCAGGACCTTGGGAATCAGCTTGTAAATTCGCATCATCACCTCCTCGTCCTCGGGGGCAATCATGTCTTTGCGGATGCCGTTGGTCAAATAGTAGTAATATCTCTTCCATAAACAAAGAAAAAAAATGGGAAAATGGTTGTGACTGAGCAGCTGTGCCCACTTGCTCCACCCACTAGCCAAGCAGCCATGGGTCCCATTCACACAGCAGCTATGCATGCCTTTTACACTTGAGGCCGGTCACTTCACACGCATTGCAAGGGACCAGGTCATGCATGGGCAGGGTCTTCTCACTGAAGAAGAGGAGAACTGATCAGCTCTGAGTATTTTAATTTTCCTTAGAGAATATGGAGCTCTACCTCAGGAGAAATTGCCCCCATTTTCAAAACACATCCGTATCTGTTCTGCTTAAGTTGGAGCCATCACCAGAAAAAATACAGAACACAGTTGGCTTGCTCACACAAAAGATCATCTTCATTGTTTATCTGAAATTCAGATTTAGCTGAGTGCTCTGTCTTGTCCTGCAAAAATCTGGCCACCCATCATGGGCTGCTACTTCGCAAACTATATGCTAGGGACTCAAACGTACCAGTTTCTAGCCAGTCGCGGTGGCACACACCTGTAATCCCAGCCTTCGGGGAGGCAGAGGCAGGAGAATCTCTGTGAGTTCTAGGCTGGCCTGGTCTACAGAGTGAGTCCAGGACAGCCAAGGCTACACAGAGAAACCCTGTCTCAAAAAAAAAAAAAAAAAAAAAAAAAAAAAAGAAAAAAAAAGAAAAGAAAAGAAAAGGACAACAAAATAACAAAGAGCATCAGTTTCTATGATCTGCACCTCCACATGCCTCTCCCCATCAAATAGAGAAAACAAACATACACACATCCAAATCCTCATTTAGTGGTCTGTGGTGGAGTTTGGGGTTCACTATACTTTTAACACTTCCCAGGTGACTCTGCCATTCACTGCTTAGAATCACTCAGATGCCAAGATACTATTTATCAAGCTGAGGGCGAGGAGGGAGGGGCAAAATAGGAAAGTACCTCCAGGTCTAACTCAGTTGGTTTTTTCTCTTTACTTTCTATTTCCATCTCCTGTTGCAGCATCACATCCATCTGCTGCTCTGGACTCATGGGTCTGCTTCCTGGGTGGGCCAGCCATGAGTCCTCGTCATCCTTCATGGGCAAGGAGGAGGAGTGTTTGCAGGCCAACGGCATCCTAGAAAGTTGATACAGCTTAGCTCTTAGGGCTCCCACGGAGGCTCTGTATTTTGTCAGCTCTACGTTTTCGATCTGAGGATTGCAAGGGAAGCTCTTCTCCTTTTGTGCCACCTAGTGACACCTAACATACACACTTCAGATGGCCGAGATGTGTAACAACGCACATGCCGTAAATACCGGCTTTACTCAGTCCATTAACTTAGTTTTATAGAGGACCTTGAAAGATTGGTGGGGGAAATAAACTACTAGGGATGTGCCAATGCTTGAAGCCAAGAAGACGGAGACTATGCCTTGAATGAGACCAGACAGCATCTTGCTTTAGTCCAATCTCCTCTATTCTATGACACCTACAGTGACACCTTACCCGGTGGCATCCTCCTTGACTTTGAAGGAGAACTTCATTTTCTTCTTGGAGGGCTCTGACGAGGCTTTAGGTCCTGTGAGAGTAAAGAAAGGGTGGGCAGCTGTGAGCCATTCTCTATCTGCAGGCATGTGACCGTTGGGGATGGTCTTGGAGAACAAGGGGAGGGGACATGGTAGAGTATGGTGAGGTAGAAATGTGGGCTCCGGTTATCTGTGTAGCTCTAAAGAAGTCACTTAATTACTCCTGGTATCAGCTTCCCAGTTCTAAAACAGGGATGTGAGTGTGGCTTTCTTTCACCCAAACATTTAACAACCACTAACAATTTTCTCCTCGATTCACAGCCCAACACTGTATGTTCTATTTTCTAAGCATCAGTCATATTATTATTTAATATTTGTCATAAAGTAGACTCAGGCTTTTATACTCAGTGGATTTTTTAAAAGGAAATTTATATGACATTCACAAATTTAAAAAACAGTATAATCTATAATGAGTATATTTTAGCTGCAAATTCATTTGCAACAAATAGAAGATAACTACAGATAAATTCAGTATTTGGTAAAAAAACAATTTTAGTAAATTTTAGCTAGAGGCCATGGCTTGCTAAAGGCATTAGCCTGAGGAAATTAAATATAGCATAGCAATGTTAAGGACATGCTCATACTAAAATGACACTGTTAGAGAATTGGGAATTAGATTCCCTTACAAAAAAGAGCTCTCCAAGAGGTCCTAAGATTTCTTCCAACATAAAAATCTGCTGTGAGAACATAGCCACCTCTGTATAGAGCTGGAAACAGTGATCCTGAGTGAGGTAGCCCAGACACAAGCAGATAAACATTGCATTCTTTCTTTTATATGTGTATATTAGCTCTGAAGTTCCAATACTTGTGTTTATATCCAAATAACCACAGAGGTTAGGTAGCTAGTAGGACACAGAAGGAGCAGGGCATCTTTCAAGAAAGAAGAAGAAGACAGTGCTATAAAGAGATGAATAGGAAGCTAGAATAGAAGGAGTAAATCAGGAATGGGATGGGAAGGCATGGTAAAGGAGGGAATGTGGGTGGGGACAACACTAATGGACCTTTGAAAGGCTACATGGAAACTGACTACTGTAGGAGCTTCCTAAATTAGCTATGAAATACGTTTAAAAGGAGTCACCTTATAATGAGGAGACAACGCTCCAACTAGACCTCCTCAGTCACAAATAAAACTTACGATGCTAGGAATGGATTGTACCTTGTTGGGTTTTCAACCAAAGGAGTCCTATAGACCACTCCTCCAGATAGTGCAGGCTATTGCCAAAGCTACCAGTTATTCTCCACAACCCAAAGGTAAAGCCTCATTGCTGAGGACGCCACTTACTTATGTCACCAAATATGGAGAAATGAAGCTGTTGACCAATGAGAAGATTAGCCCCTACTGACTCGTGTTCATGGTGCTGCATGCCACTGAAGGAGAAAATAATGTCATCTAGCTATAAACTTTGTGGCATTCAACAGAAACCCGCCAGCAAGACATGCTGGTGTAATGATGGCACAAATGTTACAGGAATAACCAACCACTTTTTTGTCTGTTTTGTTTTGGTTTTGTTTGTTTGTTTGTTTGTTTTGCTTTTTGAGACAGGGTTTCTCTGTGTAGCTTTGGTGGACCTGGACTCACTTTGTAGACAAGGCTGGCCTCGAATTCCCACTGATTGATCAGCCCGCCTCTGCCTCTGCCTCCCTGAGTGCTTGGATTAAAGGCATGCACCAGTACACATAGCTTAACCAACCACCTCTTAAAAATGGACTTAAGGTCCACTCCGTGAGATGGAACCCTTACCTGACACTGCTACTGTGGCCAAGAACCCAAGACTAGCTAGGTCATGGGCCTTAGGGGGAAACCTACTATTATTGTGCTAAAGGAACATAGCAATAAAAAGACTTCTAATGACATACTGCTATGCCCATAGATGAGGGCCTTTCTCAACCCTCATCAGATAAGCTTCTTCTTGCACTAGGTGGCAATTAATACAGAGACTCACATCTGGACAATGTAAGAAGAGTGAGAAACTTTAGAACACTCGGTCCTAAATGGGTTGTTTTAATCAGACCCCTATCCTCAGGGATCAGGGATCTAGGTTAAAGAGGAGCCTGAAAGATTATAAGAGCCAGAAGTGATGGATGACACACCAAGAAATAGCATCTTCCAGACACAAGACTGATGTACATATAAACTCATGGGGTCTGTGACAGCACACACAAGACCTATATATAGGTTTAAGCCAGAAAAATCCCAGCACTAAGAAGGGGAAGTGGAACCAGGGTCCCACTCTATCAAGAATCCATTTGCAATCGATAGTTGCTAGGAAAGGGAAAACTGGTTTTCTACAATGGAGTGTTACTGGGTATATAAACCACACTCCAAACTCTATGCCCAGGAGTAGCTAGCCAACACAAAACAGACTCCATGATTTTTATTTTTTTTTATTTTTGCTGTTGTTGTTGTATGTGCACACTGTGTGTGCTTTTTGTTTTATTGTTTCTGTTTTATTTTTTTCTTTGTTTTTGTTTTTTTGATAGAAAGAGAACAAAGAGTTGGATGGGTAGGAAGGTAGAAAGGATCTGGAAGGTGTTGGAGGATGGCACATGATCGAAATGTATTTTAAAAGTTTAATAAAAGGACAGGAGGGATGACACAGAGGTTAAGAGCACTGACTGCTCTTCCAGAGTTCAATTCCCAGCAACCACATGGTGGCTCACAACCATCTGATAATGTGATAATATGCCCTCTTCTGGCCTGAGGGTGTACATGCAGGCAGAGCATTGTATACATAATATTAAAAAAAAAAAAAAAAAAAAAAGAATACAGCGATTTTTAAAACCAGAACGAACCCTCTTCAAATACTAATTTGTTGGTTGTTTTTTTTTCTTTTTCTTTTTTTCCTTTCTTTCTTTCTTTTCTTTTCTTTTCTTTCTTTTTTTTTTTTTAACTTAGATTTTCCAATTTCCAGACTGTGTTGTTTGTAAGTTACCCAGACTGCGTATTTTGTTATGGAAACTCAAACAGACATAAACATGAATCATGGTATTAGCAATTAGAACATCAAGCTCAAGTTTCAGGGTGTGACCTCATACACTGGGCATTTAATGTTTGCTCTGTATCCTTGCAGCATGAATGTGCAAAGATAACATCTTAGAGATACACATGTGCATTCCATCAACAGGCAATGCTGATGAGGACTACTTCAAGCATCCCTGCAGATGATATTCACAGGGCTAGGACCATAAAAGTGGAATAAGAAATTAGGAAAAATCACGATAGAACCTATTAGAAATCTGAAAATAGAAAGACGTTGCTATCCCTGCTGGTTGGTATTAGCAGTCAACTTGACATGACAGAGAATCACCTGGGAGGACTTATCTAATATCAGGCTGGCCTGTGGACTTGTCTGTGGGGGATGGTCTTGATTGTTAACTAGGGTAGGAAGACCATCCCTGAAGGTAGACGGGATAGATCCTGACCTGTATAAGAGTAGAGAAAGCTGAGTGTGTAGCAGGCAATGGTCCATGGTTATTCTCTCTTTGTTCTGACTGTGAATGTGATGCTCTTAGTTGCTGCCTTGACTTCCCAACCACAATGGTCTGTAATCCGGATTATAAGCCAAATAAGCCTTTTCCTACCTTAAGTTCTTTTGTTCAGGGTGCTTTATCACAGCAACGAAAATAAGACTAGGACATGCACAAACACCAACCAACAAAACAAGCAAAAACAAAGTACTTTTTAGATATTATGTAGTCAGTATTGAGTAGAGTCGAAAAGAAAATTAGTGAGTTGGAAGATAACAGCTGAGAAATTCACTTATATCACAGAGGGGAAAACAGAAAATAAGAAAGGATTTAAGACAGACTGAGCAACTCCAGAGTGCTTCTAACAAAAATTACAAAAGGGTTCTGTAAGCAAATATATGTATATTTGGTGGGATAAAATAAGTTAATGTTCATAAGACACTGTGGTAAACGGTTTCCAAAATGTATACCTATCATGGTCCCCACTCCCTGATATGACTTTCACATGAGCTGGACCTGGTGATTCATTTTTAACAGACAGACTATGGTAAAAATGATAAGACACCAGTTGAAGGTTAATTTTCAAAATATTTTGTGGTTTCTGATGTGTGGGCTCTGTCTTGCTCCATCTTTCATTGATTCTCATGAAGTCAGAAGCCATGGTATAAGCTATCCTATGCAGAGGCCATGTGGCAAGGCACTGATACTGATGACCAACAGCCAGGAAGAGCTCAAGAGTGTGCACAAGCCTCGAAGAGAATCCTTTCTGTTTATTTGGATGGCTGTATTAGTTGCCACCTTGGTTGCATGATTGTGAGAAATCTTGAGCTTGAACTACCCAATTAAACCAATTACAGAGATCTGACCTGTAGAAACAGGGAGATGATGAACAGCATTTGCTTTAAATCATGGCATTTTGGGTTAATCTGTGATGTAGCCATCAGTAGTGTAAGTACACTAAACAGTGCTGCACACCTTAGCCATTATAGCAACTTCTACTTCATAGTGGTTAAAGTAGGGCTCTAAGAAGCTAGCTAAGGTGAGGTTCAACCAAGGGCAGAACCAGGATGAAAATCCAGGAGTAGAAGTTTCACTTCACAGCCCCATTCTTCACAAAAGATACCATGTTGTCACAAGTACCTAATGGCAGCCCTGGACTGGTCTTATCCCTAGGAACATTGATGGTGACTGGTTGGTAGACCTTCAGCAGATCTTTCAGTTTCATGTCCTGGGCCATCAAGGAATAGTTGTTGCCAATGGAGTCACTGGGTCCACGGTGGTGGTCCTGTTCTTTGAAGGGCACAGCCAAGGTCCAGGCTGTGCGTTGCATCAGAGGGGGGTAGAAGCTGTGCGACATGACAGTCTGCGAGGGGAATAAAGGAGAGGAGACACAGTCAGAGATATCTATCTGTGTGAGCCTCAGCTCTGCTCCCACAGAGGTGAGTTTCATGTGCTGCATGCCGTGTTTCTACCTTCCACACACTTTAGGGAAATACTTTGTGTTTGGATAGTTCTTTGGCCAGTGGAAGATTTATGAAGCCAAGCTGGCATTCAACAGCCAAGAGTTAGGTGACAGTACACTTTTATTCCTTACGGACATGGTAAGAGGCATATAACTACTCTTATTTTACAAGTGAAGATGCTGAAATGGAGTTTCTATAACACAACGGGTAAATAAATGGTAAGGTCAGATGCAAACACATCTTCATTCAAACTTTCAGTGTTCAGTCTCATACTGCTGCAATGTCTTCTAATGACAAAATGGCACAAGCGGTTAATACCACTTCCCAAGACTGTTAGAATTCACTAGATCCCAAGGAATATCTCCACAGAAGAGGTATGGTCCTCAGATCTTTTCCCCCAGGAGAAGCAGGCAGTATGGGTACTAACCTCATAGACTTCAGATGGCTCCTCATTTGCAGACACGGGCAGAGGGGGCAGCTCTGGCCGCGCCTGGGAGTGGCTCATGTGGTGTATGGAGTCACGCTTGTCAAGCTGTGGGAAACGGAAAGGAAGGCACTCTTTAGGAATTGGGAGAGCTTTTTGGGCCACTGGAGAGGGTGAGAACTGCAGAGATTCCCAGTTGTTTTATGCACACAGTTCTGCGCAGGCCTCTGCATTCATTATACATAAATGCTTTCATGTTTAAACCACCAGCCTGTGTCTTGTCCAACACCTCCTCCTAGGCTTTCCTCTATAGACAATCTGTTTATTTTCTTTCTTTGTTTTTTGTTTTTCAAGACAGGGTTTCTCTGCATAGCCTTGGTTGTCCTGGACTCACTGTGTAGACCACAGAAATCCGCCTGCCTCTGCCTCCCGAGTGCTGGGATTAAAGGCGTGCGCCACCACACTTGGCTCTGTTTATTTTCTTACTCCAAGGAATAGCCTACTTTTTGAGTGTGTCTCCTACCCAACCATGGGTAGGGTTAAAAGTGAACTCTTTTTAATTTTTATTCATTTATTCATTTATTAGTATTACTATTATTGAGTATATGAATGGTGTGTGCATGGTGTGTGTGTGTGTGTGTGTGTGAGTGTATGCATGATTTGGCTGTGGGTGTATGTGCCATTATGTGTCTTGTATTGTAAATCAGTAGACAATTTTATGGAATTGACTCTCTTTTTTCACTTTTATGTAGGTTTGGGGGATTGAACCCATGTCACCAGGCTTGCAAGACGAACTCCTTGACCTGATAAGCCACCTTGTCAGGTCCCCAAAGTGGATAGCTTTTAAAAGTTGGCTCTTGCATTTCCCATATACAAGGTTTTGATTAAAAATCATACCCAGGCAATGGTTTAGCATCTTATGCTGTTTAACAAGCATGTAAGCAACTCTCTGTGATCCCTGTGAGAAACATGGGGTGGGAGTCATGCTTTCATCAGTGAGTACACACTGGGTATGAGCTTCAGGTGGGCATAAACTTTCATCTCCCATAGTCACTGTCAGTTCTCATGTGCCTCTCCTCAACAGAGCTGGAGTTGGCTGGAGGCTGTACAGCATTACATGAGGTTTTGCTGAAGACTCAGCCCCTTTACTCAAGTCAAACATTTCATCTGAAGCTGTGATAGACTCCAATTCGTTCCACCACTGGGGGGCGGGGGCAGAAAATGATGCATTGATGGGGAGGATCTGCTGTTCTTCACTTTCAAGATGATTTGAAGGATTTTTGTGCTGGTAGACTGACTTCAGCCTTAGAATGTGACACTTGGATTAATTAGCTCTGGTGTAAGATGAGACACAGGCATAGAGGTCTGAAAATTATGGCATGCAAGATTGCTGATGCAGGCTGAGGGTGGAAGAGGGGCATAGGACTCCCTATTAGCCATGAATCACCAAGGCTAGCTCCTCAGTGGTAACCCCTAACCCCACTAACTGCTGGGTAGCTACTGTATCATTAAATAAGCAATGATGTCTACCCAAACTCCACATGATTGTATGTCAGGCATGCACAACCTTAAAGACTTTTTTTTTTTTTTTTTTTTTTTTTTTTTTTGGTAGCCCATTCTAGCTGATCAGACCAAGACCCAGAATGGTAAGTACCATGCCACAGACACAAAAGAGGCAGACCTGTCTTCTAGGGCAGTGGCTTTTTAATGTGCATCACCTTTCAGCCCAGAAATGTCAGGAATCCCTAACATTGCAAATTACTCTAGGAAGGTCATGGGCCTCAAAATTAAGTGAGACTAGGAAAACTATGATCATAGATGTGCTTTAAGCTTAAGATCTTTGAAAACATAGAATGGGTTCACTGATCTCACAGCCTAATTCAGTGTTTCTTTGAAGGCTGCTACCAATGGTTGGCCAATGGATACTTAAGAGTAGGGCCGCTTGACCCCTACACCAAACCTGATGTTCTTGAGAACCAATGACCTTGTTATTTTCATCTTACAGAACTTGGAATACCAGCTGTTGTTGTTGAATGACTGCTTTTTGGAGGCAGGGTTCACAACCCAAGCTGGTCTCAAACTCAAAGTTAAGTGTCAGGGTTCCAATCATAAACCATCACACTCAGCTTTCCTATGCTCATCTCAATCACTGACTGCCTCTTTGTTCTTGGCTTCAATCTCAAGGCTCTGTGAGCTAGCCAGTTATCTCCAAGAATCCCCTCTTCTACGACTAAAATCCATGCCAGATCTGCATCAACAAGGGGAACAAAAAGGGAAAGAAATCCCAGAATTAACTGGAAAGGAATCTCATCATCTTAAGAAGGTACAATACCATCCAAAGAAGAGTCTGGCAAAGGTACTTTCAGGGACATGAAGACATTCATTACTTCTTTCAAGGCCCCAGCTATAAGGCATGTAGCAATGAATAGGTTAGGGCTGTCTGCATTGTGTCTTTGCATGCATGAAGAATTTGTGATCAGTGGAAATCTCTCTTTTGGCCTAGATTTTAAAATCTGTTTTAAACAAAAACTTCATTAAAAGAGCAACAAACACCACCAAACGAGAACATCGTAAGTTACATCTAGAACAGGAATGAGCAGTTAAAGCCACAAGCCCTGACCTTGTGGAGTCAGGAAGGATGGCAACAATTTCTGGGAGAGGGTCTTAGTAATGGTTGTGTGTCTCTTTACCATGGGGTAAACCTGATTTCAGTGCCAATAGCACGTGGGAAGTTAACCCTCCCACCAAAAGAAAACAGAATATAGTCTTGGTGGGAAAGCCTGCTCTACTCCAGTTTCAATCCATGTGGCACATTGTGGCTGATCCTAGCCTCTGGCTCTAGGCATGGGACCAATCATGGCCCCATCTTCCTATCCACGATGATTAGCTAGAGGATGATTTGTGAGGCAAGCATTTGATCAGAGTACTCCCGCCTGATTTTGCCAGAGCTGCAGAGGAAGGCTCACCTTTTGTTATTAGTGTCATTAACTGAGAGGCAGCTTATGCCCAGAACTCCCAACAGTCATCTCTGCCTGGCGTGGGGGAATGTGTGTCTTAAAATAGCAAAACAGATGCCATCAAAGACATCAGAAGGAGAAGGCATCTCAGTGACATCAGTGGGAACCCTGTGTCTAACTTGGACTTCTTGGTTGCCAGAACCTATAGATTCTTTGAGGTGTGGGGCACACTAAATTATACATCTGTGTTTCCAACCTGAGAAAGGGTCAGTTTAGTGATAGACACAAAGACAGATAGATGACTCAGAAAGCTCAGGACAGAGAACAGAGACAGCATATCCCACAAGCAGACAGAGAAGCCATTTCTAGGGCTAATGAACAAAGCAAACATTGAGCAGTTTGCGGAACACGAGGACCTCTACAGAAACACAGTCTTAGTTAAGCTGGTTCCTGGGCACAGACTAAGACACCCACAGAGAAGCCTGCAGGACAGGAACATGGTGATCAGTCAGCACACACAGGATGGATCCATTCTGCAGCGCAGTAGCGGGTTTTCCTGACAGATTCTGGCCAAGAATCCTCTGAGGGAGAATTCCTCATGTGAGTAGGTGGAGACTCTTATAATGGTGTCCTTGCTACACCAAATAGTTTGCTAACAACATGAAAGTCTTGTTTGGTAAATTCTAGGGAATTTTAATTTCAGAGCATGGGCTTGGATACGTAATAGATCTACTTTTATAAAGTGTCTACTTTAAATGCTTCTCTGGGTACTTAAAGTGACAACCCAGTAGGTCTTGGCATCTTAGTTTTTTCTCCCAAGATTCTTGAACCTGGATTGAGTAAAAGAAGTATTGTTTTGGTGCAGTGTGTTTGGTGATTTGCTTGTTTTTAAGGTGGAGTCTGCTGTGTACCTCAGGCTGGTCTCAGCTGCTCGGCTTCCCAAGTGCTGAGACTACTGTCAGAAACCAGTACAGACTGTGTATTTCTGATTGCACACCATGGCTTGCATGGATCTGCTATGCTAGATTCATTCCAGCCTGTGTTAAAAATAGAGCTCTTGGCACTCCACCATGACACTACAAATCTGGATCAAAGTCTTTGAGGGTGAGGGCCAGGGCTCTGATTTCTTTCTCTTTCTTTCTTTCCTTCCTTCTTTTTCTTTTTCTCTTTTTATTTCTTTCCTTCTTTCTTTCTTTTTTTTTGGTTTTTTGAGACAGGGTTTCTCTGTGTAGCCTTGGCTGTCCTGGACTTGCCTTGTAGACCAGGCTGGCCTTGAACTCACAGTGATCCGCCTGCCTCTGCCTCCCGAGTGCTGGGATTAAAGGCTTGTGCCACCATGCCAGGCTAAGGCTCTGATTTCTGATAAGGTTCTTATTGTTACTTTGAGATCATATAGTCTAGATTGCACTGGAATGCACAGTCTTCCTGCCTTCACCCCTCCTCCCCAGGGGTGAGAGTACAGGCATGTACCTCTATGCCTGAGACTATATTTTATAACTTAAAAGTTATTTTAATTAGTAATGTATGCTCAGGTGTGCATACCCATGCATGGGCAGAAATTAGAGATGTCAAGTGTCAGTCTATTCCCTTTGAGACTGAGTTTATCACCAAGCCTAGAACAAGACTGGTAGCCAGCAAGCCTCAGTGAGTCCCCTGTCTCCGATTCTCACGCCCCATGCAGTGCTGGACTTATAGCTGTACGATTCTGTGCCCATTTTATCACAGGAGTTGCGTTATGAATTCAAGTCCTCATGCAGCAGGAGCTCGTATCCACTGAGCCATTATTTCCTCAGCCCCATAACTATGTCAGAAAATGGCCCCGAATACTCTGATGCGCAGGCAAAAGTGAGACCTGCCTGCTGAGTATGTGCTCTAGTGGCATTGGAGAGGAAGGGAAAGGACAGCAGTTCGTACTTCTACCATTTCAGAGTAAAATTAAAAACATGCTTTCCAGGCCAAAGGAGTCTAACTTCTGTGGGAAGTATCCCTCCTCCCACACACTCTCAATTGTCTACATGTTGAAGACACAAGTACAGGAAAACACGCCTTAAACGTCACACCCACCTTCTGCGATGAGCAATCGGTGGAGCTCATGGTGCCTGTTCTGATTGTACCTATGAAAGAAAGAATAAGGAGTTCTCAGTTCCTCTGAGGATCAGTCTCTCCCATGCAGCTGCTTTGAACTCTGGGATGCCTTAGAGCAGAGTTGGGGGTGACACCAGCAGCGGAACTCTCAAGACACTCTGAAAGCTCTGACACAAAGCTGTCTCTCTGAGGTCATAGACTTTGGTATCCGGGGCCATTCCCTGGCAGAATGGCAGAGGAGGAAAGGACACAGGATGAAGAGGTAGCATGGCGCTCTGCAGGATGCTCTAGTCCCCGCTGCTTGCACTATTTGTTCTTCTTTTCCCTTCAGCAGATTTCTTGGACCTTCCCAGAACGCACTGAAGTCTCTGCAAAGGACATAACTGAAACATGACTACATATTAATATACAGAAGGGAGGCTTGCTATCCTAGATAACACCCTCTCCCCTCTAGACTCCTCTCCCGTTTCCCTGAGAAGCTTTAGCAGTAATGGAGCATGCACCCAGGCCCAGTGGTGGGTAACCAGGCTTTAGCGTCTGTTGCTAAGAGGAGGTGCCTCTTCTATGCTTAAGCACAAGACTGGGCTTGACCTGCTGGCTCCCTTTGTAGGAGGCCGAGCTGAGCAGCAGGAAGTGTTACTGACAGAAGGGGGATGGAGGTGTTTGGTAATGGCTCAGGAATGTATCATGAGATCTTGCCCTGAGAGAGGTCTAAAGGCCCAGGCAGGTGTTGAGTTGAAGTGGCCTAACTAGACCCTGCACTTCCAACTAAGTGATGTGCAGCTTGAGCAAATCCCTTTATATCTTCAAGTGAATCTGTCAGTTTTCATGTTTAAATCCCATGGTATTTTGGGGGGAAATATTGTGAGCACCCACCCCGTCAGGTTTGTTTGAGGGTTTAATAAGTCCTAATTTTCCTAGGACATTTACACACACACACACACACACACACACACACACACACACACACACACACTTTGAGACAGGGCCTGAAGAAAACCTTGAACTTACAATCATTTGCTTCCACCTCCTGAGAGCTGGGGTTACAGGTGTGGACCACTGGGATACTGGAAACCAGCCCAGTGCATGATGGGCAAATATTCTACCAACCAGGCTGCACCCTTAGCTCTTCCCCACTTTCCACACTGTAGTATTGCATCTTGAGAACTTTCTCTGTCCTGGACAGTTTGGGACAGTTTTTTTCACTCCATGCAACAGGCTCTTTATGAATGCTACCACCAATATGATAGTCACAGGCACACAAGCACATATATTCTCACAAGAAGTCCCCAAGATTCATTACCACCCCAGCATTCAAAGCACTTATCATATGGCTGCTTTCAAAATTCTTTTAAAACCGAAGTAGGTGCATTAAGCTGTTTCAGCATGGTGCGCGCCTGCTTCTTCGTCTAGTTTTCCCCTAATTCCATGATGCTCCTATATTGTGCACAAGGAAACCAAAACAATTACACATAGTTTTCCAACATTGGCTTTTCTCAATCAGAGTGGATACAACATGAATTGTTTTTTGTTTGCCCAGGGCATAAACGTTTTTTTCAGCCCCCTTTAAAAGCACCACGCACATCAGTTTCTTTTTTCACACTTTATGCTCAAGGTTCTGCTCCCTGTACATCAAAATAACCCAACGTTCCTCCGACATTCCTCATTCCTTATGTTAATTTCTTTTACCATAAAGTATATAGCAGGTCTGGGAAGTGGTTCAAGCCCAGTAGAACACTTGCCTAGCGCATACAAGGTCCAGCTCTGCTGCCCAGCTCACACACAAAGCATACAGAGTCAGCCCTTTGTGTCACTGGGTTGTACATCTGAGACTATCGTCCGTGTGTGCGAAGAGTAGAGACTAGCACAGTGCTGATGAGCCCATGGCTTCCTGGGCAAGAAGACAAGCTCTTGTCTGAAGTCTAATGTACCTTAAAAACTAGCTGTGTTACTACCTTGGAAATGCCAACAAAACAAAAGTAGTTGCTGTTTAAGTATTTCTGCATTTAGGTACAGCCAGAATTGTTTTTTTTTTTTTTTTTAATAACCACCATGAATTTGTAAAGAAACTCTCATAGCTGCATTAAAACTAGATTAACAAGAAAAAAGAATAAAGAAAAAGAAAATTTGTATTCATACAGTCCTAAGAGGAAGTCAGATAAAAATTGTGCCAAAACTATACTATCTCTTGTGGAAGATAATAAACTGAGATTAATTATAAGCCTATTATATTTAGCTTATGCTTCCCCATTCATAGTTCATTACTGAAGGAAGTAGAGACAGGAACACAATCAGGAATGAAACCTGGAAGCAGGACCTGATGCAGAGGCCATAAAGTGGTGCTGCTTACTGGCTTGTTCCCCATGGCTTGCTTAGCCTACATTTTTATAGAATCCAGAACCACCTACACAGAAGTGGCCCTATCCACAATAGGCTGAGCCCTTCCCTTATCAAAAATTTTTAAAATTTTTAAAATTTAAAATTTTAAAATGCCATATTGAGGCATTTTTTTCAGTTGGGTCTTCTCCTTCTCCAGTGACTCTAGCTTGTGTCAATTTTACATAAAACTACCCAGCGTACTGTGCAAACAGGTTTTTAATTATTTGGAAATGTTTTGGATATTTTCATGCCACTTTACACTACAAGTGAGTAACTTGAAAAATAGGATACTGGTTACAGTTTTCCTAGATAGGTGACTGCAGCTTTGGATAAATGCTACATCTATCTCTCCCTCTGATGCTAACAAAGGTCCTTTCATTGTGGCCTTTACATATTCACCAGTGAGAAGACTCATCATTGCTAGGTTTTGAGCAAAATGAAACTTAGAACTTCCCTAGGGACACTTATGAGTTTCAAATTTTGTCAACAAGCATCTCAACTTGTTCAGAAACTGACATTTCTAACACCCAAAGCAGTTCTGCCTCATATATACATATATATTATATATGATTTTATTAATACACACATATATGTATATGTGCATATACATACATATGTATACATGTGTGTGTAAATTAATAAAAACCATATAGATTCTTAGAATTTCTAGTTTTCTTTTTTAATTAATGTATTTAGATTACAATTCAAGTGTTATTCCCTCACTTGCATCCTCCTGTTCCTCCCTCCCTCCCTCCCGCTTTCCCTCTATTCCCCTCCCCTAGGTCTGTGACCGAAGGTGACCTCCTCTTCCATTATATGGTCATAGGCTATCAAGTCTCATGTTGGTAGCCTGTTTATTCTTTCTTTGGATGTCTCAACTTCATATGGAAAAACAAAAAACTCAGAATAGCTAAGAGAATCCTATACAATAAAAGACCCTCAGGAGGAATCTCCATGCCCAATCTCAAGCTGTACTATAGAGCAATAGTAACTAAAACAGCATGGTACTGGCAAAGCAATAGGTGGGTTGATCAATGGAATCAAATAGAAAACCCAGAAATGAATTCTAATTTTTTTTTAAGTGTTCAAAATTTCTCACTTGAGAAGAGCTATCTGTACTTGTGCTGAGAGTATATGAGGCACAAGGAAATCTAATTATCCCTGATTGACTTAGCATTATCACTCCTAAACTGCATAATCAATAAGCAACGGATACATGAGAGATAGTGAGCAGGATCAATAGAGACTGCCCACAGAAGTATTCATAGTTGGGATATACAGAATAATAGTGAAGGCATATCATTCTTAAAGAAAATGTGCCATCGGTTTATTGCATTGACCTTGGTTGGTGCATCAGTTTGTGCAGTCCCCCCTGGGTACAAATCCACCAGACTTGATGGTCTCCTTTTGGGGATCCTGAATCCTGTGGGTCCTTCCATCCCCCCATTCTTCCATACCACTCTCATCACTCAACCTGGAGTCCAGCAGGGATCTCTAGTGTCTGTCCTGATCCTTTCTGGGTAGAGTCTTTCAGAGACATCTATGTTGGGCTAATATCCACTTATAAGTGAGTATATACCATATGTGTCTTTCTGGGTCTGGGTTACCTCACTCCTTTTTAGTTCTATGCATTTGCCTTCAAATTTCAAGATTTCCTCATTTTTAATATCTCAGTAGTATTCCATTGTGTAGATGTACCAGTTTCTTTATCCATTCTTCTGTTGAGGGACATCTAGGTTATTTCCAGGTTCAGGTCTAGCCAATGGACAGCTTATTCACCAAGGTTGTAGGAGAGAGCAGGGACTGCCTCTGACATGAACTCTGATACCCCGATTTGATCACTTCCCCTTGGTAGGGAGGCCTGACTGGCAGCACACAGAGGAAAGGGAAGAAGGCTATCCTAATAAGACTTGATTGGCTATGGTTATATGGTGGTGGAGGAGGTCCCCCTCTAGCAGAGGTCTAGGGAAGAGGGAAGGAGGGTGGGGATGGGAAGATACAAATGAGGGGATAGCATTTGGGATGTAATCTGAATAAACTATAATACATTTTAAAATTAAAAATAAGTATGCATGTTGAAAAAGATAATAAATAAAAGAAGAAAGTGTGCCATAAAAAAAAGAAAAAAAAAAAAAACTAGCTGTGTTCACAGACTTTAAGGCAGGAAGACCTTCTTTTGCTGACACGTGATCTTCTGGTGTCTGTGCCCACCACATAAAGGCGTCCTCTCTCACAATCTTCTCAACAATACAACAGTCTTATCTCCCTAGTTTTTATGTTTGAAAATGCAGGCACTAAGAGTGTCTGCTGGGTGAGATTTAAGCATCTTGCCTTGGATCTTCCTTGTTACTTACCTTCTTTGGGTCTGTGTATTGTAGTGTATTTATCCTGTAGTAAAAGGCTAAAATCTGCTTATGAGTGAGTATATCCCATGTGTGTCTTTCTGGCTCTGGGTTACCTCACTCAGGATGATCTTTTGTAGTTCTATCCATTTGCCTTCAATTTTCATTATTTCCTTGTTTTTAATGGCTGAGTAGCATTCCACCCTCTAACTAGACAAGACTCCAAGTAGAGAGAGGAGAACACCAACCTACCCACAAAAACTTTGATGCAAAACTTACCCCGCCTACAAGACATGCAGGGATAAAGATAGAACAGATAGAGCAGAGATTGAGGGACTGTCCAATCAATGCCTGGCTCAACCCAAGACCCACCCCATGCAAGAAAGCCAACTCGTGACACTATTAATGATAGACAAGTGCCTATCAGAGTTGTCCTCTTAGAGGTTCCACCAAGTGAAGTTTCCAAACAGACGCTGAGACTCACAGCCAAACAGTGGGTGAAACACAGGGAGTCTAGTAGAAAAGTGTGTGTGTGTGTGGGGGGGGGAATAAAAGGACCTAGAGGTGACAAGAGCTCCACAAGAAGACCAACAGAGCTAACTAACCAGGGTTCAGAGGGGCCTGTGGCGTTTGAAGCACCAACCAAAGACCATGCATGGACTGTAGCTCCTCTACATACATGTAGCCCATGGGCAGCTCAGGCTTCATGTGGGTCTACTGGTAAAGGGAGCAGGGTTGTCTCTGACATGGACGTGTCTCTGTTTTTCTATCACTTCCCTCTGGAAGGACTGCCTTGCTAGGCTCAGTCCTGATCCGAATTGATGAGCTGGGGTGGGTGGGTGGCTCCTTTTTTCTGAGGAATAGGGAGGTGGGAGGGAGGGAGGGGCGGAGGGAGGGGGGACTTGGAGGAGAGGAGGGTGGGGCCTATAACCGGGATGTAAAGTGAATAAATGAATAATAAAGTAAAAATAAATAAATATAGATAGAAGGTAGATAGATAGATGATAGATAGATAGATAGATAGATAGATAGATAGATAGATAGATAGATAGATAGATATAGATGATAGATGCTGGAGGGCACAGGAGTTAGAGGATTCAAAGAGGCGCCCCTAGATGGCGCCCTTAAACTGAAATCCCAGTGAAGCCTCAATTTCTCCAAAGCAAGGTCCATGAGGGCCTGATGGTCTAAGAAAAACAAACCCATCCCTCCCCCTCCCGGCCCCGCCCCGCCCCCGTGAGGAATGTGTTACACTGTAATACTGCCAGCTACAGAAAGTGCGTGCAGCCCGGAAGAGCACCTGAAGCTAAAACCTGCAGGGACACACCCTTTCTGCTCCCCCCACACCCCCAACCCCGCTCTCCTTTGTGCTTCATTTCCCCTTTCTGCTGCAGAGAAGTTGGAGTGCGATCCCTGCGACCCCTTCCTTAAACTTCTCACGGTCACCACCACCACCACAAGTCTTCTCCAAATTCATTTCTCTATCTACCAGCTTAATTACTTCTTGAAACATAAGGTGGCTAAAGTAACAATATCAATTTCTCCCCAGTGATGGGATTGGATACACAACTCATGGAGGTTCTTGAAAAACACACTACTATCATTCCCCAAGCCTGTGGAGTGTATTTTTAACGTCTTTATTTATTTTATGTGTGTGGTTGTTTTGTCAGTATGTATCTTTTCACCACATGCGTGCAGTGCTCACTGAGGCCAGAAGAGGGCGTCAGATCCCCGGAACTGGAGTTACAGATGGCATTGCCCTTATATGAGTACTGGGTGCTAAGCAAAACTGGGTACTAAGCAGGGGTCTAACCTCAGAGCCAGCTTCCCAGTCCCTACTATGTGCCTGATACGTGTTCAGTTCTTTAAAGGCACCTTTTTCGTTGTCCTCACTGTAGTACAGCCATGTGCTCTCTTTTTTTACCCAGAGTTACTTTTCAGGATTCTATCTGCACAGGGCACAAAGGGAGAGATGGGCCATTCCAGGTCTTTGGGTGGAAAGAGGCCGAGACCTGGTTAATAGCAGGCAAGTACTTGGGTTTGCCCTTCTCTCCATTTAATGTGAAAAAGACTTCAGCAACCTCACACCGCCACAGCCAGACCTGGGCCCTGAGATGGGGACTCCACAGTTCTCTGCTGCAAGCCCAGAGGCAGAGCTTTTGAGTTCTGGATGATTGCGCCCATCCCCCAACCCCTTGGAAACATTTTAAGTCATCACAGCTGGAAGAGACTGTTACCTCGCATTGTATTTGTATTTATTTCGTGCGTTGAGCCCAGGAATGCTGCCAAGCACCCCACAGTGCGCACATCTCAGAAACAGACTCATTCCATTCTCAAATGCCAATAGCACTGTCATTGAGTTGTAACTGGGCTCCTCAGGCCTAGATTTGGAACCAGGAAATAGGAGTTTCTCTACCATGGGTCCTTAAGAAGAGGATTTGAATTAATTATGAACCTTATCCCTCTAGGTCTCCGTTTGTTTTTGTTTTTAAATTTGTAAAATGGAGAAAATTTATTCTAAGATTCTCTGGCTGCCAACATTTGCACTTGAGTAAGAGTTAGAACCGTCCAGTATAGGAGGAACCTAACCCTTAACCGACTGACTGGTGTGACTTGAACTCTGGGAGACAGAACTGGTTCTGTCTCTAAAAAACCCACCTTTCACTGTCAGTCTTCCTGAGACATGGTCAGCGCAGTAGGAGGGAATTGCCTCCGAGCTCTCATTTCCGCATTAGTCATCCTCTAGAGTCTCGAAGTTTGTAGGGGTTGCTCCTAGAGTGTATGGGAAGAAGCGAGGTCCCCTAGCAAGGCCCTGCAGCCGCCTACGGGCTAGATCCTTCCAGCTTGAGCTGGGAAGGAGGGGCGGAGAGCCAGTGCTAGGAAAAAGTGAGGGGCGGGGCCTCTGAGAGAGGCGGGGCACAGGGGCGGGGCTTCGGCCTGAGTGGAGGAAGAGCGGCTCGCCGATGGGGAGGGGCCGGGCTTGAGTGCTTTCTCTTCCTCCCATTTCGCTTGGCGCCCTCGGTGGCTGCAGAGCGGAGTATCGTGGCAGCCAGCACCAGGTGAGAGAGCAAAGTTGTGGGTGTGTGGAGTTTATGGGACCCCGGCTGGCTGAACCCTCCAAGCTCCACCTGGGAAGTGGAGGAGTTCAGGGGCGGCCAAAGGGAGAATGCACTAGCTTCCTTGCCCTGTAACCCTCGGGCCACTAGGTTGGTGAAGTTGTCTGATGTCACTGCGCGCGGGTGGGAGCCCACGGGGAGATCCCATCCACCATTTCCAGCCGCCTTCGCGTTACACACTGGCAGCTAGATTTGGGGGAAAAAAGACAAAAAACTGAGTGGGGGCGGGGACACCAGGGCCAACTCATGCGCGAGGCCCTACCTCCTCTTGGTAAACATGCATGGGAGGCCTAGGAGTCTTGTCTAGGCATCCACACCTCCTCCCTAGGATTGGTCAACAGGGTGCCATGCACCACAGCAGGAGGAAGCTACAGGTATCAAAGCTGGTTTTGCACCAGGTGATCAGTGACTGGGTACCCAGTCCCCCAGAGTCCCCATCTCCTAGTTTCTGTGCCCCGTAGTCGGGAGGTGGGGG
Source organism: Acomys russatus (assembly GCF_903995435.1). Taxonomy (NCBI): domain Eukaryota; kingdom Metazoa; phylum Chordata; class Mammalia; order Rodentia; family Muridae; genus Acomys; species Acomys russatus. The sequence continues at coordinate 653,985 of NC_067141.1, forward strand.
GTGGGTGTCAAATTCCCACCTACAGCACACTGGGTTTCCTTCTCTGTGGATCCCCTGCCTTAGATTGAAAGTCTCAGCTCTCATCTGAAAAGGGGACCAGAATAGGTCCCCAGGCTCCCTGAAGGCCCTGCCCCCCAGCTCGGGATTCGACCCGACCCGCAGCTGGAACGTTCACAGTGGCCGTTTGCTCGCGGGGCCCCGGAGTCGTGAGCCTAGGCTTTATTTAGAGCTTTGGAAGGGGCGGGGCCTGTTCTCTGAGAGCCCAGCTAGGCCCCCTAAAGCGCAGAATAGGCGGGGCTCCCTCAGGCCGGCTGGGGTGGCGCCTTCCCACCTTCCCCGTGGGGCTGCTCAGAGTCTGCAGTGAGCCCTAGAAGGAGTAGATAGTCTGAACATTGGTGGCTAGGTAGATGTTGTGCTGATTGCGTCCCTCCTCTGCATTCTCCGTATGTTTGCCTTCATCAGACTCCTCAGACCGGTCCGGGTGGCACTTGCATGTTTCCCAGGCCAAAGAGTTGTAAGGGGACAGTTTGACTTGTTTTAACACGCAGTAAGAGATGAGATTAGGTAAACTGAAAGCTGTGGGACGATCCTAAATTCAACGTTAATGCCAGCTGCTGCCTTAACAACAAATGGTGCAAGGGTTGGTGGCCAAGGGGAAAGAAAGAGTCGTTAGCTGGTGTGATCAAAGTGTGCATGCTAGACTCTATAGTGTAGACATTAGCATGTAGTGTAGACAAAAGGTAACTCGTAATAGGGAGTGGGATATTTAATATAGTAAACAAACGTGAGTATCGCTCAGTCATTTTTGGCACCGTGACAGAATCAACTGAACACACATATATAAGACCAGGAGGTTAGCTACAAGGAGACATGCAGAGATCCCACTCTGTCTAACCCAGACAGATGTTCTAGGAAACACAAAATAAGAATAATATTTTTTTAGTTTGAAAACTCCACCAGAGTTAAAAGTATATATATATATATAATTTGACATATTGCTATAATGAAAAAAAATGCATAAACTATGTAAGATGGAGATAGTCTTGTAAATTCCAGGCTGTTGTTGAGTGATAGAAAATAATTGTGACAAGGCCTTGGAGACAGGTCTTGTTAGTGAGGACCTAATCACACAGGAATGAAGCCTGGCATTGTACAAGGTACTTGGCAGCCAAATAAAGAAAGAAGAGAAAGTACTGAAGTCCCTGCTGTAGGAGAAAAGAAAGACTGGGAGAGGTAGGGTACATAGGGAGAAACGGTGGTGAGATTTGAATAGTACATTCAGTTTTCTTGTCATATATTCTTTTCAACATTCAGGCTAAAGTCATATACTCTCGGAGCTTTGTCTACACTGTGTGTGTGTGTGTGTGTGTGTGTGTGTGTAACAGTGAAATATTTACAATGAATTTAGCTTCTTTCTGCTATCTTGTTGCTCATTATGAATTATAAACAGGAATATGATACATATCCTTTGGGTGTATTTTCATATATCTATCTTGGTTAGCTTCATGAAAAATAAATTGGTGGGGTAAAATTTTGATAAATATCGTCAAGTTGTGTCCATGTGCATGCCTGCCATTGGTGTGTAGGTGATGGTACGGGCTCCTTGGAGACTAATAATGATCCAAGAAACGTTTTGTTTCCTTCAGTGACAGCAAGAGATGGAGCGACATGCGAGAGTGGGCTCCACGCTATAGTGATGAAGGTACTGGTAGAGGAGTTTATCTAGAGTGAGATTGAAGGACATTTCAAGATGGCCAAAGAAGAGCCCACAAGTGTCTCCAGAGACTTACTGGAGCTGCAGAGGAAGCTGTGTTTCCTGCTGGAGTCTTTCCAGAACAACTCGAAGGTCAGTGTCCAATGCCATCCACATTGGGAAACCAAATTAACCCTGGTCCTAACAAGGCAAGGCATGGTTTCTTTCGCAAACAGGAATTTACAAGTAGGTTGGTGATCTTCCTTGGACTGTGACCTTCATATCCTCGCTCAATGTGGCTGCTGGAGCGTCTGACACTTGAGGCCACAGGACAGCAGGGGAGTGGGAAGCAAGATGATTTTCAAGGCACCTCCAAGTTCAGGACGATTCCTGGAAGTCGCAGGGAACTGCAAAGCACTTCCAGTTACACCCCGTATAATGCAGAGTTTGGTTGGATAGTCACCCTCTGTGGCACCTGCCACTTTCCAGCTAGATCTAAGAGAGCCACTCGCAGTCTACACAGCAGACAGCACTCTTCCCTTTGAAAACTTTGGCTGACCTGTTCCCCTAAGACAACGAGCCAGCCAATACCTAGTTTAAGATCTGAGTTTTGTGTTCCACTAGAAATCCATCATCCAGCAGAAATTACTGGAGTCGCAGGTGCCCTAACATTTTCTAGTACCTAACCCTAACCCTAAGTACCAAAAGGCAATGGGCTAATTTTAAGACTATATCTTAGTTAATATATTTAAAAAATAGCATCATTTTGGCATGTAGCCATTATAAAAATTAATGGAAAAGAAAATATGCATTCCTTTTCGAACTAATTCTGAAACCTAGACTGTGATTTACCCTTATAGGACTATTGTGATGCAAATTAGCAGTGTTTTTGGTGGTCAGTCACTCAGTGCAGTGGGATTTGAGATACTGTATTTCTTGCCTATGTATCATTATTGTTTTCCTCTGCCTGCCTTTCAGCATTCAAACAGAATGCTGGGGCTGGGAGATGGTTCAGCTGGCGAGGCTCTTGTCTGTCAGCATTTAAACAGACTGCTGGGGCTGGGGAGATGGTTCAGCTGGTGAGGCTCTTGTCTGGCCATGGTGAGAACATACTTAAGTTTCTAGCAGTCAAAGAAAGACGCGTGTAGGAGCACATCTCTATAACTCCAGTGTTGCTATGGCAAAATGGGAGGTGGAGACAGCAAGGTCCCAGACAGCTTGTGGCCTGCTATTCTGTCTTGCTCAGTGCCAAAACAACAGCAACAAAGCAAAACCCAAGGAGACCCTGCTTCAAACAACCCAGTGGGAAGCAAGGGCTCGCATTTGAGGTTGTCCTCAGACCTCCACGTGGTCACCACTGCCTGTATGAACTCACATGCATGAAGGCACACACATGCACTTACATTCTATATACACAGACACAAAAAGAATTTTTGAAAGTAAACAGTACAAAAAAAAAATAAACAGTGCTAGAAAGCTAATGCTATTAACATTTTGTTGTATGTCTTTCTAGACTATGTCATGTGCATGTAAAAATGTGTATGCATATAAAGTGATATAAACTGTTTTGTAACTTCCTCTATTGGGCAGCACAGCTTCACCAGCTTCTATAAAACAAGACATTTTGCCATCTAAAGCCATATGCTTCACGGAGGCCTTCTTTGCGCTTGCCTCAGAATGCATTTGGCATACTGCCAAACTTACCAGGCTCCTTTTAAAACGGACAAGCAGCTTTTTCATTAGCTGGCTGAGGCTCTTTGATGAGGTAGCTCAGTAAGGAAGGTCCTCATGGCCTTTGCGCGTTTATAGTTCATTTTCATGACTCGTGCAAGATCATCATGGACACTGGATTAGCAAATACCAAACAAGCCACGATTCTGTAGTAAATAGGGGATGCCTCGGGTCCTTCAAGCTTCCAGTCACAGTGTTTTTTGTGAACAGATCAGTATGTGTCCTTATTTTAGGTGTGTTTCTGGAAAGATGCATTAATCAATATAATGTACATTGTTGATTGTTCACATTGAGCTTAAGGCTAGCAGCAGGCTAATTCATGTCTCAAGCAAACACATGCATTTTCTTCATAAGGAACATTAATAGAAAGATATTGGTGGTGGTGGTGGTGGTATGTATTTTAAATAGTGGGATTGCTAACCGAAAGTCAAAAATGTGAATTTTTGTGGCATTAAATAGCCCACTATACAATAGGTTAGCTCTTCAACATCCCAGAAAAGCTTGTGTGCTAAAGGCTTGGCCCAGGACGAGGTTGTGGGGGAAGATGGGTGGAGGGTGGAATCTTCAGATGTGGGGCCAAGATGAACTTCAAGTTCAAACCATAACAACCTGGGAATATTCTTGTCAGATGGCCCAATCCTGACATCTAAGATGCTCAACGGACTGATTCAGGTTAGAGATAAATTTAAGTGAGTAGAAAAAATAAATCCTCAAACATGGGACTTACAGAGGATAAGAGCTAACTGCCTACCTATTAACCTGATTGAGACCTTACTAACCCTGTACCAGGCATTTAGCATGTCTTAGTTAATAATTATACCTACCTTCTGAGGTTGGCATTCCAAATCAGATGAACTTTCTTCTTATCCTTCCTTTCAATAGCTCAGCTGCATGCACTGGAGTAGGATGGAGCTAGATAATTACCAGCCTAGCCTACTCCCAGAAAGGTGGGAAAATTGTCAGTTGACTATGGCCTGATGTTCTCAGGTGGTCTTGAGATGGAATTGTTTCTTCCACAAGTTTTATATATTAAATTAAGTTAATTGTCATTTAAAATATATTTATGTGATGTGTATGTGTGTGCTGAATGGTATGTGTCTGAATGCATGTATGTGCACCACATATGTGCAGTTCCTGAAGAGGCCAGCAGAGGGCATCGTCTCTCTGGAACTGGAGTTACAGGGATTGTGAACTGCTCTGTGAGTTCTGGGACCTGAACTCAAGTCCTTGGCAAAAGCAGTGAGTGCTCTTAGCCACTCAGTCACCTCTCCAGCCCACAGGTTATATTAATATAAAGTCATTTTGGAGGAAAAGGGAAAGCAAAGCACCTATACGCTTGTTTCAGTCAGATTCTCTGTTGTTTTGATGAATAAAAACCTGAGAAAGAAGTAAAGGAGGAGGGATTTGGTTTTGGCTCAAGGTTGTAGACCATCCTGGTGCAGAGAGCAGGATAGACAAAGGAGCCCACATCATGCCTGCCAGGAAGCAGGGGGTGTGGTGGGGATAGACAGACATGGAGTGAGACAGAGATTGCCTCGGGAATACGTAGGGTAAAATGTAGACCCAAGGACACGCCCCCAGTGACCCTCTTCCTCCAGCTAGGCCCTAGCTCCTATAGTTTCCACAAACACCAAAACCAGCACCAGCAGCTGGGGACCCAGGCTTCAGGACATTATGTCTGCAGAAGTCACTGTCACTAACAAACACATTGGTGGTGATCCGAATGAGGCTTCTGACCCTTCAGTGTGCAATGTTTACAGAATTGTGAGTGTGCAACAGAGATGTCCCCTGAAAATCTTCATTTAACAGGAGATTGGGGCAGATGCTGGGACTTCCTATTGGGACTCCAGGTGAGAGAGGTAATGGAGAATGGGGAAATAGAAGGATCCAGAGGGTCCTAGAAACCTACAAGAAGGCCATCAAGGCTGGCGGATCTGGACCTAGCAGTATCTGCTCAAACTACTGTACCAACCAAGGACAATGCATGCAGTAAACCTAGAACCCCTACTCAGATCTAGCCAATGGACAGCACATTCTCCACAGTTGTGTGGAGGGCAGGGACTGCCTCTGACATGAACTTTGGTGCCCCATATTTGACCACTTCCCCTTGGTGGGGAGGCCTGGTGGCACTCAGAGGAAGAGTAAGCAGGCTACCAGGATGAGACCTAATAGGCTGTGACCATATGGTGGGGGACGAGGTCCCCTCTGTCACAGACCTAGGATGAAAGAGGGAGAGAGGGGGGAACGGGAAGATACAAGTGAGGAGATAACAGTTGAGATGTAATCTGAATAAATTACCTAAATTAAAAAAAAAAAATAGTGAGTATGACCACAGCAGAATAATTGTGTACTTTTATTTTCATTTGGTATGGGGCTGTTTTTTCATACTCAAGTGTGAGTCTTCAGAGTAATTTACATGTGTCACTAGAACATCAACAAAGGACATCAGATTGACATACTGTACTTTGTGGGAAATGTAGACAGTTTCTTTCCCCCATGTAGTTTGTGCTCTTTCCTAACAACTTAATGAGCTCTTTGAACTTCAGATGAGACTAGATAGGGATCCAGACTAGAATGGGCATGAAATTGCTCCATCCTGTCTGGAATACGTGGCCAAGTTTTGTCTTACTTCTAGAATTCAAGAAATAGGAACCTGCTCAAAATGGTTTAAGCAAGCAAAGAGGTAGGATCTTCCAAGACTTTAGGATAATCTGAGCCTTCTTCGGGAGCCATGGGAGGAGTAAAGCAGGCCTATCTCAGGACTAGAGCAAACCAGGGTCAGGCTGGTGACTGGGGCCAGAAGTAACTCTCAACATGGCCTCTTCCGTGGGCTGTGGTGCTGCATTCCCGGACTCTGCAGACTACATTCCTGGACTTTTCCATTCATGTGGGCAAACATGGTTGTCCAGGCTGGTACCCTCCTTTCCTCACATCTCCTGCACCTGTTGAAGATCTAGGAGTTTCCATTTCCTATTCACAGAAACAAAGAGTTTGGCTGGTGCATCCACCTCAGGCTGTGGAGATGGCTGTTGGACTGGGATCTTTGATTTCCTTTGAAATGCATGTGGCTTATGGGCGTCTTCCTACTATGGGAGGGAGTTTTCAGGGCAGAGGAAGACACACAGATCATGAGTGGGTGGGTGACCAGCAGAGGGTAATCTAGGAGCAGTTGTCACTGCTTAGTGCCCCTGACTTGTGTAATGGTCCTGACTGCTGTCTCTGTCCCCTGTTCACTGGGCCCTTCTTGTATAAGAAACAATTGCCTTCCATTCTCACAGTAGAGTTTTCCTGGCTGTGAATAACCCCAGGTAGAACTGTGGTGTCACAAATCCTGACCATGTGGCCCCGACTCTGCAAGCTCTCATGTCAGAGAGCATTTATAAATAAATCACCTTTGTCTGACCTTGGGTCCATTAATTCAGTTAGTTACCAGGTCCTCTTATCTGGGATGAGCAACACCAGGCCTTGGTCTGCTGGGAGGATTATCTCGGATGCCATTTGAGAAGGCTCTTGCACTGAGCCTGGCTAATGATGGTGCCATGTTCTCCAGTCTGGCATCCTGGGTTATTCAGTGCAGCCCACATCAGTAAAGCATGGGTAGGAGGCCCATCTCTACCTCCAGGTTAGTGAAGGAAAATTGCAGGGCGTGCCACTGCATGCTGAGCCCTCTCCTATTCTGTCCCCTAGTCATGGACCCTGTGTTGTCAGCAAAGTGAAAAGGGGTGCTGTTCAAACCTTTGCATTTGAGTATTGTTAGCTCTTCATCAGCTGTCTTGCAAGTTTGTAGGGGAAAACACATGAAGAGATATAGAGAGGGTCTGAAGTGTTAGCTGCTAAGCCAGGCAGGCACGCTTAGGAGAAAAGCCCTATACCCCCTATACTGACACACTTTCAAAGGAGCCTTTGCCTTTCCTCAGTTAAAACTTACTGAAGAAATGGGGTTGAGAAGATGGTCATCAGGTAAAGTGCTTGAGGGCTTGAGTTGGGTTCTCAGAACCTTCATTAAAAGAGAATCTGGGAGTGATGGCTTATACTTGTATACCTGCTCCAGGAGTGGAGACAGGCAGATGGAGCCCTGGGCCTTAGTGGCCTGCCAGTCTACTCTACTTGTTATGTTCTAAGCCAGTGATAGACTTTGTTTCAAAATAAAGGTGGCTAGTGCCTGAGGAACATCTGAGGTTATTTATTTATTTATTTTTTGGCTTTCAAATGTGTCACACATACATATGCATCCAAATTAGGAAAGAAGGGGAGAGGAAAGGACATGCTTAGAGGACTTCATGTTGCTATTTTCATTATTGTCTGCTTTTTTTTTTAAAGCTTTAGAACATGTCCTTTATGACCCTGAGCTGAGCATGTCCCCAAATCTGTTTGTTCTTCCTTCTTAAACTGAGCATGCTCAGGAACGTGCTTACCCTAAAGTGTTGTCCTATACGGATAAGTGTAGGCTCTCTGAATAGAGCCCCCGTGCTTCCTCTGTTCGAAGAAGGTGTTACTTTGGGAATGGCTCCTGTGTCTCACCTGCTGCAGTTAGTAAGCCTTCTTGGCCATGCTTGTTTTGGCTTTGCACTTGACAAGATGGAAGCCCACTGGGACAGGCTATTAAAAAGGTACCTCGAACCTGTGTTTAATGGGTATACATGTTAGATGCTGATGAAACCATGCTGTCTCTTTCCACAACACTGTGACCTAACCAAGGCCGTTCTTGAGAAAAGCAATTCCTGTGTTGAACAGCTTTGTCTTAGTTGCTTTTCTGTTGCTGTGATGAAATACCATGGTTAAAGCAACTCACAGAAGGAAGAGTTTCATTTGGGCTGATGGTTCTAGATAGGTAAGAGTTGTCACCATCACATTGGGGAAGCATGGCAGCCAGACATGGTGGCAGGAATAGCTGAGGACTCACATCTCAAATGAACTACAAGCAGAAACCAGAGAGCAATGACGTAATGCTGTGAGTCTTTAGACTCTCAAAGTCTGCCCTTAGTGATATACTTCCTCCAACAAGGTCACATCTCATAAACCCACCCAGACAGGGCCAATTATTCAAATATCTGAGCCTTTGGAGCCATTCTCATTCAAATCAGCAAATTGATTTTCCTTTCCTTCTTTCCTTCCTCCCCTCCCCTCCCCCATTTTAAAATAAGGCTTCAATAGACTGCCCAGGCTGACCTCAAACTCACCCTTCTCTCACCTCAGCCCCCCCCCCCCAAGTGCTGGAATTAGAGCTGTATCAATGTGCCAGCATTCTTGCCTTAATTGTCACTCTTTAAAAATAGTGTCTTTGCATTTCCCAATGACCTGTTTTGGGGGTGTTTAGAGCCCAGATTCAGAAGAAGGTCTGAAAGAGGAGGGGTTCTCTGAGGATTTGAAGTAGGACAATCTTATCTTTTGCTTCTTGGATCCCCACATCAAACTGTCCCCAGTTCCTGTTGGTTTCTCATTTGTCATTTAACCTTCAGGCTGCATCCCTCCGCTCCCTCATTGGCCCAGATTTGGCTATTCGTACTCTTACCTGATTTCCTGCCAATCTCCCTAATAGCCTCTTGCACACCCATCCCAGGTTCATCTTACTTAAATTGCCCCTTTGTGTCTGTCACACCTTGGCCACATGCTCTCAATTTACCTCCTATTTTAGCTAGCTTTCTCTGGAGATAAAGCTTACATATTCCAATAGATATATTTGAGCCACATATACGATTTAAGGGGTTTGATTAATAAAATGTTTTTATTTTAAAACAAAATGAGTCAGGTGAGGTGGTTCTCGCTTATTCTAGCATTCTGGCTCTGAGGCAGAAAGATTGCAAGTGCAAGGCTAGATTGGGCTGCATAGTCTGTCTCAAATTAAAAATAAATAAGGGAAACCATGGAATTAATTTTAATAAAATAGCTTAGGAAACCCGATATATCCCAAACTATAATTTAAGCCTGTAGCTGTTAGAAATTACTAATGAGATGTCCTAAGTTTCCTTTTTTCTTTCCTCCTCAAACACATCTCAATTCAGGTACCCGATTTCCATGGGAAATAGCTGATGTCTCTTCAGAATTCACAAATATTTAATTAAAAAACGAGATTCCCATGAAGCATGACCCCCCTCACCCCTCCACTGCCCACCCCACCTCACCACTACCCCCCCTCCCCCACTGAATTCACTATCAGTGAAAAGACCCATCCACTGTCACACTGGCCTTGTGTGGCTGCTCTGCTGGTTTCTCATTGGCCAGCCACTTTGAACACTGCTGGCTCCCTTCCCCCAGTGCCTGGCTTCCCCACCCAGTGCCTGGCTTCCAGACATTCTTTTGAGTATCAGGATTCAAAGAGGGCAGGTGAGCCTCTCAGGTACCAAGGCAACATTTGCTAAGGATGTTCACGGACCAGACATGGAGAGCCTACAAGACCTGAGACAGGCCCAAGACAGCAGCCTGCCTTCTGGCTGGTCCCACTGCCACACTTCCTCCCTCTCACCTTCCCTGCCTTAGTGCCGTAGCATGCTTTCAGGAGATTCCTGCTGGAGTTACCTGTTGCTACACAGCCGAACCGCAAGATCTTGGAAGGCAGCAGGCCAGAAGGCATTGTGCCAGGAAGTGAAATTTGCCAAGAGGAGGCTGTGTTAAAGCCCCAGAACAATGGCTGTGGCTCTTTGACGGCTTTATCTGTTTAAATAAGGCGAACCACGCTTGGGTGCCATTACTTGAGCTATAAACTTCCTTGTTTCTACTTTGGCCCCAAATTCCCACCACTAGAATTATTTGGATGGATGTGGTTTGGAAAGAGGCACTTTTGTTTTGTTTTGTTTTTCAAGACAGGGTTTTTCTGTGTAGTTCTGCTGTCCTGGAACTCACTCTGTAGACCAGGCTGGCCTGAAACCCAGAGATCCACCTGCCCCTGCTTTCCAAGAGCTAGGATGATGGTGCCTGTGCAACCACTTCCCTGTGGTGGAAAGAGGTGCTTTCTAACAAGAGCACTTTGTTTTGGCCACTGCCTCCAGTGCCCTAAGGAACAAAACACAGGAAGGGCTAGTTTTTGATGGAGGAAGCTCCAGTTTCCACCATTTTTTTGATTGAAAATTTTTTTCATATAATATATTTCACTTTGGTTTTCTCATCCTCCTCCTCCCAGGTCTTCAGCACCCACCCAACTTCATGCTCCCCCTTTTAAACAGACAACAAACAAAATATTGAAAAAAAAAAAGAAACACAAAATCCATAAAAACACAAAAGCGGAAAGAATAATATACAAGCAAAAGGCCAGTAAGACCAAAAAAACAAACAAACAAAAAAAAAATGCTCAAAGTATTATGAGATTAAAAACATCTACAAAAATACCATTGAGTCCATTTCACATTGGCCATCTACTGCTTGGCATGGGACCCACCCATAAATGTGGTTAGTATACCCAGTGAGACTCCATTGGGTAGGAGTGGGAGCTGGTGTGCACTTGCCCCTCTCAGTGCTCAGATGCTGTCTAGCTTGAATGTGTGCAAGCCCTGCACATGCAGGCCACAGCCTCTGAGTTCATATGTGCATCAGGCGTTTGGAAGACTTTGTTTCCTTTGACTCTTCCATCCCCTCTGGTTCTTAGAATTCTTTTGTCTCCTCTCCTATGTAACTCCCTGGTCCCTGAGGGGAGAGGTTCAATGAAGACATCCCATTTACAACTGAGTATTACAAAATCTCTCATTCTCTGTACATTTTCTAGTTGTGGGTCTTTGTATTAGTTCCCTTCTACTGCAAGGGACATTCCTCTGATGATGGCTGAGTGAGGCGCTGATCCATCAATATAAGAGAATGTAGTTAGGAGTAATGTTTTTTGCTGTTTCTTTAGCAGAACAATAGTATTTGGTTCCCCCACCCCACCCCCACCAAGTCCTATGGCCTATCTAGTCTAGGTTTTTGGCCAGTGTGAAGCATGGGTTCCATTTTGTGGAGTGGGCCCTAAATCTAATCACAGAGTGGTTACTCCCACAGCATTTGTGCCACTATTACACCAAGGTATCATACAGGCAGGTCACAGTTACAGATTACAGGGGTTAGAGCTGGGTTGGTGGTTACTTTTCTAGAGGAAGGTTTTTTTTTGAATGATGGAGTCTTTCAATGAATGGATTTCAATGCCAGTAATGAGGAGAGTGAAGCCCTAAGACCTGAGAAGGTTCGGGGACACTCATCCTTGTGTAGTCAATGGAGATCAGCTCTGTACTAAAGCAGCCTTCTCCATGGAGTTTGGTTCCCCACTCCTGAGCCTTGGGAAGAGGGTAACCTGTTCACTAAAGCGACAAATGTTGCCTTCATCAGGCTGTGGCCCACTATGACATTCAGATTGGTTCCATAGCAACACTGATGTGTGGCGAGTCATCTCATGCATTTGGAGTAAAAGTCTTAGTTTTGAATGTGCAGGCTTTGTCCCTTAGAAACTGGGTGACTCCAAATAAACCATTCAGTCCATTGCATCTCAAACTTTAACATACACACAAATCACCTGCGCTCTTGTTGAAAAGCAGAGTTGGATGCAACCAGTGCCAGGCGGGGCCTGATGCTCTACATCTTCAATAAGCTCTTGAGTGCTGCTCAGTAGCTAGGATTTATGTCCTCTGTTCCTTGGTGACCTCAGCCAGGAGAATGTTAGCTACAGAGCAGTAGGAGCATTGTGCACACATTGCACACATAAGGGGGTGTTTTTCCGAGAAGGTGTGTGTTAGGCAAGAGAGTGGTGATATGACCTTTCCTCCTCTCACAGGACTTGACACTGGTGGGAACCTCACACTTGCCACCCTTCCCACAGTTGCCTTATGCTGCTGCCAGGTGCCTCATGTCTTGGGAGATGTTTTGCCCTGATGCCCGTGAGTCTCTGACTGTACTTCTCACAGGTTGGGTAGACCAGCTCAATCTGCGATGCAGACACAGCTCTCAACCCTGGCTCTTTGTCCTTTGCCTGCAGGTGGTTGCTTTTATGAAGTCTCCTGTGGGTTGTTACCTGGACAGGCATCCCTTCCTGGCTCTCACCGTGCTGATGTTTGTTACCATGTCAGCCATCCCTGTCGGCGGCTTCCTGCTCCTCGTGGTGCTCACCTCCCTGGGTGCTCTCATGGGGGCCATCTTACTAGAAGGTACTCGGCCCAACATTACTGGGAAGTAACTCAATAAGGTGGAAAGTATTTATTGAACATCTTCCATTCTCATCAAAGAATCCATTTTTCTGGTCCAAGGCAGCTTGTCAGAGCAGTTCAAGCACAGGTTCTTGTGTTCCATAAGTGTCCATCACCATAGTTGTGATTTGGGACACGACCTACTCCTTATGAGCCTCAAATTGGACAAGGCAACCAAATGCACAGAGACCTCAAAGGTAATACAGTTTGGGAACAGTGGGGAATGGAGGCAGCCAGAGGCCAGCCAATTGACGCCTGAAGCTGAGGCCTACTCAGGTGTTGAACTTACTGCCATTTTAAATGTCAGAATGTGAATTTTTATGGGGAATCTCCTGATTTAAAAAAATCTGAGTTAGCTGTCATTACTTTAAATCCCCTGGCCCGGGTCTTCTCATTTTCAGTCTGTTTCACAGGAAGGCACCTCCTAATCATGCTCTCCTCCTAGGCCTGGTCATCTCTGTTTGCGGCCTCTCACTGCTCTGCATCCTCTGTGGCTTGGGCTTCGTATCACTTGCCATGTCAGGGATAGCCATGGTGTCCTATCTGGTGGTCTCCTGCCTCATGAGCTACTGGTTTTCTCTCAGGTAAATACACGTCGATGGAACACTTAAATCTTGGCCTTTTGGGGCATGCACACAGATAACTCTAATCCCACTTGGTGTCTAGCAGCCAAATTATAAGAGACAGATGTTCTTCACAGCTCCTCATAGGCATTAGATGTCAGGTACACATTTATAGTAGAGTTTCATAGAACATACATACATGCATACACACATACATACATGCATGCATACATATATGCATGCATACATGCATCATTGCTACCCACGACCATAACCCATAAAGCGCATCTCATTGCTGTCGTAGCTTCATGAGGCAGTTACTAGTTCTTCTAAAAAGATGCCTACTTAATTGGCAAAGGCCAACTTGGGGCAGAGTTTAGGAGGGTTGGGAGGGAGAGAAACAAAAGGAGAAAAGAGGCTTCACTAGTCAGGGTGCCATACCTACCACCTAGGGAGATACAGGAGTTGGGAAGCTGCTGTCCCACAGTCTCCCTTGGTCTCCCCTGCTCATCACAGTGTATGCTTCTTGGCACATTGAATGTGGCTCATGTGTACTCTGTAGATTCCCCTCCACCCCCCGCCCCTGTCCCCAGTGGATCTTGACTGGAGGAACATGATCTTTTTAGATGCTGGTAGGAAACCCAGCGGTGTTGAAGTGCTCAGGAGACAGTCTTTTATAATGTGCTACCCCCAACTTGCTCAAGGGATTTTCAAAGGCCACTATTTCTTGATTTTTATGTGCTATGTATAGATTTTAGACTTTTAAATCTCCATGTGCTGAGTCTCTTGTGTTTCGCTTAAGTTCTCACCAACTTGAGTATTTGCTTAATGCCAAGTCTCTGCTGAGCACTTCCTTGCCTCATCTCATGAACTCTTGAGGTGAGCCTCATTCTGTGATAGGAAAACGAAAGCCAAATACAAAAGCTGAGACTGGCAAAGAAGGGACTCAAATCCAGGTCAGTTAAGTCTGGTAAAACTCTCAGCCAAAATATAAAGTGGCTATAAAACATAGATATGCCAACAATGCCTGGAAAGTAAATAGTAAATATTCTAGGCCATTTAAACCATGGCCAGACCCTCAGTTCTGCTACTGTAACATGAGAACAGATAATAAGCAAATAAACAGGTGTGCCTGTGTTGCAATAAAACTTTATTTCAGACTCTACACAAACAGATGGCTTGCCATATTTGACCCCTATGGCCATGACTGATTTGCCAGTCCATGCTCTAAAAATGTCACAAGTACCCAGAGCTTTAGTCATCCTACAGAATAGCCTTTGAACATCTTAACAGAAGAGTCTCTTGTTGCTTGTCGAGGATGGTCAAGTCCTAGGTGTGATGCCCAGCATCCCCCTCTCCCTCAAAATGTTATCCTGCCATTAACCATGTGTTTACTTATCTGTGATCTTAAATTGCTTAGGGGTTGGCTCAGAAGATTGCTTAACTGCTAATCCCTGGACTCATAGCCAGCTTCTCACAAGTTGCTTTGATCACTATCAGTTTTAAAGGCCAGACTGTGCCCTATTTGGCTTATTGAGGGCAATGCTTGAGGCCAGAATCCCTCCCTGCGCTCGAACTCTGCTTTAATTTGGCTACATGCTTAGAATTACACTGTAGAAAGTAACGCAACAAGGCGCTAAGGAGATGGCTCAGGTGGAAAGTACAAGTCAGAGGATCTGAATTGGGAGTTCCAGAACCAACATAAAAATGCCAGACACAGGATGCACTTGTGATCTCAGCACTGGGGAGGCATAGATGGCTAGATTGCTGTGGCTTGCTGACCAGCCAGCCTAGCCTAATCAGAGAGTTCCTGGCCAATGGGAGACCCTGTGTCAAAGGAGGTAGACATTGGTCTTGAGGATGATACATGTGAGAATGCACCTATACACAGATGTGCATTCACACACACATGCTGGTACACACACACACACACACACACACACATTTAAAAAGAAAAAAAAAGGCAAAATCAGAATGCTGTTTGTCAGTGGAGAGGCTCAACTTGGTCTCCCCTCCCTTCTTCCCAACAGAGGCAACAGGCCCTCTGTTCCCATTTGGACAGAAATTCCCACCTTCTTGCTCTCTGGACTCACTTCATCTTCTCAAAAGCTACTAAAGCATCCAAGGAGTGGGTTCAATACTTTGATAATAGTCCCTCTGCAACCTATAACAGCAACTACGAAACTGCCCATTTACTTAAAAGGAAAAATCACCCATCCATAAAAAACATATATTAATGAAAAATGGTTGTATTTTACAAACAAGATGAATTTATCCGGGTCACACTGTCTTACATTTTATCAGTAGCTTTCTCTATTTTGCCTACCTCCAGCGACATGGCCAGAGGTGCCCTGGAACTCATGACAGAGTTTAGGCTAACCGCAGTCTCTCAATCCTCCTGCCTTTGCCCCCTTCCCAAGTGCTGGGGTTACAGGTGCACGGTGCCACCCCTGGTTGTCATAGATCTCTTCCCTATATGCTCTGATGGGATGAGCAAGACTGGCCCTCATGCTCTGCATCTGTACATCTGAAAGAAATCTTTGAAGAGGTCTGAGCTTCACAGTGCAGCTGGGAAAGGGGAAACCGTCTACAGAGGGCTGTGGACATTCTCTGATGGTATACCTGAACTCTGTAAATGGTAACTGCTTTGTATAGTGAAAATATGACAACTGTTTACTCTTTTAATAATATATTCTGAGTAGATCTATACCATGCACAGTTGTGTGACTCTATGCCTTGAGCACAAAGAGTTGTGATAAATCAGGCACCCTTGGAGGGCTCCTGTGTTAGGAAAATCTTTAACACTCAAGATGAAGATAGTCCCTCACTGACTGACGCAAAGCACAAGAGAAGAAAGAGAAGCCAGCAACTCATCCCGTGACCTAATGGGTTTGACTCTAACGTAGGAAAGATAACACTTCTTTAAAAAAATTGTTTTAGCAAAAGGAAAGAAATTTTAACATGGACTGACTTAGGAAAGCACACTAGACAGTTCCTAAGCAGTGATCTTCTCTGTAGATAATTTTAATGTCAAAGGCTCTACACACATTTCCTAGAGCCTGCAGGCTGTGGGAGGGGGAAAGAAGTGAGGGGCCAGAGCAGCTTATGTCTTTGTAGAACCACCCAAGTCATTTACCCCACATCCCACTGGGTCTCCCCAAATAGCCAGAGTGTACCTGCCCTCCCCTTATCCAGCTCAGTCCAACACTACAGACTGAATTTAGGGTTCAAGCATCTGAGGCAGGCACTCTCTAGGTCTTTAAAATTATTATCAGTGGGGCACGGTGGTGGCGCACGCCTTTAATCCCAGCACTCGGGAGGCAGAGGCAAGTGGATCGCTGTCAGTTCGAGGCCAGCCTGGTCTACAAAGTGAGGCTAGGACAGCCAAGGCTACACAGAGAAATCCTGTCTCGAAAAAACAAAAAAAGAAAGCGGGGGTCGGGGGAGTGGACACTGGCCTTGAACCTGTCAATCTCCTTCCTGACTTAGACTCCCAAGCAGCTGTGATCACAGAGTCTGTCAGACTGCCTAGTGCATCCTCACATCTTTCCTTACAAAGAGGAACAAATGGTTCTTGTTTCTTGTTACCAGGTAGAAGTGTTTTCAATGACAAGTAATTAAAAGCAAAATAGCTGGAGGTAGATACTAACTCAGATAGGGTTTTGTTTTTATTGCATAACCAAGAGATGGAGACAGACCAGGGCTGGTACAACTGCTGTGGTGTCGCCAATATGCCCAGTGCCTTCTGCCCTTCTTCATTGCCATCCTTAGTCCATGTGTTTGCGTCCTCATGGCCATAAGATACTTGCTACAGCTCCAGGTATAAACCCATGTTCAAGGTGGGGGTGGGGGTGGGACACGTGTGAGAGAGCACATGAGCATGCAAGTGAGCATGAGAAGCCCTTCCTACCAAGCAAAGTCTCTCCCTAAATCTCTTCCTAATTCTTCCCAAAGACACATCATTAGCCAGAACTTTGTCAGGTGTCAACTGCAAGCTGACTTAGAGAATTCAGTTTTCTTACCTTCTGTGGCAGGAGCTCAAAGAAGACACCAGCCAAGAGTGCTATACATGTAGCCAGGCCATTCTCAGGGTTACTCCTGAGCTAACCATTTTGTCTCTTCACCCAACAGGCCACTGACACAGAAAAATGCCAACGTTGACTGACAGCTGGCTATGAAGTCTGCAGACTTCGAGGGGCTCGACCATGAATGACAGGCTGAATGGAACCAAAGATTGCTTTCTAAGCATTCGAGGAGTGCTCTCTCTTCCCCTCACTGCTCGGGCCTATGGCTCAGAGAGAGGGCTGGATGTGTGCCCTGCTTTTCCACCCACTGTGACCCAATTCCCACGGTGGTAGGGTCACCTCCCCACCCCTCCACTCTCCAGTACGCAGTCGTGACCTTAGCTGAGACCTGAGCTTCCAGGATTGGAAGGCTTGACTATTAGAGCTCCTGGTTGAGTCCCAGGCCCTGACTGGGGGTAAGGTAGATTGTTTTTGAAGTTTAATTTCTTTCTTTGTTGAGGGGGTGAAGAAGAAGTTTTTCACCAAGTCATTTGAAATAAGGGGTTTAAAAAAAAATCCAAAGAGAACCAGCTCTTCTGCTTTAATCATTTTTATAGGAAAGAGCTGCAGCATTTGGGAGTTGAGGCCTTTGAAAACAGTCTTAACCTCATAGCCAGGTGTCCTTTAGAAAAAGTCTCAAGGCCTAGTCTGTTGAGTGCCTTGGTCTTTGATTTATTTTCACTTGATATGTTTATATTGTTTAAAATTCTTAACACACCAACAAAACCAAACACACGCTGAAAACTACAACACAAACCAAAGCCTGTGAATTTTCCACTTCATTTACTGTGGTATTTTATTAAATATTTATTTGGTTCTTGCTATGCATTTTCTCCTACCTATTCCCATGTCAGGACACGCATTAATCAGATTTTTACTATTATGACAAAATACTAGAGATAATCATCTTTATAAAGAAAAAAAAATACAGCTCATAGTTTAGAGGTTTTAGTACAGAGTCCCTTAGCCCTGTTGACTTGGGCCTGTGATGGCATAATACATCAGCTGGAGTGCATGACGGAGGCCTGTGATGGCTGTAATACATCACAGCTGGAGTGCATAATGGAGGCCTGCTCACCTCATCATGGCTCGGGAGCAGAAAGCAGAGTCTGAGGTCCCAGTAAACCCTCTAAGCTCTGTCCCCAATGGCCTAACTTCCTCCCCTTAGGCCCCATTCTCTAATGGTTCCTTCTATCCCACTAGGACTGTGGTCTGGTGGCTAAGGCTTTAACCACATGGACCTTGAGGACACAAAACCACTGCAATTTCTCTGTTGATTTGATGGAAGGTTTTGGGTAATATGGGGCATTAATTACTTTTTCTTGTTGCCGGGATCAAATACCCAAGTAGCAACTTTGGGGTAGAAAGGCTTATCTGGCTTACAGTTCAAGGGGCTTCAATCCATCAAGGTGGGGATGGCATGGCAGCAAGTCACAGTGCTCATGTGGTGTCAGGAAGCATTTAGAGGACTAGAAGTTGAGCCCAGATGACCACCTCAGGGCTTGTCCCTGGCAGCTGGCACCAGGAACTGAACACAGGAGCCTGGAGGAGGGAGGGTCATCTCCCATTCAAACCACAACACACAGCTTATTTAGTTGTTAGAGACCACACTCAATTCAAAGCTGTTCACAAAAGGGTTAGAGTGATGTGGAGCCGTAATCCATTCATTCAGTCAACAGTTATCACTGTGTTTGAGACAGGGCCTCACAGTCCGGGCTATCTGCGAGATCTTCATGCGTTGGGAGGATCTAGAGTTCACATGACTTCACCTCACTTTCCTTACTGTGAGCTGCTTTTTCATCAGGTCTGTCCCCCATGGAAGCCTCCATACCTCTTCGGTGCACTCAGTACTTGACTAGAAAGCTGCCTTAGACCTGTAGTATATGCAAATTCCAGGCTTGGCTTTGATTGGACAGATGGGGCCATGTGACCAATCTTGAACCAATCGCAGTAGCTCAAGTGGCATAGTACTCATAAGATCCAGGGGACTGAAGAGAGGCCACTCAGGGCTCTGTCCCCATAGTTGGTTGCTGAGGTCAGAGAGGAGGAAGGAGCCTCTTATAGGACTATCAGAAGAAAAGAAAAGTTTGCTGGCGCAAAACAAATGAAGCCACTGGCCCCAGTGGGACGACACTCCTCAACTTTTCTGTGTCCTAGGCTATCCAGATGTTCTTGGCCCTGAAGGGGACCCATCCATTAGAGAACAAGAATTGCTTGATGCTGTCAACACAGTGAGGTTTTAACAGTTACTGTTTATTGAACAACTCTTTGCTTCATGCAGCTTCATGCACGTGTCTCTGAACTGTGTATACTGCGGTCCAGACAGCTGGGTTCTCAAGCTTCATTCTTGGGGAACACAGAGGTCCTTGCTCCCAAGAGCAAGTTGTATTTGTGGTTTATTTATCACTGAGTAGTAACCTGCAGCCGCTGTTGGTGTAAAGGCACATACCAATATGAACAGGGTTGGGTTGGTTTCTTCTCTGAGGCATATTTGGGAAAGGATCTACACCTGAGCATGCATGGTCATGACTCACATGCAGCTCCTGAGGGCTACAGAATGAGGGGCCCAGCACCTTAATTCATGTCCCTTACCTTATGACAGATCACCAAGTGGGAAAAGAGCCATAGCAAGACCTGCATTACACTTTTGAGTAACAGAGCCACGTATGCACAATTACATCTATCTTGTTGTGATTCCTGTTGTAAGTCTTGGGAATGGCCCACACTAAGGAGAAAGGGTCGCACAAGGGCATGGGAACCACAGATGAATCATGGGCTCCTTAGAGTCTGTAAGATCTTATACTGATACGTGCACCGACAAAAAGCAAAAGGGTGTTAAGTATGAGGGCCGTTGCAGCCACAGAGATTAGAGAGAATGGCATGTTGCACTTCCGGTCTGGCTTGCCAGGAGGTGCGCTTCTGCGGAGGCTGTGGGCTCAAGCAACCGTGGAGCACTCAGAACCCAAAGAAGTGACAGGCTAGATATGACACAACATGACAGGGCGACCGACTGACCCTCAGCTAACAGTCACCATGGGCTTCACAGGGTTCTGGAAGAAAGCTTGCAGGTTTGACTTGGAGGCCATGTTTGAGCAAACTCAAAAGACAGATGTGGAAAGGAGCCAGAAAACGCTCGCAGAACCAGTATTTGGAAGGCTGGGCCAGAGGTGGCTGTCACCAATGCTTGTTGACCCAGACAGTATAGAATTTTGTGACATACACTGAATGTGGCTGCTGCCATTGAGTCCCTGCTTTAATGAGCTGTAGGAGAAGCTTAATGAAGCCCTATTTCCAGACTGGCTTGACACCAGCGGGTTGGGTTGTAGGTGCTGCCTCAGGGTCTTCAGAGGACACTGGCGCTGTGCTTTCTTTGGATCCAACTCAGATCTCTCTTATATTAGAGGAAGTTCTGGAGCCTGGAACAACTGGACTGAGATAGTACTTGTCATGCTAATTTGTTTTGTTTGTTTATCTCCTTGTTTATTGTAGTTTTGAGACAGGATCACACTCTGTAATCCTGACTTGGATCTCCCTAGTAGACCAGGCAGGCTTTGATTTATGGCAGTGTATTTCCCTCAGGCTTTGAATGCTGAGATTAAAGGAATGAGCCACCAATACCTTGAGCAAACCCAAATTCAATTTTAGTGACAAAGAAGAGATATGGGATCTTACTGTGTTACCCTGGCCTTGAACTCATGGACCAAGTTATCCTTCTGTCTCAGCTACCTGAGCAGTAGGTGTTACAGGGGTGTACCAATGTACCCAGTAATTGGTTTGGGCTTTAAAATGATGAATTGTGGGGCTGGAGGGTGGCTCAGCAATTAAGAGCTCTACCTGGTCTTCCAGAGCACGTGGGTGGAATCCTAGCACCTACCTGATGGCTCACAGCTCCAAACTCCACCATCTGGGGATATGACGCCCTCTTTGGTCCTCTGTGGACACTGCATATATATTGCCCAGGCATAAATGCAGGCAAAACACTCATACATACAAAAATAATAAATAAAATGCTCAAAAATTAAAAAAAAAAAAAAAGAATGGCATGTCATGGTTGTGAGGGAAGGTTTTTCTGGAGGGGGGTCACAATGGCTCTCTCGAAGGAACTTAGTGTGGCTGGGCTTGGTAAGAAGGTACATGGGGGGTGGGGGGACAGAGGTTAGCACCAAAGCACTAGCAGGAGACAGTGCAGGATCTTACGTGGAAAAGTGCCATGGTCAGACTTTTGAAATTTCATTTCTATTTTTTTTTTTTGTATTTCTATTTGCCTGTCTCCTTCATGTTTTCCTTTTCCCCTTTCCACACTTCTTCCCTTTGCCATCCTCACTTACTCTTTCCACCGGTCCTCCCTCCATACTTCCCCCTCCCCCGTCTGCCCCTTCTTTCTTCCTTCCTGATAAGATACTGCTATAATGGGCCATAACTCTATGTAGTCAAGGCTTACTTCAATCTCTAGCTCCTTTGGCTCCAGCCTCCCAAAGGTTTGGATTATAGGTAAGTAATCCATGCCCAGATCAGATTTAGGAGTTTTATGGCTCACAGCCAAAGAGTTGGGGGGCAGGCAGTCCATTAAAGAGGTCTGCAGACACTGAGGACACAGATTGGTGGTGGCTTTGACTTACCCCAGGCTGGCGGGGATGAAGACCTTCCTTGCGTGGGCATCTAGAGGTGCCTGTTGGTGGGTTGGTGTAGGCAGAGATGAAAGGGGAGCAAAGGTTCACACCTAGATAGTTAGCTTGAACCAGTGGGTGGCTACTGATGCGCTTTCCTGAGATGGAGACTATGGAAAAATTCACATCCCAAATTGCTCCTGCTAGTCCAGCTGTGCCATTCGACACCAAGAGGATGCATCCAATAGAGAGCTGGCTTAGAGCAGGCTTTCAGCTGGGACACAAGATTTAGGAGTGTTTGCAAAGCTTTGCATAACCCTTCTGGGGAGGCTCTTCAGCTACTAGGCAAGAGCTTTTCAAAACATATTTCCGATGACATAATCATTGTGGCTCCAGACTCAGCCAAGCACAAGGTGCTTCCCCACAGCACTTCGAGGCATTCGACCCTTCTGTCCATGGGTAGACCAGTTAGTTTCCTCTGCCTGCTTATTGTTCTTAAGCATCAGCGTTTGGATCACAGAGAGGAAGCAGCCAAGGCTCAGAGATTAAATGACTTGCTGAATTCAGCCAGGAAGCACAGTCTGTCAATCAAGGCTGGGTTGGTTTAGCCTCATGCTATAGAAGCTGCTGGCCTTTCATACACAGTCCAAAGAATAGCTCCTTGGGACGGTACCTGGAGTCCACACCATAAAAACTGTAGCTTTATGCAGTAATAAACTGTGTTTATTGCTCTGCCCAGAAAACTTTGTTTTGTTTAGCTTTGAGCACTTGCCACATGCTGAATACTGTCCTCAGTCTACACACTTCCAGCCAGTCCAAACCCCTGTCCATTTTAAAGGTGAAGGAACAGAAATATTGAGAGCTTCAAGTGTCTGAGGGGAGTTTGGGGAATAAGGCTCAAATCCAGCCAGTTTGCCTGTTGGAAACACTCACCCCCGTAAGCAGTATGTTGTTCAATACTGGTTCCTCTCTGTTCCTTTGAGGCCTTCTGGAGTCAGTCGTGTCCCCAGGCGCATGAGGTCTGAAGGCAGCAGAGTACCCATGACCTGTGTTGTTGTGCAGGAAGACTCCAGGAGTCACTGATTTCACATTGCAAGTGTTCAGCTGCCGATGGAGTAGTGCCTATAACAGCAGTGTGTCAAACACCACCTCTTTGCGGCTGCTATTGAAGCCATGAGGAAGGGGAGTCCCTGTGGCCTTGGGTGCTGGAGCTTCCAGCCATATCTGGAGATGAGAAGAAGAAGGAAGAGGAGGAAGAGGAGGAGGAGGAGAAGAAGAAGAAGAAAAAGAAATCAGGAGGAATGAAGTCTACAACCATCCTCCTCCTCCTCCTCCTCCTCCTCTTCCTCTTCCTCTTCCTCTTCCTCCTCCTCCTCCTCCTCCTCCTCCACCACCACCACCACCATAATCCTCAAAAACTATTTCTTTCTGAGCCAGTAGAGGGAGCCAACATCCAGGGACAGAAAGTCACCAGCCTGGAAAACAGAAGTAGCTGACTTTTCTACTGTGGCTCCCAGGACCTGAGCTTTGGCAGTGCCTCAAGCTTCCAGATAAGGCTTCCCACTGAATACACCATGAGCAGCCAGGCAATAGGCATCTTCTCCACATCCCTGTTGTCAATAGCAAACCTGAGGCCCAGAGAAAACAGCAGCTTACTTACGTAGGGCCATGCTATGAGTCTGCAATAGGCAGTCTTAAACTCAGGTCTCGAGTATCCGGCATTGACTTCATGGCACATCCCCTAAAATCCCAAATTCAGGAATTAAGAAGCTGCAATCCTGTCTACTCTGGACCAAGCTTCTTTTCACAGTCAGTCCTTAGTTTCTGTGGCTTCTGTGTCCTTGGATTTAAACAAGCACAGATGAAGAATATTTGAAAGAAAAATGTGTCTTTTATTGTTATTTTCTAGTCAATATGACAAGCCTTTACACAGCACTTACATTTATTAGGTGGCAAAATAGTATAGGGAGATAAGTGTAAGTCTTATACTAATATGGCTTCTTATCTAATGGTATTATGTGACTTTTTCTGGAGAGAGTTGAGCAAATGTCTTTTCTTCGCAGAAGGACACAACTGGTACATTCTAGGGGTCTAAATTGGGTTCATTTCCCCCTGCCAGTTAAAGAATTAAAAGGCAGGAAAAAGTCTTCAGTATAACAGGTAGCAGCAGAGGAAATCTCAGACACAGGAGGCAGAATCAGCCAGTGAAGAAAGAAATTTAGTAAAGGTAGAGAAATGCACACTCATATGCACACATGTGCATGCACACAGCATGGCACAGAGCAGAAAGACCCTTTGAAAAGCAGAGGGAGGGTCTCAGATGCTAAAGTCTTGCATCACCTGGAGGGCTTTAAGGGTTTTTGGTTAGCTGGAAAGTGGGGGAGGGCTTCTTTATTTATTGTTGGTCAGTTTAAACAAAGAAAGAGATACTAATGGGCTCATAACTTTATTATCTATCTATCTATCTATCTATCTATCTATCTATCTATCTATCCATCCATCCATCCGTTTGTCTGTCTATTTATTTAGAGACAGAGTTTCTCTGTGTAGCCTTGCCTGTCCTGGACTCACTTTGTAGACTCACAGCCTGACTCCGCCTTCTTGAGTGCTGGGATTAAAGACATGTGCCACTGTGCCCAACTTTTTATAACCTTGCCTTGAACTTGTCAGACTGGTCTGCTGGTGTGTGTGTGTGTGTGTGTGTATGTGTGTGTGCGCGCGCGCGCGCATGTGCACGTGTGTGTGTGTGTATGTGTGCAGAATCTGCCCAGAAAAAGTCTTCTAGGTCTTTGCCCCGAGCTGATAGGTCCTTTCCTCAGATCAGGAGGGTAAGGCAGAAGCCAGAAGTTGGCTACCTTTCATTGTCTACATGTGGCTACTTTCCTGTCTAATGTAATGACAGACCAAGACTAATGATTAAAATGGTCATGCTTGGTGAACCCATAAGTTTATCGGGGTTGCTTTTGGGGGCAAGGGTGAGGGGCTCAAAGGCGAGTTCATCATTAGACAGCTCATCCCAGTGTGGGTGATGATTTATAAAAGCTGTATCCAGAGCTCCGTGCCCAAACTGCCATCTTCACGAGAATGTCTCTCTTCTCTGGCAATTGTCACAACTTGTACAGCTTGGGAGGGGCCCTGTTTGAACAGTAACTTTCTGGGTTTCCTTTAGCTTCTTTCTCTAAGAAGGGCAACCGTGCTACATTACCCACCAAACAACTTCTCTGCAGAAGTACAGATGGGAATAAAAGGACGAACAAGGCTAGATCTGGTCCTCTCAGGCTTTGAAAGGGTGGCACCAAAACTAAAAGCTACTCTTATTTTTTGGTTTATACAAGTTCACATATTAACAAGAAGGAACACAATAGCTCAGTGTTTTATATGTATTTTATGTTTATTTTATATGAATTATTTTAAAAGACGTGTTACATGGGGCTTTCTTGTAAAAACAAAAGTCTTTTTGTTTGTTTAAGCCTGAGAGCAATTTTTTTTTAGAGTTTAATGGAAAAACAAACCCAAGGTGGGCAAGCTGTAAGTCTCAGCAGCTGCCTGGAGGAGGAGAGTGGAAACAAAGGCTGGAGTCGGGGAGCCTGGCTGCTTGAGTTAAGCCAGAGTGGAGGTCAGTCACATAGTGGACAAACAGCCACTTGGCAGGGAGGGGGGTTTAGAAGAGATTACCCAAGTACCAGGAAAAGCACACTTAGGCTCTGGCCAGCATGTGAGAGAAAAGGACAAGAGAAGCAGAGATTCTTTATTCTCTTTGAACCTGACACAGTGTACATACTATTACTTGCAAAAAGCCACTACACTTCTTCTTAAAACTAAGACCTCAGAATCTGCCCACACACATGAAATCCAGAGTGCTTCCTGGGTTGATTCAGGCCACACGAGGAATTCATTAAGGATCTAAGCTCTCTGGCTTTCTGCTCCCTCCTTCCCAGACTGTCCCTAGGTTTGTTTTCTCTTGGGCACAAGAGGGCTGCTGCAGTTCCAGAAATCACAGTGCCCCATAATCATATTCAAAAGCAGACAGAAAACAAAAATGGGGGGGGGGGCATAGCTGTATAAGAGGTGGAGGAAAGACAAATGCTGCTATCACTTTCCCCTTAAATCTCTTTATATGAAACTGTAGACCTCACCCACCTCTAAGCCGCAGGCAGCAGGAAGGAATCTTTATCTCCTTTATCTTGCGCTAGTGCCAGAAGAAAGGCAAGGTTCTCTTAGCAGGACAGTCTTGCAAGGAGGAAAAAGGAAAAGAAAAGGCAAGAAGATCTGTTTGGATTAAACCCTATACTTTTTGCCCCGGGCTCTTCGCTCGTGTTTGCTTATGTTTATTCACAACATGAGGTTCTTTAACTGAAGGACCTCCAAGAGTCTTAAGGTCTGTTCCTTCTGCAGGGCCTGGAGGAGAATCTATTTCTTTGTCCTCTTCAGCTTATAGTGTCCACTTCTGGTCTCAGGTTTTAGGTTAGGGTGCTACACAGGCTACGCTTACCTGCAGCAGGCTCCCACCTTACCCCGTGCCACCACCCACTGCTGGGAAAGGAAACAGTAGGCATCCTACTGGGACTAGCTTTTTAACTCTATTTAACCCTAACCCTGACTTCTGGGAAAGCCCCTCAGGTAGCTAGACCCCAGTGCTGACCTTGCAGTCAATAGGACCTTTCCCTATCTGTCTGCTCCCCCACATCAGAGAAACCTGAATGTGTGCAGGAATGACAAGCTATTCACTTAGTACAAGCGTGGGTGGGTCATTCCTCACATTCTGAACCTGTAGAAAGAAAACCCTGCTTTGTTCATGGCCTGATCTCTCCTTAGTTCTCCCATCACACTGCCTGGATGTCAACAGTACTAATGACTTTTCTTGTAAATCTTTTGCCTGAAAGGACAAGCTGACTCCATGTGCCTCACTTGAATCCAAGACTTTACAGTACCTCCATCTTCAAAATGTACCACTCCAATTTCTTTCCCCCTTTTCCCTCAGCCAGATGCCCTTCCCTCTTAGAGGGATTTGTGTGGTTATATTCATGTCCTACTTCAATAATCCAGATAATTTCCCCATCTCAACCTTCTTAAGTTCATCATGACAGCAAAGTCCTTCTTGCCATACAGGGAACATTCACAGTCCCACAGTGAACACACACATATCACTGGGGCCATCATTTATCCTCCCATGTTGCTTAAGCATGCTCAGACCCAGTCTTTCCAGATTTATCTAATAGTGGAAGTCAGGCATATGGACTTTGTAAAATATGCCTCTAAGGGCCTCTTGTGTAGCACAGGGTTTTTTCATCCTATAGTAATGGTTCATTGTATTATCTCTGAGAGTTTGTTCACTTCTTTGTTTTAGTACTGTCAGTATTTAGGTGTTTCAGGCTTGACCAGGCAGCTTTGTCTCAATGGAGTGATTATCTTATTGGTCTCTTACCTGCTTCCTGCCATGGGATTAGGACATTGACATGGATTGGGAGTGTGAAAACAGGCACAGAGATTGTTTTGTCTGCTCAAGGCCACAGAGCTGGCAAAATATAGATCTAGAACCCAAACATTCATACTCTGAAATTCTGTGTACCCAAGTAAACTGCAGTAGCCACAGAACAGGTCAAGGGAGAAAAGTTAGCGGTCTTTTTCCACAACATACAAGCCCACTCCCAGCCCCTGCACCCTTCACCACCAGAACCACCAATGAGCCTTTTACCCTATTCCTGACACTTGTTTGACAGTTACAACCCATCACTACCCAATAAGGAAGGTCGCAAACCCAGTGTGGATGAAGGAGAAGTCTCTTGGGGTTTGAGCTCAATTCCTGGCCCACACAGTTCCTCTCTGAGTAGGCTGCCTCCCCCACATACTGTAGGAAGTGTACTTTTCAAAAGTTGAAAACCCGACTTGAATCTATTGCTCGTTGTACTTGTTCCAGGCTACCATGGCAACAAGTGTTCATCCCAGTGGCTGCTCGAGGCAAGTTCTACTTTCCACACTCTGCTCTGGTTCTGTGGCAAACACTTCAGGAAGGAGTTTTCTGTCAAGAAGCAGAGAAGCCCAGGGGGTTTTGATCCCAAAACACATGAGCAAGCTTGCAGATGAGGGTCTACCAAAAGCTTATGGGGCTGTGATATCCCTGAGCTATTGTAGGGCTTGAGTAACTCACAGATAACATGAGCATTTTCAGGGATGTGTGTTTCTAAGTTGTGAGTCATGAGTCATTAGAGGGTGGATTAGTTTCCCTTAGCTGCTTGAACAACTGAACATAAACTTAGCCCCATAAAGCGGTACTGTAGTTACAAGTCTGGAGGTCAGAAGTGCAAAATGGGGCGGTAGAGTTGATTCTGGAGGTTCTGCCAGTTTCCTCACTGGTTCCTCTGTGAGAGGCTGCCTGAGCTCCTTGGCTTGAGACCCTGCAGCTCTCAGATTTTGGCTACCAGTGCTATACCTTCTTGAAGCCCAGGTCTCCTAGGCTTGTGATTGCCTACCCATCATCTAACCATATCGAGACCATCTATCACAGCTATGAAGCCCATGTCTCTACAGGAAGCTACCAAATACTGAGAGATATTGATTTGCTTTTAGGATCAGGATGTGGACATGAGGGGCCAGAGCCATTTAAGTATATATATATATATTTTGCATTTGCAGTGCAGGCTGCTATTAAATCAATGTTCATTTTAATGTCATTTAAAGGGCACAACACATAGAAGTTTTATTTCCGTTTCAAATGTGAAGCAGCCCAGAGATATAAAGTTTCACACTGAAAAGTTTAAATCCAAAGTCAAGTCTTGCTTTATCATTGGAGTAATTCCTTATACCCTTATAAAGTCAGGTCCACAGAATGGCTTTGATGACTTGAACTTCTAACCCCTAGCACTCTGGACATACCAGACCTTCCACACAGTTTAAGCATAGTCATTCCTCAGGCCAGGATATTTACCCTGCATAACTCTAAGAAAATGATTAGATAAGAAAGGCTGTGGTGGTCTGAAGCTCCTGTGAACACTTGGTCCCTGTCTAGTGACACTGTTTCTGTATGTTGTGAAAACTTTAGGATATGAGGTCTTGCTGAGTAGAGTAGGGCTGCAAGGCGCAGATCTTTGAAGGCTACATTGGGTCCTGGGTCCCTTCACTGTCCTCAGGGAGGCCAGAACCTTCCTCTGACACATGGTCCTTACTGCCATGACATCCTGCCCAAGCACCAACTTTAACTTTGAGCCAAAATAAATCTCTTGTCCAACCCAGAGTGTGGAAGAGAACAATTCCGCATAAAGCTGGAGACACTACAAAATAACAGATATACACGCTTTGACTTCCAGATTAGGTTTTGAAAATCTCAATAGCATAACCTATAGTCAAGGAGTTAAAATTGTATTTCCTATCTAGAAACAAGCATATAGTAGACTCTTGTAGGTTTTTGTTTAGTTTTGTTTTGTTTTTTGGCTAACTTGACATAAGGTATGAGTCATCGGGGAAGAAGGAACCTTACTTGAGAAGGCCATCTCTATCAGACTGGTCTATAGGCAAGTCTATGGGACATTTTCTGGATTAATGTCTGTTAAGGGAGGGCCTATCCCACTATAGGCAGTGTCACTTCTGGGCAAGTGGTCCTGGGTTCTGTAAGAAAGCAGACTGAGCAAGCCATGGGGAGCAATCCAGTAAGCAGTGTTCCTCTCTGGTCTCTGCTTCTACTCCTGTCCCAGCTTCCCTCAATGACTGTGATTAGGAAATATAATTTAAATACCACCTTATCCTCAGCAAGAATTTGTATTTCTATTTGTACCTCACACTAATATGAAGATTAAAAATCTCTTAAAAAAAAAAACAAAACAAACATGTTTCCTAGTCAAAGGCTACAACTTAAATTTTTATACTATATGAGTGAAAGGTTTCTGAGCTATAGGATTAGTCAAGCTTGGTCATGTGGACTTCTTCCAAGCAGCCCAGGGAAAATTAGGGTGCTCCAGAAAGTTGAGCCTCATGGGGAGTGAGGAACTGGGCACAGATGGTCAGTTAGGTTCAGGTTCAAGGTAGAGTCTAGGTAGCAGGGACACTGTAATAGCACTTAAGATGGACCTCACAGCATTTGTTTCCTTCTCCCCCAAAGACGGATCTTTAAATGGGAGTTAGAGGTGCAATTAGATCATTTTTAGGGCTCAGAAGTCTTTCTTGAGGAAATTACTTGAGTTAGGAAATACTTCACTGTGAACAATTTCTTTCATTAAAGGAATATTTTTGGTCAAATGATTAAGGATGGTATTTTTTGACTGAATGTCCCCCAAAGATACATGTGTTAAAATGTTGGCCTCCAGAGTGGTGGCATTGAGAGGTGCTGTGGATACTTAAGAGCCATGGAGGATGTGTCCCTCAAGGGACTGTGATGCATGGTTTCATGTGTGGCCACTTGCTGGCACGTACTCCCAGCATCACCCTACACCGTGGGACCATCCAGCCTTGGACTTGAGCTGGTAAAAACAACGCCCAAAGCCTCTTAAATATCCCACACATTTGGTATTTCACTAGTTTGACAAAGTTAGGCACAAGTAGCTTCCCGCTCCGCTCACCCCAATCCTGTGTCTTTGAGCGAGGGCTCAACACAGTGGACTCACAGAAGTGTACTCCTTCAGGTGGGCTGTAGCTAAGCACTATTGAACACAAGTCATGTGTGTCATAGAACTAGGGGAGTCACACAATCACAAAAGGGAAACAATTTGTAAATTTATCTATTCCTGTCAGAGTTGATAAAACACCTGCCCAGGGGATTGTGAACACTCTAAAGATTGAAGGGGGAAATTCTTAAATATTTTCTAGTCTTGAAGCAGGAGGCAAAGGGCTGGAAAGATGGAGAGACAACTCATCCAGGAAAGTGCTAGTCTTGCAAGCACGAAGCTCGGAGTTTGAGCTTCACACGGTTTTCATTTGTTGGTGTTTAAAGGCCAGTCACAGTGGCACATGCCATATTACTGTCAGAGACGGGCAGATCTCTGAGGCTTGCTGGCCAGCCAGTCTAGCATACTTGGCAAGTTTCAAGTTCATGAAACCACTTCTCTTCCCCTTCCCAAAAGCAAAAAAAAAGTGGATACTGTCCAAGGACTGCCTCAAGACTGTCCTCCGGTCTTATCTGAGTGCACACATGTGTACACGCATGAACACATAAGACAAGAGTTTTACTGCAGCCACTTTATTTGCAAGTCCAATTAGTGATCCTACCTCACAGTTCTTTCCTTATGCAAGTAATAGACAAAGCCTATAATAACCACCGCACCCACTAACGCAGCCACAGCAGCCACTGTTTTAGAAGTGGTGTCTTTGGTAATCGCGTACCTGTTGGGGTCCACAACACCTACAAAGGAAGCAAGTATTGAAGTCATAAGGTCAGGCTGAGCCTATCTACAAAAGTGAAGCCTCAATCACATGTTTTTGGGAGTTTGCAGTAGGATTCAGTCTCTCCCTCTTTGCCCCATTGCCACCTGCATTCTCCCCTGCTCCATACCTCCTCTTCTCCCTGTTCTTACCACTTGCTGTCTCCACCTCAAGCCTGATGGGCTGATACCTGGAGGGAGCCTCAGAGTATCAGGCTGACTAATACAATGCCCTGTGTGTGACGTCACAGGGCAATTGACTGAGATTTAAGAAAGCTTACTTTCATCTTCCAGGGCTGGAGTTGAGGCCCTCTGGGTGAGTCTAGGGGAGGATTATAGGAGCATAGTCTGCTGTGGATTTCAGTTTGGCAGGAGTTAAAGTGATGCTTGGGCTTGTCAGCCTCATCGTCTGCCACAATATACACCAAGTTCCTTGGCATGGTAGGCAATAATCCTCTTAGATCTAGTGTGTTGTTAAGAATCCATTATGGCATCTAGCATGAAAGTGGAACTACCAGTAGTGACACCACAGTGCATGAACAAGACCATGACTACCAGGCCCAGACATCCTACATGGTTATTGCAAGACTGAAATAAAGCAAGTCTGTAGGTACTGTACATGATCCTGCTGGTGTCAAGATTCTCTGAAGAGCATATGAAGGGTTCAAGGTTCCCTAGGAAGGGACCTTACTTTACATCGTTCTTGTTTAGGTTTGTAACTAAGCATATTAATTTTTTTTAGCAGAAAAAAAGGGCAAAAAGAATTAAACCTTTACCTTTAAGTGAGGAGTCATCTGACAACAAGAGAATAGGTCCTGGAAGGCTAACTGTCATTGTTTCCTCTTTGGTAGTCTCTGTGATGGGAAGACAGATAATCAAAGTTGCATTTGACTCGGGACTGGTGTACTAGAGGCATTAGAGTCCCTAGAAGATGCTCCATGGAGTATTCATTGACACAAATTCTATCTGTCTGTCATGAGTAGATCTCAAAGGATGGGTTCATCAGGCTAAGTGAGAACCTGTGCATCTCAGGATCGCCACACTGGTAAAGGAAGACTGGGTGAAGAGGTTTCTTGGGACCAGGTGGAGAACAATTTATTACTATCCTAAAGTGTACTCAATTTTTAAAAATCTGGGCTTGGTTTGAGCAACAAGAACAGGGACTGTGTTTTTACCTCGTTTGCTCCTCAGTGGTGCTGGGCATGTCACAGAGCACAGAGGGGAGTCAAGGGAAGGTTGGTTGCAGATCAAGGCACTACAGTGGAAGTAGATCTGGAAGGAGAGGAAGAGCGTCAGGTGGAACCCATGCAGTCACTGTCAACCTGCTCCAAGTGACTTCTTGATCACATACCAGGCTCGAGAGCCCCTGCGCCTCTGACACGAAGGCAAAGGTCTTCACGTCAAACCTCTGGTAGTGTGTAGGATGGGCCACGGAGGAAGCGGCTGGATGGAAAGTAGTGTGGTAGTTGTCCAATTCATATTCACAGCTAGAAAAGAGGCACCAGGGTATGGGCATCAGTCACAGGAACCCCCACATGCCTATTTGCACAGGGTGAGTCACAGGCGACACCTCTATGCTACAGCTATGTCTTCATCCAACCAGTGCCTCTGTTTTACTTACATCTGGTTGACAGCACTTAGCCATCAGTATTCATGAAGTTTTATGTATAACACCTGTATTCTACTATATAATGTGAATACATACTTGTTTACCAAGTGAATTCATCAACAAATTCAAGTTGTGACCACACTCATTGTGTGTGTGTATGTGTGTGTGTGTGTATGTGTGTGTGTGTGTGTGTGTGTGTGTGTGTATGTGTGTGTGTGTGTATGTGTGAGAGTGAATGTATGTGTGAGAGTGAATGTATGTGTGAGAGTGAATGTATGTGTGAGAGTGAATGTATGTGTGAGAGTGTGTATGTGTTGAAGTGGTGTATGTGTGAGTGACTGGGTGTGTGCGCGTGGTCTGTGTGAGCGTGTGTGTGGTAGCGTGAATATGTGTGAGCGTGTGTCTGTGTGCGCGTGTGTCTGTGTGCGAGTGCCTGTATGTGGGCGTGCTGTCTGTGTGCGCGTGCCTGTAAGTGTGCGTGCCTGTCTGTGTGAGGTGGCATGTCTGTGTGCGAGTGATGTCTGTGTGAGCGTGCCGGTCTGTGTGCGTGCCTGTCTGTGTGCGCGTGCCTGTGTTTGTGCGCGTGCTGTCGTGTGGCGTGCCTGTCTGTGTGCGCGTGCATGTCTGTGTGCGCGTGCTGTCTGTGTGGCGTGCCTGTCTGTGGCGCGTGCCTGTCTGTGGCGCGTGCCTGTCTGTGTGCGCGTGCCTGTCTGTGTGCGCGTGCCTGTCTGTGTGCGCGTGCCTGTCTGTGTGCGCGTGCTGTCTGTGTGCGCGTGCCTGTCTGTGTCGCGTGCCTGTCTGTGTGCGCGTGCCTGTAGTGTGCGCGTGCCTGTCTGTGCGCGTGCTAGTGTGTGTGTGTCTGTGGTGTGTGTGTGTGTGTGTGTGTTGGTGCGTGTGTGTGGGTGTGTGTGGTGTGTCTGTGTGTGTGTCTGTGTGTGTTGTGTGTGTGTGTGTGTGTCTGTGTGTGTGTGTGCGCGTGTCTGTGTGTGTGCGCGTGTATGTCTGTGTGTGTGTGTCTGTGTGTGTCTGTCTGTGTGTGTGTCTGTCTGTGTGTGTGTCTGTGTGTGTGTGTTGTCTGTGTGTGTCTGTGTGTGTGTGTCTGTGTGGTGTGTCTGTGTGTGTGTGTCTGTGTGTGTGTGTCTGTGTGGGGTGTCTGTGTGTGTTGTGTGTGTCTGTATGTGTGTGTATGTCTGTATGTGTGTCTGTATGTGTGTGTGGTCTGTGTGTGTCTGTCTGTGTGTGTCTGTCTGTGTGTGTCATGTGGTGTGTCTGTCTGTATGTAGTGTGTCTGTGTGTGTTTTACTTAGATTCCTGCTTACCTATTCCACAGACATGATTTTCTATGTCCTAGGTAGTAATGTTTGCAACAGAGATAGAGAATCCTTACCATCCTGTTTTGCACACTAGTAGGTAACGATGTTATTAAGGATGGAAACGACAAAGATGTGAAGACTAACGGAAACATAAAGCGATGAGGGCTGGCCTCGTAGTGAAGAGATACTTGGGCAAACCTTCAAAGGTAAAGTAATGCATTGTGTGATTGAATGGGTCTGTATGTGCTCTTTACACAAGAGTCTGGCTGCAGGTGTGGAGCCTTGTTACATTCCCACAGAGTGAAGAAACTCAAGTATAGCTCTTTGTAGGTAAAGAACCTTAGAGGGGACACAGGCAGAGCTGAGAGGACAAACACCTATAGCACTGACACATTTGTTTAGAGTCAAGTGGGAGTTCTAATTCTAGTTCCACCACTTACCATTGAAGCTAAAGCTTGGATTCCCTCGTGAATGTTGCTAGTGATGTGACAGGATGTATGACAGCCTAGCATAGGGTAGGGGTTCTGCAAATGGACACTAGCATTCTCCCTCTCATGATAAAGATGTAGCAGAGCCAGACCTCTTGGAGAGGAGCTCATTCCTTGAGAGTCCAAGGTAATAAAAAAAAAGCAGCACAAGCCACCCAATTAGACCAAGGACTGATGACTACAAACAAGGACTCTGAGAATTCATGACCAAAGTCTGTCTCCTTTAAGTCTCAGGAGGACTGCTTCTAACCACTACTAATAAGTTCTGATATTTTATCCTGGCAGCCCCATGGTTTAGGGAGTACATACCCATCCACAATGATCTGCCACTGGGGGACAGAGGCTGGGTCTATAGAGGATGTTGCCCAGCAGTCATCTAAGATGAGCTTGATGTTGGGATCATTCCTGTTCAAGACAGCTACTTCCATGTAGATGGGCTGGCGGAGGTATCTCACTAGTGGGTATTCTTCCTTCCTGTAAGGTCGTTGGTAGGATTTATCTGCAAGTAATGGAAAACCTCTTCAGGACTGAGGTACTCGACTAGCTGGCAGCACTAGATAGTGCATTTTAGAGGGAAAATCCCCCAAATCCCCCAAAGTGTTTCATTCATTCGTTCAAGTTGCAACATCTCACCTGGGTAGGTTTGCAGTACCAACACCAATGGACCTGGCTTTACAGAGGCTGCTGGAGAAGAAAGGCCTTTGATATTGGCACTTAGTAGCATACTGTCTCTGAGGTAATGACACCTCACTGTCATTCTGGAAAATTGTGGGTTTGGGAGAGATGAAAAATTATGTTAACAAAGTCTCTCTAGTTTAAGCTAAAAAAAATTTTTTTTTTAAGTAGGAATTATATCACACCTGAACTCACTGTCTCTGAATATGACTCTTGGTGGTAGATTTTTCCAGAGAGCATGTATTTCATTCTCATAGATGACTTTATCACCTTCAAACTTAAATAGTAGAGAAAGTTGGTCAGAAGAGTACTTACCTCAAAAGTAAGTCTTAACTTATTACCATTGGTCACTACTCACTTTCTGTTGTGTTCCACACCCATTCAGAGGTATGTGAAACCTTACGAGCCCCTGAGACAGATCCCTGAAGGTAGGCTCGCAGGACGAGTTTCCCACCAGGAGGGTCTTGAGGTTCAGAGCAGGCTTTGTTTGGTGGCTGTAGACCTCAAAGTCCATAAACCCATCCTGTCTGCACAGGTCACCTGTAACTGGATAGCAGCAAAGGTTTAGAGAAAATCAAGCCCGCCTTGTGACATTACCCATCATCCCTGAAGTGTCAGGATGACTCCAGAAACTAAGCTTGAGTTGCTTCGGTCTTTGGGCGCTGATGGGAGCTGATGGGACAGTTGGAGTTACAAGAGAACATAAGTCACCATGATCAGTGTCATCAACATACAGCTCAGGAGACAGAGAAAGAAGTGTGACAGGGTGATGAGGTCACTGAGGAAAACCCCAAGAAAAGATTCAATTTGGGTTGGCCAGGTCATGTTAGGTTTTATTGTATCCTTTTTCAAGTCTTGAATTTAGATTTTTTGTAAATTAGGGAAACCCAACTGATAAGCTATTTAAGTATTTTAAAAATCCAAAATAACTCTGAAACTTTAAAGTAAGGGTCCCAAGCCCTGTGGTAAGGGACACTCAGTTTGGATTCACAAATCCCAGTTTGAGGAGAAACCGAGAAGGTGGCTACCACCTGGGCATGAACTGGCCCAGGTAAGGGAGTAAAGAGAAGCAAGACTCAACGAGCGAAGGCTCCCACTCAGGATTCCTTTGCAGAGTTTATAGGAGTCTCAGGAACTCTAGAGAGTTCTGACTAGAAGCTCACAGTCTTTGTCCCTGGATGGGGACTCTGATAGCTAACTCAGTATACTGAGATTTCTTAGGAGTCAGCAGTTACAGGGCGATCTCCCAGCATGAATGTTTGAGAGCAGTAGCACACTTGAGCCCCAGCCTAGAACTTAGACTCCTGTTTCTGATATGACTCATCCTTTGGTCTTTTTGAGCCACAAGCATGAATCGGAACCTTGACATCAGTTATATTTTCCCACATGCCTTATAAGGAGTGAAAGAAAACAAAAACAAAACCCCAGATAATTTTGATTTAAAAAAAAATCTTTACCTAAAGAGACTGGTGACTCACAGTGGCACTCAGGATCGATCAGCAAGGATGCCATGTGCGGTTGGAGGTCAAAGGTCAGATTGAGTGATGAGAAGTAGAATTGATAGGGTAGACACTTTTCAGAGGGCTGAGATGAGAGAATATCAATTAGCCATCTCAGGGAGCAGAAGTCCCTGAACACTTGCAGAGCACACTTCAGACCAATCTAGTTTCCGTCTAAGCCAAAACAAAATAGCCATCACGTCCTCAGGATGCTTCTCCAGCCAGAAGTTTATGGCTTTAAACTCACGTCCTACAGTACCCAGGACTTCATGCTCTTTGTACTATTAGTCACTAACATTTGAATTAACAAGTCAAACTGCAAAGGATAGTGGAATCTCTTGCCAAACTCAGGGAGGACTCAGAAGGACTCCACAGAGGTTACAAAACACTTGCTATGCATGCTCTGATATTCTATACCTGGCAACTGCATCCATCAAGACCAGCCTCAGGACAATAGGGAACACTTTGCTTTGTACCAATTTGCTCTGTTGTATAACAGAGCATAGTGTAGGCTTATGATTAGATATCTGCCAGGTAGGTTGTACTTATCAAAATGAACTGGTAAAACCATAGCAATGTGTCCACATGTGGCAGTTAGAGATGATATTAGAGAGGACTTTCCTTAAAAAAATCAATGTATGTAAAGTGATCAAGATAGGCTTTGTACCATTTAAACCCATCACTTTAGTAAGTAGGCCCTATGGGCACATCATCAGTTGGATCTACAGAGTTCACTACAGAAGGCTCTTGTGCCATTCAGGGGATGACAACAAACATACTTTTATCTTTAGGAGAGTTTTTCTGAAATGCAGTCTCAAGCCATTTCTTGCTTCTTTGTCAATCCCATTGGCATGCCATTGGCTCTCAGGGATGCTCCTTTGTCCAAAGCCCACAGACTGTAGCTTCCCAGGAAACTCTGGTATAGTGAGAGTCATGTGTGTGGTGTTACAAGCCACAGGAAGATCTGCAGAGAGTGGTAGACAGAATACCTATCAGCTGCCTTGGTTGAGCCCGAGAACTATGTTTCCCACTGCTGAGGCTGTGTTCTCTTGGTCCTTACCTGATGCACAAATAGCCTGCGACGCGTAGGTGATCTTCTGCCCAAAAGATGAGAATAAGAAGTTCACCCTCACAACATAGAGGTGGCTGCTCCCCTCCTGGAGGGTCAGGATTTTGAAGATATTAGTTTGAGTCTAATTTAGTGATTAGTGAGTCTAATCACTAAAAAATCACCCTATGCTCAAGGATTGGGCCTCACACTTTGGCATGTGAAATGATAGGCCCAGTCAGGATTTCTGGTATTAATCTTGTCTTCTATAAATGCTGGAAGCCTAGTGCTGTCTGTGGGTATGACCCATAGCTGACCATTTCTAGGGTGACAGGAGAAAGAACTGTCCATATTCCTTGACTATCGTGTAGTGTTGAGCAGAATGCTTACAGAGCTCAGAAATCCTATTATGCTCAAGATGAAACAAACTGTCTTTATTAAAGTAGCCAGTGTATGAGCACTTGCTAGCATCTATCCCAAGTGTAGCCATGCATGGCTTCATAGTAGGCTAGATCCTAAGAAATGTACCATTAAACAACTGTCCTTGCACAGTAGAGCATATTACCATAAAACCTAGTTGTGTCATTATCCACCTAATATGTAACTGTGAGTGTAGTGTGACAGTTTTATATAGTGGGTAATGCAGGTTTGCACAGCACCGCTACACACATGGGCAAGGTATTGCACTATACTGTTACTAGTGCCATCATTACCAGGCAATGAAACATTTGGTTCCAAAAGTCTTACAGGACTGTCATATGGTTCATCACTGGCCTAAACATTATGTAGAAGATGATTATAACACAATCTAATGTCTCACAGATGGTCTGAAAGACAAAGTAAACAATGCTGCCCAAACAAAATGCTTTAATTCTAAGGCTCACAACACCACCATCGCTGTACATTGTGCTTTGAATGTAAGCCTGTAGGAAGAGGGAAGAGGGTATAGCAAGGCCCGTGTCTCTTCTTTGCCATTGCATTCCTGTCTTCCAATGATGTACTTGGTATTAGAACTTCCAGATTGTCTGAGACAGAGTCTCACCATGTAGTCTAGGCTGTTCTCAAGCTCACAGGCCTCCTGCCTCAGTTTCCCATGTACTAGAACTACAAGCATATGCCAATCTTCCCCCATCTAAACATACTTTTAAAATTGGCAACATAGCCCCTTTATTTGGAGACATGGTTAAAACCATGCTTAGGATTAAGAGTATTGGCCATTTCCTTGATGGTGGTATAAGAGGGTTTTTACACCTACCACATAGTGAGCTACTCCAGTGGCATTGAATGGCACTTGGAGGGTTATTTTCTGGGTGTCAATCAGAATGTTAAATCCTTGTCTTAAGGCATCCTTCAGGGGCAGAGTGTGGACTCTTGAACCATCCAGGATTTTAACGATCCATCCCGTCTCAGATACATTCTTCAAAAGACAAAAGACATGGATATAACTCCAAGTGGTCTTCTGGCTAACACCTGCATGCCTACAGCACACTCATTCATGCATGCTTGTGTAAATACATAAAACAAAAAATAAGCATTGCTTAAACAACTGGCACTTACTTAACTATGAGAATCTAATGTTCCATCAGACTGAAATGACCATGAGCATTAACATGAATTAAGTGTGGTCCATAGAAGAGTTGCATTCTTGGGATTGGAGAGGTGACTCAGTGACTACTTTCTGCTCTTCCACAGGAACCAAATTCAAATAACAGAATTCACATCATAACTGCCTTTAACTTTAGTCTTCTGTGACTGGACCTAAGACCTTCTGTCCTTTGTGGATACACACACACACACACACACACACACACACACACACACACACACACACACACACCTACACCTGTACTCTTACCTGATTATCATCAGCAAGCCTAGAGAAAAGTTGTGAGAAAGAAAACTGGAAAGGAAAAAAAAAAAAAAAAGATTTAGGACAAAGTTTCTAAAGTTCTGCCACCTGCTGTTTTGCAGGAAACACCCAGATACCTAGACTAATTGACATAAATTAATGCTGTCCTTCAAGAAGCCTGGCTGATGCACAGGGCCAGATGTGTCTTCCTATCCTCCCCTTTGGGTTTCCGGTATCAAAAGGCATTGTATTGGAAACGCTAGACTAGAACCAGCTACAAACTGAAGCACTAGGTTTTTAAACACATAACCTTTATTATAACTATGGAACCAAGTATGGCATTAAGCTGTTGTTGTCAAAGTACAGGTATTAGTGGCTCATTGTGAATATGAACTTAATGAGTACAAACACGAAATCAAAACGTCTGTTTTTGTCATTCAACATGTTTTAGTTTGGGGACAGTGCCTGAATGTGTAGTCAATCCTGTGATTGACTATAGATATTTGAGCCTTTTCTGTTACTAGGCATTGGTGTGCTCAACACTGTCACTTAGTTCTTAGAGCTACCCTGTCAGGTGAATGCTCTTCTTCCACTTTAGCCTTAGAAACAAAGCCTCAGTTTGGTTGAGAAAATGCATCATGGTCACACAGCCAAGACAGTAAAAACAATCTGAAATTCATCCAGCTGCTAAGACAAGCTATGTCCATACCACCATTTTCCCTGTTATAGCCATATGAGAGGTCATCCCACATCACTTACGGATACAAAATCCTTCATGCAGAGTGTAGTATCTGATATCTCATTGTCCTCTTTTTTCAGTGATGGGCAGAAGAAATGATGCATGCCATCTTTGTATCTTATACTTGTACTATTGTCCTGGAGTTTGATGTTCACCTGGTATCCACCCATCTGTGAGCAAAAACAGTAGGAATTAGGAAACTGATTCCTCAGTGGGAAGCCAGTTCTAGAAGACCTGACCATGAGAGTGGCAACACACTTAAGTTCATCAATACACATTCCTGAAGGCACTGCATTCCTTGCCAGGAGACTATAGCTAGCTCTAGAGACACCTTCTAAGACTCCCAGGTTGACAGCAGAGTTCAAAGATTAGGCATGGAGTCCACTGTTCTGTTACATTTCTATTATGTTCTATTGTCTTATCTTGGGAATCATTGTCATATTCGCAGACATCTACACAGATTATTCAAATATACCCACTCAGCAACTAAATAAATGCCCATGTGCAGAGAGAAGCCATCTTTGTTACCCTTGACCTCGGAGAATTTACTTAGTCCAAGACAAGACAATTGTTGCCTGATGATTTTTTGCTAGATATTAGATAGTAACTATCTTTTGTAGACCAGGCTGGCCTTGAACTCACAGCGATCCACCTGCCTCTCCCTCCAGAGTGCTGAGATTAAAGGCATGTGCCACCACGCCCTGATAGTAACTATCTTAGAATTTATATTATCTTAACTTTTAAAAACAATTATTAATAATTCAAAGCTCATTACACAAAGGTTAGGAGACTAGATTTGGCCATTTATTGGTTGCAGTTAGGAGACACTGGTTCCAGGGAATACAACTCTTTATGTTTCTTGAAGTTGATAAGGCCTGAATTCATGGGAGAAGGGCATCAAGTTGGGAGGGTGACATGCTGGGGGTCCTGGGAGAAGGTGGGAGGGGTGAGCGAGAGGTGGAGGTGATAAACACACATTGTATACATGTATGAGACTGTCAAAGACTAAGAACAGGAAAGTTTAAATCAGTACAGATTTTCACAGAAGATATGAGATTACTCTTTTGAGCCATTGCAGAGGGTTTTAGTGGGCCAGATGACTGCTGAGAAAGCAGAGTCTATGAATATACATAAAGCTTAAACCATAGGCTCCAGCATCGGGGCAGATGATGCAGCCTGTTAAACGCTTGATTCCCAGGACTCAGCCCACACTCACACCACCTGAAACCCCCAGACACGCCTAGAAACCTCAGGTGATTCTTTGCACACGGAAGCTTGAGAACTTCTGCCATCGTGGCAGGTTTTTATTATACCTAATGACCCTGATTAGGCAATCCTGTTGCTTGGCAATAGAGAAACCCTTATTGCTTAGCAACTGTTTGCTTTTTAACACCTGTTCTTAAGCTTGGTTTTCAGTATCTATCTGCTGGCACCCAAAATAACCTCCCGTCTCACACAGGGGTTAGATTAAAATAGCTCTCTGCCCAAGCAATTGCTTTGTCTAAGTCGCATGCTCTGCCTTCATTTCTAAGGTATTATTCTTTATACCTTGTGGAGATGGCAGTATCTTTACCATTTCCCAATAAGCAAATAGATGCAAGGTTACATGGCATACTTGAAGTCAAGCGCAGGGCCAATAGCTCAAGCTCTGGGCTTCTCCAACACTGGTTATTTCAGATTTTTGTTCCCTGGGCATTATAGGCTATTTGACAATATTCTTGACTTGTACCCACATTGATTCCAGTAGTGGAGTCCATCCCATATCCAGAACATTTCAGGCTTGGTCAAAAGTGTCCTCTGGATATATTAGGAATACAATAGACTTAGCCAGTCTGGATGAGGACTACTGTTCTGTTTCAAAGCCTAAATCCTTAGCCACCAAGTTGAATATAGGTAATGATTAGGTTCCTACATCTAAATCATTTCCCCAAAGCAATCACTTACCACTCTTTTAGTACAGGTTTCATAGGGGAACTTCATGATGAGATTTTCTGAGTCCAGGACATAAGTGCAATTTAAAATTTCCATGCCAATGGTATCTACAGAAGACACAGATAGCCAAGAAATGTATCCCAGTTGCAGAGCCAACTGAAGGTTCTGAGCCAGGACTTCTCATCCCTTCTAAGGCATGGCAATCACTCAGGGTTTCCCACTGGATCCCAAATAAGTCATACTATGCAGGAAGGCAGGTGTTCTCCTCTGGGTGGCATTGGACAAGTCGGGGACCCCCATGGCACCAGGGGAGATGGATGCCAGTTGCTTCAAGGGTTGGACTCCGTATACCCAAACGGAGGTGGCCCTTCTCTCTACAAGTTGGGAATTATGATTGAGTAGAACATATTACATACCCACCACAGAAGGATTCCATCTTTCCATGTCAAAACCCCTTGGAAACTTAACTCTCACTTCATCTTCCTTGCAAGTGACAGAGCCTGGAGAACAGATGAAGTATTTGGAACCGTTT
Organism: Acomys russatus; assembly: GCF_903995435.1. Classification (NCBI taxonomy): domain Eukaryota; kingdom Metazoa; phylum Chordata; class Mammalia; order Rodentia; family Muridae; genus Acomys; species Acomys russatus. The sequence goes on from NC_067141.1 coordinate 696,814, forward strand.
TGAGGTACAGGAGACACTACTGCTACAGGTGAGTGTGAAAACACCATCTTCCTCAACAGCATGAAGGAATGCTGCCCATTAAGGAAAGGGAGGAAATGCTTACCTTCAGGGAGCTCACAGATTGAGATTTATAAATGCAATTACAAGATACCAGAACTCTAAGGGTGTTTCCATTCAGCAATTGGGCCTCCAAGGAGAACCCCAGCTTTGTGTTAACAAGCCATGGTCACAAACCTTGACAAGGAGCTGCCACCTGTGGGGTAGATAAGTCTCTACAACAGAAACTTCTTCCAGGTCTTTCAAATTAAAGTTTTAAGAAGAAAATTCTGGGTAAACCCCAGGGAAGATTTTTTTTCTCCAAGAGCAAACTCTGCCTATGACCTGCCTTTCTGCAGCCTCTGGCTTGTGGGAGAGTCTCAAGAGCACTTTGTCTCACAAGAAGAATTCTAGTTGTGTCTGATGTGGATGCCTTAAGTTTAAGGCATAGGTAAAGACGTGTTCTTCCACAAGGGAGCTCTGGTAACAACATGTGCCAGGTACTAGAAGACACAAAGCAGTGAGGGGTTGGGAACTAGCACAGACGTTCTTTAGAATTCTTGCATGTAGCTGACATAGCAAACCCACAGATAAGGAGAAAAAAAATGTATTAGTGACTAACATAAGAAGGGAGTGAAGCTAGGCATGGGGACACACACCTGAAAAGCCAGCACTAGGGAGGTTGAAGGGATGGATTGAGACATTGAGTTGAGGCCAGCTTGGGCTGCACAGCAATTTCCTGTTGGGAGGATGAGGAAAGAGGAAGAAGGGGAGGAAGGAGAAAGCGGTGGGGAGCTAGTCCTTTTGCAGACTTTTCTCTTTGGTAAGAGGGTTCTCAAGCCCAAGAGACATACCTTGGAAGGCAGGATTCAATGCCTGAGGAAGACTTAATGCGTTTACTGAAGTCACAAGGGCGAATAAGAGAGAAAGCGACCTGTGGATGCTAAGAGAGAGAGAGAGAGAGAGAGAGAGAGAGAGAGAGAGAGAGAGAGAGAGACAGGATAAAGTGAACTTAAGCCATTAAAGCCCTTGCATTCCCTACCCTCGTTCCCAGAATGCCTCACCTCCCACAGCACAGAGGGCTCCCAGACTCTTACCTCTGCCTCCAGGCCATGTCGGAAGACACAGCAGAGCACCTAGGCCAAAGCTGTGCAGGCAGCTCTGTGCTGTTATAGCCCCAGATAGGATGTGACCCCACCCTTTCACCATTGGGGGCACCTGGATCTCTCAGCCCAGCTGACAGGGAGGGATTTAGAAAAAAAAATGCCCATCTGCCTTCCCTCACACTTGCCTCCAAGTTCTGCCAGCAGCTTTCGAGGGGCCGGAGTTGAACCAGAGTTCCCTGAAATTGACCCCAGGTGAGCAAAGTAATGACCCACCCTATGATTTAGAGATAAAATTCAGATTTTTCAAGCAAGATATTTACAATTCTAATGTAGGGAAGAATGTTGGGGTTCATTAGGGACAGGCATTTGTTCAGACCACTAAGGCTTTGTTGTGGGTTTTGCATAGGAGAGAGTTAAAGAATACATTTCAGCAACTAAGGCCATTACACCCCTACCCTCTCTCCCAGAATGACTTGTTCCCTGACTGTTGTGGAATTTGAAGGTCACTCCAATGACACTCAGGAAGGACTTTTAAAAACTGAATAAGAAAAGGAAAAGTTTAGCCAGCATGGTGGTCTATGCCGGTAATCCCGGCACTCTGGGAGGCAGAGGCAGGTGGATCAGATCGCTGGGAGTGCGAGGCCAGCCTAGTCTACAAAGGACAGCCAAGGCTGCACAGAGAAACCCTGTCTTGAAAAAACAAAAACAAAAACAAAAACAAAACAGAAAAAAAGAGAGAAGTTTAAGCTTACTGAAAAGAAAATGTAGACATTTAAGAGTGCAGAAGTAAGGAGTGGCACTTAGGTAATTCCAGCATTCAGGAACCGTAAGCTAAAGGCCAGGTACACCATGAGTTCCCACTCTGGAAAACATTCCTTCCCAAAAAGGAGAGAGAAAAGTCACATGTGTTGGCCAAAGAAACTCCCTTTTGCGGCAGGCCTCCATCTTGGTACCTACTAGCCATTTGTCTCTGACTCCTCCCTGGAAGATAGGTTCCAAGTAACTCTGACTTAGTGATCCCGACCCCAAAATGCACAGCTGTGACTCTCTACTTGTTGTGATACAACTAACCACCCTTTTGGCTTCTGTAACTTGCTTACATACACACCCAAGGCTTCCTTTGGGTCGATTTTTGCTTGTTTACATAGGTATTGAAGGTTTTCACCTTTAAAAACCCCTTCCCATACCCTTCCTTCATGACCTGCATAGTATTTGGCTCTAGGGCTGTCATCCTGCGAGCAGCTAAGCAATAAATCCTTTAGTTGTAATTGGATTGAGTCTATGGTCTCTCCCCAAGAGTCACAAGCTCCAAAACAAGACCCAGAGATAAAGTTTAAACCCTGCTTTATAGCCTCCTGTTATCACTTACAACATCCTTGTGTCACATATAGTCATTTTTTAGGATTGTAAAGTCACATATCATATATTACGTACATTCAATTATATGGTCACATATCATATATTATATACATTCATTTATATGGTTGCGTCACATTCCTCTTTCCCATATGACTGTATACTTGTTTTTAAGGGTTATATAGTCAGTGTGTAGACAAACTAGTATTTATTTAACTGCTCTTTCCTGGTAGGTGTTAAGTGGTTTCCAGTTTTTCATCATTTAAACAAGATGATGACTATGTTTTGTGAGACAGTGTTGCTGAGTAGCCCAGGTTAGTTTCAGGTTAGAAATCTTCCTGCTCCCTCCTTCCACATGATGTGATCACAGGTGGGTGCTGCCATACTGGCTAACAGAGTAGATATTTTTATGTATTACCCTGGCTAACTCTTGGTATATTTCCTAAAAGTATATCTTATGGGTCAAAGAGTATTATAATATAAATAACAGAATATCACGTAATACTTGGGCATTTACAGGTCAGGAAACTGAGGCTGAACAAACTGCCCAAGCTTCGATAATTTAACGTCAGTGGAGAATTCAGATTTCCGGAAACTTGGTTGATGGGTCTTTCTAGCATCTCTCATTGTTCTTTGAGATGTTTAAACATGCTCAGCTTGTGTTCCCTAACAGGTGAGTATGGTGAGCAAGCATAGATTGCCATTTGGAATTACTGACGGGTAATTTCTACTCGTCTATCTGAAGGATCGGTGCAGCCACACTGTCCCAGCACCTTTGGTCAAAGGGACCATACAGGCATCTCATAACCATCCTTCCTGGGGCCCACCCAGCAGCCACTGAACCCGATCCTGGTGGGTGGAGGCCGCATGGTGTAGCTTGACAAGTGTCCCAGGTGTTTGTTATAATTAGAAAAATCGGGGAGAAACCTGGAGGGACGTTAGCGCGGACGTGACTGGCTGAGGCGGTTGATCTTTGTGTGGGCATGAGTGGCTTGTGTGGAGGATGAGAGGTGGAGCAAACAGCAAGCAATTTTGAGTGGGCTGGCAGAGGCGGGGAGAGGGTTTTAAGAGCAGAAGCCTGGCAGCAATAGCAACTCATCCTCGGTGTGTTTCCCCAAAGTGGGATCTTTCCCACAAATGTGAAGGTGCCTGGGTCCAATGAAGGCTTTGATGAGAAAATAAGAGTGAAAGACGCCAGCACCTGGGATTCAGGTCTGTGGAGAAGCCAGTGAGGGAGCTAACGGTCAGTATGTTTACGTCACCACCCTCGGTCTTGCTTTAGATCCGTGGCTCTTAACCTTCCTGATGCTGCAACCCCTTTAATACATGTCCTCTCAGTGTGGTGACCCCCAACCATAAAATTATTTTGTTGCTACTTCACAACTGTAGTTTTGCTACTGTTATGGATCATAATGTAAATTATGTCTGATATAAGATTCCTATGAAAGGGTCATTTGACCCCCAAAAGGGGTCTTCAAAAGAGACCACATCTGGGAGCCTCTGGGAAATGAGAGACTGTAGAGAGGACCAGAGAAGGGGCCCAGCATGAAGTTTTGTGGAGACGGTGAGTGTATCAGAGACTACCTTCATCTGCCTCACCTGACCAAGACTGACGCTGTGCCCACCTGGGGCAGTCACTAAACAATGGCCTCGGGAACCAATATCTAGGATTTTGCTCTGGAAAGGCCTTGCATCCATCCATGCACAGGGGAGCACATGTGTTCAGTGCAGCCAGACGTGGCTGCATCACAGTAAGACCATGCCATGCTCCTGTAAGTCAGAAGATCTAAAGTCTTTACAACACTACAGATTCTCAATTGTTCAAAATGCAGTGAGCTCTCTTGGGAGTGTGAATTCCCACGCTCCTCTTAAAGAGGCTTGTAAAACATGCTATTTGTGGCCACAGGGTTTCTCCTTTGACTGCCTTAGCTTCCACCTGAGAGTCTGATGGGGGTTTAAGTTGGCTCTGTGCATGTGGAGATGTCTTAAGTTTTACTTACTGCTCCCCTACCTGGGCAGCTGCTTTCCTTGTCATAGTTCATATAAGCAATAGTTTCTAACTATTAAATATTGACTCTTCTGTCACACGCCCCACAGTCATTAAATTATGACTTGAACATAGCCACTCCAGTAAGTAAGAGTGATTGTACGAATTATTCAGAGCCATGAAAGATGATGTGAAAAGTGGAGTTTTGGAGGTACATACTTAGCATGCCTCCCTGGTGTGCTTTTGTAAAAAGGAAATGGGAGTAGGGCATGGTGGCGCATGCCTTAAGTCCCAGCACTCAGGAGGCAGAGGCAGGTGGATCTCTGTGAGTTCGAGGCCAGCCTAGTCTACAAAACGAGTCTAGGACAGCTAGGCCTACACAGAGAAACCCTGTCTTGAAAAACAAAACAAAACAAAAGACCAAAAAAAAAAAAGCAAATGGGGAGACCTGTGTTTCCCTTTTTCTGAGTCTGTGTGTGGGTACATACTATGTACCTGCATAAAAGTCTATAAGCGCCAGCCAGAGTGAACAGTGTCCCCAGAGGAGGAGACGGTGTAGAGTTTGGTAAACCAGCTCACGTGGCTTCATTGGGAACTTGCAACTATTGTCAGCTCTGATTTTTTTCTTTCTCTTTCTTTTTCTTTGTCATTCTTTTTGTTTGTTTGTTTGTTTGAGACAGGTTTCTGTGTCGCCTTGACTGTCCTGGAACTTGCTCTCTAGACCAGGTTGGCCTCTGCCTCCTGAGTGCTGGGGTTAATTTAAAGGCATGTGCCACCACCGCTCAACCTCTGATTTGTTTTGTGTTCTTCATTTTTGAGGTTTTGACGATGGTACTGGTTGTTGCTGTTACTTTGAGACAGGGTCTTGCTGTATAGATCAGGCTGGCTAGGAGGTCAGTATGTAGCTCAGGCTATCTTTGTTGAACTCTAATCCTCCTCGTCAGTCTCCCAGAGATGCTTACTGATGTGCAGCCACCACACCTGGCTCTTTTCAAGTTTTAAATAATAGGTAATGTTCCCCCTGGGAGTAGGAGTGGGTGGCTGCTCCTGTTTTCTCTTTTCACTTCTGCTTTGATTGAATTGACGCATTTGTCACTGTTGCTAACTTCACATTGAATTCTGGTCTCTAAGTGAGCTGGAAAGTCAAAGTCTCAAGCGTCAGAATTCAACAGTGTGCTAGTGTAATGCCCAAGAGAGTGGCTGTGGACACGAGTCTTCCAAACAAGTCTGGCTGCCTATCATAAAATGAAGATAAGGAGTCTAAAGAGGTTCAGTGATTTGCCTAAGGTCATTTACCCATGTTGTATAAGGAAGCTCCAGGGAGAAGCCAGGCCCCACTGTGTGCCTGTTCTTCTTCATCTTGAGTTTCAGTTTCTCTCCTTCTCCCTCCCTCCTTCCCCTTTTCCTTCCTTCCCCCTTTCTCTTTCCACATGAGAGGTGTTTTTAAACTCTGTGCCTTTCTTGCCGCTCATGTAGTTTTAAAAGTACAAGATGGCATTAATTAAAATTTAGCAGCCTAAGAGAAATTAAAAATATAGTTATGCTAATACAGATTAAAATAGCTTTCAAATATCAAATATGAATATAACTTGAAAAACAACCCAATGTTAGTGAGGTTGTTCTTTCACATCCTGTGGCAGCTTCTCAACTGCCAAGTATGTTAATTCGGTGTCCACATGGGACTTTTAGTAGGTCTAAGTCGAATCAACCTTCAGAACCAAACAACAGGACAAAGGTTGATCACCCTTTAAGTAGGATAGCTTTGATAAGTAGACATCAGAGAAAGCTTAGTAGTTCTTCACAAAAGCTCAGTTATAGGGCCAATGAAGATGGTTTCGTGGGTAAAGGTGCCTGTAGCAAAACCTGAAGATCTTGGTTCAATCCCTGGTTACAATAGAAGAGAAAGGATTCCTGCAAATTGTCCCTTGTAACACCGTGGCATGCATCACACACACACACACACACACACACACACACACACACACACACACACACACACACACGGGGGGGGGGGGAAGAGAGAGTTTTTAAAAGCTCATTTATAAACAAAGGTTAACTAAAATCATTTACATAGTAAACATTAACATGGACTACACTGTTGCTAGTAGCTAGAGAGATGGTTAACACAGTAATAGAGGAAAGGATTTCTTAGCAGTGCAGCTGTTCCTGGGCATCTGTGAGGGATTAGTTCTAGGTCATCCTGCTTCCCCTTTTATTTGCCTCCAAAGATATAAAACTCTTCAGAGGGTCAGGCTCCTTATACAGTGACTCACTGGCAGTTGTATAATATGCAAGTCCCCAAGTCCTGTGAGTGTGTGCATAAGTCAACATGATCTTGTCCCTGTGGGACAAGCGTTATGATGCCTGGGGGTTGAGTAGGGATGAAGTTGTGGGTAAACTACAAGAGTTTTTACATAAATGCACAATATACACCCACTTGCCTGACATCTAAGGAAATGCAGATCAGGCAGGATGTGATTAGTGTTTGAGGTACTGAGGGGACAACATTCACAAGTCACCTGGGGCAGCTGAAAAGATGGATCTGTTGGCAACGTGCTTGCCAGAGTTAAAATTTCAGAACCTAGGTAAAAAGCCAGGTATGTAGCACATGCTTGTAACCCCAATGCTGGGGAAGAGAGAGCTGAGTCCCTGGCTAGCAATCAGCCACCCTAGGCTAATTGTTGAGCCCCAAGTCTCAGTGAGAGATTCTGTCTAAAAACACAACACAACACAACACAACAAACAAACAAAAACAAGTGGCTGTCTCCTGAGGAAGAACACTCAAAGTTGACCTCATGGCTATGTATGCTCATACATGTGCACCCCCACATACCTACCACAAAACAAAGCTATAAAGTCTCCTGGTGCTGGGAGGTATCACAGTGGCAGAACACTTGTCTGGCATTCACCGGGCCCTTGGTTCAATCCTCAGCACCACCGGGGAGGGGGGTAAGGGGGAAACAACTAAACATGTTGTGGCCAGATGGCTCAGTGGACAAAAGTGTTTGCCAATAAAGCCTTGCTACCTGAGTTTAGTCCTTGGAAATATGGAAAGAAAAATGATGACCCAAGCTTTTCCCCTGAACTCCAGTGTGCATACACAAGCATCATATATGCAATAATAAAAACTGATTTTAAAATGCTTTAAGTTATTTATTTTTATGTGAATGGTGTTTTGCCTACATGCATGTCTGTGTACCATGTGTATGCCCAGTGCCCTTGGAGGCCACAGGAAGATGCCAGATCCCCCTGTGACTGGAAATACCTACAGTTGTGAGCTGCCATGTGGATGCTTGGAATTGAACCCAGGTCTTCTAGAAGAGCATTCAGTGTTCTTGAACACTAAGCCATCTTTCCATTCCCTAAATAAAATAACATTTTTATATCTAATTTATTGAGTCCGTTATATATTTTAGATATTGGACCTATATTGAATGTGAAATTGGTAAAAATCTTTTCCCATTTTGTAGGCTTCCTCCATCTGATTGACAGTGTCCTTTGCTTTTCAGTTTCATGACGTTTCATTTATTAGTTGTTGACCTTAGAGCCTGCACTATTGGTGTTCTGTTCAGAAAGTCTTTTCCTATGCCAATGCATTCAAGGCTGCTCCCCACATTCTCTTCTCTAAGGTTCTGTGTGTCTGGTTCTATGTTGAGGTCTTTAATCCATATGGACTTGAGTTTTGTGCAGGGTGATAAATATGGATCTGTTTACAATCTTCTACATGCAGACATCCAGTTAGACCAGCACTATTTATTGAAGATCCTTTCTTTTTCCTAGAGTGTATTTCTGGCTTCTTTATCAAAAATCAGGTGTCTATAGATGTGTAGGTTTATGTCCAAGTCTTCAATTTGATTCCATTAATCAATGTGTCTGTTTTTATGCCTGTACTATGTGTCTTTTGTTTGTTTGTTTGTTTTTATTATAGCTTTGTAGTACAGTTTGAAATCAGGGATGGTGATACCTCTAGCAGTTCTTTGCTTGTTTGTTTGTTTTTGTTTTCTTTTTTGAAACAGAGTTTCTCTGTCTAATAGTCCTGGCTGTCCTGGAACTCACTTTGTAGATCAGGCTAATCTTGAACTCACAGTGATCCACCTGCCTCTGCCTCCCAAGTGCTAGGATTAAAGACATGCATCACCTCTGCCCAGCCTCCTCTAGCAATTCTTTCTTTGTTAAGGATTATTTTACGTATCCTGGGATTTTTTTTTTATTTTTGTTTTTTCATATGGAGTTGAAAATTGTCCTTTCAAGGTCTGCAAAGAATTGTGTTGAAATTTTGATAGGGATTGAATACACTTTTGGCAGGATGGCCATTTTTATGTTAATTCTACTCATCCATGAGTATGGGAGATCATTTCATCTTCTGATATCTTCTTCAATTTCCCTCTTCAAAGACTTGAAGCTTTTTTATTATACAAGTCTTTCAATTGCTTGCTTAGAGTTACCTCCCAAGATACTTTGTATTAATTGAGGCTATTGTGAAGAGTGTTGATTTCTTTCTCAATCCACTTGTCTTATGTGTATAGGAAGACTACTGATTTTTTTTTTTTTTTTTACTTAACTTTGTATTCAGCAACTTTGCTGAAAGTATTTATCAGCTGTAGTGATTAGGGTCACTTAGGTACACTACTATATTATCTACAAATAATGATAAATTATGATGCTTTGACTTCTTTCTTTCCAGTTTGTGTTCCCTTGGCCTCCTTCAGTTGCCTTATTGCTTTATCTAAAACTTCAAGAACTCTGTTGGAGAGATGTGGAGAGAGTAGACAGCCTTATCTTGTCCCTGATTTTAGTGGAATTGCTTTGAGCTTCTCTCCATTTAATTTTATGTTGCCTATAGGCTTTCTGTAAGTTGACTGTATTATGTTTAGGTATGTTCCTTGTGTCCCTAATCTCTCCAGGACTTTTATCATGAAGTGGTGTTGGATTTTGTGAAGCTGTGCTGGGGCAATGGTAACACAGGACTTGCAGGAGTGGCCAACCACTGTTTGCTTTAACTTGAAGCCCAGGCATGCATGCACAAGAGGGAACCCATGTCTTTTTTTTTTTTTTTTTTTTTTTTTTTTTTGGTTTTTTGAGACAGGGTTTCTCTGTGTAGCCTTGGCTGTCCTGGACCCGCTTTGTAGACCAGGCTGGCCTTGAACTCACAGCAATCCACCTGCCTCTGCCTCCCGAGTGCTGGGATAAAAGGCGTGCGCCACCACGCCCGGCTATGGGAACCCATGTCTTACACTGCCTGGGATGACCGGGAACTGGAGATGGACAGCCCAGAGATCTACAGTAGGACCAAACATGACAGGCAATAAACAAACAAACAAATGAACTCAGTGAAATGATTCCTAATGATATTCCTCTATACTCATAGATTGATGCCTGTCCAGTCATCCAGGCTTCCTCCAGCAATAGGTGGGAGCAGGTGCAGAGACACAGAGTCAGACCCGATGCAGGGAGAGTCTAAATTGGAGGGCTCCATCAGCTCTCTTCCCTCTGAGATCTAGGAACCCCATGGGAGAGGGGAAGGAAAGATTGTGGGAATCAGAGGAGATGGAGGGCACCAGGAGAACATGGCCCAGCAAATCCACAAAGCCAGGCCCACATGGGCTCACAGAGACTGCAGTGGCAAGCCCGGGGCCTGCATGGGTCGGCACCAGATCCTTTGTGTAAATGTTACGGCTGTTAGCTTGGTGTTTTTGTGGGACTCCTAACAGTGGGAATGGCTGTATCTCTGACTCTTTCTCCTGCTCTTGGGACGTTTTTTTTTCTCCTGTTAGGTTGCCTTGTTCAGCCTCTATGTGAGGGATTTTGCCTTGCTTATTGTATCTTGTTTTATCCTGTTTGGTTGTCTTCTCTTGAAGGCCTGCTCTTAAGTGAAAAGGGAGTGGGGATGGATCTGGGGAGAGGAGGGGTGGGGATGGATCTGGGGGAGAGGAGGGGTGGGGATGGATCTGGGGGAGAGAAGGGGTGGGGATGGAGCCGGGAGGAGTAGAGGGAGGGGAAACTGAGGTCAGGATGTATTGTATAAGAGAAGACTCTACTTTCCTTTTTTTTTTTTTTTTAAATGTTTTTAATTTGTTCAAGAATCTATTTTCAATTAAAAATACTTTTATTTTTCTTATTGATGAAATTTATAGTTTTGTTTATGAAATTTCCAGGGAGTTGCAGGTCTTCGTCTAGGAACAGAGAGAGATCTTCTAAGCATAGGCTGTCAGCATGTCGGGTAGCCGGTTTAACACCCTTATTCAAAAATCTCTTTATAAAAGGAACATTGTTTCCAGATAGGCAATCTTCACAGCTAACTTTGTTAATCATGCTGGAATTCCTTAGTTTCCGCTGGCAAGCTTCTCAGGAGGAAGGGCTCCTTTCCCTGCCTGTGTTTTCCTAGTGTTCCCCACCTTCCTCTCCGGCCTCAGTCTGCGAGCAGGTAACATTTTTTTTTTCTGGTTCAATGTCCATCTTTACCTTCTCACAAAAGAGGCATCTATAGGTTCCCATTTCCTCTAATTTTGATGTTAAGAGTCCGGCCTCTGGAGCTGGCTTGAGATCTGGCAGGACTTTGCATTATGAAACGCAGCTATTTGTCTCCAGACCTGTCCTGTCTGATTTCCTCCTGTGCCTTCCCTGCCCCCTCCCGCCCCCTCCAACCCCCAACGTGGCTTTTAAAATTAACGTTCTAGTCTATGGGGTTGTTTCTCTTGCTTGAAGGGTCTCATCAACGTCAACAGAACCATATTTACCATGACAAAGACAAGAAAATAAAACGAGAATAAAATAATTGCTTGGCCATTTAGTGATAGTTTTCACTATAAAACCATAAACTTTTTAACAAATAAAAATACAATTAAAAAAATTTTTTTAAAGGCTTCCAGATGCCAGCCAGAATCTATGTATGACGTGGGCTGTGAGGAGACTTTTTCCACAATGATGGAAACTGCCATTGACTAACTGCCACATCGGAGCAGGATTAGAGCCTAAGACAGTGGGGGCTGAAAGGGGCTGAACAGCCCAGGTGTTAAAGCTTAGCTCAGGCAAAGGTCATTGCCATGACCTTCGGTTTTTTATCATAAAGCCAAACACCCAGAGTCTATTAAATTTCTTCAATTTAAGGATTAGTATTATGCTTACATAATATCTTTAAATCCTGCTTCCATCAACCCAAGCACACCACCCACGGGTTATATTTATACCACCAACCAAGGCCATTTGGTTTCGAAGGCTCTGGAGGTCACGTGGATTGTGGCCGGATTGTGGCGGGGCCACCAGCTCATCTGGGTAGCAGCTGCAGCCCCTCCAGGTCCTTTCAGCTTCGTTAAGTTCTGAATCCCGTGGGCCAGGTGCGTGTAAGCTTGGCCCCCAAAGGCCGAGGCTCACCCCACAGAGGCCAGGGTCCTCACTGCTGCTGGTGAGACACAGGCAGGGAGGGCGTTGCGTTGTTCTCTGTGGGTGCTAGTTGGTTTAGTTTGGGGGTTCTCCATTTTCTTCATTGCTTCGTGTTCATTTTCCCGTTCCCGATTGTTACCAGGTACAAAAAACCCCAAACCAAACCAAACCAAACCCAAACAAACAAACGAACAAACAAAACCCCAACCCCAAACCGTCTTAATGACAAGTTCTGCAATAGTGTAACTCTAACCTGAGAATACGTCCCGTATCTTGTTTTTCTGCAGAGCAGCTCGGCTTCCGGGCTCAAGCCCAACTGCAGAACTGTTTGTGAACCATACAGCACGGCTATTGACCTGCAGACACTTTGGGAAACGCGGTCTCTCCATCTCAATGCATCTTTTTTCTCCCTCTGCTCAAAGAAGCTGCTTCTCACATTTCTATCACCTTTAAAACATCTCTCTCTCTCTCTCTCTCTCTCTCTCTCTCTCTCTCTCTCTCTCTCTCTCTCTCTCTCTCTCTCTCTCTCTCTCTCTCTCACACACACACACACACACACACAGAGAGGTTTCCTCTCATACTCAAGTAGGAGCAGAATTTTGTTAAGGCCTCTTTCCCTGGTAGCTCGATGATCCAGCCCTTTCTCTTTGGGGCTTCTGTAAGTTTTGCGAGCCATGCTTGAGTCACCAGCAGGCCACACAGAGTGCTGGGGAGGAGTAAACAGTTCTCGGAAACCATGTGATCTCATGCGTCTAGAAAGGAGAACATTTTTCTGAAAGCCTGTAGTGCATGGGTCTTGTGCTGGCACAGATATACAAATAATCAAGACAGGAATTAGAACACGATCTGTAGGCTCCTTGAGATGAACCCCTAGTTTCTGAGAGTACCGGCTGAATGTGCCTCCCCTAGATAAATACGTGATGAAGTCGTCATCTCCAGCATCTTGATGCTATTGTGTTTGGAGACACAATCTTTACAGGGGTGATACATTAAACTGAATTCTTACATTGAGCCCCAATCCAGCGACTGATGTCTTTAGGGGACAAGGGCATCTGGGGGCTCAAGTGTGTGTATAATGCCCAGAAGGGGAATCTGTAAACCAAAGGTAGGGGGCACAGAGCAGCTTTCTCTCGTTAACCTTGATCTCAGCCTTCAGAAATGTGAGACAAATGTTTTCTGTTGTCAAACAGCCCAGTCTCTGGTACTGTATTACAGGAACCCTATCAAAACTCATACACAATCCCGAATGGGAATCTAAGCCTGTGACTGTAAGATACTTATTTATTTTATATCTTGCTAAGTAGTTGTCAAGAAGAGAAATGCAGAGTAATGAAAATGCTGTAGCAAATGCTATGGGCTGTGATTGGCTTACGGGGAGGTGGGGTACCTCTGTTGCTAATTTATACTCAGTGAGCACTCACTACATAGCCCACACAGTGCTCAGTATTTTACAGAAATTAAATCAGTAATTACTTGGCAATAAATGCGTGAACAACAACCAGAAAGTTGTTCTCATTATTGAGAAGGAAACTGAGGCTCCAGGAGAAGTAGTTTGCTCAAGCACATGGGAGCTCACAGCCTCTCAGATTGTGACTTTGGAGCCTGCAGTCTCCTCCACTGCTCCATCCTGGCTTTATTTCAACACAGTGCCGGGCATGAGCTCTCACCTGCCTTCCCCAGTCCAGCTTCGAGGGAGTTTAACGGTTTGGATAGTATTTGGTGGTCTGCTACATGGTATTGGAATACCTCTCCTGTGGGTGTTCTGCCATCTTGAGCTAATTTGACAGTTAATATTGTTTTTTTCTAAATAACCATTGTTCCTGCAGTTTATTTAGAAGTTGGAGTTTTGAGTGAGGATTCAGGTTTATTCAGGTGACTCACTGGCAGAAGAATTCTGTTGATTAAAATCTCTAGGTCATAGGGCCAGTGACAAATGAAGGTGGAGAAAAGCATGAGGGAAAAAGAGGAAATGCATCCTGCTAACAAAGCCAGCTCATTCATTAGAATTTAAATCCATAGCCCTTGCTTAGACTAGCCAGTATTCAAATTTTAAAGGATTTGTTTTTTGAAGCCTCTATAAAACTCCCCACTGTTACAATGTATGCCATCTGGGATTTGGCATTTATAAAATGTGCTGTTAAGAAATGCCAAGAGATTCCTCATATAAACCAGATGGTACAAGAACAATTCTGTCTTTATTTTTTCTGGCAGAAAAACGGGGCTTTCAGTGGCTTTAAACTTACATGACTAAATTAAGCCCAATCGATACTTCAGGGACATTACAATTTCAATAAGCAACTTACCAACCTAAATATTTTCACCAGTGTTTTTATTTGGAGAAGAAAAATAAAACAAAAATGAGGACGATGTTTCCTTATTGATTGCTTGTGTCTGTTTTCAAAAGCACTGGAAATACATCACCAATGGCATTCACTGCACGGGGTGTATAATGTTTAAATCAGCAGCTGAGATGCTGAAATCTCTTTGGAGAAGGAAAATCCCACACCAAATAGTTCAAAGTTTCATTACTGTTCTAAAAGGAAAACCGTTCACTTTCTGGGCAAGGCATGGGCCCTATCTTTTTCTCAAGTTTTCTCAGAAGCCAAGTTCGTTACAAAGCTGCTGGTGAGGTATTTTTGGCCCTTGCCTGGTTCGTGTGCTTTTTAGCACCTAACAGCAGTGCTTTTGTTATCCCTTTAAATCACATCTATTTATTTATTTATTTTAACTGTTTTCGCTCCATTAAAATTCATAAGACCCTCATTAGGTGGGGTAATCTTGTTAACAGCTGTGTGCTCCTCCGGTCTTTCATTCTCTTTATTTCACAGGACGTGCTGCCCTACCCAAAGCCCATTTCTTCTGTAATTAGTCATGAATAGTAATCAGTCCTGAATAGACTCAAAGAACAAACTCTGTCTGCTTTAGAAACCAGATCTCTTAGATGCAGAGGCCAAACTCATTACTGAAAATATGTGTTTCTGGGCCACACTGCCCATTTAACCAATTAGCCGTGAATAAGTTTTCACGACAACAAAGAGATTAGATTTATATTTGCTAGCATTGCTTTATCTTGGGATAGACTGGACGACTAAAAACTACTCATCTTTGCTTTCTTTCTCGCCCATGCGCAGGAACATTGGGACTCTGCTTCATAGACAGAATGCTAGGTCAATTCTTCGTGTGTCCGCTGGTGCCTCTTGTCCGGGGCTAGACTCCATGGTACATGGGCACGATGAGCTTAAGCCACTGTCACAGTCAGGCAACTGCTGGTGCGCTGGGCACGGCAGCTAAAGTGTGAGCACAGTGGCAGTCGACCATGGTCAGTAGTTGCTCTGTCTGATGCAGGTGGGCAGATGTTCAACCTGGTGTCTGGGGAGAAAGCTTTCAAATAAAATAACTCAGTGGTGTTGGTTCTGGATAGCAGGCCACCTCGCCAGAGTGTTAAGGAGACACAGGGCAGTGACAGCCAGGAGGCACTAGACACTGGCAGGCAGGACAGTTGCCTGAGGTGAGCTGTTCTGGTGTTACTAGAGTGTAAAAAGGTGTGGTGACCGGGCATGGCTCTAATAGGAAAGGAAAAGAGGGCTGTGACTGAGGTCACTGCCATTCTCCTCAAGTCTCTTCACTGTGTGTATAGGAAATATTCTTCTTCAGCTTCCCCAGAGCCCTGTGGGACACTGTTGGGACAGGAGAACACACCACATTTCCACAAGATCAGGACACTCAAATGTGCCCAGAATCTACAGCGGCTTGCTGTTGCAAAGCCTGCCAAGGAGTTAGTGTCTGTGTGATATACAAGTCTGTGTTCTTTTTTTTTTTAACTTCTGTCCTCTTAATTTCCTTTCAAACGTTTCTATTTCTTATTCATGTTATTTCCTCTGGGGAATAAGAAAACACACTGATCGCTTCTCTGCGTATAATGTATAAAACCATACTTTATATTTTGTAAGGGACTGTTCTCATTCTGTCTTTACTGTTCTCACACTGTTTGCTGGTGGCATAATTAGTAGTGACATGCTCCAGGTTCATCCACAAGGACATGGGGACTCAGCAGGGTACCTCACCCCAGCTCTGAGTGAAAATGAGGTGGAGCCTCAAGGGCAGAAGGGTACCAGGGGCTTCTTCGTCATTTAAGACGTAAGTTTTGCCATTCACAGGTGAGTTTCACTTCAAGTTGTAAGAATGGCTGAAGCCAAGCATCTCTCCTACTTCTCACTTTCCCATTTTTTTTTCATTAATTTATTCTTGTTACATCTCAATGGTTATCCCATCCCTTGTGTCCTCCCATTCCTCCCCCCCCCCCATTTTCCCATTATTCCCCTCCCCTATGACTGTTCCTGAGGGGGATTTCCTCCCCCTGTATATGCTCATAGGGTATCAAGTCTCACTTTCCCATTTTAATTTCCTCCTCTGATTACTTTTTCTTTTCACCCTTTCTCCTCCATCTCCTCCTCCTCTTCCTTCTCTTCCCCTTTGTCCTCCTCTTCTTCCTTTAGTAATACTTATTGTGTATGTGTGTGCATGTACATGTCGTGGCATATTTGTGGAGGTCAGAGGGCAACTTGAGGGAGTCAGTTCTCTCTTTCCACCATGTGGGTCCTGGGGATCGAACTCAGGTCACCAGGTTTGGCAGCAAGTGCCCTTACCCACTGAGCCATCTCATCAGCCCTCACTCTGTCTTCTTCATACTCTGCGTTCATTCTCATCTGCATCCTCTTCACTTTCCTCTTCATTATCATAAGCATCAACTTCTGATAGCACCCTCTTGGAAGACTGACACTCACAAGGAAGTTTGCCCAAGGGAACTATGCAAGCTGCCTGGAGAGCAGTATTATTCAGCTATAAGAAACAAGTTTAGTTTTAAGAAGAGAGGAGAGAGGCAGAGAAAGAGAGACAGAAAAAGGCACAGAGAGAGATACTTTAATGGCAAAAGGGGGGAAGGTCAGGTAGCTTGCACAGCTTCCACAGCTGCTCACAAAGCAATGGAAAAGGCAAGTTCTCTTGGAATGAACTTGGCATGAACAAAAGACTGAAGTGAAATGTACAGTCACCAATTTCATAAACTGACCATGTGCACATCAGTCTAGTAAAGACTTCTATTTTTAACAGTGTGGAAAATACCGTGTGTGAGGGAAGGAAACGTGGTAAGTGGTAGTTTTTAAATGAAAATGGTATAAAAATATACAAGGGAATATATATACACATATATGCACCTAGATTGCTACTTGCACCTTCAGAGAACATTACCTATAAAAATTTGTTTGATCAGTTTTTATTTTATAAATTGTGTGTGTGTGTGCTCATGTAAAAACATCCAGAATTTTGTTGGGTACAGGATCCTATATGTAATTATTGGATAAATCTTGGTAATTATATTCAAGTCTTTTATATCACCCCTAACATTTATTGTCACATTAGAGTATATTAGAAATTTCACTATGGTTATATATCTATTTTTTCTCTTTAAATTCTGCTTAATTTCCTTTTCTATTTGGAGGCTATGTTATTAGGCATATGTTACATTTGTTTGTTTATTCGTGTATGGGTGTGCACATGCTATGCTGTGTGTGGAGGTCAGAGCCCAACTGGCAGAAGTTGGCTCTCTCCATCATGTAGGTCCCAGGAATCAAACTCAGATCTCGAGGCGTGGCAGCAAAAGCCTCTGCCTGCTGAGCCAGCTTCACAGTCTTTCCTACTGTGTCTTAGTTACTTTTCTTTTTCTGTGATAAAACACCATCACCCAAACAATTCACAGAAGAAACAGTTTATTCTGGCTTATACTTCCAGAGGGTTAGAAGTGAGAGGTGACTGGAGCACCAGCTGAGAGTTTACATCTTGAACCATAAGCAGGAGGCTAACTTCAGATGGCATGTGGCCTTTGAAACCTTGGAGCCCACACCCTAGCGGCATTCTGTCTTCAATGAGGCCATACCTTCTAACCCTTCCCAAAGAGGCTCCACTGGGGACCAATCAGTCTGAGAGATATCTCATTCAAACCATCATTTTAAATCATTTTTTCTTTCCCTCATTAGTATCCCCTCTCATTATATAAACATTTTAGGGTTTTGTTGTTGTTATTGTTGTCTGATACAAGTTTAGCTATACTAACTTTTTTTTTTTTTACTAGTATTTAGTTAATATAATTTTTCCTTTTAGTCTTCTGGCAATTTTATGTCTTAGCTTTGTCTGTTAATATAAAACATAGTTGAGTCTTTTCTGATGAATTTGAGTCTTTTAATTTTAAGTTGATTACAGAAAAATTTGCAACTTAAGTGTTATATAACCCACTAATGTTCTCCTAAACTCTGTTTCAACTACAGTCCTATAAATGTTGATCTGTTTTCCCCTTTATTCTGTTCCAAATAGTTAACAGAGGACTTGTATACAGAATATATATAAAAGAGTCTCACAATCTATTAATAATAGTACATCTTTTCCCTGCCTGTGAACTTAAACAGTTCTGAGTTTTTGAGATTCTTTCCTGCATCTTGTGCCCGGGTGACCAGTGTCACATCTGGCACTTGTTTAATGGACACAGTAAAGATTAAATTGCTTCATCACCCTCGTAATGGACACAACAGGCCTCAATGTCCATTGTCATGGCTGGTCCCAAAGGGAAAGGTCCAAGTCCAGGGCTGTAGGCCCTCCTGGCTGCCTTCCAAGGAGCGAGGTTGGCGTGAGCTTTGGCCTGGGGTGATCCACACTGTCACTGATTAACCAGTCCTGTTGGAAGGCTCTACTGCCAGCACTGCCTAGACAAAGACACCTGACCAAGCTCTGGTAGGCAGAGAAAATGTCTACTCGCTACCACCAAGCAGCAAGTGACAGCTACCTGGAACTTCTGAAGGAGGCCACCAAGCGTGATCTGAATCTCTCCGATGAAGATGGCATGACGCCCACTCTCCTGGCAGCCTACCATGGCAACCTTGAGGCCCTAGAAATAATCTGCAGCAGAGGGTAAGTGACTTCTGTCAGGTCAGCCTGGGACTCCAGAGCAGCAGCCAGAGACAGAGAAGTCCACCAAGATGGTTTGCCTCTTTCTAGACTCTCTAAGTTGGGTTTTAGAGAGGGACAAGACTGAGCTAGGTATGGTTTCTTTCCCTGTGAAAACAGCCATGTGTGAGTCACTCAGCCAGGTGGATGGAGTGGGTATTGTAACTATATGTACTGAAAATTATTGGTCAATGTTCCACTTGGTTCAGTCATTCACCTTGGTTAGGGTAGGTTTTTATTTTACTTTTTCAATTGTGTCTTTAAAATCTATCTTTCAAGAGCACTCAGTTTTGGTGTAAGCCCCTGGTTCTTGAATGGAATTTCTGGCTTTTTAATCTATAAAAGGGTCTTCAGTCCATCTTTACTTTATTAGTTTTCTTTCTAGCCAACACTACACACACACACACACACACACACACACACACACACACACACACACACAGTGGGGGGAAGGAAGGTCCTCCTTTCTTCCTTCTCTTCCTCTTTCTCTTTCCTTCTTTTCCTCCTCCTCTTATTCTTGTCCTTCCCTTTTGGTGCTGTCCAGAGGGAACTGATTAACAAAATGTGTGGGTTCCTACTGTGGCAATCAGATTTGAGAGGAAGGACAGGCAAGTGGCTTGTGATAGATGTGACAATGCCTGCTCAAAGAAAGAGGACATTAAGCTGGCATTAGAAAGGCAAGCATCTGATCAAGCACTGAAGGAAGCATCTTTCTCCTACACACTGTGCACTCCAAGGATGGAAGGTGTCGAGTTTGGCTGGATCTGATTTGCACAGGGACTGGCCTAAGCCATTGAAACCAGACCATCAGGAGCCTTGAGAATTCTGTTAAGGACTTGAATCTTGTCCAGAGAACCAGGAAGCCACACCCTGTATTTACAAAGGAAGCCACCAGATATAGTTATGCACACGAATATTCTTCCCAGGGCTTGTACAGTGGTCACCGAGAATGTCCAGGAACATTCAAAGTGGACTGAGCTAACACGGTGACCGTGGGTATGGGTAGACACCAGGATATTTGAGTGACAGTGGGATGCTGAATAGATAGTGATTGAATGTGACAAATAAAGGAAGAGGAGGGTCAACATCTGTGTTTGGATTAGACAGATTGTAGATAAGGGCACCTCATTGAGTTGGGGGACATGTCAGAAAGGGCATGCTCACAGTCTACACTGAATCTTCTGAAAACTTAAGTCTAGATAAATCTTTCATCTTTTAAGTCAATGTCTCAGCTGTTTTGTTACAGCAGTGAAGTATCTCACATACTTCTTCCATGTGGTTCACAAGGGTATCTTATTATTCTATAATCAGTAAGTCGACTTCTTAGGATGCCCCCCTGTTGGACACAGAACTTTTTTTTCTAGTTTGCAGTGTTGTGATGATTATTCTTCTATACAAATCCTTGTTCATACCTTTTTTGAGTGTAAGCTCTCAGAACTGAAGATTTGAATCAGTTGGCATGCACTTGAGCTATGATAACAGAACACCTCAAGTGAAGTAACTTCTTGAGGATAGAATTATTCTCACAGTTTTAAGAGCAGTTAGGAAGTCCAGGATCAAGTTGGCCAGAAGTTCAGTGTCTAGAGAGACCCAGTCCCTGCTTCCAAGATGGCTCCTTATTGCTGCCATCTCTGGGAGGGAGAAAGGTGGAGTCCTCACATAGTAGAAGAGACAAAACAAAGGGTAAACAAATAAAAAAAGAAAGGAAGATTCCCTTTATTGATAAGGAATCCCTTTCACAAAGTGGAAGACAGATGAGGCCTCCAGATGAGGAGGAAAAGTCCAATGCTGAACAGTCATTGCATTTCTGAGCTGGAGGTCTGTAACTGTATGCCACTTTTTGAGTTGATTTTTAGAGAATGTGTGTGTGTGTGCGTGTGTGTGTGTGTACGTGCGCGTGTGTCTGTGTGAAGGGTGGTGTCAGCATGCCACAGTGCACATGTGGAGGTGTGTGTGTGTGTGTGTGTGTGTGTGTGAAGGGTGGTATCAGCATGCCACAGTGCACATGTGGAGGTGTGTGTGTGTGTGTGTGTGTGTGTGTGCGCGTGTGTCTGTGTGAAGGGTGGTGTCAGCATGCCACAGTGCACATGTGGAGGTCAGAGGGCAGCCTTGAGTGTTAGTCCTCCATTTTTACAGTGTTTGAGAGACAGCCTCTTGTTGCTCGCAGGCTAGCTGGTCCATGAGCCTCCATAGACTCATGTTCCTGCCTCTCATCTTGTCAGAGGAGCACTGCCAATAGAGAAGCTGCCACATCCGGCTTTATGTGAATTCTGGGGATTGGAACTCAGGGCCTTATGCTTGTACAGCAAGCAATTTACCCACTGACCCATCTCCACAGCCTTCACAATGCTTTTAAATTTATGTTTTTTTTTGCGATATATATTACAAGTATGTTTACAATTCATATTTTAACAATTAATACTTTAAGTATAAATACAAATATATGCATATATAATATATATTATTGAAAACATACATGTATAATATTTATTTTAAGCACATCTGTAAACTCTGTTACATAATTCTAATTTCAAAGTCATTCATACCAAAATATTGGCTGATAAATACCTTCCATTTTTTCTTTTGCCCATATTTGCAAGTACATTTTTTCCTCAAAAAGGCAATCTTACAAAGTATACTGATAAAGTAACAGTTTATTATTATCTCTTTGCCCATAAAAGTTGATATGTATACCATTTTCATGACTACATTATATTCTATTGTAAAGGTTTCATCATTATGTACTTATTTATTTTAAATTAACAAATAAAAATTGCACAGCCAGGCATGATGATGGCACACACTTATATTCCCAGCACTTTGAGTCAGGAAGACTATGAGCCTGATGCTATCCTGGACTTCACAGCAAGTCCCTGTCTGGCCTATATTTATGATATACACTGTGGTATTTTAGATACATCTACATTATGGAGTGACTGGATCAAGCTAATTATATGATACCTTGTATAAGGTATCATATCTTTGATGAGGATATATTTTAAAAATATACTCTTAACAATTTTCAAGTGTGTAATTGTTTTTCATGTAGTCATCACATTGTAGAGTGCATTGCTTGAACTTTCCCCCCTTAATGGACACTTTGCCTCCTTAAGCCTCAATCACTACACTTCTCTCCCCACCCCCAACCACCATCTACTCAAGAGACTTCCATAGGTTCCGTATTGTTTAGATTCTACATTTAAATGAAATTGGGAGGCATTTGTCTTCTTGTGCCTAGCTTATTTCACTGAACATAATGTCCTCTGGGCTCGTCCATGTTCCCAAATGCAGCATTGTCTTATCCTTTAAGGCAAAATAGTATTCCATTTTTGAAATATGTATTTGTGTGTGTGTATATATATATATATATATATATATATATATATATATGTTCTTCATTCATTCATTGGTGCAGGCAAATTGATTCTGTAATTTATTCAATTAGTTGCTTATTCATGACACTTAATTCCTTCTCATTTCTTGTTTTGCCAGGGAAGGTTTAACTTGTGTATGGTTGGCTGTTATAAACAGAGTTGACAGGACACCTTTGTTCATTCCGCTCTGTCCAAGGCCTCACGTCTCCTTGGGATAAGTCCCTCCAAGTAGAGGAGTGGATTCAGGGGTACACTGCTGTCAGTCTTTTAAAGCATATTCTTCCAAGCAGTCTGAGCCCGACTATGCTGTTCCCAGCTTGGTTCTTTCCTATGAGCCCTCTGAAACCAAACAACTGTTATTTTTCAATCCTTTCCTGTTGGACAGGAAACACCGGCACTGTATGGTTTTAATTGTCATTTCCTTCATTATTATAAGTCCAAATAATTCCTTTTTATGTAGAAAAACATTTTCGATAGAATTACTGTTTTCTGAGAACAGCTTTACACATATTCAAAATCAACTTCAAAAGAAGAAATTAGAGTGGAACAGATGCCTAGAGTGTTGTAATTTAAGC
The DNA here is from genome assembly GCF_903995435.1 of Acomys russatus. Classification (NCBI taxonomy): domain Eukaryota; kingdom Metazoa; phylum Chordata; class Mammalia; order Rodentia; family Muridae; genus Acomys; species Acomys russatus. Next base: position 719,621 of record NC_067141.1, read on the forward strand.
AAATTACCCACTTAGCAACAACAACAAGCCCACTTTAAAAATTATTGCTCAAATGATTGCTTACTAAAAATCAATCAAATGCGGCTTATTTTAAAATTGCTTCACAAAGTTTCTCTTTTGAGAAAAATGCCAACGCTAGGTTGAATCTATTCCAAAGAATCCATAGGACAATGGCATTAGATTCAGCCTATGAGACAATGGGGAGTGGTTTATAGGTGTCAGGGCAGGGCAGGGCTATGCGGTGGTTCTAGGAGGAAATGTGAGCCAGAAAACTGGGTTTAGCAACATGCATTAGAGCCCCATTGCTGGAGAGGGAGGGTCTCTGGGGCTCCAGTTTTAGTGGGAGACCCTCATTCAAAAAGAATCAAAACGGAGAAGCAATTGAGGAAGACAACAGTGTTAACTTTTGCCTTCTATGCATACGTCCTGGAGCATGCACACATGTACACACACACACACACACACAGAGAGAGAGAGAGAGAGAGAGAGAGAGAGAGAGAGAGAGAGAGAGAGAGAGAGAGAGAGAGAGAGAGAGAGAGAGAGAGAGAAACGTGAGTCAGGTATGATGGTGTATGCCTGTAACCCCAGAAATCAGGAGACTGAGGCCAGGGGATTCTGAGTTGAAAGCCAGCCTTAGTTACATAGACTCATTACTGACACAGAGAGGCAGGGGAAGAGTAGAGTTAAATCTAGAAAGACTTCATGAAACTTGACAATAATTAAAAAAAAAAACTTTTTTTATATCAATTGGAAAGTTGCCATTAGGGTGTAGACGCACTAGGGGAACGCATGGATCATTTTTTTGACAGTTTCATTTGTAAATTTGGAATTCTGCATTTGAAATTTTCTCTAAAGAAGCCCCACCTCTGCCCCATCTCAGGCTTTCTTCCTCGCATCTTTAAAGCATCACTGAAGACCCACTGAGATGAGAAAATTCACTCCATTCTGCCAGAAATATATGGATCTAACCCCAACTCTGAACACCTAACACCCCCTTCCTTCTCACTACAGCTCACCCCACCCAGAAATTCCTTCATTAGCTTATGCAATCCAAGGATAATTCAGCAAATTTAATCAGCATGGTTTTTGTTTATGTCATAGTCACATTTTGGCTGTTTTCCAGGCCCCCTTTGATGTCTAGGGTACTTAAGGGGTCCTTTTAAAACGGTATTCAGTTAAGTAAATAAAGAGTGAAATCACGTGTTTGGGGATGAAGAGCTGTGCTCTCCAAAGATTCGATTGTGCCAAGGCTGGGAGGAAGGGTGTCCTTTGATCCAAAATAATTAAATTGGGATTTCTGACTAGAACCCTCTTAGCAGAGGCTGCCTGACAGAGCGGCATTATTTAACGTTTGCTTTCCTTAGATTCAGTTTCATTTTCTTTCCTTCCTTTTCCCATTCCTTACCCATGACCCATGCTATCTGGTCACACTGATGTACACTCTGGGTTTTTCAAATACGCCATGTGATATTTGCCGTTGTCTGTGCCCGTGCTGTTCTCTGTGTGAAACAGGTGGCCAGCCTGTGGCGGGATATAGTCCACAATGGGCTTTTCTTGGACTTCACTGTGCTTTTCTTTTAAGAGTGAGCCAACATTTAAAAAAAAAATTCCATGAAATTATGGATATCAACCTCGATTTGAAACATGGATGTGGCAATACTGTTTCTGCCTGGTTAGGGCATAGGCAGGGCTGCACCACTACTGCAGTTTCTAGGTGCCTGAGCTTTTCTTAGTCTTTGTTGAGAAAACAAACTATGTTTTTGTCAGTTCTGTGTCTTCTCTGTGCTGATTTTGAGTTTTTGGCTAAAAACTACAGATGAAAAAAGGAGAAAAAAAATGCAGGCTTTCCCTCGGGAAAATTAACTAACTGGGTAAATACAGAATAGGTACTTGATAAATAAAATGACACTGTAAATACTTAACTATGAACCAAGCTGGTGTGGTGGTTTACACCTGTAACCCTGGTGCTCGGTAAGCTGCTGTAAGAGACTCACCAAAAGTTCGAGGCCAGCTTGGACCACATGGTGAGTGCCAGCCTGTCTGAGATACATAGTAAGATGCTGCCTCAGAAATAAACAAATAATAAATAGATGGATGGGTGGATGGGTGGATGGATGACTGGCAAGATGGCTCAATGGGTAATGGCATTTTCCACTAAGTCTGATGTCTTGAGATTGATCCCTGGGTCCCACGTGGTAAAAGGAAAGAACTGACTAATACGAGTTGTCCTCTAACCTCCATATGAACACTGTGGCACACTCATATCCAAACAGATACACACAGAAAATAAACACATTTGATTTAATTTTGGAAAATGTTTTAACAATTAAAAACCCCATGAGTGTTTTAGTGGTAGAAATTTACCAAATGGCTATGAGAAAAGATGAATATGAATGTAGAGAAATGATAGTAATGTATATAGAATATGTGCAGTTCACCAGCACTGTTCTATGTTATATATGTGTTTAAAGTCACACAAAAACCTATCAAAGGCATCATTATTATTATTATTATTCTCAATAAATAGTTAAGATAGAAGACTTGTGCCTGGTTAAGTGGACAGGCTGGGTTACATTCATGTAAGACTTTTATTAGACACAGATGGTTAAACACAAGACAGGCCTGATCCCAGGGATGCTGCCTGTTGGGCTGGAGGTAAAGCTCCATGGTAGAACATTTGGAAGACACCTATGAGGCACTATAAAAAGAAAAATAAAAGCGTGTTGCCTGTTATCATCCTTTAAAACAATTGCACCATCCAAAAGTCTTACTTTACTCCTATGATGATGATTGGTTCATAACTGAAACAACCAGGGTTGACAGGGAGGAGACCCAAGTCTGAGTCATCAAATTATAGGATCCTGGTTGTGCCACATTAGCATAGGGAGCCTGTGAATCACCTGACGATCTTATCAAGCCGTAGGTTCTGATTCAGTAAGTTTGGGGTGGGCTCCAAATTCTGCAGCTTGGAAAATCATAGGTAATCTGCTGCATCGGCTGCTTCTGACTATATTTGGGTAAAAAAACAAAACAAAAACAAAAACAAAACCAAAACCAAAAACAAAAACAAAAAAACCCCTGCTCAAAGCAGAATTACTACACCATCGTCCTTCACAAGGGTATGGATCTTTTCTGGTTTTGTTTCAGCCTTCCCACCATCAGTGCTGAGAGGTTTTTCAACTAATCTCCCTCCTGTCCTTCAGTAGAATCTGTACTTGCATCTCAAGGCCTCGCAGGAGATAGAAACCCCCTTTTTTCCCTGGTTGATTTTTGTTTTGTTTTCCACATTTGACTCTCATCAGGGCTGAAGTGTTGGCTAGAATCAGCTCTCTCTAAGTTCTCAGAGAATAGTGGTAAGTTGTCGGGACAATTGAAAGGCTATTACACAAAGAAATTATTGAAATCCTATCAACTTATAATTGGACAAAATTTATTACGATATAGCGCTTGAAATCCATCACTTCACAGTTGGTTCATTGTTATGTGTATATGTTCTGAAGTTATACACGTCCATGATACTGCTATGGTGGAGATAAAATAGTCTATTAATGCATGTGTCTTCCAATCTCTGCATCCAGTGAGGTGATATGGTAACAGGAAAATGTTCAAGATGGGTAGATTTACACCATTGTAAAGCTATAAATTAGGCCTTTGATTTTTTTCCCCACAAATGAGCCCATTGTTAAAACTTTACTAGCATGGGGCCGAGTGTGGTGTCGCATGCCTCTAATCCCAGCACTCAGGAGGCAGAGGCAGGTGGATCTCTGTGAGTTTGAGACCAGCCTGGTCTACAAAGCGAGTCCAGGACAGCCAAGGCTACACAGAGAAAACAAAACTCGAAAAACAAAAACAAACAAACAAACAAAAACAAAAAAGAAAAAGAAAATAAAAACTTTATCAGTATGTCATTGGATGATATTATTCTTGGCCTCAGGAAAACTTCTAACCGAGCTCAATTAGAATCAGGCACAATAATATATTTCCTTTCTCTTAGTCAGTCACGTGGTCCAACTCTGGCCAATGTGATATGAAAATGGCTCTGTTAGAAAGTTTTTTGGGAAGCTTTTCTTGCTTCTAAAAGGGAGGCATAGGGTGGGGATGGCTGTTTCTACTCCTGGCCATCTGGTATCTGGCTGTGACACAGCTAAACTCAGTAGCCGTCATACATCAATGTCAAATCAGGATAAACATGTGTTTGCTGGTTGTTTTTGTTTTTCTTTATAGAACTTATGTTTAGTGAAAAAAAAAAAATAAAAAAACCTTACCATGCACTTTTGTATTTCCTTCTCTAGTGGAGACCCTGATAAGTGTGACATCTGGGGAAACACTCCTCTACATTATGCAGCCTCCAATGGCCACACCCACTGCATCTCATTCCTAGTCAACTTTGGTGCCAACATCTTTGCCCTGGATAATGACTTGAAGTCTCCACTGGATGCTGCTGCCGGCAGGGAGCAGAAAGAATGTGTTGCTCTCCTGGATAAGGCTGCCACAGTACAGAACACCACGAACCCCAGGAAGGTCACAAGACTGAAAGAGCAGGCTCTGAAGAATGCCAGGAGACAGATGAAAGAGTGTGAGCGACTTCAAGAGAAGCACCAAGACAAGATGGCACGCACCTATAGCAAGGAGGACTCTGGGACTATTTCTTCTTCCCGTGGTACCTTCTCCAGGTCATCCCTTTCAAACGCTTCTGCTGGTGGATTTGGGTCACTGTCTAAAGGCATTAAAGACACCTTCAAGATAAAATTTAAGAAGAACAAAGACACAGCAGAGCAGGTGGGGAAGGATGGCAGAAATGGGCAGAGGCCGGTGATGGAAGTATTCAGAGAGGAGGACGAGGGCTCATTTTCAGAGGAGTTCAAAGAGAAGCTCCATTTCTCTGCAGAGGAGGCAAGTGATACACAGCACGAGTCTATTCTCAACCGTCCAGGTCTAGGAAGTATTGTTTTCAGAAGGAACAGAGTATTGGATCTTGAGGACATCTCAGACAGCAAGAGGCAGTTGGGGCTTAAAATGCCCAGTGAGTTTTTCCAAAGACAAGGAGCAGCAGCAGTTGATGAAGAGGAGGAGGAGGAGGAGGAGGAGGAGACAGAGGTGAATAGCACTGTGGGTGATCTTCCTTGGGATGAGGAAGAAGTAGAATGGGAGGAAGATGCAGCCGACGCCACTCCGCTAGAAGTGTTCTTGCGGTCTCAGCACCTGGAGGAATTCCTTCCCATTTTCATGCGAGAGCAGATTGATCTAGAAGCTCTGCTGCTTTGCTCTGATGAAGACCTTCAGAATATCCACATGCAGCTGGGCCCCAGAAAGAAAGTCCTTAATGCCATAGACAAAAGGAAGCAGGTGCTTTGTCAGCCTGGGCAGCTGGTCGACACCAGCCTCTGATGGAGGGCATTGGTTAACAGGGTGGCCTGAGCGTGGGAGTCATGCTCAGTTCCCCTGGAAGTGCCATACAAGGAACCCTGACAGACCACTGGGCATAGGTGTTAGGGTTTTAAAGGCCCCCCCCCAAAACAGAGGCCCAGACTCTGGGAGATATTCAGTATCCTAGTAAACTGTCAGTGAGAAAGGTTAGGAGACCTTGGAACAGGAAAATGATGTTTCTCTTCCTGACTTTGTGTCTGTGTAGACTAAAGGCTCTCACTGGTCTGGAGGCCCAAACCCAACTTAAATGGATGGATCTAATCCTTCAGGAGATGTTTACAAAACAGGGTTGGTTTTATAACATTCCTGTCTGAGAATGATGACAGTGGAGCAGGTAGGGGCTGGAAGAAAGAAAACGTTGGGTGCCTCTTTTGGACTGAATTCTAACATTCTAACTGAATTATAACTGAAGTCCTGGCCCCTAAGTGAGTGTTTCTGGACATAGTGCATTAAAGATGTGATTAAGGTTCAATGAGGCTAGAAGGGCAGGCTCTTAGTTCCATATGACTTAAAAGACAAGGAAGCTACATCAAGGGTGTGCTCACACATGGAAAAAAGAGGACATCAGGAAGGCAGCTATCAATCAACCAAGGAGAGAGCCCCCGCCACCCCAGGGAAATCAAACATGACAACAGTTTGGACTTTTGGCTTCCTGAGATGTGAAAAATAAATTTCTGTTGTTTGAGCCACTCTGTCTGCAGAGTTTTGTTGTTTATAGCTTATTTTATTTAATAGCAAGGGGGAGATGGAGAGATAAACATGTTTTCTGTTTAGATCAAAAGTGGGGGATGAGAAAAGACTTGTGAGAGAGCAGGTGATGTTTATCCCCTCAGAAGCTGAACCACCATGTGAGGGAGATTGGTTATTAAGGAGGTGAAAAACATTCTTGAACAAATTCTGAGAGGAGGTATAAATGTGAGCCAAAAACGAGAGGCAGGGCCTTTGGAAACTTGGCATAGTTTTAGCTGTTCATCTCTCCACTTCAAGATGCTCCTAGAGAGAACCCCTCGAGGGAAGGCTTCGGAGCTCTGGGCTCTGGCTGAGGTTCTGGGTTCTGGTTGCTCCAGGTTCCAGCAGAAGAAATCCTGATTACACCAGGAGAATCGTTCCTCAGCACTGATATCCTTATGGTTTCATTATTGTATTCTTTTTTAAAAAAAGATTTATTTATTATGTATACAGTATGCATCAAATCACATTATAGATGATTGTGAGCCACCATGTGGTTGCTGGGAATTGAACTCAGGACCTCTGGAACAGCAGTCCATGCTCTTAACTGCTGAGCCATCTCTCCAGCCCCATTATTGTATCCTTTAATCTTTTTTTCCTATTGTTTAGGTTAGTCGGGTTATAAGTGAGGTACTCTCGGTTAATAAAGTCGTAATAAAATATATTTGTTAAGAAAATTGAGCTTACAGAGTTTTGTTATGGTAACCTCGGCTGACAAGTGTGCTGGGCCAACAAGAGGATAGCAAGAGGAGAAAAAGACGGATTCAGGAAAAAACAAACAAAACAAAACAACGATGACTATCCTAGTTCGGTGTTTCTAAGGGTTAAGTGCCTCCTGGGATGTAAGAATGGAGAGAAAAAGTATCATCTGTAGGAAGATTGATGGTGAAAGTCAGGGTTACACCTTCATGCTGGCTATGCAGGCCCTCGCTTCATTGGTGTGTGTCCACAGTGCCGCTCTCTGGGTAAGGGCACGTTATAGTCTACATCTTAGATGCGGCCCAAAGACCCATTTGCTAACATCTTGGTCATCCGCTGTAGAGCTATTGGGAGGAAGTGGTCATCTGTCCCCCAGGTAGGGCTTAGTAGAAAAGGAAGTTAGATCATCTAGGCATGCCTTTGGAATGGGTATGGGGGTTCCTTTGCTTTCCAGCCACCCTGAAGTGAACAGGTCTCCTCTGCCACATGCTTCTAATGGGTCACCTTGGCACAGGCTTCAAAGCACCCAGAGCATGGTTATGGAGCGATGCTACTGACATGATAAATTAAAACAAACCTTTCTTTCTTAATTATGAACAAAAGTCTATTCTCTACAGATAGGCACTGATGACAGGCCAAAGAAACAATTCTACCCAAGCTGAACTAAAAAATATAGAGCTTTCAGAGTTACTGAAAAGGAGTATGGGCAATTCAAAGGTAACTTTATCAGCAAAAGGCCCACCCTAAGCATGAGAGATGATTCACAAAAGGTGCATCCTGGGAGCCCCATGCCTACATTGCAGGCAGCTCCACCAAAGAGAACTTTTCCTCCCCAGCAGCTGTCTGCTGCTTTCACAATGTTGGGAGGGTTCTCATGAATCTTATAATGTTCATAAGCTTCCTGGTCCTGGCAAACTCTCTACAGCTTCTTGAGTCTTCTGAGTGTCCCTCCTCTCACCAATAGGTAATCAATAGGTAATGTCTCAATTCAGAGGAAATAGCTACACAATAGTTACACACACACACACACACATATATACATGTATATATGTATGATACATATAAACTATAATGTGTAATGTATATGATGTGCAGGTATATATCATAGCTACACATGCATATTCTATTATCCTCTATTGTTTCTTTCTCTCCGTCTCTTTAAACTTTTTTCTCTTCTCACAGACCCTTTTCTGCTTTCATCACACACATACAGAAACGCACACACACACACACACACACACACACACACACACACACAGAGACAAACACACACAATCTAGTTTCTGCATAGTAGAAAAGAATATGAGCTATTAGACTTTCTGAGTGAGACATATTTTGCTTAATTAAGGATCTTTGGTCCCTGAAAATGTCTTAGTTTTATTTTTTACAGTTGAAGAAAATTTCATCATGTACTGCACTACATTTCCTTTTTCTGTTCATTTGTTGATGGACATCTAGGATGATTCTATTTCCTGGCTACTGTGAACAGTGCAGCAATAAATATGGATGTGCAGGTCTGTGTGATACACTGGATGGTATATCTGGGTCACATGACAGTTCTGTTTTTAGTTTTTGGAGGGCTACCACAGTGGATTCCATAGTTTACTACCAGTAATGCATAAATTTCCTCTTTCCAATGTCTTGATAACATTTTTGTTAAATGCAATTTTTAAAATGACAATCTTAAATTGAAACCACCTCCAACCAAGAGCTAATTTTCATTGGAATTTTGTAGCCAGACTACTACCAGGTAGAATTTACCATTGACTGTGTGCATAATATTTTCACCGAGCTGATTTCCCATTCATATCCAAGCTACTTCAAGAGGCTCCATGTAAGATACAGATGCTCAGATGTGGTGAATTCACTCATTTCTCCCCAGCGAATGGATTCAAGGGCGTATGGGCTATTGGGTATGTTACACGAAGGGATACTTCTTTACAAAGACTGCGTTTTGTTGTGGAGTAAGCTGAGGTGGTACTTGTCCTCCATAAGGTACATAAAAGCAGTTGTCATAGGAAGGAATTCAGAGGTTTTGTGCACTGAGCCTGCCTCTGTCACATGTCATCATCACTGTAGACGCCTGGTTCCCCTCTAGTTCTCTGGAAACCTCCCAAGACACTGTCTCCATGTCTTATGCTAACTTACATAGCGGCAGCAGGGGCGAGGGGTGGGGTACCGTCGGATTGGGAGGAATGAGCTTAAATATGGGACTCCTGATGTTTTTTTAAAGATCTAGTGGTCATGAGACATGTTCTCTTTGTGGGGCCTCTAGGTTTAGTTATAAAGAATCAATGGATTCCTTTCACCATCAATTAACTTAGAGTCAAGTGAACCACACATTGTGGCTTCTACTATCCATGACCAAAGGAACCCCCTTATCTGTGTTTCCTTAAACATTTAAAATAGACACACAAAGCTATGAAACATGTGATTGGAGTTCATGGTGAGGCAAATCTGGTAACAGTAGAAACCAGAGGCTGGGAAGAAGGAATGGGGCAGGGACACTGTTGAGAAACAGGTTTCTTCAGGGGCTGGGGTAATTCTGGACTTTTCTGTACAAACCTCACGGAAACTCATTCAACTGTACATCTTCAAGTCTTGAGCTGGGCTAGGGATGTACCTTAGAAGAAGCATATTTGCCTAGCACGTGGGAAGCTGTGGGATTGATTCCCTAGTGGACTCACATGTGCATGCACACACAGAGAGAGGGAGAAAGGAGAGATGGAGAGAGAGACAAAAAGACCGAAATACACAGAGAGAGAGAGAGAGAGGGAGGGAGGGTGGGAGGGAGGGAGAGAGAGAGAGATGGAGACAGAAAGGGAGGGAGGGAGGGAGGGAGGGAGAGGGAGGGAGGGAGGGAGGGAGGGAGAGAGAGAGAGGGATTTTATGGTAAGTTCTATTCAACGAAAATGGAGAAAATACGATTCTACTTCCTCTAGGGACTGAGTGAACACTTGGCCCCTTCATTTATTTGCCACAGGAAGTTACAAAGGACACACTGAAGAACTGGACATGATTTATTTCAGAGACATACAAAGGTAGTAGGCTCAAGGATAGGTGATGTGGCCATTACCCATGTAACAAACATGACCGGGGATGTCAGTATCTAAGAATAGCAACCACTATAGTTCACTGGGGACTGGGCTTCCTTATCTGATCTAGACATTTTGAGAGCAATTTGAGCCATGACGTCCATTTCAGCCACAGCTCCTTCACTTCACTTGCCAGATGACCAGGAATCATACACTAGTTTGGCTGCAACCAGGTCTTCCACTGCCATGCCTGGAATGGACAGAAATTTGCTTCATTTATTTTGTCGGAATGGCTTTGCCCAAAACACCCTTGGCAGTCTTCTGATGGGGATACTGCTAAAGTCCATAGTGATAACTGCAACTGCTACCCACAGGTTCACACAGACTCAGTATACGAAGGGCTGGTCACGGAAAGGAATATGATGCTAAGCAAGAAACCCACATTTCATAATCTCCAAGGTCTAGTTTGGATGTAAGCAGATTTTCAGCTGAGGCTCCATGTATAGTTTAAGCTCTATGACTCATGTGGTCTCCGTTACCTTGGCTCAGTTCTGCCCTTACAATGGGAAAGTAGCCCCAGGTCACAAAGCAAGTGAGACTGCCTGTGCTTTGGTAAGTTTGTTTTTTTTTTTTTTTTTTTTTTAATGGACACTACCACTTGAATTCACCTCCCTCTCCATCCCCTCCCCCTATGTGTGTAGAGGCCTGGCTTGGTGCTAGTTATCTTCCTCTTTCTCAGCCCATTTGTTCATCTTATTTGGTTTTTGGTTTTGTTCTGACACAGGGTCTCTCACTGAGCTCACTGCTTGGGCTAGACTAGCTGGCCAGTGAGTCCCATGGATCTTCATGTTTCTGACTCCACAACAGCAGAAGTACAGGCCCAGCCATGGGCTGCCACATCTGGGTCCCAGGGCCCCACATTCAGCTCTTCCTGCTTGTATGGCAAGCATTACCCTGGCTAAGCTGCATCCCCACCCAGTCTCTCTCATCATTTTTCAGTGCATCCTGACAGCAATTCTTTATTTGCCACACCCCAATCATTTAAAAATGTAGACATTATTTGTAGTTCAAAGCTCATACAACTATAGGTAGTTGGCAGGGCTGGACCCACAGGCCTACATTTTGCTGACCTTGGACCATTACAAATCCTGTATCTTTCTTTAGCACTTCCCGTTTGTCTTTGAAATGTTGAATATCCCTAATCCCAAAGTCTGTAGTCTTAAACATTATATAGTCTGAAACTCTAAGATAATGTTAACATTCAAAAGTTTTTCAGTTTGGGATTGGGTTTTCATAGTGGGCAGAGGGTGGGGCGAGAGTTTAGTCTGTCAACCATCTACAAATGTTCTCCATGGTACAAAAAAGATCCAACATGAGACACTTGTGGGCACAAGTATTTCATATAATGCATATTAAATCTGCAATTTTAAGATATGCACCTTAATTTTTGTACCCAGTGGGTATGAGCAGCTCAGCAAACATCAGCTAGAAGAGGAGGTGTGTCAATACACCTAGCACCTGAGGTTAGAACACAAAACTTGCCAAAAGAGCAGATTCCTGCAGTCTTTGTTTTTTTAATGGGGGCAGCTAACTTTCCAGACTCAACTGGATCAGTAGAACATCACTGGACCAGGCACTAGATGAAGTTTACTACCTTTGTTGGTCTTCTAGTACACAAGGAATTAAATAAAATACTTAGCTACCTGTAAAGGCCCGGATGCTAGCTGATGGTATAGATGCACACTTTTTATCACATATTATCATACATACACACAGTATGTTTTGATTATACTCTTTCCTTGCCTCCAATTCCTTCCCATCTCTCCATCATTTCCCCTCTCAACTACCTGCTTTTTTTTTTTTTTTTAATTAAGTTCCTTGGGTGTTTTTTGTATATACATGGCATCCTCAAAGGCCACAACCTGAAGAAAACAGACTCCTCAACCCCAATCTGCCATTAGCTGGCCAATAACTTCTAAGCTAGGGGGTGGGACTTAATGAGCTTCACTCCCCCATTCAGGCTCAATCTTATGCAGACTTTATGCATGGGGTCACGGCATTATGAGCTCAGGTGAAGCAAATACTGTTTCATGGTAGTGTCACACTACTAGCCAGAACACTGCTTTGTTTTGTTCTTTCAAAGCAGGGTTTCTCTCTATAGCCATGGCTATACTGGAACTTGCTTCATTGATCAGACGAGCCTTGAACTCAGAGACCTGCCTCTGTCTCTCTAGTGCTGGGATTAAAGGTGTGTGCCACCATACCCAGCCACCCAGAGCACTTTTTAAACTATAGCAAATTTGAAGAAGTATAAAAGATCTTGGGGCAGAAAGCACTGTTGAGGGGCCTTGGTGGTCCATTTACTAACCATTAGTAATTTTCAAAATATAAGTATAATAGCTGATTATTCCTTTGGTTCCCATATCACCTGTTTCTTTAAACATGGAGGAATGGGAGAGTTAATCCAAGGAGCAGACTGTCCACTGGGAGCCCACCCTTCATCAAGTTTCTCCCCAGATCAGTTGATGTAGCTTGCAGCTCCTCATGATGGCCTGTTATTAAGCATCAAGTGGGAGGGTAAGGAAGGGGTCTCAGATGGTACACTTCCTGTCTCAATCTCCTTTAGGTCAGGTGCCTCTGCCACTTCCCTTTAGCTGCTAACAGCATTGTTCCCTGAGCGCTTCCTCTGATGGGTATCAACTTCTGAATTCATTTATGACTAACCAGGCGATTTAGTACAACATCGGCTGTGTGCAAATTAGTTTTCTTGTATATCTCACTGAACTGTCACAAGAGCTCAAGGTAACAGGTGCTGAAGGAACTTTGGCTCTGAGACTTCAGGTCACTTGCCTAAGGTCACATCTCCAGTGCATGACATAAAGGGAATATAATCCAGGCTTGCCCAACTCCAGAGTTCATGAGCTTAGCTACTCCACCCAGACATGTAAATGATTGATCCAAACGATGGACTCTGCAAGGATTTCCAAATGGTCTGCCCACAGAGCTAGTAACCCATTCACTCCCCATTCCCTTGCCCTTTGCTTTGATTGGATTTGTGCCCAGGGAATAATTCATGGGTCTTACCCAGAGACTTGAACACTGTGGTCTTCTCACAGTGTGCGGGACGCACACCTGACACCACTTCTCCAAGCTCCGCAAAGATGTCAGCCTGCAAAACAAATTCATACTAACTAGGGCTGAAGCCACCATCTCATGCATGGCTAGCTTCTGAAGTCAGCAAAGGACACCCATGAATAGAGATAAATTTGAATCGTTTATGTAAAGAGAATAAAATTGATTTTTAAAAAGACTGTCTATGAACTGATGCCCTTTGATATCCTTTGGGGAAAGCCCTGTGGTTTTGATGCCATGAACACAGAGATCATTGTGTCTGGGTGCCTGCCTGCCAGGTCTCTGTCTGTGAAGAAACTTCTGTGCTATTATCTGACCATGCACTTTGGCAGCCTCTGCTTGCTTCCATAACCCAATTCTAAGTGGGGATGGGCATCCAGGGGACACATAGTTTTATTAAGGTTTCCAGGTTGCTACAGGCTTCTCATCCCACTGCCTGTGCATAGCCATATGGCTATGTTTTTTTGGAATGGGATTAAAAAGTATTGCACGATCTTTAGGAATGCCTTCCTTACTAGCAGGTGAGGTGACCAAGGTCTGCAGAGGGGAAGGCAGTGAAACCCTGGGAACCAAACCAGGGCCAGCCAGTGGTTTTGCTGATGAGAGAGAGGCTCACCCCTGACAACAGAATGTCTCCTGACTCCTTCAGGGCAGCCTCCCGGGAGTCCACATAAAGCACCGCTTGTTTCATGAGCTCGTCATCCAGCTCTCGCCAGTCAGGTCTGCTGGCTCCAACAGCTACGAGACAACAACAGACTCTGAGTCCAGGAAATCCCTAGGGCACATTAATAGAAAGAGTTGAGCAGGGGACCAGTTGGGATATTTAGATGCAAACACCTTCTCATCTTCTAGAGCAAGGTTTTCCCAATAAGTAAGATAGAATACTTATTAAAAACAACACCTACCATTTTCCTCCTTTTAAAAATTATATGTGTGTGTGTGGGCAGGTGCATGTCTTTCTGAAGGTCAGAGGTTAAGGGTGTTGTTCCTCAAGATGGCAGCCTACTTTGTTTTGTGCGACAGAGCCCCTCACTGGGACACAAAGCTTGCTGCCCAGGCTCAGCTGGCTGCCTAGGGAGCCCCAGGGTCACTAGAAGCACTCATTAACAAACATTTATTTTTATTATTTTAACTTTGTGTGCATGTGTCAGGTGTGGGGGGTATGTGCATGTGAGGACAGGTACTTGAGGAAGTGTCAGATGGTCCTTAAAACTGGAATCATAGGCAATTGTGAGCCACTCAACATGGAAGGAAGGAGCAGAACTTGGGTCCTCTGCAAGAGGGGTACACAGTTTTAACCGCCGAGCCATCTCTCCAGCCCAGCATTCATTTAAAGGGTAAATACTGCCTGTGTTGCATTTCCATATAGGCTGTTTATGTATTGCACATACTCTTCAGTGTCTGATTCCATTCACAGATGCACACATTGAAACTGTAAAGAGAGTGGGGCCTACCAAGTCACCAGTGAATCTTGGTCACAGAGAGTCCTAGGCTTTCACTCAAGGGTCTCTTTCTTGCTGGGAGTGACAGCTAATTGTAGAAACCACGCAAAGGGACCTACTGCTCTGGTTGGGTTGCTTCTCAGTCATTCCTGTTCATAAGCCAAAACTGCCTTTTCTCTCATCGTGACAAAAGCCCAATGTTAAGGCCATGAAGAAGCCATAATAAGAAGACAATTAGGAGAGCTGTAACTAGCTCAGTGGCACGGCACGTGCCCTGTACGTGTGAACCCCTAAGCTTAATGCCAGTACTGCCAGGGGGGAAGGAAAAGGAAACCTGGACTTGAGATTGCCTCGACACAAAGAACACTGATGATGGGGGATGTCCTAGTGGGTAAAGCACATGCCATGCAAACACGGCTCTCCAGAACACACAGAAAGCTGGATGCCTCAATGCACATCATAATCCCAAGGTCTGTGTGAGATGGAGGACAGAATCAGGAGGTGCCTAGCGCTGGCATCTCTTGGGCTAGGAGAATACACAGATGAGCAATAAGACATGCTATCTCAAGCAAAGTGGGAGCCAGAACTGACAGCTGAGTTTGTCCTCTGACTTCCACGTCTGTGTGGTGGCATGCACGTGTGTACAAACACATTTTTTTTAAAGGAAGAGGATAAGGAGAAAGAAGAGGAGGAGTGGGAGGAGAAAAAAAACCCCACAAAACATAAACTGACTATTCAGCCTTGATCATTGACCTCGTCCCTCTGCAGAGACTGGGGCAATGAATCTGATGCATCATGCCTTCTGCTTCAAGGATACAGGATAACGCACAGGCTGCAACCACATGCCTGCAGAGCCAGGAAGAAACGGACAGGAACAAAGCCAACAGATGGACTGGAAATGTTGCTGTCCTGGGGTGCTTCTCCAGGGGACAGTCCTTGTCCAGCTCCAGCTGCTGGCTACTATGTGTGAGTGCGTAGCCACAGTTACCAGATGCCCTCCCTCCCTGCTGTTCATGAAGAGGAGCAGGAAATCTGTTTGTATACCTTATTTCTGGATTTCTCTGTGGTCCAAACAAAGCAGTCTGCTGGCTGAAGCCAGCCCCAGGGTAGCTAGCTAGTCTTTGAAACTATTATAAAATTTTGTCTACGTACAAGGCAGCATTTATGTGCCTTCTTGTAGTGCTGTCCAGTTCCTCCCTATTGTTCTGAGCTCTAGTTTTCAGAGAGCAGTGTAGTAATTCTGAAGGCTGGTGGTGGGGGATTCTATCCAATAAAAGTCCCCGCTAATGAAACTTGTAAATAAATCATTAGGTGGTGGGGAAAAGCCTCTAGTTTCTGGGGCTCCTCCCTCCCCTGCTTTCTACAGACAGTCACTGCCTAGAGCCTGTTGAATCCACAAACGGCTGTGTGAGGCCACACAGGCAGATGCAAGTGGACCAAACGGCCAGTCAGCAGACTGACCCAAATCAGAACTTGGCCTTGCTTCATCAGGGCTAGAAAGAGTGAAGGTCTTGGAGGACTCTTGATGGGATGAATGGGGTGTGGGGACAGGAGTAGGGAAGTGTGATGTTGGGGAGAGGTTACAGTGAGGCCTGTCTTTTAACAGCTCTGTGAACAAGTAAAACCTGTCCTTGGTGTTTCACTGTTATTACTGGGACACTGTTAATAAAGCATATTTAAGGCTCGGTGAACACATAAAACAAATTTGTCCTGCATTAATGGAACACAAAAAGAAGTATCTTGATGCCATATCAGGCCATCTTTTTCTAGAATTATCTATCTATCTATCTATCTATCTATCTATCTATCTATCTATCTATCTATCTTTGGGCATGGTGGGTCCACATAGCAAGGATGGTGGAAGGTGCTTAGCAATTGACAGTTCCCTGCAGCTCCTCTGTCCTATAGTGTAAGGGGTTGAGTCCTGCTAGCACATAACCCTGGAAGAGGACCCCTGAGACTAAGATTATAGGCTAGTGAACACAGATTTCACCTTAGTGAGACTTTAAGCTCAGCCTAACCTTGAGCATACTCTCAGTGTGTTGTATTAAATTTGAAACAGAAAACAAAAAGCCAAGTCAGTCGGCTGCAGATTCAGTTCTGCTCCAGGGAACACATTCCAACAAGAACTGTCACTGTCCCGCTTGGTTTCCCAAGTCCTCCCAGACAGTTCTGATCCCAAGAAGCACACCTTGAGCCAACTTTTCCTGGACCTGTGTCATGAGATCAGTTCCCTGCAGACTGAGACCTTGACTTCACTTTGGCCTTGTCTTTAAATTGTTGTGTTCACTCTCCTGAGGGGCCTTTATTTTGCCTGGAACATCCTTCAGCTCTTGATATGACTGCTCTTCTTTACCATTTGGGTCACAACCTAAACTCAACTCTCCAAGCAGCTCCCAAGGTAAGTGGATCAAAAGGATCCACCTCAACTTTCCTCTTCTGCTTCCACTGCCAGGCCCTGCAGTGTCCTGCTGGCAGCACAGGCTCCTCACAAGCAGAAACTACCCAAGTCTTGGTTTGGTTTCTCTCCCATCACTAGAATAAAGCCGACAGGAAAGGTATGCCCTTGGATGCTCCATTTCCTGTGGCATTTCCCAGCAGCTAGAACAATGGCTGGCATGTGGTAAACATTTAGGAATGAACACACAATCTCTTGACTTGACTCCTGCTTCCCACACGCCTGTGTGTGCAGAGCTCTCAGCTTCTGAGATGACACCATGGTCTTGTCATTACGCAGCGGACCACCGCTACTAGCCTCAATCCTCTGCTATCTGTCTGCCCAGCCACAGGAAGCCAGACTCCTTATTGGAAGATAGAGTTAAGTACTGGTCACGAACCCAGCTTTGAGGACAGACTTCCTCAGTTCAAACCCAACCCTGCCTCCAAGATCTCCGACTCTTGAAAGTTACTTAATCTCTCTTTGTACCCACTTATAAAACAGGGGTCATGATAATTACTGTTTTCTATCTCATAAGGTTGCTGTAAGGATTAAGTGACATTATCTAACATATATATTATATATAATATATTCATATATCATGTAGTATATGTATATATACATACATAATACATGTATCTGTCATAATTGAGGGGATTATAAAGATAGGAAACAATAACATACTTGCTGTGGAATCATGTACTCAGCACCCATGTAAAAAATGTGGCCATGGTTATGCATGTCTGGGACACTGTGGAGTGGATGGGCAGCAGACAGAAATAGGTGATTCCTGGCATTTTCTAGCCAGCCAGTCTGGGTAACTAGTGAGTGTTGGATTCAGCAAGAGACCTACTTCAAGGTGGAGAGTAACTGTAGCAGACATCCAATATCAGCACACACTACAAACACTTACGGGTACACATGCACGCGCACACGCACATACAGAATTCAGGACAGCATTACAATAGTTAAGTATTTTATGCAGCCTGTCTCTTGCTATAATCTCTAGGCTTATTTGAAGATCTTCAGAGGCCCCAAGTGTCCTTATGTTTAGAATATCCTCCCACCCCACTTCCTATTTCACATACTAAAAGCATCCATATGCCACATTAAATCCTTTTTGTACTGTAAGTACTTTTGGAAAGTGTTTATAGTCCTATATGTTAAGAACAAACTATTCAGGCTAGGGTGGTGAATTAGGCCTGCCATGTAAATCTTGGGAGGCCCAGGAAGGAAAAATTCCAAGTATACAGAGAAACTTTGTCTCAAAATGTCAAATCAAACAAGCCAAAATGAAGCATTATTTGCTTGTCCATTAAGGTTTCAATCACATCTAAGAATGAAGTTATAGTTGGCCATTTGTGGCAATGTTACTGGCCACAGGACATTAATTAGTGAACTATTCACCAGTTTTACATTTAATTTTCTTTTCACATTATGAGGCAGGTTTTTAGGGCCATCCTGTTCTTCCCATGCCTTTTTTTTCTTTTTGGAGACAGGGTCTATGTAAGTAGCCCAGGCTAGCCTCCAACCCTCCATCTTCCTCCCTATACTTCTTGAGTTAGGCTCATACATTTCTGATACCATTAAAAAGCAGGTGCAGAGGGGAGTGGGGATATACACCTATAATCTAAGCACCCAAGAGTCTGAGGCAGGAGGATAGCAACTTTAAAGCTAGCCAGGATGTATAGTGAGACCCTGACTCAAAAATCAAAACCAAAACTGAAACATGTAGCATTTTGTATGATGGAGAAAGCACCTTACAAATGGAGGCTGGATCCAACCTGGGAGCACAAAGCCTCTCTACTTACCATTGATGTGAGCCCCAGGCTTCACCCATTCACCAAATAAAATGGGCTCTGTTGCCATGGTGACTGTGATGATGACATCAGCACCTGTCACAGCCTCCTGCACCGATGAACAGACCCGAACATCTCCTTGCACTGTGCTTGCAAACTTCTCAGCATTTTCCCTGGTGCGGTTCCATATCCTCACCTTATAGTGGTAACAAAGGGACACTAGTAGGTTTCTTCACTGTTTATGCCACACCAACCCACACTGTTCCAAGGTGGTGACAATGGTGTCTTTAAAGAAAGGATATTTGATCAAGGACACAGCCTCAATGATGACTAGAGAGAACGCCCTGGAGCCATGTAGGCTTGGCACCAATCCTTCCTTTACTTGATATTATCCCTGAAAGGATATTCCCTCATTCAGCCTCAGTTTCCACATCTGTGAAATGGGCAAAGACAGAGTGGAACTTAGCCCACGTTTGAAGCCCTGTATTAGAATTGCAGCAGATACAAGATTCATGAAAAGAGGGCTGTGTCATGGAAGAGCTTGATCAATGAAGTGTAAGAAAGGACTAAAAAGCAAACATTTTTAGGTGAATGGTGTGGCAGATAAAAAAACCCAACTGTGGAAGCCAGACAGAATCCTGGAAGGTGCTGGGATGGAGGTAGCAGGTGTTGGCAGCATCAAAGGCTGAGCTCTTGTGAGTTTACTAACCAGTTTCAATGTCTGTGTCAGGGGCCACTGGCCTTCAACTAAATATAAGGCCCAAAGACTCTCATCAGAACACAGGGTAAATGGAGAAGTCAATTCTACATGAAAGCTCATCAAGCAAGGTGAGCCAAGCAAGTATGCCCAGCAACAAGTCACTGGATAGCTGTGTCATTTTTTCTTGATAGAAAACTGGGCAAATATATGCAAAATTTAGGTAATGTGGAACAGTGATGTTGGAACTGTTGATGAAAACAAGGGTATACAGCTGTGCAGAGCCACCACGGTTAAAACTGCTGTAAGCTGTAAGATACAGAGGAGAGAAGCCCAGAAACTACTTTCTCGTCTTAAAAACAGGTAAATGGCTAGTTTTCTGTTTTCTTCTTCTTTATAGTCTATATTTCTCAAGATAGCTGTATTTTTTTTTTATCATAAAAGCACACAATCTGCATTGGTTCCACCCCTGTGACAGGAATATATTAAAATGAAAGAAAGAAAAAAAGATCATTAAACATTCGCAGTGAAGTGAGGGCCGCGGAGGGAAAGGTAGAAGATCTGCTGATGCCAGTGGATGAAGATCTCCTCACCAGGCCTCACCCCTGATTCTGGGCCCAAAGCTCTAAATGCTTAAAGACTCCCAGAGTCTTTTAAGAGAAGCACAAGAAGGGACCGGAAGTGCAGCTGATACCCAGGGAATGTCACAGAATCACTTGGGTGGCTGGTAGCATTCCCAGGTGTGTGTTCTGGGGGGCCATAAGTCTGCAGACAGGTAGCCAGGCCTCCACAGTACTTCTGGGGAAGCTATAAAGGTAAGGAAGACCTATGCTGGACTCAGACCCACTGCTTAGCCAGTGTAGGGCAGCACCTAGAGGCCCCCAACCCATCTCCCTGCTCCCCTACCCCGGTCACTCACCTCCTTGAAAGGAAATTGTTCTGTAAAGATCTCATAATGACTGTATGCTTGGACCCCAGCTCCAAGGATGCACAGCACATCACTGCCTGGGGGCTTCAAAAACTGAAACAGCATAGCAAAGGTCAGTGTTTTCAGGTGGCCAGGAGGTACAGCAACCCTCAAGAGCTGGTAGACATCACAGATGTCACTTTGTTTCCATTTGCCCTCTCTAGGGAGGGGCAGGAAGGAAAGAGCCTTCATTGAGCACCTACTGTGTGCCAGTATTTGACAGTCAAGATCTCATTTGGTCTGGAAAAGGACTGTCCCTATGTGATGAGTGTGCGTGCATGTGTGCGTGCGTGTGTGTGCACATGCCTGTGGAGGACAGCAGTCAATATTAGGTGTCGTTCCTCAAGAGACATCCACTTTCTAAACAATCTAAACATCTGATCTGGCACACCAACTCTCCCCTGAGCCATGGCACTTACCCTATGCCTAGGAAAACCAGCATCTTAAGCTCTTGTCTGTCTTAAATTAATGAAAAAAAAAAAAAAAAAAAAAAAAAAAAAAAAAAAAAACAGATTCCAATTTTCCCCACAGAGCCCCATTTTGCTCTACTTTGTCTTTTGAGATATGGTTTTTATCACATAGTCTAGGCTGTCCTACCACTCATGGTGATCCTCCTGCCTCAGCCCTGAGTTCTGGGATTACAGGTGTGCACCATCATCCCTGCTTACTATCTCATTCTAAATGCTACAAAGTCCCCCATCTTTCTCCTGGGGTGCCTCCACACTTCTAGGCCATCACAGCCCCACTTGCTTGACCATGTGCTGTGTGCTCCTCCAGGGTTTCCCTCAGTTACTTCGGCCCTCTCTCACATGTCAGGGAGGCCATTTCCGAATCCCTTGAAATGTCACCTCTTTAGTCAGAAGCAGCAGTGTGTGCCTGTACACCTAGCTGGGTGGGAGGCTGAGGCAAGTGAACCATTTGAGACTAAGTATTCAAAGCCAGCCTGGGTAACATAGTGAGAACCTATTTTTAAAAACGTCACTTCTATTCCAACACTTCATTTTGTTTCATTTCATCTTTCTAACATACAATATGGGTTTTGGAGGGTGTTACTACTTTTTTTCAGAAACTCTAAGGAGACTACCAATTATTTACTAATTAATAAACAGTTATAAAATAGTTAAATGTGTATTAACATTTATTAATAATTGGTATATAATACATTAAAGAGCCATTTAATTATTTAAAAGGTCAAATCATATTCTATGCTTAACTTTTGTGTATTTGTATATGTGTATTTGCGTGTATGTATGTGCACTGGCCAGATGCTGACAGCTGGTGTCTCTCTCCATATCTCTTTCCACTCTACTTTTTGAGATTGCACATATGAGGTATTTGGAATGACGTGGCCCATAGGCAATAATTTTGTGAATTACTGTGCTCACTTACTCACTCATATTTGGTATGTGGAGTTCCAGCTACTAAGAAAGGCAGATGAAGATAAGTTCCGCATGCTTCCCCATCCAGATCTAATTTTGCTAGCCCAGCATAGCCACTGGTCTTACCTTCGTGGCGATGGCAGACACGGCTGCTGTTCTCTTGGCAGTTATGACATTCCCATCCATGACCTTGGAGGAAGGAGAGACAGTGAGGAAGGTGCCCTCAGAGGGGCAGCTTCATAGAAACAACAGTGAATGTGGGGCTTAGAGACACACTCAGATCTGAGCTACGAGGCTTTGAGGGCTCATCTCTATCCACTGGGTTCTTGACCTGTAAAAACAAAGATGGCGCCAACAGCACAGAGGGGGCTGCAGGCGTGAAGTGCAACTGCACAGCAGGAAGCCACTGCCCACAGCAACCACTCAAGCATCACCCCGCTTGTTTTCTTGCCCTGGGATTCTCAGACCTCCAAGCTGAGGTGGAACTTTAGGGATATGATTGACACTTCACATCTCAGGAGTTTTGGAAAGACACTATTCCCAGAGTACTACCTTGAGGATGACTCGGGCTGACTCTCTGGCTTGGGGTATGCAGTTCAGTGGTCAAGGACTCATTCCTGGTACAAGGAAAACCAAGAAAATGGAATCCCTATGGGGTGGGACCAAGCTGCCCTTGGCTTCCAAGGCTCCTCAGGTTCTGATGCCCAAAGAGGACCTAGCGTTTTGCCCACCTTTCCACGCATATCAGCCGGCTCTCAAAGGCAAGCGTTACTTGTTATTTTTCTCGAGAAAAAGCCAAGTCCTGTAGCTACAGGAGAAGCCCCAAAGCCCCGCTATCTAGTGCGAAGGCTGAGGCTACAGAAGTGGGGTCTTGTCATAGGCAGCGTAGACGCTACTGCCACTGGATGGGACAGTCCTCTAATGGGATAGTGGGCAGCTGGAATTCTTAGGGACTCAGACAGCCAGAGGCGAAGGAAAGGGGGTGGGAGCCCGAGAGCCAGCTTGGAGGACTCTAAGAGCAAATCAAGTGGACCTAGCAGCGATCTTCACTGACCCGTTGTCTGACCTCAAGCCAAGGGGGGGTGGTCTCTACTAACCTGAGCCTCAAGGATCTCAACAAAAATGAAAGGGGAAGTGCCCTGTTTATACTCAGCACTTGCCAGGCCGAGGTACAAGAATCATGTATGCGAGATTTGCCTGGGACACATAGCAAACAAACAAACAAAGAAACAAACAAATACAGATAAGGCAGTAGAACAGTCTAGGGCTGGGTACACCATTGCTTTAGATTGAAGAGGTTTGAGGTCCAGCCTTGTTTGCTATTAGGGGGTAAGTCGAGCACAGCCAGTACATGACTCACTCCTCATCTCTGAACAATATTATGTACCTCCTGGGTGCTTTTAATTATACAGGTAATGGCTTAGAGTTCCCCCCATCCCCCTCCCTGCCGCCCCTCATTCCCGTTGCTCCCCCCCCCCCCTCACCCCCCCCCCCCCAACACACACACACAAAATCACTGAGGAAATGTGAGCTACTGTTCCTTTCACACCTTGCTAGAACAATACAGACAAATGTCAGGAAGACACCTACAAGTCAACGTGCCTTCTGCTGCACACGGGGAGGGACTCAACGAACAAACATTTCCTCAGCTACTGCTTTAGTTCAAACTGTGCATTTGGTGTAGCCGAGTGTGTAGCAAGCACATAAGAACGAATAACAGGATTGTTATTTCCACAGTCACATGCTTGCAGCTGCTGCAGGCACAAGCAGTCTTTAGAAACAGATGCCAGTCACAGATCACCTGTGCTGTCTCACTAGCTTCTAGGCTTAATTCTGGGCCTCAGGGACACTCTCTAGTCCAGGGGGACTTGCTCTACCAGCTCTGCCCCAAAGGAAAAGAGATTTGCTCACCGCCAGCAGGGAGCCATTGCTGGGCTCAAAGAGCAGCACTGAAGCCTGGTGGGAGGGGACAGTGGACGTGTTGCTGTGGCCCTCGTAGAAGGTGACTAACTTGGTGGTGAGTGCATCGTCCACTGCACTGTAGGCTGGCATGACTCCCAGGAAGCTGGAGGGGCGGGGGGAGGGGGGGGGGAAGAAAGCAGTTTCAACTCCTTGCAGTCAATGCTCAGTGTTCTATGAAGCCCCATTCATCTTCCTCCATTACTGCTCCGCTGGTACCCTGTGCCCTCAGTCCTCTGCCCTTCCCCGGGTCAGGACTCATGGTTGGCTCAGGACCAGAAAGCCATCACAGCCCTGCCACTTCTCAGCTGTGTACGCTTCAGTAAATCACTTTACCTCTCAGTTTTCAACGAGCGGATCAACAGCCTCTGTATCCCCCTTGCCAAGGACAGCGAGTTGAATTACAGCACCTGTAAAGCGCCCCCTCCCCGTTGGCACTAGCCCGGTGGGTAGTGCCCCTTAAGCAGCAGCAGCTGTCATTAGCAGAGATCAAGCAAGCCTTCTCCTCCTTTCTCCCACTGCTTCTCTAGGCATTCCTCCGTCTTTCCTTCCTCATTCTTCCATCTCCTGGTCCTTTCTTCACTCACCCTCGGTGCTTGGCCACAGGCACCACGGTGCGCACTGGCTGCATGACCCCTCCATCCGGGCCTCTGGAGAAGTTGGCCAGAGCTGCCTCCAGGGGTGGGATGAGAAGGCTGGAGCTCCGGAGATGGTCCTGCACTTCAGCTGCGCTTAGGAAGGCTGGTGCTCGCCTCATCTTGCCGCCTGCCTTCGAACCCGGGCCCCACAAGCCACCTTCCCAGAGCCGAGCCCTAAATGAGGCAGAGCCCGCACGCAGCAGGCCTGGGCAGGCTTCCCGGGGCGGAGCATCGTCACCCCGCCCCTCGGCCCCGGCCCCGCCTCTGCCGCCCACCCCAACTCCTAAGATTCCAGGGCAGTTCTTTCCAGATTGGAATCAAGGCGGCAGGCTGGGAATGATAATTCTTGAGTCAACTGTTCCCACTCCTGTAATTAGCCGTCTCTACATCCCTGGGCACGCTGTGTGTGAGAAGAGGACTTTAGGGTTCCACCTGCGCAGCACCCCCTCCCTCCTCTCAGCTCCACTGGTGTGAGAAAGACAAGAGAAATGACAGGACACCCTCAGTGCTCCTGTGAAAAGCGCTTGGAGGGTTATGTCATACTTTTAACTCCGTCTCCTTCTGCTGTTTCTTCTACTCTCAATCTCCCTCCCATGCCACCCCTAGTCCCTAGCTGCTGTGTTAAGCGCACAGTTGACTCGGGTTAAACAAAACAACCTTCACCTTGAAGTCTCAGACAAGAGTAATGACCTCAGTCTCGTAAAGGACCAAAATGCAGTTTGTTTGTTTGTTTTCCAAGGAGTTCATACTGTGTCTGAGGAATAGACGATTTACATAAAAGGAAGCCAGCCACAGCAGTGACACCTAACCCTCCACTGTTGATGGAGTAGTGTCACTCAACCCTTGACCAATGGTAGAGAAAGTGCTTTTGGGAATTCAAAGAAAAGAGAGACTATTCTGATCCAGAGTGTCACTGCAAGGTGTCAGGAAGGAGCAAAGAAAACTAGGTCTCGGAATAATAACAGTGATAAGGGTATGTCTCATTTGAGAACACCAAACAGCTGCTGCGGAATGGCGGCGCTGTTGTTAGGGCTACTATTTTAGGCTCTGGACTTTGTCCAAGGTCATCCAGCAAGCCCGTAGCAATGAAGTTTCATTGTGTGTGTGTGTGTGTGTGTGTGTGATATGTGCAAGTTTCCAAGGAGGCCAGAAAGAGGCATTAGATCTCCTGGTACTGGAGGTTACAGGTGTAAGTCACCACACACAGATGTTACAGCCTTAACCCAGGTCCTCTGAAAGAGCAGCAAGAGCTCTTAATAGAAGAGTCATCTCTCCTGCCCCTTGCTTTGGTCTGTCCTAGGTTAGACTGGCTTCAAAATTCTATGTAGTCAAAGCTGGCCTTGAACTCCAGATGCTCCTGCCTCCACTTCCCAAGTGCAGCAGGTGTGCACCGCCAGAGCCAGCTTCGGTCTTTATTATTATTAAAATAATACAACCTTTATTGACTGTAGTCATGACTTAAGAAAAAGGCTATTTAATTAATAAACTCACTAGTAATGTAGGGGAAGCTGCTGTGTCTTTCCCCTGCCATCCCTTGAGGCCTGGTCCCTGCCTGGAAAAATCCTCTGCAAACCTCCTACAGACCTAGTCCTTCCCTAGGCTGCTGCCAACACACTAAAAGTGACAGCAGGGCAGAGTGGTCCGAAGGCTGCAGCAATATTGACTCAACAAAATTTATTGTGACACACCAAGTAAATAAGTCAATGCTCAAGAGAAATACTAAAACAACAAAAGTGATAGTAATCAAAGGAGAACAATGAAAAATATTTAAAAAAAAAAAAAAAAACAGAAGTCAGAATAATGGAGTCTTTCTTTTGCTTAGTTTCCCAAGACAACTCCTTAAGTATTTTTACTTCAAAAAGACTGAAAGTAGTGTATCAATGTTTTTATCTGGACTTCTGAATTTTGCCGTCGCCTCAACTATCTTGCTGGCTTTACTACGTGGGTCTCTGGTTCTGGATAAGCATGCACGCGAGCAGAATTCAGCGGAGTGGAAAAGGCCCCAGGGCGCACGCGAGGGCGACACCCAGGTGGCTCCCTCTGGCGCTGTCTCTCATTCCTTTCGCGCGCCCTCGTCGGGACAGATCTGCGTCGCTAGGCGGTTGGTTAGAGCGTTGGGAGGAGGAGCGGTGCCCGGGCGACGCGCGCCCCCTCGTGGCCGTGGTGGTGGCGGCTGTTGTGGAGTCTGAGAGGTGTGTGTCACAGCGCCGCGG
Source organism: Acomys russatus (assembly GCF_903995435.1). Lineage (NCBI taxonomy): Eukaryota > Metazoa > Chordata > Mammalia > Rodentia > Muridae > Acomys > Acomys russatus. Next base: position 746,174 of record NC_067141.1, read on the forward strand.
CTGCCCTTAGATGCCACAGAACTTCACTGTGGGCCCTACACACACAGGAACGAATTTCATTGTGTGTGTTGCCAGTCTAAAAGAGAGGAGTGGTTCTCAACCTTCCTAATGTTGTGACCCTTTAACACAATTCCTCTTGTTGTGGTGACTCCCCCATCATAACCTTTTTCACTCTTACTTCATAACTGTAATTTTGCTACTGTAATGGACCATAATGTAAACATCTGTGTTTTCCTGTGGTCTTAGATGACCCTTGGTGAAAGGGTCGTTGAGAACTGCAAGTCTAACCAGTTAAAGAGTCTGGGCTGTTGGTGCTGTGGACATGAGGCCCATGACCTCTATCTCCAAGGAGACTGGGGCAGGCCACTTCTAAGGGCAGAAGTCCACCCTGCTGGATTTGGAAACAGAGCCTGGGGCTCACAGGGGTTTGTTTCAGGCGTTGACTGCAGTTCACTAGAGGAAACTGTGCTGGTGACTTTGGTAGCAAGAGACAGCATGTGGAGTATATTGCGTAAGTAATTCATGCATTCTGGAGGCTGAGGCAGGAGAAGAGCAAGTTGGAGAGCAAACCAGGCTACAAAGCAAGAACCTGTCTCAAAAAGCAAACAAAAGAAAAGGGCCCTTAGGCCTATTTGGGAATAATTTTATGATAGGCACACATGCAATGTGTGCAGCACTGTTCCCGCCCTTCCCCCTAACTTCCTGACCCTTAGTTTGGCTGGTGTGTTTAGTCCCCTTCGCTCCCCTCCCCTCCCTTCCTCCCTTCTTCTCCTCCATCGCCTCCCCTTTATTGTTGTTGTTGTTATTAGACAGGGTCTTGCTGACCTTCAGACCTGGCTGACTTTGTACTCACTATGTAGCCCGAACTGTTCTCACATCCATGGCAGTCCTCTTGCCTCAGCCTCCCTAGTTCTGGGATTAACAGCATACACCACCCGCCTAGCATGACTCCATTTTGATATGGACAATTCTCACAGTTTAGGGGCTAGGGGGAAGAATTTGGGAATCCAGGATCAGCTTTTCGTCTTACTCTGACTTGAGTCCTGTCACTTAACTTCTGTGTCTTCTCTATAATGAAGACAGTTCTTTATTCACCTCATGGTTCTATTTACTTACAACATTACAGTAGTATACAACATAAATTAAGCCATATTTTAAGTGCCCTTTACCACACTTGTAATGTCTGTACTAATTCCAGAATACTTGATCCCTCCCAAAATAAACCCTGCACTTATTACACAGTTGCTCTCGGCTGCCTACTCCCTGCTGTCCCTGGCAAATGTTGCCCTTTGTGTGTGTGTGTGTGTGTGTGTGTGTGTGTGTGTGTGTGTGTGTGTGCCTGGATTAATGGAGTTTGGACATTTCGTATGAATGGAACCATATGTGTTTTTTATTAATATTTTTGAAATTTTATTTATTTATTTATTTTCATTAATTTTTCTTGTTACATCTCAATGGTTATCCCATCCCTTGTATCCTCCCATTTTTCACTCCCTCCCATTTTTCCCATTATTCCCCTCCCCTATGACTGTTCCTGAGGGGGATTACCTCCCCCTGTATATGCTCATAGGGTATCAAGTCTCTTCTTGGTAACCTGCTGTCCTTCCTCTGAGTGCCACCAGGTCTCCCCCTCCAGGGGACATGGTCAAACGTGAGGCACCAGAGTACGTGAGAAAGTCATATCCCACTCTCCACTCAACTGTGGAAAATGTTCTGACCATTGGCTAGATCTGGGTAGGGGTTTAAAGTTTACCTCCTGTATTGTCCTGGCTGGTGCCTTAGTTTGAGTGGGACCCCTGGGACCAAATCTGCCTATCATAATGTTCTACTTGTAGGTTTCTAGGACCCTCTGGATCCATCTACTTTGCTATTCTCCCATGCTTCTCTCATCTAGAGTCCCAATAGGATGTCCTCCCCTCTGTCCCAGTTTCCTGGTAAGTGAAGGCTTTCGTGGGACATGCCCCTTGGGCTAGTATGCAAATATAAGTGAGTATATACCATTTGAGTCTTTCTGCTTCTGGGTTAACTCACTCATTATGATCATTTCTAGCTCAATCCATTTGTCCACAAATTTCGGGAATTCCTTGTTTTTAATAGCTGAGTAGTATTCCATAGTGTATATGTACCACAGTTTCTTTATCCATTCTTCTACTGATGGACACTTAGGCTGTACCATGTTCTGGCTATTATGAATAAGGCTGCTATGAACATGATTGAGCAAATTTTCTTGTTGTGTGCTGGAGCATCTTCTGGGTATATTCCAAGGAGTGGAATAGCTGGGTCTTGAGGAAGCCCTATTCCCAGTTTTCTGAGATAGCACCAGATAGATTTCCACAGTGGCTGTACTAGTTTGCATTCCCACCAGCAATGAAGGGTGTTCCTCTCTCCCCACATCCTCGCCAGCATGTGGTGTCGCTTGAGTTATTGATCTTAGCCATTCTGATGGGTGTAAGATGGAATCTCAGAGTTGTTTTGATTTGCATTTCCCTGATGACTAAGGAGGTTGAGCATTTCTTTAAGTGTTTCTCAACTCTTTGATATTCCTCTGTTGAGAATTCTCTGTTTAGTTCCAAGCCCCATTTCTCAATTGGGTTATTTGGTTTGGTGGTGTTTAATTTCTTGAGTTCTTTATATATTTTGGATATTAGACCTTTGTCAGATGTAGAGTTGGTGAAGATCTTTTCCCAGTCTGTAGGCTGTTGCTTTATTCTCTTGACAGTGTCTCCTGCCTTACAGAAGCTTCTCAGCCTCATGAGGTCCCATTTATTAATGGTTGACATTAAGGCCTGGGCCATTGGTGTTCTGTTCAGGAAGCTGTCTCCTGTGCCAATATGGTCCATGCTCTTCCCCACTTTTTCTTCTAAGTGACTTAGTGTCTCTGGTTTTATGTTGAGGTCTTTAATCCATTTGGATTTGAACTTTTTTTGGTTGAGAGACTATCGATGATTGCTTCTATTTCTGTAGGGGAAATGGGACTATTTAGCTTGTTTATCTGTTCTTCACTCAACTTTGGCAAGTGAAATCGATCAAGAAAATTGTCCATTTCCCTTAGATTTTCAAATTTTGTGGCATATATGCCTTCAAAGTAGGATCTTATGATTTTTTTATTTCTTTAGTGTCTGTTGTTATGTCTCCCATTTCATTTCTGATTTTGTTGATTTCAATACTGTCTCTCTGCCGTTTAGTTAGTTTGGCTAACGGTCTGTTTATCTTGTTGATTTTCTCAAAGAACCAGCTCTTGGTTTTGTTGATTCTTTGGACTGTTTTCTTAGTTTCTAATTTGTTAATTTCAGCCCTGAGTTTGATTATTTCCAGATGTCTACTCCTCTTGGGTGTTTCTGCTTCTTTTTTTTCCTAGGGCTTCCAGTTGTGTTGTTAACATGCTTATGTGCGATGTTTCCAATTTCTTTTTAAAGGCACTTAGTGCTATGAATTTTCCTCTTAGCACTGCTTTCAATGTATCCCACAAATTTGGGTATGTTGTTCCTTCATTTTCATTGAATTTCAGAAACTCCTTGATTTCTTTCTTTATTTCTTCCCTGACCCAGGTGTCATTTAGCAGAGAGTTGTTTAGTTTCCACGTACGTGTAGGCTTTTTGTTATTTCTGTTGTTGTTGAATTGTAGCCTAAGAGCATGGTGATCTGATAGGATACAAGGTGTTATTTCAATCTGTTGAGGCTTGCTTTGTGACCTACGATGTGATCAATTTTGGAGAAGGTTCCATGGGGTGCAGAGAAGAAGGAATATTCTTTCTTGTTTGGGTAAAATGTTCTATAGATATCTGTTAGATCCCTTTGACCCATGGCATTGGTTAATGATGTTATTTCTCGGCTTAGTTTCTGTTTCAGTGACTTATCCTTCAGTGAGAGTGGGGTGTTGAAGTCTCCCACTATTATTGTGTGGGGATCAATGTGTGGTTTAAGCCTTTTTAGTAGATCTTTTACAAATGTGGGTGCCCTTGTATTGGGAGCATAGATGTTCAGAATTGTGATGTCATCTTGGTTGACTTTACCTTTGATGAGTATGAAGTGTCCTTCCTCATCCCTTTTGATTAATTTTGGTTGAAAGTCTATTTTGTTCGATATTAAAATGGCTATGCCTGCTTGCTTCTTGTGACCATTTGCTTGGAATATTTTTTCCAACCTTTTACCCTGAGATAATGCCTTTCATTATGGGTGAGATGTGTTTCTTGAATGCAGAAGAATGTTGGATCTTGTTTATGCACCCATTCAGTTAGTCTGTGTCTTTTTATTGGAGAATTGAGACCATTGTTGTTGAGAGATATTAATGACCAGTGACTGTTAAGAGTCTTAATTTTGATGTTGTTTCCAGTCGAGCGTTTGTGTAGTTGTTTTTTCGCCATGGTATAGTTGTCTATTTCCTGGGTAGTTTTGGTTGTAGCTTGACCCTTTGGGATGGAGTTTTCCTTCTAGTACCTTCTGTAAAGCTGGGTTAGTGGATAGGTACTGTTTGAATTTGTTTTTGTCATGGAATATTTTGTTTTCTCCATCAATGGTTATTGATAGTTTTGCTGGGTAAAGTAGTCTGGCCTGGCATCTGTGGTCTCTTAGGGTTTGCAGGATCTCTGTCCAGGCCCTTCTGGCTTTTATGGTCTCTGCTGAGAAGTCGAGTGTAATTCTGATAGGTTTGCCATTAAATGTTATTTGGCCTCTTTCCCTTGCAGCTTTTAATATTTTTCTTTGTTCTGTATGTTTTGTGTTCCGATTATTATGTGACGGGCAGTTTTTCTTTTCTGGTCAATTCTATTTGGTGTTCTGTAGGCCTCTTGTATGTTTATAGGCATCTCTTTCTTTAGATTGAGGAAATTTCCTTCTATAATTTTGTTGAGAATAGTTTCTGGGCTTTGGAGTCTGAAATCTTCTCTTTCTTCAATGCCTATTATCCTCAGATTTCTTCTTTTCATGGTGTCCTTAATTTCTTGGATGTTTTGTGTCAGGAGTTTTCCAGATTTGGCATTTTCTTTAATGGTTGCTTCAAGATCTGTGATTGTATCTTCCAGACCTGAGATTCGTTCTTCCATCTCTTGGATTCTGTTAGAAAAGCTCACCTCTGTGTTGCTCACCTTCTTCTCTGAGGTCTCACGTTCTCGTTTTTGTTCTGTCTGTGTGTTTATCATTTAATCCATTTTCATCTTCAGATCTTGAATTGAGTTTTTGATTTCTTTCATCTGATTTTTTGTATATTCCTGAATTTCTTCCATTGCCACTTTATAGATCTTCAGAGCTTGAACCGTTTTATTTATTTCTTTCATCTGGTTGTTTGCATATTCCTGAAAAATTTCCAGTTCCACTCTATGTGCTTCTTTTATGTCTCTCACCTGTTTGGCTTCGTCTTCCTGCATTTGATTAGGAATTTTATTTGTTTCCTCCATTATCATCCTCTTTACCAAGGATTTGAGGTAATTTTCTTGTGTTTCCATTGTGTTTGAGTTCTCTGGGTTGTTTTCTTTGGGATAGCTGGAAACTGGAGACGCCATGTTGTTTTGGTTTTTTTTTTTTTTTTTTTTTTTGCATATGCTTTTACGCTGTCCTTTAGACATCTTTCCGTCTCTGTTTTTGTTGGGTAGCTTCCAGAGTTGGACGGAGGGAGTCTGATGATAGATTCACTTGTTTTCTCATGATTTCCGTAGGCTGTAAGCTCTGATGCTTCACTGATGTGGATGGCAGGAGGTTAGCCCTGTCGTTTTGGTCTCTCACAGCCAGTGATCCTCAGCTCCCCTGTGATGTGGGTTCTGCAATCGTTCTGGGTCTCTGAATGAGTGTTGGGTCAGGTCAAAGTATCCACAGCCTTCTGCGTCCCCTGCCAAGTCCAGCCAGGGACACTGGGCCCAAACCACACGCCAAGCTCAGCTAGATTCTCAGGGCCTGAACCGTCTGCCGAGCTCAGCTAGGGATTCTGGGCCCAGAATGCACACAGGGTCCAGCCAGAATTTTTGGGCTGGGACTGCGCACCAAGCTCAGCTAGGGGCTTTTGGCCCAAAGTGCGTGATGTGGTCAGTTATTGACTCAGGGCCCAAACCGTCCGCCAAGCTCATCCAGAAATTCTGGATTCAAACTGCACACTGTGTCCAACCAGAGTCTTAGAGCCAGGACTGTGCCAAAAGCTCAGCTAGAGTCTCTGGGCCCAAACTGTCTGCCAAGCACAGTTAGGGACTCTGGCCCCAAACTGCACGCTGAGCTCCACCCGAGTTTCCAAGGCGGATTTGTGCACCGAGCTCAGCCAGGGACTCTGGATTCACACTGAGCGCTGAGATCAGTCTGGGACTCCGGGCCTAAACTGCGTGGATAGTCCAGCCAGAGTCTTGGGGCCACTGAGCCTGTGCATACAGCTCAGCTAGAGTCTCTGGGCCAAACTTCCCAGCAAGTCCAGCTAGGGCCCCTGGGCTGAATCTGCATGCTGACCTCAGCCTGCATCAGCGCCCCAGAACTGCCCACCGAGCTGAGCTAGTGTCTTGGGCAGAACTGCTCGCTGAGCTGAGCCAGCGACTCTGGTGGAGCTGAGTGCTTTGCCCAGCCTGTGTCACAGCAGGGGAGCTGCCGCTGAGCTGAGCTGGTGCCTAGGGTGGAACTGAGCACTCCACCCAGCCTGCATCACAGCAGGGGAGCTGTGGCTGAGCTGAGTTAGTGACTTGGGCAGAATTGCTTGCTGAGCTGAGCCAGCATCTCCACGGCACTGCGCGCTGAGCTGTACCCGGGACTCTGGGGCTGAACTGTCTGCCGAGTCCAGTTTGGGTCTCAAGGCACCACATGACCCAATTCCTGTCCAGAGTCCCCTCTCCTACAGCAACTCCCACCGGCCACCACACCAATCGCCTCCACTGGAAGGCTCTGAGCTGCAAACCTCAGCCGCCGCCGCTGCTGACGCTGGTGCCGCCAGTGCCACCACTGCTGCTGCTGCTGCCTTTGCTGCTGGTGCTTCGATCCAAGAAAATCTGCACTCCTCCCGTGTGCAGGGGCATGCAGGTCCTCCACACCCTGGTCCCTCCGAACCGTGGAGCACTCCTGCTGCCGTGGTGTGGGGACCTTGGTGTTCCTGGCTCAGAAATCTGTGCAATTCCCTGATTTGTTCACTGGAGCTTCCAAACATGGTCCACACTGCTCGCTGCCATCTTGGATGCCTTTATTAATATTTTATTAATTTATTCATGTTACATCTCAATTGTTAGCCCATCCTTGTATCTTCCCATTCCTCCCTCCCTCCTGCTTCCCCCCTACTCCCCTCCCCTATGTCTGTGACTGAGGGGGACCTCCTCCCCCTGTATATGCTCATAGGATATCGAATCTCTTCTTGGTGACTTGTTATCCTTCCTCTGAGTGCCACCAGGTCTCCCCTTCAAGGGGACATGGTCAAAAATGGGGCACCAGATTTTATATGAAAGTCAAACCTCACTCTCCACTCAACGGTGAAGAATGTCCTGTCCATCGACTAGGTCTGCATAGGGGTTTGAAGTTTACTGCCTATATTTTCCTTGGCTGGTGCCATAGTTTGAGCAGGACCCCAAGAACCATATATGTTTTGCTTAGCATACTGTTTTCAAGGTTCCTGACTGTTGTAACAGGTTCCCTGCATTATTCCTTATATGGGCAAATGAGACTCCATGGTGGAGAATTACCTTGTCGCCATATGTAATTGTTCATCAGTTGAATAGACTTTGGGGTTACGATGACACTGTGCATATATGTATATATGTTTTTTATTTTACACATTTATCTAGTGTGTGAGATCACGTGTGGAAGTCAGAGGACTACTTGTGGGAGTCAGGCCTCTGCTTCCACCGTGTGGGCTCCAGGGATCGAAGGCAGGTTATCAACCCTTACAGCAAGCACCCTCACCTGCTAAGTCTCACGGGTCCTGCACATTTTTTGGGGGGTGGGGGGAACTGGGTATGGACAATTTTATATTTTCTAGGAGTGAAATTGGAGGATCATATGGAAGTTGGACACTTGGATTTTTGTGAGGCAAGCTGTCAATCTGCTTTCCAATATGGTAACCCTGTTCACCACCAGTGAGCAAAGGTTCCAGGTTTCTACCTTCTTGCTGTATATTATTTTCTGTTTTTTTTTTGATAAAGCATGTAAAGTGTATATGGCGTGTAAACTGAAGTCCATTGCGCTTTTAGTCTTTATTTTTCTATGAGTAATAATGTGAGGATCTTTTAATGGGGTCATGTCTATGTGCAGTGTCTGTTTGCAGAAATGTCTGTTTAAGACTCATTGCCCCTTATTTAGTTGGTTTGTCTTTTGCTGCATTGTAAGGGTTACTCTCTAAGTTCATGATACGATTTGGCAAGGCTTCTACTGTTGTCCAGCATGCATTGTTAAGTGGTGACTCGAGACTGTTTATTCTCAGAGTTTGTTGTCTATGCCACTACATTGTGTCGCTGACCATTTTGTGAATGGCATGAGGTTCAAACCTAGTTCCCATCCTTTGTTCTGGGTTTCAGATAAGAACATCAGTTGAAAACCATGTCTTGCCCTGTGAGTGAGCTAGCGTGATGTCCACCATCGTGCTGCTTGGAGTGCGTCCAGACTTTGTGCCTGTGCTTTTCTCAGTTCTGTTCTGTGCTGAGGACTGACATTATGCAGAAAGTGCTGATATCAGAACGTGTGAGGCTGCCAGTTTGATTCCTTCCCCAGATGGTTTGTCTAGTCAGCATTACTTATTTAGAATTTCATATGAATTTTAGGACCAGCCTGTTCAAGACAGTTGAGTTTTGAACTGAAGACCAACTTTGGGGTGTTTCTGTTATAACAGTAGTGGATCTTTCAGTCTGTGAATACAGGGTGATTTTTTTTGTTGTTGTTGTTTCTTTAGGTCTTAGCTTTCTTGTATTATCTTCTTCTTCTTCTTCTTCTTCTTCTTCTTCTTCTTCTTCTTCTTCTTCTTCAAAAGACTTGTTTTATAATTTTATTTGTATACAAGTCTTATGATTCCTTAGCTTAACTTATTCTTAAGTATTTTACTTTCTGATGTTCTTGTAAGTGAAATTGGATTTCTAAGATTGTTCATAATGTGCACTCCCACACCCTTCCTCCACAATGGGCAAAGAGACACCTAGTGGTTGTTCTTGTATCAGTCAGGGGCCTAGCTTGATGCCTGGCTTAGTGCCCAAAGCTGTTTTATGTGTAGGACACATAATAATTTAATCAAATCCAATAAAATCCAGGCAGCATAGCAAAGGAGAATGAAGACAGACAGAAACCTGTGGACCTCCATACCACCCACAGACCTGCCCTCCAGCGCACAGCACAGACAGGCCGTAGGCATCTATTTGCCACCACAGCACGCAGTACTGACAGAGGATGCCACCCCGAGGCCCACCAGCCATGTGACTGGTCTGCAGCTGCAGCCACCACAATGGGCAAGTATGTGGTGGACAGATGCGAGAGAAGAAGTGGAGTAGCTTCAGCACTCTGAAGAGAAATGAAACTGGAGACTTCAGAGTGGAGAGGAGTAGCCTGTTGTGAGTGGCCAGCCCTGAACTGGGGCCATGGTGAGGTCCTAGGCCAACCTGCTGCTGAGGGCCCTGTTTAGGTGTGTGGCTATGCAGTGGCAGGGGTTGGTGTCACAGTCTATGGCTCATACTACCACTAGAGAACGTGGGGACATGCCTGGCCAGGACAGGTCATCGGAACCACATGGATGTCCAGGGGCTGTGCAGAACTGGCCCTGCACCTCACTAGCTGCAGTACTCTGGAGAGCTGGCCCCACCTCTCATGGGTGTCGGCACTCCGAGAGCGGGCTCTGCACCTCACCTGGGCAGCACAGTGGAGCTGGCCCTGATGGTGAAGGCATGGATGAGCTAGCCCTAAGGGTGAGAGCAGGAGAGCTGTACCAGCTCCTTGCAGGCTGCTGCATTTGGGAGAGTGGGCCCCTGTGCCTTGACTGGGCAGCACAGTGGAGCTGGTTCTGGAGGTACAGGTGTGGATGAGCCAGCCCCAAGGGCACGAGAGCAGGAGAGCTGACCCTGCCTTTTGCCTATGGCATTGTGTGGCCTAGCTGGAGCAGTGATGGAGAGCTTGGCCTGGTAGTGCAGCTAAAAGAGAGACTACACACTCAGGCCCAGATCCAGGGCTCTGACTTGGTACACCCCAAAATCTGTTTTATCTGCAAAAAGTCGGGATTCCTGAAAGGGCCAGTCCTGCTGATCCAAACCTTCAGGATCTCCATGACACAGGGCAACAACGGGATAGCCAGGAGGGGTCCCCATGCAGATCCAATATTGATGGTATCACAGAGGCCAGAGACCATGAACCAGACCTATGACTCCTTGCAACAAACATTTGCACAGGAAGCTGTGTGGACAGTGGGGCACACTGTGACATGCTGAAGCTTCCATGTTGAAATGTTTCCTATGCTTTTTGTTTTGTTTGTGTTTTTTTACGGGGGGGGGTTGCAAGAGTACAGGGAAGATATGGGGGAATGGGGAGATGAGTGAGACTTGGGTGGATGATGTGAATGAAATTTACAAAGAGTCAATAAAAGACTAAAAAAAAAATACTGCCACCCGTCCCCCCAAAGATTGCTCATTACTAGTGAATAGAAGTAAGGTTTTTTTTTTTTTTTTTTTTTTTTTTTTTTTTTATGCTGATCTTTTTCCTTTAACTTGGATGAGCATATAAGCTTAACCTAGTACTTTCTTTTGTGGGTTCATTAAAGTTTTCTATATGTAAAAGTATGTATAATATCTTTGAAGAAGTAGTTTATTATTTTCCTTTACAATTTCAATGACTTTGATTTCTTTTCCTTCTTCTCTATCTCCTTTTCCTTTTCCTCTCTTTTTGTCTCCTTTCTTTCCCTGTTCTTCTTTACCTTGGTCTTTGTTTTGTCCTGTTACTGTAGCTAGCACTTCCATGCCTATACTGAATAAGAGCAGACACCCTTATCTTATTTCTAGCCCAAGGATGTTATTGTTCAGTCTTTCACTACTGAATACAATGTATCTGTTGAGTTGAGGTTCTACACTTCAGGTCCTCATTTGTCACGTGCTTACCCAATGCCTCCTCTGCTTCAGCAGAGATGAAAACCAGTGAGGATGCAGGAGAGACAATGGCTTTATCAGTGGACTGAAGCCAGCAGAGCTGAGAGACTTCAGTTGTGACTTCTGCTTTGTTATGTCCCGAATCTTTCTTTCCTTAAAGATGTTTTATTCTTTTCTGTTTTTTTAAAAGAGTTTTAAACTCATTATTATTTTTTTGAAATCAAAATATATAGCATCATTTCTCATCCTTTCTTTTCCTCCCTTCAGCACCCTTCCTGTCCTGGTCTTTCCTGAATCCTTGGCTCTCGATTTCCTTAATTGCTATTATATTTGTGTGTACATATTCCTTAGTACATAAGAGCCACCTCCTCGGTGTGTATAATGATGTTACTTGTGTGTATAAGATTTCACGGCTGACCACTTGGTATTGGATAACCAACTTAAGGCCACTTAAGGGCTCTTCCCTAGGGGAAGATTCTTTTCTGCTGTCAGAATTCCTTTCTGCCCCCCTTTTCCATGTAGCTCTGGCTGTCCTGGAACTTGCTTTGAGGACCAGGCTGAACTTGAACTCACAGTGATCCTGGGATTAAAGGCCCGCAGCACCACCAGCCAGCCTCAGCATTCCTTAGTTGCCTGCAGTCTAGAGTTAGGACTTTGTTGAGATTTCTTTGTGCCCCCCATCCACATCAGCACATCTATAATTCCAAGTGCCATCCTTGTTCAGGTCTAGTTTCCTATCTGTTTGATTATATGTCTACATGTACATTTCTTTGAATTTATCTTTGGTTAAATTTACTTCAATTCCTGTATTTGACACTTTGTGACTGGGCTATTTCATTTAATTTAAAATATTCTTCAAGGTCCATCCACACGATAGCAAGCATCTGAAGTTCTTTCCTGTACAAGCATTCTTATTAGCCTCACAGGAGGCTGCACAATCCCTCTAATCACCTACAGTTACACCTGCCAGGGCACGGGAGATGGCAAGCTGTTGTTTATTGAGTCAGAGATTTGATTCTAGAAGATGAAAATATTATGAATGGTGGTGTTGGCTCTGAGACACTGTGATTGATATCCCTGAGCCAAGCACATTCATACCGGTGAATTTTATGCTATGCATGCTTTGTTTTATTTTAAAAAATCACAATTACAAAAATGTGATCAACAGTTCTCAGTGTCCCCTCCATAGTAGCAGCTGACACCAAGCAGGGAAAAACATGTAAGTACTACCATTCCCTGACTTACAGATAAGTAGCCATGGGTTATTACTTTACTCAGAATTATATGTGTGCAGCATGTTGAGAGTTGAGGACTGAACTCAGATCCTAGGTTCATAGTTACTGTGCCATGCTATCCATGGCTATGAAAAAGGGGCATGTTGTGAATTGACCCCATGTTCAGTACAGAACATTGTATGAGTAGGCATTACACAGACAGGTGTTTAGACTGTGAGACATACAGAAGCTGCCCTGAACCTGATATTCTACATTTATATTTTATGTCTTTGTGAAAATGGACCTGAGTTTGCTCATATTCACTTGTCTATTCTATAAATGCTCTAATAAATTGATATAAAGGCATAGACAAGTATCTGTTTCAGATTTTTAAAAAAATTTTTAGTTTTCATTGATAAAGTAGAGGTGTGGAAAAATGAAACAATAATCTTTTTTATTGATGACATTTAATATTTTGGCAGGTGACCTTAATTGTGTTGCATCTTTATTTCTTAAGCATTGAGTTCCCACCCTTTCGGGTAGAATGAATTCATTGCAGCAGAGGCAATTTTCAGTCCTTCTGTGGAAAAATTCCCTTTTAATGGTAAGTGGAAGTGTTTGTGGGAGCCAGATGGAAAGTCTGTGAAGTCGGGGGGGGGGGGGAGCTGCTAACAGCTCATTTACCACATCTGATTGCGGTTCATTTTCTTGCTTTTGTTCCAAGGCTGGTCTGGTATTGCTTAGTCTGAAGGGCAGCCTGGTAATCAACAGAACCGATAGAATAGAGAGAAATATAGACAAGAGGGAGGGAGGGAGGGAGACAGGTGAGGGAGTCATTCTCACTGCAGAATGACACAGAATGATGTGGGTCTGTGTGGTGTGCACATGCATACAAGGTGCACGTGCTCATGTGTGCTCTAACAATGTGGGTCTGTGTGGTGTGCACATGTGTACAAGGTGCACGTGCTCATGTGTGCTCTAACAATGTGGGTCTGTGTGGTGTGCACATGCGTACAAGGTGCACGTGCTCATGTGTGCTCTAACAATGTGGGTCTGTGTGGTGTGCACATGCGTACAAGGTGCACGTGCTCATGTGTGCTCTAACAATGTGGGTCTGTGTGGTGTGCACATGCCTACAAGGTGCACGTGCTCGTGTACTCTCTAACAATGTGGGTCTGTGTGGTGTACACATGCCTACAAGGTGCACGTGCTCGTGTACTCTCTAACAATGTGGGTCTGTGTGGTGTGCACATGCGTACAAGGTGCACGTGTTCGTGTACTCTCTAACAATGTGGGTCTGTGTGGTGTGCACATGCCTACAAGGTGCACGTGCTCGTGTACTCTCTAACAATGTGGGTCTGTGTGGTGTGCACATGTCTACAAGGTGCACGTGCTCATGTGTGCTCTAACAATGTGGGTCTGTGTGGTGTGCACATGCCTACAAGGTGCACGTGCTCATGTGTGCTCTAACAATGTGGGTCTGTGTGGTGTGCACATGCCTACAAGGTGCACGTGCTCATGTGTGCTCTAACATGATCCCCTCTGTTTGTTGCAGATGCGGAAGGTGTTTGGCTTAGTGGTGCAGATTCTCTTGATATTTCTGTTGTTTGCATGGACTTTGACCTTACGCAAGTATTCTAAGAAGATATTTGTTCATGATATAATTTTTAATCCTGTTCGCCTGGCATTACCTGGCTTCCTTAATAAAAGATTTGAATATGAATTGGCTTATGTACCTTCTGAGAGCGATGCAGCAAGAAATATTACTGAGATGGTGAAAAAGGATTTAAATTTCAACTTTACAGGTTAGAAATTAAAATACTTGAAGTACCTCTCTAGAAATGTCTTAGCATGATTGATTTAGAAACCTTCGTAATTCATTAATTGGTCTCCCAAATAGAACACTATGGGTTTTGTTCAAATGTCTTCATAGCATAATCACTATTGAAATATAATATTTAAAATTAGATGACCAAGTTAATTTCCAGTTCTATAATTATAACTATTCTTTGTTTATGGTTATGCTATGAAAAACTTATTTTGTGTGTGTACATGTGAACCTGTGTGTGTGTCTGTGCATGTGTGTGCATGTTTGTGCATGCATGTGTGTGTGTGTGTGTGTGTGTGTGTGTGTGTGTGTGACATATGTGGAGGTCAGGGAATATTTTGCAGGTGCTGGGTCTCTTCTGTCACCAATGCTGTTGTCATAAGGCATGTGACAGTACCTCATTTTGTGTCGAGTATTAGAACAAAGCAGGAACTTTTTCTTGGTGTACAAATTATTTACATCACTAATTTTATTAAAATATTACTTAAGAATGATATATCAATGTATCCGAAAAGAAAACAGTGTAGAATCACAGCAGAAGAGACACTTCTTTATAGAAACATCTTTTTGCATATTAAAATTCTATTCTTTCACCCTACTAGGAACTCAGTACCTCTGCTTCCAGTCTTATCATGAGGGTTATGTAACTGTGAAGGTTTATTTTTATATACTTTAAAAACTATGATACATGTGGAGAAGAGATAGCAAGGCGGTGGACGAGAACTCCTGTTCATATCTAAGTACGGCAATAAATCTGCAGTCACCATGGATAAAAGTGCCACTCAATTAGGAGCTTGTAGGTCAATGACCTGGGAGAGCCACGTTGAGGGAATGATACTCATCTGGCAGACTTGCCAGCTGTGTCTCTGTCTTCAGAACTAGAAATTTCCCATAGCCTCATAGACTCAGTTACAGTCTTGCTATCAGAACAGCCCACTGAGATTTGGTATGAAGGGTGCCCACTGTCTCCAGTGAAATTCACAATTTCAACTCTGGCTACAGACCAGAGATATCCCTGAGCCTCAGTTCAAGGCCCTGTCAGCAGTGGTTAGAGGTCACCTCTGTGGGCAGGATGAGGACCCAGCTCAGAGACCTAGTTAGAAGAATGCCTATGTGTTTGGCCCATCATATGCGTTGACAGAGAGCAGTCTCCTATATAGACCCAGGAAAGTATTTGTCTGAGCCTCTGAGGCGAACTTGTCCCCTAGTCACACCAGATCCTGAAATTGGTGTAAGATTCAAATAATTTGCCTCAGCAGTAGATGGAGATCAGTCCTATTGGTACAAAGTGACACACAGAGGAAAAGGTGCCTAGCTGGGTCTGCTATGGAACCGGAAGCAGCCCAGCAACTTGGCTTCAGGGCCCCAAAACATGGACCAAGGAGCTACAGAGCCTTTCCAGAGTACTGGCTGAGTGAAACCTGAATCTGTGTGAATGCTAGGTAATAGGCGCTTCCCGTGCACAGGCTTTGAGCTTCTTTATGGAAACTGATGAACCACTTCTGAAATTCACACAAAAATGTGACTCACTGTAAGCCAAAACAATATTGAGAAGTATGGAAGTTTTGAACACACACACACACACACACACACACACACACACACACACACACACACACACAAACACACACACACGCTTTTGATACAAAAGTAGATCTAGAATTGAGATTCTAGAAATAAACAGGTACTAGCATAGTAAATTGATTTTTTTAATATTATTTCAAAACTATAGAGAAAGAAGAGTCATTTGAGCTATCTGGAAACAGAATGTTTCATATACAGTAGAATCTTATGTAAAAATACTTCAAATCAGGCCAAAAGCATAAATATAAGAGCCAAAACTATAAAACTTTTAAGCTCCTTTGGCTTTATATACTTATTTATATGCTTTATATGCTTATTTATGACATATTAGAAATTTTTCATTTGTTTCCCATACTCCAGGTATATATTAGATGGTCTGAGTATCATTGGTCAAGTGGCACTGTTTGGAATTTTCGCTGATGTGACAGGGTTGTGTTTCATGGTGCCAAGAAAAATGAGCGTCAGACCTTTGATGTTTATGTGGGCAACTTGGTCTTTTCTCTCTACAGTTCGAGGCTTTCCTTCAGAACGATCTTTTGAGAAATACATTAAGTATGAAAAAAAGTCTGCGCATGTGCTGGCTGCTATTGTGTTTGATCACGTGTTCAAAACGAGCAACGAACGCTTGCCACTTCAGGTGAGACCTGATGGATTGCTTTTAGCTTTGTGAGTTTTAAGTGTGTGTGTGGTGTGTGTGTGTGTGTGTGTGTGTGTGTGTGTGTGTGTGTGTGTGTGTGTGTGTGTAATGAGTCCTAGTGCTCAGGTGAGGAGGTCAGAGGGCCACTTTGTTGCTGATCCTTGCCTTCCACCTTGTTTGAGACAGAGTTCACTAGTATGCACTGTACACTGGGCTGACTGTCCCACGAGAGAATCTGCTTCCATCTCACTAGAGGACCACTGGGATTACAGGTGTGGGTGCCACTGGGATTACAGGTGTGGGTGCCACTGGCGTTTCGTGGATTCTGTGTATTTAATGCAGGACATCATTTTTGTGTGGCAGGCACTTTGGTAACTGAGCCATTCTCCCACCTTCCCTTCTAATTTCTTCACTGACTGTTGCTATTGAGGGACGTATTGTTTAGTTTTAAGTTCTACGTTTCTTCTTCCTATTGATTTCCAGTTTCCACACTATAGCGATCAGAAACAGTGCCCTATACGGTTTTAATCTTCAAATTTACTAAAACGTGTCTCAAGGCCCAGAATGATCCACACGTGCTTGCTTGTGAGGAGCACAGGTTGTTGCTATGAGATGAAGTGCTGTGTCTGTTTGGTTGACTTGTACAGTGTGCTGTTGAAGTCCAGTGTTTTTTCATAAACTTTCTCTCTGAAACGTCAGTCCATTGTTGAAATTGGGGTTATTGAAGGTCTCAAACCCAAATGCAAATGATGTCTTTTTATGCCCTTTAGTATAGCCATATGCGTATGGACACTCTGATACTGGTTGCATGAATTTACAATTATTGCATCCTCTTGGCATATCAATTCATTTGTGCTTACCAAATGTCTATACCTTCTTATAAGTTTTGAGGCAGGGCCTCACTATATACCTGAGCATGACCTTTTTCTCATTCTACCTCTGCTTCTCAAGCATAGGGGACTACAGGTATGCACCACTATGTATGGTATGTGCCCTTTTTGCAACTCTTGACTTAGTTATATCTAGTCCAAGTGCTGTTTCCTAGTATACATTTGTCTACAGTGTCTTTTTCTCATCCGTTCACTTTTTTGTTTCTGTGTATCCTTAAAAGTGAGGTGACTCTTGGAGGCGGCATAATTTGGGTCTTTTTTTTTTTTTTTTCTTATCTGCCCATACACTCTGTTTCATTTCCACCATCTTGTTGTAATAGATTTGTGTGAGTGTAAGCATGTGAGTGTGTATCTGTGGGTGTGTGCATGCATGCGGTGTAGCTGTCGCATGTACAAGCTCATGTGTGTGCAAGTACCTGCATGTGTTCACGCATGTGGAAGCAAGAGGCTGATATTGAGCGCCTTCCTCAGTTCTTCAGGTAGGGTCTTTCACTGAATCCAGAACTTGCTAATTCAGCTAGACTGTCTGTCTTGCATGTCCTATGGATCCTCAGTGCTGTGATCTCAGGCACAAATCATCACGCCTAGTTTTGGATGGACTCTAGGGATATGACCTCAGTCTGTCATGCTTGTGGAACTAGCACTTTACTGACAGGGATATCTCCCTACCCTCTCTAGCAGATTTTAAAAATTATTTATATATTCATTTAATCTCTTTTATGTGTATGAATGTTTTGCCTGTAAATATATATATATATATATATATATATATATATATATATATATATATATATATATATATATATATATAATGTGTACCTGTATCCCAAAGAGATGAGAGGAAGATATCAGACCTCCTGAGACTAGAGTGATGATGGCTGTGAGCTGGCATGTGTGCACTGGGAACTGAATCCAGGTCCTCTGCAAGAGCAGCAAGTGCTCTCAACCTCAGGGTCATCTGCCCAAGCTCTCTAGCAGATTTCTTTTTAGTTCATTCAATAGGCAGAACAAAGATGGAATTAAAAAAAAGGATCACAGTTGCAATGCTGATTGTTGCTCCTTTGCAATTCAAAAGCGAACCATCATGAAGATGAAAGGGAAGGACCTATAATCTTTAGATCATTTCAAATTTCAACTGTGGTTATAGCTCACACAGCATATTAGTTGCCCTGTGTCTCGATGATGCTATCATTCTCATAATTTACATTCCCAGATTACTCTTCTGTCTCCAAAACAAAAACATTTTAATTAAAAAACCACAACTTTTCAATCACTGCTAATTTTGCTTTTCAAGGGTCTCTGGTTTAAGATGTTTTTCTTTGGTTTCTTATTCTAGGTAAAATACAGTTTGCGCTTTGGCCATCTCTATGATCCTAGCAATCCATTAGAGCCATCTGAGAACCAGGAAGGAAAGGACTGGAATACGTCAGTTCTCTTCCCATCCATGCCTTCCCTAGGATCCCGGAACTACATAGACAAGGACGGGGGAAACCCTGGTTAGTGGACCCTTAAGTATACTTACTTTTACTGTGTGTGGGCAGTCATTTTGAATGGGCTTTATTTTTTTCCCTCTGCATGAACAAGTTAATTTATTCATTCAGTATGGTTCATTATGGCTTAAAATTTATTCTTAATTAACGAACATAAAATCTGATACATCCAAATAATTGTAAATTCATGCACAATCTGTTACTATTTTCTTCATTTCTTGAATTAATTTTTCACATCTGCATTTATATAGTATTGATAACTTTTGCCTCTCTTCTATCTATCCATCTATCCACCTACCTATCTAACTATCTCTCTATCTCTATATATAATTATCTAAACAAGTACATGGTTCAGAATGTACCAGATTGAGATGGGAAGAGGGATCAACATGTAAAGTTCTTGTTTTATTGCACAAGTATGAGGCCCATGAAAAAGTTGGCAGAGGCATAGCCATAACTCCAGTGCTGGAGATGCACACAAGCATGTCACTGAGGCTTGCTGTTCAGCAGCCATAGCCAAAGTCAGGAGCTCCAGAGTGACTGAGAGACCCTGTCTCAAATAAGTGAGGCAGAGAAGGGGAGAGGGTGATTCATGGTGAATCAGCCTTTGACTTCTGCAAAACTCATGCCTGGGTGAATGCACTTGTATGCACACACACAGACACCCCCTGCACATAATATATCAGCCTGACAAGTTGATGTGGCTATTAAAATAATCACAAACTGATAAATATTGGTCTGTGAATATAGATTAATACTATAGAAAATGTATGTAGATATCTGTAAAGATCTGAGAGATTGTCACTTTAGAATTGAAAGATTGTGTGGTGTCTCATTTTATCAAAATAACTTAATATTTTTTTCTAACTGTAAGTTTTAAATAAGTCTAGTCTCTTTTAAAATTAATACACTGCATCCTAAAGATATTTTTGTAAAGAACACAGTAGAAAATGCCATGATGTTGGTGGAATAAAAATAGTTTAATAAAACTGTAGATACGGTCTTATAAAAAATAGATGAACCATTCACCACACCATTGTTGTCATCATTGTGGTCACCGTCGTCGTCGTCGTCATCATCATCATCATCATCATCATCATCGTGGTCACCGTCATCATCGTCGTCGTCGTGGTTACCATCATTGTTATTTACTTTTTTTTGAGTAGTATCTGACTATGTAGCCCAGGCTGGTCTTAAGCTCATTATGTAGTTTAGGCTGTCCTCAGACTTGGGATTTCTTCCTCACTGATGCTCCCAAGTGTTGGGATTACAGGTATGTGCTACCATCCCCAGTTTAAAAAGGTAGCTTTTGGAAAGAGTTTCTTTTTTCCCCCTTGAAAAGAAAAGCTTTTAAAATGAGGGATATCAGACAAATTACAAGTGGTCATGTGTAGTAAATTAATATTTTAAGTTGGTATGAAAGTTGAAATTGCATCTGTAACTGGTACTCCAGCGTGCCAAGTAGGAGTCTGTTGACTTGTTTATTTGTTTTGCCAGATTCTATTCTATGTGTTAAACCCTTCAGGCCATATTTTTAACCTGAAAAGGGGAGGAAAAGAGTCTTAGCTCTCCATAAGCACCAAAGTTCTCTTTACCAATTATTAGGACTTTGGCGTAAGCCTGTTCTGGACGAGCCTGGGTGCTGTTTACCTGAATTACAGTCTAAACAGCATGGCCACAGCCTTTCTTCCTGTTTTCTGCTCTCTCAGCTGCACAGCAACATGGTGGAGAAGTAGAAAGGGTCTGTCTATATGACGAGGAGGCCTGCATGTGATCAAGGGGCAAAGGAGGAGCCAGGCTTATTCATTTTATAATGTGGCTTCCAAGAATTCATACCCACCAGGCAGGTCCACTCCATTAACCTGCTCTGATGTCAGTCACGCCCAATCATCTCCCAGTAGTCTCCCACCTCCTAAAGATCCACCAGTTCCACATTGCTACACTGGGGCCCCAGTTTCCAGCAGATGAAGCTCATGAGACAAGAGCAGCTGTCTCCTAGAGAGGCTGAGAAAGGTTGTGGGTGAGCAAAGTAGAGCAGAACTTTACCACATGAGTTTTTGTTTTCTTTTTGGCTGGCTTATAACTTGCTGTGTAGACCAAACTGTCCTTGGACTTACAGAAATCAACCTGCCTCTGCTTTCCAAATGCAGCAATTAAAGGTGTGTACCACCATGTCCAGTCTTGCTCCATGAATTTTAAAGGTGAATTTTAAACATGATGTCTACCTTCAGTGATTTAAAAAAAAATTCACACTGCAATGCTTATTAACAATGGATACACTACTGTCTATATGTCTCTACATGTAGTCTATGATCTACTCTTTTTGTTTATAACATCTTTATAATAAGTTTTAAAATAAGTGCACATAAGGACTCCAGCTTTGGTCTTCTTTCTGTAGACTATTTTGGTTATTTATCATATCAGTTGGGTTTTGTATAGATTTTCATTGAGTCTGTAGGTCTCTTTGGGCATGACATTTAAATGGTATTCATTATCCTAACTCATAAACAGGAGACCCTTTTTCACTTACTTGTGTTGCCCTTATCTTCTCAATGGTTTTTGAGTTTTGGGTATATAAATTTTTCATATCCTTGGATGTGTCTGTATTGACTTTATTCTTTTTTGATGTTTTTGTAAATGGGTTCACTTCTTGTTTAGAGCTTCCTTCCTGTGGCATATCTCAGTCTGTACAAATATCTTAGTCAATTCCATGGTAGTAAAGCAAAATGCCACAATGCCAATAATTTGAAAAGAATAGAAAGTTGATTCTCATAATTTTGGTAGCCAGGAAGTCCAAGCTCCCACCACCACCACCACCAGACTAGACCTTTGGTAAGGGCTTGCCATGGGCTTCCCAAGTGGTAGCTTTTTGCTGCATTCTCTGAAGAGAGACTGGTTGTTTCATCAAATAGTAGGTGGAGAAGGGGCAAAAGAGAACCAGGACGTTCCGATTTACCCGTTTGAGAGCATCCCATTCATGAGCGTTGAGTATTTATGACCCCATCACTTCTGACAGGTCTTACTCTTTTAAATATACCAACTGTTAGGTTCCAATGTAGCAATTTTGGAAGGACACAGATATGGAACAGGGATTTGTTTAATGGTTTAAAATTATCATTCAGTTTGGCTGATAAAGAAGGCTTACCTATAAAAGATTATGGTATTATTTTCATGTAATGTTTTAACTTTGAGAGGCAGCAGTACGGTTTCATGGTATTCATTATATGCATCTAAATCACAGTAGCTATTTGTGAAACTGTTTTGTTAAACGTTTTGAATTATCTGAATTGCTACTGTCATCTGCCTGGCTATTTGCTGGTATGCAGAGCCTGACAGTCTTTGTTTCTTCATTTAGGATACATCAGAGAAGGATTTCTTGTCGTGCAGCATTCCATAGATAAGGCCATCATGGTGTATCACAGTGGCAGAGCAGCTGAAGACATGTTTGCTAATACAACCATTTATGCAAAGAGATTCCCACGCCCCGCTTTCACTCATGACCGTTTCTTGTGGATTTTCATTGATATGTTTCCTTGGACAATTTTATTTACATTTACTCAAATGACACTTGTCACTGTTGGGACTATTATGTTGGAAAAGGAAAAGAGATTGAAGGTAATTTCATTGTGTAGTAGAGCAGATGTGTGCACAGGGTTGGATGATTCCTGCATACTTGTCAGGATATCCTGGGCGGGCAGCATGCAGATATAGACTGGCCGGAGTGTGCATGATGCCACTGGTCAATTTTCTGCATTAAAAAAAAAGTTCTTGATTTGACTAAATGACCACTTTAAGAGACTACTATGGAAACAAGTCAAGTAGTAGTACCCCCAAAATGTCTATAGAATGAAATGAGAAACAAGTAATCAGACAAGATTTTTGAATTATATAACTTGAAATATAATTTAATTGCTAAAGCTTATGATCTTCTTTGAAGTGATTCTAAGTATGAAGAAAATCACGACTGTATTGTCAGCAACAGTGGCTACAGTCAGAAGGCCGTGGGAGCACTTACTAGGAGCATTCACTGAGCCATTAATTTGTCTGGCACTTACTGATTGCCTCCTTTGTTCCAAGTACTCTGATGGACTTTATTTATGATTGAAGTCTGGCTTTACCAGTGACTAACACTGTGATCATCTTCTCTTTCCCTAGATGTAAACTGAGGACTGTAATAGCTACTTTCCTGGTTACTGTGATAGTTAAATGAGATATTATTTTAAATGTATCTATAACAGTCTATAATCATCCTATGACTACTAGTTAAAAAAAGAAAAGACAGATAGATTCTCTGCTTACACATTGTTCAAAAATTGGTAAAGATATAAGTTAATATGCATTATGTTAGTTACCCAAGTGGATGTTTGCCAGATTGACATTGGACAGAAAGTTACTATCTAGAATATGTAAAGAACTCAAAAAACTAAACATCAAGAAAACAGCCTGATTTAAAAAACAGAGCAGGGAACTAAACAGAGTTTCCAAAAGATGAAATACAAATGGCTGGAAATTTTTTTAATGTGCAATATCCTTAGTTATCAGAGTTCAATTAAAACTACGTTGAGAGTTTATCATACTTCAGTCAGAATGGCTAAGACAAAACAACAACAAAACAGACAAACAAACAACTAATGAAAACAAATGCTGCCGTTGTTGTGGGGAAAGGAGAACACATATTCATTACTGCTGGGAGTGCAAACTGGTGCAGCCACTATGGAAATTAATGTAGAGGCTTCTCCAAAAGTTGCGCCTACCACAAGATCTCACTATACCACTCTTGGGCATAAATCCAAAGGGCTCTATATATCCAACTGCGGAGATACTTGCTCATCCATGTTTGTTGCTGCTCCGTTCACAATAGTTAGGGGGGAAAAGTTTTTCTTGAAGTACAGAGATGGCTGTTCTGAGCAGGGGAGAACACAATGGTTCAGTAGGTGGACAGGGTTTGAAACAGGCTAGCAATGTGCCTACCACTACTGCCTCTACAAAGAACAAACGTGGAGAGAGGTATAGAGGACTGGCTGACTTGAAGGGAAAGCGAAAAACATTAAGTACACCACAGGTTGTATGCATCACCATTACACATTCTTCTCTGTTTCCTTATCATTTAAAAATGCAAAAACCATTCTTAGGCTTCAGGATATATGGAAATGACCTATGAGATGGATCGCTCCATGGGTCATTATCTGCTGACAAAGCTCGGCCATTTAGGCAAGACTAAAGATAAAAAAGAAATATAGGCAGTAAACTTCAAACCCCTACCCAGACTAGCCGATGGACAGGACATTCTCCACTGTTGAGGGGAGAATGAGATCTGACTTTCACACGAACTCTGGTGCCCCATTTCTGACCATGTCCCCTGGATGGGGAGACCTGGTGGCAATCAGAGGAAGAATAGCAAGTTACCAAGAAGAGACTCGATATTCTAAGAGCATATATAGGGGGAGGAGGCCCCCCTCAGTCACAGACATAGGGGAGAGGACTAGAGAGGAAGCGGGAGGGAGGGAGGAATAGGAAGATACAATAGAGATGTAATACGAATAAATTAATAAAAAATGACAAAAAAGATATCAGCCATTGACCCATATTAAATATAGCATATTACAACTTTCTCTAAATTTTTTCCATCTTATTTTTTTATTAATTTAGTCTTGTTACATCTCAATGTTTATCCCATCCCTTGTATCCTCCCATTCTTCCCTCCCTCCCACTTTCCCATTATTCCCCTCCTAAATTTTTGAATTAGACTCCAGGCATAGAGTGATTATCAGAAAAAGTATTTCCTATACTTTTTTTCATAAGCATAAATTATAACTTCAGAGACTCATCTTTTATAGTACATTTTTATCTTACAATTTGCTGACAGAGTTTATATTGTTCTTTGAGTTAAATAGAAGTGCACATCAGATTATAAAAATTATGGAGAACATTTAAAATTGGGTTAGAAGATAACATTTGTAGATTGAACATTCTTCTGTAAGAACTAAATTTTTGAAAATGTGTGGTCTGGAATTTTGAACAAGTGAGCAAGCACTTGCTATATAAGCATTAAGGCCTGAGTTAGAACTCGTGACAGGAACATGAGTGGCTGGGCCCAACAGCATGCATGTGTAACATGGAATCTCTGTGCTGGCACAGAGAAATAGTTCAAGTTCAGAGTCTTAGTGGCCTGCCACTATAGCCAAAAGTGGTGAATTCTGGGTTCCTTCAGAACCCTTGTCTGAAAAACAAAGTGATGAGCAATAAAAATCATACCTAATGTTGACCTCTGGCCTTTAAAAGGACTTGTATTTGTGAGCACACTCCAACACAGTCAAACATAAGATATGCATACATACATACATACATACATACATAGATACATGTATACCAAACACAATATAGTTCAATAAATTAATAAATGCAAAAAGTATAAAATCTAGTCAACTAGCCACATATCAAATGCATGATAGTAATTTGTAGAGAACTCAGATTCAGAATTTATCTTCCATCAGTAAGAGTTTGATTAGGGAACAGTAATAAAGATTAAAATACTTCTCAAGGTTGCATTATCAAATATATGTGGATTTTACTTGAATCCTATTTCAATAAATACTTGAAATACAAAACCAAAAAAGATAAGAAAGAAAGTAATTTTGGCAGGTCAGAGAAAAGACAGGAAAGACTGAATCAAGTTGGTTTAGCATGTGGGGACAGAGATTGATGTATGGAGTTATATTTAGGAAGTAGAAATCAGTGAAAATTGATGTGTACATGATTGACTTCACACTTTTGAAATTTACACACAGTCCTTTCAGGGATTTTCCCACTCCTCAGGTTGTTGGTAAGGTGTTTGGAGATGCTTGTCAAGTGAAATCCAGGTTGTCAAGTGATGTCAAGTCCACTGACTCCCGAAGGGACAGTGGTACTGGGAGTTATTGAAGACAGATGTCAACAGGGCACACAATCATTCTTTCCTTTCCTGGCAAAGGGTATGAAATTATGATGCCCCAAATCACCCACACTTGAAACCTCAGCTTTGATAATGTGGCATATGCACAGTGTGCACCCTCACCACTTTCTGCTGTTGTAATGTTTTGGGAAGTCTCTCTGCGCTTCGTCTCTAAAACGGAGACAGCCTTCTACGATGGACATGATTAGAGACGCTGCTCGTTAGTGCGCAGGGGAAACTGAGCACTACTCAGTTATTGCTCTGCTTCCTTTGTCCCCTGGGTGTTACACATGGGAATTCTTCCTGACCGCCCTCCCAGGGCTCCTCTTCCTTTTCCATTTGTGGTAATGCCATCTTCTAGTTGTTCAAGCTTTTGTTAATTTTTCACCATCTAGCTATGCCAGCACACTCTCTTTGATTTTGCCAACTGCTGTCTCTCCCTAATGTTATTTCATATTAGTCCATTGCCCCTCAGTGAAAATGGATCAGTTTGAACCATTCTTTATTTTTTTCTCACTATAAAGCCCTTCTCCTTCTTCCCTAACTGATGAATAATCTTTCTCAAATCTATTTTTAACTATGAGTTGAAACAGCCAATTTATTCTTCATGTTGCAGAAACTTAACCTGGATAGTTTAAGTTACTATTCATTTTGCTTTATTTAATAGAAATTTTCACTAATGGCACGGTGATGCACACTTTTAATCTCAGCACTTGATGCACAGGCAGGTAGATCACTGTGAGTTTGAGGCTATCCTGGTCTACATAGTGAATTCCAGGCCAGTCCAGACTATATAGGAAGATCCTGTCTTAGAAAATAAGAGTTAAAAACCTAATTATTTGAGAATTTCATACATTGTACTTTGGTTATGTTTACCCCTCCCCCATCTCCTTCCAGATTCACATCCTCTTCCATACCCAATCAACTTTATGCCTGTTCTTTTCATTGAGAATCTCTGATCGTTCTATCTTACCAATAAAGATTCAGGAGTCAGATGTTGTGGTGAAAAACCTGCTACCTCAGAGAGTCAGAGAAAGCACCCAGCTGACCTTCCTACTCAGCTCACATCCTTATGGAAAAGGCCCCAAAGGCTCACTAGCTCAGCTGATTGCCCAGGAAGAAATGGTCAAAAAACTCAAGGCTATAGGCTTGCTAGCTCAGAACCAAAAAGCCACAATCCAAGGAACTGAGGAGCTCAAGAGCTAGAGAGCTAAGAGCCAAAGAGCTAAAACCTAAAGAGCCAAAGAGGCCTTCAGCCTCTACATGATGTCTCAAATACCCCTCAACTCAAAGTCTTTCCTACTCATTAATCCCTGTCTGCTGGGTTTTTGTTTGTTTGTTTGTTTTTGCTCCACCTCTTGACCTAGGGTTAACTTTATTAAATCCTGTGTACAGATAGGTCTTGGATTATAGGTGTGTGTTAGGGATCAACCACACCAAACAAACAACAGGTTTTTACAGCTCACAATATCAGGGATCACAAAGGGATCAAAGACAGGTTTTTACAGCTCACAATCTCAGGGATCACATTGGGATAAAATATCCTGCAACATGTGCCTTCATTGAAACAAAAGCAAACAAAAAACAACTGACAAAATCCAGTTTGTGCTCTGTCTCTTTCAAATCATTATGCTGTCTCTATTCCCAATGGCTGTTGATGTTCTAATGTGTAAAAACCCACACGAGTGTTGGCTCGAATTTGAACTTAAGAAGAATTATGCAATAGAGATTCTTTTGTATCCGATGGTCATTTGTATTCCATGTAGCTGTAATCTGTAAAACTTGTTTCAACAGATGGAATGTGGCAACAGTGATGTGCTCTTGTGATTACAATTGTGTTATACTGGATAACAATTATGTTACACCGGATAATAACTATGTTATACTACATAATAATTATGCTATACTGAAATTTCCTCCTGCATGTTATTTGCTGCTGCTGCTGCTGCTGCTGCTGTTAGTGTGCCTATAGGGCAACTCACTTTTTAATAATTATACTTTACTAGACTTGTAATAAAGCAGTGTTTTTAATCTCCTGGTTTCTAACTTGTGTATTTTCTCATGAGGGGTCCTATTTCTCTTTTGCCTTATAAGATTACTGCAACTGAACAAGTGACACACACTTATCACCTTGTGCTCTCCCTGACTTGGATTCAGGCATGCCACTCTGGGTTTCAGATAACGTTATTCTCCTGTCTGAGTCTACAGTGGGAAAGACTCACTTCTCAGCTCTTATGACTGTGGGTAGAATTCAGCTCCTTACAGTCCCAGGGCAGAGCTTTTTAGTTTCTCTTTTGCTGTTGGCCACAGCAACTGAAAATCTCAAAGAGAATCAGCTGCCATTATGGGGTATGGTGTAATTACAGGTGTAAGAGCTCATCACCCTTGCCACATTCCATTGACAAGTTGTGGGACCTTCTTACACCAAAGAGAATTAACAAGAAAAGAATCTGAACATCAGAAGGCACAAATGACAAAGCCACCTCAGAGACTATGATACGTGGTGATTTTTAATTGAATTCCAGATGCTGTGATGTTTGCTTTATTGGGTACTTGATAATCTTGCATTCCCGAGGTTAATGTTTTATTTTGAGGCACATTGAAGTATCTCGGAGGCAGTTTATTCTTTGCTGTCCTTTCTTACTCTTTTTCCGGGGCAAGAGATGGAACCCAGGGCCTTGCATGCGCCAGGGAGGTACTCTTCCACTGAGCTATAACCCCAAATTTCGTTTGCTTGTTTGTTTTTTAAGACAAGGTCTTAAATGTCGCTCAGATTAGCCTTGAACATCCTATATGGCCTCAAAGTCATGATCCTCCTGATTTTTCTGCCATACTCACCGATTTCTTTATAGCTTTCAGTGAGATGACAATAGAATTTATTCTAAAGATCTCAGTTTGGAGCAGTTTTGCTCCAGTGGTCATTTATTTAGTAATGTTTGGAGGGAATTTTCACAACTAAGACAGATGTGACTTCCATCTGGTTGGTAGAGGTCAGGATTGCTGTTGATGCCTAACATAGTGTCCAGTAATGCAAAACTGAACTGTCAACCAACCATGTCAAAGTTGAGAAACCTTGATATGCATAAAGACAGAAAGTTTTCTCGGTAGTATTTAGGTTGAAAATCCAGCCTTTCTGCTCTGTGCTTTCCTGCACAGGAGGCAGCCATGGCACCCAGCTGGAATGTCATGATCCTGAAGGCTCACTCCCACAAGGATTGGCACCAGCGAGTGGACACTTGGTTCAAGCAGCCAGCACGCAAGATCTGCAGATGCAAGTGCACCTCATTGCCCCTCATCCCACATCTGGCCCCATCAGGCCCATAGTGAAGTGCGATGCAGTTAGATACCACGCCAAGGTCTGAGCTGGCAGGGCCTTCAGCCTGGAAGAACCCTGGGTGGCTGGTATCCACAGGAAAATGGCTTGCACCACCGGCATCTCTGTGGACCCGAGGAGGCAAAACAAATCCGCTGAGTCACAGGTCAATGAGCACCGCCTGAAGGAGTATCCATCCAAGCGCATACTTTTCCCCAGGAAGCTTTCTGCTCAAAAGAAGGACGCTGGCTCTGCTGAAGAACTTAAATTGACCATCTAGCTAACAGGACCTGTGATGCCCATCTGGGATGTCTACAAAAAGGAGAAAGCCAGAGTCATCACAGAAGAACGTCAAGGCTTTGCCAGTCTTCGCACGGCCCGCGCCAATGCCCGGTTCTTTGACATCCGAGGAGAAAGGGCAAAGGAAACTGCAGAGTAAGTTGTTGAAAAGAAAACGTAAAGTGCTGTTGGAATGTTGCAACAAATTTTGCATAAAGAAAAGGAAAAAAAGAAAATCCAGGCGTAGGCCCACTGAATTGGACACAGTGCTCACATAAAAACCGTTGTGAGTAATCTTTTAACTGTGGTTATGGTTTAATCCAGCTGTTGGCAACTGGAACTCCTTCTCCGCCTGTTTTGCTCTGTCATAGTCCTGGGTATATGTCCTCTTGAGTTCTAAGATGGAGACACTGTCAGCACCATCTAAAGGTGTCTGGAGCACTTACCCTGCTAACCTCTGCCTTCTCTGATATTTAGCCCTGGAAACGTCAGCTGCTTTACGCTCTCTGTGCCTGTGATGTCTCTTCATCTCAAGGCAGCCGCTAGGCTTTGCTTTGGTTCTCCAACCAGGCAGACAATTACCAGCGATCAGCTAAGCATCCAGTTCACCTTGCTTTTTACTTCTTGTCCTTACCCACAAAGAGTGCTTTCATGGCCTTTTGTTTGTTTGCTTGTTTTCAAGATAGAGCTTCTCTGTATGTAGCCCTGGCTGTCCTGGATCTGGCTTTGTAGACAAGGCTAGCCTCGAACTCACAGAGATCTACCTGCCTCTCTGCTTCTCAAAGACCCGCGCCACCGCCGTCACTGCCACCGCCGCCACTGCTGCCACCACCACTCAGCTTAATCTTAGCTTTTTAATTTTTAGTTTTAAAAAATGTTTCTTATATCAGAACCAGAACTTGCTACATCTCAGTGGAAAAACAGAACAAAACAAAACCTGGCCCCCTAAATTCTATATTGAAATCACAGCTCTCATTGGATGCAGAGCTGAATTCAGTTAGTTCCTCTGACCAAAACGCGATTTCTTTGTATGTGGGGGTGGTGATAGTTAAGCCGTGCAGGGTAAGACGTGTGAAGGCATTTGAAGTGTGTTTGTCATGATACTTGGCTTGTGTTGACTCTCCTTCAGGAATACCAGCTCATGGTGGGACTCAGTAACGCTATGCTCTGGGCTTCGTATTTCATCATCTTCCTATTGATGTATTTCACTGTCATCTGCTTGCTGTGTGGGATTTTATTTCTCAAGGCAAGTATCCATTTACACTCAGCAGGAAGAAGGATGAAGAAGCTGAGGTACTGAGCAGAGACATGTTAGTTTTCCAAGAGTAAATGTGTTTTTCACTGACTCCACTGTGGAAGTTCAAAGGGTATAGTCTTATCGGGAGGTGGAAAAGAGACTTAGATGAATGAACCTTCTGTGGAAAATGTCTTCAATGTCTCTGAGTGATGTGACTCATTTCACTGGGGCTGGTGTGTAGTAGTTCCCTTCACTTCCATGCCCTCCCCCCTCATCACTTTTCATGTGATTAAACTCACTTCCTAATTATTTCATCAGATTACACATGAGAGAGTCTTCCAACACAGTGACCCGCTATTCATCGCCTTCTATTTCCTGTGTTTTGCAATCTCCTCGGTGTTATTTGGCTTCCTGATTAGCACTCTCTTCGATAAAGGTGAGTCTGAGGTGCCTTCCTTGAACGCACACCTCCATTCTGTGCGTGACCGAAAGGGAGTCTCACTTGGAAGCTACCTCAGAGTTCAGATGCCACTAGATAAAGTTCAGGAAAATGTCTTCTCATACTGTTCATTTAAGTAAAAGTCTTTATGGACACCTTCTGTGCACTAGGCACAGCGCAAGGTGCCAGTGTGTGATCGTGGGCAAAAGAGTTCAGTTCCCTCCCTTTGGAGAGTTTTGTTCTCTTTTGTTATAAAATGAGAGAACTTTTTTTTTTCCAGCTGTTGAAATTTGTGTCAATTAACTGTCATTTCTTTCTCCCTTTCCAGCATCTCTGGCCACTTCTATTGCAGGTTTCCTTCATTTTCTCACGTTCTTTCCCTATCTAATCGTAATTCCGATGTATGATCAGACAAGCCTCAGTGGGAAGCTGGCTCTCTGCCTCATCACAAACACTGCTCTAGCTTTCGGGGCTGACTTAATATGCAAGATGGAAATGAAAGGCGAGTCTTCCCTCTGTGAAAGCACCTGCGTTAATCTGCATCCCAGAAGTAAAGGACAGAACATACAGAGCTGGGGGGGGGGCGGAGCGGAGGGGGCAGGGCACGGGTAAAGGGCGGTTTGAGTGTTCCTGCACTATTGGCTTTATCATAAAAAGTTATGTGTGTGCAGAGTTTATGTACATACTGTGTACACATATATATGTACATGGTAAGTAAGAACGATATAAGCAATGTTACAAGTAATATGTTAAGTACTTACATTTGCATGCGTATGTATTTCCCTGTCTTAACTATGCCTTTTCTGGGAGCTAACAGATAACAGAAGTCTGTCATATTGAAAGGTGTCTGTGTTTCAGCACTGACATGATTGTAGATTTTTCATAGATGAGTTTATCCAACGGAGAAAATTTTGAGTCGGGTTGTAATGTATAGAGGGGTATGCTTAAATGTTTAATTTTATTAAGAGTGATGGTGAGTGTCATCGTGTTTTCATTCTTCATTTATTGTTAGTCTGACTGGTTCTGTGTTTTAATCTTGCATTCCATAGCTGGAGAAGTTTCTGTGATTCTTATTGTGATATCTTTGTTTAACTTTGGTAAATTAGCCTAATGCCAGCCATTTTATCTTGACACAGGAATTATTTCATTCTTTATCTGTTGTTTTGTTTTATTTGGTAGGATACCCAATGAAAACACAGTCTTAGCTGTTTGCTTGCTGTTGTTCTTGCTCTTTAAAGATTCAGTCTGTCTTAGCTAGGCTTCTGCTGCAATAAAACACCATGACCAAGAAAAGCTACAAAAGAAAGTGTTTTCCTGAGCTTACAGTTTCAGAGGGTTAGAGCCCATGATAGCAGAGCAGACATGGTGATAGGAACAGCTGATAGCTTACATCCTAAAGCTGCAAGCAGAAGGCAGAGAGCACACTGAAGATGATGGGAGGCCTTTGGATGCTCAAATCTCACGCCCGTGACACACCTTCCTGAGCAAGGCCACACCCCTTAAGCCTTCCCAAACAGTTCCACCAAATGGGCCCAAGCATTCCAACATATGAGCCTCTGGGACATTCTCATGCATAACCTAGTTACCTATCTGCTCGACTTTTCTGTTTCTTGTTTTCATTTTAATTCTTGTCGTTACGACTTTTTATTATAATTTATTTATATTTTAATTATTAATATAGTATTAATTATACAAATCAGTAGGCTTTGATATTCCTGGACTTTCATGCATCATGACTTGGTGGGCACTGGTTTCCTGTCCTACCTCAATTCTTTCTGTTGCACAGCTTATCTTACTATCTAGTGCTCTTTCTTACCTTCATGCTATCTTTTTTTTTTTAATTGTTTCTACATATTACAAAATATAAAAACCTTTTCATTTGTGTCTTATCTTACACAACAAAACAACTTCTAGTTCCATCCAGTTCACTTCAAATGAAGATTTCCATCTTCTTTATTGCTAAATAACATTCCACTGCGTATGTATACTCATGTCCTTTACTCCTTTGTAGCAGGCACCTAAACTGAGTTCATATACATGTAATGGTATACTGTGACTAGTCCCTCAATAAACATGTGCTTGTAGGTATCACATCACAATGACTTCCTTTTCTGTCTTACCCCTGAGCAGGATTGCTGCCAGTTCTCACATAATATCATCATTCCGTTTCTTCTTATCTTCTCGTGTTTCCTCTAAGAAATCTGCTTTTCTCCAGTGAGTTTATCGCTATGTGTTACTTGGTGCCTCTTCTGTCTTGTAGCTTTTAATATCCCTTCTTTGTTCTGGATTTTTTAAACATTTAACCATAAATGTTTCAGCGAGGTTACCCCCAGGGTGATTTACTCTTGCTGTTCTAAGAGCTTCCTGTTCCTTAGCATCCATGTTTAGCATCTGGATGCTTTGGGGTATTAGTTCATCGACTAGGTCTTCTCCACCTGCAGCCTGTAGCCCTGTCCCCTGGGAACGCTGATTAGACAGACACTTGGTAGTTTGATGATGTGTTTTGTCTGCATTGTTTCCTTCTTATTTTTCAAGAATGTAGCATTTTAAGGTCCGATACTCTTTCTTCTAACTGATCTCTCTGTTGTGGAGGCTTTTACACTTCATTTACTGAGCTTGTGATTTTAAAGATTTCTCCTTGATTATTTTTCAAAATCTGAGTCCTTCCTAAATTTCTCACTTGTATCCTGGAATTATCTTTTCTTAATTCATTTAACTGCTCATTTCTATTTGTTGTCCCCTTTTAAATTCTTCTGTTGAATTTTTTATTTGGCATATCACATACTTTGATATCTTTGGAAACTGTTACTAGTTATGGCCTTTAAGGGTTGCACTGTCCCTTGTACTCCTTTTCCTTGAGCTCATGAGTGCAGACTGTACCTATTTGGACACACAGTAACTTCCACTCCCCTACACGCTACCCTAGAGGTCAGAAATCAATCCTTATTTCTTCTTTTTGATGGCTATCCATATATATTCCTGGTTGTTTTCACGAAGATTTACCTTAGAGAACCGAGGCATTGCTGCCTCACACCCCAGATATTTGCTTTAACTCGGCTATTATTTTGTGTGATTTTTTATGTCATTGTAACTTATCATCAGGCTTGGCTAGAAGTCTCCTGTCATTATTATGTACTTCCTTTTCCTCTTATGGAATATATATGGGCAACCTAAATGTAAGGGCATTACCAAATAGCAGACAGCTTGTGTCTCCAGAACAGGAGTGCAGTTTCCTGCTTATTTAATCCTGAACCAGCTGAGCATGGTGGGGCTTCTCTACAAACACCAGCAGAGGCCAAAATGCTAGAAGCAAGAATGCTCAGGAAGTCCAGTTCAAGGAGACGCAGTGGCCAGTGTTGCCACAAACTTTGAAATCCCGACCCTGGGTAGTTTATTTTGGGCATACTTATGTGCGGCAAATTTAGGGGAAAATTACTGGTGATAATTAACTGAACTCCATGTTCACAATAAAGCTTAAGATATACCTGCATCAATCAAAATGACACTGAGATTCCATCTTACACCCATCAGAATGGCTAAGATTAAAAACTCAAATGACACCACATGTTGGCGAGGATGTGGAGAGAGATGAACACTACTTCATTGCTGGTGGGAATGCCAACTAGTACAACCACTTTGGAAAGCTATCTGGCACTTTCTTAGAGAAATGGAAATAGGGCTTCCTCAAGACCCAGCTATCCCA
Source organism: Acomys russatus (assembly GCF_903995435.1). Taxonomy (NCBI): domain Eukaryota; kingdom Metazoa; phylum Chordata; class Mammalia; order Rodentia; family Muridae; genus Acomys; species Acomys russatus. The sequence continues at coordinate 780,722 of NC_067141.1, forward strand.
CTCCTTGGAATATACCCAGAAAATGCCCTACCACACAACAGGGACATATGCTCAACCATGTTCATAGCTGCTTTATACATAATAGCCAGAACATGGAAACAGCCTAAGTGTCCCTCAGTAGAAGAATGGACTAAGAAACTGTGGTACATTTACACTATGGAATACTACTCAGCTATTAAAAACAAGGAATTCCCGATATTTGTGGACAAATGGATTGATCTAGAAATTATTATAATGAGTGAGTTCACCCAGAAACAAAAAGAGACAAATGGTATATACTCACTTATATCAAAACACTAGTCTAAGGGATACGTACCATGAAAAATTTTACTTACCAAGAAAGTGGGTCAGAGGAGAGGACATCCTATTGAGACTTTAGGCAAGAGTAACATGGAAGAATAAGGAAATAGTAGGACCCACAGGGTCCTGGAAACCTACAAGAAGAACTTTATGACAGGCAGATCTGGGTCCCGGGGTCCTCCTCAAACTAAGGCATCAGCCAAGGAGAATATAGGCATTAAACTTCGAACCCCTACCAAGACCTAGCTGATGAACAGGATATTCTCCACCGTTGAGTGGAGAGTGAGATTTGACTCTCACACAAACTCTGGTGCCCCTTTTCTGAACACGTCCCCTGGATGGGGAGGCCTGGCGGCACTCAGAGGAAGGATAGCAAGTTACCAAAAAGAGACTCTATATTCTAAGAGCATATATAGGGGAAGGAGGTCTCCCTCATTCATAGACGTAGGGGAGGGGAGAAGGGGGGAAGTGGGAGGGAGGGAAGAATGGGAGGAAACAGGGGAAGCGCTAACAATCGAGATGTAATATGAATAAATTAATAAAATTAATTTAAAAAAAGGACCATCACCACACTTGAGCTACTCAGTCATTCAAATATAAAAGAATAAATGGTGAATTCTGAATTAAAATGGATTTTGAAAAAAAAAGATATAGCTGCACCAAAACTCTTGTAAAATACAAGCAATGCCTTCCATATTCCAAGATAGATTCTCTAGATTAACTGAGAAAGCAGGCTCAAGGCAAACAATGCTCATGATAAAGGTCTGGTGGGGGTGGGGGGAGGATAGAGTTATGGATTGACTGAGATAAACAGGCTCCAGATAAGGGTCTGAGGGAGCCAGTGTGGCCTAGATATAGATATAGCACAGAGGGGACCACGCTATTAACTGTACCGGTTCCCATCCTTCCGAGGAGGCAACTGGTTATATAGATCTCTTTGAAGAGACAACACCGCATGTTTAACATTCCTGGTCTTCCTTGTGCCGATCTGTGAACACTAGGACCCATACACCTCCTACTCGTTTGCTTCCGGCATTGTTGGACATCTGATGTAACTGTCTCCCATTTTGTTTCAGGGCATGGCGCTCAGTGGTACAACTTCGCTACAAAAATTAACGCCGACGATGACCTAACTTTGGCCCACATAATAGGAATGTTTATATTAAGTGCTTTTCTGTATGGCCTTGTGGCCTGGTACATAGATGCTGTTTTCCCAGGGAAGTATGGTGTGCCCAAGCCCTGGAACTTTTTCCTGCAGGTGAGCACCTGCCAATCCCCAGTCTTTCTGCACCTAGTTTTCAAAGAGTAAGCAGGATTGCCTCTAACAGCCTTCGCAAAGGGACTGTAATACCAGACTTCCTGTGACAAATACCTGAGAGAGACAAATACTCATGTAGGCTTCAGTCCACATTCCCATAGCCCACATTGCTTTGAGTTGAGGCAAGGAAGAACATATTTGTGGGAAGATGTGACAGAACAAAGCTACTCACCTCAGAAATCAGGAAGCAGAGCTGGGATGTATGTGCTGTTGGGATCCTGCCCTCTTCGCCTTTATTCCACCAGTGCCTGGGTTACTGGATGTTGCTCCCCACAATCAGCCATGGCTCCCTCCCTTAGTTATTCCTCTCTGAAAAACCCCTCAAAGACATACCTAAGGATGTGTTTTATTGAGCACCTAGGCAAATCTCAAGGCAGTTAAGTGGACAGTGAAAATTACCCACCATGCCTCCTCCTTGTTGCACTCACATAATCGGTTGTCATATGTATTTATGGAACAAAATGATTTTCTGCAAAGAAATCCCACTTGAATAAGTGCACAGTAATATCTGTAGATCCCAGTGGGGAGAGGAAAAATTACGCCCATGTCTATTTTTAATGTTTAAAATTGACATAATGACAATTGTATTTAAGGAAACTGGCATAAAATTTAATACACATATATAATGAGTAGTTGAACAAATCAGGTTAATTCCCATTTTGTATTTCTTTAAAATTTTATCATTTGTTTTGAGAAACTTTGAATTCTCCCCTTTTAGTCCCTTAGAAGATACATTAGACTATATTCCCTTTATCTCAGTTTTATTAGTTCCCTTTACTCCCTCCATTTCCCAGCCTGTAGCAACAGTATACTATTCTGTATTTCCAAGAAATTAGCAATTTTTAGCTTCCACACATGTGTGGGAACAGGAGACATATGTCTTCCTGTATTTGGGATAGTTTACTTAATATTATTTCCTCCAGGCAGTCATGCCTGGTAAACAAACAGCATGGTCTTCTTTTATGGTCAATACTATTTAAGTTCATGAGGATACATCATTTTCTATATCTATTTATTCCTCAAATCCATGTCTTGGCATCTGAGAACGGTGTTGCAGTAAACAGGAGAGTATAGTTGGGCATTTCCCCAGTTGGGGGGGTTGCTGCTTCTACTTTTATTTTGAGGAACTTCGACTGTGCTGTTTCCCATTATTCGGTATTCCAATTTAAATTCTCACCAGTGTAGAGTGCAAGAATCCTTCTTTCTCTTCACATTCAGCAGCAGTTGGCAATTGTAACAATAATTGTAACAATGTTTTCTCTTACGCTAGTAGTCACGCCAGTGTATGTGATAATATAGCCTTGGGTTTTTTTTTTGTTTTGTTTTGTTTGGTTTGGTTTTTTTTTGTTGTTTTATCTGTAACTCTTGTAGTGGCGCTGAATAATCTTTACTTACTGGACCTTTGCATGTCTTTTGAGAAATGACATTCATATGATTTGCCATTTTGAAATTGCATTACATTTGTTTTCTCCACCACTGAGTAGTTTAGTTGCCTGTAGATTCTGAAAACACTCCTTTGGGCAACTAGTTTGCAAGTATTTTCTCCCATGGCATAAGTAGGCTTCGCTGTGTTGACCATTACATCTATTTGCAGATGACTCTTAGCTTGATGTGATTCTACTGGGCTGATTTTGCTTTTTTAGTTATGCTTTTGGGATCTTACTACAAAAAAGCACCAGCTATCCTGATGTCTTAAAAACACTGCCCCATTTTCCTTCTAGTGGGTTTAGGTGTATGATTCTCTTATGTGCAGAAAGACTGGCCTTTGATCTCTTTCTGTGCATAGACATGCAGTTTTCTCAACAACATTTATTGGTACCTTTGGCCTAAAACCAGCTTACAATACATTTGTGGCCTTACATTTGGATTCTATAATGTGTTCCATTCAACTGTGTATGTTATTATTCCTGGTTAGATACCACAGCTTTACAGTATAGTGAAAGACCAGATACGCATGCACAAACAGTTCCTAGAACACATACTTGTGTGGTGTGTAAGCAGTCCAAGGGGAGGATGTCAAATTTCCTGTTCTATCACTCTCCACCTTACTCCTTTGAGAGAGGGTCTCTTGTTGAACATGGAGGTAGGCTAATAACCAGCAAGCATTACATTTTAGCATACTTATTTAATTTATTCAGAATTTTATACTTCTTATTATAGAAGTCATTTATTTGATTAAATTCACCTCTAGGCATGTCTGTAGCTATTGCTGTTGTCAGTCGGATTGCTTTTCTTGATTGCCATTTCAACTAGTGTGCTTTTTAGTACATATAAAAAATCTATTCATTTCTGTAGGTTAATTGGTGCAGTTCACTGAATGTATCATTTTATTTATTACCTACAAACTGAAATCATCTAACTTCCTCCTTTACTGTTGGGGTGCCTTTTATTTATTTCTCTTACTTAACTGCCCTGGCTAAGACTTCCACTACTGCATTAAATAAGGATGGTAAAAATATAAACACCCTTGTTCCAGATGTCAGAGGTAGTGCCTTCAGCCTTCCCCCATTTGAGATGATGTTGGCTATGGCCTTATAATGGATAGAATTTAAATGTGCTAGCTAAATTCTTACCATATTTTGTTTTTTGAAGATGTTTACAATGACGATACTCTGAATTTTACCAAATGCATTTTCTATCTCTGTTGGGATGATGCTGTATTTTTTGAAGGATCCAAACTTAATAACTTTGTCAAACATATAATTAAGTGGAGCAGGCTTTCTTGTATAAATATTTAAATGGTAAAGAAGACAGGGACAACCGAGAATGGTGTGTTTCCCTGCTTATTTTGTCCTAAGACACCGCAGACTTGCCTTTCATTGCTTGTATAACATCAGTGAAAAAGACCCTTTGGTTAAAATAAAAGCCAAGTGGTTTGAAATATTTATGAAAGTGATTTTGTCCTCACAGACTCAGTGTAAAGTGCTAGGGTGTGCACAATGTGTGCACCAACCCTGCTGGAAAGACCTGGCTCGGAGTGAGGCAGTGCTCTCACTGTGCCTTCTGAGGCGACTTCACTGACTGCCTTCTTTCAACAAGGTTTAAGTAGAATGTGGGTTCTCTGATCATGATTTTAGAAGTTTATATTATAAACAGACAAGTTTGCTTCACATTGTAATTTTAAGTCACCGATTGCAACTTTCTTTAAAACTAAGTGAGATGAGCCAGAGAGCTTTGAAATCTTTAGAGCACTTAATTCTCAAGTATCATTATCATCATCATCATCATTACTATTATTTTGGTTGTTGTTGTTGTTATTTTAGAAATCCTACTGGTTTGGAGAGCCAGCCGTAAGCAGGGAGGAGAGCCAAGTTACTGATATACCCTCAAATGATTTTGTTGAGCCCGAACCCCAGGGCTTAGTGGCCGGCATCCAGATTCAACATTTGTTCAAGGTATTTATTTATTCAACAGGTTTCTGTCACTTGAAAGGATGGAGGGTCAGTCCACTATGGAGATGAAATGTTTGTCATGGCCACAACTTCACAGATATGCTGATTAAAAGTTCTCCACATGTACTTGCTTCCTGAATTTGTTGAATGCAATGTGCTTATCGGGTCATATAAATCAAGTATGGTCTTCAGTTGTTCATATCCTTACTGACTAGTCTTTTTCTATGCTTGTAATCTTAGGACTTTGCTATTTTTGTACTTTTAAAATTATTTTCTTAGGCCGGGCGTGGTGGCGCATGCCTTTAATCCCAGCACTCGGGAGGCAGAGGCAAGTGGATCACTGTGAGTTCGAGGCCAGCCTGGTCTACAAAGCGAGTCCAGGACAGCCAGGGATACACAGAGAAACCCTGTCTCAAAAAAACAAAAAAAACAAAACAAAACAAAACAAAACAAAAAACAAAAAAACTTATTTTCTTTAATATACTAGTCACTTTTAAAATTCGTGGCTACTAGTTCTAATATCTATACCATGTTCCTAATGAGGCTCTTTACTGTTTGGTTCCCATAATTTAATCTCTCTTTGATCTTTTTCTCCAGCCTTGAGATTAATACATTTTCTCCAACTCTGAATAATTAATGAATCCTTGTTTACAGGCAACAGTAATCAAATTAGTGTTTGTTTCTCTTTCCACAGGAATTCACCTTAAAAAATAATACCCTGATGGCAGTAAAAGATTTGTCTTTGAACGTGTACGAGGGACAAATAACTGTTCTTCTAGGGCATAATGGGGCAGGAAAAACCACCACCTTGTCCATTCTCACAGGTGTGTACCAGGGATCACCCTGGGTGGATGGAGTGTGGGGCTCTTGCTGACACTTCTGAGGCCAACACCATCACACATACAGTTAATTCTCTCACCTCTTAAATACAAATCGTTATTATTCATTTAGGTTAGAACATATTTCTGTCTGTCGGATGCTTCAAACCTTCCTTTCTTCTGAGTTGCCATTCTAAATGATCATCCAAGTCCCCTCTTTGTAAAATTTGTGTTCATTTTTTTATACTGGCTCCCCTTACATTAATTTACCTTCTGTTATTCTTTCCGCATCATAGAAAACCATTGTAATTTGCTTGGTGAGCATCATTCTCACTGTGAATGCATACTACAAATACATGTGAGTTTGTTAAGAATATTTTGAACACAGAGATAAACTGAAAAATGTATAACAAATCTCTCTCTCTTTCTCTCTCTCTCTATATATATATCCTACATTCTACTATTCCAATGTTTTACTATACTTCCTATATACCTATCAACCCCTTTAAAATATTTTAAAGTTAATTCTATACATTAAATATTCCTTCACTACGTAATTTAGAAATTTGATAAAAATTTTAATAAAAATTTCATAATGTTTACATTTTAATTCTTTTTTACATGTCACCACTGTCCAATGATTTGCTTTCAGAATTAAATTTAAATTATTTGAGGCAATAAACGATTGGTTACTTTTGGAAATTTTAGTATTTTCTAGGTAAATTTTGTATAAGCCATTGTCCTGAGTGTGCAGTTGAGTGATTTTGGTACACTCACAGTGTTGTGTAACAGTTGCCTTGATTTTGCTCAGGAAGAGCTTTGCTGCCCTGAAGGAAACCTCTAACCCTAAACTGTCACTTTCTAGCCAATGCCCAGTCTTTATAGCCACTAATCATCACCAGCTGTATGTCAGGGCCTATGGAAGTGACTAACTGAGACACTTCATATAGATGAAGTCATAAATATGTGGCCATTCGTGTGTGGGTTTTCATTTTACTGTCACATGTCCTTTCATTCTACTCCAAAGGAGTAGAATTGTGATTCATGAGTCTGGAGAGAAATGAGAAAGGATGAGTGGGGAAATTGGATTAATGGTTACTAAAGTAGTAAGCTTTATCTCAGAAATTTAAGGGTAGTTGTTGGATCTGTTTCTTTACAATAAAACTTTATTATACAACCCAACTAGCTTATACAAGAAGGAAAAAGGTTAAAGGGACAAAAGAGTGAACCTTCCGGTAGCCGTTCCACAGGACGGGTCCTTAGGTGTCTCTCTGGCCCGCGTGCTGGTCCAGCTGGCCCGCTACTCTCACGCTCTCTCCGCCCCAGCTGACTTTGTTGTTCTCTCTTCCCCAACTCCCTGAGTCACGTGGGAAGGACTGGCTCCTTCTCCTGGTGAGGGTCAATTAGAAAGACAATAGTCCAGGTGGGGTTCCCAGGTCTCCTTCCTGAATTCCAGACCCAGAATGGTTCCACTCAGTCTGTCACAAGGTATTCATGGGGTGCCCCAAGGGTAAAGCCCACCAAGACTGCTCCCACTTGTGACAAGGCTTATTCTTTCCCACAGGTAGTTCAACATATGCAAGTCAATAAATATAAAAATTATATAAATGACTTAAAGACCCAAATCACATGATTATCTCAATTGATGCAGAAAAAGATTTCAATGCCTTTGTGATAAAAGTTCCAGGGAAGTCGAGTGTGGTGATGCACATCTTTAATCCCAGCAGAGGCAGGTGGATCACTGTGAGTTCAAGGCCAGCCTAGACTACAAAGTGAGTCTAGGACAGCCAAGGCTACACAGAGAAACCCTGTCTTGAAAAAAACAAAACATAACAAAACAAAACAAAAAAGTCCCAGGGAGAGTAGGACTAGAGGGAATACCTCAACATAATATTAAAAAAACAAAACAAAACAAAACAACTATAAATGAGAAACCTACAGGCAACATTACCCCGAATGGAGAAACACTTAAAACAATTCCACTAAAACCAGGAACAAGACAGGGCTGCCCATTATCCTCACTTTTTTCAATATTGCGCTCAAAGCACAGAGAAATAAGGAAAAAGAAGTAAATTATCATGATACAAATAGGGAAAGAAGAATTCAAATTCTCTATATTTACAGACAATATTATATATACATAAGAGACTCCAAAATTATACCATAATCTAAAATCTAACCTAAAAGAAGTCAACAAGTGTAACATGTTACGATACAGAATCAACGTACAGAAATGAATGGCTTCCCACACACCAACAAAGAGCAAGAGACAGTGGACACTTAAAGAAGTGAGCTTCAAAAAGAAGAGACATCTAGGAAGAAGCCTAATCAAGAAGATGAAGGACAGGTACAGTGAAAAACCATAAACCCCTGAGGAAAGCAATCAAGATACTAGAAAATGGGAAGACATCACAGGCTTGTTAATTGATGGAATTAATACTGTGAAAACGACCATTCTACTAAAACCATCCTCAGATTGGATGTCATCTCAATTAAAATCTCCATCTCATTCTTCAAAGAAATGGTAAAACTATGCTAAGATTTACATGGAACCACAAAAGATACTGACAAAAAAAAAAAAAAAAAAAAAAATAAGTTCCAGAGGACTGCATTCTAGACATAAAAATATGCTACAGAGCCACAGGAATAAAGACAATACGGTGCAGCCACAAAAGCAGCCATTAAAACAAGGGAACAGAATTGAAGATTCAAACATGACTACTAGTTGCTGCTGCCAGTTGCCAAGAATATATTCTGGTGGGAAGAAAGTTCCTTAACAAGTGGTGCTTAGAAAACTGGATGTCCACATGAAGAATAAAATTATTGCCATATCTATCACTGTGCACAAAACTAACTCCAAATGGATAAACAACTTTAATGTGAAACTCACAGAGCCAGTACCCTGTATAATACAGTTCTCAGAGAGGCCTTTTAAAATAGGAATCCACTTACCCTGGGCTTAAGGGCAACAGTTGGCAAGTGGAACATCAACAAAACTAAAAAGCTTGTGTACATCAAATTAAGAAAATTAGTGAAGAGGAAACTGATACAGTGGGAGAGGATCTTTTCCAGCTAAACTTTTGATAGAAGATTAATGTCCAGAATATGTAAAGCATTCACTACTGATTGCAAATTGGTCTAGCCGCTATGGAAATCAGTGTGGAGAATTCTCAAAAAGCTAAACATGAATGTGCTCTATGGCCCAGCTATTCCATTCCTTGCCATATTCCTCAAGGATGCCATATGTTGCTCTGTTCACAATAACCAGGAAATGGAAATGTCCTTCAGCCAATGAATGGATCACCTAAGCACTATGGAATACTATTTGACTGAAAAACAAAACAACTGAAATCCTGAATTTTCCAAGTAAATGGATGGAAGTAGAAATGGATGGATTGAGTGAGATAACAGAGATCAAGAGATCCAGAAAGGCAGATATCGAACATTCTCTTTTATCTGTGGCTCCTATATTCAAACCTCCAGGTGTGGATAAATAACCATGTAAGTGCTGCAGTTCTGAGGGGAAAGGCTTCCCCTGGAGAAGTTCTACTGCAGCTGCCAGACTGTTTCCCCAACGCAAGTGTGACAGCTCTGCTCAGGTGGGGGAATGTTTCCCCAGTGCAAAGTGTGACAATTTTCCTCCAAAAGGCATCCTGGCAGTCAGAAGCCAAGAAACACCATAAAGTCACACTACACAGCAAACCTACACAAGCAATTTATTGAGAGGGAAAGATCCTGGAAGGTAGCTCTAGGCCTTTTCCTAGAGAAACCACTTGCTCACCTCTCTGATGGAAAGAGTCATATTTCTCACAGTTAATGTACTGGACATTTTAAGATCTGAGGCTTTCAGAGGCTTGGTCACAGTTTCTTTGTAAATGGCTGAATTTTCTGCAATTGAAGCACTGGGCATATTGATATTTAGCAAAAGCTTGTCTTATGATGTTAGCACAATACTCATGAGAACCAATATCAGTCATGTTCCTTATCCACATGTTCGTTGGTGCTGCTCCCACCTTTAACAGTCTAATAACTAAATTTGCATTTAGTATTTGCTCTCACACACGAGTCTCTATCAATACCTGAATTGTGTCAGGGTCTGATAAGGCTTTGTTTACAGTTGAAACCAATCTTTGCAAGAAATCTGTGAAGGCCTCCCCAGAGTCTTGTACAATCCCAGTAAATAACGACCTTTTCCCAGGCTCTTAAAGCCACTAAGTGACATTGTCCCATAACAGCATCATCAAACTGAATCTGTTCTTATCAGTGAGAGTACTGTCCTTCACCCAGCAACTGATCTTTTGACAATATCCATTCCACATGCTCTATTTTGCTGTTCAGTATTCATGGCTTCTCTCCATTAGGTTAGCCATTGTAACTGCTGACCAGCCTCTAGCACAGCTATTTACAGACCAACCCAATCTTGGGGAATAATTCTATTTTGGGTAGCCCAGTTACTTAATACTTGTTTCACCTAAGGTGAATGCATTCCGTAGTAAGTCATGACCTCTTTAAACTGCCTCAGATCTATCAATTCTTTAGGACAGTTCTGTAGGCTACCTCATTATAATTATGACCTGCTCCATTAACAGGCATGTGATGTATGATTATTGGCAATATTGATGATAATTTGTAATTCCAGGCCACCCCTCTTCTGATGGCACAGTTAGTTTAAGATTAAGCCTGTCTTTAAGATGGTCTGTTTTTCTTTAATCCTGTCCCCCTTCATGCCCTCCTACTCCTCCCTCCATCACACACCTGACTCCCCATCTTACCCAGGGCCTGTGGGGACTTGAAACTAAAAGTGTGTGGTGCTGGGCAGGATGCAATCTGCCTTCTAGCCCAATTTGCTTCCGTCTCTCATTCTATAGGAATCTCCTGTATTATTGCTAGATCATCAGATCTGAAGCCTTTTTCCCCCTTTTCTGGGACTACTTTCTTCCCAAGTACTTCCAACTCAACTAGAAAAATTTTCAGTTGCACAGCCAACTCTGCAACCCTTTCAAAAATGAGAGAATAGAATGACCCTTTCGGTTTTCCCATTTTGTCCATTCTTTTGTTTTTTAGATTCTTTCACTTTCACCCTCAATTAAAAAAAAAACTGTTCAGCCATTCTCCCGACCTTTTTTTGAGATGGAATATAGGAAGAAGAAAAAGAAAAAGCAGAAAAAATTCTCTGGGAGCAAAGTGGGGGAAGTCCTAGTGGTAGCAGCCACAATAAACCTTTTGTTTACATCTTGAAACATAATATTCATCCCTTTGTCTCCTGCCACTTCCTCTATGTCATTTGTAGTCATATTTCCCAAAACTAGGTAGGAGAGAAGGAAGGTTAGAGGGTGAAGGGTGTGTTGATATCCTTAGGCTACTTTCTGCTGATTAGGGGCACTGAGTTCCTTGGGGCCAGTTTGATCTTTGTTGTCAGGACGTCTCCAAGCAGCAATCCAGCCACTGGGAGAGCATCTGCTGCCTCCTTCAGAGTGCCTCTGAAGAGTGCCCCTGCTAGAACAGGAGTCAAATTGTGGATAGCTACTGTGGTCAGTCTGAAGCAGCCCCATATCCGACACCTGGGGTTAAAACAAAAACATATTCCCATAATACTTGTGTGTTTTTAAAGAAATCAAAAGTTCTTACTACACCTTTCTCCATTATCATCAGATCATGACGAGTGACACCAGGCATCTCCATGGGAGAGGTTGCTTTTTCATGATCCACAGACTCTGCAGACAAGGCACTAGTAAGCAGCACATTGTCAAGTGTCCTTGCTGAAGCTCTGCCAATGTCTTTGCTTAATTCTAGGTTTGTATCTTCCTACCAGAGGAAAAGTCTATATTAGTGGATATGACATCTCATCTGACATGGATCACGTTAGGAAAAGCTTGGGCTTGTGTCCCCAGGAAAACCTGTTGTTCCCATTGATGACAGTGTCAGAACACCTTCATTTCTACTGTGTGGTGAGCACTTCCTTTCTGTACTCTTCACTTCCTCTAGGCAATGTGAGCAAGGACCTGCAGCTTTTACCTTCATCAAGAGTTCATGCTGAAGGCAACGAGAAGGGCGAGCATACCCAGACAGCTCTGCTAAAGCCCTAACGTAAGAGTTTTCTAAGCCCAAGTTTGCATAAGCACAGCATAAACTTTGGCTCCTCTTTTTAGATAAAAGGAGTATCTTCGAAGAAACGATCCAGTGAAATTCGCAAGATGCTCACTTCTTTTGACCTGCTTGAAAAAAGTAATACAATGTCCAAGGATCTGAGTGGAGGAATGAAGCGCAAACTCTCAATTATCATAGCTCTTATAGGGGACACTAAGGTAACTATTCATTGCTTCAGGTTCTCGTGGGGCTGGAGAGATGTTTCCATAATAAAGCACCTGACTTCAGATCCCCACCACCCAGATAAAAGTGCCAGACATGGTTGTGGGTACCTGTAATCTTAAACCAAAGATGGCGCAGAGACAGACAGATCCCACAGGCCTTGCTATCCAACCATTCTGGCTCATTCTGGATTCAGTGTGAGACCCTGTCTCAAAAAATAAGATGTAGAGTGGTTGTGGAAGACACTGGAGAACAATCTCTGACATCTACACATATGTGTACACACAAAAATAAAACAAAAAAAAAAATAAGATAAAATAAAAATGGGTCTTTACTTCTCCAGAGTCAAGCACAAGAGCTGGCACAAACTCTCTCAAAGGGGAAAGGGAAGGACTTCCTATTATTAATACAGCTGATGGGACATCACTATAGGTTTGACAAGTAATTATTTAGCAGTTATTCACCCTATGGTAGTCTAGAGTCTGTATTTTGCTTAAATATGTCTCCCATGTATAGTAGGTTATCCTACAGACAGGATGCAAGCGGTAAATAGACCGACCCCTGATTACTTACTCTTGTCTCTAGGTGGTGATACTGGATGAGCCAACATCTGGCATGGATCCAGTGTCAAGGAGGGCCACCTGGGACCTACTTCAGCAATATAAAAAGGACCGTACCATGCTACTAACCACACACCACATGGATGAAGCTGATGTGCTGGGCGACCGCATTGCCATCCTGGTCATGGGGAGTCTGAAATGCTGTGGCTCTTCGCTTTTCCTGAAGAAACTATATGGTCTCTCTCTATTTGATTCTTTGGATGTTGGTGCTGTAATAATGCTTTCTTAGCTAGGTGTGGTAGCCCATGTCTATAACTATAGGGCTGGGCAGGTCAAGAGTGGCAAAGATGAACTGGAAGCTTTATGTAGTGAGACTTTGTCTCAAAAATATTCTAACATCACTTTCAGTCCTTTTTGTCTTCTCTACACAGACCTTCCTACGTCCTATTGCATTAGATCTTAAGTATTTTGCTTGTAATTTCTGGTTATAAATTTAGACATAACCTAGCGATTCCGTTTTTTTTTCCCATTTTGACCCAATAAGCATATTCTGACTTGGAAAATGAACATGGACATTCCACATGGATGATAATAACTGGTAATTTGTCATCGCAACACAGATTTAATACATAGGTCTATGGATGCTTATAGGGGCAGAAAGTCAACAACCTCACCATTACCTGACTTTGTTTTCTCATTTGAGTATCAGAATCAAATACCCACTGTATGGCTACATTTTTTTTTCTAGCTTATTTTCACAAACTACCCCTTGAATGCTGCCTCTGGCCAGTCGGAATGTAGTAAGAAGTAAATGAAAAGCAGGATCACATGGTTTTGACTTCAGCGGGTGTACCATCTGTTTGTTCAGTCAGACTGAACTGTTTCCAGGCCTAGAGACAAAGGCCTGTAATTCTAGCAGAGGCTGAGGCAGGGGGATTGTGATTTGAAAGACTTACTGGGTTACAAAGTGAATTCAAACTGAGCCTGGGCAACTTTGGGAAATATCATCTCCAGAAGTTAAAGAGTAACTGGGGAAACAGTTCAGTGGATACAGTACTTTCCATGCAAGCATGAAGATCTGAGTAAGGGGTCCCTGTAGCCACAGGGATGGAGAGCAGAGACGGCAGGTAGACAAATTTGGGAGCTCCAGGTTCAATGAGAGACTGTGTCTCAAAAATAAAATTAGGGAGACACAACCAAGGAAGATGCCTGCAACACACACAACCCCCCACACACCTGACATACACACTCACCCACATACATACCCACCCACATACACACCTACACACACATAATTAAGTACAAGTTAAAGGTAAAAAGAGGTTTGGAGGTATAGCTCAGTGGTAGATCATTTGTTTGCTGTGCATAAGACCCTATGTTTGGTCTTCAGCACTACAAAAACAAAAACAAACAAAAAACCCCAAACCAACAACAAAGTGAAAAGAGTCCAGTTCCTCCATAGAATGCTTGTCTGATATAGGCCCTATATTTAACCGTTAGTACTCCAAAGAACTGCAACTAATCTACAAAGTGAGTTCATACAAAGCATTTGTTATTGATGTTGAAATTATCTGCCTTGAACCAGTAAGAAATACAAACTTGGAAGATATAGCTCAATGAATGTCGTTAAAGATGATGTCATTACACTATTTGAATTATTCAACTGTTAGATCTCACTCATGATACACATTAATTAGCGTTATCTGAAGAACTCTCCCTTCTTATGGTTAAGAGAGCTGGGGCTCATATTACAGTAATGAGAAATCCAGAAAGTAATTGGAACAGATTTGGGCCTGGGGCATCTGACACCACAGCCCATGCTTTTCTATACATAATGTTGACTCACTGACTTTCAGGGGGATATACCACCTCTTTTTTTCCCTCCTCCAAAGAGAAATGTGGGTTTTGATAGTAAATTTTCTGGATGTCAGAAATAGGGTAAATAATATTGTTGACCTCTTTTGCACTTATGAGCAGTAAATAGAAACCAATGTTCCTCTAATAAGTCAACCCGGCACTCACAATTAGTACCTGAATCATTGATTATTGGTAGGATTCCAGTTTTAAAAGAAGCTTAAAAGGGCAATGAGGACTGCAGATGTGCTCAACAGGTGAACTTTCATGTAAGTGTTAGGACTGAGTTTGGAACCCACTTAATGCCTAAATACTGGGTGGGCATGGAGACCCATATGTAAACCCAGCTCCAGGGAGGCCAAGACTGGGAATCCTGCTGGAAAACTGGCTAGCTAGAACAGCCTAGTCTTCAAACGCTGGGCTCAAGTAAGAGAGCCTGCTCCAATGCATAAGGAGGGAAGTACTCAAGGAGGACACGCAATGTCAACCTCTGTTCCTCCTCACACATGTGTGCACACCCATGTACAAATACACACATGTACACAAGAGCACACATACCTACACACACACACCATTCACATACAAAAAAAAAGCAATGGAAAATAGGATTTTAAGGTAGTAAGTACATAATAAAGATTGCCTCCCTGACACTCAACAACATAAGGGTAAGCCTGAATCAGAGAGGATTTTTTTTTTTTTTTTTTTTTTGGTTTTTCGAGACAGGGTTTCTCTGTGTAGCTGTGGCCATCCTGGACTCACTTTGTAGACCAGGCTGGCCTCGAACTCACAGCGATCCGCCTGTCTCTGCCTCCCTCGAGTGCTGGGATTAAAGGCATGTGCCACCACGCCAGGCTTTTTTTTTTTTTTTCTGATTAATGAAAAATTAAGTTTGAAAGCAGAATTCAGAAGCCGTAGCAGAGGATGCAGCAGCAATCAGGTAAAGGATCCAAATGTTAGAGCTACAAGGGCAAGGCACTGGGGTCCATCTCAAGTGCACACACACACACACACACACACACACACACACACACACGGCGGGGAGGGGAGAGAGAGAGAGAGAGAGAGAGAGAGAGAGAGAGAGAGAGAGAGAGAGAGAGGAGAGAGAGAGGAGAGGAGAGAGGAGGAGAGAGGAGAGAGAGAGAGAGAATTTGGGCAGACTGAATTTAAAATTTTGGTGAATTAGAGGCATCTTTGAGTGGAACAATCAGTAAAAAGTTATTTGAACTCAGTCATTGTGTTGAGCTAGACAAAGACAAACTTCAATCAGCATATAGAAAGTATTAGCATTCAGGAGGAGTAATGCTTGCATGTTTGTGTCTGGATCTCCCAGGTTAGGGTAACACTTGAGGCTCAATGTCTCCAGTCAGCTCTTTAGGTGTCAGAAGTGTGTTGCATCTTTTTATGATGATGTAAATTTACAATGTGGTGATTCAGCAGTTGTCTAGTCTCTCTGTACAAAAAAAGGGGGGGGGGGTGGGAGGAAGTGCGCAGATTTTAGAAGATTCCAGTGTGAAGGAAGAGAAAAATTGAATGAACCTCTGTCAAATTTGAACAAAACTTTTCTTTGTCCAGCATTGTGTAGGCAGACTAAACAGGGCATGGCTGTCATCACTCACCAATTACTAAGTTACATGGTGTGTTGGGTTTCAGGCTCCTTATCTGCAAAAGTTGCCAAAAGGATGTTGAACCTGATAAGAGTGGACGACTGGGCCACAGCATCTCCTGGTGTCAAGATCTGAGATTGGCCTTTTGTTCTCACAATAAGGGGCAGCTATTTAAGAGATACTTCTGCTGGAATCTAGTGATTATATTTTCAAATGTGGATAATTTTCTGTACTTGGAAAATGTAGAATAAGCCCTAACAGTTGCTTCACTCATTCAGACATTCCCCTCCGTCCCTTCCTCAGTCAGCCTCTCCTGATCCTGGCTAAAGCTTGATGACATCACTGACATCATTTTGGATTGCCCATCCATGAAAATCATGCTTCTTCCCTTTGCACCTATGTTGTTTAACACACTGTGCATTTTTCTAACTGATCAAACTCAGCTATATTTCTTCACAGAGATATAGTGGGGAAAAGCCACTAGGATTTTTAGATCTTTGGCTTAGCTCAAACCATCCTTAGGATCTAAACCATGCCTGGTTTATAATAGGTCTTCAGTATGTATGTATTAAATCATCAAGCAATGTTCATCTTTGTTGTCTCACCTACTGGTTGCCGTCTTAGCCAATAAGGAGAGTGCAATCAGAGATTGTCTTCTGTAGTTCTCCAAATATGATGCATTAACTTCTATTGCTGTTGCCTCACTCTGGCCTCTGGTAGCAGTATTTGGTAGCTGTTGTAACACATTCATTAAAAGTTGGGGATTGTAGCTCAATGGAAGATCATATGCTCATAGTCATACGTTCAATCCCATACACCCCCCCCCACACACACACAGAGAGAGGCATGCACATATGCACATGCATGCACACGCACACATGCACATGCACACGCATGCAGGAGTACACTTCTTTAAATTGTAAACAAGTGACTTACAGCACATCACACACACCACACCCTCTTCTCTATGTGTAACCAGAATATCAGGGCCCACTGCCACCTGCCATTTGCAGAAGTCAGTAATCAGAGCCAGAACTTAAATCTATAAAACCTTGCTTTATTCAGAGAATGACCGTCTGAGAAGACGGTAGACTAAATAGCCTAAAAATCTGCCTACCATCTTGTCTCTAGCTGTTGGATTACAGAAAAGCAGTGGCCTGAGGCATGGAGGCAGTCAGTCCTGAGCTGCCTTGCCATCCTGGTCTATAGGTCAGCACGTTTCTGAGACTCGTGATGCCATTGCTTCTCTCATTACATTCTTCTCCACCTCTCTTCACTCTAGATTGTGGATCCAGGCACTTGAGTCAAGTTAGTTCCTTCTGGTTTCAACCTTGTACTCTACCAGGCATATCTGAGCCTGGGGACAGAGGGCCACTCAGAATAAGCTAAACATTAATAGTGCTGGATGCTAAGTTCTTGATGGCATGTGCAGCTGTTTGATGACACAGCATGCACATGTGTCTTTATATTATAGAATATGGAAGGCTATATCATATGCAACTAATAAACCTGGATTTTGGAGATTAAGCAAGCTTTAGCTGAAAATATTCAGTGGCCCCACTTGACCCTCTAAATGGATCTTTTCAGGTGTGGGCTACCACCTGGTCATGGTGAAGACTCCTGACTGTGATGTTGAAGAAATCTCCCATCTAATTAGGAAATACATACCAACTGCCAAGGTAGAGACCAATGTCGCAGCTGAATTGTCATTTATCCTGCCGAAGGAGTACACACACAGGTAAGGACCCAGAAATGTTGCACAGTGGTGTTGGGTCACCCAGCACTATTATGACCTTTCCAGGTTTCCTCGGGCTTGGCAAATAGATGCTTGCCACTTGTCTTTTGAAACATACTCATCAGAGCATTTACTTTCTACGATTTCACTAATTGTACAAAAGGATGTCATAAAAAGTAGTGTCCATAAGAAAACTGGCATTGATTAGTGATAAGGCAGGGCACTATACTGATATTTTTTATTCTTCCTGAGTAGAGACAAGTGAATTTATTTTGTTCTATAAAAAGGTTTTAGTGTTTTCTGATACACACACACACACACACACACACACACACACATTGTGACCCCTTAATAGATGGTTATGTTACAGAATGATCAAATTAAGTAATTGATAAATACATTACCTCATATACCAATTTTGCAGAAAAACCTAGAAGTATGTAGTACATCAGATTTATAGCTACCAATCTGTGCTAGGGATCAGTGAAACTTACTGTTCCCACATAAGTGGGAATTTGTACTCTTCGGTCAACAGTCACATCCCCATCCTACCCCACCCCCGACCCCACAAGGATCTGATGCCTCCATTGTACTTTCTATTTCTGTGAGTTCAAAGTTTTAGATTTCTTTTGCACATGAACTCATGTGCGATTTCCATGGCTATGGTTTTTCCCTGAAGATGTCTTCTAGATATGTGTGGGTTGACACAGGTAACAACCATGTTTCCCTATTTTTAAAGGCTGTACAGTACTGTTCTGTGCGCCTACATAACGTAGTGTCCTTTTTTTTTAAAGCCATGTCACTCCTGTATCTAAGTTACTGTGACTCACGCGGTAACACACAAAGGAATTTAGGGATGCTGATCTCAAGTCACTTAGCCATGTAAGCAGAAGTGGGTGGCTGGATCATGTAGCACATTACTTACAGTTTTCTGGGAATTTCCATGAGTACCTCTATGGATAAATAAGATCACAGCACCTCTATGGATAAATAAGAGTCACCTTCTCCCCCAACTTCTCCAGAATGTACGTTTGTCTCTCTTAATACAGCTGCTCTCACGACTGTGATATTTGCTGTGATTTTAAATTTTATTTCCTTGTTTTTTAGTTATGCTAAAAAATTGTAAATCTTCATTCGAGAAGAGTCTATATCTTTCCCCATTTTGATTGGATTGTTTGTTTCCTTGAGATTGAGTTCCTTCTCCTTCAAATATTTCTACAAAGTCTATAGTTGCAGATGTTTACCTCAAAATATGAGCTGTCTCCTTATTCTAGCATTAATTTAGAAGGGTTTTAGCTTTCTTTTCTTTTCTCCAACATAATATTTTTGTTAATTATTTGGGAATTTTTCATAATGCACCCCAATCACACTCACTTCCCAGTCCTCCAGGTGTACACCACCCTTATGACCACCCCAAAAAGTAGAAGAAAGAAAAAGGGTCTCAGGGCTGGGACTGTGCACCGAACTCAGCAGTAAACTTCGAACTCCTACCCAGATCTAGCCAATGGACAGGACATTCTTCACAGTTGAGTGGAGAGTGGGGTCTGATTTTCACACGAACTCTGGTGCCCCATATTTGACCATGTCCCCTGGATGGGGAGGCCTGGTGGCACTCAGAGGAAGGATAGCAGGCTACCAAGAAGAGACTTGACACCCTATGAACATATACAGGGGGAGGAGGTCCCTCTAGTCACAGTCATAGGGAAAGGGAGTAAGGGAAAAATGGGGGGAGGGAGGAATGGGAGGATACAAGGGATGGAATAACAATTGAGATGTAATATGAATAAATTAATAAATATATTTTAAAAAAAGAAAAAGGGAAACCCCCACAAGTCTAATTTGTGTTGCCCATATCCTTACTGGAGCATGGTCAAACTCTTGGTGGCCAGCCCCTTAAAGAAAACTGAGTTATTCCCTACCTGCATGCTCCCAGCCCCTTCCAGAAGCCATCAGTTGTGGAGAGCTACACTTTAGCATCCTTATCACTGTTCCTAAGAGTTATCTTCGATGGTTTTCTGTCTAAGCTGTTACTTTGCAAGGGGAGCAGGCTATGGGAGGGTAGGGGTTATCACAGAAGCCTTCTATGACTCTCTCAACTGTGAGTCTGCAGCCATCAATACCACTGCAAAATTAGCTTTCTTGCCATTTGCAGTCAGTGGGAGCATGGATCATAGACTTCCATATGATCTCTGGCATCAGCATGTGCCATGGACCTCAGCATAGCCCCTGGTGGCAGTACAGACCAGACATCAACATGGCCTCCAGGGCATGGGCACCAATGTGGTCCCTGGTGGCAGTCTGGCCTATGAATGACTACATGGCTTCAGGTGACAGCACAGACCACATACATCCACATAGCCTCTA
The DNA here is from genome assembly GCF_903995435.1 of Acomys russatus. Classification (NCBI taxonomy): domain Eukaryota; kingdom Metazoa; phylum Chordata; class Mammalia; order Rodentia; family Muridae; genus Acomys; species Acomys russatus. Next base: position 800,976 of record NC_067141.1, read on the forward strand.
TCAGCATCACAGATCATGGATCCTAAAATGTGGTCTCTGATTGGCCACATGGACATCATGATCATGGACATCAATACAGCCTAAGCCATAGCATGGGCAATGGACACCAACATGGCCCCTGGTGGCAGCACACACTACAGACATCATCATGGCCTCACGTATCAGCATAGGCCACTCATATCAACATGGCTTCAGGTGGTAGCACAAACTATGGACATCCTCATGGTCTTCAGTGATAACACAGGCCACAGATATTAATACTCCCTTAGTTAGCCCCAGCAGGACCATGGATTCAGCATGGCCTTCAGTAGATACACAGACTACAGACATCCATATGGACATCAGCACAGTCCCCAGCAGCTGCAGGGAACTTTTCTTTATAACTGGTCTTGTTGGCTATGCTTTTAGAATTTAATCTAAGGGGAATTATTTGTTTAGATCAATGTCATGAATGCTCTACTCTGTTTTCTTCTAGTAGTTTTAAGTTTTCAGGTTTCATGTTTAATATTTAATCCATTTGGGGAAGATTTTTGTTTTTTGTAACAGGGTCTTACTATGTAGCCCTTGCTAGCATCATAGGCTGATTTTTTTCCACATATAGTATAAAATAAGGTTCAGTTTGATTCTTCTGTATATGAATAGCTTTCCACGGCACCATCTATGAAATAAACTTTCTCCATTGTGATAAAAATCAACTGTTGATGGGTTCAGTGGCTCATGCCTGTAATACCAGCACTCAGGAAGCAGAGGCAGTCAGATTTTTGTGAGTTTGAGGTCACCCTGGTCTACAACATTGAGTCCAGGACAGCCAGGGCTACACAGAGAAACCCTGTCTCAAAAAGCCAACCAACCAACCAACAAACAAACAAATAAACAACTAAACAAAACAAGAATCAATTGTCAACTGCATGGTTTTGCTCCTGAGATCCTTTTTCTGTCACATTGTTCAGTTTGTTTTGGTGACCTCGTTTTTCTATTAGATTATAGATTCACGTCACGTGATGTCTCCAGCTGAGTCCTTTGCTCAGGTTCTCTTCGTTATTTGGAATCTTTACATTTCTCTGAGAAGTTTTGAATAATTTTTTGTATTTCTATGAAAAATCCAGAAAATGACAATGATAAAAATAATGCTGATAATTTTTCATTTTTTTTTCTGTTTTTGAATTGTTCTCTAACGTGTATATGTTTATTATATATATATATAATTTTTACTTAACATTGCATTTTATTTTGAAGTCACTTTTTGTTATATAAAAACTGAAATGTTGATAATAAACACACACACACACAGAGAGAGAGAGAGAGAGAGAGAGAGAGAGAGAGAGAGAGAGAGAGAGAGAGAAAGAACAACAGATGCTTTTCACTACATTAATGCATAAACTGAATTAAGGGTTTTAAATCCATCAAATCTCTCCTCAGAAAGAATCAGTTTTAACTCTTGGATTTCTAGTGCAACCTTAAAGGTACACCATGCATTTGTTAACTTGTGTGTGCATACACTTGTTATGGTCATGTAAAACACACTAGAATAATGTATAAAACTTGTCCTTGTTTCTGATTGTGAGAGAAAAAAAGATCATATCCCACTTCAATTCAAAATATAAGAAACTCTTGACAGAAGTTTCCACCATGGAGTTTGTGTCCTGCGGCTGTGTCAGTCCTTAGAGCACAGCTGGTTTTAAGAATGGCAGGAATCGGCCCCATGTGTGCGAAGTGCTGTGATGGAAGTCAAAAGGAAGAAAAAGTTTACAGGAAAGAGTCCACAGACATCACAAGCAAAGAACAAATTTCATAAAAAGTGATTCTAGTTCTTCAAAGATTTTTCCCAAGTAAAGTCATTAAGGAAGGCGGGCCTAAAGTCACATCTAAGAACTTTGAGAAAGGTGGAAAAGTGCCGCAAAACCTGCCCCCCCCCCAAATGTGAAGCAGTTCAAGAACAAGCCACAAGGGGGCAAGGGACCAAAGGACAAATTTCAGAAGGCAAATACATTCAACAAGAAGAGGAAATTCCACCCAGATGGTCAAAGTGATGAGTCAGCAGCCAAGAAACCCAAATGGGATGACTTCAAAAAGAAGAAGAAAGAGCTGAGGCAGAGCAGGCAGCTCAGTGACAAGGCCACATCGTGGTGCGAGTAAAGTCCATTTGGGAGAACCTGAGAAGAAAAAAATACGACAAGGAAAAAAATAGCGAAACCGATGACTGATTTGCAGAAGTTGACTCAAGGGAAGATGAAAACTATTGACTTTGCACATGACTCAATGCGTGTGATCCAGTGCTTCATCCAATATGGGAATGAGCAGAAGGAGGCAGGCTTTTGAAGAATTGCAAGGTGGTTTGGTTGAATTAAGTAAAGCCAATTATTCCAAGAATATTGTTAAGAAACTTCTCACGTATGGAAGTAAACCACAAATTGCAGAGATAATCAGAAGTTTTAAAGGTCACGTGAGGAAGATGCTGCAGCACTTGGAGGCATCGGCCATTGTGGGGTATGTGTGCAATGACAAAGCCATTTTGGAACAGAGAAACATGCTGACAGAGGAGCTCTATGGAAACACGGTTCAGCTTTACAAGTCACGTGCATCACCCAACCCTGGACAAGGTGCTGGAGTTGCAGCCGGGACTTTTCTTGGGAAAGGTCGAGCTTATTATGGATGAAATGAAGCAGATTCTGACTCTCATGGCCCCAAAGGAAGCTGTGACTAAGCACTCACTGGTTCATAAAGTATTCTTGGACTTTTTAACCCATGCACCCCAAAAACTTCAATCAGAACTAATTGAAGCCATCTGGGAAGCAGTGGTGTACCTGGCCCCCACACACAATGGTGGCTAGAGTGGCCATGCACTGCTTGTGGCATGGTACACCCAAGGACAGGAAAGTGATTGTGAAAACAATGAAGACATACATTGAAAAGGTGCTGGCTAATGGCCAGTACTCTCACCTGGTTCTGTTGGTGGCATTTGACTGTATTGATGACACTAAGCTTGTGAGGCAGATAATCATATTATCAGAAATCATCAGCTCCTTACCCAGCATAGTAACTGACAAATATGGAAGGGAAGTTCTGTTGTACTTGTTGAGTCCCAGAGACCCTGCCCACACGGTCCCAGAGATCATTGTGCTTCTGCAGCAGGGTGATGGCAATGCACACAGTAAGAAAGACACTGCAATCTGCCAGCGTAAGCTCTTGGAATCCATCTCTCCGGCTTTGCTAAGCTACCTGCAAGGACGTGCTCAGGAGGTGGTATTGGATAAGTCTACATGTGTGTTGGTGTCTGACATCCTGCGATCTGCTACTGGGGACATTCAGCCTGCCACGGATGCCATTGCCAGTTTGGCGGCAGCAGAACTGTGTCCTGGTGGCAAGGATGGAGAGCTTCACGTTGCCGAGCATCCTGCAGGAAATCTAGTTCTCAAATGGTTAATAGAGCACGTTGGGATGAAGAACCTCAAGTCCTGGGCCAGCATCAAATGGGGGGAGGGGCGCATCATTCTTTCCAGGCTTCTGCAGAGCTGTGACCAGGAGGTTGTAAACCAGGTCAAAGCTGGACGGAAAGGCCTGATCCTATCTTAGAAAAGATCAAGAGCACCAGCAGAGGACTTGAAATGTTGCTTGAAAAGCTGACTGCACAGCCATTCCAGATGAGCAAGCTGGAACCTGCTCCCCAGTGGAGAAGAAGGGTGGCATCCACCATGCCCATAGCTGGACGCTCTATGCTTGTGTTCTTTGTTAAAAGACACATGTATATAAAACTTTGTAATTTCTTGAATGTCAAAAAAAAATGGTAGGAATCTTGGAATAAGAGGATTTTAAAGACATTTCAGAAAAGCTATTCTTGTGCAACCAACCCTGTGTGTTCGAGATCACTCAAGGCTCCTCTGGCTTGAGGATGGACAGTCTTCACCCAGTCTCTAACTCTTGTCATTATTTTTCCATTTTCTGCTTTGGGTGTCTTTAACTTCTTATTACTTTATACATATTTATCGTATTTGCTTTAGGGTTTCACAGGAGCTATAGCATGTAGTAAGTGGTAGACCAAAGTAACTCCATTTTGCTTAAAACTTCCATTTCTGTATTTGGGTGGCCTACTCCTGAACTCTGGATCTAGAAAAACCCATAGAAGACACACTTGGCACAGAAATACAAAATAACCAATGAACTGGAAATCAGGAAAGTACTAAAAGTCCGGACGTTCCCCCAGAGCTCCCAAGAGTTATTCCTTAGAAGTTAATCATCTGTGGTTTGATACTGGACTTGTACCGGATGAATACCAATTAGTTCAAAGGACAGTCAATAGTATGCTTGCCAAGCTAGAAACCCACTTACAATCTATAAAAGTTCTTTCCTACTTGTCCTTGGGGCTCACATCTGATCTGTTTTGGTGACAGTGTGGGCCCAATTTAAGCTAAAAATTAAAAGACCATGTATATTTGCATCCATATCAGCTCCTAGTGTTCACTGGGGTTTCATCAAAACCCAGCACAACAGTAAGTAAATTAAATGTTAACTAGCATGGAAAACAGACAGTCAATATATGCAGAGTTAATGATGATATTATTAGAAAACCGGGAAGCAGTTTGTTGTAGCAACTTGCTGGTGTATCTTCCTTTTGGTGTCCCACATTTGTGATTTGTCAGGCACGTGGAAACCACCAACATCATGAGCATTTCCATGACACATATATAACCTCTGTATATTGGATATATACATATATGTTTGTACAGCTACTATCTCCATTATCTTTTAGGTTTGCAGAACTTTTCACAGTCCTAGAGAAAAGACAAGGAGAGCTGGGCATCTCTGGCTTTGGTGTCTCCATGACTACCATGGAAGAGGTTTTCTTCAAGTGAGTAATAATAATACACCAGGAAGGTCAGAGCAAAACTACCCCCATCGCCCCCAGCTACACTTCACTTTGAAAGCAATTCTTATTTTGTCTCAGGCGACACAAGAGGTAAGCAGCAACCTTAGAATGTTAATGCAAACCTGAGCTCCGCCCCCATGTCAGGTGACGTGATCTCTCAATGATTTCCAAGGCCCCACCCCATCTTTGGAATAATCTTGGGTCTTACAACTCTTCTTGTTCATCATGTCACACGGAGGAGCATCTTCTAAAGCACCACTTTGCCCCAGAAACCCTTAACATCTTCTTATACTGTGGTGTCTGTTATTCTGTAGAACTTCTCCTTTATATTAACACACACATACGCGCGCGCGCATTTCTGTGTGCACGCACATTTCTAACATAGAACCATGTATTGAAGAGGACAAATTAACTATGTATTCACTTGCTTTATAAAGTAATCTATATATTAATTTAGTCTAGAAAATGTATCAAAATATTAGACTTCTATAGAATGAGAAAAATCACAAAACTAAAACTACAATTATCACTATAATTTTGTAAAATGTAGGATATTTAATAGCCATTTTACCCTAAAAACAAAACCACTCTGTCTTGGAACTTTATTTGTGCCTTGGGGCTGGAGTTCAGTGTCCAAGGTCATTTTCTTACATAGGAAAAGCCTTGCATTCAATCTGGAGCACCAGAAATTTGGGGATGCTGGGAATCATCAGGAACACCCAGCAGTTTCTTGACTATTGAGATTCAGTGTTTACCCACACACAAAATATGTTTCCCATCATTAACGACAGCATTGTATATAACACCCTTTGAAAAAAGGTCTCTAGTCGTGAAAATTTTTGAAAGGAAGGAGTTAGGAAATGAATATTGTAGTTAAAAGTTATTTTTAAAACATATATTAACAATTCTCTCTCTCTCTCTCTCCCTCTCTCTCTCTCTCTCTCTCTCTCTCTCTCTCTCTCTCTCTCTCTCTCTCTCTCTCTCTCTCTCTCTCTCTCTCTGTGTGTGTGTGTGTGTGTTTGTAGGGTCAGTAATATGGAAGACTTGAAGTTGAACACTGAGACTATGCACTTAGCTCCCGCAGAGGATCAAAGCATAAGCGAAGATAACCAGAACATGAACGTGCACAGAAATTTTGAGAGATCAAATTACTCAAGAGGACACTTTAATACTTCATTTAATTCTGGGGTGAGCACCTTCCCCAGGAATACCATGCTAGCATATTTGGACGTAATAAAAGAAACATTTCACTTTACCAGCTTAATTTGGAAGAGTTTTGAGGTTCTTAGAGTGAGCCCATTTACATAGGGAAACATTTGTAAGGTAATTCATTCAATTCCCTAACTCAGATGTGAGATAGTGAAGGTAAAAAACAGGCTTGTTTTAATTATTTTATTATATTTATTTCCTTATTTTGTGATGTGCCTGTGTACATGTGTATCTCTACATGTGGAGATCAGAGAACAGCCTTGTGGAGCCAATTCTCTCTTTCTACCATGTGGGTTCTGGAGAGCCAATTCAGGCCACCAGCTTGTGCAGCGTGCACCTTCATCCACTAAGCCACCATGCCAGCCCAGATTTTACTTTCACAGTTGATCTTGCTAGTAGGGTTTTTTTTTAATTTTAAAAAACGTTTATTTTATTACACATGTATAAAACAAACTACCTACAGCAGGAAGAACCATGTGACAACCATGAGATAATGAGTTCTATACATGTTACATTCATAGTGACTTGGCCATCTGCACTTGTCCAGTTTGAAGTAAGTGTCTTTCCTGTCTTGGATCTAAATTTCCAAATGAAATTCAATATCTATCCTATCTCAACTCTAATAGCTTAACTTCTTTAACTTAATCTAAGACGATCTTGTCCCCTAACCAACTAAGCTTGGTTGTAAAGCATACTATCTTGTCTTCAATGCCCCTCAAAGACTTGAGAAGGATCCTGAGTGACTGGTGCCACATATTTGACCATGTCCCCTGGATGGGGAGACCTGGTGGCACTCAGAGGAAGGACAGCAGGTTACCAAGAAGAGACTTGATACCCTATGAGCATATACAGGGGGAGGAAATCCCCCTCAGGAACAGTCATAGGGGAGGGGAATAAGGGGAAAATGGGAGGGAGGGAAGAATGGGAGGATACAAGGGATGGGATAACCATTGAGATGTAACAAGACTAAATTAATAAAAAATTTTTAAAAATTCCTGAGTGAACCAGCAGTGTTGGTTAGCAACTTCCAAAATGTACAAATTGACTTAAGACAGTTTACTGCCTGACCAGTCACCCAATACACTGTATAATGTTGGAGCCTCATCTTCAGCTTTCTGGCCAGACTTGCTTGCAGGGCAGGAACTATTGAGGACTCTGCCTGCATCTAAAATGCCCATTTTTAGGCAGACTCTATTTGTGGCCGGAGCGAGGACATTTTGCCCAATGGTTGGTTTGCCACCTTTGAAGCCATCTCCATAAGGAGGTTCTTTGATGCTCATTGTCTTCTTTGAGGTTGGATGGGTGTTGTCAGGAGTTAACTTGTCTAGTTGTTGAAGAAATTTAGGACTGTGAGAACAACTTTAAATGCCATATTCTGTGTGTCTCTGAGGCTTTTGAAGACCTTATTCAACTAATTTACCACATATATCGATAGAGTCATATTTATCTGTTAGACTTAGGATATATATTCTTGTGTTAAAATCTGCCAAGTATTTGACATGCTCATGTTTTGTAATAGTATACTAAATTCTATGGCAATGACTTAGATATAACCTTCATTATAAGTAACAATTTAGGCCTTGAGTTAAAGAGTAGGTTCAATCACCTAGCATTTGTTCTATCTTCCCTCTATGTTCCTAAATCTCCCTTTCTTTCCTTTCAGTTCCCATCTCCTTGCCTATATATGCAAAATAAAGGCAAAGAGAGACATTCCTGTGTTTCCCCTAATTTTTCCTCTGTATAAGACCAATAATGACTTATGACCACCTCCTGATGAGAATAAGCATTGTAGATCAAGCAAGCAAACAGCAACCTATAGACCTGCCCCCTGCCCCAGGTTCAACTGTGGCAAATAAAACCTTGGAATGGGCCTCCGAGAATTGGAGAGGATGGTTAGGCAATCTAGTGATTGCATTTGTGGTTCAGTTTCTAAATGTTGAGAGATTCCAGGCTTAGTAGAAGATTGGAACGGTGGTCCAAATTGGATCAGAAGTTTTCTACAATGTTGTCCAGGAAGCTGTCCAAATCTGATGGATAAAAGCAACAGAATCATCTGGGGGTGGAACAAGGAGGATGCAGGATGTCAGTGTCCATCGTGCTGGGAGGACTGACTCCTGCCAGGTCTGATCCAGCTGGTTATTTTGTTCTGAAAACATAATTTCTCACAAGTATTATACAGCTCTAACATTATAATTGTACGAGGTACGTGGGATGCACAGAACAATTAAAGCTAGTTTTCTGGGCATTGTATGGGTTGACCCAAGGCATTGCAAATCTTCCTTCATGTCTAACTATTAGTGGACTCTAATACTAAGAGAGAATCTGTGGTCAACATGAGGCCTCGCTATGCCTTTACATTTCTATCTCTGCCAGTCTCAGAACTATTCCTGTGTAGTGGGATTAGGAATATAAATTGCCTGCTTGTTCTGTAGTTTGAGTTCTTTACATCTCAATTGTACCTCCCTCTTTCCTCCCCTCCTGATTCCACCCCCTCCCTTATCTACCCCCATCCCATCCCCTCTCTCATCCCCTTTCTCTCCCTCCCCTAGTCCTTAGATAGGGGAGCTCCCCTCCCCTTACCTCTGACCTTAGTTTATCTAGTATGCCCTGTACCACATATGATCTTTTCCTCTGTGGCCTGATAGGGCCATCCTACACACTCAGGACTCTGTCCAGTGTCCAGCTTTAAGTCTCTGTAACTGTCCCTATACCCTGCTGGGTGGAGTCTCTCCTAAGTTGTCCATGTTGGTTTAAAATCCACATATGAGTGAGTATATACCATGCATGTCTTTTTGAGTCTAGGTTATCTCGCTTAGGATGATCATTTCTAATTCCATCCATTTGCCAGCAAAACTCAAGATTTCCTTGTTATTAATAGCTGAATAGTACTTCATTGTGTAGATGTACCACAGCTTTTTTTTTTTTTTTTATCCATTCTTCAATTGAGGGGCATCTTGGTTGTTTCCAGGTTCTGGCTATTACGAATAAGGCTGCTATGAACAAATGTCTTTGTTGCATTGTGGGGCATCTTTTGGGTATATGCCCAGGAGTAGTATTGCTGAGTCTTGGGGTAGAGCTATTGCCAATTTTCTGAGAAAACACAATATTCCTTTCCAGAGTGGTTGAGCAAGTTTGCACTCCCACCAGCAGTGGAGAAGTGTTCCCCTTCCGCCACATCCTCACCAGCATGTGTTGTCATTTGAGTTATTGATCTTCGCTAATCAGATAGGTGTAAGATGGAATCTCAAGGTCATTTTTATTTGCATTTCTCTGATGAGTAGGAATGTTGAGCATTTCTTTAAGTGTTTCTTAGCCATTTGATATTCCTCTTTTGAGAAGTCTCTGTTAAGTTCTGTACCCCATTTCTAATTGCGTTATTTGGTTTGGTGGTGTTTAATTTCTTGAGTTCTTTATATATTTTAGACATCAGCCCTTTGTTAGATGTAGGGTTGGTAAAGATTTTTTCCCAATCTGTAGGCTGTCGCTTTGTTCTGCTGACCATATCTTCTGCCTTGCCGAAGCTTCTCAGCCTCATAAGGTCCATTTATTAATTGTTGATCTTAGAGCCCGAGCTGTTGGTGGTTCTGTTCAAGAATTTTTCTCCTGTGGCAATGAGTTCTAGGGTCTTACCCACTTTTTCTTCTAACAGATTTAGTGTGTCTGGTTTTATGTTGAGGTCCTTAATCCACTTGGACTTTAGTTTTGTACAGGGTGGTAAATATGGATCTATTTGCATTTTTTACATGTAGACATCCAATTAGACCAGCACCATTTGTTGAAGATGCTTTCTTTTTTCCATTGTATCATTTTGGCTTCTTTGTCAAAAATCAAATGGCCATATGTGTGTGGATGTATATCTGGGTCCTCAGTCCGATTCCATTGGTCAATTGGCCTGTTTCTATGCCAGTACCATGCTGTTTTAATTACTGTTGTTCTATAGCACAGCTTGAGATCAGGGATGGAGATTCCTCTGGTAGATCTTTTATTGTATAGGATTGATTGAGCTATTTAGCTGGTTTTTTTTTTTTGTTTTGTTTTGTTTTTCCATATGAAGTTGAGGATTGACCTTTCCAGTTCTGTAAAATATTGTATTGGTATTTTGATAGGAATTGCATTAAGTTTGTAGATTACTTTTGGTAGGATGGCCATTTTTACTATGTTGATTCTCCCAATCCATGAGCATGGGAGATCTTTTCATTTTCTGATCTCCTCTTCAGTTTATTTCTGTAGCGACTTGAAGTTTTTTTCATAAAGGTCTTTCACTTGCTTGGTTAGATTTACACCCAGATATTTTATATTGTTTGAGGCTATTGTGAAGGGAGTGGTTTCCCTAATTTCTTTCTCTGCCCTTTTGTCATCTGTGTACAGGAGGGATACTGACTTTTTCATGTTAATTTTGTATCCTGCCACTTTGCTGAAGCTGTTTATCAGTTGTAGGAGTTCTTTGGTTGACTTTTGGGGATCACTGATGTATATTATCATATCATCTGCAAATAGTGAAACTTTAACTTCTTCCTTTCCAATATGTATCCCCCTGATCTCCCATAGCTGTCTTATTGCTCTAGCTAGGACTTCAGGTACTATGTTAAAGAGCAATGGAGAGCGTGGGCAGCTTTGTCGTGTCCCTGAGTTCAGTGGGACTGACTTAAGTTTCTTGTCATTTAGCTTGATGTTGGCTATAGGTTTCCTGTACATTGCCTTTACTATGTTTAGGTATGTGCCTTGTATCCTCTATCTCTCTAGGACTTTTAACATGAAAGGGTGTTGAATTTTGTTGAATACTTTTTCTGCATCTAAAGAGATGATCATGTGATTCTTTTCCTTCAGTTTGTTTATATGATTAATTACATTGATGGATTTCCTTATATTGAACCACTCCTGCATTCTTGGTATGAGCCTACTTGGTCATGATGGGTGAGATTTTTTTATGTGATTTGGATTCAGTTTGCCAAAATTTTATTGAGTATTTTTACATCTATGTTCATAAGACAGATTGGTGTAAAATTCTCTTTCTTTGTTGGATTTTTGCATGCCTTAAGGTAATAAGGTGACTGTGGCTTCTTAGAATGAGTTTGGTAATGTTCCTTCTGTTTCTATTTTGTAGAATTGTTTGAGAAGTATTGATATTAGTTCTTCTTTGAATGTCTGGTAGAATTCTGCCATGAGTCCATCTGGCCCAAGCCTATTTTAGGTTGGGAGACTTTGATGACTGCTTCTATCTCCTTAGGAAATATAGGACAGTTTAATTGGATTGCTTGATCTTGATTCAACATTGGAAATTGGAATTTAGAAAGGAAATTGTCCATATGCTTTATATTTTCCAATTTTGTGGCATATATGCTTTGGAAGTAAGACCTAATGATTCTTTGGATTTCCTCAGTATCCATTGTTATTTCTCCTTTTTCATTTCTGATTTTGTTGATTTGGTTAGTGTCTCTCTGCCTTATAGTCAGTTTGGCTAAGGTTTTTCTAACTTGTTGGTTTTCTCAAAGAAAACAGCTCTTGGTTTCTCTGAGTCCTTGATTTGTTTTCTTTGTTTCTGATTTATTGATTTCTGGCCCATGTTTGATGATTTCCAGCAGTCTACTCTCTTGGGAGTGTATGCTTCTTTCTTTCTAGAGTTTTCAGGTGTTCCACTAAGTTGCTTATATGCGATGTCTCCAGTTTCTTTATGAAGGCACCTAGTACTAGGAACTTTCCTCTTACTCTGCTTTCATTGTGTCCCAAAAGTTTGGATATGTTGTGCCTTCATTTTTATTGACCTCTAGGAAGTAGTTGATTCCTTTCTTTATTTCATCCCTGACCCAGTTGTCATTGAGTAGAACATTACTTGGTTTCCATGTGTTTGTAGGGTTTTGTTAAATTTTTATTGTTGTTGATGCTCAGCTTTAGGCTATTGTGGTCTGATAGGATGCAGGGGATTCTTTGAATTCTTTATATCTATTGAGGCTTGTTTTGTGAACAATTATATGGTCTATTTTGGAGAAGGTTCCATGTGGCACAGAGAAGAAGGTATATTCTTTTCTATTTTGGTAAACAGTTCTGTGAATGTCTGTTAGGTCCATTTGTTTCATGACCTCTGTTAGCTTGATTATTTTTTTTTTAAGTTCTGCCTTGAGGATCTGTCCATTGATGATAGTGGGGTGTTGAGGTCTCCTACTATTATTGTGTTGGGATTGATAAGTGATTTAAACTTTAAAAGAATTTCTTTTACAAATGCAGGTGCTCTAATATTTAGGTCATAAATATTCAGGATAGTGATATCCTCTTGTTGGATTTTTTCTTTGATTAGGACAAAGTGTTCTTCTCAATCTTTCTTGATGAATTTTAATTGAAATTCTACTTTATCAGATATTAAAATGGCTACTCCCACTTGCTTCCTGAGACCGTTTGCTTGGAAAAAATTTTCCAACCCTTTACTCTCAGCTAATGTCTATCTTTGTTATTGAGATGTGTTTCTTGAATGCAGCATATTGATATGTCTTGCCTTTGTATTCATTTTGTTAGGCTGTGTCTTTTACTGGGGAATTGAGGCCATTGGTATTGAGATATATTAGTGACCAATGATTATTGTACCCTTAGATTCTGGAGTTAGTGGTGATTGTGTGTGGTAGTGTCTGTTTTGGTTTTGCTGAGGTGTGATTATCTGTATGTTGCATTTTCTTGGGTGTGGCTGATCTCGTTGTGATGACGTTTTCCTTCCTTTTCCTTTTCTGTAGAGTGGAGTTGGTGTTTAGATACTGTTTAAATTTGGTTATATCATGGAATATCTTGTTTTCTCCATCTATGTTGATTGAGAGTTTTGCTGGATATAGTAACCTAGGTTTGCATCTGTGGTCTCTTAGGGTCTGCATAACCTGAATCCAGGCTCTTCTGGCTTTCATAGTCTCTGTTGAAAAGTCAGGTGTAATTCTGATGGGTCTACCATTATGTTATTTTGCCTTTCTCTCTTGCAGCCTTTAATATCTTTTCTTTATTCTGCAGATTTAGTGTTTTGATTACTATGTGCTGGGAGGAATTTCTTTTCTGGTCTAGCATATTTGGTGTTCTGTAGGCCTCTTGTATGTTCAAGGGTATCTCTTTCTGTAGATTGGGAAAGTTTTCTTCTATGATTTTCTTGAAGATGTTTTCTGGTCCTTGGGACTTTGCATTTTCCTTTTCATCTACTCCTACAATCCTGAGATTACCCCTTTTCATGGTGTCCTTGATTTCTTGGATGCTTTGTGTCACCAATTTTTCTGTTTTAAGATTTTCTTTGAGAGATGTATCAATTTCTTCTATTGTATCTTCAGCACCTGAGATTCTCTCTTCCATGTGTTGGATTCTGTTAGTTATGCTTGTCTGTTGGATTCCTGCTTCCTTTTTTTAATTGTTCCATTTCACTGTTTTTCTCGATTTGTGATTTTTTAAAATACTGTCTAATTCTGTTTTCAGTCTTGAATTGTTTTAGTTAATTCCTTCACCTGTTTGCTTGTGGTTTCTTGTTTCTTCTGGATGGCTTCTATTTGTTTGTTTGTGTTATCCTGGAATTCCTGGAAGGATCTTTATAGTTCTCAAATAGCTGTATGAGCATGGTTTTGAGATCATTTTCCTGTGACTCTGCTATACTAGGGTATCTGTTGGTTTCTGGGCTTTCTGGTGGAGCCATACTGTCTTGATTTTTGTTATTAGACCTCTTATTCTTTCCTTTAGGTATCTGCTTAGAGGGCTTGGGCTTTCTGAGTTGGTGGTCTCAGGGATGAGTACCTTTGATAGGGAGCTGTTTTTTATACTGCCTTCTCAGACTCTGCCTTCCTTTATCTTTATTTGTTTGATCTCTGCCACCTAGATTCTATGGTTTTATAAGGCTCCTCTGGCTGCTTGATCTCCTGTGAGGGATTCACCACACAGTGGATTTGTGATTTGGATGTCAGATGCTGTGTGACTTCTGTTTTGTTAATCTTTTGCTTTGTAGGCAGGCCACTCTGCTTTGGCGCACTGATCCATCCAGCAGTCTGACCTTCCCTTTCTCCTTACTGGTTGCAGCCTGCCACTGAGACAAGGTGCTGGGCCACTCTATGTCACCCACTGACACCGCTCACAGTCCCTTGCAGCCCCTGTTGCCCCACGGCTGATCTCACGGATATCCCTGTCAATTATCTCTGAGGGTGTTTTGTTCCCCGCAGCTGGCCTACTTCAGCTAATACCACTGGTGTCGCTGGAGCCACAGCCGCCACACCTGTCACTGTCGCTGCCGCCGCCTCGGATGGTCTGCTTCCCTGGGTGTCCGTGCTTTTTCCCGTGTTTAGGGGTGAACAAGATTGTCTGTGGTTTGTTCCTTGCACACTATGGTTTCTCCCACTGTAGTGTGGCAGGGAGCTTGGTGTTCCTGTTTAAGAAATTAAGTCCAATTTTCAGACTTGATTTATTTGGCTTCTAAACAGGGTCCACAGCATTCGCTGCCATCTTGGAATCTGCTCATAAGGTTTTAATTTTAGGTCCCAGAGCTGTTAGTTTATTCGGAGCTGAAGAAGAGTGCTGGTACAAATTACTACAATCACTATTCACATTCACAAAGGGCAATTCAATCTGGGTGTGGCTGGGTTACAGAATCCCTGTGTATAATCCCTATGCTGCCCCACTGACTAATATTTGTGTTGTTGCTTTCCTGATTTATCTTCCTTACAAAATGTGTGTGTGTGTGTAGCAGAGATTCTTAGATAATGGGTTTATTTGTCCACGTTTCTTCGTAGCACTTCTTATGATTGCCCCATGATTGTATGAGTGTCTAGAATTTTGTAATTTCCAGCTGTCATTTACTGGATGATTGTCTTTGGTTAGGCTGAGTTAACATGGATGAGGTTATTTCAGGGAGCTGGATATAGCCAAGTGTGCATGCACCGTGTTTGACATGAGATGCTCTGCCTTGTCACCTACTCTCCGTGCTCTGTCTTTCTTCCTTGTGTGCAAACATAGATAAACAGTGGGGCATTTCTATTGTTCTGATTTTCTTCAGTTTTTGAGGGCAAGGTCAGAGCTGGTAGGTCAGTCTAGAAAAGCTGATCACTGGGTTAAAACACTTTTTTTTCTCATTCTAGAAATATAGGTAAGACCAATCTCCTAAAAGTAGATGTTGCCTTCTTCCTGTCGTGAGCATTATGGGAGAGAAAGGATCTTCCTCCATAGCTTATTTACCTAATTTCAGTTAAAGATAGCACCAGCATGGTTTCTTTTATTCAGAACACACTGGCTGAATAGGAATATTTTACCAGTTTGAATCATGGGATATTTAAGTGTTGAGGAAAATACAATAGTTATATTTTAAAATTGCAATATGCTTAATATGTTCTTCTTTGACTCTTAGATACCTTTTCTAAAGAAGGAACTATTTAAAACAAAGGGCTTTGTTATTTAACTGAAAAACAAACCCATAAGCAACTACAGGTTGTCCCCCTAAGTTCACAAAATAGACAAAATTGTATACTCTTGTATGTTATCAAAGAGGTTATTGAAAATATATTGCACACTGCAACTTCAAACTAAATTCTTTTGTTCCCTGACATCCTGTAACCCTGTAGACCACAGAGACTAAAAGCTGGCCATAGACACTTGATGTGAAATGTAATGCTGAAAGACGGTGTTTAACATAAAAGAATGGGTGTGGTGTTCTGCAAAGAGTCATTGTCAATGACAATTCCCTTTTGGGGACATTCCCAACAGTGAAGTTAGGTGCCACACTTTAATGCCTTCAGAGGACACACTGCACCTGGTCTACCAGCTGTGTTCTTCCTCCTGCACATCTGTCATCACCCAGCTGAAGACATTTGTGCTGATGCCTTCCATCAAGGTCTGTGACCCCTGTAACGCCACCTTCTCTCCTCTTGCAGTGGGCTCTTTACACCCAGCAGTTCAGAGCCATGTTCATCAAAAGGGTAATGTTCTCTTGGCGCAACTGGAAACTCCTGCTGCTGCAGTTGCTGGCACTCCTGGGTCTCATGTATCTTCTGATGAAAGGCATAAGCTTTCCGGCACCTGAAAAGCTTCCCAGGAAGATGGACTTGGAGCAGTACGGCCAGACCATCGTGCCCTTCTCCATTTCTGGAGATCCTGATTTGACTCATAATCTCACTGAAAACCTTGAATTCATGTTGAAGGCCAAAAACCAAAAAATTCATGAAGTGCAAGGTAAGTATCTTGCGAACAGAGAAAGAGTGACAATGGATGAAGAGCTACTTATACTAATTGGAAAGGAAGCTCTTTGTTCCTCTCCTCTCTCCTTCTCTCCTTTCTTGTCCTCCTCTTCCCTCATTTCTCTCTCCCCCTCCTTTCTTTTATTTTGAAATCAATTGTACAAAGCCATCTAGTCAGAGAAAAGAACCAACCTTCAAGGCCATTATTATCCTTGCCAATGGAGGTGGGGAGGGTCATCTGCCAAAATGAGTAGCGAAGATGAGATTTTTAGGGAAATTAAAATATGTAGAAATATCAGGAAACTGGAAAGGGGATATTCAAAGAAGACTTTCAGCTTTGTGCCTTCTAAGTCTAGAAAGTATTTCCCTTTGTAGATGCAGCCCACAAAAGCTAAGAGAATAGCTATTTCCCATTAAAGATCCAAAATTCCTGAATATGCAAATTGAACATTGTCAGGATAAAGGAGAAAATAAATAATGAAAGATTTTAAAACTTTACTTTCAATAATGAGCATATCAGCAGACAGCATTTCAACAATAAATGGAGTATTTAACCAACATTGTAGATAAGAGACTACAGACCTGTCCAGTCAAGTACAATATAATTTATATTTTTGTCAAGTGTGCAAAGATTACTATTCAAGATATATTATATGTGATATGGTTTAAAATAAGTCTTAATACAATTTAACAACTGAAGCACCAAGAAATACCTTTTAAGATCTTGATAGAATAAAATTGGATATCAGTAACAACAAGAAAATCATAAAACTCATGCACATAGTATAAATAACACACTCTTAAGGGACTATTGGGTCAAATAATTCATAAAGTAAATAAAAGATCCAAATAAAAATAATAATATATCAAAATTTATCAGATGTAGTGAAAAATGATAAGAGAAAAATTTTAATAGAGAAAAGCTATTGATATACCTAACCTTACATTTAAAAAAGATATTTTTCTAACCTTACATTTTAAGAAACTAGATGAACAAAATAAGCCTCTTCTATCAAAGAGAAAAAAGAAAATAGATACTGAGCAAAGAGAAACAACAGGAAAAGGCTAACAAAGCCAAAGCCTGCTTCTTAGAAAAGTCACAATTTGAGACATTTTTAGATATGTTGAAACAGAAAAAGAAGGGCTCAATAGCTCAATGAGAAAGAGCATTACTTCTGATTTTAAAGAAATAAAGATTACAAAGAGAGTCTATAGTAACCTGTATAGCAAACAAAATAAGATACTCTAAATGAAATACGTAAAACATCAGGAATCCACATGCTACCAGTTTCAACCGTAACAATTATGAAAGCTCAGTAGGTCTGTGACTGATAAGAAGATTAAGCTGGTAATAAAAATCTGCCCATTAAAAAGCAATCCAAGACCAGAAATCTTTATCTGCCTCTGGTAAAAATAAAAGACTCCTGCGTACCACCCCTCCTCAAAACAAAACAAAACAAACACAACTGAAAATGAGAGAATAGTTCCAAACAAATCATACAAGGCCAGAATTTCTTCAATACTCAGGCCAGGCATACATGTTACAAAGAAATAAAAGTGTGGACTGACATCCCCCACGAGTGCCGGTGCAAAATTCCTAGCAAAATACTTGCAAACAACTTAATGGCCCATTTAATAGGATTATACCCCATAATCGATCAGGCAGGACTTCATTCTTGGAGTTAAAGGTTAACATGATCCATAATGAGAAAAGACTAGAAATCTTTCCCCAGATTAGAAATATGACAGAAATAGCAGGGATTTAAAAAATTCTATTTATATGAAACTTTAAGTTCTAGGTAGAAATTTAGGCAAGAAATAGAAATAAAAAGACTCCCAGCTGGGGGATATGGAAGTAAACCTGTTCCTGTTCAGGCATGATCCTATATGCAGAAACCTATGAACAGCACACAAGTGCATGCACATGCTTTGTTGGAGCTAATAAGTGAATATGCCAATACTGAGTTGTTCGTTCTCTTGGTGTTTAGTTTTTGCTTTTAGTTCTTTGTGGAATTTAGAAATTATTTACTTGCCAGATGAATAGTTGACAAAGATGTTCTCCTGTTCTGTAGATAGTTTCTCCACTCAGTCAACACCCCCTTGGCAGTTTAGATTGTCCCTACTTCTATAAGATCCCAACTGCCAAGCATTGCCTTTATTTTCTGAGTAACCGCAGTTCTACTCAGAAAATCATTACCTATACCCACATCTAAAGTATTTTTCCTCTTCTTTCCCCCAGGAGTTTCAGAATTTTATTATTGTGGTCTAATGTTAAGATCTTTGATCCATTTAGGAGTTAATTTTTATGCAGGATGAAAATAAGGATTTAGTTTCCTTCTCCTACATGGAGATGCTCTGTTCATATAATATCATTTGCTGAATGGGCTTTCTTTTCTCTATTTTCTTTTCTCTGATTTTCTTTTGTGAAAATCAGGTGGCTGTAGCTGAATGGTTTTACATGTAGAACTTGTATAACATTGATCTTCATGTTTGTTTTTATGTTGGTACCATGCCTTTATTTTTTTTCCCATAGCTTTGTAATGCACCTTGTAATTAGCTATGGTGACACCTCCAGATTATTATTATTTTTTCTTTTTGCTCAATATTGCTTTGGCTATTTGAGATCTTTTGTGCTTCCAAAAGATTTTTAAAAATATGTTTTTGTGAAGAATGACATTGGAATTTTGCTGAGGACTTTAGTGAATCTAGATTGCTTTGGTAAGGCAGCCATTTTTACAATATTGGTCGTTCCAAGCCATGACCAAGGAAAATCGTGATGCATAATATTTTTCAGTTGAAAATATCTGGAATCACTTAGAAGATGAGAACATGGGCACACCTGGGAGATATTATTTAGCCTTTGTGTATTCACCTGAGGAGTTGTGTTAAATTAACTGAGGCACAAAGGCTCATACTGAAAGTACATGGCACCATTTTCTGGGCCTGGACCTTCCACTGTGTAAAAAGGAGAAGGGGTAGCCTAGCACCAGCCTTCATAGCTCTTCTGCCTGGTTGTGGATGTGACATCAGCAGCTGGTTCTGCTTTGAACTCCCCTAAGTTAATTTTCTCAGGGTGCTTAGCACAGCAGCAGGGCATAAACAAGGCAGGGTGTTTCTATCCAGTAGTGCTTTCTGCAAGTTTTCTGGTGTGTGTTTTAGTTTTCCTTGTAAAGGTCTTTCTTTTCCTTGGTTAAATTAACGACATGGTATTCTGCAGGCAGTTGTGAAGGGAATATCTCGCAGGTCTCTTTCTTGGTTTGTTTGAAAATGGCATTTAGGAAGGCTACAATTTTTGGTTCTTTTAGTTCAATGTTAACTTTGTATTTTCCCACTTTGCTAAGTACTTTTCAGCTCTAATAGTTTTCTGTCAAGGTCATTATTGTCTTTTATAAAACCAGATGACCTGCAAATAAGGATACTTTGACCTATTCTTTTCCTGTCTATATTTCTTTTATTTGTCTGTCTTATTGTTCTAGGTACGACTTCCAGGGCTATATTGAACAAGAATGAAGAACATTAACACCCTGGTCTCATTCCTCATTTTAGCAAAAATGCTTTGGGCATTTGCCCACACAATGTTGCCAATATGTCTGTTTGTCCTGGTTAGTTTTTTCTCAACTTGGCACAAGTTAGAGAAACCTGGAAGAGGGAATACCAATTGAGCAAGTGCCTCCATATGACTACCCTGTGGCCAAGTCTGGGGAGATTTTCTTGATTAATGATTGATGCAATGGGCACAGCTCACTGTAGGTGGTCCTGAGTTGTATGAGAAAGAATGCCAAGAAAACCATGAGGAGAAAACCATTAAGTAGTGTCCCTCCATGGTCTCTGCTTCAGTTCCTGCCTCTAGGTTCCTGCCATCAATTCCTGCCCGAATTCTCTCAGTAATGCAGTGTGACCTGAGAATTATAAGCTGAAATAAACCCTTTCCTCCACAAGTTGCTTTTGATCATGATGTTTTATCACAACAATAGAGACCTTAATTAAGACACTGTTGTATGTAGCATTCATTATGTCTAGAGATGTACCATCAACTCCTAATTTCCACAGGTCTTTTATCATGAGGGGTGTTGGAACCTTTTCTGCATCTATTAGCTTGGTCATGTGAGTTTTTTCTTTTTTGGTCCTAGAATAGACTTATATGAGCTATTACATTTATTTATCTCTGTTGAAGCATCTCCACATTTCTGGAATAAATACAACTCTATTATTGGTTTGTTTTTTTTAATGTGTTCCTGTATTTGTTTTTGCAAGTATTTTAGTGTGATTTTTTGCAACTATGTAGGGAGACTGGTCTACAATCTTCTTTTGTTACTATTGAACCTTATCTAGTTTTGTTATCGGGGTAATGCTGGCTTTGTAAAAAAAATAGGTTAGTAGTGTTCTTCCTTTGGATGGAGTGTTCTGTCTTTTCCTATTCTCATTTTCTTAACTGTGGTTCTAATTTCCTTGTTCTTTCCCCCATTTGCTCCTTGGTCATGTTTATCACTCTCTTCAGTTCAAAGAGTTTTTTTTTTCCAGTATCCTATGTAGGGTCAAGTTAGTGGTTACAAACTCATTTAGCCTGCTTTTATCATGGGATGGTTTTCTTTTGATATTTATGATCTTTCAGATCTTGAAATACATTATTCCATGCCTTTCTGGTTTTTAAAGGTTCCGAGGAGCAGCAGCCATCACTCTAATGACCTGCCTTTATAACTTGGTGTTTCTATCTTGCAGTTTTTAGTATTTAGTGTTTTAAATATGACATAGGCAGGTTTTTCCCAGTCTTGTCCATTTGATGTTTTATGAGTCTTGTACTTAAAGGTATTTCTATTTCTCTTGATTTAGTAAATTTTCTGCTTTAGTTGCATAAAAATGTTTTCTATTCCTTTTGGTATGAATTCTTCTCCTTTTTCTCAGCCCACAATTTGTAGGTTTGATCTTTCCATGGTGTCCCAGTGATCACACATGTTCTGTTTCTACATTAGAAACTTACCTCTTTAACTGCATGTATCCATTCTTCTACCCTTTCCTCATACCCTCATATTCTGTCCTTACTGGGTTCTGCTCTTTTGTTAAGGTGTTTTATTAGCTTTGTATTGTATTAAGTGTTTTATTTCCAGAATTTCATTTTGGTTTTTCATCAGCATTCCCTATTCTATTTTATATCTTCTGTTGGAATCCTTATATTAGCTCTTTATTCATATTTGCTTATTTCTTAGAATATATGTAGAATCATATTTAACTCTTTGTCTGGGGTTAATTTAGTTAATTAACCTAAATCTATCTGCTTTGGTGCCATTATTCTGGTATTGATAATTTGGAGGAGATAAATTATCTTAGTTTCCCATGATCATTATTTTTTCCATTGAGACTTGAACATAAAAAGTTTGATCACTGTTTGCTGCTGTTTTTAACCATCATTTTAAATTTAATTTTTATTTAAGTTTGTTCTTTGACAAACTTATACATGTAATAATAATAATGCATATTGACTATTCCAATCCCATCCTTCTGTACCTCTACACTGCCCCAGTGTACTACCTTTTTCCTTGCAAATCTCTTTTTCATGTTCATGTCTAATTAGTGTGTGTGCAAGAGAAAGAAAGAGAGACAGACAGATGGACAGACACAGATACAGAAATACAGACACACACACATGGAGAGAGAGAGAGAGAGAGAGAGAGAGAGAGAGAGAGAGAGAGAGAGAGAGAGAGAGAGAGAAGCTCTTCTTCTACTCTGGGTGATCTTTTTCATTTTCTAAGCCCTTTAGTTTCAAGCAGTCCTACTTTTTGATTAGTAGTTTTATTTTCTGTGCTCCTGGAGTTCTTTCTAGAATATCTCTACCTGGGCCTGTGTGTTTAAAGCATCTGTTACTTTATTCTCTAGCAGTTTGGAAGGGTTGTGTCGTATGAAGTCCTTAATCCATTTAGAGTTGAGTTTTGTGCAAGGTGAAAGGTAATCCTATGATCTTACTCTCCAGCATGTTGACACCCAGGATTCCCACACCATTTTTTGAACATGCTGCTTTTTCTTTACTATATACTTTTAGCTTCTTTGTCAAAATTCATATGGCCATAGTTGTGGAAACTGTTATCTGACTCTCCTATTCCATTCAGCTGATGTATGTGTCTGATTTTTGAGTTAGTTCCATGCTGTTCTTACTACTATGGTTTTGTAGTATAACTTAGAATAAGGTGTAGTAATATCTACCACAATATTCTTTTTTATTTTTATTTTTTACAATATTCTTTTTGTTCAGGATTGCTTTGGTTATCCTTGGTCTTTTGTACTTCCATAGAAAATTTAAGACTATTTTTTCCATAACTGGGAAGATGACTCTTGAATTTTTATTGGAATTACACTGGGATTGTAGATTGCTTTTGGTAAGATGTCCATTTTCACAGACTAATTCTTCTGATCCATAAATATGGGAGGTCTTATCTTCTTTAATTTGTTTTTTCAATATCTTAAAGTTTTAATTGTAGCTACCCTTCGTTTTTTTAGTTAGGTTTATTTCTATGTATTTATTTATGTGACTATTATGAATGAGACTTCATGATATCTTTTCAGTTTTCTTCATCATTGACATATAAAAAGACTAATCAGTTTTGCTGTTTGTTAATTTTGTATTATACTACTTTGAAGTGTTTATTAGCTCATAAATATTTAGTTGACTCTTTAGGGCCTCAAATATATAGTATCATTCCATCCTCAAAAAGGGATACAGTGAATTTTCCTCCTTTTATTTATTTTATTTGTTTCTCTTGTTGTTCTATTAAAACTTCAAGCATTATATTGACTATGAATGGAGAAAGTACACAGCTTTGTCTTGCACCTGACCTTAGTGGGAATGCTTTGAGGTTTTCTCTATCTAGCACTATATTGCCTATAGGTTGTTGTATATATCCCTCATTATGTTCAGGTATGCTCCCTTCATCCATTTCCATGACTTATAAAATGATGTCGGATTTTGTAAGAGGCTTTTTTCTTTCATCCAGTGATACAATCATGATTTCTGTAGTTGTGTCTATCTGTGGTGAATTTGATTATGTATGTATGGAGCAAGCTAACTTGATCATGAAGAATGAGCTTTCTGATGTAATCTTGAATCCAGATTGGCAGCATTTTGTTGATAATTTTTGCAACTATGCTCATCAGAGAGCTTGGCCTGTAATTTTATTTCTTTTTGTTGTGTCTTTATTTGGGTTTTGTGTCAAGGTAACAATGGATTCATAAAAGCAATTTGCAAGCCTTATTTCCTTTTCTATCTAATGGAATAATTTGAGTAGTATTGGTTGCAGCTCTCTGGAAGTGTGGTAGAATTCTGCAGTGAACTGATCTGGTCCTGATTTTTTTATTTAAAAGAGTTTTAGTTTACTACTTTCTCACTGCTTGTTATGAATATGTTTAAATTGTTTACTTCATCTTATTTAACTTTGGCAAGTTTCATGTGTCTTGAATTTTTTTTTTTTAATTTTCCAATGAGAGAAACATGAATTTTTAAGCTAAGTTCATCTGATTTTCTGAATTTCTTTGTACTTGTTAAAATGTCTCTTTTTCATTTATAAATTTATTATTTCTTCTTTTTCTTTCTTTCTTTTTGGATAATTTGGCTAATGGTTCTCCTCCTTCTTGTACTCTTCCTCCATTTCCTTCTCTTTTTTCTATCAATTATGTATCTAAAAATTAGTTTTAGTTTGGGGGCCATTTCCAGTAGCCACTGGTCATAGTTTTACAAGTCTGGTGTAAATATAAACCTTATATATAGGAACTTCTCTTTTACATCTTGAAATTTTATTTTGAGTCTGTTTGGGCAGATTTGTAATTCTTAATTTGTGTTTTCTTGGATTCATGGAGTCTTTGAATGTTCTTAGAAATTTATAGCTTTTTGTTTAACTATTTGATGCACTTTATAGCATCCTGACCTGTTCTCCTTTATCTTTCTACAAAGATAGGACAAGAAGAGTGTACAGATAGCTGAACTTAACTCTCCAATTTTTATCCTCTTAAATTTTCACAGTTCCAAATAACTCTCTGTTCCTTCATATAGACTTATCTTATGTTTTTATTTAGCCATAACAGTCTCTGATTTTCTTTGAGATAACTTGTAAAGTCTAGAAGTAGGAGTACATTTTTGTGTGTGGAAATGAAAGGTTTTGAGTACATTTCTGTGTGTGGAAATGGAAGGTTTTGAGAGTGAGTAAGAAAATTGAGAGTATTAATATCACTAGCCTATATGTTTTTCGTGGAATTGAGCTAAAAGACATAGGAACTGTCGTGTTAAGTAATGACGTTCTTAAAGGGAGTGACCAAGATGTACTGAGACTTCTTCGAAGCACCTGAGAGTGAAAATATATCAGACAAGTAAAACTTTTGTGTTATCTCCCTCTAAAGCCTGTATTCAGTGGCCTTCATTGCTGCTGACCCCATGGCCACTCTTGTCTCCTCACTCCAGGTGACGTGCAGGACTACTTACTGAAGAATAAAGACTGCATCTACTCATGCGTCATTGCCTTGTCCCTTGATGTGACCAGAGACAGAAAGACATTCACCTTTTGGTTCAACAATGAGGCATACCACTCTCCATCATTGTCCTTATCAGTATTAGACAACATTATTTTTATGTCTCTCTCTGACCGTGATGCCACCATTACTGTCACCAACAAGCCCCAGCCTCTGCGTTTCAGAGAGAGCAAGGATGATGAAAGGTATGTGTGCTTTTGTTAAACCGAGATACTTTAAACTGACCTTTTCTTCCTGTCTCACCATGCCTGTAATAAAACGCTATTGTTAGCCATCAGTGTTGTTATTATGCCACTGTGTGTCCTTCATTTATCCTTCTGTAGGAGTATATCAGGGATCCAGATAGTCTTTAACTTGCTCTTCGGGATGAGCATTTTCACCAGTGGCTTTTGCCTTATGACAGTGATGGAGAGAGTTAGTAAATCAAAGCACATCCAGTTTGTCAGTGGGATCTACACCTTTAATTTTTGGCTCTCTGCACTGCTGTGGGATCTCATCATCTACTTCATTGCCTGTGTCCTCCTACTGGTGAGTGTTCCATGTAGCGCCTTGAGGGCTGCTCTCATGCACCATAGAGAGTTTCTTCTTGTCTGACATTTGCTAAAATAAAAATCTCTCCAGAGAAGATTTTCAAAAATTAATTATTTCTCTGGCTAATCAAGTTAGAGACTCTGTTGTGGAACATTTTGCAGAAGTAAAAAACAAAAACAAAACATATTTTTCTTATATTTCTTTTAACTAAAACTTTCTCTGCAAAAACAGCTAACTTCTGACATACTTAACCAGCAATCTGTACTTCTTTCAAAGCTGCTTTCTGTTTGGAAAGACATGTCACAACAGACTAGTGACATACTAACAAACACTACAGATATTTTCTGCTTCTCACTACATCCCCATATCCTCATGTGTTATAAATGTGGGTTATGCAAGAAGTACTTGTACTGAGATTTGAACCTTTTCTCTAGAAAAATTTAAATTATGTCATGAACCATTGCGTGTGTGTGTGTGTGTGTGTGTGTGTGTGTGTGTGTGTGTGTGTGCGCCCGCACACTTATATTTGTAAACCATTTGCTTTGAAGACTAAATGGATGTTGAGTACATAGTCTTCAATAAACACGACTAGGAGAAACATTTTGGTCTGTTTACATTTGTTACTTTCTCTTGCTTTTCCCTATCTGGTTCTCTTATGGTCCCTTAAAGGGGTAAAAGAGCTTCCATAGTCAAAGTTAAAGAAAACCCATTAGTTTCTCTGTATAGTGATTGAACTCTAATGCGCCATGGGTATTTTGCATCTTTTCTATTTGATATTATGTATGTTTTATATTTCTATGGGTGTATAGAGTAGTGTATAAAGATGTATGGGTATATAATTCCCAAATTTTTTTTCTATGAACTTGTTGAAAATCTGGTCTATGCAATTGACCTGGGATTCATCTCCATATGCATCTGTATCTGTGTATTCCTTTTGGGTGTCCACTTAATTTTTATATATTCTTAGCATATATGGTCTATTTCTAGTCTTTCTTTTATAGTCCTGATATTTTTTCCTACTTGGTCCATTCTACTTGTAAGGCTTACCCCTGAGTTTTCTAGTTGGGGTATTGAGTTTTTCAATTCCAATTTCATTTCAGCTTCTCCCCAATATTTGTATCTCTTTACTGAATTCAGTTTTAAACCTCGGATTGTGCTCATCGTTTCATTCAGTCATATTCTTAGGAATCAATCAGGTATTTACTTCTATTCTCTTTAATATTGTTGGGATGTTTAGTCCTGTCTTCTTTAAACTCCTTAAGTCTTTGAAGTTTATGGTTGCCCTTTAAGTTCTGTGTCCTGGGATTCACCTAGGTAATTCTCATCGAAGAGCATTTCTTTCTTTCTTTTCTCTTTCTTTCTTTCTTTTTTTTTTTTTTTAAGAGCATTTCTATTGGATTGGAGGATTTGGGGAGAGATGGACTGTCTTGGCCTTTCAGATTATTTGTGGTTGTTTGTTTGTTTGTTTGTTTGTTTTTTGCAGTGAGACTTGAGAATGTGAACTTCTTTGGTTGGCTGCATGTCTGATGCAAGATTCTAAGCTGCCTTAAGATAGTCTGACATTTGGGCTGAGTGGCCAAGGGAAGGCCTGAGGGATGGGGATAGCACAAGTAGGTGAGGCTTGAGGGAACCACTGGCTGGCTGGGCTAGGCACAGATGTGGGACATAGTGCAAGTAGTCTGGGGTCCTGAGGACTCACAAGACTAGATTGCTGCAGGAGATTCATGACCATAGCCAAACCTGAGGATTGAGAATGACCGAACTGACCAGACAAATCATCTGGACAAGATGTGCAAGCCAGACCAGGTAGGGATATTAGATAGGATATGGGTAGGCAAGGGTTCATGGAACTCTATAGACTGAATACGGGATGTGCAACCTGAGCAAGGGCTGGAGGTCAGATGGGCATGGACAGCTATGGTGCAAGTGGGCTGATCAGGCTAGACAAGTGCAAAGCAAGTAGAGCCAGGGCCAAGCCTGTGGGCTGGGGACCGCACAGGTATGACTGGTCAACTTTAGTCCTCATATTTAAAATATGATTTGACAGTAGTATGATCTTGGTATTAATTTGTTTTTCAGGCTGACAACCTCAGCCTTACATTTAGCATAAATATCTATATAGTTGTATTTATATTATCATACTGTTGTGTTTTATGTTCCTCTAATTTTTATTCTGTTCCCTACTCAGTATATGCTAAACCTTATTTTCATGTCTGCCCTACAGAAGAATATGCATGTGTGATTAACTATTGTCACTTGAGCTATTGCTGCTCCTTTTCTCTGATAGTTCCTAGACCTTAAAACCTCAGTTTAATAGTCAAGACCTGTCAGTGTTTTGCTCTGTGATCAAACATTTTAATTTCTCATATTTAAGTTTTGTAAGAGAGAATCACTGGATGATAAGTCAGCATTCACTTGGACTCATCTTCTCACATTCCTTAACTCCATGCACATGCTCAATGCTTCTTTTTTCTAGGTCATCCACAGACCTCACACTATAGTGTTTCCTCTGCCATTGAGCATTTCTTTGCATGGTTTCTGTTGGCAGCTTATCCATTTTATGAACCTTGTTTTCTCACATGTGTGTTATTTTGATATTAAATTTTTGGCTGTTTTTTGAAATGTAAATTATTTTGTGAAATTCTTCATCTGTCAGCAGATGCTTCTGTCTCTGTTATTAACTGTGTAAATTTACACACCATAGCCGTGCCTGCTCAAGGCAGAGCTTGTTATTCTAGGAAGTGAACATAGTGTGCACTATAGTGTCAGATAGGTGTGGTCAGCACACCCCTCCCCTCTTTATCAGTCGTTTGTGTTGGGCTCATTCCAGCTCCTCTCTTCTAGTAATTTATGAAATATCTAACAAGTTATGCTCTAGGGTGACCACCTTGTCTCCCCACTTTTCTATCTAACCACATTCATTATCTAAATAACTGCGTCAAATACGTATGTTTTATGTTTTCTATGAAAAATATCTAGATCCCTTTGAGGTAGTTATGTGTTTCTACTTTTACATCTTTCTTCCAGATGTTGGTCATTTGATCTTTTGGCATTCCTTCTAATTCTTCACTGAGCAACACAGTGGAATGAAATGACTACAGAGTGGTTCTCCTCGTCCGCTCCGCTGGTGTAGGGTTACTCTCCTTCATCCAGTCAGAAGCTGTGTTACCAGCACTGTGGTCCTTAGCCTTGGCAAGGGCTGCCCTTTCCTTCCTTCCCCAGAAAGCATCTCGAGGA
The DNA here is from genome assembly GCF_903995435.1 of Acomys russatus. Lineage (NCBI taxonomy): Eukaryota > Metazoa > Chordata > Mammalia > Rodentia > Muridae > Acomys > Acomys russatus. The sequence continues at coordinate 829,494 of NC_067141.1, forward strand.
ACTTTCCCTCAGATTCTCTATCTTCCTACCAATTCTTCATTCTGTCTATTTCATAAGTCATTTTTAAGGATTGAAATCTCAGATTATTTCTTTCATACTTTTGTTGACTAGGAAGTAATGGAAAATCTATTTAAATAACTTACCATATTTAGAGAAATTAAGATGTTTTAAAAACTAGCAAAACCCCAAACCCTGAAGTAGAAAATATAGTTTTATTAACTCTGAGATTTGAGAATCAAAAAACAAACAAACAAACAAACAAACAAACAAAAAAAAAACCACACAAAAAAAACCTCCTAAAAAACAAAAAACAAAAGCCCTGACTATAAGAAATGAAGAAACCAAATATCAGGTAACACATATAGAATCTGTAATTACAACTTTTTAAAAAGGAAAACTCCAAGATGAATTGATTTATTTTAAAAATCTGTCTAATGCTCAGGGAACAACTGCTATCAATTATAAACCAACATCTCCAAGAGACTGATGAAAATAATTTTAAATTTATTTTTGAAGCAAGCTTAACACTGGCTTATAGAGCTTGATAATGATAATAAATTTTAAACTAACATAATTAAGTTGGCCAACATAACTATGGAATTATGTTAATAATGGTGAATGGTAGATCCCTTAGTATTACAACACAGAGTACTGATGCTTTAGTGTTACATCTTAACAAAAGGAAGCCAATAAAGAGGGAAAGGAAATAAAGAAAGTTTTTCTACAAAGTAGACTGGGCTGTAAAAACACAGAGATATTGAGAGTAGGGCCTACATGGAGTTGGGAGTAAAATAAGGAATATAATTTGATTCTATAGAAAGAGAATGAAATGAAAGCATTCTACATCAGGGTGAAAGTAGAAAGGTAAGTATGGTGGCCACACTTCATGGTGAGAAAGTCGCTCATCAACAAAGTGATTTAGTTGATGGAGGGTCAGTTCACCAAAGGAACTTTTCTTTCTTCACTAAATTTTTAGGCTTTCATGTTAGGTTCTGTGGTCAGAATCTGAACTACTACCCAAAGACTCAATTTGAGACTTTCTTCATTTGTTGGTATACCTATTTGGGGGCTATGGAATCTTTAGGGGATGTGGTCCACTTAGCAGAAATGGAACAATTGGGACAAGTTTCTAACATTATCAGCTCAGCCCTTACTTCTATCAGCTCCTTACCTCTTTGTCAAACAAGAAACAAGGAGCTTCTCCCTAAAGTTCCTGTAAGCTGTCAGTCAGTGACATGAAACAAAGCAACACAGAAAGTAGCTAATATGCCAGGCACGGTGGTGCAAGCCTTTAATCCAAGCACTGAGGGAGACAGAGGCAGGCAAACCACTGTGAGTTCGAGGCCAGCCTGGTGTACAAAGTGAGTCCAGGACAGCCAAAGCTACACAGAAAAACCCTGTCTCAAGAGAGAGAGAGAGAGAGAAAGAGAGAGAGAGAGAGAGAGAGAGAGAGAGAGAGAGAGAGAGAGAGAGAAAAGAAACTAATACGCATCATTTGCTTTGTGTTTTCATGCCCATGTCAGCTGGTGTTCTTAATCAGTGATATAGATATATTGCTGAAGGAATACCGCTTCCTGGACACAATGTTCATCCTCATGTTGTTTGGCTGGTCTGTCATCCCCTTCATCTACCTCCTAAGCTTCTGGTACAACACTAGCACCAATGCCTACATCAAGATCTTTGTATTCAACCACTGTTTAGGATTTATGAGTATAATTATGGATATTGTGGTAAACATCATACCAGGTAAGGAATTTACTAAGTTTCTTCCTTTCAGGGGGTTCTTATAAACAAACAAAAATGGCTTTGAGGAAAAGCAACATTACAAAGTCCTTTCATTCTGATTTCTGAGGACACATTTGTTAAGAAACTTTGTTGGACGCCTCTAATATTATAACACTATAGTGAATGCGGTGAAAAACATGGTGAGCCACTAATGTCACTAAACTGACCATTCTATTAAGACCTTGCTTCCTTGGGTCTCCTCTTTTGATCACAACCTTCACGGAAGATTGACTGGAGTAGTGATGATCACAGACAGGGACACTTGAGACCGAAGACTAGTGCCACTCCTTCACCAAAGCACACTGTAAATATTAATGTTTCAAGTTCTTCAGCAATGGGTTGCAAAAACCTGGGGGGGGGGTGGGGGGGTGGGAAGAGGCTTCTACCAAACGTTCCAACATCGAGTTTTGTCTTCCCCCTGGAATCTTTGGCTATCTGAGACTACTTAACATTTATCATAATTTTCCAAGGGGTACAAATAAAGCCAGATGAAAAAAATGTTCTCTAGTTTGTAGAAGTTATTCCCCAGTCTCATGCCCCAAATTAATCACATTGCTACTAATTAGCCTTTACTTCCTATTTCTGTAACAAATTACCACCAATGTATAATTTGTGTTGATTTAAACAACCTCCTAGAATACCTAAGAGTCCTGAATAAACACAACTACTTGTTACATGGCATAGCCAAATCTACCAGAAACCCCGAAAGTTACTAAGCCAGCACAGCTGTTTGACACAGTTGCAGCAAAGCTGAGCTGAACACTGTTCACTGTCATTCTGCCACTCAGGTTTAGTTTTTGGTCTCTGCATGTTACTTTCTTAGAAACTTTCTTCATTATGGTTCATTTCATGTCTTTTCCCAAGAAAATTATGCCTGAGTCTTTTTATGAAAGTCCTAAACTTACTATCCATTCTGGTTTTAGGGAAATAACTTTATCTAGCCTTCTGTGGAAGTCCTCCTTATAACCTAGAGATCATGACAAGCACAGATAAGCACCGAGATGCTAGGTATTTCTTTATGAGGCCATTACTCTAGGAATCTTCTTGGAGTATCTGCTCCTAATCAAACTCTAACAGCATAATCAGAACAGGGTAAACTAAGAGATAGTTGACAAACTACAAGAAGCCAGGAGAGTTGGTAACAGATTCAAGGCCTATTTTTCAAATACATGTAGAGCTCTCTGAAAATGTAGCTTAAAGATGGGGGATTATATAAGATATGCCCCTGAAGAAAGAAATAGAAGTCAGTAAATAAGATAGATCAGCTAAAATAGTCTTTTTCTACTTAATAGCAAAGGTGATAAAAAGAAAAGAATGAAAGGAGGTAAATACTAGTATTTGTTATTCATAAAAAGATTGGTTCCCATATTTTCTGTTTGCCTGGAGTGCTTTAAAATGTAAATTCGGCCAGCCTAAAAGCAAGCTATCATATAATAAATGTGTTTGCTTTGGCAGAAACATTCTTTATATCCTTTGAATTAGAGTTATGGGGCTGATAAAAAAAATAAAATCTGTATTATTTGTATTTTCTAATTGCGACTTAACTTGTAACTCGGACATGTAATGAGAAATAAAACATATGTCCAGGGACAAAATGATATAATCTGTACTTCTTGGATCATCTTAGCCTGTCTTTGTTCTGTGAGATGTGTATAAATAAAGAAGCAACCTGATTGCTAGTCAGTCAAAGCTGCAACATGCTCTGACCAACATGCTTGACTCACTCCTCCCTCACCAGCTTCTTGTCTCCTCTCGGGAGCCCTGTCATCTGCTGGGTCTGGCCCCTGACAGTTACCTCCCCACCCTAGGCAGGCATGTGTGCCATAAAACTGTCTGAAACTTAGGAATCAGGTGTTGAAGAAGCCATTCAATAGAAACTGATTTGAGATGCTTTCTATTCGTCTTTGTTAGGAACATCATTGCTGTTTCTTATCATTTCATTTTTACAGCTTTGCTAAACAGGAGCATTATAGAGAATAGAACTATCTACATAATTGGAAAAGCAACAAGAATACAAAATACTCCTCAGTCACCATAAAGTACTGTACCTCTTACAAACATGTACCTCTTACATGTTTTCCTAAAATGAGAGTATTCAGCAGTAACTCTGGGCAGTTGTAGGATCATCTCCTCTCATGAACCTTTAGAGATTTTCAGAAGTTCCACATGAAAATTAAAGAACCAATCAAGGTGCAGTGAATGACTTCATAACGCTCAATCCTAACGAGAATATCTGTATCACACTTCCTCCTCTTGGGGACCATCCCGGAAGAGTGGACAGGAAGACTGTAAGAGCCAGAGGCCATGGATGACTACAAGGAAAGTCTTTTCTGGACACATCAGGGCAGCTGCACAGCAGTTGAGACAGCATGTACAGGAGTTGAGCTAACTCAAGCCAGATAAAATCCCACCTAGTGGCAGTTGACAGCTACAGGGAAAGAAAGTGTCAGTTTTTAAAGGGAGTGGGCCCTAGTGGATTGACTGTCCTCTAGTGAAGACCACACATCTGAGAGTATGTAGGCAGTACAAACTGTGTGAAGGGTTACAATATGAGAGAGAGAGAGAGAGAGAGAGAGAGAGAGAGAGAGAGAGAGAGAGAGAGAGAGAGAAGGAGAGAGAGAGAGAGAGAGAGAGAGAGAGAGAGAGAGAGAGAGAGAGGGAGAGAGAGAGATCTAATGCACATTGGTTGTGCACATGCTTTCTTCTCCCCACTTCCACTGAGCCCCTTTGGACACTTCCTTTGGACACTTTCTCACGCTCAGCCAGAGTCAGCTCTGATGGTTTCCATGTCACTTCTATCTCACTGGGAAGGAAAGGGGAGATGGATTTGGGAGAAGTGGGGGATGTAAATATGATCAAATAGACTGTACAGAATTTTCAAAGAATTAAAAATGAGGAAAAAAAAAGAGTCATAGAAATGCCTAAATGACTCCATGAAGGGATTGGTTAGAAACTGTATTTACCTTTTTAATACTTTGAAAACTCTACCATAAAATGGAGGTAGTGAAAAGTATTGGGGACATTTAGCTAAGAACTTTATTCCTTGAAATTTAGCTGCATATCTAGCACCAAATGTCATCTCGTCTTCACAGAATCATTATGAAAGTAAAGTGGGAACATCAGCACTGACTGGCTAAGTGCAAGAAAGTGTCCAAGGGAGGCATTTTGGAAGAGTAAGGGGTTCAGTGGAAGTGGGGAGAAGGAAGTAGGTGCACAGCCAATGTGCATTAGATACAAGTATAAAATATACTGAAACCGTTGTCTTGTGTAGTTAATAAAATATGACCATATACAGAGAAGATCACAAGGATTCAAAAGAAAACTCTTATAGCTAGGTTCAATACAATTTCAGGCTAAAAAATTAATGCATGATCTTTTCTAGTTCCATCCATTTGTCTGCAAATTTCAAGATATCCTTGTTTTTAATAGCTGAGTAGTATTCCATTATACCAACCAAGGACAATGCATGCAGTAAACCTAGAACCCCTGCTCCTATATAGCCAATGGACAGCTCATTCTCCATGGTTGTGGGGAGGAACAGGGACTGACTCAGACATGAACTCTGGTGCCCCCAACTTGATCACTTCCCCTTGGTGGGGAGGCCCAGTGGCACTCAGAGGAAGAGTAAGCAGGCTACCAGGATGAGATCTGATAGACTGTGATCATATGGTGGGGGAGAATTTCCCCTTCTGTCAGAGGTCTAGGGAAGGGGAGTAGGGCAGAAGAGGGAAGGAGTGTGGGAATGGGAAGATACAAGTGAGGGGATAACAATCAAATTGCAATATGAATAAATAATATTTTTAAAAAGGAAAAAAGTATTGCCAGATTTCAAAAAAAGGTTAATGCATCAGCTTATTTCTCTTCATCTGCAACAAACATCTAAAATGAGCTTGAAGAAGTTTAATGTGTTATAGGATCTAAAGAAAATATCCCCCAAATTTCTAACTAAGGAGGCAAAAGACTTGTGGACTAAAAATTGCAAAACAGTACTGCAAGCAAAGCAAGTCAAAAGGCTATCATATTATAGATCCTATGATCCTATGAATCAACAATGCTAAGACCCTACACAAACTGACAGATGAACCCAGCGTGATTCCTAGAAAGATTCTGACAGCACTGGGTTTCACAGAAATGAGAAAAGCACATGTCCGACTTTGTGGAATTTCAGTGGAATGAAGGTGGGCCTCTCACAAGTTCTGATGTCAAAATTTACTCTTTATTATACAGTGCTTAAAGTGGTATGGCACTGGTAAAATGCTAGATGTATAGAATGTGTATGGATAATGTAATGAATGCATCAGAAAGCCCAGATATAGGGTCTCTTGATTTTCAACAAGATTCCAAGATCATCCAATGAGGAACAGAGCCTTTGGTAAGTTGTTCCAAGAAGAATGAGCATCTACACCCAGAAGAGTAAACTTGACCCTTGCATTCCACAATGGACAGAAGTGAGCGCAGTGGTCTACATGTCAGAGCTGAAATGTAAAGCTAGTAGAAGAAATCAGGACCAGATCTCTCTGAACTTGGCAAAGGAGTCAGATGTGACACCAAATGTATGAGCTCTAAAAGTAAAATATGTGAATAAACCATCACCAAAGGGAAGCACCTAGTGCGTCAAATGACATACGGGAAAGGACAGCAAACCATATCAAAACAAACATTTCCAATGTATACATTTTATAATGACCTATCATAATCTAGCCTATAGCAAATACAATGGTCTTTTACCCATTATCAATAAAAAGGCAGCTATCCCCCAGCAAAATGTGGGGAGGGCTTTAAATAGAAATTTCTCAGGGAAGATAGACAAAAGCCAGCCAAATGAAGAGATGTTCAGCATCCCCAGAGACTAAGAAATGAACTTTAAAGCAACAATGGAATGCCAAAGGGTGGCACAATTCTTCACATGAACCACGGCACCACCTCTAGTAGATTCTTGAACTTTGCAAGTACAGGGGACGGGGGGTCTTGTGTAGCAATTCCATGCCAAGCCATTGTGCACAAGAAGACCATACTGCTGTGGTTGGTACACAGTGTGATTTATTGGTTTTCTGCTCTGATTAATCAGCACTTCAGCCACAGAAAGTAACATGCTTACTGGAAAATAGATCATTTAAAACCCATGCCTTCCCATCACAATTTTGTCAATTTTCATCTTGCTCTACACCCCATTATGTCAGCTTTTAGCACCTTGTCTCCCAAGGAGTCACTTTAGTCTTTAGAAGAAGATATTTACATGCTCTGTGACAAATGCCAAGCCACCAACCTTTAACATTATCCTGAAAGCCTTGGCATCTCTCAAGTGAGCAGTCAATGTCCCACACTACTTTTAGCTTCAAGGCTACATGTACTAACAGCAATTATCGTCTTCTTTATAGTGTGCTTGCCTTGACGTCAACCATTGAAAAAGCTGTGCATGACATAAGGACCCATTTCATCCCTTGTCATTTGTTCTTCTCAACCAGTAACAACCTTTGTTCTTATAAATATGTAAGATAAATGTATATGGTTAACAAAATGCATCAGAATAAAATGCCATAATGAAACATATTCTTTTGTATAATTAATATGTATTTTGCCCAGAATTAGCACTTTATTTTTATTCCCAGGAGTCTGAACTTGTACTTTAAACCCAAAAGTATAAATTCAGAACATTAACCATTCTGTGTGTTTCCTTCATCCTTGCACATGCACTTACTTACCAGCTGTTATGCTCTGTTACTCTTTAGAGAAATCTGAGCTTTACATTTGTTCCTTCAAAGATATATTCCCTTTCAACTGATCGATCACATCTTATCCATTCTTCACCATTGAGTCTTAGACTAAACTTCCTTTAATTGGTTAAGTAGTTTTTGAGAGAGAGTCTAGTGTTGTGGTGTAGGTTGGCCTATAACTTTACTATGTAGCTCAACCTGCTCTCAAACTCAAGATCCTCCTGTCTCAGCTACTGAGTTCTAGGATTACAAGTACATACCACCATGCCTGATGCAACTTTGCTTCTTCATGGGTCACACAGGAAAGGAGGTACAAGAAGTGACAACCATAGCACCTCTGTTCCCTCTCATAACAAGTTGTACCCACATCAACTTTTCTTGAAGAACTCTCCGAAGCTGTAATCATTGAAATAAATTGTGTTCTAGTATATCAAGGGTAGACTAGCTAATGGCAATTCTTTGAGAATAATAATTCTCAGTTCAATTTGATCAACTTGAGATATCCTCTGCAGAGTTTATTTTGTATAAAGCATGCTAATATTATCTTTAAATTTCAGACATTAAGACCAGTACTAAGAACCTCATACTTAATTCACTGCTGGTGTTACCCATTTATAACTTTGGCATGAGCATCTACAAGTACCATAACATCCAAGAGATGAAGAAAATATGTTCTTCAGGACATTTTAGTGCCTATGAAGATTGCAATGAGGAAAGTAAGTACCTGATGTTCTCCAAGACTCATCAATCGTCAATGATCATCAATAACGATCATAAGTGATCGGCCTTCAGTATCCCTGTGTATCTGTACAACTCAAGCTATTTGTCATTGTCCTGTTTTTGAAAAAACAGGCTGTACCTTGTACACATGAGCTCAGGAGCCCATGGTGGCCAAAAGAGGGCATCAGATCTCACGGAGCTCGAGTCACAAGTGTTTGTGTATCACTCAACATGGGTACAGAAAACTTAACTCTGGTCCAGTGGAAGAGCAGCCCAGTGCCCTTTCCCACCTAGCCAGCTCTCCATCCTGGTGATGCATTTATTTCTTGCTGTTTATGATTTTGTTTTCTGTCTTTGAGTTTGATAGCTTGATCATCAAGCACTTTGGTCAACTCCTGGTTTGCGTTTGGTGCCCGTGCTTCCAGAGATGAGGATGTTGGCTACCTGCCTGGGGCGTGGGAGTTTTCACACAAGTTACTTAGCTACATTTCTGAGCCCCCTTCTTCCTTTCTACCCTCTCTAAATGTTCCTGCAGGCAGGTTTCATCCCTTGATGATGAGCCATACAACTCCTCTAGACAGCCATCCTGCTTTTTCTTATCTTTTCAATTTGTTCTTTTGAAGGGGAGGTTTTGAGTAATCTGTCTTCTTTACTTTGATTAAGCTTGCTGTTAAAATCTGTTGAGTTACAGATGGTTGTGAACTTCCATGTGGGTTCTGGAAACTGAATCCAGGTCCCTTGCAAGAGCAGAAAGTGCTCTTAACTGCTGAACCATCTCTCTCTTACCAATCTTCTGCTTTATGTCCATTGGAAGTGTCAATTTAGGGGTCTTGTAATCCTTGTGTAAATATTTGTAAACTCTTTGGTGTTTGCACATTTGCTGAGGCCAACCCCCCTTTTTTTTAAAGAACTAGAAAGGGGTCTCTGAGTGGGACATGCTTTCACTGTCTGTGTAGCCTATAATTCTGGTGGAGCCAGCTAGTGATGTCCCTCAGCTGGTAGACTTTCCCTTCTGGTTCGTTGGGCCCCTTGGTTACTGGTTGTGCTCTGAATTTAAGTGTAGCCACTGTTTTTTTCCTTTATCTAGCAAAAGAACTTGGTATAGAATATAATTAGCATAAAGTGCCACTGATCTGGCTGGACCAAGGGATTTTTTTTTCTCATACTGTAGTAGATTCTTTGAGATCACTCCAGGTAAGCACTTCCCACCTCTTCTGGGAGTGAGAGAACACCTAAGCTGGTGGACTCTGTTGGCTGGTAGTATACTATTTTTGGCAGGGGGATTTCTCTTGCAATAAGATGCTTCTCTGGGTTTTATTTTGCTTGCTTACTTTCTTTTCATTTGACCCTCTGCGTGGTCTGACATTCAGTTTTCCTGATAGTGTCCCCAGTAATTGAGAAAAGATTCCCCCCAAAATACCCTTAGAATAATAAGGAAACTGGCTGGCTGCTCTTCACATTCTCTTTCCCTTTTGTGTGCTGCTGTGGCATCTCTTGGCAAGTGGACTGAGACACATTCCCCAGAAGTGCATTTCTCTTAATCTACCAATATGGGTTTTTATTCAGGTGTATGGGGCACACAGGTGACTCATTTTTATTTTCATAATTTGTGGGTTGTACCAAAGCATATCTGCTAATAGTTGACAATTGATTTGTCTGCTAGGGGGAATGAAAGTAGGGGTCCTACTCAAGCATCTTGGTGATATCTCCTGCTGTAAATGTCCTTTTGTTTTTCTCATCAGATATTAAACTTCCTATATATAGTATGGACCAAAAAGCAATTGGAAGGCATGTGACTGCCATGGCCGCCTCAGGAATGATATATCTCCTCCTCCTTGTCTTTCTGGATACTATTTCATGGAATCTAAAAATCTTTGTATATCGCTATATTTTCTTTGGTATCTTCAGGATATTTCATAAGGTAAGTGGCAGAATACAGACCTTAGAGACAACTCGATTTAAACATTTTTTATTGAAAAAATTTTATACAATATATTCTGATCATTTTCTCTTGCAACTCCTCTCAGATGGCCCCACCCACCAAACTCCATGCTCTTTCTTTCTCTTTCTCCTTACAAAACAAACAGCCAAACCCAAAAAAAGAAAAAAAAGAAAAGAAAAGAAAAACCCACAAACACATAGACACACTATTACACATAGACACACATGAACAAAAATCATAAAATCACAAAATCAGAAACTATATTATACAAACAAAAAGCCAGTAAAACAAAATATGCCCAAACAAAGCAATAGGAGAACAAAAAAAAATCTACAAAAATAACAGTGAGTTTATTTTGTGTGGTACATCTACTGCAGGGTGTGAGACCTGCCCTTAAGTGTAGTTTATATAGCTTGTGAGACTCCATTTAAAGAAAACTTATTTTTCCTTTTCAAGTGGATGTCAGTTGGAGACAGCTTCCTAGTTAGGGATGGGAGGGAGAAGGTGTCCACTTCTGCCTTTCAGTGCCAGCATAGTGCCTGACTTAGAACTATGCAGGTCCTGTGCATGCTATCTCAGTCTTCCTCAGTTCATGTGAGTGTCCATCCTGTTGTATCTAGAAGGCCTTGTTTTTCCTTGGTGTCATCCATCCCCTCTGGCTCTTATAATCTTCCTATCTCCTATTCTGTATAGCTGTCTGCCTTAGTGTTCTGCTGCTGAGAAGAGACATCATGACCACAGAAACTCTTTTTAAGTTATTTTTATTATAATTTATTTACGTTACACCTCAATTGTAATCCCCTCGTTCTTATCCACCCTCCTTCCTCCCTATGCCCCTTCCCTAGATCTCTGACCACTGGGGTCTTCCTCCCCAATGGTTTGACCGTAGCCTATCCGGTCTCATCTGCATATCCTGCATCCCCTTCCTCTGTGTTACCGCAGGGCCTCTCATCCAAGGGCCAGCAATCAAATCTCAGGCACCAGAGTTCATGTCAGAGGCAGCCCCCCCCCTCTCTCCTTACTTTCTCCATGTGGAGAATGAGCTGTCCATCTGCTAAATCTGACCCAGGGGTTAGAAATAACTCTTAAAATGAAAAGCATGTATGTATACATGCTTAACTCCATTACTGGATATATGGGGTTTATCATCACTATGGTTAAAACACCTGATGGAACAACTTGAGGAAAGATTTGTCTGCTCATGGCACCAGAGGCTTCACTCAACACCATGTGCTTGGGTGGAGCATCCGGGCAGTAGGTGTGTTCAGGAGATGTTCACCCCATGCTGAAATGAAATACAGAGTGAGGAAAAAAGGGGGAGCACAGGCTACGAGGGAGGGACATGATATTCCCAATGACCTACTTCTGCCAGCTCAGTCCTACCTCTTGGTTCCCAAATAATGTGACCCTCTGGTGGAGTCAAGGAGTGGGATAGCTGGGTCTTGAGGAAGCCCTATTCCCATTTTTCTGAGAAAGCGCCAGATAGCTTTCCAAAGTGGTTGTACTAGTTTGCATTCCCACTAGCAATGAAGGAGTGTTCCTCTCTCTCCACATCCTCGCCAACACGTGGTGTCATTTGAGTTTTTGATCTTAGCCATTCTGATAGGTGTAAGCTGATCCATTTTCTTATGAGGCCATAAGAACATACATGAAGACTAATACCTAAAATGATTTTTAAAAAGGAAGATTGAAGATATGTCATAATAAAGATGCAAAAATCCTTGACAAAAATGGTAGCATCTTTAATTCATGACCTGCCCAGGTTTATTCCAGAAATGCAAAGACAGTGTAATGATCTAAAATCAAATAATCACATTAATAAAATTTTTTAAATGAGAAAAAATTATTATATTGAGTTCTGAAAAATCATGCTGTAAAATTCATTATAAAATTTCTAGATAAGTTGGAAATATAATAAAAGAGCAGTTATAAATATACAAAAATGGACAGAAAATACCTTGATAGACTCTTGGAAGTTTCCCTCTAATAGCAAAAGAATACAAATGTCTGCTTTCACATTTTTGTTTTTTTCTTCAAGACAAGATTTTCTCTGTGTAGCTCTGACTATCCTGGACTCACTTTGTAGACCAGGCTGGCCTCAAACTCACAGAGATCAGCCTGCCTCGATCTCCCAAGTGCTGGGATTAAAGGGGTGTGCCACCATGCCTGGCTTTGCTTTCATCTTTTTCATGCAGCTATTTTCTGCTGATCATAGCCAATGTAATAAGACAGGGAAAAAAGATCATAAGCATAAAGTCTGGGATAAAGAGATGTAAAATTCATTATAGATCACAGTATTATATGTGATTTAAAGAGGTCTATAGACAAGTATTAACATTACTAAATGAAAAGTCAGTATAAATGAGTCAGCCATGTATTGAGATACTATCCACGAAAAGTAAAATAGAAAAAAAACCCACATAAACAGCACAGAAATAAAAAAAAATTATAAATAGGAAGAAAGCTAACTAATAATATAGAAAACTTTTACACAGAAAGTTTCAAACAATTTAGAAGACTAAAAGAGAATTATGCAAATGTAACAATATACCGTGTTCATGCTAGGAAAGCTGATAATTATAAGATGACTCTTCCTCCTCAGGTTGATTGAAATGGATGATGTAATCTCAGTCACATATCACAGCCAAGTGCATGTGTGTTCAAGTTCTGGGCACTTGCTGATCAAAAGACTCTAAATTATGTAAGTGTGGAAAAAGTAAAGGGCCTCAAATGACTAAGGACATCTTGAGACAGAACAAAAGGAGAATTAGATCAGCATTTCTTTAAAATAAACTCCAGCTGGGTGTGGTGGCACACACCTGTAATCCCAGAGCTCGAGGAGGCAGAGGCAGGTGGATCTCTATGAGTTCCAGGCCAGCCTGGTCTACAAAGTGAGTCCAGGACAGCCAAGGCTACACAGAGAAACTCTGTCCCAAAGAAACAAATAAAATAAACTCTCAGGCAATAGTTCTCATCTATGGGTAGTGGCCCATTCAGATTAATTTTTAATAATGAAAAAATCCTAATATCAGATATTTACATTGTGATTCATAACAGTAGCAAATATACAGTTATGAAGTAGCAACAAAGACAGTTTTATGCCTGGGGGTCACCACAATATGAGGAACTGTATTAAAGGGCCACAGCACTAGGAAGGCTGAGGACCAGTGCTCTAATGGCAAGGTGGTTCAGCCATGCATGCCTGGTGGTCTGAGTTTCATCCATGAAGTCTATGTATAGGTGGGAAAAGGAACTTCACACCCTCGTCCCCTGACCCGCGTGCATGCAGTGCCACCTGCATCTCCCCATGCATGCACTCACTTACACACAATAATAACTAATATATAAAGCCTCTAAGGATGAAACTAGTGAAAACAACACACCAAGAAAAAAATAGTATTGTAGGAAGGAGCTATACTTGTCTAAGTGTGGCCATCATCATCGGCCAGGGACTACCTAGAAAGACAAATCCTCAGTCCTTACCCAAAACCTGGTAAACCACATGCTTCATTGGTGGAGACCATAAGTCTGTGTTTTTACAAGAAAATTGTTTATTTTGTTTTGTGTGTATGTATGTGCCTGAGTATATGCATGTGCATCACCACATGCGTGCAGGTGCCTGTGGAGACAGAAGAGTATGTTGGATACCTTGTAACTAGAGTTATAGGCAGTCATGGGATGTCTGATGTGTATGCTGGGAACTGAAGGTGGGTCCTCTGTGACAACAGCAAGTGCTCTTAATAGTTGGGCCATCTCTCCAACCCACATATTAGGTTTTAATGAACCATTTATGTAAGATGAGTGCATGCTGTAGTCTGAAAATAGCTGAAGTAGAATGTCCAGAGACAGGGGTAAAAATACGTAGTGCGCTGATATGTGTAAAAGTTGACACACAGTGAAGTGGGGAAGGGTTGTTCTCAATAAATGGTACTACTATTGGATAAGTATATGAAAAATAATGAACATTGACTCTGCCTTTGCTTTTTACTGAAGAGTTATGGGTTTATAACTCTTCTAGAGGCCCAACAGTAGAAATAAAGTTTTGTAAAACAGTAACAACTACAAACCAAAAGTAAAGAATCCTCATGATGGCAAAAGATGTCAATCATGATGTGAGTGAACAGGCAGGTCTCAGTCCCTGTTCCTGAGTTACAAGTCAGTAAGGAAAAGACAGGCACATATAGATTTTATAATAGGTAATATTTAGACACTGATCACACACAGAGTCCACATATCCAGTGAAGCCATATAAAAGCATGCTATGTTTTAGTCATAAGGCAAAATGTACATAAAAGCCACTGAGGGTCACCACAAGATACACATCAAAATGAAGGTTTATATATGCACTTAGGTACATATAAGACATAATAGTAATGTATATAATTGTTCTCCAAAAATATGTATATCAAATATGTATTTTAAAATATATGTAAAATATGTAAAAGAAAGTTCACTTTGCATTCATAAAAGAACAGGACAAAAACTTCATTACTGTGAGCCCTATGATGCACAAAATATGTGACTTACAATAGAATGTGATCGTGAGAAGGCGGAGCTATAACTTGCTCATACATGATATGACACAAAAGACCATAGGCTACATTCAAAGAGAGGTGAAAGTAATGTATAATAGAAATGTATGATGTTGTAAGCCAAGAAAGTGAAGGTTGTTGTTATCAGGGTAATAGTCTTTTCCAGAATGAAAAGCACTGTCGGACACATACTTTGTGGAAATCCATTAGGAGGTAGGCTGTGATTTGTGTGTCTCTCTGGATTATGTAGTTTAGTAGCTGATGTTAAAATGGCCGTGAGTAGGATGTAGAGCAAAGACTGTGAAGTCAGTGTTACTTTCTTACTTTTGACTAAAGCTGTACAAGGTGTGTCCCTTAGGAGAAGCTTCTGAGAGCACAGCTACAGTGTAAACTCTTTGATATGTCAAACATGTCTTAAACTCTTTGACATGTCAAACATGTCTCAAAGTAAAAGGTTTGTCTCACTTGAAATGCAATACATACGTGGGCTGGCTTTTGGAGCTCTCTCTCACCCTGCCCCATGTGGTGTGCTCTTCCAGTCCTCTCTGTTCTCTGCTCCCTAAGTCTCCTGTTGAACTTCTGTTTATGTAATTTTCACCTCAGCCATCTGATACAATAAACTGTCCCAGTTCTTTCTCTGAGATAAGACTTACTTTAAAAATAAATAAATAAATAAATAAATAAATAAATAAATAAATAAATAAATAAAGCATTTAATTTGGCTTGTTGTTTCAGAGGGTTAGAGTCCATAACAGCAGGGCAAAGGAACAGCTGAGAGCTCACGTCTTGATCCCCAACCATGAGGAGGGAGGGAGAGAGATAGAGAGAGAGAGAGAGAGAGAGAGAGAGAAAGAAAGAGAAAGAGAGAGAGAGAGAGCAAAAGAACACTGAAAGCAGTCTTTCCCTGACATTCATCTATATTTTATTATTGGCAAATAGCATTTTTACCATAATCAATAGTGTTTGCTGTGGCTGGTAGTTTTTGTGATATCTACTTGCTCATGGCAGGAAGCCTAGTTTCTACACTTTGGAAATGGCAAATGAGTTTGTGCCAGAGAGCTGTGGTCGTGTGCAGTGTTCTGTTTGGACACTGGAGGAGCCCTCCAACTTAGCCTTCATGAATTCATCCAGTGTAGGTCAGATGCTCAAACAGTGCCTACCATCCTTTCTTTTCCTCACAACACAGGCCAAAATATCCAAGGAACTCTCTGGGGAATCTAAAGATGAGGATGTAGAAAATGAAAGAGTGAGTATCCTGCAACATCCTCAGCAGTCAATGAAGTCTCCTGTGCTCATTAAAGAACTTGTGAAGGTAATGTCTTTCAGTGGCCAGCATATGGCTTCATTCTCCGAGGTGAGCACTGAGGGCTCAGTGTGGACCCTTGTTCTCCCAGTAGAGTTCTTGTGAAACTGCCTGAAGTACCATGGTCTGTAAAGGTTTGAAAGTTTGTGTTCGACCAATCCTAATACATAGTTACCATGTGTTTTGTGTTTCCTTTGCTTTTAAGATATATTTTAAAATTCCACCTATTCTTGCTGTGCGAAATGTCTCTGTTGCCATTGAAAAGGAGGAGTGCTTCGGATTGCTTGGGTTAAATGGAGCTGGGAAAACTACTACCTTTGAAGTTCTGACTGGAGAAGAGATTGCCACCTCTGGGGACGTGTTCATTGAAGGCTATAGCATCACTAGAAATATCCTAAAGGTATGCTAGCATGCTGTCTGAGGGGGGGAAGTCGGATGACGTAGGGGTTCAGATGGGAGGCAAATGGGAGGAAATCCCAGAGTGATTCTGTGCATCCCTAGAAATATCCTAAAGGTATGCTAGCATGCTGTCTGAAGGGGGGAAGTCGGATGACGTAGGGGTTCAGATGGGAGGCAAATGGGAGGAAACCCCAGAGTGATTCTGTGCATCCCTAGAAATATCCTAAAGGTATGCTAGCATGCTGTCTGAGGAGGGGAAGTCGGATGACGTAGTGGTTCAGATGGGAGGCAACTGGGAGGAAACCTCAGAGTGATTCTGGGCATCCCTAGAAATATCCTAAAGGTATGCTAGCATGCTGTCTGAAGGGGGGAAGTCGGATGACGTAGGGGTTCAGATGGGAGGCAAATGGGAGGAAACCCCAGAGTGATTCTGTGCATCCCTCAGTGCCGTCTGGAAAGATAAATAAAGTGTAAGGGAACACAGGGAGGTAAGAAAGCACCTTCACCTTGAGAGCTAAGTCCCAAGTGTCTTCTGAGTAAGGCCCAGCTTTTCCCCACAGCATCTTCAACACCCCACATAATGTACTTGGTTTGCAAACATCCATTAGCATTTAGGAAGACCCTTGATGTTTCCAATCTAACCCTAACAATTAAACATCTGAACCAGCTGGGCATGGTGGCACATGCCTTTAATTCTGGCACTCAGGAGGTAGAGGTATGTGGATCTCTGTGAGTTCTATGCCAGCCTTATCTATACAGTAAGACCCTCCTTCAAAAAATCTGAATTGGAAACCAACTGACACCCCCAAATTAAGGCACTGAGAAGCAAAAACAATGATTCACTACTTATGCACTCAAGAAGAGATGGTTGTGGTTCAAGTACTTGCTGCTCAGGCCTGATGATCTGAGCTTGGATTCCCAGAGTCCAACAAAGCCAGATGCAGTAGGACACACATATGTAATCCCAGCACTCCTATGGCAAGAAAGCAGAGAAAGGAGAATGGCAGCCAGCTGAGTGTTCATGGTGGTGAATATCAAGAGACCCAAGCCCAAATAAAACAGAAGTTGTCCTTTGACTTCTGGGAATTCCCATTCTCATGTGCATGCAAGCACACAGGCAGGCGT
The DNA here is from genome assembly GCF_903995435.1 of Acomys russatus. Classification (NCBI taxonomy): domain Eukaryota; kingdom Metazoa; phylum Chordata; class Mammalia; order Rodentia; family Muridae; genus Acomys; species Acomys russatus. The sequence continues at coordinate 847,014 of NC_067141.1, forward strand.
GTGCACGCACGTGCACCCACCCCCCCACACACATATGACAAAAAAAAAAAGACTTCAGAGTAGAAACTCTACACAGCCAATACTGCATCAGAAAGAATTGAATGCTTAGTGATGAATTGTTGAAAGCTCAGGTGAAACAAATCTTAAACTCTTCAGCAAGCAAGCAAACAGAACTTCAACAGGGAGCCAGTAATCTGGCTGGCACTCCTGCACTATGAATTTTATCTCCTGGAACAAAGCCAGGTTCTTGGTGTCGTTCACAGAGAAAACCCTTTGAACAGTCTGCAGGAGGAAGGAATCAGGAACCTATACACAGAGCATTCTGTCCTCAAGAAGTCTGCACATGGAAGAAGTTACTTAACCAGAGCCCGAGAGACCAGGATGAAGGAAATGCCTGAGTGCAACGTGATCCAGCCATTAGTCCCGCCTAAAAAGAAAAGGAAAAATTGCTAGAGCTACAACTGCATGCACTATATTGAACATAACTGGAGGGAATAAACACCCTTGCCTTGTTCCTGATTTTAAAATTATTGACTTTGTTGGTGTTTTTTGAAGAATGTACTTGTAATAGGATAATTGAAATAATCCATGGATATATGACCTAGCTCTGAAATTATAAAGTAACTTGTTACAAAACAACTCAGTTAAGGTTATTTCCTAATTCCTCTTCATTATTTATGCAGTTGTGCTTGATTGGTGTTTATTGAAAAATTAATACAAACCAAGAAATTTGCTGAGTACTAAAGTGCATCATAATTCTCAATAAGTACCCATCGAAGAAGGTGTATAAATAATTATAATTGCAGATGAGTTTTCTGCTAACTCATAATATTTCTGCAGCCGTAGTTAGTCTGTGCTAAGCTCAGTGTCCACAGTTGTCTTAATTATGGCACTCTTCACTTCAGATGTTCTGTTTGGTTCTTGTGTGTATTTCCTGCCACTGAAAGGAAGCTTGTTCGGCTCCTGTCATTGCAGTTAAGAGTGTTCATTGCATTGTTATTTTAAGTTCCCTTTATACTTGAAAGTTTAAAAAATATAAAATGGTATGAAACATTTATGGCAGGCCTCATTTCTTAAGTGACCAATTTAGCTGTTTTGGCATCTGTATATGTTAATTTCAGTGTCAGATCATTTTCCCTGATTGCCCACCACTTTGTTGTATGTCATTTGTGATTGCTTATTAGCTTGTGTACTCAAATATTCTTTTTGAAATTTCTCTTATGTTGTCTTTAAAACAAAATTTTCTGGAGTAATTTAACGCCTTGAACAAACATAAAAATGTAACTTACTAGAAAGTTTTTTTTTTTTTTAAATTTCAGAACATCTTCATCGAAATTATGTTTCAGGTTTTGGGGGACTTGTTCAGTGAAAGCAAATGCGGAGGCCATGTGTGGGCTTGGCACAGTGCCTAGACGCTGTGACAGGTTGCTTTCCTTCTGTTTAGCCTTTTCCAGGATGAGTCAGGATAGGACTAAACCTAGCTTAGTCTTTGCCGATTCCTTCACACGCTCTCAGAAACGTGTACAGTGCAGACTCATCCTTTGTATCCACAGAATTTGGGATCCATGATTAACATAGGAAGAGTCAACTATTTTATGCTTTCATTTTTCAAAATTTTTTAGCTTTTTCTTATGTGTATCAATTCTAACATTTCTATTTTTCCAGATCTTTAAATGAGAGAACACAATTTTGACATTACTATTATTTTTCAGTATTCTTGATCTTTTAAAAATGTTTGATCAGTTAATTAATTACCTTTTCAGATCATGTTTTAAGTCAACATATTTTAGGAATACTGCTATTATTGTGGTTCTTTTTGAGATAGGTTCTTGCTGTGTAGCCCTGGGTGGCCTGGAGGCCACTATATCAACCAAGGTGGTTCTGAGTTCATACAGACCTTCCTGCCTCTGCCTCCTGAGTCCTGCCCAGTCCTGCATTGTTTGTTTGTTTGTTTGTTTGTTATTCATAAACCTAGACCTGAGAACAGATGCTGTGCTCTCTATACAGATTCATTAATATGTTGGTTACCTTATTTAATCATCCATCTTCCTTCTTGGTCCTTCTGCCTCAGTCTGTTCAGCACATCCTACTGGCATGCGTCTGTTGACACATGCTAAGCCATGACACACCTAGACTTCACGAATCCATGCCTAAAGTCATGACTTTCTAAAACTACACTTATTTTTAATTTTGTTTCACTATAGCCATAGCATTGCAGTGCTTTAAAAGAGAGATTAAAACATGCCTTACATACATAGCATTTTACTGTTGACTTAATTGCATGGTGGGCAAAGGTTTGTCTTCAGGCAATGTATTTGCTGCAGTGTGTAGTATATTAATTTATGACTAAGGTGAGATAAAAATTAAGAGCTAGGATCCCAACTACACTTACTTGTATTGTAGAAGATGCTCAAAAAGTCATATTACACGTAAGAGAAAGATTAAAGACTCCACTCGTCTGCTTGCCGTGACAACTGAGAAGTCAGGATCTTACTCAACCTAACCTAGATCCTCTAATCACCCTCTCACCTCCAGAGCAGGCTTCACTTCTGATATCCTGGTGTCTCTTGGAACAGAATGCATGGAGGCTTAAGGAAAAAACTTCCCAGTTCCAAAACCATTCATCTACTTGTTGAAGGTAGACACCACTTACTTATTAGGCTTACAAAGGCTATATGTAGCTTGAGAAATGATACACCAGCCTCCTTGGATGGAACTCCAAGGAAAATATACTTCTGAAAATATTTACACAGCTCGACCATCATCTTATAAGTGCTATCCTGGGCACACTCACCTTCATGCATGAATTTCTTCATGAATTAGAGTTCTAATACATGCAGACATCCCCAGCCATAGTGATCCTGTGACCATTGAAGATACAAAATTCTTTGCTAGAATTCTGTGATCCATCAGTTTGTCCCATAGCCACAGGCCAAGAACTTCAAGTTTTTTGTTTGTTTGTTTGTTTGATTGATTTTTACATTATCCATATTTACTGTGTGGTACTCAGTGAAATAATTCTTATCTCTGTGAATGTTCTCTTATTTTAGATAAGGTCAAAAATCGGCTATTGTCCACAGTTTGATGCCTTGCTGGATTACATGACCTCCCGGGAGATACTAACTATGTATGCCAGGGTGTGGGGGATTCCAGAGAAGAATATCAGGCCCTATGTGGATAACTTGTTGAATATGCTGTATCTGAAATCACACTCAGAGAAGTTTATTTCCACTTTGAGGTGAGATTGCACGCTGGTGCTCCCACTACAGAAGTATCCAGACATCTTACTTGTTTGGAATGAGTTGCCAACAGTCTAACCCAAGCTCCATAACAGACAGGCAATTGCTGAAATGTTCAAATGTTCCCTGGCCATGAAGCAGACCCTAGGAGCACACAATTGTTCTTTTCAGAGATAAATTTACAAATGTGTCTCAATTTGAATTCTGGCTGGTGAGCTAGAAAAAGAATGGGTCACTCTCTTCTTGTTTTGCTGTGGTTCTTTGTCTCCTCATAAAGGACAAAGAGGAGGTTCTATGTATTATCCTGGCTGGCCACTATGTAACTTATATGTCAGGGAATCCCAAGGCAATAATAAGAATCTGAATTTAAATGACAGTATGGCTAAAAATAAATTAAATTAAAAAAAGTCATCTTTTCCATTGCAAATGAAGGTGAGTTTCTGTATGCAGTTAGAGTTGAGTCTCATGTCCTAGTATAGTCACATATAATCAATACTTTTTAATGTTGTTTTTAGCAACTGTTTCCAGATATTCAGCTCTTTTAAAATGTTGGCAAATTTTTTTCCTGTAAATAAAATCTGAGTATTAATTAGGTGTGTTACCTATTAAGTTACTGTAATGAAATGCTATATGCACTTGCACTTTTTCTCTCCCTCTTTGACTCTGAAGTGGAGGAAACAAACGTAGACTGAGCACTGCTATTGCCGTAATGGGAAAGCCTTCAGTCATCTTCCTAGATGAGCCATCCACTGGCATGGACCCACTAGCCAGGCGCATGCTCTGGAACACAGTGATAAAGACACGAGAGAGTGGCAAAGTCATCATCATAACTTCTCACAGGTGTGGCTCACAGGGGTGTGGGAGGATTAAGGCACGGGCAGGGAGCTTGAGAGGAATTCCATGACTGTAAGAGGAAGCTATCTGGAGCCAGAAATAGTGTATAGATTTGCTTGAACATGTGAGATTCTTATGGGTGGAACTCCAAGGAATGCTTGAATATGTAAGGGAAGAATGCTTATGACTTGTTTCATTTGAAGATTTGTTCCTCTGCTATTTAGAATTTTAAAATAATTCCATTCCCTATGACCCTGATAGTAAGCAAATGAAAATTATCTCTAAAGATAATCGTAAAATGCTGAATATATGAATAGACTCCAACAGAGATAGTTTTGCCTTATGTCACTCTGACATCTTGTTTTTCTAGCATGGAGGAGTGTGAAGCTCTCTGTACCAGGCTAGCCATAATGGTTCGGGGGAAGTTTATGTGCCTAGGTAGCCCTCAGCATCTCAAGAACAAATTTGGCAATATTTACACCATGAATATCAAGTTCAAAACCAGCGCTGACGACAATGTAATAAATGCTTTTAAAAATTTTATTGCCAAGGTTTTCCAAGGTGAGTTGGGTAAGTTTAACTTTCCAGTGATGTCCTAAGTCATGTCTGTTGTCTCACCATCTATATGTTGTGCCTCACAGTAGCTTCCCATGAGCCTTTGGCATGGCTGGCATCCAAGAGTGAGTTCTTTGTGGGCGGGGATGGCATGTTTGGGTCTGTAACTGTGTCTGTTTATGCAAAGCTTTCAAGAAAAATGACAAATATTTATCAATTTCTTGTGTGAGTGAGTCAGACAATAATCATATGAGTGGCATATGATTTACTTTCTGGAGTTATAGAATTTAAAGTTTGTTTTTGTTTTTAAGCAAAATTCCAATTTTTAAAAATAAATTCTGTATCAGTATGCTTGGACTGACTCCCATAACAAAACACCACAGTATTGGTGGCTTAAACAGTATTTATTTTCTTGAAGCTTTGGAGGTGAAAGACCTAAGACCAGCCTGCCAGCAGGCCTGGTTTTGGTTTCTTCTGAGGGCCTCTCTCTTTGACTTGCACTGCAGGCAGCATCTTTTCCACTTATTCTCATGGGTCATTTTCTGTACGTGTGCATGTCCCTGGTGCCCTGGTGACTACTTTTTTTCTTGAAAGGACAGTACTAGCCAAAGAGCAGTTGGAACAATCAATTCTAAAAGAATAGGTTACTATAAGGAAGCAGATATTTTTAGCACATAAAATTTATATAATCTCAAGAAACTTTAAATATCCATATATTCATTTTTATTTTTTTAAAATCACAAATAGGATCATTCTATTTCTGCAGTATAAATTTTATCTCTGAGAAGTGTTTCCAGTAAAATTAAACTAGAATCTTGTAAAATTACAACGAAGGGTCTTAATACAATAGTAGGCTCAAATGTTAAAGTAGAATGTTTCCAAAAGATAAAAGATTAATAAAAATGAAGAAAAATATAAGAGAAACAAAACTAGGAAGTAAGCCGAAGAAAGCACAAATCCAAGGAACTGAGGAGATGCCCTGGGCTGCCTCTGGGGAGCGCATGCTGAGAGGACCACACAACGGCAGACCTTGAGAGTGGACAGAAGCCAGCACTCAGCAGCATCCTCTGACTCTTCTCTGGAGGAAAGCATCCCTCAGCCAGGCTTGGAATGGCATGGAGACTCAGAAGAGTGTTTGGCAGAGCTACAGTGCCAGTGTTTGTTATTTAGTAGATCCTGGAAGACTCTCAGCTGTGAAACTAGGAACAGTATTTTTGTCCCTGTTCCATTTCTTATGTTCCAAAACTGCAAGGCAAATCATCTCCCATGAGCACAGAGAACTGAAAAGATCGTGGCTGATCTCTAGAAAAACACTGCTAGTGAAATGCAGCGCCCCTAGCGTGACGGAGGCCACCATACTGTAAACAGAAAAGTGTCATCTCACAACATGAGCGTAACAAGCCACAGACATATCATGAAAAAAATAACTGGTAAGTTGGCTGGCTAAGTAATAGAAGGATCTACCAGACAGCCAATGACATTGGAGAGGATTTTCTCAGCAAATTTTCATAAATATATAACTAAAGAACAAACAACAAGGAATGGAGATTGCAGAAGAGGACAAAGGGGGGAGGGAACCAAACAGATACATACGCATTTGTGAGAAAGTAAAGCAAGGCAATGACCATCCAGTGGAAGCCAATCCCAAAGGACGGAGAAGTCAGCAGAAGAGAAGCAATACTGAAACTCTCAGGCATTTTCCTGAAGACAAAGAAGAAAAACCCAACATGAATGGCCCACCAGATGTCTGGAAAGATGACCACCCATCACCAGATACCTGGCATATTCTAATGGAACCATTCCCTTTTAATAATGGAGTACGGGGCACAGCTGGATTTGCAGGCAAAAAGCCAAGTCAGTTACAAGCAGGAGCACTCAGGTGTATGCGTGCGTGCATGCATGTGTTTCTGTCTGTCTGTCTGTCTGTCTGTCTGTCTGTCTGTCTGTCTGTCCACTTGTTTGTGGAAGCCAGAAGAAAACTCTCAGATATCATTTCTTAGGAGCCACCCATCTTATGCATGAATATGTGTGGAGTGTACATTTTTGCTCCTGTGGGTAAGTGCACCTATACATGCAAGTACATATGTGCATATGTTCATGGAGGGCAGAGGTCAATGAAGGGGGTCTTCCTCACTTGCTCTCTATATTTTTGAGGCAGTCTTTTTTACTGAATCTGAAGCTCCTCAATTTGGCAAGACTGGCTCTGGGGAGTAACCTGCCTCTGCCTTATTAGCACTGGGGTTACAACATCTGCTTCCACAATCAGCTTTTATGTGTGTGCCGGGGATCTGAACTCAGGTCCTCATGCTTGCACACCACACACTTTCCTGACTGAGCCATCTGCCCAGCTGTGATAGTTGTTTCATAGTCTTTCACTGGTCTAGACCTCACCAAGTAGGCTAGGCTGTGTGCCCAGTGAGTTCCGAAGATCCACCTGTCTCTACCTTCCCAGCGCAAGAATTAAAGTGCATGCCCCCACACCTAGGTTTTTGTGTGGGTTGTGGGTTGTGAGGTTCATGCTTATGCAGGAAGCACTTTGCCAACTGAGCCTTCTCTTTGGGCCTCTGACAAGAATGTTTTAAGATGACAGCATGTATATATTTAGGAAACTCATTGAAGGAAAAATGCAAGCAAAAATATTACACCCAAAATGACCTTAAAGATTCAGAGTCTTTCTCCTCTCTCTCTCTCTCTCTCTCTCTCTCTCTCTCTCTCTCTCTCTCTCTCTCTCTCCTCCTCTCTCTCTCTCTCTCTCTCCTCCTCTCTCTCCTCTCACACACCCACCACACCACACACACACCACCACACACACAGGAGAGAGAGAGCGAGAGGAGAGATAGAGAGAGAGGGGAGACGAGAGGAGAGGGAGGAGGAGAGAGAGAGAGAGAGAGAGACCATACATTAATATAGAAATATCCAAGGGTCATTGTTCCTATAAGTCCCTTCTGAAAAATATGCAAACGAAAAATGTCAGATTGATTGGAAATATTGTTGGAAAGGCTTTAGGTGGTATGCATCTGTAACTGAAATCCAGTACAGAGGAGCTGAGGCAGGGGGATTGAAAGTTTGAGATCACCCTGGAATACACACTAAAAATCTTCCTCAACACAAGAACAAAAGGCTAAATAAGTGGTACTCAACCCCTTCAGGGGCTGAACAATCCTTTCACAGGGGTTGCCTTAGACCACCAGAAAACACAGATATTTACATCATGATTCATGGCTGTAGCAAAATTATGTTATGAAGTTATGAAGTAGCAACAAAAATAATTTTGTGGTTGGGGCTCATCACAACATAAGGAACTGTATTAAAAGGTCACAGCATTAGGAAGGTTGGGTACCACTGGCCTAAATGAATGGTGTCTGTCTAATCAAATAGCATATAGTTGATAAGTGTTTTAATAATGTCTGTATGATCAGTGATTTTAAATTGAAAATAAAAACAACACAAAGGTAAAACAGTGGCCCCGTATTCTGTCTCATGCTAGACCAATGCTTGGCACTTAGGAGTTCGTTTACTTTTTATTGAAGTGTTTGTTATTTTAACCAGTTTGAAGAGTCTTCCTGTGTAAGTAAATACTCTTGTTATCTTCCACTGTGGGCAGATGCAAATTAGTCATTTGCCCAGTGTTTGTCCAGTCACAGAACAAATTAGTTCACGAAAGAGTCTCACTGTGAATGGTGGGAGTAACATTCTTTGTAGTTCCATACACCTCCAAACTGAAAAGAGCAATGACCTAGAAATTCTATGTCTAGAAGCAGACTGTAAATATTTGAATCACCTGTGCCATGAGCTAAGAAACCAACCAACCAAACAAACAAACAAAAACCACTTCACAACCTTCTGACAGAAGAAACAAGTATCAGTCAAATGAAAATAAAGCATGGGATGTTAATATACTGGACTACAGTGGTGCAGAAAGAATAATGAATAAATTATAACTGTATATAGCAACATGAATGAACCATAGAAACATAACGTCCAATGAAAGAAGGGTTAGAAACTTTACCCAGCTAGACTCAAGATATAGACCATTGGCAGAGAACTTGTCCACCAAGTATAAGACTAAGAACAGTGAAAAGAAACAAAATAATATATAATGGACGATTCTATTCAATTACACTGAAAGCACTGGAGGCCTTTTTATTGGGGGGAGAGGCTGGCAGGTGGCAGGCAAGGGCATCAGGTTATTATTTGAACTGAATGGGAGGTTTTCTGTGTAGTAACTTTAAATAATTAAGTTCTATATTTGAAATAATATGTAATAAAAAGATTTGTGTGACAGTGCATCCTTTAGGGCTAATATTAAAGGAAACCCAACATTTTAACTATATATGAATGAGTTTCCATTTTTTAAATCCAAGTCAACTCAATCCACAAACATACAGTGCAGATATAACCAAGTATGTGTCCAAACTTCATAACAGATACTACTGTTTTCCTTCTGGTTGTACTAGTGAATTCTTACACAAGTGTAAAGCAAACTAACAGATGGCCAGACTTTGGTGGCCTGTATGCCGTATCCTTTCCTAGGGCAGGGAGACTGCATAATCACAAGAACATTGAGCCAGTGTCTTTCCTGTTCTCCAAAGCCACCGTAGGAAAATGCATGACCAGGAGTGAGTTGCCCAGCCCACATGCTCAGCACTGGCATAGCAGGAAAGTCCCCTGATGTCGACTTTAGGAGAGTCAGTATCAAACATTTGACATGTGAGCTAAAAAAAAAAATGTACTCTCAATCACTGCGATGTACTCCACATAATAACAGGACTCCACCACTAATAAATCTTCTGAACACATTAGCCATACTGTATATGATGGTTTGAGTGAGAATGCCCCCTCCCCATAGGGCTCATGTTTTATGTATAGACCCATTAGTCTCTCCACTGTATGTAATATTGTGTAGATGTAACATTATTTTAGCAGTTTTAAATGAAATATTTAAGATTACTCACTGGTCCTATTGTCCTGCCTTAGGTAGTGACTTGAAGCAGGAGAATCAAGGGATCCTTAATTACTACATTCCCAGCAAGGACAACAGCTGGGGAAAGGTGATGCACTAACGATAAGGGAGCACTAAGGATGTGGTACTGGGGATGCAGGCAGTGGAATAATTGGGGAGGCAATAGCCCAGTTGTATTACTTTTCAAACGCCTTTAGGATTTAATTGCCTTCTATTTCTGCCCCTAAATCCTATTTGTCATCTATGACCATGAAGAGAACTGAGACAAAGAAGGCGTACTCTTAGTTTCTCAATGACCCATTTCTCCAGCTTTCCCTTCTCATCCCTCTGAGCATTTTGTCCTCTAATGTGAACCCAGTGGACAGCAAGGAGAGGAAGGAGTGACTCCTCTGGGTTGGGGTCTGGAGGAAACTTTTTAGTGGTGACAGCATGTTTTCTGTTGCTGTTGAAGGTGTTTGGCATTATGGAGAAAGCGAAGGAGCAGTACGCTTTAGAAGACTATTCCATTACTCAGATCACCTTGGAGCAAGTCTTCCTGACCTTTGCCTACCCAGACAACACAGAAAGTGTTTATGCAAAAGAAGTGCCTTGAGATTCAGTTACAGCCAGTGATTATGAGGTCTTCATGCGCTTGGGTTTGGAGAGGGACACATGTGTGTATGTATATATAGCTATGTAAATATATTTACGTAATAAAGCTTTCCCTGCAGGAGAAAATGTATTCCCTTCATTATAGGTTTAGATGGGTCACTTTTGTATCTACCATGTACAAATCTAAAGGTGTTGGTGAAACATTGTGTTTTCCTTTCTAGAAACACACACACACACACACACACACACACACACACACACACACACACACACAACCAGCATCTGCCAGAGTCCAGACAAGGTCCTGCTCTGGAGTATTATGAGAACAGAAACATCCAAAAAGGATTGTGGCATAGATGGGACAACATCAGGAGCACTAGCACTGTGTTGTAGCAGCTGGTGGTTATACGAGGAGAAGGCTGGGAGCAAATCATCTTTCCCAGGATAGACACATAGTCACGTAAACACACAGCCATTGCCAGAGACTAAAAGGTCAATGGAATGGTAATTTCCTCAAGCCAAATCAAGGGGTTTTGTACCAAGAATAAATAAAGTCCAAGAACAGCAAGGAATCATTTTTGATAGTGTTCTTTGAGCCACACATACCTGTAACCCTACCATTAAGGACCTGGAAGTTGGGGGTCAGGAGTTTAAAGCCACCCAGCCTCAGCTACAGAGAAGACATGAGACCAGCCTGAGCTACAATGAGACTTTGCCTCAAAACAACAGGAAAAAACCCCACAAGTCTTTCCAACTCTGGCCCAACTCTAAGATGGAAAGAAGGCAGGGTGAATTCTTACACTTTAGGCAGAGAGAGCAAACAGTGAGCACCACAGAGAGTCAATCTTCTCTCTAGGACTCACAGTCAGAGAAGCACATAAGCAGGGTGGGCAACACCAAGTCCCCCAGTGAACAGTCTTTGGTTGCTGTGCTTTGGGGTGGCTCGTTCAAGGCTTTTATATCCTCAGTTGATACTGTGAATAACGAAATTGAAGTAGGCAATCCATTCACATCCCCAATGGCATCAGCTGGGCTCTCTGTGAACCATATTATAAATTTTTCTGCCCCCAACAAAAATCAAATTTAGGTGGTTACTGTCCAGGAATACCCTTAAGTATCCTTGTAGGAAGAGAGGAAGGCTAATCTGGCCTCAACTACCATTGGGTGCATGCCCAATAATGCAAACTCTGTCAAGTGAACTTTAGAGCGAAATCCCCTAGTTACATCTTATGCTTATGCATGATTGGGTATGCATATAATTATCTTGCTGCTTTTGTGAATCTAAGTGAGTCCTGGTTTAAGGCTAAGAAACTGGAAACTCCACCAGATGCCACCACGACCATCAAACTGGCAACAAAACGACATTCAGAAGCATTCTACTTTTTATTGCTTTAGCAGTAGTACATCTTTGCTTGGGTGTTGAGCCTTCTACTCTCCGCTCTCCATGACTGCATCATGGAATCACCTCAGGTCCGAGGAAGGTAGGTTTTGATATTTAATTATTGTCATTGGGGGATTAGCAGGTGCCCAAAGGTTTGACCAAGGCAGATGTGCAGGTCACTGTTCTCCCCGAGACAAGATGCCACATTGCAATTAGCCCAGGGAAAGTTTAAAAAGTTACTAACCATGCAGGGATTGGCAATACTTAAGTGACAGCACAGTACTATTGCGATGAATGAAAACATTCAAGAACAAGCATAGGACAGCGGTGTTTCCAGTGTGGGTAACGCGCTGCGCTCTGGGTGCCTAAACTGCCTAAGCTGGCCAAGTAGAAAGAGCTGTTGGGTCTGGGTTGTTGGCAGACTCCCGCTGAGAACCAGCCAGCTGTGGCCCTGAGGGTCCTGGACTGAGCTCTGTTGCAGAAACACGGATCCAGTGCTGCTGCAGGCAAGCTGCCAGGCCAGAGCCGAGACGGAGGCGGGAACAAGAACAAAAAACTGGGAGAGAAGCTTCTGGTGTATTCTTTCCGTGCCCTCTTCTGACAAGGTGTAAAGTCAAATTAGTTCCAGATCCTTTGATGCCAAGAATCAATAACAAATTGCTATCACTGTTACAACACGTCACATCAGGGATAGAGAACTTGAGATGCAGGTCAGAACTCAGTGCCTGTGGCTCTAACATGAAGCTACTTTGGAAGAGGGTATCCGGATGGGAAACAGCAAAAAGTGAGTATTCATGAACCTGCATAGCCCGGGCCGGGGGTGGGGCGGGGCGGAGAGTAGAAATGTATGATGTAGAGGTGGAGTCCCCTGAGTGATTGACAGGCCAGTCAACGAAGCCAGATGAAGTGGGTGGGGAGTCTAAGCACTGAGGGCAAAAGGTTCAGTCATCTCCCATATATGGGCGCAGGGTTGAGTCAATGTTGACTTGGAAAGCACTGAGAAGAATGGCTATCTATCTGAGACTGGGGAGCCGATAGAAAGAAACGGAAAGATAGATAGGGTGGAGGGAGAAAGGAGAGAGGGGTGGGTGAAACCCTACACTGCTGGGGTTATGGATAGACGAATCTCATGTGTGGAAAGGAAGAGTGGTGCGTGGTTGGTTGAGTAATAGGTGCTGCTGAGATAGAAGGATTTGGAACAAGCCAGGATATGGGCTCTTGGGCTCCAGGCATGGCTTGCAGTAGCGCCCCTACTGGCTCCTCACCCAGTTACATGCTTGCTGCTCCCCACCACCAATCCGGAGAACAGGAAAAATAAATGGTCCTGGCATATGCTCTGTGATCCTTCTGCTTTGTTGGCTCCCGCTACTCCCAGCCACGCCCTGTTCCTCCCGCAACATGTGCCTCCCTGGAGGTCTCTTCCACTGCACCTGACTCTCCTCGACGGTTCACCGCACTTGGCACGTGCCTCTGGGTCCGCCCATGTCTGTACTTTTAATTCGTTTGCACGAGGTCTAGGCCACAACCTAGGGAGGGAGAGCGCTGCCCTGCAGGACGGTTGGCTAAGGCGGTGTGTGCAAGAAGAGTCTGGGCGGTCTGGTGCTCTTCGGACACTAAACTGGAGCCTTAGTGGTGAGTCCTCCCTTGTGTGTCGCCTGTTCTGACAGTGCTTTCAGATGCTCCAGGAGCTCAATCTCCCCTTCTCTCTGTCTCTCTCTTCCCCACGTCTTTTGCCATTTCTTATTTAAGAAATGAGGATAATACCAGAACCACAGCTAAAAGTCAGGATGTTAAGGCAGGATGCTCCGTAGGTGCCCCTTGAGTTGTAGATTAGCCAGATCTTCAGCAGCGAGACGAGAGAGAGAGAGAGAGAGAGAGAGAGAGAGAGAGAGAGAGAGAGAGAGAGAGAGAGAGAGAGAGAGAAAGAGAGAGGTGCCAGACTAGCCCCACAATTTTCCTTTATCCAGAACGTACAGAACCAAGAGGTGTCTGGGCTGTGTAAGATTTGAAGCAAAGGGCCCTGAGCTTTACCCTTGTGCTTCATTAGTTTTATTCTTGTACTAGTGCCCTCTTTGTGTGCTGTCAAGTTGTTTCTCTGTTTCCAATTCTGTAGGCTTTCTTTATATTTGCTACATCTTTTAAGTTTAGTATGGTTTTTTTCCCCATTTCCATTTGTCTCAAGATATTGGTAATTGATTTCCGAAAAAAAAAATTATCATTGACACCTTTGCTCATGAGAAGCAGTGTCTAATTTCCATACACCTGTGGACTTTCTAAAAGTACTTCCTGTTATTTATATCAAAATTTCATAACACCATGATCAGGAAAGATATATGATGCAGGCTCTGTCTCTGTGAGCACGTGCCTCAGCTTCCTGAGTAGTTAGTTAGCACTGCAAGCCTCGTGTCGTCAAGCCTGGCTTTGTATCTGTTTTAACTAACACAGCCACTTCTGTACTCTTTTGGTTCCCATTTGATGGGGATGTATTTCTAACTTGATTTTTATTTATGGCCACATGATGCATACACACAATAAATAATAATAATAATAATAATAATAATAATAATAATAATAATAATAATTATTATTATTATTATTATTATTATTATTATTATTATTATAAATTGTTTTTTAGATTCAGGGTCAGGAATCTTTTCAGTTGAGCTATCCAAGCCTCCTATAAATTGTTCCTTTATTTAAAGCAGCAGTAGAGATTTTTCTAGTAATATTGTAATTGTGTTATAGTTGGTTGTTATGTTACAATATGTTGTGTAGTTACTCAAGCATCAGTTTTTCAGAGGGCGTTTGTGGGGGAGGTTGTATGTGCACATACCGACAGGGACCCTGATTTGATTGCTGTGACTGAATGTGGATGACAGTCTCTATAACTGCCCCTCTCCCTCAGATTCATCCTCTCTTTACTTAAGATTAGGTAAAGCCTTAATCTAATGGCTCACCTTTATGACCCCGACCTCTGGCTCCTCTCCTCAGAGCTCCCACCCCCCAAATTTCTGTCAGTTGTGCAATGTCACACTGTCAGTGGTAGGAATTTAGACCTAAACAACCCGGCTTAGATGGGCAGAGTATTGATAACTGTCTATGTGAGCAAACATTCCTAAAAAGAAGCTGTGTCTGGCTGGGAACAAGAAACGAAACCTCTAGGAAGGAGTCTGTGCCTGCAGAGACCAGAGGAATGTCAGTACCGTGGAGAGATTGCAATGTTGTAGGTTCCGAGACTAATTACTTTATATTGGTCTAGTTTTAGCTTCAGCAACAGCGATGCCTCGCCCCTCTCTACGTCTAAACCAGCACCCCGTGACAGTAAATAAAAATCCTCTAGGAAGCTATTAATGTAGAAGAACACTAGCTTCCACAAATCCAGAGCTAAGACTGCCATCAGGTAGCATCTTGGGCCTATGAAATGTTGTACCTACCTCTCTGATGTACCCACCAATGTATTTTAAAGTGGTCCTGATTTATGATTTTTATTGTTCTGTAAAACTATAAAAAACCCTATGAAACCGCTTCCACATTGGAACACGGAATTTGGGGGTAACCCAAACCCGTTAAGATGAGACCTGCAGTTTTAACATCAACACCTGCCATGACATCCACAGTATGAGGAATGGATTTTCAATTTTCCCCAATTATACAATATAAGCGCATAATAGATATACCATTCATTAAATTTAAGAATTCCTCATAGTTGGTTTTTGTTGCTATATAAAAATCCATAGACTATATGAATCATAAACTGCAAACATTTTTGGTAAGATTTTGAAGGCTGGACTATCTGAGATGAAAGTGCGGCAGAGCCAGTGTCCTATGAAATCCCTTTCCTGACTCACAGGTGGTGCTGCTGTCTCCATGTACTCACATGACAGAAGGGATGAGATGGGAGGCTGACGCTGGGGCTTCACGTATGGCCACCAATCCCATTTCTAAGTGACATCATCTTGGCTGTTAGGATTTAGCATCACGAGCCGTTCCCCTTAAGACTGTGGTTGATGGTAGTCACTCTCCTGCCTGAACACTTGAAGAACTAATTGATCTTTGTTCTGCACATGATACTTTGTAGGTATTGGACTTACCACAGACACCAAATACATATATAATGTAGGGCTACATGGATACTCACATATTTCAAGTGCTTATTGTTATTTTAAAGCTGTATTAAAAGTTAAATAAATACAATTTAAATAGTTTACTTAATTAAAAGTCACATGCTGCTAGATAGCATTTTAAAATTTGCTTTAAAACTTTTTAAAAAGTTTTTTGAGAATTTAGTGCAATGTGTCCAGATCATATTTGCCTCCTCTGCCAATTTCTCCCATATCCACTCCCCTGCTTATTTGACTCTGTCCTCTTATAATTTTTTCTTTTTTTGTGTGATTTTTCAAAACAACTTTATTTTTCTTCTTTTATATATACATATATATTATTACACACAAATAAAAAAACTGCATACAGCAAGAAAACCCACAAAAATCAGTAATTTAAAAAATGTTACATTCATAGCGTTTTTGGCTATTTAAATTTTCCAATCTTGAAGAAAACATCTTTCCTATCTTGGTGCATCTAAAGTTCTGAATGTAAATCATTATCTGTCATATTTCATCTCTATCAACTTAAAACATCTATCTAGACTCAAAAACATCTTAAGCCCTAAGCAACTAGGCTTAATTGTAAAACTAAACTATCTGGTCTTCAACCCCATCAGAGACTTGAGAAGGAATAAAAATTAATTACCTAAGTATACAGGGAGTGCAGGTTAGCAGCTTCCCAAATGAAAAAATGACAGAGACTCTCTATGATGTTGGAGCATCATCTTCAGCCTTCTGGCTTAGTATATCTGACAGACTTATTTGTGAGGCAGGAACTGTTGAGGACTTGCTTACCCTGTCTTGACAGAGTTTGGCCATCGATTCTGCCTACATCCAAGCTTGCCCATTTTTAGGTAGGATTCTGTCTGTGACTGAAGTGAGGACATTTTGCGCAGTGGTTGCTTTGCCACATTTGAAGCCATCTCCATAAAGAGGTTCTTTGATGCTCATCATATTCCTTGAGGTAGGCTCTGGGTGTTGTCAGGAGTTAACCTGTCTTGTTGTCAAAGAATCTTTAAAATAATAAAAACTTTTTAAAATGCCATATTATGTGGGTCTCTGGGTTTTTGAAGACCTTATCTAACTATTTTAACTTACTTATCTATAGAATCATATCTATCTATTAAACCTAGGATGTATATTCTTGTGATAAAAATAGACTAGTAATTGACATGACCATGATTTGATCAACTAACAATTAACTTGTATTATTTAATTATCCTAAACAGTCTGCAGTAGCACTTTCAACGTATTGGAAGTAAACCTTGTATTATAATTGAGTTATATGGCTACAATACCTCATATTAGAGTAGAAATAAATATGTGTGAAGAATCATCTCAAATTTGAATTCTATACCAATGTATCAAAATTAAACTTATTTTGCATCAACATACAAAATTCTATACCAATGAATTAAAATAACCTTATTTGTGAGTAACAATTAAGGTCTTAGGTTGAGGAGTAGATTCAATAATCGAATTTTGGCCTAAATGGGGTACAGAGCTAAACAGAGAATTCTCAACAAAGGAATATCGAATGGCTGAGAAACACTTAAAGAAATGCTCAACATCCATAGTCATAGTGGAAATGCAAATCAAAGTGCCTCTTGTAATTTTTAAAACGTTTTATTTATCCCAGTGTTCTGAAGAATTTAGACAATCACTATAGTATGAAAGAGTAGGGAGATATATCAGGGTAGAACTAGGGCTGAGCATCAGGCTGAAGACAATTTTAAAGAAAATTGTAGGAAATCCTCTACATTGTTATGTTATAAACAGCCTTAGTGAAATGGGACAAAACAAAGGGGAAGAGATGGGGAATTATTGAGAGACAGAAAGTAGGGACACAGCTAAATTAACTAATTAATTATTTCATGTTTGGATGATCAGTGGGCGGAAAACAAATCATACTCCTCAGCTCATTTCACTGAGAATGTGGTTGAGCTCCCTAGGCTCTGAACTGGAGAGCCCCCCCAGCCCCCAGGGCAGGTTTAACAACTTTATCTCAATGTATTCCTTGGCTAGTAATACACAATGAACCCATTGCATTCCTTCTACCATGTAAATTAGTATTTACAAAGCCTTTCCCCACATGCTATTCTTATTCTACACCTGGCTGGCTCTGTCTTACAATGGCAGAGACCAGCCAAGATATCTATCAATTTCCCTTTTGCCTGCAGGAGGAGTTAAAATATGACCATGAAGATCGCCTGCTGAGACCATCAAAACGAATATTTACTTAGGCTAGTAATGATCAATGTCTTCTGAGTCATGTGGAAATTGAGTTCAACACATGGAATAAAGCCAAGGCAAAAAACAAAAATTTATTTATCAGTTTATTTTGTCCATATATTATTGGTTGTGTGGTCTTCCACTGGTGTGTAGTTGATGTGCCAGGGGCCACCCTCTTAAAGAAAACTCTTCCTCTCACAGAAAGTAGCAGTAGCCAATACCTAGTTGACTGGGGTGGGGCTTTCACCTCCCCTCTCCAGGTTGGGATTTGCTCTACCTTGAGGTTTCCTAGGTCTTGTGCGTGTTGTCATAACCACTATGAGTTAATATGCACTGCTGCCCTCTTGCGTTCAGAGGACACTGTTTACTTGTAGTTGTGTACTGCCTCTGGTTCTTACACTCTTTTCCTCCCCCTCTTCCACAGCGATGCCTGATCATTTAGGGGCAGTGTGTATGATACAGATATCCCATTTACAGCTCAGCATTCTGCAGTCTCTTATTCTCTGTACGTTGATTGTTTCTAAGTCTCCGTGTTAATCACTATTTACTGAAGGAGATGTTTGTCCGATGGAGATTGGGAGGTGGATTAATAATCTAAGACTATGTGCACTTAGAATAATAATAGTAGTAGTTTCTCCCTGGGGTCCATGATCTTTCTAATCACTGGATTCATGGCTCTGATAATTGTGATACGTATAGTTCTCATCTTCTTGTGAAAAACTTAAGTGAAATCAGTAATTGGTTGTTCCCATAATCCTTCTGGTACTATTGCACCAGTGAGCATATCTTGCCAGGCCAGTCAGTACTGTAGCTCACAAAGTTCACAGCTAGGAAAGACTGATGATAACTTTTCTCATCTGGTAGCACCAATAGCATGTTTCAGGAACATGAAAGCTAGGCAGTTAAGAATGAATGAAGCTTCTGGATGAGAACCAACTTGATTTCTGTTTTTACTCAAGTGTGCAATGTCTTCAGTAGTAGGGTCTTACAGCCATTTTCTGGAGTATAGCCAATAGCATTGGCAATTGGCAATAGCCTTTAATGTTTAGGGAGAGGTCAATAGGACCTCACTGGCCAACAACTCCAAAAATGGTTAACCATTCTTAGCATTGGGATTTTTGTTAGCTTGAGGAATCTAGTAGGGACATTGTATAGTACATTATAAAATCATTTAATTGTGTGTGTGTGTGTGTGTGTGTGTGTGTGTGTGTGTGTGTGTGTGTGTGCGCGCACGTGCTTCTACAGTAGAAGGTAGGTTCCTATATGACTTTCTTAAAGATTTTTGGGGTTATTTGTCTCTCCCTATATTATCTCCTCTACCTTGACCCCCATACTCTACCCAAATTTACCCTTCCTAATCCATTAATCCCCCTTTAAGTCTTTATGTCATGGAGTTTTCTCTCCTGTCTGTTGAAATCCCCCTTCCCCAAATTTCCTGACCTCTTTTGGGTATTCCAAATGAAGCACACATATCTGAAAATTCAGATCATCTTAAATTTCTTTATTTTTTATTTTTTATTTTTTTAATTTATTAATTTATTCATATTAGATCTCGATTGTTAGCCCTTCCCTTGTTTCCTCCTGTTCCTCCCTCCCTCCCTCTCCCCTCCTCTATGTCTGTGATTGAGGGAGATCTCCTTCCCTTATATATGCTCTTACAGTATGGAGTCTCTTCTTGGTAACTTGCTATCTTTCCTCTGAGTGTCGCCAGGCCTCCCCATCCAGGGACGTGGTCAGTACTCAGCTATTAAAAACAAGGAATTCCCGAAATTTGTGGACAAATGGATTGATATAAATTTCTTTTCTTTAAAAAAACATCTTTATTTCTTCCAGAGTTTAACTCCCTCTTAGTTAGGAAGAATGGCTTCATTGGAGTCCAGAATACTTTTGATTCTCCTGTGGAAGAATTTTACTTTAAAGGTAAGTTGAACTCTACATAGTACTGTTGCAACAGCTCAAAGACAGTCAAGGGCTAATTCTCACATTGCAATGATTGCCTTTCAATTTATACTTTTCTTAGTTCTAGGGCTGGGGTTATCTATTCCAAACATAGCATCTAGACAGGGTGAGGAAATTGCAGAATGTCATATAAGAGAGTTATGAAATTTTGTCTGTCATAAAGTAAAGCTACACTTTTTGTCATCCGTGTAATCTGAAGTATCTTATTAACTTAATATTATATGAATTGCCATTTGCTAAATCAAGAACTTCTTGGGAAAACTAACATAATATTGTTCTTTAATTCTTTTAGAGACGGAAGTTTGGAGCTTTAGTTACTGAAATTGTCCTGATGGTTATATTTAGCAGTGTGCTTTTGGCAACGAGAAACCTTCTTGCCATAAAGCATATTGGACCTCTCAGTTATGCTGACCATAACATCAGCAATGTTCCATCCTTCATCACTACCTTTCCGCATCCTTGGGAGTTGGCTTATGTGCCTTCCAACAGCATCGCAGTACAGAATATTGTCGAAAATGTGAAAAGGGACTTAAACTTCCATATGAAAGGTTAGTTAAGATGTCCATAAAAGCATATTATTTAATTATTTTAGAGAAAAAAGAAAACCTTTTTAGCAGGGAAACTATCTTCTATGCAAGATACTACAGGGCACCAAGGGTCATCTTTCTAAGTATGCTTTTAGAAAATTGGTTAATCCTGAAGGGGTTAAGTTCATATAAATTTTTTTCTCTACAAAACCAACAAAACAAACAAACAAAACCCAAAGTAATACTTTAGCATTAGATGACCAATTGATGCTTGTCTAAATTACTATTTAGCTCTGTGATGCACAGTCCTCATTGTTTCTGAATGAAGTGTAAAAAAGTATCTGTGGCAGGTGGCATATAAATAAAAGTTTATTTAACATAGTTTTGGAGGCTAAAAGAGCAAGATTGAGTGTCCCCATCTATTCACAGTACAGTGGATGGCATTGTGATGTAAGCACATTTAATGGGGAGACGTCACATCAAGAAACAGGAGGCTACAGGCATATAGAGCAGGCCAGGCCAGCTCTTTTCTAAACACCCCACGCACAGAAGCTAACCTGGGTCCTACAAAAGCTTTATTCGTCCCACTCCAGAGTAGTCCCTCCAATGACTTAACTACTTCCTAGATCCACCTTTTAAAGCTTCTATCTCCTCCAAGTTGTGACACTATTGAGCTATAAGCTCAGAAGGCGTTGGAGGACATGCTCAAAGCATATCCAGACAGCATTGTGTTTATGTAGAGAAGTTATGTAGAATTATATTAAGGGCTTTCAGTTCCTCACTTACCTTTGCATTCTCAGACTGATTTCACAGAGGTTTCTCATGGAGGCAAATACTATTAGACATTATGTGGACTTCCTCTACTAGCTCTTCTTAAATAAGCTCACCGCCTAACTCCTCCGTCTCGGGAGCATCAGCATCAGGATCAGCTCCTAAACATGTGACCTCACTCTCCAGTCCTTCTTAGAGCATGGGTATAACTTTTGTTTTCCAACCAGCACAGGAAAGACTCACTTTTATGCAATCACAAAGCAATACTCAGCCACCATAGTCATTTAAATACAGGCCTTTCAAAGGATGAGCCCAACCTAAGATCCTCATATTTGCAAGATTGAAAGGATAGGCTAAAATGTTTTTGTTGTATATGGATTTGTTTACAAAAAATGAATGGAGCAGAAGTAGCTGAAGGAACTGGCTTCATGATAGTTCTGGTGAGATGCAGAAATAGTGGCACCTGGGAGCACAGGTGACAATTGCGGAGGAGGGTGTGGTTTGAGAGTGGGAATTCTGCAGTGTGAGAGAGTACCATCAGTAATGAGGACAAGAGAGCTTCTCTTGTGCACCTTTGAGAATCAGGGACTTATTGGAGGAAGAATTAAAGCAATGAAGCCATTTCAGTCTAGGTAATGAAGCTGCATGGAACTTGATTTTCACAACAGTAGCTGTTAAGACTGTGACATTCTTTATACATCAACCATGCTTTTGGCTCTAGGGAAATCTTTAGGGCATACAATGTACTGCATATTAAATAACTAATTTCTTTTTCTACTTAGGAAAATACAAACTAGAGCTTTTCTAAGGTCAATCAGGTTGAATTTCAAAGCTAAATTCATTGATTGAAAATCTCAATTATTAGGATATAAGGGATGGGATAACAATTGAGATGTAATATAAATAAACTAATAAAATATATTTAAAAAAAGAAAATCTCAATTATTGAAATATACTTACATCAAACATTAAAATCCTAAGATGGCTTCATTCTCCAGTTTCTGTATACTTTTTAACTCAGATATTAGCTATTACAGAATTATCTCATAACACTTTCCCCCCTAATTTCTTTCTTCTTCTCATTAATTAATTTATTTATTCACTTTACATCCTGATTGCAGCCCCCTCCCTCTTCTCCTCCTTGTTCCACCTTCACACCCCTTTTCCCCTTCCCCCACCCCTCATCCCCTTCTCCTCAGAAAAGGGGAGCCCCTTCCCCCACCAACTTACCCCAGCACATCAAGTCTCATCAAGACTAAGTGAATCCTCTTCTTTTGAGGCCAGACAAGGCAGCCCAGCTAGGGAAAATGATCCAAAAGCAGGCAACAGAGTTCATCTCAGAGACAGCCCCTACTCCAATTGCTAGGGGACCTTCATGAAGATCAAGCTGCCCATCAGCTACATGTCTGTTAGGGAGCCTAGGCCCAGTCTGTACTTGGTCTTTGGCTGTTGGCTCAGTTTCTGTGAGCCCCTAAGTGCCTAGGCTAGTTGATTCTGTTGGTTTTCTTGTGGAGTTCTTGTCCCCTCCATGTCCCTTTATCTTCCCCCTAACTCTACCACAAGACTCCCTGGGCTCCACATAATGTTTGGCTGTGAGTCTCAGCATCTGTTTTGATCCACTGCCGGATTGAGCCTCTCAGAGGGCAGTTATACCAGGCTCCTGTCTGCAAGCACAGCAGAGTATCATTAATAGTGTCAAGCATTGGCTCTTTCCCATAATTGGATATTAGCTATGAAGTACAGAGCATAACCATACTATAATCCACAGACCGAAAGAAGCTAAGTAACAAGAAGGGCCCAAGGGGGATACTTGAATCTCACTTAGAAAAGGAAATAACATAGACATCAGAATCAGAGGAAAAGAGAGAACTGGGTGGGAGAGGTGGTGGGGAGGGGAATGAAGGTGGGGATCAGATTGGGGAAGAGCAGAGGACATGAGAGGTGAGAGGGCTGGGAGAGAGAAGGAAAACCTATGGGGCACATCTCTGGGACAAGACCTGCAATGGGTAGGCTCCTGGCAGTGGAGATATGGGGGTGACTCTAGCTGAGAATCCCAGTGACCGGGTTTATGGTGACTGAAGTGGCCACCTCCTATAACCAAGCATGACTTCCACTGGGGGCGGACACCAACCCACCCACAAAATCTTCAACTCAAAAATTTACCCTGCCTATAAGATGTGCAGTGATGAAAATAGAGCAGAGATTGAGGGGATGGCCAAATAATGACTGACCCCTAATTTCTCATCAAACTGGAAATTCCAGAGCACAGGGACACTTCATCCCTCAGCAAGTGTTTATGGCTTCCATCGTATGGGTAGGAAGCACTGTCAGACATGCTGCTTTTGTAAACTTTCACTCTCTCTACAGCTATAGGATTTTCTTCAGAAAGTGACTTTGAAGATTATATTAGGTCAACTGTCAACTCCAGAAATGTACTTGCTGCTGTTGTTGTTGACCACAACTTCACAAACAGCAACGATCCCCTGCCTAAGAAGGTGAGAATGTGTTCCATAGAAGCCTCCTGACCGGGGGCTAGAGAGGTGAATAAGTGGGAAAGAACACACGCTATATTGCTCTTCCAGTGGACCTGAGTTCAGTCCATGACACCCACATGGGGCAGCTCATAACCACCTGTAACTCCAGCTGCAGGAGATCTGACAACCTGTGTGCATATACCCACCCAACCACAGAAACACACAAACATACATGAGTTAAAATAAAATATTTTTAAAATAGAAACAGCATGATTGTACTTCTAATTTCTGGAGAGGTAATGAGCCAGGTGTATTACTATTGCACGTAATGATGAAGAGAATAACTTGCCTCTTGACCATGGCATGGACTGGGGTCTGAACCTAAATAATTCCAGTGTCTCTTGCTGTGCCATTATGGAAAGAATGGTACTCACTGCCTACTAAGCATTCTCCACAAACTGGGATCTTGGGAAATTCAGACCACTCAGGATATTGCTTTTGCCGCTGTGTCTGGTGTGGAGCTGTGTGTGCCCAGCTGATGCTGCAGAAGTAAGAACATGTTTCCTAGGTCAAAACCCTTGCCACCATAAATGGAGCGCATCTTCACAGACCCCCAGGATGTCCTGTTTTCAGTGGATGAAGTTCAGGTAGATGCATGGTAATAAGTGAATACTCAAATGGAGTTTCAAGACAGAAGCTTTAAGAACTTATTCCATGGTCAAGGGCAGATCCTGTTCCTCTAGGAAGTAACTCCTAGTTGAGGACACAGGCATTCACCAAGCCACAACGAATCAGAATCAGGACATCTGCAAATCCTGGAGATGATTCTGATACCTGCATCCAAGGACGGACTAAGAGAATGCTTTAAATTTAATTTCCTTGGTATTGGGGGAAGTGAACAACGTATATAATGTAGACTCATATGGAGTCAAAATTCTGTGTTCAAGGTACAAGCAGCTGTCAACAGGAGGTAAAGTGGGGACTATGGATAGCGTCAACGGTGTCTCTCTATTCAGTTTGGTCACGTTGGTGGTTCCACGTGTCACCTTCCACAAGTAACTGGCTCCTTGAGAGCTGCTGCAGGCTCAGAACAGAAGTGTATTCAGTACAGTTCCAACTTCCTCATCTTCTGCCTTCATTTCACGTTCTCCCTTGTCTGGCCCAGTTGGCTGCCTGACTCTTTCTCTTTCTGAGTAGGCTTGGCCTCCAAATTGTTTCTCTCCTTTCCACAACCTCTCTCCTCTTCCATCTTTCCATAAATATTCTGAACATATCTTTATCACCGAATTTGAATTTAACATGGGTAAATATAAATTTGACTAGGAAATAAGCGCCCCAGGGAACATCAGATCACCTTGAATGTGGACTAATTCCCTAAATGTTTGAATTAAAACTTTAATATATGGCTAACCCCTCACACCTGCCTGTCCTTGCTAACTAACTAGTTTCTCTGGTCTGACTTTGTAATTTTTTTTTGTTTGGTTTTGTTATTGTTGTTGTTGCTGTTTGTTTCAGAGAGTTTTAAGGCTGACACAATGTACCTTGAACTTTACTCTGTTCTCTAAAATTAGTGATTGTTTCCTTCAGTAACTGCAAGTTTTCACATTTGTATCTTAACAATTCCTTCTCTGTCCTCCTCAATCACTTTTAGGAAATGAATAGGTTTTTCCTTCAGGAACAGTTGGATAGCACAAAGGGAATATAGATTAATACTCCATTTTGGAATATCTCATTTCAGTATGCATGTCAGATGTCTGTCTAGGAAAAATACATTCATGATATTCATGAATTCCAGGTGTGCTTGCTTACTACAAACCTACAGGGAGAATCCAACTATTGTTGACACTTAAAAATGTCTCACATGTGATGTGCCACATGAGAGGTTTGTTGTCACTTTCTGAAGTCCCTAACCTTTGCAGATACTCATCAATACAGCCTCAGAGTGTCATATTTCTGATACAAGATGACTAAAAATCATCTTGTTTCTGATTCTTGCCATGTTTCTCTTTTTTGCTATATATATATTTGTTTATAGTTATAGTTATATATAATTTGGTTTTTAATATATAATAATTTGTTTTAAAATTATATATATATATATATATATATATATAATTTGTTTTTTATTGCTCCTCATAGGTAAAGTACTACCTGCGTTTTAGTAATATTAAGAAGAACATGAATGCTGGGGCATATGTTCAAGGGCACAGCTGGTTTACAAAGTTTCTCTTTCCACCTATGCGTCTTATGGGACCCAGAAACCAATATGATGCAGATGGAGGCAGTCCTGGTGAGCCGACTTTTAACCCACTTATTTTACTACCCTGCTGCATTGAAAGAGGGATGGATTCATATTTCTTCAGTCCTTTGGTGAAAAGTGTTTACTTAATTAATGTCTTTATTTTAATACATGTACATTAAAACAGAATCACATCACTATCCCCCTTCCCTTTTCTCCCTCCCACCCCGTCAAGGTAAGCTCTCTTCTTGCTTTCCCATTGTCCCCACTCTCAAATTGATATCTTCTTTTTCTTTGATTAGTGTTGTTTAGATAAATAGATAGGGAGGTAAAACAAGCTTATGTACCCACTTTAATATCTAAAAGAGTAAACTTCAGATCAAAACTAATCATAAAAAATAAGGAAGGATACTACATATTCATGAAAGGAAAAATCTACCAAGATGGCATTTCAATTCTTAATATCTATTTCCCAAAACCAAGGGCATACAAGTTTGCAAAATAAACACTACTACAGCTTAGATCATTTATTGACCATCACTCACTGATAGTGAAAAATGTCAATACTTTACTGTCAAAAATATACAAGCTATCTTGATAAAAACTGATCAGAAAAATGTTGGAACTAACAGACATTACAAATCAAATGGACCTAACAGGTATTTATAGAACATTTCACCCAAACACAAGAGAATATACATCTCCTCTGGACCTCATGGAATTTTCCCCAAAATTGGTCATATACTCAGATATAGAGCAAGTCTCAACAAATCACGAATATTGAAATAACTCCCTGGATCCTATCAGACCACCAAGCATTAAAGCTGAACATCAATAACAACAGAAAGCTAGCAAACTCACAGAAACTGAGCAATTCTCTAATGAATGAAAAATGGATCAAGACAGAAGTAAATAAATTAAAGACTTTTTGGAATTGAATCAAAGTTACTACACAGCATATCAAAATTCATGAGATATACTAAAGTGGTTCTAAGAGTCAATTTAAAAAAATTCTTTTATTAATTTTTTCAGATAACATCTAAATTGTTATTCCCTTGCTTGTCTCCTCCCATTCCTTCCTCCCTCCCACTTTCACCGTATTCACCACCCCTAGAACTGTGACAGAAGGGAACCTCCTCCCACACCGTATGGTCACAGCCTATCAAATCTCATCTTGGTAGTCTTTCTATTCTTTCTCTGAGTGCTACCAGGCCTCCCCACCAAGGGGAAGCTGTGAAATATGGGGCACCAATGATGATGTCAGAGTCAGTCCCCGCTCTCCACACAACTGTGGATAATGTCCTGTCCCTTCCCTAGATCTGAGTAGGGGATCAATATTTACTGCATGTATTGTCCTGTTTGGTGAAGTAGTTTGAGCAGATCCCCCCTGGGTCCAGATCCACCTGTCATGATGTTCTTCTTGTAGGTTTCTAGGACCCCATGGGTCCTTCTATTTTCCCATTCTCCCATACTTCTCTCACCTAGAGTCCCAATAGGAAGACCCTGCATCTATCCCAATCTCCTGATAAGTGAAGACTTTCATGGGACATGCCCCTAGGGACTAGTGTCCAGATATAAGTGAGTCTATACCATTTGAGTCTTTCGGCATTCGGGTTAACTCACTCAGTATGATAATTTCTAGTTCAATCCATTTGTCCACAAATTTCAGAAATTCCTTGTTTTTAATAGCTGAGTAGTATTCCATAGTGTAAATATACCGCAGTTTCTTTATCCAATCTTCTACTGAGGGACACTTAGGCTGTTTCCATGTTCAGGCTATTATGAATAAGGCCGCTATGAACATGGTTGAGCAAATGTCCTTGTTGTGTGCTGGAGCATCTTCTGAGTATATTCCAAGGAGTGGAATAGCTGGGTCTTGAGATAGCTCTATTCCCAGATTGCTAAGAAAGTACCAGATAGATTTCCAAAGTGGTTGTACTAGTTTGCATTCCCACCAGCAATGAAGGAGTTCCTCTCTCTCCACATCCTCGCCAGCATGTGGTGTTGCTTGAATTTTTTATCTTAGCCATTCTGATGGGTGTAAGATGGAATCTCAGAGTCATTTTGATTTGTATTTCTCTGATGACTAAAGACATTGAGCATTTCTTTAAGTGTTTCTCAGCCATTTGATATTTCTCTGTTGAGAATTCTCTATTTAGTTTTGAGCCCCATTTCTCAATTGGGTTATTGTGTTTGGTGGTTTAATTTCTTGAGTTCTTTATATATTTTGGATATTAGACTTTTGTCAGATGATTGGTTAGTGAAGATCTTTTCCAGTCTGTAGGCTGTCGCTTTGTTCTCTTGACAGTGTCTCTTGCCTTACAGAAGCTTCTCAGCCTCATGAGGTCCCATTTATTAACTGTTGACATTAAGGCCTGGGCTGTTGGTGTTCTGTTCAGAAAGTTGTCTCCTGTGCCAATATGTTCCAGGCTCTTCCCCACTTTTTCTTCTAACCGATTTTGTGTCTCTGGTTTTATATTGAGGTCATTAATCCACTTGGACTTGAGTTTTGTACATGGTGACAAATATGGGTTTAATTGCATTTTTCTACATGTAGATATCCAGTTGGACCACCACCATTTGTTGAATATGCTATCCTTTTCCCATTGAATAGATTTGGCTTCTTTGTCAAAAATCAAGTGTCCATATATGTATGGAATCATTTCTGGGTCTTCGATTCTATTCCATTGATTAACCAGCCTATTGCTGTGCCAGTACCATGCTGTTTTAATTACTGTTGATCTATAATACAGCTTGAGATATGGCATGAAGATTCCTCCAGAGAATCTTTTATTGTATAGGATTTTTTTTTTTTTTTTTGCTATTCTGGGCTTTTTATTTCTCCATATGAAGTTGAGAATTGATCTTTCAATGTCTCAAAACTATTTTGTAGGTATTTTGATACGGATTGCATTGAATCTGTAAATTGCTTTTGGTAAGATCGCCATTTTTACTATGTTAATTCTCCCTATCCATGAACAACAGAGATCCCTCAATTTCTCAAGTCATCTTCAATCTCTTTCTTCAGAGACTTAAAGTTTTTTTCAAACATGTCCTTCACTTGCTTGGTTAGAGTAACTCCTAGATATTTTATATTGCTTGTGGCTAATGTGAAGGCTGTAGATTTGCTGATTTCTTCCTCGGTATGATTGTCATTTGTATATAGGAAGGATACTGATTTTTTGCTTTAATTTTGTATCCAGCCAATTTGCTGAAGGTGTTTATCAGCTGTAGGAGTTCTCTGGTGAAATTTTGGGGGTCACTTATGTACCTTATCATATCACCTATGAATTGGGATAATTTGACTTCTTCCTTTCCCATTTGGATACCCTTGATCTTCCTTTGTTCCATTATTGCCTAGCTAGAAATTTAAGAACTATATTGAAGAGATATGAAGAGAGTGGGCAGCCTTGCTGGTCTCTGATTTTAGAGGAACTTCCTTGAGTTTCTCTCAATTTAATTTTATTTTGGCTATTGGCTTCCTGTATATAGCCTTTATTATGTTTAGATATGTGCCTTGTATCCCTGATCTCTTCGAAACTTTAAACATGAGTAGGTGTTGGATTTTATCAAATGCTTTTTCTGCATCTAAGGAGATGATCGTGTGGTCTTTTTTTCTTTCAGTTTGTTTACCTGTGGATTACATTGATGAATTTCCATATATTAAACCATCCCTGCATGCCTGTAATGAAGCCTACCTGGTCATGGTGAATGATATCTCTAGTGTGTTCTTGTATTTGGTTTGTGAGTATTTTATTGAGTATTTTTACTTCAATGTTCATAAGAGAAATTGCTCTGAAATTCTCTTTCTTTATTGGGTCATTGTGAGGTTTAGGTATCAAAGTGACTGTGGCCTCACAGAATGAAGTTGTGTGGTGATTGATGTGTGGTTTAAGCTTTATTAATAGTTCTTTTCCAAATGTGAGTGACCTTGTATTGGGAGCATAGATGTTCAGAATTGTGATGTCATTTTGGTTGACTTTACCTTTGATGAGTATGAAGTGTCCTTCCTCATTCCTTTTGATTAATTTTGGTTGAAAGTCTATTTTATTAGATATTAAAATGGTACACCAGCTTGCTTCTTGTATCCATTTGGTTGGAATATCTTTTTCCAGCCTTTTACCCTGAGGTAATGTCTATCCTTTTGGCTGAGATGTGTTTCTTGAATGCAGAAGAATGTTGGATGTTGTTTATGTCTCCATTTAGTTAGTTTGTGTCTTTGTATTGGAGAATTGAGACCATTGATGTTGAGAGCTATTAATGACCAGTGACTGTTAAGTGCCTTGATGTTGATGTTGGTTGCAGTAGAGATTTTGTGTGGTTGTGGTTTTACAATTTCCTCTGTAATTTTGGTTGTAACTTGTCCCTTTGGGGTGGAGTTTTTCTTCTAGTAACTTCTTTAAGGCTGGATTTGTGGATAGGAACTGTTTGAATTTGTTTTTGTCATGGAATATTTTGTTTACTCCATCAATGGTTATTGCTAGTTTCTCTGGGTATAGTAGTCTGGCCTGGCATCTGTGGTCTCTTTGGGTTTGCAGGATCTCTGTCCAGGCCCTTCTGGCTTTTATGGTCTCTGCTGAGAAGTCAGGTATAATTCTGATAGGTTTGCCATTATATGTTACTTGGTCTTTTTCCCTTCCCACTTTTAATATTTTTCTTTGTTCTGTACATTTTGTGTTTTGATTATTATGTTGTGGGAAGGTTTTCTTTTCTGGTCTCTTCTATTTGGTGTTCTGTAGGCCTCTTGTATGTTTATAAACATCTGCTTCTTAGAATTGGGGAAATTTTCTTCTATGATTTTGTTGAAAATATTTTCTAGGCCTTGGAGTTGGGTGTCTTCTCTTTCCTCAATGCCTATTATCCTCAGATTTCATCTTTTCATGGTGTCCTTGATTTCTTGGATGTTTTGTGTCAGGAATTTTTCAGATTTAGCCTTCTATTTGATGGTTGCTTCAAGATCTACGATTGTACCTTCTAGTCCTGATATTCATTCCTCCATCTCTTGGTTTCTGTTAGAGAAGCTCGCCTCTGTGTTGTTTGCTTTCTTTTCTAAGTTCTCTCATTCCCGTTTTTCTTCTGTCTGTACCTTTATCATTGTTTCCATTTTCATCTTCAGATCTTGAACTGTTTTATTGATTTCTTTCATCAGATTATTTGTATATTCCTGAGTTTCTTCTTTATAGTCTTTCAAACCTTGAATTGTTTTTATTGATTTCCTTTATCTGGTTGTTTATATTTTCCTGAATTTCTTCCAGTGTCCCTCTATAGGCCTCTTTTATGTGTTCCTCCTGTTTGGCTGCATCTTCCTGCATTTGTTTAAAGATTTTATTCATTTCTTCCATTATCATCTTCATTACTAAGGATTTGAGGTAATTTTCTTGTATTTCAATTGTCTTTGAGTTCTCCGGGTTGCTTTCCTTGGGATAGCTGGGATCTAGAGATGCCATATTGTTTTGGGTTTTGTTGTTTATGTTTTTAGTCTGGCTTTTAGTCATCTTGCTGTCTCTGATGTTGGGAAGTAGGTTCTGGTGTCCTTCACTGCTTGTTGAGAGCAGTTTGTTGGTGAATGATTATAGGTCGAGGATCTTTGCCTGTGGTGATCAGAGAACTCTTGCCTGGTTTCAGTTCCTGGAGACTTTGCCCTATATCCTGGGCTCCCCACTAGTTCAGCCAAGGTAGGTGCTTGTGCTTTGCAGCTCTAGTAGCAGTTTGAGCTAGTGTATGTACAGCCGGTTATCCTGTCTTTGGCTGAGCTTTGAATACCCTGCCCTCTGGCCCTGAGGT
Organism: Acomys russatus; assembly: GCF_903995435.1. Lineage (NCBI taxonomy): Eukaryota > Metazoa > Chordata > Mammalia > Rodentia > Muridae > Acomys > Acomys russatus. The sequence continues at coordinate 878,666 of NC_067141.1, forward strand.
TTTGGGTCCTAGGCTCAGATCACCTAGAGTGCCTGAACTCCTGCTAGCTTCTAGTGGTTGTTTAGATTTCTGCCTGCACCAACCCGGTAGTGGGGCCTAGGTTCTGCCTGTCAGGGAGAGAGAAGCTACTGCCTTCTGATTGTTGTTGAGGAAAATAAGCAAGATAGACAAATTATTATAGAAAGTAACTAAAATGCAAAGAGGTTATGTAAAAATTATCAAAATCACAAACTAAGAGTGACATAATAACAGATATTGAGGAAATACGAAGCTTCATGAGGTCATACTTTAAAAACTTTATTCGTCGCTGGGCAAGGTAGCACATGCCTGTAATCCCAGCACTTGGAGAGGCAGAGGCAAATGCAGGTGGATCACTGTGAGTTCAAGGCCAGCCTGGTATACAAAGAGTGTCTAGGACAGCCAAGGATACATATAGAACCCTGTTTCAGAAAAACAAACAAAAACCACTGTATTCCACCAATCTATAAAATCTTTAAAAAGAAAAGATAAGAAACGAATAATTCTCTCAATAAGTACCAATGACATAAGTTAAATCAAGATTAGACAAATAACTTTAAAAACCTATAATTGCTCTTGAAGTAGAAGCAGTCATTAAAGGACTCCCAACTAAATAACAGAGGAGTATCAAATGGCTGAGAAACACTTAAAGAAATGCTCAACCTCCTTAGTCATCAGGGAAATGCAAATCAAAACAACTCTGAGATTCCATCTTACACCCATCAGAATGGCTAAGATCAAAAACTCAAGCGACACCACATGCTGGCGAGGATGTGGGAAGAGAGGAACACTCCTTCATTGCTGGTGGGAATGCAAACTAGTACAGCCACTTTGGAAATCTATCTGGTGCTATCTCAGAAAAATGGGAATAGGGCTTCCTCAAGACCCAGCTATCCCACTCCTTGGAATATACCCAGAAGATGCTCCAGCACACAACAAGAAAATTTGCTCAACCATGTTCATAGCAGCCTTCTTCATAATAGCCAGAACATGGAAACAGCCTAAGTGTCCCTCAGTAGAAGAGTGGATAAAGAAACTGTGGTACATATACACTATGGAATACTACTCAGCTATTAAAAACAAGGAATTCCCGAAATTTGTGGATAAATGGATTGAGCTAGAAATGATCATAATGAGTGAGTTAACCCAGAAGCAGAAAGAATCAAATGGTATATACTCACTTATATCTGCATACTAGCCCAAGGGGCATGTCCCACGAAAGCCTTCACTTACCAGGAAACTGGGACAGAGGGGAAGGCATCCCATTGGGACTCTAAATGAGAGATGCATGGGAGAATAGCAAAATAAAAGGATACAGAGGGTCCTAGAAATCTACAAGTAGAACAATATGATAGGCAGATTTGGGCCCAGGGGTCCCGCTCAAACTAAGGCACCAGCCAAGGACAATACAGGAGGTAAACTTTAAACCCCTACTCAGATCTAGCCAATGGTCAGAATATTCTCCACAGTTGAGTAGAGAGTATGATACGACTTTCTCACGTACTCTGGTGCTTCACATTTGACCACGTCCCCTGGAGGGGGAGACCTGGTGGCACTCAGAGGAAGGACAGCAAGTAGCCAAGAAGAGACTTGATACCCTATGAGAATATACAGGTATGGTTTTAGTGTAGAATTCTACTAGACTTTAAAAGAGGAGTTAACATTAATACTTGTCAAATTGTTCCATAAAATAGACACAGAAAGAACACTGCCCAATTTATTTTGTGAGGCCACAGTCACCCTGAACCCAAACTACTTAATGAACCAACAAAGAAAGAGAATTACAGACCAGTTTTTCTTATGAGCTTAGATGTAAACATTCTCACTAAAATACTGGCAAATCGAATTTTAAAACACATTTTAAAAAATCATCTACCATCCTGGTGGCACTCAGAGGAAGGACAGCAGGTTACCAAGAAGAGACTTGATACCCTATGAGCATATACAAGCAGAGGTAATCCCCCTCAGGAACAGTCATAGGGGAGGGGAATAAGGGAAAAATGGGAGGGAGGGAAGAATGGGAGGATACAAGGGATGGGATAACCATTGAGATGTAAAAAGAATAAATTAATTTTTAAAATGTGTAAAAAAGTTATCTACCATGATCAAGTAGGATACAGCCCAGATGTTCAGGACTAGTTCAACATACATAAATTAATAAATGTAATATAAACCATATCAACAAACTGAAAGACAAAAACCACATGATCGTCTCATTGGATGCAGAAGAGGCCTTTAACAAAGTTCAGCACTCCTCATGATAAAAGTCTTGGAGAGATTAGGGATATAAAGGACATACCTCAACACAATAAACACAGTTTACAGCAAGCCCATAGCCAACATCAACTTAAATAGAGAGAAACTCAAAGCAATTTCACTAAAATAAGGAACAAGACAAGGTTTTCTGCTTTCTTCATACCTATTCAATATAGTACTTGAAGTCTTAAGTAGAGCAATAAGCTAAAACAGTACCAAAAAGATACAAATTAGAAAAGAAGAAATAAAAATACCTTCATTTGCAGATGATATGATAATATACACAAGTGACCCAAAAGATTTCACCAGGAAACTACTACAACTAACAAATGTGTTCAGCAATGTAGGTGAATACAAAATTAACTCACAAAAATCAGTAGCCCTCCTATATACAAACAACAATAGTCCCAGAAAGAAATCAGGGAAGCAACACCTCGAGTAATATAAAATATCTGGAGGTAACTCTAACCAAGCAAGTGAAAGACTTGTATAAAAAAAAAAACTCTAAGTCTCTGAAGAAAAAAATTGAAACTACCAGAAGATGAAAAAATATCCCATTCTCGTGGATTGGTAGGAATAATATGGTAAAAATGCCCATTCTACTAAAAACAATTTACAGATTGAGTGCAATCCCCATCAAAATTCCAACAAAACTCTTCACAAATTTTGAAAGGGCAATTTTCAGCTTCATATAAAACACAAAAACCCAGGATAGCTGAAACAATCTTGAGTAATAAAAGAACTTGTAAAGTTATCACCATCCCTGATTTCAAGTTGTACTACATAGCTATAGTAGTAAAAACTACATGGTATTGGCACAAAAACTGGCATGCTGATGAATTGAATGGAATTGAAGACCTAGGCATAAAACCCACACACCTATCAACACCTGATTTTTTAAAATAGAGAAGCCAGAAATACACAGTGGGGAAAAAGACAGCATCTTCCACAAATCGTGCTGGTCTAGTAAGATGGCTGCATGTAGAAGAATCTAAATAGATCCATATTTATCTCCCAGCACAAAACTCAACTCCAAGTGGATCAAAGACCTCCACATAAAACCAGATACACTGAACCTGATAGAGGAGAATGTGACCAACAGCTTTTCAATGCACTGGCACAGGAGATGATATATATAATGAACTTTAAAAAATATATGTTTTATTAATTTATCCATATTACATCTCAATTGTTATCCCATCCCTTGTATCCTCCCATTCCTCCCTCCTTCCCATTTTCCCCTTACTCCCTTCCCCTATGCTGTGACCGAGGGGGACCTCCTCCCCCTGTATATACTCATAGGGTATCAAGTCTCTTCTTGGTAGCCTGCTATCCTTCCTCTGAGTGCCACCAGGCCTCCCGATCCAGGGGACATGGTCAAATATGGGGCACCTGAGTTAGTGTAAAAGTCAGACCCCACTCTCCACTCAACTGTGAAGAATGTCCTGACCATTGGGTAGATCTGAGTAGGGGTTTGAAGTTTACTGCATGTATTGTCCTTGGCTGGTACCATAGTTTAGGCAGAACCTGAACAGAATACAATTAATATGGACACTTCAACAATTAATAAATGGGACCTTGTGAAACTGAAATCCTTTCACACAGCAAAGACACCATCATTTGGATAAAGTGTCAACCTACAGAATGGGACAAGATTTTTACCAACCACACATCTAATACAGAACTAATATCCAAAATAGATAAAGAACTCAAGAAACTAGATATAAAGAGAAAAAAATGTAAAAATAGGGTACACATCTAAACAGAATTCTCAATAGAGGAAACTCAAATGGTAGATATCAAGAAAAAAATAACCCAATTTAAAAATACAATACACGTCTAAGCAGATTTCTCAATAGAGGAAATTCAAATGACTGAGAAACACTTAAAAATGGTCAACATACTTAGTCATGAGGGAAATGCAAATTAAAACTACATTGAGATTTTATCTTATGATTGTCAGAATGGCCAAAATTAATAAAACAAATGACAGCTCAAGCTGGCAAGGGTGTGGAATAAGAAGAATACTCATTCATTGGCTGGTAGGAGTACAAACTTTTACAGCCATTATGAAATCAGTGTGGTGATTCCTCAAGGAGATAGGAATTCATTTACCTCAAGATCCAACTCTCCCAATCTTGGGTATATACCCAAAGGATTCTTCATCCTACCACAGAAACACCTGCTCAACCCTATCCATTGCTGTTCTATTTATAAAAGTCAGAAACTGGAAACAACCGAGATATCCCAAATATGTGAATAGATAAAGAAAATGGGGTACATCTACATGTGCATGTAAATACATTGGAGTATTTCTATGATGTTAAAAAGTGAAATTATAAAATTCCCAGGTAAGCATGTGAAACTAGAAAAATTGATCCTGAGAGAGGTAACTCAGACACAGAAAGACAAATATGGTATATATTTGCTTGTATATGGATATTAGTTGTTAAATCAATGATAAACAAGCTAGAACCCATAGAACCACAGAGGTTAGTTATAGAGTAAGGGACTAGGGACGTATAGCTAGATTTCCCTAGTAAAGAGAAATATGATAGACAGTTATGGAAGGATGAAGGCAGAACTGGAACAGAAGGATCAAGTGGAGAAAGGAAATCAAAAGAGGAACAAAAGAGAGAATACAGGAAGACACAGCTAAAAATTAAGAGCCATTTGAGGGGTAGTGTGGGAATCTAATGCAGTAGAAATAAGCTTTCTACAAATATATATGAAGGTGATCTACATAAAGCCACCAAATAATGTGGAGACAGAACCCCAACTAGACATCTCTTGTCATCCAATGAAGCTTCCAGTACCAGGATTGGGTTACATATATTTAAGATATTGGCCAAAGAGGTCCCACAGGAACATCTAAACTACACACGCTGTTGTCAAGACTATAAGTAGCTCTCCATAAACTTACAGCAAGCCCCATTGGTAAAGACAACACCTACACAATTCATTGAACTTGGAGAAGTCAAGCCGGTGCCTATATAGAGCCTTTGACACTATGTGCCAACACGAAAGCACATTGAAAAAAAATTAACCCGAAATTCCCTAACCCAAAGTACCAATAAAAGTAAATCTTCTCTATCTGATAAAGCACACCCGTGGAAAGTATGTACCTTACTAATTCCCCTCTGATGTTAGGAGCAGTTGTACAGTCATGCATGGCCTAACAAAGGCACCGGGTTTCAGAAGGGCATTGCTCCACATCTCCCATTTCATCATGTGAGCATCACAGAGTTCACGCAGACTAAGGAGCCTGGACTGCTTAGTCACAGGGTTTTATTCATCTATAACACATGGGTGCGTGTGAACTGCTGGTTTTCTTTGTTCAGTTCAGCTGTTGTTAGTAATTTTAGTTAGCAATCTTTATTTCCTCCTCCAGGGTACATCAGCGAAGGGTTCCTGGCTGTGCAGCACGCCTTAGACAAGGCAATCATGGTACATCATGGTGGTGCTGCTGCAACAGCACTCCTTAGCGCCACCAGCCTTTCCACGCAGAGATTCCCATACCCTGCATATCACCACGATTACTTCTATGTGTTTGCTAACATTTTCATCCCCCTGATAGTGGCATGTACCTTCTGCATGAATCATCTTACCCTCATCCGGTCCATTGTGTGGGAAAAGGAAAACCGATTGAAGGTAATTGTTTTTCTCGTAGACAGCATTTACGTTGAAATTTTTGGAAGTGTGGCATGAATTTATGTGTAAGGTTGAATTACTTCTTCGTGTTCAAAACTGACAGTCCTGTTTCAAATGCAGTCATTCAACATTTTGGCATTTGTGGAAATCCTCTATAATTTTGTCTTTATTCAAAAATTTTAGCATGACTCTTACTTTCAGCTTATGGAAGACTATTTGAGTGAATATCCCAGATATAATTTAAATATAGGCTACCCTCAAAACACTAAATGCGTCCAGTCCAGGGTTAGTGGTTTATCAGGTGATTTTGAAACATTGATTCGGTCTCATTAGTTGTAATTCTGGATAACTTTTGCTCTTTTGTTACCTGGTTTTGATTGGTGTTGTGTTCTTACAACATTAGCAATATTATCTATTCTGGGCCATAGAGTGGGGAGCTCTGCACTTGTTAAGTCCTTTTGTAATCTCCCTCAACCATGTTTTGCATTTTCTATGTTCAAACTTTGTACTTCTTTTGCTAGATGTATTTTGTCACTTTATTGCTTATTAAAGCTTGTTAAGTAAGGGTCTCAAGATGGCTCACAAGTAAAGAATTTGCATACAGGCCTAATGAACTACGTTCTAGCCCCATATCACACAAGGAGACAGGAGACGATCACCCCCAAGAATTGCCCTCTGACTTCCAAGTGCACCATGCCACACGCATACCTGCAAGCACACATATGTGTGCATGCACACAGAAACAAAAATAAACAAATAAAAATATTGTCATGTAAATGTCTCCAGCATTAATCCTTAGAAAATTGAATAGCGCATTTTATCTCATTTTTGTTTCCTACAGGTAAGAACATGAACCTGTAACCACTCTTAAGAACTTTGGATAGCATGCGCGTTTCATAGGTCCTTCTACTTATTCATTAATTCAAAAACCATTCATTGAGAACCAAGCAGATAGAAATGGAGAGGGGCAGGCTATAGTCATAGAATTTAAATTTTGACATATTAGACAAATTCAATAAAAATATTTTAAGTAGCCGCCCCAAATTCAGACATGTTAATCTATACTAACAGTATGTTCTTTGTTAAGTAATTTTAATATTCTTTTGTCAAAACTCAAAATACCTCATATTTCTATAAGCAACTACTTCTGAAAGAAAACACATTGCTCATAAAGATTATTATTAAAGCTGGGTGCATTTTCCTTCACTTTCCATCTTAATTTTAGCACTTTTAGTTTTTATAATTGAATTTAAATATTATCCTATCTTTTCCTAGAAATATTGTTATAAGAAGGATATATTTAAGTGGCTTGTAGCTTTGCTTACGTGCACTCCATGTCTTAGCAGCATCAAGAAATTATTGAAGGGATGACCTCTGAGCTTATCGAAACTATAGGACTCAGTTACTAGCTGAACAATTTTAATGAAATTACATGAGATCCTGGTCCTTAGTTTTATCCTCTGTCACTTGGAGACTTGAAATATAAATATGAAAAATTAGAAAATATGTCAGTACATTTTGGGGGACTCTAAGGCTGTGTGTGTGTCTCTGTGTGTCTGTGTGTCTGTGTGTCTGTGTGTGCGCGCATGCATATGTGTTTTCATGATACTTAACTTGTGCTAATTTTTCCACAGGAATACCAGCTCATGCTAGGACTGAGCAATTGGATGCTCTGGGTTGCCTATTTCTTCACCTTCTTCTGTTTGTATTTTATTAACATCATAATTATGTGTGTGGTTTTATTCATCAAGGCAAGTGTCCTTTTGATTCCAATATTCTGTGGCTATACTTTAAGAGGGAAGCAGGAGTGTAGGACCAGCCCAACACCTCTTGGTTTCTGGGAGAAGAAATCTGAGCTTTTTTGGACTTGGTTGTAGCATCTCAGAGGCTGTTTATCCTCTCAGCCACCTTCAGTTCAAGCTGGGGCATGGGGAGTACCTTCTGCAAGGCGTTTGGTGCAAGAGGTGTGGCTTTTAGGATAGTTACCTAATGTGTCTGTATCCCTGCATCCACAGAGAGTATCAGTGCATGCCTGTAATTGCAGCAGGGGGAGGCAGGTCATCATCAACTACATAGAGAGTTCAAGGCCAGTCTGGGCTCTATGAGACTCAAAAGTATAAAATCTTCATCTTCCTGAAAGTGTCACTAGTGTCTACCAGGAATAATAAATATTTAAGGATATGTATTTTCTAATGCCTTGTCATAACATATCACACATGACTAAGATGGATTTCTAATTATTTTGCTAGATTAAACCTGTGCCAATCTTCCAGTACAATGACCCAATCCTTGTCTTCGTCTTTTTGTCATTTTATGCCGTCTCCTCAATATTCTTCAGTTTTATGATTAGCACATTGTTTGATAGAGGTGAGTAGATGATTCCTCCTGGGAAAGGGCCTTGGCACAAAACAGACCCTGTGTTTGAAAACTCCTGCTAAATGTTACTTGCCACCATACCCACAGCCTCGGTGCTCTGAGATGCCTGTGCCCTTGTAATTACTTGACGTGGACTGAATGCACAGTGATAGCTCACACCTGCAGCGCTAGTACAGAAAGCTAGTAATGACGCAGAGGCGGGAGGGTCAGGAGTTTGCGGACATCCTCAACAATATAGTAAGTTGGAAGCTAGCATGGACTATATGAGATTTTTGCCTTTAAAAAAAAGAAGAATATCCTGTTCGTCAGCTAGGATATTCTCCACTGCTGAGTGGAGAGTGAGATCTGACTCTCACATGAACTCTGGTGCCCCTTTTCTTACCACGTCCCCTGAATGGGGAGGCCTGGAGGCACTCAGAGGAAGGATAGCAAGTTACCAAGAAGAGACTCGATACTCTAAGAGCATATATAGGGGGAGGAGGTCTCCCTCAATCACAGGCATAGGGGAGGGGAGAAGGGGGAAGTGGGAGGGAGGGAGGAATAGGAGGAAACAAGGGAAGGGCTAACAATTGAGATGTAATATGAATAAATTAATAAAAAAATTAAAATAAAAAAAGAAGAAAAAATAGAATGGAGGCTATGAAAATTGATAAACACAGCATTTGTGTGATGGTATGATCATATTTGGGCGCTCTTTCTCACACTGAATTACCTCTTGTGTGGTATCCATCTAGCCATCCCACCAGTCATTGTTAGGATAAACACAGCTAGTATCTGATGATGAGAAAAGCAAGAAAACAATGGAATGGCTCCCTGCACTTAAATGCTTATGGGTGGCCTGTTGTGTATTTGAAATGCAGTGCCTATCCCCACCAAGCTGGCATTGACTTTTGGAGTAGGGATATCACATGCACGAAAAAAAAATTTTTTTTTAATTTTTAAAAAAATTTTTTTTATTTTATTTTACATAATTTCTTTCTTTTTTTTATTAATTTATTCTTGTTACATCTCAATGTTTATCCCATCCCTTGTATCCTCCCATTCCTCTCCCCCATTTTCCCATTATTCCCCTCCCCTATGACTGTTCCTGAGGGGGATTACCTCCCCCTATATATTCTCATAGGGTATCAAGTCTCTTCTTGGCTACCTGCTGTCCTTCCTCTGAGACATGCACGAAAATTATTTTAGAGTTCTCCAAAGAAGCAGAAACAATGGAAGATAAATAGGCATTATAATGAATTGGTTTGTTTGGGTGTGGAGACAGGAAAGCCAGGAACGAATTCCAGCATGTGTCTTAATGCCTGAGACTGGAAGGAGCCAGTGGGGCCAGTCTAGTCCCAAGGCAGGATAGGACAGATGTTCTGGCCTTGAGGGCAGGTAGGAAGAAAAAGAGAATTCTCTTTCCCTCCACTTTTTTGCTCCTTCCAGGTTCTCAGTGTAAGGATGAGTCCACAGATTCAAATGCTGACCTCAACAGGAGGGACACAGACACACCCAGAAACAGCATTTACTCTGTGTGTCCCACAGTGCATTCAGAATGACATGTGAAACCAGTTGCCAGAAAATGACATGCAAGGAGCAATGAAGATTAGTAAATCATAGCACACACGTAATGGGGCCATAGATCACAGTACTGCAAGTGATGATGCACCTTAGAGGTGATAGGTAGGTTTTGAAAGACTTTTAAATGACTGAAAGATGAGAAGAGAAAATAAAACTGAGTGTAGATATTCGCTCATTCATTGACACATTTGCTGTCTGTTCTGCATACTTGTGCTTAGAATGGTCTCTAACAAAGACAAATGAAACTTTATTCTTCATCCTTTGAGGATTCACATGCCAAGGGGTATTTGTGTGTTTGTGAAGCTACAAAAACAAGTTGGTTTTTCTGTAGTTGTTGTTTTTGTGAAGGTAAGAATTCCTATTTTTCTATGCCCTTGCCCATGTTTAGTATTAAATTTTAGCCAAATTAGGGCTATGAAGTATTATTTTAAATCTGCGTTGTTTTCAATTAGAAAGTATAGTTAGGCACCATGTAGGATGCCCCAGGTGTGGGTTTCAGCACCACAGAAGAGAAATCAATAATAAATGTGCATTTTATTAGTTACTAATGAAGCTTAAGCATGTGTTACCAGTGAGTCAGATGTGGTTTCTCTTCTGGAAAATTTGGCCATGTTGGGCAGGTGTGGTCACACACACCTGTAATCCCAGCCCTGGTAAGGCTGAGGCAGGAAGGGCACCAAAAGTTGGAGTACAGCCTGGTCTACATAGTGAGTTCCAGGCCAGCCAGGGCTACATTGCAAGGCCTTATCTCAAAAAAAAAAAAAAAAAAAATATTCACAGCCTTTTGTTTCTTAAAGTCTCTCATTTTGTCTGATAGTTCAGCTATTTTACTCTCTCTCAAGGTGTTGGCATAAATAATTTTTTAGGCTCACCATTAATATGTCTCTTTAAACTTCTAGAACATTCTGCCACATTTGCCTTTTCAGAATTTAGCTCATACCATTGCATTTAATCCAATTAAACAACTAAGGGAATTACTGGTCAGAAAGGGTTTGCATCTGCCACTCAGCTGTTTATTTTATATATGTTTCATCTTTTTCTTCCTTGTATCTTCCTTCCACTTTGATTCTCAGTTCCCCATCTATATAGCTTCTGATTATTTTCTTATATAAGTTATACTTTAATGCCATAATCTTGAGCAATAACTTCAGCATCAATAATATTTTTAAAAATTGCCGAACTACAACAAATATTAATGGTATATCCTCTCCTCTCAGAAAGATAACTAGAATGAGGATGATTTTCCCAGCTTTCAGCTTATTAGTAATAAATATTATTATTTACCAATTTAAAGTATTATTGTTTTATTAATAAATAATATAATGTTTTTTAAAAAATCATTGAGTACACCAAGCTGCTCATGTGTGGTCTCAGAACCAGGAAGTCTCTCTTGCATTCCTAGCTTCTGAGCCATCTCTCCAGCTATATCTCTCTTGCACTCTTGAAAGATGGTTTTGCCTCATATAGAGTTCTTGGTTGACAAGTTTCTGTTTTGTTTTCGCAATGTCGTTCAGAGACTTCCCAGCTCTGGACTCACAGGAGGAAGAATGCTGTAGTTTTGTACTTGACAGAGTCTCTCCCTTGCTACTCTATAAACTTTTGTTTTTTTGTCTAATGCTACCAATGCAACCCAGGCACTCAGGCATGCTAGGTAAGCACACTACCATCGAGTGATGCCCTGGCACTTTGTTCTGCCTGTTCTCTGCCTTTTAAACTTGAATGGTTTTATTTTTTGTGTGTCTCAGTGTAAATTTCTTCAACTGCCCTACTTGTATGGAGTTTTTGTTTTCTTTTGTTTTTATGTTTGTTTGTTTGTTTGTTTGTTTTTTCTTATCTTTGGATAGGGTTTCTGGCTTTTTTAAAATGTAGTGGTTTTTTAACCATAGTTCTTCAAATCAGATGCTTGCTTTCTTTTTCTGTGACTGTTGTTTGCATATGGAAGTGACTTTGACAGACTCTTAGGCTCTGCCAAGTATTTATTCTTTCTTTCTTTCTTCTCCTTAAGATTGTATAACACTAATTATAATATTTTTAATTGCTGTTTTTTTTTTCTTTTGTCTACCCAGACATTTAAATTCCTCATTTTGGGTACTTTAGTTTGCTGTTTGAGAATTTGTTTAGTTCATTTTCATAATTTTCATTACTTTATTTATAGTCTCTATAAGTAGATAACTTTTTCCTGCTTCTCCTCAGCTCTCTTTGAGGAACTGGGCATATTTAAGACAGATTGTTTACAGTGTTCCTTTAATAAGTCCAGCCTTTGGCCTTCCTGAAGTGTGTTCCACAAGTGTTTTCTTGGTATTGTTGTTTTTCTTTTTCTTTTTGTGTATGAGTATCTCATACCATCTTGTTTGTAAGCTTCCTAATTCTTTGCTGAACAGAGCAATATTTCAACTATTTGTAAATGGCAACTCTGAAGATCAAACCACATTTGGACCTCCTAACTTCTCTAAGACCATTCTAGTTGGGTTGTTGTTGTTGTGGTTGTACATTGTAGTGTCTTGATTTATTCAAGCATCCTTTTTTTTTAATCCATCACCATGCCACACACTAAATCTCATAGTGCCTAGAGGACTATTTTGATTATTGCACTAGTGCTATTTATAATTATAATTTCTTATGTTGGGTAATAAATAAAACTATAAATTTCTAGCACCTGCCATGATGTTCATAATCATCACATATAGAAAGAACAGTTCTGGAGAAATGAGCTCCTTCACATTTTACCTCAGCCCTTCTTTCAGAAGCACCTCTGAGCACACAGTGCACTCTTGGCGTTATATTCATGATCTGAGAAAAAACAATGGTAAACAAAGTAGACATTATCGCTTTTTGTAATGCCTATGGGAATTATTTGTTGTGTGTTTCAAGATTGCTTACATAGACCATATCTCCCTTTACATTTGCAGCCAACTTTGCTGTGAGCTTGGGAAGCTGCTTTTTTTTCCTGACCTACTTCCCATCCATTTCAATGCATCAAATCTATGAGCGCATGACACCCAAGCAGAAGCTGATTTGGTCCTTCAACTTTAATTCTGCTATGACATTCGGATTTAAATTCCTATCTGACGCAGAGACAAAGAGTAAGTACTGATCTTGTAAACTTTCCTGTGTCCTAGTGGGTATATAGTTGATATCTTACTGGTTATTCAGAGTTTCATTTTGATTAACTTAATTTAGTTTTGCTCGTTAAAGTGTCCTCCAAAATTTTCTTCTACTTTATACCAACATATTAGTATATGAGTGACTTTGCAATCACTCCAAAAGTTTTTCTGGGAGTCTAGAATGGTCCTTTCCTGATTCTGCTTGAGCAGGTATCTATCCCTACACTTCAGTTATTACATTTTTCCAAAATTATGCATTCCAGTGAGATTTTAGCATGCACAGTGGCGAGGAAAGGAACCATCATCCTGATCCATAAGTCTGGATTTTATTTGTTTGCTTTTGCTTTTGCTTTTGGTTTTCAAGACAAGTTTTCCCTTAGCTGTCCCAGACTCACTTTGTAGACCAGGCTGGCCTCAAACTAAGAGAGATCTGCCTGTCTCTGCCTCCCAAGTGCTGTGCTGGGATTACAGGTGTGTGCCACCACACTTGGCTAGGTCTGCTTCTGTTTATTAAATTCTATTTTCCTGAATTTTGTGTAGTTGTTTTCTATCCCATTCATTTTCAATTGTTTATCTGTTTGGGTACAGTGAGAAGCAGTTTCAGAATTACTCAGATATCCTCTTGGGATCCTAAATTCTAAAGCTATAAGAAGGTAGCGGACTCACCCAGAAACCTCTAGAAAGGACCAACAAATGATTCAGTGATGATGCATATGAAGAACTAGTCCCTAGGCACCTAACTGACTGTCTCATGCTTTGTCTTAGGAACTGGAATGAAATGGAGTAACATATTCTCTTCCACGGATACAGACAGCTTTTTATTTGCCTACGTGCTTGGGATGCTTTTAGTCGACGCTACCCTATACGGCCTTGTGGCCTGGTATATAGAAGCTGTCTTTCCAGGAGAGTACGGTGTGCCCAAGCCATGGAACTTTTTCATGATGGTGAGTCTTGGTGCCTGTTATTCATAAAAAGGTCCTTGTGGGTTTGTCCTAAAACATCTTAAAAGAAAATCACTAGCCAGTTTTATACTATCTATTACTGAGTTAGTGGACCAGATGAGAGAAGCACTCTCATCTATGTTATGTCCATACTAATTCACTACTGTTTACCTAAGACCGTCTGATCCCTCATACACACATAGATGATGTAGGTAAGATCTTGGAGTCCTAAACTGCTAGTGAGGAAACATAATGACAGGTAAGAGCTGGAACCTAAACAAATGGTTCAAATACTGATTAATCAGTCCACAACATTCACAGGACTGTATTTCAGAAGAACTGTGCATTCTCAGGGACGTTAACAGCACTGACACTCTGGAGAGTAACACAGAGATGTCCAATCATGTCTGGGTCCTCATCGCCTCCTCTTGTCTAGCTTTCTTAAAGTTGGGGCTCCAGGAAATACTTTTAAAACCTTTGCCCTCTATGTTGCTCAGAGAAGATCTGCTAGTGATGTAGGACTCTGTATGATGTCAGTTTGCAGTCAGTTCCCTGTATACCTCTCAGACATTTATTTGGGGTGGGAGGGAGACAGTTTTATTTTAAATTTTTGAGATCATAATTTTAATTACATTTCTCTCTTCCTTTTCCTCTTTCTATTTTCCTTCAAATTCATGGCCTCTTAGTTTAAAAGTAACTATTATTGCATACACACACACACACACACACACACACACACAAACACATATGTTCAGTACATATAATGCTACCTATATGAAAATTTTCAGGGCTGACCATTTAAAACTGGACAACAAGTTGGTGTACTTTCTCTGGGGAAGGCCAACTCTTTCATTCCCAGATTTGCTCAGCTGCCAATAGTTTTTGTGTGGGTTGAGGACCCATGAGCGTGTTTCTTGCTCAGCTCACACTTGGACAGCCATGTTGGTGAGGCTCTGTGAGTGTAGCTTCTGATATTAGTGGGAGACAGAATCCCACAGCAAGTTTCATGATCCTCTCAGCATCTTCTCAGGCCCTCTTCCATAATTCTTCCTGAGCCTTGGGCGCAAGAGTGTTCTGTAGATGTATCCACTGGGACTGGGGCCCCACTGTTCTGCCTTTTTGATTAATTGTGCTTTTCTGATATGGTCTCCATTTGTTGCCAAGATAAGTGTCCTTGATGGTGGGCAAAGACTACACTCATCTGTGGATTTAAAGACAAATGTTTATATATTTTTGTCAGCAGTTATGCTGGTTTAACAAAGCAGTACCTGTAGATATTCCTCCAATAACTATAGCTTCACTAATACAGAGTGGTTAGCTAGGGCTCCAGAATAAGGCATGCTCTCCTTCTTCTTGAGGCTAGAGAGCTGTTGGTTACCCCAAGGTATGTATGCCACTGCTGAACCTTTAGGGTTATCATGCCCAGCTGGTCATGGATTTGGTTTCTAGCTGGGTAGGGCTGTTGGTTTCCTCCTTCCTTTGGAAGCTTGCATGGTGCTTTCCTGGTACCGTGAAAGCCAGTCCTCAAGGAGGAGGCATTAGAGCCAGTTCCAGCTCAGGGGATTCTGACCCCATTATGGCTTCTTTAGCAATAGGTGTTTACTTTCTGCCTCTGGAGAGTAACCAAGAGTAGCAGCAATGGCTGTGTGTTTTGGGTATCTTGTACAGGCCTGGCTAACAACTCAGAAGGCAGCTTCTCATGTCTGTTATTGGGTTGCTGTTGTTTTATTATAGGTGTTCTTTCACTCTTGGAGAAAGAACAAGTATCCCAGGTGAGAAACGTTTACTAAAACTAGATATGTATATTGGGCATGACATTATGTAAATTATGAGATTTTTGATAAGTAATTAATAGTATGACAACCATGACTCTTTCAGTCAACCTTATTGTTATTTAACCCAACTCCTTCCTTCCTTCTACATTTATTTCCCTCCCCTTCCCTAAAGTGCCCATCCTTTCTCCATCTCCCCTGTCAGACCACTGTATATGCTATTCACCTTTGTGCTCCTCCCACCTTCTTCTGTCATTACCTTTCTCCCCATCCTCTTTCCCCATTTGCTGATCAGATCATTGTGCCCTACTATTTCCTTCTCTATTGTTCTCCCCACCCCAGGTTGGAAACAGTTCCATTTTACTTTCCTAATATTTTTTAGTTACTAAAGGCTACATATTTACATCTTAAATTTGGGACTAGAAGCCCAAATAAGAGGTAACATGGGACTTTGCGGTTAGAGTTACCTCATTAAATATGATCTTTTCGAGGTCTATCCATTTGTCTGCAAAGTTCATGATTTAATTTTTTATTTCTGCTGAATGGTACTCTATGGTGTGTATACATAACATTTTCATTATCCATTAATCAGTTGTAGGTCACTTAGATTATTTCCATTTCCTACCTATTGTGAATAGAATAATAATGAACATGGCTGAGAAAGTATTTTCAGACTAGAATATTGAGTCCTTTGAGTATATGCTAAGAGTGGTGTAGCTGGATCATACTGAAGACTTATTTTTGGCTTTTTGAGAATTCTCCACACTGACTTCCATAGAGGCTACAGCAACTTGCAATCTCTCCAACAGTGAATGAGGGTTCCCTTTTCCTCTTACATTCCTTCCAGCATTTGCTGTTCCTTCTTCTTCTCTTTAGTTACAGGAAGTTATTTTTATATCTTTAACCATTCCTCATTTTGAATGAACTGTCTAGTGTCAAGAATGAGCTTGAGTATTTACTAGAGGGTTTTGCTGTCAATTTTAAGTTTTATTAGGTTGTGGGCCAATAGTATAGAAAGAACAATTTCAATATTTGAATTTGTAAAGATTTGTTTTGTGTTCCAGGATGTTGTCTACTTTTTGAAAGGATTCCATGTGTTGCATAACATGAATTCTTTGATATTTGAAAAGAATAAATGTAGATATCTCTTAAGTCCATTTGAAGTATGATGTCAATTAAGTTCTGATGTTTCTCTGTTTATTTTATTGTCCAGATATCTCGTCTATTGAAGAAAGTAAAATACTGAAATCCCCTAGTACTAATTGACATTAACATGTGTCTTTAAATCCAGTAATAGATTTTTTTTTATGAAAATAGACACACTGTCTTCTTGGTTGGCTGTTCCCTTGGTTAGAATGACGTGTCCCTTTAAAAATCTCTTCCACTTAGTTCTAATTTAAAGCCTATATTTTCAGATATTAGAATAGTGGGCACCTGCTTACTTCACTGGGTCACTTTTGCCCATCCTTTGACTCTAAAGTGGTGCTTATCTTTAAAACTAAGATATGTTTCTTGTAGGCAGTAGATAGTTGGATTTTGTTTTTGATATATTCAGTCAGTTTGTGTCTTTTGATTGGGAAATTAAGACCATTGATATTTAAAGTTACTACTGAAATGTGTGTGTTAATTGTAGTCATTGTGTTGTTGATTCTAGGTTTGTTAATATTCACCATGGTCCTCCATAGTTTAATAATTATGACATCATATGTCTTTCCACAGTCTTTCTGCTATGCTCATTTTTCTCTCCAGCCCAAATACTGCTTTCTGTATCTTCCTTAGTTTTGGTTTGTTGGGTACAAAATTTATGCTTTGGAAAGTTTTTCTTTCTCCTTCAAACATGTCAGATAGTTTTTGCTTTGTGTATTATTTGACATTGGCTGTCATAGTCTTTTAGGACTTAGACTGCCCTGTGCTTTTCTGGCTTTTAATGAGTCAATTGAGAAACCATCTGCTATTCTGATAGGTATTCCATTATATGTGATTCAAATATTTTTCTCTTTCAACTTTTAATATGCTTTCTTTGTTATATATACTTAGTGTTTTAAGTATGATATATCATGGGAATTTTCTTGTTTGTCTATTTAATGCTCTGTATGCTTCTTGTATGTCTGTATGGGTGTGTCTTTCCATGTTTGGGAAAACTTTCTTCTTTGATCTTTTAAGGATCCAGTATATAAAATATTTTCCTTGCTTGTTGATTCTTGATCCTCTATTTTGCCTTTGAGACCTGATGTTCTGTCTTCTTCTTGATGCATTCTACTTGAAAGACTTTCCTTTTAGTTCTGAATTTGTTATGGGGAAAACAGGTTGAGGAGGAAGAGAGGATATGGAGGGTTGGGACTAAAGGTTGGGATATCTTGAGTGGAATAAAGTTAGGTGACAAAAGGGACTGTCCTGGTATATAGGCTGTGTTTCCTGCTCCAAGCCAAAGTGTGGAGGTAGATAAGTGTGGCTGACTATGTTGTGAGTTCTTTGTTTCCCCACCATTTATCCCCCTGCAACACTAGATAGGAGAAAAACAAGGATAGAGAAGAGAGCAGAATTAGGAAAATCCCTGAATCTAACTTTTTCCTTTTGTTTCTTCTTTACCATGGTTATTAACAAAATTCAGCCAACCTCCCTAAATGACCAACAACCACCCCAAACACCTCGTGGGACCCTCACATTTATATAGCCTCTGAAAAGTTCCCAGAATTCCAAACATCACACAGTTGCAGAAATTATCTACAGCTGGCAAAGCCATGGTTCTGCCAGAGCACGAGGCCAATCCAGGGCAGCTGCTGTGGACAGTCCAAAGCAGCCCCACATCCCTATCCCTGGGATTAAAATGAAAGCACATTCATGTAATCTTTATGTGGTTTATTTTTAAGAAAACAAAATTCCAGAACTCTCAAAATTGTCACTACAGACAGGTCTGAGTGGAAAGGTCAGATAAGACGTGAGCGAGTCCTGTGGTTTTGTGAATAGGGGATGAGGATTATGGCTCAAGCCCAAGCTCCTTCCAGTGAGGCAATGGAAGGCCAGACTAGGCTGGTGCACAGATTGTGAGAACCAGGGTAAATCTGGTGGTCTGGGGCAAAGATATGAATAAGGAGGTCTAGATATTCTCTTGACTAGGTCCTGGCAGAAGCCTAGAGATTGGTTGCATCTCAGATGGTCTTGGACTAGGCAGTGATATGGGATGTGAGGTTCCTGTGGGGGCCTTGAGATTCCATGCTGCACAGGTGTGGGTGGCCAGACTAGGACTGAGCATTTGCTGTCGGTTCCAGGATAGGTCTGGAGAGTTAAGGAAAAATGAGAACCTGCTTGCTGGGAGTATTGACCAGGCTAGACCCTGGAAGAAGACATGAGGAGTCTAAAGGCTAGACCCTGGAGAAAGACATGGAGAGTCTGAGTATGGCATACCTCTCAAATATTTATGATTTTAATATAATAGTATATTCTGAGCCTTTGAAATTCAGATAGCTAGCTTGCTCCAAAATCTGATCTTGAGGATTGTATGCAGCCCATCTCAGTACAAACACTATCAGGTGTGTTTTCTAGTGTGTTCTTTTTCCATGCCATTAGTTATATCATTTGTATTCCCTTATTAGCACTCTTACTGGTTTGGAAAATCACTTCAAAAAAACCCTGAAATCTCCCAATTTTATGAGACAATTGAAAGCAAGTATTTTGAAGCTGAACCAGCTGATTTGACAGCGGGCATCCAGATTAAACACCTGTGGAAGGTATTCTTTCATGACCACTCCCCCCCCCCTTCCTAACAAGGCTGAAATTTAATTTGTATTCACTGTAAACTTTCAATATGAGAAATGCCCAAATATTCAAATTATTTATTTATTTATTTATGCTAACAAAAGGTCAAAGCTGTTGCATTTACTTTTCTAGAGAAAGATAAAAATTATATCTGTATACTATTTATAAGTAACTGCTGTTTGACTGTACATGCCAGATAAGACCGCCCACTTGTTTCCAAAAATTCTCTTGTTTCCACCTCACAAATTCCTGTTGGAACATTGGGATCAAAGATGTGTCCAGCTTTCTTGTGGACTTCAGACCCTTATCCTTGCACAGGAAATGCTTTTGTCCACTGAGCAATATCCTCTGTTCCTCAAATAGAGACTGACTGAAGAAGACTGGCATTTCCAGCTTTAATGTGGTCATTGAAACAAAGCAGGAATGGATGGGATTGTTCTGGGAAAGATTGTGCACCTATTGTTAAATTCTAAAACTCATATTGTATCTTCAAATTTTCCCTCTTTGCGGTTTCTCCTTATTACATTCTATTTCCCCATAAGATTAATGTGTAGTTGTATTTCATCTATAAAGAGTTGCTCTGAGCACCTGTTCTTCCAAACTGATTATGAAGGATAGAGAGTTAACATTTATGTTTCTCCCGACAGGTATTCCAAGAGAATAACACCATCAAGATAGCCATTAAGGACTTGTCTTTGAACTTATATAAGGGACAGATCACTGTTCTTCTAGGGCACAATGGGGCAGGAAAGTCTACCACTCTGTCCATTCTCTCAGGTAGGTGTTCAGCTCTATTCAAAAGGTGTCTTCACCTGGGGATAAAGTAATAACGCTTGGGTTATATAGTTTAATAGTCGACTTTATTTTCAAGTTTTTATGTAATATAAAAATGTATAGGTTAGTGTTTTAGGGGGAGAGATTAAATAATGATTAGAAGATCAGTACATTTAGAAGACAGTGCGTTTTTTAAGTATGTATGTGTCTAAGAATGGAGCACCAAAATCCTCAAAACAAAACCTGAAAGAGTTGAAAGAGCATAAAACACATTTGTACTTAGAGACTTCAGCACAAATTTTGCTAACCCTACACCTAACCATAACCCTTATCCAAACCCTAACCCTAACCCTAACCCCTAAACTTAACCCTAACCCTAACCCTAACCACAACCATAACCATAACCACAAACACTAACCTTAATCATGATCCTAACCCTAACCCATAAACCTAACCCTAACCCTAAGCCTAACCATAACCATAACCACTAATCCTAACCCTAATCCAACCCTAACACTACCCCTAATCATAACCATAACCCTTGACCATAATCCTAACCCTAAACATAACCCTAACCCTAACCCTAACTCTAACCAAAATCCTAATGCTAACCCTAACCCCTAACTGTAATCCTAACCCTAATGCTACCCCTAACCCTAAACCTAAACCTAAGCCTAACCTCTAACCCTAAACCTAAACCTAATCCTAACCTCTAACCCTAAACCTAAGCCTAACCCTAACACCTAACCCTAACCCCTAACCATAACCCTAAATCTAAACCTAAGTGGTACAACTTCATTTAAAATAAAATGATACATGTACATATATGTAATTTTAAATAAATATAAAATAATATTTCCCATACCTTTTCCAACATCCTTAGTGTTTTTTTTTACCTCCCTTTCTCTCCCCCTACAGTTAAATGCCTTCCTCCATTTTTTCCCATTCTCCCCTTCATAGTGCCCATGTCCTGTGCTTCCACATCCCCGCACTCCTCTTCCACACTCCTGGCCCCTTTTCACTGTCCTAATTTCTATGGATACCATACCAGAGCTTATATATTCACATTTGTCTTTTGGGGTTTGGATTACCTCAGTCAGTGTAATATTTTTGCTGAAGATACCACACATTTGGACACAGGATTTGAAGACAATGAGCTGGGACTGACCCAGCAGCCTCCTCCTTGGGGACTAGCTCTCATAGTACCAGAAGGAGCTATGCAAAGTGTCAAGGGAGAAAAACAATCAATAGCCCTATGCAGCTGTGTAGCATAACAATGTCTAGCATGACAAGATACTCCAAGGGTGCAACAGTGGCACCTTGTCTTAGAGATAACCAACAGCTGTCTAGTTGAATGCATGGCCTACACAACAGGAATCCTGCCAGGTGCTTCTGTAAGCCTAGCCAACTACCCAAGACTGGAGAGGTCATGGACCCTATAGGAGAACCTACTATTGCCTTTTCCCTAAACAAACATAATTTTTATCTCTCTTTTAAACACTTACCCTTATTCCCTCAGATAAGTGTAGCTTTCCCCACTCACCAAAGAAGATTCTTACAGAAATCCACAACCACACAAAAGGCAGATAATATTTCACTTGCAGTGTCCAACCCCAGCTGAAAAATATGCAACACAACCCCTACATCTAAGGTTCAGGGATAAATGAGGAAGAGGGGGCCAGAAAGAATATTTGGAACCAGAGGCCCAGGAAATCTGCTGCTCACGCCCCCTGAACATGGCAGGAACATGCATCCATGACCTTCAACAATATCATCACCCAACCCAGACTAGCTAAGCTGACGTGCTAATGTGAGCAGGGGAAATTTCACATGGTCGTATTCATTCATGAAGAGCTACAGTTGGCTAAGAACTATCGAGAGACACAGAGAAGAGCTCATCAGTTGTCCAATTGCAAGTGGTCAGCACTGGGCACTTCTATATGTGCAAAGCAAAACAGGGTTTGGTAGGTTATATGTGCATACACACATATGCATACATATATACTCATGTACACGTGGGAAGGGAGTGTACATATAACAATAATGATGAAAACACCATTGAGTTTCGAGGGGGATATTGGAAGAGTAGGCGGGGGCAGAAGTGATGTGTAGAGGTGATGCATGTATGAAGTTCTCAAAAATAAAATTACTTAGAAATTCAAATTATTATTATATGAAAAAAGGATTATCAGATAGGATAAAATATTAAGCTTTATCACCATAATGCCTTTAAGAGGCACAGGTTAGAGTGTAAGGTGTAAATACATTGAAAGTAAAAAAAAAAAAATGTATTGTAAAATAACAGTGGTAAGAAAGTTGGAGTAGAAATCCAAATTTCAGATAAAACAAAATCTCACTAGAAGCATAGAAACATACTTTATAATTACTAAACTTGGGGTGAAAGGTCCGTGATAGAAACTAGATGTCAGAAGATGGCAGTTTTATCTTAGAACAAGTAAAATCAGGATAATTCATTTAATATGAAAACTTTGTAGCAATCATGAAAAAGGATCAGACTCCAGGACAACATGACAATTTATGACTATGGTCACTTGGTTGTTTTTAAACAGAATTAGTTTATTGAGGCTCCAGCAAGCTAATGGCCCCCAGCTACTTGGGAGATTTAGGAACGAGGATCCCTTGAGCCCAAGAGTTCAGGAGACAACTCTGAGAAACATAATTAGATCCTTTCTCAAAAGCAGATTACTGACTTATCATATTTAAAGTAATAATTCTCCTTATTAAAATTATTCACTCACGACAACTGCCTATGACTAACCATCTGAACCATTTTTAAATTATCCTGAGTGACTACATATTTTTTTTTTTAATTTATTTTTTTTTTAATAATTTGTTCTTGTTACATCTCAATGTTTATCCCATCCCTTGTATCCTCCCATTCCTCCCCCCCCCCATTTTCCCATTATTCCCCTCCCCTATGACTGTTCCTGAGGGGATTACGTCCCCCCTATATATTCTCATAGGGTATCAAGTCTCTTCTTGGCTACTTGCTGTCCTTCCTCTGAGTGCCACCAGGTCTCCCCCTCCAGGGGACATGGTCAAATGTGAAGCACCAGAGTACGTGAGAAAGTCGTATCACACTCTCCACTCAACTGTGGAGAATATTCTGACCATTGGCTAGATCTGGGAAGGGGTTTAAAGTTTACCTCCTGTATTGTCCTTGGCTGGTGCCTTAGTTTGAGCGGGACCCCTGGGCCCAAATCTGCCTATCATAATGTTCTACTTGTAGATTTCTAGGACACTCTGTATCCTTTTATTTTGCTGTTCTCCCATGCGTCTCTCATTTAGAGTCCCAATAGGATGCCTTCCCCTCTGTCCCAGTTTCCTGGTAAGTGAAGGCTTTCGTGGGACATGCCCCTTGGGCTAGTATGCAGATATAAGTGAGTATATACCATTTGATTCTTTCTGCTTCTGGGTTAACTCACTCATTATGATCATTTCTAGCTCAATCCATTTATCCACAAATTTCGGGAATTCCTTGTTTTTAATAGCTGAGTAGTATTCCATAGTGTATATGTACCACAGTTTCTTTATCCACTCTTCTACTGAGGGACGCTTAGGCTGTTTCCATGTTCTGGCTATTATGAATAAGGCTGCTATGAACATGGTTGAGCAAATTTTCTTGTTGTGTGCTGGAGCATCTTCTGGGTATATTCCAAGGAGTGGAATAGCTGGGTCTTGAGGAAGCCCTATTCCCATTTTTCTGAGATAGCACCAGATAGATTCCAAAGTGGCTGTACTAGTTTGCATTCCCACCAGCAATGAAGGAGTGTTCCTCTCTCCCCACATCCTCGCCAGCATGTGGTGTCGCTTGAATTTTTGATCTTAGCCATTCTGATGGGTGTAAGATGGAATCTCAGAGTTGTTTTGATTTGCATTTCCCTGATGACTAAGGAGGTTGAGCATTTCTTTAAGTGTTTCTCAGCCATTTGATACTCCTCTGTTGAGAATTCTCTGTTTAGTTCCAAGCCCCATTTCTCAATTGGGTTATTCGGTTTGGTGGTGTTTAATTTCTTGAGTTCTTTATATATTTTGGATATTAGACCTTTGTCAGATGTAGGGTTGGTGAAGTTTTTTTCCCAGTCTGTAGGCTGTCGCTTTGTTCTCTTGACAGTGTCTCCTGCCTTACAGAAGCTTCTCAGCCTCATGAGGTCCCATTTATTAATGGTTGACATTAAGGCCTGGGCCGTTGGTGTTCTGTTCAGGAAGTTGTCTCCTGTGCCAATATGTTCCAGGCTCTTTCCCACTTTTTCTTCTAAGTGAGTTAGTGTCTCTGGTTTTATGTTGAGGTCTTTAATCCACTTGGATTTGAGTTTTGTGCAAGGTGACAAATATGGGTCCAGTTTCATTTTTTTACACATAGACCTCCAGTTAGACCAGCACCATTTGTTGAAGATGCTATCCTTTTTCCATTGAATGGATTTGGCTCCTTTGTCAAAAATCAAGTGACCATATGTGTGTGGATTCATATCTGGGTCTTCGATTCGATTCCACTGATCAACCAGCCTGTTGCTGTGCCAGTACCATGCTGTTTTAAGTACTATTGCTTTATAGTACAGTTTGAGATCAGGTATGGAGATTCCTCCGGAGCATCTTTTATTGTACAAGATTGTTTTAGCTATTCTGGGTTTTTTTTTTTTCCATATGAAGTTCAGAATTGAACTTTCAATGTCTTTAAAAATTGTGTAGTTATTTTGATAGGGATTGCATTGAATCTGTAGATTGCTTTTGGTAGGATGGCCATTTTTACTATGTTAATTCTCCCGATCCATGAGCAAGGAAGATCACGCCATCTTCTCAGGTCATCTTCAATCTCTTTCTTCAGAGTTTGAAATTCTTTTCATACAATCCTTCACTTGCTTAGTTAGGGTAACTCCTAGATATTTTATATTGCTTGTGGCTAATGTGAAGGGTGTGGTTTTCCTAATTTCTTCCTCTGTAAGCTTGTCATTTGTGTATAGGAAGGCTACAGACTTTTTTGAGTTAATTTTGTATCCAGCCAATTTGCTGAAGGTGTTTATCAGCTTTAGGAGTTCTCTGGTGGAGTTTTGAGGGTCACTTATGTACACTATCATATCATCTGCAAAGAGGGATAATTTGACTTCCTCCTTTCCCATTTGGATACCCTTGATCTCCTTTTGTTGTCTTATTGCTCTGGCTAGAACTTCGAGTACTATATTGAAGAGATATGGAGAGAGTGGGCAGCCTGCCTTGTTCCCGATTTGAGAGGAATTTCCTTGAGTATCTCACCATTTACTTTGATTTTGGCTATTGGCTTGCTTGTATATAGCCTTTATTATGTTGAGGAAAGTGCCTTGTATCCCTGATCTCTCTAAAACTTTAAACATGAATGGGTGTTGAATTTTATCAATGCTTTCTCTGCATCAATGAGATGATCATGTGGTTTTTTATTTTCAGTTTGTTTATATGATGGATTACATTGATGGATTTCCGTATATTAAACCATCCCTGCATGCCTGGAATGAGCCTACTTGGTCATGATGAATGATATCTTTGATGTGCTCCTGTATTCGTTTTGCAAGTATTTTATTAGTATTTTTGCATCTATGTTCATAAGAGAAATTGGTCTGAAATTCTCTTTCTTTGTTGAGTCTTTGTGAGGTTTAGGTATCAATGAGACTATGGCCTCATAGAATGAAGTTGGTAATTTTCCATCCATTTCTATCTTTTGGAGTAGCTTGAAGAGTATCGGTATTAGCTCGCCCTTAAAGGTCTGGTAGAATTCTGCACTGAAACCATCTGCCCTGGGCTTTTTTGGTTGGAAGACCATCGATGATTGCTTCTATTTCTGTAGGGGAAATGGGACTATTTAACTTGTTTATCTGTTCTTCACTCAACTTTGGCAAGTGAACTTGATCAAGAAATCGTCCATTTCCCTTAGATTTTCAAATTTTGTGGCGTATATGCCTTCAAAGTAGGATCTTATGATTCTTTGAATTTCTTCAGTGTCTGTTGTTATGTCTCCCTTTTCATTTCTGATTTTGTTTCATTTCAATACTGTCTCTCTGCCTTTTAGTTAGTTTGGCTAATGGTCTGTCTATCTTGTTGATTTTCTCAAAGAACCAGCTTTTGGTTTTGTTGATTCTTTGGACTGTTTTCTTAGTTTCTAATTTGTTAATTTCAGCCCTGAGTTTGATAATTTCCAGGCGTCTATTCCTCTTGGGTGTTTCTGCTTCTTTTTTTTCTAGGGCTTCCAGTTGTGTTGTTAAGATGCTTATGTGCGATGTTTTCCAATTTCTTTTTAAAGGCACTTAGTGCTATGAATTTTCCTCTTAGCACTGCTTTCAATGTATCCCACAAATTTGGGTATGTTGTTTCTTCATTTTCATTGAATTTCAGAAACTCCTTGATTTCTTTCTTTATTTCTTCCCTGACCCAGGTGTCATTTAGCAGAGAGTTGTTTAGTTTCCACAAACGTGTAGGCTTTTTGTTATTTCTGTTGTTGTTGAATTGCAGCCTAAGAGCAATGGTGATCTGATAGGATACAAGGTATTATTTCAATCCTCTTGTATCTGTTGAGGCTTGCTTTGTGACCTACGATGTGATCAATTTTGGAGAAGGTTCCATGGGGTGCAGAGAAGAAGGTGTATTCTTTCTTGTTTGGGTGAAAGGTTCTATAGATATCTGTTAGATCCATTTGACCCATGGCATTGGTTAATGATGTTATTTCTCGGCTTAGTTTCTGTTTCAATGACTTATCCTTCAGTGAGAGTGGGGTGTTGAAGTCTCCCACTATTATTGTGTGGGGATCGATGTGTGGTTTAAGCTTTTTTAGGAGATCTTTTACATATGTGGGTGCCCTTGTATTGGGAGCATAGATGTTCAGAATTGTGATGTCATCTTGGTTGACTTTACCTTTGATGAGTATGAAGTGTCCTTCCTCATCCCTTTTGATTAATTTTGGTTGAAAGTCTATTTTGTTCGATACTAAAATGGCTACACCTGCTTGCTTCTTGTGACCATTTGCTTGGAATATTTTTTTCCAACCTTTTACCCTGAGGTAATGCCTTTCATTATGGGTGAGATGTGTTTCTTGGATGCAGAAGAATGTTGGGTCTTGTTTATTTACCATTCGGTTAGTCTGTGTCTTTTTATTGGAGAATTGAGGCCATTGATGTTGAGAGATATTAATGACCAGTGACTGTTAAGAGTCTTAATTTTGATGTTGTTTCCAGTCGAGCGTTTGTGTAGTTGTGTTTTTGCCATGGGATAGTTATCTATTTCCTGGGTAGTTTTGGTTGTAGCTTGACCCTTTGGGATGGAGTTTTCCTTCTAGTACCTTCTGTAAAGCTGGGTTTGTGGATAGGTACTGTTTGAATTTGTTTTTGTCATGGAATATTTGTTTTCTCCATCAATGGTTATTGATAATTTTGCTGGGTAAAGTAGTCTGGCCTGGCATCTGTGTTCTCTTAGGGTTTGCAGGATCTCTGTCCAGGCCCTTCTGGCTTTTATGGTCTCTGCTGAGAAGTCAGGTGTAATTCTGATAGGTTTACCATTAAATGTTATTTGGCCCTTTTCCCTTGCAGCTTTTAATATTTTTTCTTTGTTCTGCATGTTTTGTGTTTTGATTATTATGTGGCGGGCAGTTTTTTCTTTTCTGGTCAATTCTATTGGTGTTCTGTAGGCCTCTTGTATGTTTATAGGCATCTCTTTCTTTAGATTGGGGAAATTTTCTTCTATGATTTTGTTGAGAATAGTTTCTGGGCCCTGGAGTCTGATGTCTTCTCTTTCTTCAATGCCTATTATCCGCAAATTTCTTCTTTTCATGGTGTCCTTAATTTCTTGGATGTTTTGTGTCAGGAGTTTTCCAGATTTGGCATTTTCTTTAATGGTTGATTCAATATCTGTGATTGTATCTTCTAGCCCTGAGATTCGTTCTTCCATCTCTGGATTCTGTTAGAAAAGCTCACCTCTGTGTTGCTCGCCTTCTTCTCTGAGGTCTCACGTTCTCGTTTTTTCTTCTGTCTGTGTGTTTATCATTGAATCCATTTTCATTTCAGATCTTGAACTGATTTTTTGATTTCTTTCATCTGATTTTTGTATATTCCTGAGTCTTTTCTTCCATTGCCTCTTATAGGTCTTCAGAGCTTGAACCGTTTAGTTATTTCTTTCATCTGGTTGTTTGCATTTTCCTGCAATTTTTCCAGTTCCACTCTATGTGCTTCTTTTATGTCTCTCACCTGTTTGTCTGCGTCTTCCTGCATTTGATTACGAATTTTATTTGTTTCCTCCATTATCATCCTCATTACTAAGGATTTGAGGTCATTTTCTTGTATTTCCGTTGTATTTGAGTTCTCTGGGTGGTTTTTCTTTGGATAGCTGGAAACTGGAGACGCCATGTGTTTTTTGGGGGTTTTTTGCGTATGCTTTTTCGTTGTCCTTTAGACATCTTGCCGTCTTTGTTTTGTTGGGTAGTTTCCAGAGTTGAATGGAGGGTGTCTGATGGTAGATTCACTTGTTTTCTTACGATTTCCCTAGGCTGCGAGCTCAAAGCTTCACTGGTGTGGATGTTAGGAGGTTTAGCCCTGTTGTTCTGGTCTCTCTCACAGCCAGTGATCCTCAGTCCCTCTCTGCTGTGGATCCTGCAATTGTTCTGGGTCTCTGAATGAGCGTTGGGTCAGGCCAAGGTATCCACAGCCTTCTGTGTTCCCTGCCCAAGTCCAGCCAGGAGCACTGGGACCGAACCACGGGCAGAACTCAGCTAGATTCTCAGGGCCAGAACCGTCTGCCAAGCTCAGCTAGGGATTTTGGGCCCAAAATGCACACAGGGCCCAGCCAGAATTTTTGGGCTGGGACTACGCACCAAGCTCCACTAGGGCCTTTTGGCCCAAAGTGCGTGCTGTGGTCAGTTATTGACTCAGGGCCTGAACTGACCACCAATCTCAGCCAGGAATTCTGGATTCAAACTGTACACTGTGTCCAACCAGAGTCTTAGAGCTGGTGGAACCGAGAGCTCTGTCCAGCCTGTGCCACAGCAGGAGAACTGCGGCTGCTCTGAGTTAGCGCCAGTGGTGGAACAAGTGCTCCGCCCGCACTGTGTCCCCGCAGGGGAGCTGCCGCTGAGCTGAGGTGGTGCCTAGGATGGAACCACGCACGTCACCAAGCCTGCGCCACAGCAGGAGAACTGCGGCTGCTCTGAGTTAGCGCCAGTGGTGGAACAAGTGCTCCGCCCGCACGGTGTCCCCGCAGGGGAGCTGCCGCTGAGCTGAGGTGGTGCCTAGGATGGAACCGAGCACGTCACCAGCCTGCGCCACAGCAGGAGAACTGCGGCTGCTCTGAGTTAGCACCAGTGGTGGGACAAGTGCTCTCGCCCGCACTGTGTCCCCGCAGGGGAGCTGCCGCTGAGCTGAGGGTGGTGCCTAGGATGGAACCGAGCAGTCACCAAGCCTGCGCCACAGCAGGAGAACTGCGGCTGCTCTGAGTTAGCGCCTGTGGTGAAACCAAGTGCTCCGCCCAGACTGAGTCACCGCAGGGGAGCTGCCGCTGAGCTGAGGTAGTGCCTAGTGTGGAGCAGCGTGCTCAACTAAGCCTGCGCCACAGCATGGGAGCTATGGCCACGCTGAGTTAGTGCCCTCAGGCAGAATTGTTTGCTGGGCCGGGCCAATACCCGGGACTCTGGGGCCGAACTGTCCGCCGAGTCCAATCTGGGTCCAAAGGCTCCACGCGACCCAAATCCTGCCCCGAGTCCCCTCTCCCGCAGCAATTCCCACCAGCCACCACACCAATCGCCTCCACCGGAAGGCTATGAGCTGCAAACCTCAGCCGCCGCTGCTGGTGCCGCTGGTGCTGCCGCCTCTACCGCTGCCGCTCCGATCAGAGAAAAACCACGCTCCTCCCGTGTGCAGGGGCACGCAGGTCCTCCGCACCCTGGTCCCTCCGAACCGTGGAGCACTCCCGCTGCCTTGATGTTCGGACCTCGGTGTTCCTGGCTCAGAAATCTGTGCAATTCCCTGAATTGTTCACTGGAGCCTCCAAACGCGGTCCACACTGCTCGCCGCCATCTTGGATCCCTCGTGACTACATATTTTTCCACCAACCATAATTTAAGTTCTTCAAGGATAACAGTTTTGTGGTGTGGGGTGTGGGTTTTCCATTTTAAAAAGTGTCTTCCCAAGTCTATGGCAGTGCACAGACTGTACTGTACCTAGTGACATGTTGACAAGTGGCTGCTGGTGCGCTGGACTGTCCCTACATTACACTTTCATCCTTTTGTCACTCCACGTGACTTTCCCTTCTCTACTGAATACTGAAAACTCACAGCACACAGGTAAACAGGAAAAATGTAGTAAAGTATTTCTAATATGATCCTGAAAGAGACCAACAAATATTTTCATTAATCTCCAATGGTAGTGAGAAATCCATGTGTAGCTTTTGTCAGAGGAGCTAACGAGCCTGTATCCTCACAAAAGCTGCTTCTCTTTCTTCTTCTACCTGATTCTAGGTCTCTATCCCCCGACCAGCGGAGAGGCCTATGTTGATGGATATGACATCTCACAGCATATGGCTCAAATCAGGAGTTCCCTGGGTTTGTGTCCTCAGCAGAACCTGCTGTTTGATCACTTGACAGTATCAGAACACCTGTATTTCTACTGCAGGGTAAGCAATGTGAGATATTTATAAGAACCAGAGATCAGGAAGAGTGCAGGGAAACATTACCTTCAGAATGGCTGTACTGGTGAACCCATAATAGCTGTGGCTGCCTGCACAAGATCAAGCCAGTAACACTCCAGCAAAGATTGTGGAGAGACTCACAAAGCCCGACCTCTAGAGAGGAGCTTTGGCAGTTGGTCGCTGGGATAGGGACAATGGCTCTTGCTCCAGGGCTGCTCTCACATGCGTCCACAGACAGACAGCATTGACTGGCATGAAAGCCAGTATGAAGTTGGAAGAGAGGCATGGTTGGGAGTGCTGAAAGAAGCAAGAAGAGGAGGGGGAGATTGATATGATCAAAATATATTATGTACACATATGAAATTCTCAAAAACAGAAAATGATTTTTCAAAGAAACTTCTAAAATTGAAAGTGCCATGCAAACTCTGTCTCCTTCTTCTAGGTGAAAGGAACACCTCAAAAGATGTGTCTTGAGGAAACTAACAAAATGTTGTCGGCCTTTAACCTGCTGGAAAAACGTGATGCATTTTCAAAGTCGCTGAGCGGAGGCATGAAGCGCAAACTCGCCATCATTATAGCTCTCTTAGGAGGCTGCAAGGTAACGGGGGAAAACTGATGACAGACAACCCTGTGCTAGAGCTGGTTTAAAAACACAAGTGACCACCTCTGTCCCACTTTCCTGGTAAGTGAAGGCTTTCATGAGACATGCCCCTTGGGCTAGTGCCCAGTTATAAGTGAGTATATACCATTTGGGTATATACTTCTGGGTTAGCTCACTCATTATGATCATTTCTAGTTCAATCCATTGGTCCACAAATTTCGGAAATTCCTTGTTTTTAATAGCTGGGTAGTACTCCAGAGTGTAAATGTACTACAGTTTCTTTATCCGATCTTCTACTGAGGGACACTCAGGCTGTTTTCCATGTTCTGGCTATTAAGAATAAGGCCGCTATGAACATGGTTGAGCATATGTCCTTGTTGTGTGCTGGAGCATCTTCTGGGTATATTACAAGGAGTGGAATAGCTGGGTCTTGAGGAAGCCCTATTCTCAGTTTTCTGAGATAGCGCCAGACAGATTTCCAAAGTGGCTGCACTAGTCTGCATTCCTACCAGCAATGAAGGAGTGTTCCTCTCTCTCCACATCCTCGCCAGCATGTGGTGATAGAGGTGAGGACATCCTATTGGGATTCTAGGTGAGAGAAATATAGGAGATAAGGAAATAGATGGATCCAGAGGGTCCTAGAAACCTACAAAAACACTATGATGGGTGGATCTGGGCCCAGGGTTTCTGCTCGATCTATGGCGCCAAGGACAATACGTTCAGTCATCATCAAACCCCTATCCAGATCTAGCCAAAGAACAGAACATTCTCCACAGTGAAGTGGAGACTGGAGACTGACTTTCACATGAACTCTGGTGCCCCATATTTGGCCATGTCCCCTTCATGGGGAGGCCCGACGGCACTCGGAGAAAGGATAGCAGGCTACCAAGAAGAGACTTGATACCCTAGCATCATATTCAGGGGGAGGAGGTCCCCTTCAGTCACAGTCATAGGGAAGGGGAATGGGATGAAAGCAGGAGGGGGGGAATGGAAGGATGCATGGGATGGGATAACAAATGAGATGTAACATGAATGATTTTATTTTTCAATTAAAAAAAATAAAAATAAAAAAATAAAAACACAAGTGACACGAACCGAAAAACTGACACAGATTTAACACTTTGAAAGCAGCTCCCTCAGACAGAATTCACATCATCAACCTCAACGGTATAAAATGACCATGGTTCAGCTTTAATACAGAAGTCCTAGTTTTATATACACTTACTATCTTTGATCAGTTGGATATTTGGCTTAAAAAGGAAAGGAAAACAAAAGCAGGCCCAGCACAGGTAGGACACCCTTGAGACCGGTGCATAATTACAACATCATAGAATTGCTCTGTCTCTAGGTGGTGATACTTGACGAACCAACATCTGGCATGGACCCGGTCTCAAGGAGGACCACCTGGGATATACTTCAAGCCTATAAACAGGATCGGACCATCCTGCTAACCACGCACTACATGGACGAAGCTGATGTGCTGGGTGATCGCATTGCCATCATGGTCCAAGGAACCTTGCGGTGCTGTGGCTCTTCCGTCTTCCTGAAAAGACTATATGGTCTATTTCCTTTTACTATTCTTAGACTGTTGGTGCCTAAATAACATTCTTTTATCATAATTCCCATTGGTTTTGTATATACTGATCCTCTATGCTCTGTTCAACACATTCAGCTGGAAGTCCTTTGTATAGTGTTTCTATTTTCTTCATTATTATTTCCCACTTCTGTGTTTATAGTAGTGTCCAATATTGACACTCATTTCTCTCATATGATTTTTGGCTAAATATGATCTAGTGCAATTGCACAAAGATGATGGCTATATACAGAGACACAGTAATAGAGATAAGAGGGCGAGACATAACTTTCTAATTTCCCTGACAATTTCTGGTGTAACTCATTGGCTCTTTAAGTGTACACTGCTTGATTCCCACATAATTCTGAGCTCCCAGCCCTTTCCTGCTATTGGATTATAACTCCATCCTGCTTTTGTGTGAGAGGATTCTTGTCTATCCTTCAACATCTATATTGATTTGTGGTTCTATGTTCTATTCTGGAGCTGGTACCAGTCACTAAGCATATTTCAGTTCTATTACCGAAGCATGAGCCCCATGGTATCTTCATTAAATTTCCTAACTGATCAACCACTTTGGCTTAGCTATGTAAGCTCTAGTCTCTTGTGAGATGATAAATGATCTTTTTAAAAAGGTAAATCTAAGCAGAAAGACTCAAATGGTATATACTCACTTATATCTGCATACTAGCCCAAGGGGCATGTCCCACGAAAGCCTTCACTTACCAGGAAATTGGGACAGAGGGGAGGGCATCCTATTGGGATTCTAAATGAGAGAAGCATGGGAGAATAGCAAAGTAGAAGGATCCAGAGAGTCCTAGAAACCTACAAGTAGAACATTATGATAGGCAGATTTGGGCCCAGGGGTCCCGCTCAAACTAAGGCACCAGCCAAGGACAATACAGGTGGTAAACGTTAAGCCCCTACCCAGATCTAGCCAATGGTCAGAACATTCTCTACAGTTGAGTGAAGAGTGGGATATGACTTTCTCACATACTCTGGTGCCTCACCTTTGACCATGTCTCCTGGAGGGGGAGATCTGGTGGCACTCAGAGGAAGAACAGGAGCTTGCCAAGAAGAGACTTGATACCCTATAAGCATATACAGGGCGAGGTAATCCCCCTCATGAACAGTCATAGGGGAGGGGAATAAGGGGAAAAGGGGAGGGAGGGAAGAATGGGAGGACACAAGGGATGGGATAACCAGTGAGATGTAACAAGAGTAAATTAATAAAAAATATAAAATTAAAAAATTAAAAAAAAATAAAAATCAAAAGGTAAATCTAATCACATAGAGTTCTCTTGGTGTTTATATAGCCTGACACTCAGCAAAGACTGTAAAGAAGGCACGCTTAGGAGGCTTCTGTGCACATTTCATTTTTATTTGTGTGTGCTGTGTGTGTATACTGGTGCGCACACTCACGTGCTCACATGTAGAAACCAGGGGAGGAAATTTCTCTCTTTCTCTATTGTTGTCTGCCTTATTCCCCTGGGGACAGGATCTCTCATTGAGCCAGAAGCACATAATGATCTCCACGGCTCTGCCTGTCTTCACCCTCCAACTCTGGGGTTATAGGCATGCCCTCCATACTGGATGTTTGGGCTGGTGCTAGGAATTCAAACTCAGGTTCTCACACTTACACAGAAAGTGCCTTACCCACTAAGTCTTCTTCTCTCCAGCTCTGGTGCCAGGGCTATTTTGCTGCAGAGCTCTGCACTCAAACCATCTTCACCACTTGTAGCTGTGGTCTGACCTATTCTTCCTCACCTCGGTTTCCAGGTTCTCAGCTCACCTGTGGCACTGGAAGCTGCCGTATTCCCCTTTGCTGCATCTCCGTGCAAAGCTCACCTCTGAGCAAAAGTGGAGCAGCTGCACATTGCATATGTCTTCCTCTCACAGGCATGGATGCCCTCAGCTGTCTCTTGCCTACCACCTGAAGCTGTGCTTTCACATTTGTCCATTTCTTTCAGATGCCCATGGTGGAAGTTCTGTTAGGACATACTAGCATCATCAAGGCCATGAGCCAGATTCATCCTCATTTATTATGTATGATTTCAATGTATATATAATTTTTGTTTGATGGAATTTTTATAGAATTTTTGAGATGTAATTTCACAAGGACATTTTTACATTTTCCAGCTATTTTCTTCTTTATAACTGTGATTTTCCATTTGAGGTATTCTCTGCTTTCTTACATTTCTTTTTCTTTTTTTTTTTTTTTTTTTTTTTTTTTTTTTTTTCCTTTCATTCCCATTTAAATCGTTTTTAGTGACCTTTTTTTCAGGGCTATTGATTGTTTCTTTTTCTCTTTCTACTGTGCTGCTGAGACTAAATGACCTCTTTGTACTTTTCTGCTCTTTCCACTGGCTTTCTTTTGTAGTTTTCATCAGTCTGCAAATTTTCTCATCAACTCAACACTGTTTTTCTATTTCTAGTCGAGATTGGTTAATATATTTATGATGGTTATTTTATAGTCTTTATCCTGTAAATTCTACATCTTGGATAATGTCTGCTTCTAGTTTTCTATACTACAATAGTGTTGTATGTATTATATATGCTTCCTTACTTATTGACATAGTTTATATTTTATAAAACAATTACAGTAGAAACTAAAGTATGTAATGCTTATCTGAAAGAAGCATATGCCCTTATCACTGTCAGGCCATGTGTATGAATGATGAAGTCAATAGAAGCTATATTTGAGCAATACTGTAATGTGATGCAGCTTTGTTTGGAGTCTGCTCATCACTCTCTAAATGTTTTAGGAAGGAAAAGGAATGTTAGTGTTAAGAGAGCTTGAGACCTACATATAAGAAGATGGCATTCCCTTTAGGCTGCAGCCCAAGCACTAACCTTCTTACTGCTACATCTTTGATTTTCATCCCTGCCTCACCCTGTGAATTTCTTCATTGCCCTGACACACTCGTTCTTGCTCTCTTGTACTGTGTCTCACATCCTTTCCTCCCTCCCTTCCTCCCTCCCTCCTTCAGTCCTTCCTTCCCTCTCTCCTCCCACTTCCTTTCTTAAAGAATCCTTGTCAAATGATGGTCCCAGATATCCAAGAGGCATTTAACTTAGTGTTGCTGTCCAAGCCTCAGGTACCAGAATGCCACTGCTAGGAGGAGCACAAATCATAGAATGCCATGGAGGGTTTCTCTTCATCCCTGTCCCACACCTAGCTTTACATAGACCATGAAGAAGGAGAAACAAGAGGAGAAAGGGGAAGTGGAAGAGTGAGAAGAGAAAAAGGAGGAGGTGCAGAGTGGCAGGGAGGAGATGATGGCAGAGTATAAACATAGAATATTTTTCAGATCTTAAAAGGAAAGAATTTGTATTTCCTTTATGTAGATTCTGGCATATAACATGGACGCAAGAACATGCATTTAATGACTATTAATCTTGTTTTCTCCAATTCAGCATCAGTAGAAAGAGAGGTCAGATAGCTTTTAGTGTTACCTCTGTTCTGTCTGGTTTTCTAACCCAGATCATTATTGATCCTGTGTAGAACTATATGTAATTCACTCATTACACAATGCTGTGCTTCTGAGAGTTGTAGTCAGATAACTTGTGGCATGCTGTATAGTCAGTCGCCCAGCCTACCCAAACCATAGAAAACCAGGTATGGTCACATGAGAAGGTGGGAAGTACAAAAACATTTAATCTGGTCTTCTGAATGCATCTTCTCAGGCGTTGGATACCACATAGTCATGGTGAAGGAATCCCACTGTGACATTGATGAAGTCCTGAAACTGTTCCGTGAGTATGCATCCACAGCCACCCTGAAGACGAATGTTGGAAATGAGTTATCTTTTATTCTACCCCACGAATATGCTCCCAGGTGAGAACCTAGAGAATACTAACCAGGTGGTTTTTAAATGGTCAGAAATCAACGTTGTTTTGCCCTGTTTCTTCTGGCTCAGCAACAAGAGTTTATTTAAGGAGACAAAACTTTTGTCATAGCTGTCATTTACAGTGAAGAGAGACAGATGCCACTGGGTTGGTATAGCTTGTTAGAGGTGATTGATAATATTGGGTGTTTTGTTGTCCATGGAGCCCATGTGACTACTAGTGCATGGAGTGAGAAATTAGACAATGAAAAAGTAGTGGTGAAGTGCTTTCCTAGCACGTACAAGGCTGTAAATTCAGACCACACACATACACTCCACCACTACCAATAATAATTGTCTTTTCTTTTTTAAAAATTATTTTATTTTTGTACATATACTTTTATAATATGTGTGTGTGTGTGTGTGTGTGTGTGTGTGTGTGTGTACACAATAGATTACCTATTGCCAAGAAGAACAGTGACACAATCAGGAATTATAAAAAATATTATATTCTTAGTGGTTTGGCTATTTGTATTTGATTGCAGGTATGTATCACCTTACCTAGTTTAAAAATCTATTATTATTCTTTGGTAAAGTGATACATCCCTGTAATCCTAGAATGAGACATGAAACAGGGTTATGGGTTTGAAGCCATCATGAGCCATAAAGTGAAGCATTGTCTCAAAAACATAATGAGAAAAAAATTAACTAGGACAGCGTAGATGGTGGTTCTTGGGGTAAGGGATATGTAGTTGGGTGTGATCCATTAGTGTGTCATCTAAAACTGCACCAGAACAAAGCCCCAGTTATAAGCTGGGATAAAATAATGAAATGTAACAGAAAGCCTGAAATAAAATTCTAGGTGTATCGCCCTAGCAATGGCTAAAGTTGAATATGTTACTAAAGGTGGAAGGCAGAGCTGATGTTCACACCTTAGCTGTGTGTGGCAGTTACGGTCCATCTGGAGCTACAGAATCCTCCTAAAGGAGACTCCTAGATAAAACACTTGCTACAGCTCCCAACCCCCCCCCCAAATCTACCTGTGTGTCTTGACTCACGTGGACATAAGTGACATCCTCAGAAGAGATCAGAAGCACACCTAAACACGGAAGGACTTGGAAACCAATGACTACAAATCATGTGGACAGGAGGAAGTTGAAATGATGCTTAAGTCACCAGTGATTTCCATGCCAGCTACCCTTCTGATGGCTGACAGTGCTTAAGCACTTACCATCTGCCAGACACTGTGCTAACATCTGTTTGCCTGAAGGAGCAACAAGGAAGAGAACCAAAGGACCTCCATGCCGGCTGCCTGTTCTCGGGGTCACTGGGTGCATCAGCAGGAGAATCTTGAAGTTTAAAACTGTGTTGTAACATTTTGTCAAGCAATGATGAGACTTGTAAGAATGAAACTGAACTTTAGAACACAACTGTAGGATGGCATGTAACAGTTTAAGGGAAGATATGTAATTGGTATGAGATGCTGCTTCACCTTGCTATTGTCACATATACTTAAAACACTTGGACTGGGAGATAGAGATGGTCCGCGGTAACAGTGGGCTACAGTAAGTAGAGAAAAAGTGTGTAAAACTCTCGAGCTACAAGGAAAACTTGTACAATGCATTCTAATGAGAGTTAGGCAATGTTACACAGTAAAGGGGGAAGAACCTCGTGAGTTTAAGACATTATCTGATGCTTCCCTGAATTTTCTTCTTATTTTGTAAATTTTCACATTACTATCTTGTCTCCCTTCTTGTACAAGAGAGTTTCAATTGATTCAATCTCATTGCTTGTTTTTATGTTTGTTGCCCATATTTTCAAGATTTTACTTAAAACAAAGAAAAAACAAAAAACCTTGTCTAGACCAATGTTATGAATAATTTCCTCTAGCCTCTTTTGATAGTTTCACAGTAAGAAATATGGGATGTAATACCATCTTCTGCATATGACCTGCAGTTTTCCAAGCATCTCAACTGCAGAAGATAAAATACATTTTAAAATAAGCAAAGTATCCAAAACATCACAAATTGCCCCCAAAGAAGGCATACAAATAGCCAAAAAGTATGTGGATAAATACTCAGTAACACACAATGCTGGGAAATACAAATTAAAACCTTACACCTCTTCAGAGGGTATTATCCCACAGGACACCAAGAATAAATGATGAGATGTTTCTGTTCTGTGTATAAACTCAAAGTGTGCATCAAGAACTGTGTAAAAAGTCATGCCAAAACAAACCTCAAATATAGAGTAAATTATTTGTTTTTCCATAGAGAGAATTGGGTTTTCTCAACACTGAAAACATGTGGAGATGAGTTCTGTTGTTCCACCATTGGAAAGGTGATAGGGATGATTTCCAGACCTGGAAATTTCTGCAAAAGATAACTTTTGAACAGAATGTTCTATGAGATCTTCCTAGATTTAAAAAATGTTGTTTAAAAGACGATTTTTCTACAGTTCATTTGACTCCATTATTATTGTTTAATGCAGTTTAACTTTCATAGATTTTCATGGTTATTCAACAACAGTTTACCCATCCTATGGTTTTGGGGTTTTTTTGTTGTTTTTTGTTTGTTTGCTTGCTAAGCAATAGGAGCCATGGCATATATAAGTAAGATAAGCTAATTCATGTCAACTAGCTAAAATTATGAACATTGGGTATCTTTTAAATTTAGACTTTCATTCTTTGAAACTTTGAGACAAGTAAACAATGTAGTGCCTTCATCATATATGCATCCACCATGACCCTCCAGCTCGTCCCAGACCCTCCCACACAGTTTCCTCCGAACTTCATATCTTAAAAAAAAAAAATAAACCACTGAGTTCAGTTTGTGCTGCCCAATGTACATGGGTGTAAAGTCAACTAGTAGGACATGGGCAACCTTAAAGTGGCCATGCCTCCAAAGAATAATGCTTTCTCTTGTCTATCAGCATATCAACTGCCAATCTCCTCATAGATTATCTTAATAGTTTTATTAGAAAATCAAAATTATAAGCGTCCAAGAATAAAGCACCATGGGAAACAATACATGACAGGAGTTTTCTGTCTTGCTTTTTCTGTGTCTCACCTTTCTGAATTAACAGAAGCATGAAATTACAATAAACATTGGCGTTCTGGTGAGAGGAGACCCCTTTCAAATAGAAAGGAGTATGAAAACCATGTCTTTTAGTCCCAACCTGTCTTCTTCTCCTACTTGTAGGTTTGAAGCTCTCTTCACTGCTCTGGAAGAGAATCAAGAAAACCTTGGCATTTCTAGCTTTGGTGTCTCTATCACTACCATGGAAGAAGTGTTCCTTAGGTAAATAAGAGTACTTAGGGAAAAAAGGAATCCTCAAAGGGAAGATTCTTTGTAAGCTAGCCAGACTTTGAGGTTCCACACTTTAGAAATTGAAGCACACAAGGTTTGGAGGTGGGCTGGTGCTTGGGAGTGAAGTCACCATCACTGTGTTGCCACTAAACCAGGAACCACCTAAGGGACCTTTGGAGTCAGGGGTTACAACTCACATTCTTCAGGTAAGGGATAGTGGGATAACACTGAAATGACAAGCTTTGTTTGTTTTCTAATATAGGGTCAGTCACATGGAAGATTCAAAACTAGATGTCCAAGCTGCTCAGTCTCCCTCAC
Organism: Acomys russatus; assembly: GCF_903995435.1. Classification (NCBI taxonomy): domain Eukaryota; kingdom Metazoa; phylum Chordata; class Mammalia; order Rodentia; family Muridae; genus Acomys; species Acomys russatus. The sequence continues at coordinate 919,154 of NC_067141.1, forward strand.
TGGGAAGCAAAGACAACAAGAACAAGGGTGTTCCAAGCAACATGAGAGCAGGCTTTCCCAGCCAGAGTGAAGACCCACCCATTGTGTTTAACACTGGGGTAAGAACCTTTACTAAGAATCACGTGTCAGTTGGACAGGACACAATAGTTTTGTTTTGTATTGATACGTGAACCAAAAGAATGCAGAACCAACCCAGTGTGGGAAAGTTGGGACCTTGGGCTAGCCAGTGTTTAAATAGGAAGGGATGGCTTCTAGAAAAATGTATCAGCTATTTGTTGTCACTACCATTATTCTGCAATTCTTTTGTTTTCTTGTTTTTTCTGGATTAAAAATCCAGAAACATATCTGTACTAGAGGGCCTGGTTTTTCAAACTATGAACATGGAGTGTATTCTAAGGTTTCCAAGAGGAATAGTTACCACAGATGAGATTGTTTCCAAATCAGTGAGGTCCTCATCATGGAAACATGATGCTTGGGCTGCCAAGCATTTCTTTCCTTGCTCATGTATCTTCTATTACAGCTATAAAGCATGCTGGACATAGTGGTTACCAGGAGTCAGCCTGTTGGCATTCTTAGTATCATATACAACATTCAGTTTAGGCTCCTTACATAATATGCTACACCAGGAGTCACACAACTCAATGTAAAGAGATAACAGGTACTGAGGGCTCTATGGACCACATGGTCTCTATCACTGTCACTCAGCAATCATTGCACAAAAGGCATCCATAAGGGTACAGGAACGCATGTGCTTAGCTGCATCCTAGTAAAAAGTTATTTACAAAAAGGCCATGGTTTGTTGTGCCTTGCCTTATTCTAACAGGTGGGTGATAACATTATTGAGTGCCACATCATAGGTGTGGGGTCTCCTCCAAGAATTTATTTACTTGCATAAGCTGTATGTGTCTCAATATGTGCATATTTATCGCATGAAGCTTTTACCCCACACAATTTCAGAAACACTGATGTCGATGAATTTCAGTGTGAATGATGTAGCAAGGTCTGGAGGTTGCGGTGATGCTGTATTTCTCTCTTCTTCATTCAGTGTTCCCTCTACTGTCAGCAGTTCCATGCCATGTTCATGAAGAGGTTGATGTTCAGTTGGCGAAACAGGAGGGTGCTTTTGGTGCAGATACTGGGGCTTGTCTTTTCTACTCTCTTTCTCCTCAAGTCTCGTGACCTTAAATACGATGATGAGAAAATGAGGCAAATGAATTTGGATGAATACGGTCAAACTGTTGTGCCTTTTTCTATTTCTGGGAAATCTAATTTGACAGCAAGTCTCTTAACACACCTTGAGAATATGCTAAAACCCGGCAACCACAAGCTTAAGGAAGTACAAGGTAAGGCTATCTTAGATTCCCCCGGGTCATTGCCAAATAAAGGTCTTAACTGTAACATATTAACTTGCTCCATTCTTTTCCTGACACTCATTATACCACAGTTGCTATGTGTTCATGGGTGTAATCACCATGTCAAGTTCAAAAGACAGCACTTTATAGCACTTTTCCCCGTCCTCTGGCATTTACATTCTTTCTGTCCCCTTTTCTGTGATGTTCCCTGAGCCATGGTTAGGGTATTAATATAGATGTCCCATTTAGCCCTGAGCACCCAGTTTCTTATGCTAAATACAGTTAGCAGTTATGCAACTTTTCATTAGCTGTTGCCCATTGCAAAATTTAATAATAATAATAATAATAATAATAATAATAATAATAAGAATAATAATAATAAGAAGAAGAAGAAGAAGAAGAAGAAGAAGAAGAAGAAGAAGAAGAAGAAGAAGAAGAAGTTCTCTGGTCATGATCTAATGGCCTCAGGTCTATTGGCATAAACATAAATATTTAGACACCAATTTGACAATATGGCCATTTAGCAGAATAACAGTAGCAGGTTTTATCCTAGAGCCTATGACTTCCCTCTCCATGGGTTTTTGATCAGTAATTCAGTACTATGCATGAAATTCTCTCCCATGGAGCAGATCTCAAATCCAATCATAGAGTGATTAGTGACCCCATGACAAGCATGCCATTACTGTACCAGTGGTTAGATCTTACTAGGTAGGTCCATTTGAAGCACACAGTCTAGTACTGGGTTAGACTATTAACTCTTTTTCTTCCAGTGGTCTCTACAGAATCTTCCAGCACTATGAAAGCTAGCCCAATAGGTAGGAGGTTTTCTGATCTACTGGGGATTAATTTTTCTCTGTCCTTGAGCCCAAATGTGTAGCATCTTCTGTCATAGGGTCTTATTGTGATGTTATGGTGAGTAGCCAAGTCAATAGCAATAGCCTGTGTTGTTCTGCAGATCTCTGGGGCCTCACTGACCAGTAATTGCACGGAATCCTGTAAGTGCCCATGCCTTGCACTGAGACTGTGATTTCCTGTCAATTCTGGGAGCAGTGAAACACTGGAAATCTTTTAAGCTGCACCATAAATTGGGTGAATGTGAACTCTGAAAGGGTATTTTGGCATCACAGTAGCACATGAAGAATTGCCTGCTTTCTCAGAACAAAACTCCCCCCCCCCATCCATTTAGAAGCACATCTCTTGTGAGCTTCATCACACCAAAGAACTGCTCATTGCTCATCTGCCTCCCAACTGAGATTATGGGGAGATGAGAATCTCCTTTATATCTCTAGCTCCTAGTTCCTGTCTCGCAACAAGCATGCAGGTGAGATGCAGGGAAAGCACTGGAAAAGGGAGAGACTACAGTCAAGTCAGCTGTGGCATTACAGTGGCAGCCTAGGCCAGGAAACAAGAATAATACGGCTAGAGGAAAGAGAGTGTGTTCGAAAGACACATCTTAAGTGGAATGCATGGAAGTTATTCTCTCACAGGTGGAGGAGAGTCAGAGTAAGCACCATTTGTCTGTATAGTTTTGCTTACATTTTTATGTTGTGGTTTATGTAGGCTTACAAAGCATTGAGAGGCCTTGGTACTTAGTACCATGCTACCTTCCTTTCTACTTCTTCTGTCCTTATCCCTGGAAACCAGTAGTCTCTATTCTATTTCTATAGATTGATAATTCCAAGAGTAATATAAAAATGGAATCACACAGTGTGTAATACTTTGGAATGAACATTTTCACTTAGTGTGATTTTCTGATAATTGTATGTCTCCAGCATCGGTCTCTTTAATTGCTAACTACTGTTCTATCATATGAGCATTCTACAGTTTATTTAACCATTTGCTCACCGAAAGACATCTAAAGTTTTCCTAGTAAGCACAACTTAAGTAAAGCTGACATTTTTATGTGAATGTGTATCTTCATTTCTCTTTCTTATATGAGAATCGCATGTATAATTCTATGAGGAAACTTTTCAGAGTATTCTGAAGTTTTACATTTCCAATGGCAATATGTAAGTGTCCCAGTTCTTCTGTACCTTAAACTTTTTTCTTCATGGGTTTACTTGAGTATGTAATTATGGCTCACATACTGGCATCACGTGTAGAATTTATTTTCATACACTGAGTCAGCCTTATATTTTGAGAAACATTCCACTCCTCAGGGGGCATAATTCTTTATATATTATGTTTGTATTTCTTTGATGGTAAAGGAATTCTAGCTTATAAAAATAAACTAAGAAGTAGATTGGTGAATAAAGACAAGTGGTTTGAAAATGATGATGATGAAGTGCTAATGGGTCTACACATGCCTTATGGTTAATTTGATGTCAGTTTGACTGGGTTAAGGGATGCACCCATAGCTGGTAAAACACATTTCCAAGTGTGCCTGTCAGGGTACTTCCAGAATAGACAAGTGTTGCAACCAGTATGCACAGTGAAATTGTTTGCAAGCTGAAAGCCATGTAGGTGGGCATCATTCAACCCACTGTAGGGCTGTGTAGAGCCTTATTAGAAGCTGGATGGCATTTGTATAAGGCTTAGTCTGTCTCCTCCTCACAACTGTGCAGGATATGATGTTCATGGGCTGCACTGAGATTCTGGAGACTTGCAGGCTTTCCTACCACTTAGAAGGGAGAAGGATGCTCCCCTTCCCTCAATACTTTTATTCTTCTCATAGTCTTGACCAAGAATATTGTTTCTTTCTAGCTCTACGGTAATCCCAAAAGGTGATTTTAAAAATCTTTCACCTAGTTTTTCTATTTTATCAGAAGAGAGTTTTGTGAACTCTGTGATGTGAGTGAAATTTCTTTCTAACCTGTTAAAGACAGGTGAGTCAAAGGAGTACATCAGGCTGTGTTTTCTCAGGGAAATTGTAGTTTGAGTTATGGTAAACACAATACAAAATTCCAGTATTTAACGGTGGAAAAAAGTCTCCAGGGTCATAGCGAATGTTTGAAATAATTACTTCGACAAAGTTTAAAGTGGCCAGAAGCACAGTTATTTGCTCTTGGATGACATACATTGGCCTGATCTGTATGTTGGAGCCACTGATCGGTATTGTGTCTTCAACCTAGGTGACCTGCTCAAATACTTGGAGGGAAGCGAAGACTGCATTCGCTTATGTATTATTGCACTTTCCATCAAGGTGGCTGCAAATAGAACAAAGCTCACCGTTCTGTTCAACAACCAAGCATACCATTCGCCGTCTCTCGCCCTGGCAGTTTTAGACAACACTCTTTTCATGTCACTTTCCGGTGCCGATGCTTCCATAACAGTCTCTAACAAACCTCAGCCACTCCCCCACGATAAAGAAGGTCTAGGGTATGACTTTCGTTGTTGCTTTGTTCCTTTGTTTGTTTTACTTTTGCACTTGAAATGTATTCTTCCCACCCTGCCCAATTATATTCCTGTGACAAAAATATCGGTATCTTCTGCTGTATCCTCTTTTTGTCCCTGCCATAGGAGTGCAGAAGGGAAGGTGGTTGCCTTAAAGATTCAGCTAGGCATGGCTCTTTTGGTCAGTGGCTTTTGCCTCCTCACCGTGTCTGAGAGAACCACGAAGGCAAAACACCTGCAGTTTCTGAGTGGGGTCTCTGTCCTTGTGTACTGGCTCTCTGCTCTACTGTTTGACCTCATCGTCTTCCTCATTTCCTGCTGCTTACTACTGGTGAGTGACAGGCGATGTTTGCAGGACTTCGTTTTCCTTTGGTTCCACAAGCAAAATCTCCCCTCTAACTTATGTTGTCACAAACCTAGCTGTGGCAGCAAACAACCATGCTAGTTATCTTACAAAGCACATTTCAGTGCTGGGAGTGGTGGTACCTGTCTGGAATCTCAGCACCTGGGAGGTACAGGCAGGAAGGGTAGGCTGCCTACTTAGTTATTTAGACCCTGTCTAAATAAATAAATAATACAAAAGTCTTACGGTAGACTAAGAAAATAACTTTAAAATGCTTTGTTGTAATAAAGTAACTGTTCTTTGTCATAGCACAAGTGTGTCTCCTGGACTAATTTCCCAGTATTTTTCCTTTGGCTTTTGCTGAGTCTTAAAACTTTTCAAAGTAGCAAGCATTTTTGCTGTAATGTTTCATACTAGCCAAATGTGTTCAATTTTGCCCTAGTATTCCAAGCTAGATTATTGCCACCTCTCCTAGTTTTAAGTCTCTGTTCATTTATTTTAAATCTTTTTTCCAAATACTTATTAGGATGGCTATTACAAAAAAATTACTATAAAGTAACTAGTTTTGGAAAAATTGGAAACTTTAGTACCTATTGGTGGAAATCGGAAAGAAGGATGCTGCCAGGAACAAGGTGGCTGGGTTCTCAATGTATTTAATGATATTGTCATGTAATTAAATACCCCACTACTAGCTATAAGAGATGGAGCCAGAATGCCAAAGATATATTAACATTCTTACTTTTGATATATACTAATGATGATAGTCAGATGTGGAGGAGACCTCAATGACCACCAGCAGAGGCATGGAGAAAGAGAGCACAGCATCATTTAGCCTTAGAAAGATGCTACTCCCTACATTTGCTGTTACTGCAGATGAATGCAGCTACCACCCAAAGCCAAATACTGTATGAGATTTATGAAACAGCCAAACTCAGAGAACCAGAGTATGGAATGGTGGTTTCCAGGACCAAGGAGGAGATTCAGACATGATTCTGATGTAGGTCTCCCTATGCTTCCTTATCTAGTTTCCCACATTAACAATAAGTATCTAAGAAGCAGATCCTGGAATGAATGTGAGAAGTGGGCTAGACCCATGAAGCCTAACTTAAAAACAATAGATATCAGTGAGACAAAACTGATGCAAAACTTTAGAGAAAGAATCTACTTTCTAGGAAATCTGCTAGCTGTCCTTAGTGTGAAAGTCTGCTGGTTCTGTGCATGACAAAAACAAATAAGGAAAGACAATGGTTGTGATTCTTCTTGCTAGAACGTCCTCTAGTGAAGAGAAGCTGTACCTGACTTGAACTCATGCTCATAAGCAGTAGATTGTATTTCAAAGAGGCAGAATTTCCTTAATTAATGGAGACTTCTAAAGAAAATGAAAGTCTTGATATTTCCTCCCCCCCCCCCCGCTATTTTTTTAGTGTTTTGGCTTAGGGCACAAGCACAAGTGCACATGCATGGGTGTATGCACGTGTGTGTGTGTGTGTGTGTGTGTGTGTGTGTGTGTGTGAGAGAGAGAGAGAGAGAGAGAGAGAGAGAGAGAGAGAGATCCTTGGCCCCTCACCTTTGTCTCTGTACCCTCTGTTTCAGGCTGTGTTCAAATACTGCAAGATTGATATTTATGTCACAGACTATCACATTCTGGAAACGATGCTGATCCTCACACTGTTTGGCTGGTCTGCCATTCCCCTCACATACCTGATGAGCTTCCTGTTTTCTAAAAGCACCTCTGCCTACATCAAACTTATCACATTCTATTACATCTCCGGCATCTTAAGTGTCTTGCTAGATACCATAATAGAAGCTAGTAAGTGTGTGGGCTTCACAAAATGTCCCCTTCCCCAGAGAAGGCCAAAAATAAATCAGTAGCAGCAATGGGCCTCAAAAGATGGACATTAGTAGCTAAGTTCTAGGGCTTTGGCTACACCTGTGTCAGACATAGTTCAACAACCTTCAGTTTCTAGGGTCATCTACTCAGCATGCTCCACCCAGAAGCATCTCCCTTAAGAATTTGTAAGTACTCACACAAATTTTATTCTAAAATTATAGTAACCATGATTAAAAAAATGATTGTTTTAAATAATTTCATCTGGCCGTGGTCCAAAGTGAGTAGTAAAAACATGTTCAAATTCCCTGAATTCCAGATAATCTTACACTTAAATTCTATATAAATTAAGATTTTATTTTTTAGCCGGGCGTGGTGGCGCACACCTTTAATCCAAGTACTCGGGAGGCAGAGGCAGGCGGATCGCTGTGAGTTCGAGGCCAGCCTGGTCGACAAAGTGAGTCCAGGATGTCCAAGGCTACACAGAGAAACCCTGTCTCGAAAAATCCCCCCAAAAAAAGATTTAATTTTTACTTGCTTTTATTTTTGTGTATGTGTGCCTGCTTATCTGTATGCATAGCATGTGCATACAGCTGTCTCTGGAGACCAGGATAGGGCATCAAAACCCTGGAACTGAAGAGATACAGTGGTTGTAAGTCACTGTGTGGGCTGAGAACTGAACTCAGGTCCTCGCAAGATTAGTCAGTGCTTTTAACGGCTAAGCCACTTGAATATATATATATACATATATATATATATATATATATATATATATATATATATATATATATACTGTGTAACAGAGTCTCAGAAGCATAAACAAATAGATTTCCAAAGTGTTTACAAATAAAACCTTTGTAATGAAACCTTTAACCTGTAAATGAAAATAATTAAACTCACAATGTGGTTAGGCAAGAGAAATCCATTCTGTGGTTACACTGTACATCAAAGTGATTATTCTTCATAGTAATATATATTTATTTAAACATTTAAAAGAGATTAGTTTAAATAATGTCACTACAAATGAAAATATCTGATGTGATGGGTACATTATTCTTATTTTATCATTCCACAATATGCACAACTACCATAACATCATATATTATTCCATAAATATATACAATTATTACATGTCAATTATAAATAAAGCTAAAACAGCTTTGGTAGATTAAGTTTTAAAATATCACCCATGGTTAAAGTGAGAAGTAGTAGATTAAAGATTAAGACACAATAAATACAGTTAAGATAGCCTATGACATAGAAACAAGAAAATGAAATTTTTAAATCATTGAAAGATAAAGAACTTCTAATACATAGCCAAATAAAATTTAGAACAAAATTATAGAAGACAAAGAATTAGTATATCAACATTTTAGAGTCTCCAGACTTGTTCGCAGACAGACATCTTTAGTTTCAGAAACTTCCTTCACCTGGTTCCAGCAGGTGAGAAAGCAGACCTTGAGGCTAAAGGAATGTTGCAGCTTCAGCCTCAGTTACAGCCGCAGCCCAGAGAGCGATGTGCCCAATGTCCAGTGTCACTGCTAAAGGACCACTTTAAAGTATAACTTTAAAGTGTAACTTGCAAAGCACAATATGTCCAGTAGAGGAGGAGGAAGAAGAGGGGGAAAGAATGAAATGGAAAATAGTAAACAGAAAAGTAATATTAAAGTCATTATGTGCACTGAACACCAGTAATAAAGCTAAATGACACAACAGGATCATTAGATAAATGACAAGTTTGTCATAATGGATTCTCCAAGCCCAACTTCTACATTTACTCTATTTACAGAAAATATTGTTTAAGAAATCAAGATAACCAGAGCACAAAATAGTCACAAAAGATGTGTATGTAGAAAACTTAAACTTGAATCATTATATTGATATAATCAAACGTACTTTTTATGTTAAAATTACAGGAGACACAGGATTACAACATGAGAACAGATTCATTTTAGCATAAAGTTTTAAGAATTCTAGAATTCTGTTTACTTGACAATACAATCAGGAAGTATACGTAGTCAGAATTACCAGAACTACCCCCAAGTAACTGCAGAAACACCATATCACAAAAAAGGATTTGTATGCACCTTTCTTAGAACTGGTGGACAAGCCAGTGGTGAGAAGTCGACAGACAGTAGCACTGAGCAAACCGTTCACCGGGTGTGAGTTAATGGGCACAGATGTCTATAGAATCCCAACCAAGCACACTGTTTCATAATATCTGAGAGGCTGAGCAGATGATGCTCTGTCTAGGCTAATGCATAAGGGAAATAAAAGCCTCCATCATTGTGTTATTGCATCACAAATCAGCATCAAAAGGTAATGGGAACAGGATCATATCCCTGAGAACTTAAACACGAGCCAAGAGTCATAACAGGAAGTAGGAACTACTTAGGGAGCTGAAGAGTGACACGCTCCTCAGCCACCTACCTACTTGGGATAACTGTACAGCTCTGATTATTAATGTTGCAAAGAATACGGCGGACAACACTCAAATAAAGAATAATTGTGGGCAAAAAGAAGTAAAAACTGAATAGAAAGTGAGCATACTGTGCACAGACCCCTCCCCACTCCCCAAACGCAAAGGGCCATCAGTTGCTAAAAGGACTTGAGAAGTCAAAATAATGACAAGTAGATTAGGAAATGGTAAACTAGTGTATACACACTTGCTGTACCATTGAAATTTTTCCAAAAGGAAGGAAGGAAGGAAAAGAAATGAAAGAACAAAAGAAAGGAAAGAAAAAAGAAAAGGGAAGGGAAAGAAAGGAAAAAGGGAAAGAAAACAATGGGATCCAAAATTAAAAGAGAAAAGAAAAGAAAAGAGAAAATAACCTTATACACAGGACAGCCTTGAGCCAATAATCATGAAAACTTGTGTAAGTTGCAATGTACTAAGCCAGATTTCAGAAAAGGTAGAAAAAATTTAAATGCACAATACGCATCAAGTACATAGTTAAAAATTCTTTTCACCCAGGAAATAAAAGCCACAGAACTCCTTCACAGAAAAAGACTTCTCAGGAGTCTGTAATCACCAGTACAACCCCTGGCTGTAAACTATGCAAGGAAAGCACCGCTGTTCAGAGCTGGTCATCTGGGTTCCAATCCTCAGGGGTTGGGCTCATCATTAGTAGGGGACATCTTATCCTGGAGATGGCTCAGTCCTTCTTACATAACCTGTTCTTATCCCCCTTTTAGAAATATCAACCATCATGTCTAATTCCACCCAAGCCTTCCTGCTCAATGCACTGCTCCTCTTCCCCATGTACAACCTCGGCAAGTGCATCAGCGACTATACGGTAGTTTACCAGAGGAAAATACAATGCACCCGGCAAAAGAGTGTCCCCAAGTACCTGAATTGCAGCAAAGAAAGTAAGTATATGGGGGTGAAATCAGATGCCCAGAGCAGGGGTGGTGTGGGGAACCCACTTATCTTCCAAAAGAGCAGTCTTAATACTACACAAGTCATTTTCACGAGGCAGGCCTGTAACTGCTTTCTACTCTGATGTAGGAGGGCTGTGAGATGGGGTCTCACCTTCAAGGTTATCTTGTTCAACTTACCAAGACTCTGCCACAAAATGAAAGGAAGACTGTGGCTATAACTCAGTGGCAGGATGAATTTCTGGTGCACATATGGCCTTGGGTTTGGTGCACAGTGTAGGCAAATTCAGACAATGAATGTGGCTATCAAAATCCAATCCAAGGTTGAGTTTAAAGCCACGTGACTGCACAGAAAAAAAAAAAAGATTAGCTGTCTGTGAGCTTTCTATCTTCACAGCAAACTCACAGTGTAGGTTTTTTAAAAATTCATTTAAGAAAACTAACTTTTTGCCTATGTCACACAGCCTTTTTTGTTTTGTTTTTCTGTATGTGTGGCTGCATACTTACATGTTAATGTCCAAGTGGAGGCCGGAAGTTGCCACGGGGGTCTTCCTGGGCCACTTCCATATTGTTTAATGAGGCAGGATTTCATTCTGAACACAGAGCTCACCAATTTGACTAGTCTGTGTAGCCAGCTTGCCCCGGAGACCCCTTCCTCCCTCCACCTCACCAGTGCTGAGAATAGAGGTGGACCACCATGCCTGGTTAACATCTACATGTGAGCAGGAGTCTAAGCTCTGGCCCTCCTGTGTGCATGACAATTCTGTTATCCACCAAGCCATCTCCTTAGCCCCTGTCACACAGCTTTTTTAAAAAATATTTTTTATTAATTTATTCTTATTACATCTCAATTGTTATCCCATCCCTTGTATCCTCCCATTCCTCCCTCCCTCCCATTTTCCCCTTACTCCCCTCCCCTATGACTGTGACTGAGGGGGACCTCCTCCCCCTGCATATGCTCATAGGGTATCAAGTCTCTTCTTGGTAACCTGCTGTCCTTCCCCTGAGTGCCACCAGGCCTCCCCATCCAGGGGATGTGGTCAAATATGGGACACCAGAGTTCGGTCACACAACTTTTATGGACTAGAATACCCATAGAGAATAGACCATCCAGGAGAAAGATCTGTATTAAAATTGCATTACCCTTGCTTTTGTTATACCATTGTCCCATATAATTGCACCCTCTCACCTGCCCACGACTTATTTGAAGGAACAGGCAAAAACACATTCCCGATGCCTAATAGAGAGTACCTGTTACATGAGGAACTCAACATTACTTTTTCATAAGTAAATTAAAGTAGGCAGTAGTAGTTTGGGTAGAAGACATCACTACAATGTAGGAGAAAGGACCAAAAACAAAAGCAGGAGAAAGAGAAAAGAAAGAAAGAAACCTGAAGATTTGTGGTAAAAGAAAGCATAGAATGACTTGGTGATGTTAGGAATCCCTTATGGTGGAACGCCCCACTCATTACGTAATTCTGAAAATGTCTTTATTCTTGTGGGGGAAATGGGATGTATGGGAAGGGAAAGAGTGTTTTAATAACCTTGGTCCTATCTAAAACAATTCTGAGTGGCCTCAGAGGGCAGCCTGGTACTCCACCTGTGTTAACTCTACAGAAAATCAGCATTAGGGGCTGGTATGGTTGGGGTTTGGTAGAATCTGATAACATTTTTATGCAGCAATGCATGAGTATATTTTCTTTGTATCCCCATCCAACACTTGTTATTTTCCTATCATGGCCATCTTAGCAGGTGTCATGTCTCATTTTGATGTTGGTTTGCCTTTCCCTGATGTTTAGACACATTAGCCTCTTTTTGTGTGACTATTGCCCATGTGGGTATCTTTTATTTTACAAAAAGGTCTTTACTCATAGCCAGGCAGCTTGTTTTTATATATTCTGAACATAAATGTTCCTTTTATATATGATTTGCAAACAGTTTCTTCGATTCTGTGATCTGCTTCTCCCCTTTCCTTGATACCCAAAAGTTTTGATGCAACTATGTAGGACAGTGGTATAGAAAAAGCAAGCACACTGCAATTACATGCAGAAGAAGCCTGGCTTGTCTGCTGTTTCAGTGGCTGTCCCTGAGTTTTAGATGTTACAGCAAAACAGCTTCATTGAAGGTCACAGTACCCCTGCGCTTTCGATGAAGGGTTTTATGGGAAGGGCTGTACTACTTGTGGTTGTTATTTCATAAGGTTTTAAATTCTTAATTATTTTGGAAATAAAAAGACCGAATTCTTTGATATCATGTTTTGATTATTTAAAATGTTGAGGAAGGAGTTTATCATCATTTTACGGGGCCATTTTCTCCATTCTAAATTTTCAATTTTATTGGGGTAAGTTTGTTCAGAATGCCTTAGAACAGTTTTAGCATCTGTAAGGCTTGTGACCGTATCCTCATATTTAATCATACTATCCTTGACTGTTCGCTCCTTGTCTTTTCTTTCTGTGTGCATGTATGTGTGCGTGCATGCATTTTCAGGTGGGGGCACAAGTATGGAGGACAGAAAACAGCGTATAAAACTTAATAATCAGTTCTTTACTTCTACTAAGTAGACCCTGGGGTCAAACTCAGGTCATCAGGTTTTGTGGCAAGTGCTTTCATTCTGTCATCCATCTCACTGACCCCTCTTTTCTTTCCTGATCAGTCCTGAAAAGGTTTACCAGCTTTCCCAGCCTTCAGAAAATGAGTTTTCAATTTTATTGATTCATTTTGGTGTTTGTTTTCTAGTGTATTGACTTGTGTGTTTTATTATGTTCTATGTTGGGAGATTAAGTGTCTAAGATCATAAAAAGAATTATCACACTATTTTTTTTCAGTGTTCCATTTTTACTTTATTTACATTTAAAACCTTTATGATCAACATAAAAGAGCTAAATAGTTCATTGCATGGTATTCTTTTCTTTTTTTTTTAAATTTTTTATTATTAATTTATTCTTGTTACGTCTCAATGTTTATCCCATCCCTTGTGTCCTCCCATTCTTCCCTCCCTCCCCTTTTCCCCTTATTCCCCTCCCCTATGACTGTTCCTGAGGGGGATTACCTCCCCCTGTATATGTTCATAGGGTTTATTATCAATACGTTTATTCTTTCATATTATCTCACTGTAGCTTAGGAGAATCAGCATTTCTCCTACTTAGATGGCTGAACTTATGTATGCTTTGATATATTATTAGTTTGGGGAAATTTTTATTCTTAGTGTTTTATTCACATTTACTATTGCTGTGATGAACTACTTTGACCAAAAGCAAGCTGGGGGGAGGGGTTTATTCTGCTTACACTTTCACATGGTCATCCATCACTGAAGAAAATCAGGACAGAAACTTAAATAGGGTTGAAACCTAGAGGCAGGAGCTGGTGCAGAGGCCGTGGAGGGGTGCTGCTTACTGACTTGCTCCCCATGGTCTTGCTCGGCCTGCTTTCTTTTATAACCCAGGACCTCCAGTCCAAGGATGGCACCACCCATGGTGGGCTGGACCCTTCCCCATCAGCCGCTAATTAAGAAAATGCCCTACAGCTTGATGTTAGGGAGACATTTCCTTAATAGAAGCCTCTTCCTCTTCAATGATCCTAGCTTGTATTAAGTTGACAGAAAACTAACCAGCACACTTGCAAAAAGAAAAAATAAGGAGGGGCAAACTGTGGTCAGAATATATTGTTTGAGAGAAGAATCTTTTTTTTTTTTTTTCAATTAAAAAAAAAGAATTAAAGAAAAAGAAAAACTTGAAAAGCAGAAGTCTCATAGAGATTTGAGGTATACACAAAGAATAAAAGAAATGACACAAATTGAGGATGCCAGTGGAAGGAGAAGGCTGTATCCTCTCCACCTCTCCACCTTCACTCCAGAAAATAAGAGATGTGGCTTCCAGAAGCCACACACCTGAGTGGTCATCCCAGATCAAGCATCACCATCCCATAAGCATTATGATGAGGCAGGAAATTGCTCCCAGCAAAGGAGGAAGTCAACATCCATTCAAAGGATATAGAAGGCAAGAGGCAGGGGGACAGCAGACATACAAGAAAATATTTTTTAAAAACATACAGGCAATTTTTTTAGATGAGAATGGTTTATTTAAGCTTACATTTGAGGAGATAAGCTTACAATAGTCTGCCATGGTTGAGAAGTCACAGCAGCAGGAAGCAGAGAATGATTAAGGCTGGTCTTCAATTTACTATGTCCTTTTCATGCAGTTTACACATAAGGCCCGTGGAATGGCGATGCTTACATTTAGGGTGGGTCTTCTCACCTCAGTTACCCTAATCTCTCAAATCCCTCAAAAAAACATGTCCAGATGCAGGTTGACAATTAGTACTAGGGCAAATTTTTATTCACAAATTCTCTTATGGTATCAAAATATAAGGGGGAGGGAATGTGGCAAAATGGCAGTGTTGATATCAGATGAACAGAGCCATGGTTAGGATGATACTGTTTCTAATTTACTTCCAACTTGAGAATTGTAGAAGTTATAACTCAAGGAGAAAGCAGTTTCTGAAAGACAATACAAAATGTGCAATTTCAAACTGTTCATATTTAAAATTAATATGTTGTTATTTTAAGGATATATAAGTTGACCCACTTTTATATAGGTAAAAATGTATACAATTTATGGATACCCCTGGCAGTGGAAAAGCGAGGGAGCATGTAAGTATGTGTGGACTCCACTTGGGGTGGGGGGACTGGGTTAACAGATGTCACTGTGATGTTTTACCTAAAATGTGTACATGTGTAATGTGTACACGTAAAATGTATACACTTGCAATGAATTGAGCATTTTAAAGCCATAGTTCTAAAGTGTGAGAAATAAAAAGACTCCTATGGATACTAAATATGTGACAGTCCATTGAAAATATCAGTTTTTCTAATAAGGTATTAGATTTTATAATAAATTAATGTAGCTGCTGAACTAAAAATAAATGAAAACATAAGATTTGATTGCATTTATACATTCATTGCAAATATTTGTGGATATGACTCTTTCAAAGGAAAGTCCAGGCTTCCCCATGAAGGGGAAGTAGTCAAATAAAGGGCACCAGAGTTCATGTCAGAGTCAGTCCCTACTCTCCACACAACTGTAGAGAATGTGCTGTCCATTGGCTAGATCTGTGTAGGAGTTCTAGGTTTACTGCATGCATTGCCCTTGGTTGGTACAGTAGTTTGAGTGACCCCCCTGGGTCCAAATCCACCAGCCTTGATGGTCTTCTTGTAGGTTTCTAGGACCCTCTGGATCCTTCTATTTCCCCATTCTTCCTTACCTTTCTCATCTGGAGTCCCAGTGGGAAGTCCCAACATCTATCCCAATCTCCTGTTAAGTGAAGACTTTCAGGGGGCATCTCTGTTGGGCTAGTGTCCAATTGTAAGTGAGTATATGCCATGTGCCTCTTTCTGGGTCTGGGTTAACTCACTCAGGATGATCATTTCTAGTTCCATCCATTTGCCTGCAAATTTCAGGATTTCCTTGGCACTCAGAGGAAGGGTAATCAGGCTACCAGGATGGGACCTGATAGGCTGTGATCATATGATGGGGGAGGAGGTCCCCTTCTCTCACAGACCTAGGGGAGGGGAATAGGGTGAAAGAGGGAGGGAGGGGGGATGGGAAGATAGAAGTGAGGCAATAACAATTGAGATGTAATCTGAATAAATTACAGAAATAAACAAACAAAGAAAGAAAGAAAAGAAATGGAAAAAAAAAAAAAGAAAATTCAAGGGCCACAGTGGCTCAGTAGGTAAAGGTACTTGTCACACAAGTCTGGTGACCTGAGTTTAGTCCCTGGGACCTATACAGAGATGGAACAAAGTTGTCTTCTGACCTCCAAACTCATGCTATATTGTACATTCATGTACACACACACACACACACACACACACATGCACACACACGCATGCACACACACACACACATACACACACACGCACAAGGAACCAAAATGGAGCAATTTGGGCAATAAAAGTAAAGCTGGATTATATGTCAAGGTGTAGAAAAAGACTATTAGCCTATTTTTATGTAAATATAGGAAAGCTGATTTTTATTGGTTATGTCAAAATATATTTATCTAAATTTGATATTTCAATGCTCAGCATGAAAGAGTGGGAGAAGGAACAGGTTTACAGCAGAGAAAGCTAACAATATGACATCAAATAAGTACTCAAGTCAATAGCAGTAGAACTAATTCACACGGATAAAATGTGCCTCGGTCTTTAGTACCATGAAAGGATGCTTTTCTCCATGGGCTTCTTCTCCAAAGACCTCAACACCACTATAATCATGAATATGAGTATATACTCAGCCAATAAAATGCAAGGGATGGCTATTAAGTATAATACTTTGGGCATGGGAACATGGAACAGTAAAAGCTCAGGAGTATGAGTGAATGTGGCACTTTACTAATAAGGTGCTCATGTGTGTCCACTCATGATAGCGTGAATCACACTAGCATACCTGGTGAGTAACAAAGAGAGCTGGGCACAGAGCACAGGGAACTCACTGGTCACAGGGCACAGGGAACTCACTGTACCTGCTTTATAATTACTTGTATAAGTATGCACTTCGATTATTGGGCTGGGCAGACCGTTCACTCACTAAAGTGCCAGCCACATGAGCATCAGGACATGAGTTCAATTTCCAAAATCCACACAAAAAAGCCAGGGCTGGTGGCACAGGCTTGGAATCTCAGCGCTGGCTCCCTGGGCTGTCTGTCTATCTGGGCTTATTGTTAGGCAGTCAGTACATGTGTTAATACTTACAGCCTTACTATGTTATGTTAATGAGGGCCAGTCTCTCAGATTGTGTTTTCATAGGATAATGTCTTCACAAGCTCTGAATACTGTGTCTAATCTAACATTTCATTTTATCTTGTTTCTTACTTGGTGTTTTATTAGTTGTTTACACCAGTGTTGCACAATAAAATTAAGTATGATACCCACATTTTTATTCCTTCCACCCTCAGATATGGAGAAGAACATTTATTCTTTGAAGGAGCATATGGTCGGAAAGTATTTAATTGCTATGGGCGTTACAGGCTTTGTTTTCCTTCTCTTCATTTTCTTTTGGGAGAATGTTTCATGGAAATTAAAAATGTTTATTCATCAACACATTTACTTTGGTACCTGCAAGAAATACAAGACGGTAAATACTTAAGTATGTAACAAGCAAAAACAAACAAACTGTAGTAGCATTGAAATTAGACAAGGAAAGAGGCACCTGTATATTCCTACCTTAGTTAATAGAGAAAAATTGTCCCCGACCCGCGGGTTCAGTTATTCGTGGAGTGGCGAGGAGGGTCGCGACCTGTAAATAAAGAATTGGGCAAAAGAGAGACACGAGCCCAGGAAAAACTTTGCTTATCGAGGGCCGTTTATTGTAAGGGGGTATCCAAATTTAAAGTGAGCTTCTGAAAGGGCGGGGGTAGGAAGGAATGCAGTGGAAAGTTACAAAATCTTCTGGGCCAGGCCCAAGGACAGCAGGTGTGGAGTGGGGCGACTATACAGAAGTCTCGATACACCGAATGTTCTCTTTCTCAAGGTCAGGCTGGATCTTTGTGGTAGCCAGGCAGAATAATTATCTCAACTATGCAGACAGCTGTGGCTTTCAGCCAGCAGGGCCTCTCAGCCACTGGGGCAGGTCAGGCAAGGCCCTATGGCTCCTGACAAAAAATATCACAGGAATGTCCTTACAGTTCTGCTGCGGCATCACCTACAATAAACTGCATTCATTCTGATGATCATCTTGAAGGGCTAAAGTTTTGTCTTTATGAAATTTTTCTATTGCTGACAACTTTCTCTTATATTCAGTTTTAGGTCTTTATTTTTGCAATTTCCTTTGCTCTGTTCACTTTCAGTTTTTACTTCTCCTTTGTTAATTTCCTGATTTGTTTTTTGAGCAAGCTTAAAGCCATCACTCTTAAATCATTGATTCTAACACGAGCCTTTAACAATACATGCATCAAACCACATATGGCAATGCAGGTCTACAGTCTGAGCTACTTGGGAGGCTAAGACAAGAGGATCACAAGTTCAAGGCACTCCTGCACTGCAGAGGCAGTTCAAGGACAGCCTACGTAACTTAGGCACTGACTCAAAAATGGAAAGTAGTAACATAGACTTCGAGGTAAGATGACAGACTACAAGCTGTTTCCACATGACCTGGGTAAGAAAAGGTAAGTATAAGAAAGAGTAGACTATATTCCAAAGACAGAAAGGGACAGAGTTTCAGAAATTTTTGTAGGTAATGAAAGAACAGCTAAAGAATACCAAGGAAAAGATGGGTATCCATAAAAGAGAGTAAGCCTAACTACACAGAGCTCTAGATGAGTGGCTACCTGGTGTGTGCCAAAGCCTCATCTAAAAGACAGACCAGGCAGTGCAGCTGAAGATGCTGGCAGTACAGAATGAGATTTGACTCAAATCTAGTTCTTTTTGGTAGTAATAATCATAATTCCTGCTCTTACAAGATGATGGTAGAGATAGAGGGTTCATCCTCAAAGACCTTCATACATAACTATCTTTTAAAACGGCACAGGCTAGCCTGGAACTCACATTCTCCAGCCTCTACTTCCCATGTGCTAAGATTACCAGTGTTCACAACCTTACCAGCTAATTTCATTTTAGTTCTTCAATGTTTACTTATTACCACATTTTTAAATGCGTTACTACATTTCCTTATTTGAGACAGGGTTTCACTCACCATGTAGCTCCAGCTAGCCTGGAACTCACTATGTGGGCAAGATCTTGAATTCACAGAGATCAGCTTGCCTCTGCCTCCTCAGTGCTGGGATTAAAGACATACCATGTCTGGCCCAAAGATTTATTTATTTTTATTTATGTAACTGTGTGTGCCTGAGTGCATATATATGTCCCACATGTGTGCAGGAGCCTGTATAGGCCAACAGAGGTGATAGACTCCCCTAGACCTGGAGTTAGTTGTGGTTGTGAGTTGCCATGCAGGTCTTGGGACCTGAACCTGTGTCTTCTATAAGAGTAGTGAGTGCTCTTAATTGCTGAGCCATTTTTCCATCCCCAGCCTCACCATAGTTTCAGTTCCCCCAATCTCTTTGGATGAATTCCACCCTTATGTCTAAAGGTTAAAATAATTCCTCTGAATGCTTTTTTCTTATGTTAAAAATATTTTTTCAAAGAATATATCCTGATTAGAGTTTCCCCTCCTCAAACTTCCCCCAGTTCCTCCCAACTTCCCATCGCATCCAAATCCACCTCTTGTCTGTCTCTCATAAGAAAACAAACAGGTTAGTAGCTTCCAGAATGAAAAAATGAATGAGACGGTTTACTGCCTGAACAGTCACTCAACACTTTTTATAACATTGGAGCATCATCTTCAGCCCTCTAGCCCAATATCTCTTCCTGACATATTTGCGAGGCAGGAACTATTGAGGACTGTTTTCCCTGTCTTAGCAAAGTTCAGTAGACAAGTCACTATGAATGTAACATTTATATAACTCAGGATTATCTCATGGTTCTTCTTGCATGTGTAGTTTATTTTACTCATGTGTAATAATATAAATGCATATGTTAAAAAAAGAAACAAAATAATTTTTTAAAAAGAAACATATTTAAGGGATGATTATAAAATGTAATAAAACAAAACAAATCAGAATAGGACAAAACAAACGAAAGAGGCAAAGAAAAGGCACAAGAAACAGAAGTAGATTCAGAGTTCTGTTCATTCCCATAAGTGTTTTAAAGTTTTGAATTCTACATTGTGGTTTCTACCTTGTGAGTAGCTTTTACCTCTTCTCTGCTCACCACCTTCATTTCTGTGGTAAACTAATCATTACTGCTGGATGTAAGCACAGAAATAACACTCAGAAAGCCTTTGGAAATTGCTCAAAACATCCATTTAGACATGTGTAAATTTATGCCCAAGTTTAGATTTGTATTAGCCTGCTACATTTAAGACAGATGCCCCCAAAACATATTCACATGTATGATTGTTGTCTTGAAAAAATACAGGATACAATTTCCAAGGAATTATCTGGGAAATCTGAAGATAAGGATGTAGAAAATGAGAGAAGGGAAATTCTGTACCAGCCTGAAAAGTTTATCAATTCTCCAGTTCTTATTAAGGAGCTCACAAAGGTAGGGCCATTCCATGGCTCTTATATTCTGCCTTCAGCCTCCTCTATGGGTGTCAAAGTCTCATGGTGGTTCTTCAGGGTATTTGAAAACTCTGTAAAAATTTTTGTGACACTATCTGAGGGAGCGACCACTTTGTCCACAATATTTCTTGTATGTAACCTACAAATATCTTTTACTAAACTGTGCTTTGTGCTTTTTTTTTTAAGATATACTTTACATATCCACTAATTCTGGCTGTGAAAAATATCTCTCTTGCTGTCCAAGAGAGAGAGTGCTTTGGTTTACTTGGATTCAATGGAGCAGGTAAAACAACTACCTTCCAAATTTTGACTGGAGAAAAGGCTCCTACCTCCGGGGATGTGTTCATTGATGGCATTAGCATCACCAAGAACATCCTAAAGGTAAGCGACTATTCCAGGCTAAGATGTGAACAGCATGATGGCTCTGGGTGCAGGCAGATGGCTATGGATGGTGCATGGCAACAGTGATGGGTACAGGTACAGAGTTTGATGCTGTGGATTCTAGAGAGGAAATAAAGTTTGAAAGAGTGAGATATTAAGAGAATAACAAGGGTGTCTTTTGTGTTTTTTGAAACTGTAGAAATGAAGGCAAAGTTCTCACCATAGTGTGGCAGACATGCATCCCACAGGGGCTGGGAGGACGTAGGGCAGAGAAAATGAGCAGAGGATGACCTGCATGCAGTTTAGCTGCACCTAGGGCCTTGATCCGTATCATGGAGAACTCTGAAATAGGTTGGCCTTTCAGAGTAGTTGCCAATCAAAGCAAAACCATCGTATGCTGTGCTGATCCCTGGCTGTAAGAGATGGAGGGGATAGGTAACTCTGAGAAACAGTGTGGTGAGACCTTAAAGAATAAAAGAATAACAAAGCTTCAAATTCTAGGGATCAACTGTTGCTGTGTTTCTAAAATCTATTTTATTAGGTTCTTCTTTTATGTACCACCCTTCTCTACCCGAATGCCTTCCAACACCCCAACAGCAGGTAGGAGAAACAGAAAGTTAGTGGGGAGAGTGGGCATTGAGATCTTTTTAAATTTCTTCCTACTGACAAGGGCATTGAGTTTCTTGGGGAAAGTCCAATCTTTCTCTCATCAGGAAGTCTCCAACTTCTCCTTCTCTTTTCTCTAGACCACTTGACAAACCAGCAGGAGTAGGAACCAGCAGGAGAAACAGAGCACCTCCTCTGTTGGGGCTCTGGTCTTTTTTTTTTTTTTTCTATTTCTTTTTAAAAATTATTTATTTATTCATTTTACATCCTGGTTGTAGCCCCATCCCTCCTCACCTTCCAATCTCACCCTCCCTTCCTTTCTCCCTGTTTTCCTCCCCTATTCCTCAGAAAAGGGAAGCCCCCCTCCATCCACCTCAGTTCATCAAGTCGTATCAGGACTGAGTGTGTCGTCTTCTTCCCTGTGGCCTGGCGAGGCAGTCCTGCCAGAGGAAAGTAATTGAAAAGCTGGAAAGAGAGTTCATGTCAGAGACAGGCCCCACTCCCCTTACTAGGGGACCCACATGTATCCTGAGCTGCCCATAGGCTACATCTGTGTAGGGGGCCTAGGTCCAGCCCATGCATGGTGCTTGGTTGGTGCTTCAGTCTCAGCAAGGCCCCGATGGGCTCTGGTTAATTGGCTCTGTCAGTCTTCTTGTGGAGCTCCTGTCACCTCCAGGTCCTTTTCTTCTTATACCCTCTCTAGAGGCCCCAGAATTAAACTGTCTTTAGCTGACAGAATCACATTCTTGCCAGAGCACACACAAGGCAAGTAGTCTGATACTCTGGAAAATCTGAAGCAGCCTCATATCTCACACCTGGGATTAGGACAAAAACATGTAAATGTAACATAACTGGGTTTTTAAAGACACCAAAATTCTCACTACAGTCAACAGCATTTATCAGTCCCCTTGAGGAAATAAACAGGCAGCATGAACTGGGCCTATCAAGGTGCAAAGAAGGATTAGGTGATCAAAGAACAAACCTGAATTGAGAATCAACATCATGGTCAGATAAAGTGTCACATTTAAAAGAAGACCAGGCACACAAGCCACACAGAAGCTCTGCAGTGACCAGCAGAGCTTCATCACAACATCTGAAGAAGTATTTTCAAGCTCTGGGGAATCTTTCAAGTGTGCCATTCTAAAATCCCTCACATTTTATATGACTGATGTTACATTGTTTGGTGTCTTTAAAATGTTCTTTAGCACATCTCAGTATTTTGGCAGCAACAGACAATGAGAAATTTAGCACCTAATACAACTCTGAATGTATAATTCTATAACTCAGTGATGCTGTGTGCTCATTACCACAAGTTGTCTCTAGAAGTATGTTATCACTCCAAACTGAATATCTATACCCATTATA
This sequence comes from Acomys russatus, assembly GCF_903995435.1. Classification (NCBI taxonomy): domain Eukaryota; kingdom Metazoa; phylum Chordata; class Mammalia; order Rodentia; family Muridae; genus Acomys; species Acomys russatus. The sequence goes on from NC_067141.1 coordinate 941,856, forward strand.
ATGGGTATTAGACGATAACTCTCAATTTCTTCATTCACCCCTGGGGAACCACTCTTCTACTTTCTGACTGTGTGAATTTGACTACATTTTAGGTACTGTATATAAGAATATCCCTTTTGCCTGGCATATTTCACCTACCATTCTCTTCAAGATTAATGTCTTTTCTTGAAGAGGAAAGGCGATGGTTGCCACGGTGGTCCTATAGTCAAGAGACAAAAAGATAGCCTGATTTTCAGCAGTGTCATTGGAGGCTAGGAGAAAAGGATGCCGATCAAGGCTATAAAGCCATTATGCGTGTTTAAGGCCAGATTGGGATGGCTCTGTTCAGTGTTCCAGCTAATTCATAGCTATATTTATTGACCAAATTTGTGATTTATATCTAGTAGCTCAACCTACTAAAAAACACTAAGCAGCAACATGCTCCATGAGAGATTGCAGATCTGATTTAAATACCAGAGTGGTATACTGTGGCAAGATGTTTTTGGATTCTGCACCTTTCATGGCATCAGAACGCATGAGACCATTGCTTAAATTCATGAGTCATATCATGAGTGGTTGCACTGGTTTCCATTTTGTTCTGATATGTTTTCCTTGTGGGACAGTCTCATGTAGTTCATACTGACTTCCAGCTCACTGTGTAGCCAACACCGACCTTGAATCAGAACTCCTACCTCCACATCCCAAGTGCTAGACTAAGGGCATGTACCATGACACCAGCCTGTTTTCTTAGTTTGTGGTGTGTTTGTATTATGTACCTGTCCTTTAGTTTCCCCAACTTTTTATATTTTATCCCTAATCAAGAAATCACAGGGCCCTGGAATACTCTGAGAGCCATGCAGTTACAATCTTTCCTCTGAGAAAAGCAATCCAGGCCCTGCAATGATCTAAGGACCATTTTATTTTATTTTGAAAATATTTTATGTTTCTTTTTTAACATATACATTACACATGAGTACAATAAACTACATATAGCAGGAGGAACCATGAGACAATCAGGAATTATATAAATGTTACATTCATAGTGATTTGGCCATTTGTATTTGGCAAATTTGAAATAAACATCTTTCCTATCTTGTTGAGTCTAAATTTCTGAATGGAGATTAATATCTATCATATCTCATTTCTATTAACTTAAAACATCTGTCTTGATCTAAAAACATCTTAACTCCTAGCCTACTAAGCTTAATTGAAAGACTACACTATCTGGGCTTCAAACCCATCAGAAACTTGAGAAGGGACAGATGCTTATTTTCATTAGGAGTTGGTTATAAATATCATTGGTCTTTTACAGAGAGGAAGCTAGGTTTGACTCAGGGTTGTATCTCTTGTCCTTTATCTTTCTTTTGTAGATAAGGAGATAGGAGCTGAAAATAAGAAAAAGGGACATAGAAATATAGAGGGAGGATAGAACAAACGGTAGATTATTGAATCTACTCCTCATCGCAAGGCACTAATTGTTATTCACAAATAAGGTTATTTTCTAAGGACCATTTTAATAAGACTAAGAAGATTTTTAGGTAGTTGCTTCTAACTGAAAGGTTGGAGATATTGTTAACCATGTGGAAACTAGCCCCACTCCCAAGCCAAGCTGCACAAAGCTTCACAGGAACTCCACAGAGCAACCTTCACTTAAGAGTTTACATCTCCTTCCCTGCCATCTCTGTGGAGAGCTCCGTAACCTTCTATATTTTACAAGTGCTTTAGAATGTTATTTCGTGAGTCTCTTTCAAATCACACCAATCAATTAGTGGCTTGGGCCAGTCCATTGCAGTAACTCAGGAGTCACTGCTTTGGGGACAACTCTAAAGAGTTCAGCTGGATAGTCTAGTTATAATCCCCCGCATTCAGCTGTTCTAAAATCTCATGAATTGAGATATATTGTATTTTTATTTCCACTCATGTCTAAATTTCTTATGATTTCCTTCACAATCCATTCACTGACTAATGAGGTGCCACTAACTTCCACAACTGCAGAGTGCCCATGCTCGGCCCTTACAGCAACACATGCCCATTCTGGTTTTTTTTTGGGGGGGGGGGGAATTCTATCTCTATATTAATAGTTATGAATCATTTTCTTGACTTTCTCCTCAAGCATCTTTATTATTTTAGCATTGAAGATGGTTACTTCAAAGTCTGTAAGGAGAAGATTCACCACCAGAACTTTTTTCCACCTGCTAAAATTTCTGATCCCCATTCCCACAAATGAGCCTCACTTTCTATTTTTGCTAAAAAGCTGGACTGATAATGTGGTTACTCTAGCAATAATAGTCTTCCTCATTCTCTGTCTGATGTTGTTGATTGTTTCTGGGGAGATTGGTTGGTTTTGACCATCTCTATGCTTAGAATCAGCCTGAGATGGAGGCTGAGCATCATCACAGGTGTTTTCTAATTACGTCTGACTTATTTCCTGTTCATAGATAATCATTTCTAGTTTTACTTGTACTAATGGTATTTTATAATATCTTTAGTATGTGGATCCTAAAGAGAGATAGAGAAAAAAATACAGGAGTGTGTGTGTGTGTGTGTGTGTGTGTGTGTGTGTGTGTGTGTGTGTGTGTGTAAAATACACCATCCTTAAGAGCTGTTTTAGCCAGAGAGGAAGGGACTTGCACCATGCCAACCCTACAAGCAGCATGAATAATCTAGAATCAGTATAATTATTAATTTAAAGTTATAGCCTTCCCCCCTAGCTTAGTAGGCTGTGTGCATCTACTGAAAAAAGAATTTGAGTTCCAAAGCAACCATCATTATTTTTGAGCTCCTCTTTGTAAAGATAAGGGCTATCTTTAGGTTTTGGTTCAGCGTTACTAAGGGACAATCATGTAGAGCCCTGTACAGGTTGAACAATAAAGAAAGCATCCAAGCTGAACACACTCCTTTGATCCCATGGTTAAGAGGAAGATATATTGTATTAACATTCCTACCAACTGAATGGGATCTGGGATTTTGTTTCTAACTTCTTCATCTCCATGACAATTAAAACTGAATATGAAAACCAGTCATTCCACTCGACTACAATAGATTCACAATCCATAAACTTGTAACCCTTTAGAAAAGAAAATTTCTTGGTAGAACTCTTAGAAGCATGGTCTGGAGGCCTCCTGCTGTGTCTACGAATGTCAATGGGGTTCTAGGTGGCTTGAGTTTTCACTTATGGCAATCATTGTAATTAGGTGAGGTCAAAAATTGGCTACTGTCCTCAATTTGATGCTTTGCTGGAATACATGACTGGTCGGGAAATAATGATCATGTATGCAAGAATATGGGGAGTCTCCGAGCATCAGATTAGGCCCTATGTGGACAAGAAGTTGGACTCCTTGGATCTGGAGCCTCATGCCAACAACCTCATCAGCACTTACAGGTGAGTCACTACACCATAGCTTCTTAACTGTCATTGTTATAGATGCTCATAATGGCTCAGCATCTTTGTTCCTGGTGTTTGACATAAGTACCTAAAGCTCCAGCTAAACTTCTCTTTCACATAATTACCTGATTGTGTTTATATATGTTTATATCCGAGTTTCATTCTGTTGCTATGATGAAACACTCTGACCAAAAACAACTTAGGGGAGAGAGGGGCTCATTTGCTTATACTTCCAGGTCACAGTCCATCATCAAAGGAAGTCAGGGCAGAGATGGGTGGGATTGCTTACTGTTCCGTGCACCACTACCTCCAACCAGGGAATTCACTCATAGCCAATTATGTACAGCAGGAATTTACGGAGGATGCTGTTTACTAGCTGTCTTGCTCATGGGCTGATCCTTAGTGAACTTTCTTATCTAGCTCAGGACGACCTGCCTAGAGGATCCCTCTTGAACCAGTTAATAAGCAAGACAATCCCTCACAGGCACAGTCACAAACCAACCTGATAAGAAAAATTAATTACTCAACCAAGACTCCTTTAGGTGATGCAAGACCATGTCAACTTGACAGTTAATGCTAAGTTGAATACTATCATATGCTGTTGGGTTTCAGATGCCAGTAACAGTTCCACATTTTCCTTTTTCAGAAGTGAAATTCATAACCTGCTTCCATTTGATCCAGGCTTCTGTAATAGAGTGTTTCCTTCTTCCTACTGTGCCTACAGTTCTGTCTTGCAACAAAGAGAAATGTGGGCCTCCAATATAGGATAGGGGTTATGTATCACAATAACAACAAGTAAACAAACCACACACATATATAGCCCTTCTGTGTTATATATGTACTTGTACAGATGCTCTTGGACCTGATGCCTTGCTAAAGCCATATTGAATCTGCATAAGGATTTCTACATTTGGGATTTGTTGGAACTCTCAGTACTAGGAGGTGTCTGGGTTAAGTCTTTCCAGAAAATGACTAATAGATATTGCTTCATCTTCCATTCTCCCTCAACCCTACCCCCACCCCCCGTCTTCTTTGTCCTGAAGTGGAGGAAACAAACGTAGGCTGAGCACTGCTATTGCCACGATGGGAAAGTCCTCGGTTATCTTCCTAGATGAACCGTCAACTGGCATGGACCCAAGAGCGAGACGCCTTCTCTGGGACACAGTGATAAAGACTCGGGAAAGTGGAAAGGCCATCATTATAACGTCCCACAGGTGTGGCTGTTTGGAAGGCTCAGTTAAGGTTTGGCAAGAACTGTGGTAAATTATTTGGGGCAAGAAATATTAAGCAGTATATTTGACTAAGTAATTAATTTATTTCAGGAATTAAGACTCGCATTAATCAAGCCAGATGCAGTGGCACACACCTGTAATCCCAGCACTTGGGGAGGCAGAGACAGGCAGATCTCTGTGAGTTCAAGGCCAGCCTGCTCTGCAAAGCGAGTTCAGTATAGCCAAGGCTACACACAGAAACCCTGTCTCAAAAACAAACAGAAAAAATTCGTTTTACTCTTAATAAATGAAATAGCCAGAATCTTCAGCGAGTTTTTTAAATGAAAAAGAGGTACAGAACAGTAAGTTAGAGCTATATAGTATTAGGGGATTCAGTGTTGTTATCTATCCTTTAAAAATAAACACTTCTCTAGCTAGGCGTGGTGGCACACGCCTTTAATCCCAGCACTTGGGAGGCAGAAGCAGTTAGATCACTGTGAGTTCGAGGCCAGCCTGGTCTACAGAGTGACTCTAGGATAGCCAAGGCTACACAGAAAAACCCTGTCTCAAAAACCAAATGCACACACCCACGTACACCACACACACACACATACACACCACAGTATACTTCCTAACCATGAACTTGGTGATTGGAAAATGCAACTTGTGGTTGAACACGAGGTTCTGGCAATGGTTGAGCGCACACTGTCTTTAAAAGACCGTCTTGGTTTCATGTCCTTCTGCCGCCTTGTTTTGCAAGCATGGAAGAATGTGAAGCCCTGTGCACAAGGCTATCCATAATGGTGAAGGGGAGGCTCACCTGCCTGGGGAGCCCACAGTACCTCAAGAAGAAGTTTGGCAATATTTATATTCTGAAGGCCAAGGTCAAGTCTGAGGAAACATCAAAAGATTTCAAAATTTTCATCACACTGACGTTTCCAGGTAAGTTAAGTTGCTCCAACCGCGTCACAGACATGTTAAACTCCATATCTCATTCTCACCACACACAGGGTTTATGTTTTAAATCTAGTGATCTTACATACTTCCTCTGATAATGCAAATCTCTGTTGCCAGGTTCCGCAAAAAAAAGTCTCACAGACAGCAGATGCTGTTGCCGAACTCTGCCATCATCTTAATAGGGTGTCTTCATCTGTGTACATAAATTATACATCTAAAGTCATGTCTTAACACAGCTCTCATTTTTCGCATACTACCCATCCAAGGCCTTTAAGGGTCATTCCCCTTCTTGTTAAGCTTCTTATTCTGGCTTGTGGCTATTTGAGCGAGTATGTGATTATAAAATGCAGGCAAGCTCTAGCGGATGCATCTCTCCTGTTAAAAATCCTTCTGCTTGTGAGTACACCGCAAGCAGTAGCAACTTTGTTCTCTTTCTCAGCCTCCTTCCTAAACATAATGTATCAATAGAGCAACCATTGTTAACAAATGCTTACAGGATTATTGGTCTGTGTCAGGCTAATGGGTTTCAATTTCATTGTTTGGGCAATAAAATTATTAATAATTGTACTATAGGAATATAAGTTTGAAAAAAAACATTTTAACGATCAATGGAAGAACAGGCACAGAACAGATGTGAGGAAAACCAAATAATCTCTTTAGCATTGACTTAGGTGACTATAACTTCTCCATGAAACATACAGATGTATGCATCCATAAAGAATGTGCTTATACTCTCATTAAGCAAACGTGTTGTGTGTCCTCCTGTATGTGTGCATACATGTATATGCAAATGTATACCACCTGTGCATGAATGTGTGAAAGTCAAAAGTTGAGGTTGGGTATCTTCCTAGGTTTTGAGGCAGGATGTCTCACTGAGCTCGGGCTGGCTGGTCTGTTTCTGACCTGAGATAGCTCACTGGGCAATGTGCCTGTTGTGAAAGATGAGGGTCTGAGTTTGGGTCCTTCTCATTTCACTACTATTTAAGGAACAAGAGCAAGATTGTGGGACCTTAATGGCCCAGGGTTATGAAGCAAGGGTTGGGGGAACTTCAACCGCCAATTTTTCAAACATGAGGTTAGCAAGAGTTTGGCTAACTCCTCCCCCACCCCCACCCCCACCCCCAGCAACCTGGCACCAGGAGCTCCCCCACAATTAACCCTAGTAAAAGTTTATTGCCCAAATAGCTTTCAGGCTTCATTCCTTGTTAGACTTTATAAGGTTTCCACACACACACGCTCACCCTATAGGCTGTGAGTATACAGATGAGGCATCTTCCAACATCCCTACCCTGGCCAATGGTGCAGAGGCACACAAACCTTGCCCCAGAGACTCTGTCTACTGCCCCAGGGGAATAAATATCAATGCCCTCACCTCCAATCAAGACCCTGCACGGCACTCACTTGTGCCCAGCTAACCTTCCCTCCCACCAGTCCAGCTCAGTGCTTTATGGGTCCGCTACTCCCAAGGGGAAGAGGGCATGAGGCAGCACAGGACCTTCGCAAATTCTTTCCAACAAGTTGCAAGAAAGGCAATACTTTCTAATTTGATGCCAAAACTAGCCAATGACACTACAAGAAAACTTACAGACTATGTCTCTATTGTCTGCTAGCAAAATACTAGCAAACGTTATTCAATGAGCACATAAAAGCTTGGTGGTAGTGGCACACACCTTTAATCCCAGGACTCTGGATCTCCATGAGTTTGAGGACAGCCTGGTCTCAGAGCAAGTTCCAGGACAGTCAACGCTACCCAGGAAAACTCTGTCTTGAAAAACCAAACAAACGAACGAACTAACAAAGCACACAGAAATGATTATTCACTATCACCAAATGGTATGAAGGATCACTTAATATATGCATATCTGTAAGCATGATACCACAGTAGCAGAGCAAATGACAAATGTGTACACTCTTCTTAATGGAAACAGAAAAGGCTATAGTCAAAATTCAACAATATTTCGGAATTTAAAAAATTTTCAAAAGATTGAGTACCATAATGAGGATTTTGGAGGTTTGGTTTCTTTAAAAACACAGAATTATTATAAGAATATTTGTTGTGATCCCAGGTGTGGAATCTGGGGCTTCCCAGCAACTGACTATGACGTGCCTCGTGCCTTAGCAGGGGCATGATCTTGCCACCTGTAGGTACATTCTGTGAGTGACTTTGAAATTCGGGGGACATTTCAGAGGGAATATAAATGCTAGGGCTTCAGGTTGGTTGCACTTTGTTAAGTAGTCATGTGCAAAAAAAAAAAAAAAAGAAATGACAACAAGAAGAAATTAGATATCATGATGGGAAAGATTAAAATTGCCCCAGGGAGCTCATTGCCCCTAATCGGCAGAAAGTAGTCTAACAATAATGTCGCCCCCTTTCTCCATATCCTTTCTCCTCTCCTTTCTAGTATTAGGAGTTTGAAAGTGTGGGGAAAAGGGGGATGTTGAAGGGTGGAAAAAAGAACTCATAAAGTAGCAAAACGCTGGCTACATGATACAATAGAGATTCCACTCAACATTTAAAATACCATGTGTTACAAGGCCACAGCTGACATCAAGGTCTACAGAAGGAAGCTGTGGTGGTTTGGATGAGAACGGCCCCCATAGGACCATAGAGACAGTTCTTATATTTACATACTTGCTTCCCAACTGGTGTCACTATTTGGGAAGGATCAGGAGATGCAGACTTGTGGGAGGAGGTGTGTACTGGGGGTGAGTTTTGAGGTTTTCAAAAAGCCCATGCCAGTCCCAGCTAGCTTTTTCTCTGCCCGCTGCCTGCAGGTGAGGATGTAACTCTCTCAGCTACTGCTCTTCTATCATACCAGTCTGCTTCCTACCATATCATGGGTCCTACTACCCTCTGGGATCATGTGTCCCAAATCAAATGTTTTCTTTTGCAAGAGTTGCTTTAGTCATGGTTTCTCTTCACAGCAATAGACCAGTGACTATGACAGAAGTCAAAAGCTTTTTTTTTTTTTTTTGAGGAATCAGTTACAAGTTGATATAGTACAAACTAGTATAGCCAGTGTTTTTTTTTTTTAATGGAAATTTCTTTAAAAACTTAAAAATAGCACAAGCCTATAACCTGTCAACCAACTGCTGATTATATATTTAAGACAAGTAAAAAGAATGCATCAGTGATATATGCATTCTCATTTTTACTGCAGCATTACTCACAATAGCCGAAAAAGAACAATTTCAATATCTGTTGAGGAATAGTGGGTAAAGAAGAATATGATGCATACATGGGAGCTAGCATGCACACACATAGCAGGGAAACTAACCTTGGAAAAAAAGGACAATTCTGTTATCTGCAGTAACATGAATGAAAGTAGATGACATTTTATTCAATGAAATGAGCCAAGTATAAAAAGACAAAAGCCACATGATCTTGCTCAAATGTTGAATCTAAGAAAGTTGCATGGCATTAATTGGTAGTTATCAGGTGCTATGATGGAGTGAGGTTGGGGAGATTCTGGACAAAGGATCCAGAGGTGTCTTAGTCACTCTTCTATTGCTGTGAACAGACACCATGACCACTGAAATTCTTATGAAGGAAAGCATTTAATTGGGGATGGCTTACAGTTTCAGAGGCTTAGTCCATTATCATCATGGTGGGAGCATTGTAGCATGCAAGCATGGTGCTGGAGATGTAGCTAAGACCTACATACAGATCCACAGGCTGAAAGAGAGAGAGAGAGAGAGAGAGAGAGAGAGAGAGAGAAGAATCCACAGACACTTCAGACATGTGACTTTTCTTTAAACCATTTTAAATCCAGCATAATTGGAGTTGTAATGATTTACAAATTTGCATGGGTTAATTATGAATGCATTTCCCCACTAATTGGGCTCTTAGATTCTTATGTATGCAAACAAGCCAAGATTCATTGTAGCATGACTGGCGGTTTCTATGCATTTCTCCTTGGACATGGAAGGACATGGTACAATTATGAGAATGAGACAATCTGTTGTCTTAGTTACTTTTCTAGTGCCATGGCGAAACACCATTAGCAAGACAACTTCTAGAAGAAAGGTTGAAACAGGTTTAGGGGTCTTTTGTGGTTTTTTGTTTGTTTGTTTTTGGAGTTTTTGTTGTTGTTGTTGTTGGTGGTGGTGGTGGTGGTGGTGGTGGTGGTGTGTGTGTGTGTGTGTGTGTGTGTGTAGCCATGGCTGTCCTTGAATTCACTCTGTAGACCAGGCCGGCCTCAAACTAACAAAGATCCACCTGCCTGGGCCTCCCAAGTGCTGGGATATAAGGTGTGTGCCACCACTGACTGACTGGGCTTACATTTAAAGCATTAGTGTCCATGACCCCTATGGCATGGCAGCAGATAGGTTCCAGAGCAATAACTGAGAGCTTTACATCCTGATCCACACAAGCATGAGAGAGAGAGAGAGACACAGAGAGAAAGAGAGAGAGAGAAAGAGAGAGAGAGGAGAGAGAGTCTACTCTGCTCTGGTATGCTCTTTTAAAATACCCAAGCCCACACTTTAAAAAATATTTTATTAATTTATTCATATTGCATCTCAATTGTTAGCCCATCCCTTTTACTCTCCCATTCCTCCCTCCCTCCCATTTTCCCCCTACTCCCATCCCCTATGTCTGTGACTGAGGGGGACCTCCTCCCCCTGTAGATGCTCATAGGGTACCAAGTCTCTTCTTGGTAGCCTGCTAGCCTTCCTCTGAGAGCCACCAGGCCTCCTCATCCAGGGGATGTGGTAAAAAATGGGGCTTCAGAGCTCATGTGAAAGTCAGACCCCACTCTTCACTCAACAGTGGACAATGTCCTGTCCATCGGCTAGATCTGGGTAGGGGTTCGAAGTTTACTGCCTGTCCTTGGCTGGTGCCATAGTTTGAGCAGAACCCCTGGCAAGCCCACATTTTCAACACTTCTCCTCCAACAAGGCCACACCACTTAATCCTTCCCAAGCAGTTCCACCAAGTAGAGAACAATGATTCAAACATGGGGACTATTCTCGTCCCAAACGTTACACTTGTTCTTCCTCCTCTCTCAAAACTGTGCCCTCATATACACACAACCAGAAAATCTTCTCTATCAATAATCAGCATCATGTTTAGGAATAAATATGTTAGTATTTTCAAAGTTCATGTTTTTACAATGGACACATAAGTTGACAATTTACTGAGCTTAATAGTCTCAACAGTTGCTGTCAAGTACCCACAATAATACTATTTAATCAATTCTAAAGCTCATGGAAATATTTACTATATACATATGCCAATGAGAATAGGTTTGTGGGGGGTGGGGTCACATTGTCTGTGTTAACGTTAGCTATGCACCTTTGTATAGTACATAACATTAACCAGATACATGATGATTTTGATAAATTTAAAAGAAATTTGTAAAATCACTCACCGGGCCTGTTTTCCTGTCTTAGGTAGTGACTTGAAGCAGGAGAATCAAGGGGTCCTTAATTACTACATTCCCAGCAAGAACAACAGCTGGGCAAAGGTGATCAAAAACTGTATGCTTCTACCAGTGCATGTTGGGGGGAGCACTAACAACTGGGTAGTTGGGGTCCAAGCAGTGGAATTGGGCCTGACATTGTGAAAGCAGTGGAGTATTTATGTTTAAATGTCTTTGATTACAACCCTCAAATTCCATTTTTAGTTCATTTCCATCAAAAGAATGGAGGCAGAAAACTACCTCCTTGCCCTTCTGTGTGTCTGACTGACTAACTTGATATACTTGACGGAACTGGGGAAGGAAGCGGGAGAAGCTCCTCTGGGAGCTAGAGAGAGACTCCAGTGGCAACTGCATGTTTTTGTTGTTAAGATGTTTGGCATTTTGGAGAAAGCAAAGCAACAGTTCAATTTGGAAGACTATTCCATCAGTCAGATCACCCTGGACCAAGTCTTCCTGGCTTTTGCCAACCCAAGCAACATAGGAAATGATTATGAGAGAAAGGTGCCTTGAGAATCAGTTACAAGCAGTGATACCGATGGTTTTTTGGACTACAGCTGGGTACATGAGAAAAACATCCTGTGCTCAAATATCTTCATGTAAATGTATTTATGTAATAAATATTTCCCTAAGAGAAAAAAAGTGTGGCCTCTTCACTGAAGATATAGCTGAATGTCCTGTTTCCAATATGTCCAAATCTAAAAACATTTCTTAGAGCCATTTTTCTCTCCTTGTAAGATGGAAGAGCAGCATTCATTTTTATAAGGACTCATTCTTTGGGATAAGCATCAACACTGGTACTTGAGCATAAACATCTAGCAGTGATGGTGCTGTTAGGGTCTGGAACATGCTGAAGAAAACGCCTCAGATTAAAATAGTATGGAAACAACAAAGCGTTTATTCTGCAGGATCCAACACATTGGGGTGACCATGCAGACATGATGGAGACCCCCAGTGAGCTTGTGGGCTCTTTTTAAATCTTTTAGGTCCTAAGGTGGGGGTCAGGGTAGGTAATCATTAGCATGTTGGGATCACCACTCAGACAGGGTGGCAAGTCCTCTTCAGCATGGTGAGCTCGAAGCCTCTTTTTACAAGCACTTAAATTCCAAAAGGGGTTAAGTAATCATTTAAACTAGAAAGCCTGGGCAAACTGAGTAAACACAGGAGCTACTCTGGCCAGGTCATGAGTTCATTATGAGGCAAAAGATTTCCAGACTGGCAGTATATCTTTCTTAACCAATTATACCAGCAGTAAATAAACATTTTTAAATTTATCTTTCTCTGGCCAGGTCATGGCTGTCTCTGGTTGATTGCCCACTTTTGGCAGCATTTCCAGTGACTGTTGAACCCACCTCTGAAGAATGGAGGCCCAGGCCTGCTCTGAACTAACAGAAGCTGAAGCTTGTTGCTAGACTTATTTAACCAGGCCTCTCAGTGCCATCAGATTTCAGCCAAGTATGGATAAGAAGAGCATAAACCTGGAACAAATCAAATTTGCCACAAACATGCACATAGATACACACACACACACACACACACACACACACACACCTTATTCTCTGATATGTCTAAGTTACATCAATGTCAAAGTTTGATATTACTATTTCCAAAATTCCAAACTATGGTCTTCTACTTCAATGATTAAAAAAAAAAAAAGAAGAAGCACATGGACATGTGGGAAGAGTAATGAATAAGAAAGTAAAATATAAATGGAGCGAGACCAAGATTTTCTCCTGATCTTTGTCTAGGAAGTTGGTACCCTGTAGGAGTGCATGTTACATCTTATCGTGTCTCTGCGATTCATGAGCAGATGGCAGGATGGTTCTTGGTAGAGCTGAAACTAATCTACAATGCTGTTGTGTATTAGGGTAGTGTCTTCAGTTTTCAGGCTTTACTTGGAATTTTTCAGCTATAAAATAATATGCAAGGCCAGTGGGGATCACTCAGTGAGTAAAGGCACATGCTGTCAAGCTTGACAACCTGAATTTGGTCCAGGAACTAACTCCACATTCATGTGACATGCCCCTACCCCAAATAAATAAAATGTAATTAAAAATAGTTTTAATTATATACAGAAGACACTTTTATATAAAGGAGGATTTGATTTTTATGAAGCTCCAGGACCATGAATACTCTTTGTAGCTCTTCCTTCCGCTACATAGGTATGTATACCTTAATGCAAGTCAGCAGAAAGGTACTCCTCACATCCACAGAAATGTTCATTGCTGTTCTGTTTATTGAGTAGAAAAAGCTATGCTTCTAATTTGGGCTTACAACAGCATACATACATACATACATACATACATACATACATACATACGGTATAGTTCGAACAATAAAAACGCTTTCATGAGGAAATAGAAGGTATGAACATCACAGCACTCTGATAGGAACTTAGACATACATATGATAGGCATTCAACAAATAACAGTAGAATGTACATGCTTCTTCTCAAGTGCACTTGGAACATGGAATTCCTGAATCTTGGGTCTTAAAATAAGCCACAATAGCAGTGGTTGGTGATTTGTTTCAATGGTAAAGAATTTGTGTAGCAAGCACCCGGGTTTGTTTCCCAGCGCTAAAAAGAAAAGACAAAACAAATCTCAATTTAAAAATACAGAAACTGCCCAACATCTACCCCATGTATGACCTGCTGTAACACATGAAGGGGCCGGACCTGCAGATTCTAAGATTAAGAATCTCCTTGATTAAAAAAAAAAAAGAATCTCCTTGACACACAGCAGCAACGGGATATCCAATAACAGTCCCAGTGAGGATCTGGTAACGATAGTGTGGGCCTCCAACCAGACCCATGACTCGTAGCAATGAACATTTGAAATAAACGTATGTGGACAAAAGGCTATACTTCATGATACACCACAGCTTCTGTGACAAGATTTTTTGTCTGTTTTATTTTACTGGGGGAAAGTTTGGTGCATGACATGTAAATCATAGACATTCAATAAAAGTAAAAATAAATAAATAAATAAACAAACAAACAAATAAATAAATAAAATACTGAAACTGCGTTGGTGAGATGCCTCAGCACTTAGGAACACTGGCTGCTCTTCCAGAGTTCCTGAGTTCAATTCCCAGCATAGTAGTGGATTTTGACCATCTCTAAAGGGATCTGATGCCCCCTTCTGGCAGGCAGTTGTACATGCAGACATAGCACTCAAAAACAAAAACAAAACACCTCAAGTCTTATCTACCCAAGATGTTTAATAAAACTAGAAATCAATGACAGATCAAATAGTGGAAAATTTATAAGTACTTGGAAGTAAAATGCTACTAATTATTAATCAAAACAAAAAAAAAGAAAACAAGTTACAAAATGTCTTCAGAAAATGAAATAAGATCACAACATACCAAACATTAAAAAGCAAAAGAGCTGAGAAAAGTGAATCACTATCAGGACTTCTAAAAACACAGAAATATTTTCAAATTAAGCATCAGCTGCATGCATAACAAACCAGGAAGTATAAAAATAGAAGAAGCATACGCTATTCAAAAAGAAAAACACAAGAATTAACAACAACCAAAAAAATCAGTTAAAATTTAGTTATTTGAAAATAGACACTGACAAATCTATATATAGATTAAGAAAAACTGAAAACCTAAATTGCTTCAGTCAAAATGACAGCGGAGACATTACCACATTTTTTAAAAAGATTTGTTTATTTATTATGTATACAGTGCATATTAGGTCACATTATAGATGGTTGTGAACCACCATGTGGTTGCTGGGAATTGAACTCAGAACCTCTGGAAGGGCAGTCTGTGTTCTGAACCGCTGAGCCATCTCTCCAGCCCACCACATAATTTTTTAAAATGTATTATAAAACACTTAGACCCTCCCACGCTACAAGCACTGTCTTTGGCTTCTCTGGCTCTGCCCCGCCTCCGCACTTCCGGTCAGCCTTGGCTCCTGTCCAGGTGCGGCTGCGCAGAGCGGTTGACACGCTAGTGTTGAGAGGAAGTGTAGCTCAGGGTAGACACGAGCTGCCCCTCCCCTCAGCGGAAGAAGCAGGGCCTTGGGGGCCGTTGTGAGGCTTGGCTGGTGTCAGGGACCTCCCCCGCTCGCTCGCTTCCTAAACTCCCTGCCTGCCAACTCAAAACGCGGTTTAAACTCCATTGAGGTCTGGGCTGTAGCTTACTGAGGAAGAGCTCAGGCTTTGGAAGAGCGCTTTGACCTTGGTAGCGCCTGCCATTTCCTCGTTAAGGAGCTTGCAATGATACCGGAGCCACAGCTCAGGATGTAAGGTTACAGAGGTGAAAGGTAAAAGGCAAAAGGGCAGGATGCTCCACCTCCCCATGGGTAGGACTGCACAGAGACCAGAGTCACTCAACCTTAAGAAATTTAATGAGCATGGCTTAGTTTGGGTCAGTTTTTGAAAAGGAGAAGGAAAATATTCTGTTAGAAAAACAAAAACTACTGATTCTTTAATAATTTCGCACCTTGTAGTAAAAAAAAAAGAAAAGAAAAAAAAATTGCTCCTCCGCATTTTCCACAAGAGCCAGAACACTTTGACGACTCTGTGGCATATGTTGTACCTTTCGCTCGAATTCTCACCACTGTCTGTTCTCCGCCCTGTGAAATCTGGTTCTGGGTCTTGATTGAATGCTGACAGTTAATGAACTCACCCACAGCTGAAGTCACTAATCAGTTTTTCTTTTTCTGGACTTTTCAGATAACTTTGGTCACCCGTTGTCAGTTTTATTTTGTGTCTTAGATACTGTCTTAAGCAGGTGCCATTTTGCTTCAGAAAACTGAATATGAAAAACAGTATTTTTATTTGATTTCTTTTAAACTAATACATAAAAATTATACACGTTAAATATCATGTTGTGTTTTGATGTTATATACACACAAAAAAAAACCTGCATCTATAAACAATATGTAAATAATATATAAAGTAATATAAATATATAAATATAAAAAATAAACGTATAAATAATATGTATTTATATACAGGTCTACCTTATTTTTTAAGGTGAGATTTTTCAAACTTCCTTTCCATAGCCCTTTGAAATATTCAGTGCATTGTAGTTGTCTCTGGTATCCTATTCCGTAATATAATACCAAAACTTCCATCTGACTATAGCTCAATACCCACTAGTCAATAATCCCCACCCACCCCCCATTCCACAGCTCTGCCTCTGTCTTCTGTCTCTGGTAACCACCTCAGCATCGATGAAATAAATTTTTTTCTTTTTTACATACTACATACAAGAGAACAGAGAGTCCTCATATTTCTATGTGTGCCTTATTTTTCACTCAACACAATATCTAGTTCCATCTATGTTGTTGCAAGTGGCATAATTATATTTTTTTGTGTTATGGGTCTGGTATTGTTCAGAGATTCATCAGCTTATTAATACATTTCTAACAAATAAGAGGCTTTTTATTTAGATATTGGAATCAAGACTGTAGCTGAGAGCACTCAGAAGCTGCAGCAGTTAGCCATATCAGCTCTGGGTTTATAAAGACAAAATGATAATACGTGATAATATGTATTCTGCCTATGTGTAGGCAGGGCTTATTTTAAGATGTCTTATAGTAGTTAGTCCTACTCATCTTTTGAGCAGACTAAGCAAGCTTAATTGCAAAATCAGAAATAGTTAGCTTTAAGAGTTACTATCTTGTAAGAACAGCAAGTTTTCTTAGATCATTCACATTTTCCATTTGTTTGTTTATTTATTTATTTAATCATTTTACAGACTGATCCCAGGCACCTCCTTCTTTTTCTCCCAGTACCATCCTCATGCCTCTACTCCCTATTCCCTCCTCTCCTTCGCAAAGGAGGGGAGGAGCACCATGGGTAATAACCTACCCTGGCATCTCAAGTTGCAGCAGGACTAAGTATATCCTTTCCCACTGAGGCCTGACAAAGCAACCCATCTCAGAGAAAGGGATCCCAAGGCAAGCACCAGAGGCAGAGACTGGCCCCACTTTAATCGTTAGGGGACCCACATGTTGACCAAGCTGCACTTCTGTTACATATGTGTAGGGGATCTAGGTCCATCCATGCATGCTCTTTAGTTGGTGTTTGAGTCGCTGTGAGCCCCCATGACCCAGGTGAGTTTACACTGTAGGTCTTCTTGTGGTATTGTTAACCCGTCTGGCTCCCTCTATCCTTCCTCCTACTCTCCGCTCCCCAAGTTCAGCCGATTGTTTGGCTGTGGGTCTCTGCATCTGTTTTCATCTGCTGCTGGATGAATCCTCTCAGAAGATAGTTATACTAGGTTCATGTGTGCAAGCATAGTAGAGTGTCACTAATAGTGACAAGGGTTGGCTCTCCCATGGTGTAGATCGCAAGTTGGGCTAGTCATTGGCTTGCCATTATTTCAATCTCTGTAGGCAATACAAGTTTTGGGTCGAAGGTTTCATGTATGGGTTGGCGCCCTCCCCTCCACTGGAAGTCCTACCTGGCTACAGCAGGTGACCATTTCAGGCTCCTTGACCCCACTGCTAGGAGTCTCAGCTAGGGTCCCCATCTCTTTTTATTATATTTGATTGAAAGTCTATTTTATTAGATATTAGAATGGCTACTCCTGCAGGGCACAGTGACACACGCCTGTAATCCCAGTACTTGGGAGGCAGAAGCAGGCAGATCTCTGAGTTTGAGGCCAGCCTGGTCTACAGAGCGAGTTCCAGAACAGCCAGGGCTACACAGAGAAACCCTGTCTTGAGGGAAAAAAAAGAATGGCTGTTCCATCTTGCTTCTTGGCTCTGTTTGCTTGGAAAACCGTTTTCCAGTTTTTTACCCTGAGATTATGTCTATCTTTATTGCTGAGGTGTGTTTCTTGTATGCAGCAGAACAAGATCCTGTTTTCTCATCCAGACTGTTAGCCTATATCTTTTTATTGGGGGAATTGAGTCCATTGATGTTGAGAGATATTAATGACCATTGACTGTTAACTCCTGTTATTTTGATGTTGGTGGTGTTAGTGTGTGAGGGCACGTGTGTGCTTCTCTTCTTTTGCTTTTGTTGGTGTGGAGTTATTTATTTCCTTTGTTTTCTTAGTTGTAGTTAATCCCTTGGGTTGGAATTTTCCTTCCAGTATTTTCTGTAGGGCTGGATTTATGAATAGATATGTTTAAATTTGATTTTATGATAGAATCTTGTTTTCTGTTTTCTCCATCTCTGGTGATTGAGAGTTTTCCTGGGTATCATAGTCTAGGTTGAAATCTGTGGTCTCTTAGAGGCTGCAAGACATCTACCCATGCCCTTCAAGCTTTTAGAGTCTCTATTGAGAAGTCCAGTGCAATTCTGATAGGTCTGCCTTTATAAGTTACTTGGCCTTTTTAACCTTGCAGCTTTTAATATTCTTTCTTTGTTCTGTGGATTTAGTGTTTTGATTATTATGTGGTGGGAGGATTTTTATTTTCTGGTTTAATCTATTTGGTGTTCTTTAAGCTTTTTGTATGTTTATAAGCATCTCTTTCTTTAGGTGGTGGAACTTTTTTTCTATGGTTTTGTTGAAAATAGTTTCTGGTCCTTGGAGCTGAGACTCTTCACCTTTTTCTATTCCTGTTATTTTTTAGGTTAGGTCTTTTCATAGTATCCCAGATTTCCTGGATGTTTTGTGTCAGGAGTTTTTTAGATTTGACCAATTTATCAGTTTCTTCTATCATATCTTCTACACCTGAGATTCTTTCTTCCACCTCTGGAATTCTGTTGGTGATGCTTGCCTCTGTTGTTCCTGTTCTCTTCCCTAGATTTTCCATCTCCAGAATGATGATGATGGTGATGATGATGATGATGACGATGAAGATGATGATGATGATTACTTTCATTTTCAGGTTTAGTTGTGTTTTCCTGTATTTCTTTAAGGGGTTTATTCGTTTCTTCTTTAAAAGCCTCTACCTGTCTCATTGTATTTTCTTGTATTTCTTTAAGAAATTTATTCATTTCTTCTTTAAATATCTCTATTATCTTCATAAGACTGGATTTAAGGTCATATCCTGGGCTTGCTGTAGTTTGACATCTGGGTTTTGGTGGTGCCATATTGCTCTGGATCTTATTGTTTGTGCTCTTTCACTGGCCTTTAGCCATCTGGTTGTCTCTGGTGTTGGCAGGCATCAGGTAGAACATGCTGAGCTGTGGGCCAGAGAATAGAGTACCAGGAAGCAGGTGTAGTTTATCCCTGATGGCCGCTGGCCTCTGGTGGACCCTAATGGCTGCTGGCTTTTCATGGTTATTGATGGCCGATGGCATTTTGAGGCTCCTGATGGCTTCTGCTCTCTGGGATGCAGGTAGGGCTGTCTGTCATGGGTAACTGCAGGTCCCTGGGGATGGAGGCTAAGCTGTGGGCCGACAATGGCATGCACAGGGGATGGGACAGGACTCATTACTGCTAGGTTTGTCTGGAGAATAGAGCAAGCAAGAAATTTTGGTGGTGGTTCCTGGTGGCCACTGGCCTGTGGGAATGCAGGCAGGGCTGTTGTCCAGAAGATGGAGCATGCAGCGGTCAGGGCATAGCTTACCACTGCTGGCCTTGCCCAGGATCACACAGCAGGCAGGAGGTTGAGGCACAAAAATCTCACCTGTCTGTTCTGGGTGGCTGCAGGCCTAGCTGTCTCTGATGGCTACTGGCCTCTGGTGGTCTCTGGTAGTGCTAGCCTCTGGAAATGAAGGCTGGGCTGTGGTCCAGGAGATGGAGCATGCAAGGCCTGTGTGTAGCTCACCACTGTTGGGCTTGCCCAGGGAACACCCAACAGGTAGGGGGCTGGGGCATAGAAGTCTATCTAACCTGACTATTTGGTGGTCACAGGCCTCCAGGGATGAAGGCTGAACTGTGGGCCAGGAATGAGGTCAGATCATTCAATTTTAAGAATATCTTCAATGTGTAGAAAAAAAGAAGTAGGCTGCTAGAGTACAGTTTGTACAAAGTAGGGGCTTACATGTTAGAGGTATTTTTTTTTTGCTTTTTAAAAAAATCTCTCAAGAATAGTAATTAAAACCATAAATGTAATTAACCATTATACCTTTATCAATAAGTAGTGGATAGTGTGTATATATATACATATATATATATATATATATATATATATATATATATATATATATATACTCATTTTATCACCTAATGGGAAAAATGTACAGATGTCAAAATTTTGTTTTATTATTTAGTATAGTACAGAGAGGCCATAATATAATTTAAACAGTAATAACATTTTAAGCCACACATGGATGTTCATACTTTTAATTCCAGCAGAATAGGCAAATCTTTGAGTTCAGGACCAGCCTGGTTTACACAGTGATTTCCAGAATAGCAAGGCCTATGTAGAAAGACCCTGTCTTAGCGGGGGAAAAGCACTGTAGTTATATCACCTGGGGTTGGGCAATCCATGGTCACTTATATTTTGACTAGTTATAGATGTCTGTAACAGTGTCAGTTGTTGAACACACAGATATGAGGAAAAGATCTCCAACCATATATTAAGGCCAAGTCGAAGCATGCTTTATTGTCCTCACAGGAGTGAGTCCAGTATCTGTTTCATGCAAGGCAGGGTTTAGGAGAGCAACCCTAATATAGTTTCTAAAACTCCTTTTATAGCTCAAAGCAGCAAAAGGTGTGGTGGGTGGAAGGATTTTGCAAACAAGTATGATTATAGAAGGAGAACCAGGCAGTGAAGAAAATCTTCTGGAACATATGTTACAAAACCATTTTTTTGGCCATGGGGTGGGTGCAGCCCAATTCCAAGTAAACAGAAACTTAAGTAGTAGACCATAGTATCCAAATGGCTTCTGATTACAAAAATGGTACCTGTCACTGTTAATCTTCCTGAATGGTCCTGCTGCCAATTTTCCTTCTAAGTAGTTATATTTATGCTTATATGCATAGACTTAGGCAACTCTCAACCTTAAAGGAGCTTCTTTTCACAGTGGTAGCAGTCAGTGGAGAGATACATAATGGGTCAAAGTACTAAGAAGAAAAACTGAGTACTCATCACGAATGGAATGTCTTCAGTACTCTGCCTCTCATGGGCACAATCATACTGTTATATTCAGAGACCTGGAGAGGCCTTCATTTCAATCACATTTTCCCAGAACAGAACTAGCATGGAGTCAGATGGGGAAGAAGATGGGGAACCAGGAGGGAGAATGTGTGAGAGACAGTTCAAAGGCAATGACCTAATATTCTTTCCAAGATTTAATCTACTATCTTGAATAAGTGTTTCTCCATTTTCTTATGGTCCTAAGCCAATAGTTAGAAACTTTTAATGGGTGTGGTTTTTTTTTTTTTTTTAGACAGGGTCTTATTATGTAGACCTCACTGGCCTAGAGCAGATGATGTAGACCAGTCTAGCCTTCCTTCTGCTTGAGTGCTGGGATTAAAAGTGTATGCCACTCCTAATGGTGTGTCTTTAAGTTTTCCACAGTTAAATAGCTACTTTGCTGTTAGATACTGACGTTCTCACACAGCCGTGCTGAAAGGTCCACGATAGAGTCAGTTTTAAAGTTGATGTTCCTTAAAATTGGTACCATCCAAACTTGAGTGGAGTCTGACTTTATACTCAATAGCATGATTTATAGTAAATGTGAAGTAAATACTACATGGCATTTAAATATGTTTACACATCAATACTTTGTATATAGTGAACATGCTGATTGATACTTTCCATTGACTTGATTTTTTATTGTAGTGATAATTGTTAAGTTTAATATATTAAGAGCAGAATATTTTAAGAATGTAGATCTTGTTAGTGATAGGTTATTTCTGCCACTAAAATAAGTCAATTCAAGTCAGATTAAACGCAAAAAAAGGGCAGGTTTACTTGGGAACAGGGGAGCAGGGGCTCCTGGGTGAGTTCACTAGCCTCTGGGCACAAGGTGAAGGGAAATGATTTGTCTGCAGTACACTGGACTTGTACACTTAGGTGGCTGGCACCTTCAGGTCATGGTGGTTGGGACTGCCTGCAGCTATGCCAGGAATGTTAGAAATATACAGCTGAGCCTTGGAGGCCGTCCTATCTGGGTTGGAGATGGATAAAGAGTTTTACTGGACCATGTAGGGGAAGGAGGCTCCCTAGGAAACTCCAGCTGAACAATTACTATTATGTCATTTTTTACCTAGAAAAGTGAAACATCTTACATCTTTCTACTTCCCAGTTTCTTCATTAAATATTAAGAATCTATATTATAAGAAAGATTAATAGAAAAAGTTAAGAACAATACAATTTGCTTTATTTCAGATATGTATTCTTATCAATTTTTGAAGCTGGTTAAAGAGAAAGCAGTAAGAGTAAATAATCCATTGCGTATCTCACATTTTAGGTGACTTACATTGTAAGGAAGGAAGGAAGGAAGGAAGAAGGAAGGAAGAAGGAAGGAAGGAGGAAGGACACCTTTCATCCCTCGAGTTGGGCACACAGTTTTGTAACAGGATGAATCAGTTGATAATCAATCAACTAACAGTTCTCCTCTGGAAAAATCTTACATTAAAGGTAGGTAAAGGCATCCATAGGAATGTCCATAAGGGCTTATGTTAGATTTCAGTCTGTGTATACCTGTGCATGCACTTTTTTCTGTTTTGTTTTGTTTTTTTGTTTTTTCAAGACAGGGTTTCTCTGTGTAGCCTTGGCTGTCCTAGACTCACTTTGTAGACCAGGCTGACCTCGAACTCACAGTAATCCGCCTGCCTCAGACTCCTGAGTGCTGGGATTAAAGGCGTGCGCCACCATGCCTGGCGCACTTTTGAAAAACACAAAATGATGCATAGATCTTCCATATATATAAAAGCCAACAAACCAATAGAGAGTGGGGAGGAGAGAAGAGGTAGTTGAGATAGTTCAGAAGAATTTCAGAACCAAGTACCCTAGTTTAATAATTAAAAAATAAGATGTGCGGCAACAGATATTATATGGAGAAGTATATTAAATGAGCATGGGGAGAGAAGGAAAGGGATAGGGGTACCCCAGAGAGAGAGAGAGACAGAGGAAGACAGAGAGGGGGAGGGAGAGAGACACGAGAGGAGAGAGCTCTCCATGAGGAGGGTTTGGCTTTTTATAATCTTGGGCAGGACCACGCCCAGCAGCAGGTAGGCAGTGACATCACAGGTAGGCCGACTGGAGCAGAATCCTAACACCTAGCACTTAAAAGAAAGCAGAAGAAAAATCCCAGATAAGGCTTTTACTAAGGGCTTCTGGTACAAAGACAAAGGAAGGCAGCACAAGAATGTCTGCAGCTACTACCTCTAGGTTTGTGTGGAGACTGCTTTTAAGAAAATTAAAATAGGAAAGGCATGTTTATTAAAGTGACAGAGAAGCTAACCAAGCAGGGAACATTCTTTTCTGGGAATACATGAAGCACTTATTGGAACTCAAGTACTCTCTCTTTTCCTTCCTTTTATAGTCTGGTATTTTGCTCAAGGTAGCTGAGGGAGAGCAATTAGACAGACCTAGATTAAATTAGCCTTGAATTATAGTTTTGGGCACAACATTTCTCAGTGATCGCCATGTCTACACTCAGTACTGAACAACTCTGACCAAAGATTAAAGTAGCAGAGGAATGAGACACAGTTGTAAAGCAGAGATGCCAAAACATTTCAAGTCACATCAGATATCTGCAAGGCCAAAAAGTCTGTTTTACCAAAGCAGCCTTCAAGTTATTGCAAATAGCCTAGGCAATTTAATTGTAATCCACATATCAGAGATGTTATCTACAGAAAATCTAGTAGAAAAGAAATGATATACTGTCCAACTAGGGGCCTCTAAAATTAGTGACTTTAAGCTCAACCAAGAATAAAGTAATCAAGGTAACCTTGTTTAGATTTTCTCTGGTAAGAATTCTATTCCCTTATTTATTCTTAAAATTTGAGAGATTTGGATTTACTAGTGGTCATTCAAGTGGCTGTGTAAAATGCCAGCAGTCTGATCACAAACACCTTCTAGTCTATAAACATCCTGACCTTGTGTCATAATCTGGTGTTTAATGACAAAACTAGTAAAAAAAAAAAAAGAAAAGAAAGAAAAGAAAAAAGAAAAGAAAAGAAAAAGATCACATATTGCACTTTTGATGTACAACAGGCTTTTATGATTGCCCTATGGCTTCATTTTCTAAATGAGTTAACCATGACTTAGATTCATTTAGGAGACCCTGAAACAAAAGCTTTATGAATGTAATGATTGCTCTGTCCAGAAAACGATGTATAAGCCTTGGTTTCAGTGTTCAAATGAGTAAGTCTATTAAGCATGTAGCAAGCAAAAGTAAAAGAACAAATGGAAAGTAGCAGATAGATAGCAAAATCTCATCAAATTGGGTGCTTACAAATCCAGTAGAAATTGACTGGAGGAAGTTCCATTGAGACAGCCTGCTAGATTATGTAACTGGGAATCCTAGACAAAGCAATGCTCCCTTGGGTCAGGACTTTAAGTAAAAGAACAAATATAAAGCAGCAAATAGACAGTGAAACATCAAATATGGTCCTTACAGCATCCGGCAGACATGGCTAGCGAAGCACTGTTTAAACAGTCATCCTGGACAGAGTGCCAGACAGAGTCCACCTCTGCATGGATGAGCTCCTGGCTTCTCATTCCCAGCACAGATAGATTTATAACATGAGATAAGCAATAGCAACCACAGTTTACTTTCTACCTGTTCTGAAGGCCATGTCTTTAATACTGTTTTGCTATTCTCCTTCTTTTCCATGGCATCAGGGAGTCAACCTTCGCAGGACAAGGAGTGTGGGAGGACATGAGATAAATACACTCAAGCATGAAGAAGGGGATCTTCACTCCCATAGTCCACCCTCAACATGTAGAGGCAGCACGTAACAGTTTACCAATATAATTTATAATGATGATGCACATTTTTTCTATTTATCTATAAGATTATCTGTGAGACTTGAATGCATAGAATACATGCCATACTTTTAATGGCTGACAGGTCTTAAGTTCAGGGCTTGAACATACATCTGCCCTTTATCCCATGGAGTATAGAGATAAAAATATAAAACTCATTTGCATTGAATGTGTACTCTTAAGCTAATCAATAACATGTCTCTTTTCCTCTTTTAGAGGAGGCAGATATTTAATTCAGTATCAGAAGTCTTGGCAGCATTGTTGTTTGTAATAATGATGTTGATTTTCCGTGCACTTACTGACATAAATGTTGCTGGACCGTATCGCTTCACTCCTCAACCCGTTGCTACCATGCCTTCTTTCATCAAAGATGCCAAGGAGTGGGAGTTGATTTACATACCTTCTGATATTGATGTGGTAACAAAAATCATTGAGGATGTAAAGAAGAATCTCAACACCACTATAAAAGGTTAGATATTCAAGTTTTTTATAAAATACTACTACATCTATAGAAAATGCTAAATATTAAGGTTAAGGGGGATTCTGTGTCTTACTATTAATATTAGTGATGTGATGATGATAAGTAGGTCAATGTGGAATTGGGAAAGAGAGAGAGACAAACAAGCGAGAAAAAAAGAGAAGCCAGAAGTAAATCTATTACACTAAGACACTAGAATGACTTTGACAGTGATGCACCAGAATAGAGGGAAAGAAAAACCCACTCAGCAAACAGTACTGAAACAACTGGACACCACTGGACAAAACAACAAAAATCCATATTCTCTGCTAAATTAACTGAAAATGGGCTGTGTACCTAAATGTAAAATGATGAAGCCTTTAGGATGTGATAAAATCTTTGTAACTTAAAACTAGTTGACACCTTAGACATGGTTCAAAATTCATGATCAATGAGGAAGATGTGAGGTATTTGGGACTCTTGTTACATAATGTAGAAAGAAGTGCCTGCTCTTGAAGTTAAAATGGTCACATTCTGTTTCTTGCGGTTGATTCATTTTCCTACCTACCTGAAAAACAGGTCCCTTAACATTTTCTCTTTAGGTTGTGGTCCTATGGAAATTGATTTGGGGGCTTAAAGTCAGTTGGTTTGTTTGTTCACAGTGCTTCAGATTAAACCTAGGAGTATTATAGATGCTGGACAAACCTTCTGCTCAGCTGTGTGCTCAGCCATGGAGCCTTCAATGCTATATTAATTGAAGGCTACATCAGCAATACTGTCATTAATTTATTCAGATTAAATCTAAATTGTTATCCCATCACTTGTATCCTCCTATTCCCCCCTCCCTCCCTCTGTCACCCTATTCCTTTCACCTGTCTCCCTGTGACAGAAGGGGATCTCCTCCGCCACCGTATGGTCACAGCCTGTCAAGTCTCATTTTGGTAGCCTGCTTATCCTTTCTCTGAGTGCCACCAGGCCTCCCCACCAAGAGGAAGTGGTCAAATATGGGGCACCAGAGTTCATGTCAGAGTCAGTCCTCGCTCTCTACACAGCTGTGGAGAATGTCCTGTCCATTGGCTAGATCTGAGTAGGGGTTCAGTGTTTACTGCATGTATTGTCCTTGGTTGGTGCAGTAGTTTAAGTAGACCCCCCTGGGTCCAGATCTGCCCATCATGATCATCTTCATGTAGGTTTCTAGAACCCTCTGGATCCTTCTATTTCCCCATTCTCCCATACTTCTCTCACCTAGAGTCCCAGTCTATCCGAATCTCCTGGTAAGTGAAGATAAGAAACTATAACTCCCCTCTGGTGTTCCTGGCCATGCTCTGTGTGGTCCCTACCCTGAGGGGCCTGTCGCCAGTTACTGTCTCTTGTTCTCACTTATCACCTCTGAAGAGGCGGCCATAGCTACCTTTAGGGAATCCGGATAATGACTAATATAGCTGAAGGGCTTGGATGTGGCAGTTGGGGTGTAGAAGAATGTTAATTCAGAACATGGCTCTTCTGGCAAGACCTTCTAGGTCTATGTGAACTGGCTAGAATACAAACATGCCTTTAATCCAGGAGACAGAGGCGAACAGATCTGAATTCAAGGGCAGCCTGGTACAGAGCAGATATCAGCTAAAGAAAAGCTTAGATCCAGGCATGATGGTACATGCCTTTAATCCCAAATGAAGGTAAAGTTAGTTTGTAGAAGGAAACACCCATGTTTGAAAGTGGTGTCTAATTGAGTGACAGAAAAGGTGACAAATCAGAGAAGATTTGACAGAATAGGATACGCCCAACTCTCACAAGAGAGGCAGTTTTACAGAAAGAAGAGGCAGTTTTTACCAGGACAATAATAGAGAGATGGGTTGCAGGGAGAGAGAACTCAGGGGAAGATGGAGTGAGACAGAAAATGAGAAGAAGCCAGAATATTAAAGCAGATTGCAGAGTTAGTTTGAGGCCAAGGAGAACAATTCCAAGCCAAGAGAGAAGCCAGATTAAATAAGTCATCTGGGAGAGGGGTTTAAGCCAGAACAGCTGAGGTGAGCCAGCCAGTCCAGAGACAGAAAAAAACAAGTGAGGGTGATCTTATTAAGCAGTAAGTCTCATAGGCTGAAAAAATTCTAGGCCTCATTTAGATTCTATGGAGGCTCGAAGCTTCTAGTACTAGGCCTAGGTTAGCAGAAGAGGGCTGTAAGCCTCCCAGACAACAATTGAGCCAGGAGAATCAAAATTACTTTTATAGTTGGAGTACCTCTCCAGTGAGCTTATCTAAAAGATACCAGAAGTGTATCCATGATTTATATGTCTTTATTCATTTTATTTTATTTTATTACATATACATTTATGTCATTATACATATATACAATAGATTACCTATAGCAAGAAGAACCATGACACAATCAGGAATTATATAAATGTTACATTCTTGGTGTTTTGGCTATTTGTATTTGACAGCCCTGAAGAAGACATCTTTCCTATCTTGGTGTGTCTAAATTTCTGAATGTAAATCAATCTCCATCATATATTGTCATTATCAACTTAAAACACCTATCTAGACCTAATGGTTTATATGTCTTAATTGCCAGATGTAGGGAAGAAAGGAAGTTCTTGACTGGCTACTGGAAAGACTTGAGGGAGAAGTAAAGGCAAGAATTATTAATATTACAAGTCTTAGAATGGGAGGGACCCACAGGAGGCAAGAAGAGAGATTTTAAATGTCCAAATCAGAGTCTGTTAGAGTCTCTTGGTGGCCTCACAGAGCACGCATCATCTGTTCCCCCTCTTAATTTTACTTTGACCTCCAAGGTTGGACCAAAGAGTGATGGACCCAACACCTGTTTTGGGGCATTTGGATCACTGTTGGAGTGGCTTGAATCACAGTGTGATTTCTACTAGATAGGGAAAATATATTTAACCATTACTCGATTTTTAGGTTAAAACAATAGTGACGGTGTTTTCTCAGCTGCTAATCGGCACCACAGCATTGAATAAAACCAAGGTCAGGATGTCCTGACTGGACACCACTTTTTCTTATGGAAAAGAAAATCACTCGTGGTACATAGTTGTCTAAATAACATCTCATAGAGATTTGACTCGAATAGCTAGAGAGAGTGATCCCTCAAACTGTTTAAGAAACATGCCAAGCTGGGCATGGTGCTGCATGCCTTTAATCCCAGCACTTGGGAGGTAGAGGCAGGTGGATTACTATGCATTCAAGGCCAGCTTGGCCTACAAAGTGAGTCCAGGACAGCCAGGGCTACACAGAGAAACCCTGTCTCAAAAAAAAAAAAAAAGAAAGAAAGAAAAAGAAAAAGAAACATGCCAATCATTTCCATTTGGGGTTATACTTTTCTGGTGGGTGTTTCAGACTATGCAGGCTGCCAGATTTGACTGTTTTTGTTGTTAGCATCAGGCCCAGATGGGGAGCAGATCCTTTTGAGTCTTCTAATTTCTGTATTTCTTAAGTTAAGGTAATTTTTGAAAAGAATTCTTGAATTCATTTTCAACATTTCTTTTTCCCTGGTACTAACATGACATGTACACTGGGTGTCTTGTCTGTGAGGCTCTATTCAGCTTTTTTCTGATCTATCACTCTGCAGCTGAGGCTGGACAATTTGCACTGATCCATCTTCACTAATTGCTTCCTCTGTTACTATCAAACTATTATCAAAAGAGTTTTACTTTCTAAGGCATAATTTGAAGTGCTATCCACTCCCTGTCTTTACTCTCCTTTGAAACAGCTTTATATATTATCAAGAAATATAATGTGCCTCCCAAATACACCATTTGCCTATTTAATGTGCATGAGTCAATGGATTTCAGTGTTCTTGTAGAAGTACAAGCAAGTGGCAATCAACTAGAGCATTATTAATCGCCTCCAAGAGGCTGTACACAGTTTCAGAGCTCCAGGGAATTAGGAAACACTAGAATGCTCTCTGTCCCTGCAGACTGCCTTGTTGGATGTTTATTGTGCTACTACTGGCTCATCTAACGTCAAATAACCTTTTCATAGTAAAATTTTATAAAACACCTCAAATATTTTGTACCTGAAGTATCCATTAGTTATTCATATCAATATTTAAGGAAAAGGCAATAAAATTCATAATATTTTAAATTTATTTCATCTGTACGAAGTATCTCACCTCTCAAACAGAATTATTGGTTGTTTTTACATAAGCCAAAAGTTTTGTCTTCCCATAGTTCGAGGGTTTCCCTCAGAAGCTGAGTTTGAGAAGTATATCCTGTTTGAACATATGTCTCAGAAAGTGCTGGCTGCCATTGTTTTTGACTGTGGCTTTAAAAGCAAAAATGATCCTCTGCCACTTGAGGTAAGAAAAGTTTATTTAGGGTTTTTAAATAAGTACTGCTTCTAGGATTTTTAATGAATTCGTTATTATTAGCCCAGTTTTGCAAATGAAGAAAATATCATTCCTGAGAATAAGATAGTAATATGTAATAAAGCAAGAATATTAATCCACTGGCGAGTGATGTAATGTCTGTGTACCTATTACTGACTATGAGGGAGTGTGGTCATAAGGCTTTAATATCAGCTTGACTAGATTTAGAATCACCTAAGCAATCTATGAGGATTTTTCAGAAATGCTTAAGGGAAGAAGAACCTCTCTAAATGTGAGAAACAGTGTCTCCTGGGCTGTGTGATAAAATAAAAGGGAGAGGAGAACGCCAGCAGAGTCCTGGCATTTCCTCTTTGCTGTTTCTTGGCTACAGTGTGAACTACTGTGCTCTGCCATGCCTTTCTTAAGCTTTGGAAAATGAGTCAAAAATAAATCTTTATTCCTTGAAATTGTTTCTGTGAGACATTGTGGTCATAGCCACATAAAAAACACAGGAGAGAAGTGTAGACTAAGAGGGAACTGTAATCAGCCAGTGCTTGCTGTATTGCATACAGGGTGGTAAAGATGGATTTTAAGTCAGAGACATTTTTATCAGCAGACAACTGAACTCACAAATCCTTTCTTTGAATGAAAGGCAGACTGTAATTCCTTTCATGAGTCTCCAGAAAACTTGAAGACTTAGCTTATCAATTCAGCCTTAGGGTATCAGGGCAGAAAGAGGAAAGAGCAGTGCCTTGAATTTGGCATCTAGGAAGTTTTATAGGCATCCCATCCTGGGGTTGTAGAAATATCATTTAGAGATGGAGCCACATCCACTGTTTGTAAGACAGGTGCTTATCGGAAGGCAGAAATAAGAGCTACATAATCTTAATATCTAGTCCATATTTTCATGGCTCCATTCATCTGTGCCAGCTTTCTCTCTGTGGCATAAAGCTATATATCTACTGATGTGAATTTAGGCACATGTGCATCAACATACATTGGCTCAAAATATCTTCAGTGTCATGTCAAGTTTCGTTATTACTACCTGCCGACTATTCTCAAATCCTTGAATGTAATTTCCAATACTAAAATCCCTGTAGATTTTCTCTAGTGCTGAGTCTATTTGGATAATTTTCTTTCTAAAGTTTTGGTTGTTTATTATTGTGTATGATATGTGTGAGAGTACAGACATGGCCACAGCACACATGTGGAGGTCAGGGGACCAACTTTGGAGAATCAGTTCTTTCCTTCCACTGTGGGCCCTGGGACTCAAACTTGGTTCTTCAGGCTTACACACCAAGTGCTTCTACACCCAGCACTATCTTGACAGCCTGGCTTTGGTAGTTTCCTAAACAAATATTATAGTATCTTTGATGATGTAATTTAAATATAAACTAACTGATAGATACCAATTCTCTTTAGTTTTTGTTTGTTGGTTGGTTTTTTTTCAAGACAGGGTTTTTGTTTTGGTGTGTGTGTGTGTGTGTGTGTGTGTGTGTGTGTGTGTGTGTGTGTGTGTGTGTGTGTCTCCCTGGCTGTCTTGAACTTGCTTTGTAGACTAGGCTGGCCTCAGATTCACAGAGATCCACCTGCCTCTGCCTCTGCCCCCCTGCGTGCTGGGATTACAGGTGTGTACCACCAGACACAGCTCAATTCCCTTAGTTTATTTTTGGACAGCATCTTTTGTTTGTCCATGTGAATATTGTAGCATACCTGTCCAACCTTGGTTGAAATCATGTCATCCTAAGTAAAAGACTGTAGTTTGGACACTTGACATGGTTCCATAGGTAAAAGAGCTTGCCTTGAAAGCCTGACAAGTTGAGGTTGATGCTTGGAACTCATGGCAGAAGGAGACGGCTGGCTCCTGGACGTTATCCTCTCACTTCCACATGTAGGCCATGCATGTATGTACCTGTGTCCTCCCTCTTTCCCTCCCCATCTTTTATTTATATATATATATATATATATATATATATATATATATATATATAAATAACTATACATTTTGAAAAACAAAACAGACTTTAAAATGATAGTGGCTTACATAGGCTCATGTGCATATATCACGCAAGACTTATGCCCATCCAGTGTGTCTCCATTCTCACAACTTCAACTTTCTACTATTTACCCCAGAAATTCTGTATAGATACCATTTTTTCTGCTTCTGGGACTTTGGCCAAGTTGACTTATTTAATATGGGACTGCTCCTGCAAATTTCTATTCAGCTTGTAGTTGTATCCCAACCCTTTCTGTTCTTTCATAATAACCTGTGCATATTTCTAGTAGTCAGACAGCTTTCAGGAACATAGACAGGTCTGTATATTTTCAACAGGGATTTTAATATAAGAAAATGTTATTTATAATATTTAATTCTAAATTTGAGTCACTCTTAGCTAACAATGTAGAATGTCTAGCATGCTTTTCCAGTTGGGTAAACCGTACCTCTCCTGAGCCCTCAGTTGTTAGGCCATCTATATTATAAGTACTCACCCACTTGTGCATGGAAAAACAAATATTAGGAGATGCTCTAAGGAAATGCCTTGTTTCATACAAACAGAACTCAACTGTCACTCGCTGTCCTAATAGCAACTTTAGTTCATATTAATCATGATTCATTTTCCCCCTCATAGTAACTCCACTATTTGCTTGGTGCAAAATTGTTAGTGCTTGATATGACCATGTGGCAATCATGCAATTCTCATTGAAGAATTATTGCTTTCCCTGTACCAGTTATTCTTCTAACCTAGAAAAACAAAAGCTTTTCATTGAACAGAGCTTAGGGTTGTAGGGATGGAAAGTGTAACTTGTAGAGTGTGATTTCCCTGAGGGCCAGTTCAGCTTCCATGCCTTTTTTCTCATGCCCTCATGTTCTAGCTCTGAGGCACAAGTCTGGGTGAGGTATTGTAAGCTACATGAGCTATGTTCTATTCACTAGTGTCCATGATTAATATGGGATTCCTCCTAACCTGAGGGATTGGCTGAGAATTTTGTTTCGTTTTCTCAAAGCAGGGTTTCTATGTGTAACCCTGACTGCCCTTGACTTCTCTAGACCAGGCTAGTCTCCAACTCAGAGATCCACCTGTCTCTGCCAGCTGGCATTAAAGGTGTGTGCCACTGCATCCATTGCCTGAGACTGGATAGGTCTTTTCACTTTCTCCTCTCAGTCTTGCTGACAGAATGTTGGAACAGAACCCATAGGAGAACCCTGTGTCCATTACCTTCTA
Source organism: Acomys russatus (assembly GCF_903995435.1). Taxonomy (NCBI): domain Eukaryota; kingdom Metazoa; phylum Chordata; class Mammalia; order Rodentia; family Muridae; genus Acomys; species Acomys russatus. The sequence goes on from NC_067141.1 coordinate 974,624, forward strand.
TGATATAAAACAAGCCCCTGTGCCTTGTTCATGAAATTTAGTAAATAGAACCAGTGATGCCTGTATACTAGGGAAATGACTAACAGTAAAAAGAAAGGCATTATATAGCAACAAAAACGCATAAAACTGTTTAGATGCATTTCCAGGAAATTATACTGAGAAAAAAATGCCAGTCCTCCAAAATTAACAGTTGCTATTCCATTTAAACAAGAGTTTCCAATTGAAAAGTTGAGAGAGAGAGAGAGAGAGAGAGAGAGAGAGAGAGAGAGAGAGAGAGAGAGAGAGAGAGAGAGAGAATGCCCGCATGTGTATGATATATACATTTATGTGACATTATATATATAACCAGGATGAAAATGTTGATAGAATTCAGTGAATGTATTCAGAATTCCTAAGGCATGTATGTCTCTAGGTGTCTATATGTATGCATGTCTGCCTTGGGTTGCACACAGAATTTTCTTACACATGGAGCGTCCCATGTCCACCACCACAGTGAAGATGGCAGACAGGCCCCTTATCCTCTTCTTATGGCTATCTGAGCCCAGGACACCAGAAGTTTATTTTTTTTACTGAACAGTAATTGAATGTTGTAGTTTCAGAATTTGTCATCACATTAACTCATGTTGAAATGTAATGACTATTGAAACTGTATTAGGAGGGAACTTTTAAGAGGTCATCAGGTCATGAGGGCTCTACCGGGATGGGAGAAGAGCTCAACACCATTTTGGTTCTTCTCTTCTTTGTCTTTCACTCCTAACCATGTGAATCAAAGGATTTCTTTCCTTCCGTGGACCATTTTGTAATCAGAACCAGCAAACCTACTGATCCTTGATATTGCCATCTCAGCCTCTACAGCTCTTACAAACTCATCACACTACAGCAGCGCAGAATGGAGATGATAATGTATGTGCTTCTGTTAACTTTAGATATTTCCTGATTCTCCGTTGGTGTGCCATTTTTCATTCATCCTACAAGGATTGGATTCAAGTGCCTGTTGTCTATAGCTCTGCAAACATTTATTGCTCAGCTTTTTATTTTGCCAATATAAATCTTAGAAAGATAGCTTCTATCTCTGTGGTATAAATTTACATGGCTGTTCTGGACTTGCTTTGTAGACCAGACTGGCCTCGAACTCACAGAGATTTGCCTGCCTCTGCCTCTGAAGTGTTGGGATTAAAGGCGTGAGCTACTATGCCCGCTTTCTAAAGTTACATTTTTCTACTGGGATGTAACTTTATTGCTAATGTTTGCTTTTTAATTTTCTTTTTGGTTTTCAACATATATGACTTTTGGGGGGGTGAAATAGGTTTTCTCTGTGTAGCCTTAGCTGTCCTGGATGCACTTTGTAGACAAGGCTGGCCTTGAACTCACAGAGATCCACCTGTGTCTGCCTCCCAAGTACTGGGATTAAAAGCCTACGCCACCACCACCCTTCTCATATATGACCTTTTATTAATACTTTCAGGTAAAATATCACTTGCGTTTTGTTGGTGTACAAAGGACCGTCTTCTGGCCAGATAAGATAGGCTGGAAAACAAGACTTCTTTTCCCTAATCAACCATCTATAAAACCCAGGAACCCAGATTTTCTTGATGGAGGAAGTCCTGGTAAGCAGATCTTTCAGCATGCTTATTTTATCAAAAATGGTCACAAGCTAGTACATGACTAAACACATACTTAAGTTTATATATTTGTAATCATTTAACAAATGAGAAATGTTTATTCTTTGTGGTAATTAAAATTTATATTGTAACAATACTACTTTTCAGTCCTTACTCTTGATGAACTTATATATCATTGTATATCCGCTTTTAGTTTCCATATCAGTATAAATATATTTTTAATTTTACTTCTACTCAAAAATATTCATTATATATGTCGATATGGCTGGGGTTCGGTGTGGTATTTCAATACATACCTACAGTGTGGTTGCATCAGATCTTGCCTCTCTTCTACTTTTCATAAGCATAGTTCAATATTTATGTTACTTTTATTTAGTTAAACACAGTACTTAGTTTGTGTATGTGTGTATTATTTAACTTAATATCCTCCTGTTACATCCATGTTGATGCAAAGGACATGATTTTGAAATAGTCATTGCAAGACAGTTTTGACAACCATGCTGTTTAAAACAACTAAAAGTTTTGGATTCTTTTTTATTGATGGCCAGACCAAGCTCCTGCCTTTGAGACATCTGTTGGTCCCTAAGATGGGTATGGCATTCTTAAAGACAAAACCATAATTAAACCAGTGCTCAAGAGGAGGTTACTTTAGCAAGAGATTTGTAGCAGCCTAGTAGCATCTGATTTCTGTGCAAGATTCAGCATATCTTCCAGACATGGTATAATATGTTTGGACCACAGTCAAGGTTGGACAGGCTCTGAAGCATTGCCAAGGTAGAAAATGTTGATAGTGGGGGTGGAAGCCTACAAAATGACTTGGGAGAGAGAAGGTTGGGACAGGATGGTATTGCTTTTGTCATTTCAGTTTAATACTTCTTTATTGCTTATGTAATAATACTTCTGTTCTCTCATCTACTGATGGGTACCTAGGTGGGGTCCATATCTCAGCTACTATGAAGACTAATAATAAATAATAATAAACCTGGGCATATATCTAAATTCTTGCTATGCTGATTTGTTTTTTAATACATATGTAGAAGCCAAATAACTATATTTCCCCTTTTATTAAAAACATTCTTTTCTCACATAATATATACTGATTAGTTTCCCCTTCCTTTACTCCTCCCAGTTCCTCCCTACTTCCACCCCCATTCAATCCACTTCCTTTCTGTCCCTCATTACAAAAGAACAAGTTTCTAAGAGATAACAACAAAACATAACAAAATATATCAATACGAAAATCATCACATCAAATTTGGACAAGGCAAACTAACAGAAGAGAGTCCCAGAAGGCACAAGATATACACTCTTTAGCATACTCAAGAATCCCATAAAAATACTTACCTGGAAGCCATCATATACACACAGAGAACCTGGTGCAGACCATTGTAGACCCTGTACATGCTGGCTCATTCTCTGTGAGTTCATATGAGCCTTGATCATGTTGATTTGGAGGGCCTTATTATCTTGGTGTCCTCCATCCCCTCTGACTCTTAACACTCTTTCCACCTCTTCCATGGAGTTCCTTTAACCCCAAGGAGGGATTTGATGGAGACATTCCATTTGGAGTTGAGTAGACAGTGTCTCTCCATATAATGTATGCCTGTTGTTCTCTGTATTTGTTCCCATCTGCTTCAGGAAGAAGGTTCTCTGATGATGGCTGAGCAGGGAACTGATCTGTGAGTATAGCAAAATGTCATAAGGAGTCATTTTATCACTATGCTTTCTTTTTAATTTTAGAACAGTAGTATTTGGTTTTACTCTGGGTCTCTGGACTACCTAGTCTCTGGTTCTCTGCAATCCAAGCATTGTTGGGTATAGATTCCATCTCCTGGAGTGGGCCTTTAGTAAATTGAAATATTTGTTGGTTACTTCCACACACTTTGTGTACCATTACCCCAGCATATCTTGCAAATAGTTCACCATTATAGATCAAACGGTTTATTGATGGATTAGTGTTTACATATCTTTTTTGATAGCATACAGAGTACCTTCCCAAACCAAAGACTATAAAATATAGGGGTGAAGGATCTGTATAGGCACCAGCTTGACTTCTCCATGTTCAGTGAGTTGTGCAGGTGTTGTCTTTAGTCAAGGGGCCTTGCTGCCAGTTGTGAAAAGTAACCTATAGTCTTGGCAACACCCTGAGTTTGGCAGTTCTTGTGGGATCCTTCTGGCCAGCAACTCAAATAGATATGATGCAATCTCCATATTGGAAGTTTAATTTGGTGAAAAAAGATGTCCAGTTGAAACTCTGTCTCTTTATTATCTGATAGTTTCATTTAGAGTTCCTTTATGTGTGCATATACTTTAGGAAGTTTCTATGGTCTTAGCTTCCTATATTACCCCTCAAAACGCCCTCAGCTTTATCTGTCTCTCCCCATATTCCCTCCCTCATCCCCATTTTCTTTCTCTCCCCATTTGACCCACCTATCCAAGCACCCCAACCCTCCAGAATATATGTATTCTATTTCCCTTTCTTAATGAAATCTATCTGTACTCCCATTTTCTTATTTTATACCCAACCTCTGTTGTTCTATGAATTGTAGCTTGCTTATTAATGACTTAACAACTAATATGTCATTTGTTTTTATTGATTTTAACCATTCTGACAGGTATAAAATGAAAATCTCAAAGTAGTTTTGATTTGCATTTCCCTGATTGCTAAGAATATTTAACATTATTTGAAGTGTTTCTCAGCCACTTGAGTTTCCTCTCTTAAGAATTCTCTGTTTAAATCCTACACAATAAAAGATCCTCTGGAGGAAATCTCCATACCTAATCTCAAGCTGTACTACAGAGCAACAGTAATTAAAACAGCATGGTACTGGCAAAGCAATAGGCTGGTTGATCAATTGAATCGAATTGAAGACCCAGAGATGAATCCACACACATGTGGTTACTTAATTTTTGACAAAGAAGCCAAATCTATTCAGTGAAAAAAGGATAGCATCTTCAACAAATGGTACTGGTCTAACTGGATGTCTACATGTAGAAAAATGCAATTAGACCCCTATTTGTCACCATGCACAAAACTCAAGACCAAGTGGATTAAAGACCTAAACTTAAAACCAGAGACATTAATTGAGTTAGAGGGAAAAGTGGGGAAGAGCCTGGAACACATAGGCACAGGAGACAACTTCCTGAACAGTACACCAACTGCCCAGGCCTTAATATCAACAATTAATAAATGGGACCTCATGAGGCTGAGAAGCTTCTGTAAGGCAGGAGACACTATCAGCAGAACAAAGTGATAGCCTACAGACTGGGAAAAGATCTTCACCAACCCTACATCTGACAAAGGTCTAACATCCAAAATATATAAAGAACTCAAGAAATTAAACACCACAAAACCAAACAACCTAATTGTGAAATGGAGCTCAGAACTAAACAGAGAATTCTCAACAGAGGAATATCAAGTGGCTGAGAAACACTTAAAGAAATGCTCAACCTCCTTAGTCATCAGGGAAATGCAAATCAAAACAACTCTGAGATTCCATCTTACACCCATCAGAATGGCTAAGATCAATAACTCAACTGACACCACATGCTGGTGAGGATGTGTAGAGAGAGGAACACTCCTTCATTGCTGGTGGGAATGCAAACTAGTACAGCCACTTTGGAAATCTATCTGGTGCTATCTCAGAAAAATGGGAATAGGGCTTCCTCAAGACCCAGCTATTCCACTCCTTGGAATATACCCAGAAGATGCTCCAGCACACAACAAGAAAATTTGCTCAACCATGTTCATAGCAGCCTTATTCATAATAGCCAGATCATGGAAACAGCCTAAGTGTCCCTCAGTAGAAGAATGGATAAAGAAACTGTGGTACATATACACTATGGAATACTACTCAGCTATTAAAAACAAGGAATTCCCGAAATTTGTGGATAAATGGATTGAGCTAGAAATGATCATAATGAGTGAGTTAACCCAGAAGCAGAAAGAATCAAATGGTATATACTCACTTATATCTGCATACTAGCCCAAGGGGCATGTCCCATGAAAGCCTTCACTTACCAGGAAACTGGGACAGAGGGGAGGACATCCTATTGGGACTCTAGATGAGAGAAGCATGGGAGAATGGCAAAGTAGAAGGATCCAGAGGGTCCTAGAAACCTACAAGTAGAACATTATGATAGGCAGATTTGGGCCCAGGGGTCCCGCTCAAACTAAGGCACCAGCCAAGGACAATACAGGAGGTAAACTTTAAACCCCTACCCAGATCTAGCCAATGGTCAGAACATTCTCCACAGTTGAGTGGAGAGTGGGATATGACTTTCTTACGTACTCTGGTGCCTCACATTTGACCATGTCCCCTGGAGGGGGAGATGTGGTGGCACTCAGAGGAAGGACAGCAGGTTACCCAGAAGAGACTTGATACCCTATGAGCATATACAGGGGGAGGTAATTCCCCTCAGGAACAGTCATAGGGGAGGGGAATTTGGGGAAAAGGGGAGGGAGGGAAGAATGGGAGGATACAAGGGATGGGATAACCATTGAGATGTAACAAGAATAAATTAATAATAAAAAATTTTTTAAAATTCTCTAGATTTCCTCAGTATCTGTTTTTATGTCCCCTCTTTTATTTCTGATTTTGATCATTTGTATATTATCTCTTCATCTTGAAGTTACTTTGGATAAGGGTTTATCTTGTTGACTTTCTCAATGAGCCAACTCTTTGTTTTATTAATTTGTTGTATTTTTCTGTTTGTTTCTGTTTTATTGCTTTTAGCCCTGAATTTGATTTTTTTTGGGGGGGGGGGGGCATTTACTCTAGTGTGCTTCTTTTTCAGGTGTGCTGTTAAGCAGCTGATATAGCTCCAATTTTTTCACTTAGTACTATGAACTTTTCTCTTAGCACTGCTTATATTTTGAGTATGCTGTTTATTCATTTGTATTCATTTCTAAAAATTATTTAATTTCTTCCTTTATGTCTTGAACCGTTTTTCACTCATTAGAGGGTTATTCAGTTTCCATGAGTTTGTAAGCTTTGTGGGTTTTTTTCTGTTGTTGTTGAAGTCCAGCTTTACTCCATAGTAGTCTGACAGGATTCTGAGAGTTGTAAAATTGAGAGTTACTTTGTGTCCTAGTACAAGGTCAGTTTTGGAGAAAATACCTTGAAGTGCTAAAAAGAACGTATATTCTTTTCTATTTTGATGAAATGTTCTGAAAATATGTTAAGTCCATTTGATTTACAATGTTTTTTAGCTCCAGTATTTCTTTGTTTAGGTTTTATCTGAATGACCTGTCCATTGATTAGAATAGGGTATTGGAGTTTCTCATCAGTTTGCGAGGGTCAGCATGTGATTTAAGCCATAGTAATGTTTCTTTTACTTGTTTGGACCATAGAAGTTAAGAATTAAAATGTCATCTTGTGGATTTTTCCTTTGATGAGCATATAATGTTTTTCCAATCTCTTTTTATTAGTTTTTGGCTTAACGTCTAACTTGTTAGGTATCAAAATGGTAACACAGGCTTGCTTTTTAGGTCCGTTTTCTATGAAATATCTTTTTTCAAATTTTTACTCTGAAGCAATGTCTATCCTTGTGTTGAGATATGTTTCTGGCATGCAGAGGAGGATGGATCTTGTTTTTACACACATTCTGTTATTCTATGTCTTTTTATTGGGGAATTGAGACCATTCATATTGAGAGATGTCAGCTGAAGAGACTCTAGGCAGCCCAAACATGGCAAATATGGCTCTGGCCGACTTTTCCCTTCTCCTTTATTCCCTCTGCCTTGCTAAAAAACCATTAGATTGCATAACTAAAGCTAGCCCCCAAGCTCTTTTCCCTTATTTGGCCACTTCCTTCTCCTGAGACTGACTACCAATGTCCAACTATCAAAGTACTGAGTCTAGCAGTCAAAAGTTCCCTTTGACTCACCTAATTAAGATGCCAAATTAAAATTAAACCCCTCATCCTAACATAGGGTTTCCCTTTTACCTTTATAAACTGCTGTTTGCCTGTGAGCCACATCTATCTCCTCTATCCAAGGCTGTCCATTGTTCCGCTTGGAGCAAATACCCCTTCCCCCTCTCCCTTGCTCCTTTTTTCCCCTCTCTTTTGTTTCTCTTCCCCATCTCCCTCTTTCTATATCTCCTGTCTTTGTTCCTTGTCTCTTCCCTCTGTCTCTCTGGAGCAAATAAGTTTCCTTTGTGCTGAAATATTGGTGCGGGCATTCTGAGCCTACTTCGAGGTTCCCTACATCAATGACCAATAATTATTAATTCTTTTATTTTGGTGGGGGGAGATGGAGGGGGTTGGAGAGAGAGGGAAGGAGGGAGGAGAGACTTGTGTTTGTTTGTGTGCAAGCACGCACATGTACGTGTACATTTCCCTTCTTTTAGTTTTGCTGACATGAGATTATTTCTTTTGTTTCCATGGGTGTAGTTCACCTCCTTGGATTGGAGTTTTTCTTCTAGCACCTTCTTTAGGGCTGGGCTTGTAGATAGATATTGTTTAAATTTGACTTTATCATGGATTATCTTATTTTTCTCCATTTATGGTGAATGAAAGTTTTTCTGGGTATAATAGTATGGCCTGGCATCTGTGCAGGCTCTTCTAGATTTTAGGCCCTCCATTGAAAAGTGAGGTGTAATTATAATAGATCTGCCTTTGTATGTTGCTTCTTCTTTTTCCCATTCAGCTTTTAATAGTTTTTCTTTATTCTGTATGTTTACTGTTTAGTATTATTATTTGTCAAGGAGACTTTCTTTTCTAGTCCAATATATCTGGTGTTCTGTACGTTTCTTGTACTTTTACAGGTGCCTTTTTCTTTAGGTGAGCAAATTTTTCTTGTATGATTTTGTTAAAGATATTGTATGGACCTTGGAGCCGATATTTCTTTCCCTTTCTCTATTCCTATTACTCTTAGGTTTGACCTTTTTATAGTGTCCAGATTTCCTGGATGTTTTATGTCAGAAATTTTTTAGATTTAACCATTTTTTAATTGATGCATCCATCCTTTCATAATATTTTGATTCCTGACATTCTCTCTTCCATCTCCTGTATTCTTTTGGTGAAGCTGGCACCATTAGTTCCTGTTCAAATTCCTAAATTTTTCATTTCTAATTTCTCTCAGTTTGTGTTTTCTTCATTACTTCTATTTTCATTTTCAGGGCTTGAATGTTTTGTTTCCTTCAACTGTTTGATTTTTTTCTTTCTTTCTTGGCTTTCTTTAAGGTACTTATTGATTTCTGCCAATTGTGTTTTTCTGGATTTTTTCTTAAAGAAGGATTTATTCATTTCCTTTTTAAGGACCTGTGTCATCTTTATACAGCTAGTTTTCAAGTCTTTTTCTCATGATTCAGCTATGCTGAAATATTCAGGGCCAGCTGTGGCTCTAGAGCTGGGCTCTTATTGTCCTAGCTGATTTTGATTGTGTTCTTATGCTGGCATCCAGGCATCTGGATTTAGAGTATTATAAGTTCAGATGATGATTTTGGGGTTTGTCTTTGTTGGGTGGATGTTTTATTTCTTGATTTCTTTCTCCTCTCTGGATTTTTCAGAGGGTGTGATGGCTGTTTGTTGCCTGTTTTACTAGCCTTCTCAGCTGGTATGTTTATAGAGAATGCCTGCTGGTGTTGGAGACTAAGATGCAATAATAGATGGCAGTAGGGAGGCCAGGAGTGGATAGTCTGTGGGATCAACCGGAGTTGTGGGCAGTGGTGAATGGAGGTCACAGCTGGTCATCTGTTGCAGCACTAAGAAGAAGACTGAGAGATGGTGTATCGGGAAGTGGTTCTCAATCTTCCTAATGCTGCAACCCTTTAACATAGTTCTTCATGCTGTGGTGACCCCAAACCATACAATTATTTTGTTGCTATTTCATAACTGTAATTTTGCTACTATTATGAATTTTAATCTAAAGATCTGATATATAGGATATCTGATATGCAACCCCCAAACTGATCTGTGGGGTTGTGACCCATAGGTTAAGATATGTTGGTCTAGGGGTACAAAGAGAACACAGAAGGTGTGAGAACAGGCTTCTTGGTCTTCAGGCAGGTGTGGCCTGTGACACACAGTCTTAATGTAAACTATCATACAGACAGTCCCAGTAAAGTCTTTTTCCCTCTGAAAGTTTACATGTCCAGCCTCTGTTGTCTCCATTGTACAAACATTCTTAACTTCAGACTCCCACAGAATATCCAACTGAGGTCTGAGTACTCAGTGACTTTTCCAGCTCAAAGTTCAAAATACTTTTACTATTTTGGGCCTGTAAAAGCAATATTCCACAAGCCTGGTACCAGTTTCTTCTTAGTTTATTTCCCATTGCTCTTTCTATAAACACCACAACCACAAGAAACTTGTGGAGGAAAGAATATATTGTATCTGTTTACAGTCTGTCATAAAAGAAATTCAGGGTAGGAATTGGCAGGAACCTGGAAGCAAGAACTGAAACAGAAACTGTGGAGAAATCATGCTTACTGGCCTGCTCCTTCTAAACTTCTGTTTGCTTCTTATACACCCAGAACCTATTGCCCAGGGATGGTACTTCTCACAGTGACTTGGCCATTTCGCATCAATGATCAATCAAGAAAATGTCCCACAGGCTTGCCTGCAGGTCAGTCTGATGGGCACATTTTCTCAATTTAGGTTCCCTTTTCTCAGATTGATGATAGTTGTGTCATGTTGGGAAAAAAAAAGAACTAACCAACACAAATAACTGAACTGTTTCCATGTCCTGGCTGTTATGCACAGAGCAGCTATGAACATGAAAGAACATGTGTCTCTTTAGTGGTTACTAGTAGATTCCCTGGAGTGGTAAATGTCTAGTTTCCTGTGGAACCATCGCACTGATCTCCACAGTGGTTACACCAACTTGTGTTCTCACCAACAGAGTGTGGGAGTCCCTTTCCTACCATTCTCACTACCATTTTATTAATTTTTTGTTTTGTGTTTTGTCCTTATTAATTTAAATTTTTGCATAGGATATATTTGATCATATTTCCTTTCCCCCAGTTCCTATCAGATCTTTCAACCTCCCTACTGAATCCAACTTTATGTCCTTTCCTCCCGCCCACCTTCTCCACTCTCAAAACAAAACAAAACCCACAATACAAATAAGAAGAAAATTCCAAAAAACAGAACAAAAAGTTCACTTTAAAATGGCACACACCTTTAATCCCAGCACTTGGGAGGCAGAGGCAGGCAGATCGCTGAGAGTTTGAGGCCAGCCTGGTCTACAAAGAGAATCCAGGACAGCCAGGGCCACACAGAGACCCTGTTTCGAAAAACCAAAAAACAAACAAACATTGATTTTTCCCCTATCAAGTGGGTATCAATTACATATAAACCTACATATAAGCCCACTTGGACTTAATGTTTTTTAAAACATTGAGAGAAAACACAAAATGTGGGGGGAAAGAAGGGACATAAGGGTGGATCTGAACCCGTGGGATGGTGACTATGATCAAAATACACGACTTATATCTTTGTCCTCAATTCTGTCACATTGATCAAGGTCCCTGTTTTTGTGCCAATGTCATTCTGTTTCGTCTATGGCTCTGTAGTATAATTTGAAATCAAGTGAATCATTATTTTCTGGAGGTGACAAAACCACTGAACTAATGAACTCACAGCGGCATTGGTTGCCTACACAAGACATGCACAAGATCAAGGCAACATATATTCTGGGTACATCCCCACCAGTGAGATGCTGAGAAACTGTAGACAATTGATGGCTTCTGAGGTATGGAGAATCAGTATTCTTTAAGGATGTGCTTCATGGTAGGTTGACCACATTCCAGTGGATGGCCCCTCACCTGAGATTATATAAGCAGCACAAACTGGATTCAATGAATTATTAAATAATAATGTAAAAGGATACCAGGCATGGGTGGATCTAGGAGTGTAGAGGAATTAATCCAGCAAAATGACTGCTCTGGCAAGGGATCACATCTAAAAACCATCTAGGTCTATGTGACCCAGCTGTGGTATAGAGACATCCTCAGTATACACCTTTAATCCTAAACAATGAAAGTAAGATTTGTTTGTAGAAGGAAGCATGTTTGAAAGTGACAGTCTAGTTGAGGGACAGACAAAGTGATGAATCAGAGAAAGATTTGGCAGAATGAATCAGAGATGGGATACACTCAAGTCTCCTGAGAACAACACAAGAAAGAGGCTGTTTAAGAGCAGTGCAGAGAGAGAAGAGTGGTAATGGCAGCAGTGGTGGAAGTAGGAAAAGGTAGAGTAGTACAGTGTGTGTAGGGTAGTGCAGTTGTTGCTGCGACAGTCTTACCGAGACAGGTAGTGGAGAGAACAATCTAGACACAAGGTTCATACCTGGAAAATATTGAATCTCTAGTCCTGTGCAGCTATTGGCATGTCTCTAGCTCTTATCTAGGAATGGGTTCCTATGATATTGCCCGTCCACATTGTCATTTCATCTGTATGGTCATTATGCAGGTCTTGTTTAGGCAACTGTATTGTTGAACTGTATTGTTGAAATGTCATGGGTGCAGCTTCCTGTCATGTCCAGAAGACAAACATCACACCGGGTATCCAGGTCCTTTGGCTCTTGCCATCTTTCCATACCTTCTCCCATTGTTTTCAACGCCTTGGGAGTGCTCTCTGTACTTTTATCAGTTGTGAATCTCTGTAATAGTCTCCATCTACTGCAAAATAAGCCTCTTTGATGAGAGCTATACTTCTCTGTGGTTAGAAATTATTAGAAATTTATTGGAAATACTATTAGAAATTATATTGGTTTAGGAAAAAATGTAGTAGTGGGCTCTCCTTTAGGCTCTATGAACTCTCTGGTCAAGGATAGTTATTTGCAACTTCTAATTTCTTATTTTTGCATATGCATGTGTGGAATATACCTGCATGTATATATCCACATTCACATATCTGTGGGTATGGATGTGTGTCCTTGCAGAGGCCTGAGACTGAATTTTAGTATCTTCCTTGATTGTTCTCTTCCTTATATATTGACATAGGATATCTTGGTGAACTTGTAGCTTGCCAGTTTAATTAGACTAGCTACCAGGGTTAACCATGTCCACCTCCTGGATGCTGGGATTACACGGAGGCTGGCACACCTACCTGTCTTTTTCTTGGGTCCTGGGCATCTCAACTCTGGTCTTCGTGCTTGTTAGACTGCACTTTTCTATCACCCTGGTACCCAGTTTCTGAAATCTTTATTTTGTGGTTTTTGTTTGTTTGTTTGTTGTCTTTTTGTGGTCTCTGGTTCTAGGATTTCATTTCTTTATATTTTTAAATCATCATCTTCTCAACATTTAGTTCTATTGTTGTTCTTTTTGTAAGTAGGAAATTTAGCAAGCTTACCAGCTTTACTAATATATTTTAATTTTGAAAAGATAAAAATCATATTCAACCAAAGAAATGTCCTTTTATGTCACATCTAAAGTAGGTTTTGTAGGTTGCAAGCTAAAGATTACTTGCATTTCCTTTTTCATATGTCTGAGTTGCTTCTTCATCTGTTTTACTTGAACATGAGTTTTCTTACACAGGGTATATCAAGGAAGGATTCCTGGCGGTACAGCATGCCTTGGATAAGAGCATCATGTTGTATCATGAAAGGATTGCTGGGAAGAAGCTATTTGATAGCATTGACATTCTCATACAGAGATTTCCATATCCAACTCATCCTCAGGATAAATTACTTTGGATTTCCAGTCCTTTCATTCCTTTGATGTTTATCCTCATGTTCTCTTCCATTGTGTTTTCTATCATGCGGTCCATTGTGTTGGAAAAGGAAAAAAGATTAAAGGTAGTATCACTTAGTTTCTGTTAAAAAGTATGTGGATATGTATTTATGTATGTATGCACATATGTATGTATGTATGCACACACACTTGTATGCATGCACATGCACACTCACACACAGCCTATGGATATCTTTCGGAAAGTAGGATACCTCCATGTATGTTTGCAGCATTGCTGAAAATTGTTTAGATTCCAGCAGAGTGCAAGAGACCCAAGTACAGAAGAGTGAATCCTGATGATACCAACTTCCCAAGCCGCAAAAGCCCCACAGACAAGCTAAACAGGAAAGTAACATAGAGGAAAACCTGAAGTCAAGTATGTGGACACAAAAAGATTACTAGATGAACTTGAACTCGTTTATACCTAGAGCAGCAACAAATTTCACATACAACCTAGTTTCGGGATAAATTGACATAAGTCCCAAAGCTAGTGGTCCATTAACAACAGTATCCATTTACTTTCACAATGTTCAAGGTTTTAACAACAAAAAGTTGCTAAACAAATGAAATATCAACAAACAGTAAAACAATCCAAAGAAACAAATTAGCCATCAGTATTAGACATAGGTAAGACACAGGTGTTGGACATAGGGGAAATTTCACAAAGACCCACCCCTAGATGAAAAGTCACATTCAATGAGATGGCTGCTGAGATAGAAAGAATCAGTTTTACTCCCCAGGAAGAAACCTCATGATAGGTCCCATGTGATCTTCCCTAAACACTTTTAATCTGAGCAACAACTGAACGGACTCAGTAGGTTGTGTGTGTGTGTGTGTGTGTGTGTGTGTGTGTGTGAGAGAGAGAGAGAGAGAGAGAGAGAGAGAGGGAGGGAGGGAGGGAAAGGGAGAAACAGTCAATGTAGGAGCTGGAGAGGGAAGAAGGAATGAAAATAATGTAAATACAGTACTCATATATGAAATTCTCAAGAAAATTAAAAATACCGGTACATAGATGTTGGAAATATCAGACAGGGATTTTAACTGTTAATATTCTAAAAGTTGTAAACACTGAATTATCCAAAATTCTTGAGGTTTTGCAGGCATTTTTCACATTTATATTTAGTGTATATATCTGCCTACATGTGCCATGGCATATATAGACATCTACAAGAGTTAGTTCCCTCTACCATGTAGGTTTTAAGGATAAACATTACATAAACATATGTCTGCACACAGATGTGCACATACACACACATACACACACACACACACACACACACACACACACACACACACACTGACTCCTTAGAGTCAATTTGCTAAAAAACGAAAACAAAAAAAAGTCTTGAAAGCAGATATCAGTATGGGAAAAAGTTATACAGATGCTTTTCTCTTAATATGTAAGTAAAGCATTTAGTAGGAGTTATATATCTTAGTGCTTGACAGTTTAATTTAAAGGCCAGTGAGATGGTTCATTAGATAAAAGAGCTTGCTGCATAGGCCTAATGATCTGAGTTCAGTCTTCAGATCCCACAGTGGAAGGAGGTTTCCCATGCCAGCTCTCACTTAGGGCTCTTGTGGAGTTTGTTAGTCTACAGCTTTGGGGAGAATTATCACTCCAAGTAGCATAACTTTATTCAAACTACACACATACACATGTACAGATATGTAAACACACACATACACACACACACACACACATACACACACACACACACACACACAAGGATAAGAGTCTAAGAGAAATAAATCACGGAGGTTGTGTGGAAAAGCCCATAAAATAAATTTTGAAATACTAATTTGAAATGTTTTTTATTCTTTAAATCCCAAATGTAGTATTGAAAAAGATCTCTAAATTCAGGAAGAAAGGTATTTGAAGGGAAGTACTGACCTTACTTACTGCATAATCTTGATAGGCTTCTAAGCATTGTTTTTTTCTCATTCTTAAAGTAAAGATAATATTAACCATTTTATAGCCTTTATAGTAAAAATTCAAAAATAGCGCATGTCAGCACCATGACATATATAATGCTTGGTTTATGTTGACTGTCCTACAGGAATACCAGCTCATAATGGGGCTTAGAAATTGGATCATCTGGGCTGGCTATTTCTTCACGTTCTTCCCTTTATATGTCATCATTATCCTTTTGATATGTGCATTGCTGTTTGTCAAGGCAAGTATCCTGTTTCATGCTGTCCAATAGGCATATGACTAATTGCATATATAATACATTTTCACTAGCTACTAAAGTTTTTTTTTAAAAAAACTTAGGGAGAAACAAGTAAAACTCTTTTTGTGATGTCTTTAACTTGACTATTTATAAACTATTTTTACCATGTAACCATTTTTAAATGTTTTATTCTTATATTTATTGTTTTCAAAATCTATTACGTTTTGTGTTACTGTACATCCCAATTCTGACGTTGTTTTTATAAGAAATACACAATCTATTTTTGGCAATGCTTTAGTTTTTATTTAAATTTAAAATGTCTTTTTGAACATAACATTGAGTTCCACAGCCATCCCGTCTGTATTTCAAGTGTTCAGTAAGTACATGTGACAAATGACTATTCCAACAGGCAGATAAGTTTCAGTGAGGTGAGTCTACTACACAGTCCAGTAAAAGGAGAGACAACATACTGTGGGCCTAGTAAGGTTTACAATAGAATAAAATGGTTGTTTGTTTGTTTGTTTTTGGCCCTACTAGAAGACTCAGATGCTACTGAGTCTCTCAGTAAGACTTTAACTTCCTGTCTTTTAGCCTCACCTGTAGCAGTTGGTCTCCGCATTTTTCTTCTAGCCCTCCCCCAATAGCTCCCTGGAAATAATTACTCATGAGACTCAATTATTATTTTATATATACGTAAGCCATATAGCTATGCTCTTCTCTGACTAGCTCCTAACTTAAAATAACCCATTTATACTAACTTACATTCTGCCACATAACCTGGCCTTAGGCATCATGTGTCCATCCTCTGTCCTCGTCACATCTTGGTGGCAACTCCTGCATGCCTGGTTCTCTCCCAGAATCCCTTCTGCCTGCCAGATGCCCCACCTATTTCCTGCCTCAGCCGTAGGCCATAGGTTTTTTTTTTTTAATTGCCAGCTGTTGCACCCATACAATACACAAGAGATTGCTTCTACATTCACCAGTTTAGTGTGGTGATCTGTTTCACTAGGGACTATACTTTTGTCTCTTTCCTTGTGTTTATGTGACACTAGTTATGGTGTACCTTACCTGATGTCATGATTTATTTTATTGTAGATTGTACAGGAGCCAATCTTGCGCTACAGTGACTGTAGTTTCATCTTTGTCTTTCTTACATGTTATGCCATTGCGTCCATATGCTTTGCCTTCATGCTTAGCACACTCTTCAATAAAAGTAAGTCTGTGTCTGCAGTTCTTTCTAGGTACCTAGAAGCCCTGCCTTGCATTCTAACACATAAGGTGAATATACTTGACACAACTTGACAAGAGGTAGAGAGAACATTAAAAAAATGAGTGTACTCCAGTGTACTTATAAAGAAGATGTAAAGTTGTGACATTAGAATCACACAATGCTTCCTGGAGAAGTTAATTTTAATTGCTATTAAAGTCAAGTACTTAACATATGACAAGACTCTAGTTATTGGTTCTTTGTGAAATCTCACATAAGAATAATTGATGTCATCAACTTACACTAAAATGGTCCAATTAGACATTCTATAAAAATAAACTTAAATAACTCACCGAAAAGTACAAGAAACAGGTATTAAAAACAGAGAAATCAAACTCCTTATCTCCATTGGCAAGCTTCAGCTCAGTCTGTCAATAACACATGGTGTTAATCATCTGAATACAAAATCCTAAGACAGCCTTGGTGGGGTATTGCTGTGCCCAAGTTGTTCAGGATGTAATTTTAAAACTCATCATGCCAAGAGCTGGAAAAATCAAAACAAGAGTGAAAAGTTGCATTTGCTGGACACCAACAGTGAAGTGAAGAGATGTGATTACGGAAAGAGATTAAGTAGCCGTTTTAAATATGTTATCAAGCACTTGTGTATTCTGTGGACACAATTATAGAAAAAGACATTTCAGCCAAGAACAAAAAGTTATAAGAAAGAATCAAAAATATATTATAAATTTGAAAAACACAAAAGCAGAGGAAAACCACTAAAATGGAGATAAAGGGATTAGAGAAGTGAAATTGAGATGAATTTACATATTTAAAAATAAAGACAAAACACAGCAAGGATGAATTGACTATATAAGACCAGCGACAACATGTGTAGGAGAAACACCATTGAAACAGCAGAACAGCGTAACTGTGGAGTCTTCTCAAGAGGGACGCCTAGAGGTACTTGTCAAGATAAGGCCTAGGTGACACCTTCCTGAAGAGGTCTCTAATAACTCAGGAAATAACAAAAATGGATAAACAGGAATTTTTGAAACTAACTAAAATACCTGCACAGCAAAAGCCGCAGAGTAAAGTGAGAATGCAGCCTCAGGGATCATTTGTCAGGTATTCATCTGAAGGAAGGTTAATATCTAGAGTACAGAACTCATAAAAGCAACAAAAAAGGAACTATATTTCTTTTTGCTAGTTTCTGGCTCAGTAATTATTCACTGCTTTTCTGAGCCCTCTAAAATGTTCAACTGCTGTTATAATGTTTTAATAGGCTTTTTTTTTTTTAATTTATTGAAAAAAAAACTTTCCTCACATAATATATCCTGATTATGACTGCCCCTCCTGCTTCTCCCATTTCCTTCCCAGTTTCCCTCCCCCTCTGGATCCACCCCTATCTGGCACTCATTTGAAAACAAACAGGTATCTACGTGGGTGAAAATAAAATATGATAAGATAAAAACCTAACTAACACATTGGAATAGGACAAAACAAACAGAAGGAAAAGAACCCAAGAGAAGGCAAAAGAAATAGAGACCCACTTAAGAAGTCCATAAAAGCACTAAACTGGAAGCCATAATATACATGCAAAGAAACTTTGGGGTAAAAAGATATATTTTTTTCATAAGATAACTTTTTTAAAAAAGGGAGAGACCTTACATGACATGGAAAAAAGAACCTCAAAAGATGCCATTGAGTTTGTTTTCTGTTGACCACATACTGTTTGGCATACAACCTACCCTTAAGAATAGTTTGTTTCCCCAATAGACTCCTTTGGAGAAACTAAATCTTCGTTTGCAAATGGTTATCAATTGAAGATTGCTTATGGGTTGGGCGTGGAAGCAAGTGTCCACTTCACTTTTCAGCTCTAGAGCGTCATCTGATGCAGACCTGTGTAGGCTCTGTGCATATGCCTCAGTCTGTGAGTTTATATGTGTGTCAATCACATTGATTTAGAGGGCCTTGTTTTCTTGGTGTTCTCCATCCCCTATATCTCTCTTACACTCTTTCTGACTCCTCTTATATAGAGTTTCCTGAGCCACGGTAGGGAGGGGGGTTGATAGATACATCCCATTTAAGACTGAGTGTTTCAAGGTTTCTCATTCCTTGCAAAATGTCTGGCTGGGGGCTCTCTGTATTTGTTCCCATATGCTGCAAGAGAATACTTCTCTGATGATGGCAGAATTAGACACTAATCTGTGAGTACAGCAGAGTGTCATTAATATTCACTGTTTTGCTACCTGTTTTTTAAGAACAGTAATATTTGGTTTTGACCAGATCCCTGGGCTATCTAGCCTCAGATTCTTGGTCACCCAAACAGTGTCAAGTATGGGTTCCATATCATTGAATGAGTCAAATCACATATTGGTTGGTTACTCTCACAAGCTTTGAGGCACTATTGCACTAGCATATCTTGCAGGCAGGGCACTATTGTAGTTCAGAGAGTTCATAGCTGGTTTATTGTTTATGCTTCTCCTTTGGTAGCCTGCAGAGTACCTTCCTGTACCAAAGACACTAGAATGTAGGTGTGAAGGCTCTATATAGGCACCAGCTCGACTTCTCTTGTTCAGTGAGTTGTATATTGTCTTCAGCCATGGGGCTTTTTTGTGGAGAACAACCTATAATCTTGGCAACAGCCTGGTTTGTTTGGGGGTTCTCATGGGATCCCTTTGACTAACAACTCAATTAGATGTAACCCAATCCTGGTACTAGAAGCTTCATTTGGTGACAAGAGATGTCCAGTTGGGGCTCTGTCTTTCCATTATTTGGTGATTTCATTTAAATCACCTTCATATATGCATATATTTTAGAAAGCATCCATTGAATTACTATCTTTCCTTAATTCCTTCCCTTGTCCCCCTCTTCCTTCCACCTTTCCATCTGATCCTCCCATTCTAGCCCCCCCCCATTCATAACTATCTATTCCATTTCTCTTTCTTAATGACATCTATCTGTACTCCTTACTCCCTCACTCTATAACTAACCTCTGTTCTATTGATTGTAGCTTTCTTATTAATGACTTAACAGCTAATGTCCACATGTAAGCAAATTAATACCATTTTGGTCTTTTGGGGTCTGAGTTTCCTCACTCAAGATGATGATGTCTAGGTCCATCCATTTACCTGCAATTTTTTTCTTCTCTTTTTTAAATGGCTGAGAATACTACTCCATTGTGTAAATTACCACATTTTCTTTATACATTCATCTGTTGAGGGGTATCTAGGTTGTTTCCAATTCCTGACTATTGTGAATAGAGCAACAATGAACATGGTTGAGCAAGTCTCCTTGTGGTAGGATGAAGTGTCCTTTGGGTGTATACCTGGATCTTGAGGCAGATAGGTTCCCATCTTCCTGAGGAACAGCCACATTGATTTCCATACTGACTCTACAAGTTTCCATTCCCACCAGCAATGGATGAGTGATCACCTTACTCCACATCCTCACTAGCATAAGCTCTCACTTGTTTTATTGATCGTGGCCATTTTGACAGGTTTAAGATGTAATCTCAATATAATTTTGATTTGCATTTCCCTGATGACTAAGTATTTGGAACATTAACTTAAGTGTTTCTCAGCCATTTGAGGTTCCTCTTTTGAGAATTCTGTCTAGATCTGTACCCCAGTTTTTCATTGGGTTCTTGTCTTGATGCCTGGTTTTTGAGTTCTTTATATATTTCAGAGATTAGCAACTGATTGGCTTGTGAAAATTGTTTTCCATTGTGTAGGCTCCTGCCTTGTCTGATTGATGGTGATGTTAGGAAGATCCTGCACTTTTATTGGGTATTTTTTTACTTTCTCGACTAACACTGGTTTAATGTTCTAGTAATATTTTGACGAGAATTTATTTTTCTTTCTTTTTAAATTGTTCTCTCATACAATACATCTTGAGCACAGTTTTCCTTGCTTCCACTCCTCCCAGTCTCCCTACACCTCCTCTCTTTTCCAGATCCACTTCTATTCAGAAAATAGCAGATTTACCGTTACAAAACCCTATGCTTGTGGGCTTAACAACATCCAGTATTTAACAATTATATACACGTTCATTTATTCTGTCATGTTTGATAGATAAGACTGCAAACAGTAATTTTTTGAAAACATAATCTAAGTATTTCCAACTGTGTTAGTTCCCTGTTGTAGTATGAGAAGTCAATTGTAATTTCTTATTTGAAGGTCATGTGGCTGCTTCTGCTGGAAACCTCCTGTTTTTCGCCAGTTTCTTTCCCTATAACTTCATCTCTGAACACTATGAAGGGCTGGCCCTTACTACCAAGGTGGCTTCCTGTCTGAGTGCAAATATTGCATTGGCTCTGGGAATCAATATTTTAATCAAGATGGAACTAGAAGGTGGGTATTGGTATTGCTGAATCAGCTCTTAGCAAACTGGGTGTGCAGGAGATGAGAAGGTAATTAAGTGTTACATTTTCCCGAATTTTGCTTATTATTCAAGTGATTATGTAAAATATGAAAAATATAATGCTCCCACACCTAGCTGGGAAGCTATAGGCAACTGATAGGCAGGGGGTAGAAGTCAGTTTTCTTTAGCACTGTGGCCCATGGTAAGTTGCCCATGTTCCAGCTGATGATGCCCTACACACATATGTGTGCAGTATGTGTAGGCAACACTAATTGGATTCAAGGGTTATAAAAGGAAAAACAGATATGAAGTTAATAGAGGGATGAGGAAGAAGCCAGGATGACTTAGCGATGGGGAGAAGCAGTGGATATGTCCTAGGTGCATGTATGTGTGTGTGAAATCACTGAAGAATGAACAAAAAGTTAAAAGAAAAAGAAAAAGCTCAAATTGTTCCATCTTTCCTTCTGTGAAATTACACTGTCAAATAAAATCCTTTTAGAGCTTACTATTTTTATTCTCTTTAAAAAAAAAAACTTGAACTTATCTCTATGCAAAGATATGCTTTTATTCTTTTTGTAATTGTTTAGTATTTCATTATAAGTTGAATCAACCACTTCTTTGTCCATGTTTAGATGGCTTGTGATTCTTGCTGTTATCCATAACAGTTGATCTGTATGTGGTCATATGTGCATATTAATCTGAAAATAATTTCCTATTTGCAAAAGTACTAACAACCTATAACAGGCAAGGAGACAATGCCTCTATCCCAGTTACTAAGATGCTGCAGGATATTTGATCCTATTGTGAATCCCAAGATTGTGAACTGTAAAAACCTGTTTCTAATTGTGGTATGGCTCAGTCTTTGATCCTTATTTACTGTAAGCAAATGCTTGTGGTGTGGCTCAGCCCTAACACACACCCTTAATCAAGACCATTCTGTAAATAGAATTAAATAAAGTTAATCCTAGGTCAAGAGAAGAAACAAACAACCAGATTGGCAGGAAGTGAACATGCGGGAAAAACAGAGAGAGTGAGAGGAAGTCTGGGGGATGGATAGAGACATGCACAGGAAGTAGAAAGGAGGGACATTGGGTTTAAGGGTATTTAAGACAGTGTGGAGGAGAGGGGCCTTTTACTTCTGGTACGTGAGCAGAATAGGAAGCTCAGCTGGATGCTTTCTCTGCCTCTCTGAGCTAGTAGGCTTTCACCCCAGCATCTGGCTTCTGAGTTTTCATTGATAAAATTGAACAATTGCAATTTTATATTTAAAACAACACTTAGGGAGTAGAGATGGAACTTGAGCCCAAGAGTTTGAGACCATCCTGAACACAGCAAGACTATAGATTATTTTTTAAATGGCTAAACTATAAAAGTACTGTCTCATAAAGTGTTTATATGGCTTAAATTTGAGTTATATTACAGCAGCTATCAAACAGATGATTCCACTTATAATATACTGATTTGTAAAAGTCATTTAATATCAATGTCACAAGATTTTTATGATTTGATACTAGTTTGGGGGGTTGGGTTTTTGTTTGTTTGTTTGTTTGTTTGTTGTTTGGGGGATTTGATTTTTCTGAGATAAGATTTTACTATTTATCCCTGGCTGGCCTAGAACTTACTGTGTAAACCAGACTGGTATCAAACTCACAAAGATCTTCCTGCCTCTGCCTCCAGTGTTGGGATTAAGGCTGGAGCCACACACCAGCCACATACTAATTCTTAATGTGTTGGTATTGCCCTGTCTTGTTGTTGTTTAGTCATTCATGTTACGTCTGAATTTCAGGATCAATTACATTAAGTTCTACAAAAACTATTGTCAGAATTTAGTGAAATTCATGTTCTATTCTTCAACTAATGTGAAGAACTAAGAATACTTAATTTCCTCAACTGTGAATAAAAACCTTTGAATTAGTAGCCAATTAAAGGAATGTTATTTACTTATACTTTCATAATTCTTATTTTGCAGGACACATTAAGCCATTGTTTCATCTACGTCTCATATTTCCATTGGTTTCTTATGAAAAAGCACAACCTTTTAGTTTTCTAATAACTTATTTTTATCAGGTTTATCAAATTTATGTTGTTTATTGTCTCTTCTCTGTTATAAACTTTACCTTTCAGGAACTCAATTTTGTGTGGGGCAGGAGGACATCAGCTTACAGAAACTCTCCTGGGATGTCTATTTAGACTCCTAGTTTTTCTGTGATTTCTGACTTAGGATTTACCTCTCAAAATGAATTAAATTTTGATAATTTTTTATTTCACAGAATATTTTCTCGTATTGTTGCCTTTTCTTTTAAAAGATACAGCGTTCATGGGTGTTTTCGAGGAGGAAGGGCAAAGTTGAAGAACCGATGAGCCTCCCGAGCTGCTGCTCTTTCTGGATCCTGCCTCCTGATGCAGGCTCTCTGCAAGCCCTCATTCCTTCCTGTTCTGGAGGAGAAAGAGAAAAGCATTTCTTTTCTTCCTTTGGTGACTTTCTTTTGTCCTTCCAGCAGTGCTGTCACTAAGCAAAACTCCTTGTTTTCTTCTCCTGGTTGGTAGTCAGGTACTGTATTTTACGCCTGTGGGCCTCCTGGTGCGTGTTTCTGTGGGAGGTTAGCTTCAAGGGAAAGTAACAAGATGGATTCAGTTAAATCTACTCTTCCCATGCTCCTGTGCTGTTCTTTGCTTGTTTGTTTTTCAGTTTATCATTCCATTTTAATCGTTCCTAATTATTTTTAAAGGTGTTGAAGAAATGGGAGAGAAATGTAACCACATTTTCTGTAGTACTATAGGTAATTGCTAAGGGCTACAGCAGACTCACAGATCAGAGTACTGAGTCACAGGTTTCACCCATGCCCAATGTTTCCCTTTTATTTCAGAGGTTGGTGTTAAATGGCATAACCTTTGGACACCAGCCAGTCTTCAGGATAACCTCATCTTTGGCTACATGTTTGGAATGCTTTTGTTTGATGCTTTCTTATACAGCATTGTTACCTGGTATATAGAAATTGTCTTTCCTGGACAGTGTGGTACTCCTCAACCATGGTACTTTTTCCTTATGGTGAGTTTGTTCTTTCTTTTTTTTTTAACTGAAAATAGATTTTTTTCATATAATTCATTCTGATTATGGTTTCTCCTCCTTCATCTCTTTGAGTTCTTCCCACCTCCCTTTATGGTAAATTTTAATGCTGCTGTTACTCCAAATGTTCATAGTCCTTGTAAATCTATTTCATAAATGTAATCAAATTAAAAAGCCAAATGTAGATCATCCTACCTATATGCCACCAGTACTGAGACACTATTCATTTCTTGATATGTTGCATAACATCGATGGATAAAACACTGAAGCTTTTAAAACTGTAAGCACTATGACTTCTCTGTAGCCAGGTGATATAAACAGACCCTTAGATTACAGGGTGGGATGGGGAAACAAAGAGAGAACGCACACCAGATTAATGTGTGGTGCTTTCTTAAGTTCTAGCAAAAGGAGAACTAAATAACTCCTGTGTCTAAGACTCCCCACTCAGTCTCTTTCAGGTGGCTGACCATTTACTTGCATAGAGAGGGAAAGCTTCTTGTCCTTCAGATTTCCTTGTCACAGCCGGGTAGTTGTAGTGAAGACACTGTGGCGTGTGTGACGAGCCAGGGCTCCAAGCTCATTTGCCAAAAATTCAGTTCTGTTTTTCTGCCTTAAAAAATACTCTTTAGCAGTTTTTGTTTACATACTGGAGATTAAAATTGTTGATAATTTGGCTGTAAAATGTTATACCTGAAAGTATATGACAGATTTGTTTCTCATGTAGAGTAAACTAAGCCAAGCTGTTTCCTAGCTCTTAGAAATCTTCACATTTTTAGTGAAATACATATGACATAAAATTAACAACTTTAAAATGAAGCCACTAATACTAGCTATACTCTGTACTAATGTACAGTCACAGTGCACACCCTTGACCTCTCTTCTCATAGCTTTTTGCTCCAAATAACTAAAACTATGATCAGAGAAGTCATCCCCTTTCTTTTTCCTTTTTTGTGTTCTAAGCACCTCTAATTTCTTACTTTTTCTATGAATTTACCCATTCAGGATGTATCATTAGAATGCAGTCATAATAACTATTTGTGGATGCTTCTTTAAGTCGCTTTTCAGGTTTATGAAAGGAGTGGTATGAACTGATACTTACCATATCTCACTAGAGGACATATTGTTTATATGTCTTGTCTGTTGTAAATAGGGCTTCTTAAAAAGTTCTTTTGAGTATATATTTAGGGGTGGAACTACTAGTTTTTATGGCACTTCTGTGTTTAAGGATTTGTAATCTATCAGATCAATTTTTTTTTGTCATCTCTCCCAGTAGAGTACTAAGGTTCCATTCCTTCATGCATATGTTTCTTTTATAGCAGTTACCTTCATAGCTTTTATGTGACATTAATTGAATTTCCTAATAACTAAGGTATAGTATTAATATTCTTATTGGGCTTTAGATATCTTGTTTATAGAAACATATATCCAGGCCTTATGCCCATTTGGTATTTGTTGTCTACTATTTTTTATTATCTGATGTACTAAACCCTTCTTTCATATATGATTTGCAAATATTCTCTCCCATTCTCCAAACTGCCCTTTTGCTGTTCATTTTATTCTTTTTTTTAACTTTTTATTGATTCTTTGTAAATTTCACATCATGCTACCCAATCCTGCTCATCTCCCAGACCCTCCAGACCCGCCCTCCACCCATGCAATCTCCTCACCGCAAAAGAAAACAAAAATAAAATAAAAACAAAAAACAAAGCACTATAGGAAGAAACTCAGCATGGTGGGACTAGCCAGGAGGCCAGAGGCTGTGTGGGCTCCTCCTCCTCCTGCCTGATCTCAGGCCCCTCTGCTTTAGACAGCTGCAGAGAGTCTGCCATCTTGGCTCCTCTTCTTCCCTGGTTCCCTCCCAGCCGGCCTCGGTTGTGTCCTGCATGCAGGCCTACATTGCAGGCTTGCTCGTGACCAAGTTTTCAGTCTTTCCTCATTGAGTATCATTATGTATAGGTTTGGAGGTGTTTTTTTTTTTTCATAAAAATTTTTGTTTCTAGATTTCTAAGTATTTTTAACATGCATGAATTGAAATGATCCTATAGTTAATGTAATACTGCATTGATTAATTATAGTATCTGGAACTATCCCTGCAATACGTTTCACCTTGTAGTGGTTGCAGCTTCCTGGCATTGTAGTGAAGATTTGCGTCTGTCTGTATGATAGGACCTATAGTGCTCTCACTTGTCTTTATCAGCTTTGGGTGTCAGGATGGTACTGCTCTCACAATGAATTAGGAGGTCTTCCCTTACGGTTTGTGGGAGAGTTAAATAAAAACTGTTATTGTTTTTTACATAGGAAAATGTTATTGATCACTGATTCACTTTGTGATAGATCTATTCAGAAGCCAGTTCTTTTGTTTTTTACTTAAATTTTTTACTCTATTTGTTTGGATCATGCTTTCCTCCTCTTCCAAGACATTGCCCATCCGCCTACCCAGCCACCCTTTATCACCCTTTCAAAAAGATTTTTGTTGTTGTTACTAATATTTTCTGTATATTCATTAATCAAAAATACACAGTAAAAACTCTTTATCCTGATCCAAGTACTCAATAAAAGATGAACAGCAAAGCCTGGGTAGCGCAGACTTATTTGTTTAGCATGATTTAAACATTTAGAAACAGCAAATTAGAACAAAGTTCTTAGTACTCATTTTGGTAGTGGTCTCTTATCTTATTTGGCAGCGCTCATACTGGCTTGGCAGACCAACAGTTAGAAAGACTACAGACAAGGCCAGGAGTCCCCCCACACTACATCACTGTTTTGAGACTGAACCTACCAACTTGGTTGCAGGTATCCAGATCAAGCATTTGTATAAGGTACTGTTGCAAATCTTCCTACAGGAACCAAAAACCATTTGCTGTCCACTGAGATTGTTTATAATTGGATAACCCAGGGGGGGGAAAAAGGAGATGCTTTTAATTGCTTTATTTGCATCATGATTAGTATGGCTAGATCTTGGTGGGAATTGATATAGTTTTGCAAATGTTATTATTCACTTAACACATTAATTTCATTCTTCTTTGATGGATTTGGCAACAAGTGATTGCGATTTTTTAAAACTTGATGTTAATAAATAAACTTGATGCAATGTTTCATTTAGACGTAGTGAGCAGTGTAACATTACTGGCAGCCTACTTTCCACTTTTCTTAAATCTAAAATAGTCTTTATTTCATCTTCATCTAAAACTGTTTTCTGTCTCTTTGTTTTTTGTTTTGTTTGTTTGTTTGGTTGGTTGGTTTTTGGTTTTGGTGTTGTTTTGTTTGTTTGTTTGTTTGTTTGTTTGTTTTGCATGTGTGTGTTTTGAGACAGAGTCTCTCTGTGTGGCCCTGGCTGTCCAGGAATTCAGTCTATAGACCAGGCAGGCCTTGAACTTACAGAATCCCTCTGCCTTCCTAGTGCTGGGATTAAAGGTGTGTATCCCTCACCCAGAAGAATGTTTTCATTGGATATAGAACCTTAGATTAAAGATGTTGCTGTGCTATTGTTCTGAAGTTCATTTTTTTCTTGATTTAATGTTATAATTAGCACATAAAAATTTTTATATATTTTAGGTATGCAGTATGATTGGTGTATGTGTGTACTGTGGAAGGGTTTGCCACAGTCAGATATGTAATATCCATTACCATCCATAGGTTTTGAGAGTTCATATTCGTGAAAAAATTTTAAATATGCTCTCATCAAATTTCAGGTAAAAATGCTATATTAATAATTCTCATTGTCATGTTGTAACTAGGTCCTCAGACTTATTTATTTTATAACTGAAAGTTGATGCCCTTTAACCAGTATATTTCTATATCCCTCAGTCTTGGTAACCACTGTTCTATTCTCTCCTAATGTAGCATTTTTGTATATTTACATGGAAATGAAACCATTTTATGCTTCTGTGCCTGGTTTTTGTCCATTATAATGTTCTCTGGGGCTCATTCATGAGTTATAAATGGCAGGATTCCTTCTTTTGTGACCAAATACTATTTCAGGTTTTGCCTCACATTGTTATCCTTTTATCTGTTGATAGACAGGATTACATACAAATATATATATATGTATATATATATGTATATATATATATATGATTTATTTTATTTATTATGTATCTGCATGTATGCCGGCATTCCAGAAGAGGGCAACCATGTGGTTGCTGGGAATTGAACTCAGGATCTTTGGAAGAGAAACCAGTGCTCTTAACCTCTGAGCCATCTCTCCAGTCCAATAGACAGGCCTTTAAATGTCTTGGTCATTGTGAGTACAGCTTCACTGAACGTGGAAGTGTCTTTTCTTAGTCTCAGGAAGAGAATATCTTAGTATCACATCATCAGCTGTGAGGCTTACTATAGATTTGTATTATTAGACTAAAAAGCTTGTATCCTTGTGTTATTTTGTTATAAGATTAAAAATAATGATAAACTGTAAGTACTTTTTCCACATTTTTAATATGAGAAGTTTTTCTTAATTCTGTTTTTCTCTTCTTTTACATGTGTTTGTGCATGGATGTGTGCATGCGCACCTGTGTACAGGTACAGTTTTCATGGAAGCATGTCTCTCAGTCTAAACTCTGAGTCCCCTGTTGTCCTTTCCCAGGCTGGAATTCCACACAGGCCACCACACCTACCAGGCATTTCCATGGATCTAGTTTTCTGGCTTATGCAGGAAGTACTTTAAGCACTGAGCCATTGCCTTAGCCTTCTATTTTTGTTTTGTTTTTATTTTTGAGACATGATGTTATGTAGCTAGGTTGGCTTTGAACTCAAGATCTTTCTGCCTCCATCTCCTAAATACTGGTATTATTGATGTTGTATCTTTTCATAAGCATTATTTTCAGTGAAAAATTCTTCAGTTCTTATTTTGACTCCTACAGTATTCTTTTGTTTTGTTTTTTGTTGTTGCTATTTTGGTACCTTGTAAGAAATTTGTCACTAATGTTGTACAATTTGATGATTTTTATTAAGTTCAGTTTTCCTTTGTATCTCTTTCTGGGTTTATTAACTCAAAAAATTATATTTTCAGAAAAGAAGATATGGATATTTTTGTTTCTGTTAAATATTATTATTTTTCTTTGGAAGCAATTTAACTTCTGGATAACAGTTTGATTCTTTCATATCTGTTTTCCTTAATCTATAGTTAAGTATTTGTCCTTTTTATAGTCTATTCAATGCCTGAGAACTTACTGTTCTCAGTAAATAGACAGAATTTAAATTGTCCATGTAGGGTTTGGGAACATCTTGGGGCTGGCTTTGTCTTTGCTCTCTGGAATGACTGTCCTTTGCTCCCTGACACACCTGGCCAACCTTTTGTTTCATGTGTAAGACTGAAACAGTCCATGAGAAAAAGGTACAGCTATCCACACTTTATTACACCAATTAAGAGTCCAGTAAGCCCTCTACCCAGATGACCAAGAACAAGCTCCTGCTTGGGAAAGACTCTTGATGCCACAAAGGAAGACAGGGATTGTAAAATCAGAAAGCTGCAGTCATATCACACCTGATGTAGGCTTATAACATTTCATCTTTCAAAATAATAAATTAATAATAATAATAATAATAATAATAATAATAATAAAAGATGGCGGCGAGCAGTGTGGACCGCATTTGGAGGCTCCAGTGAACAATTCAGGGAATTGCACAGATTTCTGAGCCAGGAACACCAAGGTCCAAACATCACGGCAGTGGGAGTACTCCACGGTTCGGAGGGACCAGGGTGCGGAGGACCTGCGTGCCCCTGCACACAGGAGGAGCGTGGATTTTCTCTGATCGGAGTGGCAGCAGCAGAGGCAGCAGCACCAGCGGCACCAGCAGCGGTGGCTGAGGATTACAGCTCATAGCCTTCCGGTGGAGGCGATTGGTGTGGTGGCTGGTGGGAGTTGCCACAGGAGAGGGGACTCAGGGCAGGATTTGGGTCGCGTGGAGCCTTCGGACCCAGACTGGACTCGGCAGACAGTTCGGCCCCAGAGTCCCAGGTACTAGCCCAGCCCAACAAGCAATTCTGCCCGAGGCACTAACTCAGCTTCGGCCACAGCTCCCCTGCTGTGGCGCAGGCTTAGTTGAGCGTGCAGCTCCACACTAGGCAGCACCTCAGCTCAGCAGCAGCTCCCCTGCAGTGACACAGTCTGGGCAGAGCACTTGGTTCCACCACAGGCGCTAACTCAGAGCAGCTGCAGTTCTCCTGCTGTGGCACAGGCTTGGCCAAGCACTCAGTTCCACCCTAGGCGCCACCTCAGCTCAGCAGCAGCTCCCCTGCAGTGACACAGTCTGGGCGGAGCACTTGGTTGCACCACTGGCGCTAACTCAGAGCAGCTGCAGTTCTCCTGCTGCGGCGCAGGCTGGACAGAGCGCTCGGTTCCACCAGCTCTAAGACTCTGGTTGGACACAGTGTGCAGTTTGAATCCAGAATTCCTGGCTGAGATTGGTGGTCAGTTCGGGCCCTGAGTCAATAACTGACCACAGCACGCACTTTGGGCCAAAAGGCCCTAGCGGAGCTTGGTGTGTAGTCCCAGCCCAAAAATTCTGGCTGGACCCTGTATGCATTTTGGGCCCAGAATCCCTAGCTGACCTTGGCAGACGGTTCAGGCCCTGAGAATCTAGCTGAGTTCAGCCCGTGGTTCGGGCCCAGTGTTCCTGGCTGGACTTGGCAGAGAACACAGAAGGCTGTGGATACCTTGGCCTGACCCAAAGCTCATTCAGAGACCCAGAACAATTGCAGGATCCACAGCACAGGGGGCCTGAAGATCACTGGCTGTGAGAGACCAGAACAACAGGGCTAACCTAACATCCACACCAGTGAAGCTTTGAGCTCCCAGCATAGGGAAATCGTGAAAAAACAAGTGAATCTATCGTCAGACACCCTCCATCCAACTCTGGAAGCTACCCAACAAAAACAAAGATGGCAAGATGTCTAAAGGACAACGAAAAAGCATACGCAAAAAACCCCAAAACAACATGGCGTCTCCAGTTTCCAGCTATCCCAAAGAAAACAACCCAGAGAACTCAAATACAATGGAAATACAAGAAAATGACCTCAAATCCTTAGTAATGAGGATGATAATGGAGGAAACAAATAAAATTCGTAATCAAATACAGGAAGACGCAGACAAACAGGTGGGAGACATAAAAGAAGCACATAGAGTGGAACTGGAAAAATTGCAGGAAAATGCAAACAACCAGATGAAAGAAATAAATAAAACGGTTCAAGCTCTGACGACCTATAAAGAGGCAATGGAAGAAACTCAGGAATATACAAAAAATCAGATGAAAGAAATCAAAAAATCAGTTCAAGATCTGAAAATGAAAATGGATTCAATGATAAACAAACAGACAGAAGGAAAACGAGAATGTGAGACCTCAGAGAAGAAGGCGAGCAACACAGAGGTGAGCTTTTCTAACAGAATCCAAGAGATGGAAGAACGAATCTCAGGGCTAGAAGATACAATCACAGATATTGAATCAACCATTAAAGAAAATGCCAAATCTGGAAAACTCCTGACACAAAACATCCAAGAAATTAAGGACACCATGAAAAGAAGAAATTTGCGGATAATAGGCATTGAAGAAAGAGAAGACATCAGACTCCA
This sequence comes from Acomys russatus, assembly GCF_903995435.1. NCBI lineage: Eukaryota > Metazoa > Chordata > Mammalia > Rodentia > Muridae > Acomys > Acomys russatus. Next base: position 1,006,302 of record NC_067141.1, read on the forward strand.
GGGCCCAGAAACTATTCTCAACAAAATCATAGAAGAAAATTTCCCCAATCTAAAGAAAGAAATGCCTATAAACATACAAGAGGCCTACAGAACACCAAATAGAATTGACCAGAAAAGAAAAACTGCCCACCACATAATAATCAAAACACAAAACATGCAGAACAAAGAAAAAATATTAAAAGCTGCAAGGGAAAAGGGCCAAATAACATTTAATGGTAAACCTATCAGAATTACACCCAACTTCTCAGCAGAGACCTTAAAAGCCAGAAGGGCCTGGACAGAGATCCTGCAAACCCTAAGAGACCACAGATGCCAGGCCAGACTACTTTACCCAGCAAAACTATCAATAACCATTGATGGAGAAAACAAAATATTCCAGGACAAAAACAAATTCAAACAGTACCTATCCACAAATCCAGCTTTACAGAAGGTACTAGAAGGAAAACTCCATCCCAAAGGGTCAAGCTACAACCAAAACTACTCAAGAAATAGATAACTATCCCATGGCAAAAACACAACTACACAAACGCTCAACTTGAAACAACATCAAAATTAAGACTCTTAACAGTCACTGGTCATTAATATCTCTCAACATCAATGGTCTCAATTCTCCAATAAAAAGACACAGACTAACTGAATGGGTGCATAAACAAGATCCAACATTCTTCTGCATTCAAGAAACACATCTCACCCATAATGAAAGGCATTACCTCAGGGTAAAAGGTTGGAAAAAATATTCCAAGCAAATGGTCACAAGAAGCAAGCAGGCATAGCCATTTTAGTATCGAACAAAATAGACTTTCAACCAAAATTAATCAAAAGGGATGAGGAAGGACACTTCATACACATCAAAGGTAAAGTCAACCAAGATGACATCACAATTCTGAGCATCTATGCTCCCAATACAAGGGCACCCACATTTGTAAAAGATCTCCTAAAAAAACTTAAACCACACATCAATCCCCACACAATAATAGTGGGAGACTTCAACACCCCACTCTCACTGAAGGATAAGTCATTGAAACAGAAACTAAACCGAGAAATAACATCATTAACCAATGCCATGGGTCAAACAGATCTAACAGATATCTATAGAACCTTTCACCCAAAAAAAAAAGAATACACCTTCTTCTCTGCACCGCATGGAACCTTCTCCAAAATTGATCACATCATAGGTCACAAAGCAAGCCTCAATAGATACAAGAGGATTAAAACAATACCTTGTATCCTATCAGATCACCATGCTCTTAGGCTGCAATTCAACAACAACAGAAATAACAAAAAGCCTACACGTACGTGGAAACTAAACAACTCTCTGCTAAATGACACCTGGGTCAGGGAAGAAATAAAGAAAGAAATCAAGGAGTTTCTGAAATTCAATGAAAATGAAGAAACAACATACCCAAATTTGTGGGATACATTGAAAGCAGTGCTAAGAGGAAAATTCATAGCACTAAGTGCCTTTAAAAAGAAATTGGAAACATCGCACATAAGCATCTTAACAACACAACTGGAAGCCCTAGAAAAAAAAGAAGCAGAAACACCCAAGAGGAGTAGACGCCTGGAAATAATCAAACTCAGGGCTGAAATTAACAAATTAGAAACTAAGAAAACAGTCCAAAGAATCAACAAAACCAAAAGCTGGTTCTTTGAGAAAATCAACAAGATAGACAGACCATTAGCCAAACTAACTAAAAGGCAGAGAGACAGTATTGAAATCAACAAAATCAGAAATGAAAAGGGAGACATAACAACAGACACTGAAGAAATTCAAAGAATCATAAGATCCTACTTTGAAGGCATATACGCCACAAAATTTGAAAATCTAAGGGAAATGGACGATTTTCTTGATCAATTTCACTTGCCAAAGTTGAATGAAGAACAGATAAACAAGCCAAATAGTCCCATTTCCCCTACAGAAATAGAAGCAATCATCGATGGTCTCCCAACCAAAAAAAGCCCAGGGCCAGATGGTTTCAGTGCAGAATTCTACCAGACCTTCAAGGGCGAGCTAATACCGATACTCCTCAAGCTACTCCAAAAGATAGAAATGGATGGAAAATTACCAAATTCATTCTATGAGGCCATAGTCTCATTGATACCTAAACCTCACAAAGACTCAACAAAGAAAGAGAATTTCAGACCAATTTCTCTTATGAACATAGATGCAAAAATACTAAATAAAATACTTGCAAAACGAATACAGGAACACATCAAAGATATCATTCATCATGACCAAGTAGGCTTCATTCCAGGCATGCAGGGATGGTTTAATATACGGAAATCCATCAATGTAATCCACCATATAAACAAACTGAAAATAAAAAACCACATGATCATCTCCTTGGATGCAGAGAAAGCATTTGATAAAATTCAACACCCATTCATGTTTAAAGTTTTAGAGAGATCGGGGATACAAGGCACTTTCCTCAACATAATAAAGGCTATATACAGCAAGCCAATAGCTAAAATCAAAGTAAATGGTGAGATACTCAAGGAAATTCCTCTAAAATCGGGAACAAGGCAACGCTGCCCACTCTCTCCATATCTCTTCAATATAGTACTCGAAGTTCTAGCCAGAGCAATGAGACAACAAAAGGAGATCAAGAGTATCCAAATGGGTAAGGAGGAAGTCAAATTATCCCTATTTGCAGATGATATGATAGTGTACATAAGTGACCCTCAAAATTCCACCAGAGAACTCCTACAGCTGATAAACACCTTCAGCAAATTGGCTGGATACAAAATTAACTCAAAAAAGTCTGTAGCCTTCCTATACACAAATGACAAGCTTGCAGAGGAAGAAATTAGGAAAACCACACCCTTCACATTAGCCACAAGCAATATAAAATATCTAGGAGTTACCCTAACTAAGCAAGTGAAGGACTTGTATGAAAAAAATGTCAAAACTCTGAAGAAAGAGATTGAAAATGACCTGAGAAGATGGCATGATCTTCCTTGCTCATGGATCGGGAGAATTAACATAGTAAAAATGGCCATCCTACCAAAAGCAATCTACAGATTCAATGCAATCCCTATCAAAATAACTACACAATTTTTTAAAGACATTGAAAGTTCAATTCTGAACTTCATATGGAAAAACAAAAAACCCAGAATAGCTAAAACAATCTTGTACAATAAAAGGTGCTCTGGAGGAATCTCCATACCTGATTTCAAACTGTACTATAAAGCAATAGTAATTAAAACAGCATGGTACTGGCACAGCAACAGGCTGGTTGATCAGTGGAATCGAATCGAAGACCCAGATATGAATCCACACACATATGGTCACTTGATTTTTGACAAAGAAGCCAAATCCATTCAATGGAAAAAGGATAGCATCTTCAACAAATGGTGCTGGTCTAACTGGAGGTCTATGTGTAAAAAAATGCAACTGGACCCATATTTGTCACCTTGCACAAAACTCAAATCCAAGTGGATTAAAGACCTCAACATAAAACCACTTAGAGGAAAAAGTGGGAAAGAGCCTGGAACATATTGGCACAGGAGACAACTTCCTGAACAGAACACCAACGGCCCATGCCTTAATGTCAACCATTAATAAATGGGACCTCATGAGGCTGAGAAGCTTCTGTAAGGCAGGAGACACTGTCAAGAGAACAAAGCGACAGCCTACAGACTGGGAAAAAATCTTAACCAACCCTACATCTGACAAAGGTCTAATATCCAAAATATATAAAGAACTCAAGAAATTAAACACCACCAAACCGAATAACCCAATTGAGAAATGGGGCTTGGAACTAAACAGAGAATTCTCAACAGAGGAATATCAAATGGCTGAGAAACACTTAAAGAAATGCTCAACCTCCTTAGTCATCAGGGAAATGCAAATCAAAACAACTCTGAGATTCCATCTTACACCCATCAGAATGGCTAAGATCAAAAACTCAAGCGACACCACATGCTGGCGAGGATGTGGGGAGAGAGGAACACTCCTTCATTGCTGGTGGGAATGCAAACTAGTACACCCACTTTGGAAATCTATCTGGTGCTATCTCAGAAAAATGGGAATAGACCTCAAGACCCAGCTATTCCACTCCTTGGAATATACCCAGAAGATGCTCCAGCACACAACAAGAAAATTTGCTCAACCATGTTCATAGCAGCCTTATTCATAATAGCCAGAACATGGAAACAGCCTAAGCGTCCCTCAGTAGAAGAGTGGATAAAGAAACTGTGGTACATATACACTATGGAATACTACTCAGCTATTAAAAACAAGGAATTCCCGAAATTTGTGGATAAATGGATTGAGCTAGAAATGATCATAATGAGTGAGTTAACCCAGAAGCAGAAAGACTCAAATGGTATATACTCACTTATATCTGCATACTAGCCCAAGCGGCATGTCCCACGAAAGCCTTCACTTACCAGGAAACTGGGACAGAGGGGAGGACATCCTATTGGGACTCTAAATGAGAGACGCATGGGAGAATAGCAAAATAAAAGGATCCAGAGGGTCCTAGAAACCTACAAGTACAACAATATGATAGGCAGATTTGGGCCCAGGGGTCCCGCTCAAACTAAGGCACCAGCCAAGGACAATACAGGAGGTAAACTTTAAACCCCTTCCCAGATCTAGTCAATGGTCAGAATATTCTCTACAGTTGAGTGGAGAGTGTGATATGACTTTCTCACGTACTCTGGTGCCTCACATTTGACCATGTCCCCTGGAGGGGGAGACCTGGTGGCACTCAGAGGAAGGACAGCAGGTAGCCAAGAAGAGACTTGATACCCTATGAGAATATATAGGGGGAGGTAATCCCCCTCAGGAACAGTCATAGGGGAGGGGAATAATGGGAAAATGGGGGGGGGGAGGAATGGGAGGAGACAAGGGATGGGATAAAAATTGAGATGTAACAAGAATAAATTAATAAAAAAAGAAAATAATAATAATAATAATAATAATAATAATAATAATAATAATCCTTTTCTCCTCCTGCAGAACCAGTCTGTTTTTGTTTTTGTTCTATTTTGTTTTTTACCTATCAGGAGTCTTTCTCAACAGGGAAGGAAGATATTATTGATCTTATAAAATACTTTTCAATGGGAGGAAGTTGGGGGGGGTCAAAGGATAAGAACCTTTCTTAAGCTATTTAAACACTATCACATGTATAATTTTATGTCCGTTCTTTTGTTCATAATGTTGATCATAACTGCAATGATTTTTATATGCCTTTATCTTTTGTTTCACAGTAATTTGTGAAGGCTTCAGTAAAGCAAGGATTGTGTATGACTTATGTTAAGGTGTAGGGTTAAATTCAAGTTTCTTTTGCTTGTATATCGAGTGAGGTGAAATGAAGGGGGCAGTCACTGAGTTAGAAGGGACAGTTGAATATAGTTTCCAAGCATAATATTGATTTTAAGTTTATTGAAGTATAGGTTAATAATATAGATATAATGCCAGTGTTTAGACATGCCAATTTTGAGGTATTTATGAAATGTTTAAATATATTTCTGGTAAATATGTAGAGATAGATAGGTTTTATTGTAGATAGGAGAGTGGGGGGGACAAACACAGGCATCTAGAAGAGTCCAGAACAGAGAGAGAATGTAAAGTGAATGTGGCCAACAGACTGGACCTGGCCACGAAAGAATGAGGAGCAGAGCAGAGCAGAGAGTGAGAGAAATATAGCAGGGTTATAAGGAGAGTGAATAGCTGGAGAGACACAAGCCTGTGAACTGGAGGAGTTTGGGGAAAGGGAAGAGGTAAGACTTCCCCTCTTAGCATGGACTTTGAAATGTATAACATGTGCTTGTGATACTGAGGGAGTCTGAAGGCTAGCATGCTCTCTTGTATGTCAACAGGTAGGCTAACAGGTAGCCATTTGTCCCTTCCTGCTTTCTTGGTAGAGGGAAATCAGCTCCACAAGTTCCTGAGGAATGCTGGCCTTTTCTAACTGCCAGCAAGCTTCCTATAGTCCAGGCTGAGTCTGTCTCTGGATATCTGGACTGCCTTTTGGAGTTTGGGGAACTAGAGTTTTCCGTGGACCTAGCAACAGCAGCATCCATTATTGTTAGCATGAGTTGGCTGGTATAAATGTAGAGGATGTTTGTCTTTCTAACTGGCATATAACAGACTACTTTTTCATCCCACAGGAATTTAAAAACAAACCTGCAGTACACAACTTGTTATTGAATGCGTATGAGGGGCAGGTCACTGTTCTTCTTGGACACAATGGAGCAGGAAAGACCACAGTCTTGTCTGTTCTTACAGGTGTGTATTTATTCCATCCAAGGTAAAAGTATTTTCCTAAGACTAAAAAGCAATACATAACAAAATATCATGCTATTTGGACCAAAGTACCCTTACAAGAAAATGTCACTCTGAACAAACAAAAGGATGAAAATGTTGTAACAACCCAGAGTGGGAGGTGCAAATGTGCTGTGTCCTGTAAACCCTTCACTGAAGGCAATTTGCTTTTTTTTTTTTTTTTTTTCTGTCCTAATCAGGCTGGCCTCGAACTCACAGTGGTCCACCTGCCTCTGCCTCCCAAATGCTGGGATTAAGGGCATGCGTCACCATGCCTGGCTCGCTCAAGGCAATTTAACTCATAGATTAGAAGATGTAGTAAATTATGGGGGTAGACCTCCCAAGAGGCTATCCAGGACAAACAAAAACCCCATCTCAATTCCTGGACCACCTTACAAAGACCCTCCTACAATCCAGACCCCAAGACTCCCGATAAGAGACAACTAATTCCTTATGACCTACTTATCCCAGAGGTTCCCTTACATTAGGGCCAAACTAAAGTATCTAAAGAGGGGACCCTGACTCCACAGGCAGAAGTCTTAGCAGTGGCTTTTAAGGTATACCATGGGAGAGATGAGAAAGCCCCAGAACAGGTCCAGACCCCTGCTTCAAATACAGTCAAGAGGGGCATTGAACTGCTGACTGCCCTCTCTCCTTCATGGCATGAGGACATCAAGTCCAGGTTGCCCTCCAGCTGACCTCCTAGGTCTGGCCATGGATGACTGTGGGTACCCAGACTCCCTTGGCCTGACCACTCCTGTCTCCAACAAAGAGTCTCATGTAGTCAGGGCCACCTGTCTTTCTTCTGGGTACCAAAACCACTCTTTTTGTCCTGATGAAGTTTTGGGGACTCTCATCTCCTCATTCCTCTATTGACAGAGTAGGGGAAGAGCCTTACCAGCCTCAGCAAACCCCACCACTTAGCTGTAATTTTAGGGGTGTTCCACTTACTTCTTCCTAGTGGTACCAACCTGTCTACCCATTTGCTGGGAAAGGACCTGCTAGGTATAGTAAGAGCCTTTATTTCTTCTCCTCACATCTTGAACCCCAGGCTCAGCAGCTGTTCCCCTCTTTCTCCTCCAAACCACATAATCTGATACACCTTTTCTTTTACTTGTTTCTCAGTAAAACTATTGGACACCCAAAACCTGTTTTTAGCCAAACACTGTTTTCCCTTCTTGTCATCTAATCACAAAACCATACCAATTCCATCACACAGGCTCAATATCCACTCTCTCTCCAAAGCCTCAGGGGACTTAAGCCTCTTATCTTTAACATCTTAAGAAAAGACCTTCTGTGCCCCACATCTTCTCTCTTTAATTCTTTTATATTTGTGGTTAAAAAAAAAAACAAAGTGATAGAACTTAATGCCTGGTTCAGGATCTCTAGCTTATCAATTCATCAGTGATTCCCCTTTACCTTATAAAACTCAACCACCATACTGTCTTCTTCATCATCCCCTCAGAGACCTCTTATTTCCTGGTCCTAGACCTCAAGGATACCTTTGTTTCTATTTCTCTTGTCCCTCAGTCACAAAATATCCTTACTTAGACCAACCTAGACACTCACTTTCCTACCCAACTCGCTTTGACCATCCTAACCCAGAGTTCTAGAACAGCTTACACCTTTTTGGCCATGCTTTGGTCTCTGAATTACTTTCTTCATCTCTCCCTCAAGCCAAACTTATATAATATGTAGATTATCTTCTCCTTTGTAGTCTACCCCTGAAAATTTACCAAGCCAACACTTCTACTTTATTAAACTTTACAACTGTCTGGGGATATAGCGTCTCACCCTCTAAAGTCCAGCTGTCCACCTCTCAGGTTACTTCAATGGAACTGGCTGTCACTCCAACTCACAAGACTGTTACCCTTGACAGAAGGCACTGTTCCTTCGCTCACAGTACCCACCATCAAGAATGAAGCCCATCCTAGGGATAGCTAGGTTTCTGCGCTCATGTATCCCCTCTTTGTCTCCTTGTCCCCACCTTATATGAGGGGGCCCTTGGCCCCTCAAATGAGCCCCTCCTCACATCTATTGCTAAGCCTTCTCATAAGCTGCAACAGGCCATCCTCCAGACCCCAGCCCTACATCTTCCAGACTTAACTTGCCCCTTCTCTCCCCATGTCACAGAAAAGGAGGGATGTGCCCATAGGCTCCTGGGTCACCAACCAGGACCTTCTTTTGTGCCCATTACATACTTATCAAAAAAAAAAATTAGACCATACTATCACAAGATAGGCACCTTGTCTGCATGCTCTGGCCTAAGCCAAACTTCTTGTATGGGAATAAAAAAAGTTTAACTTTCATGTCACCTGCTACTTTCTAGTCTTTCCACCATCTATCACATTTCCTAACACTACTTTCTTCCCAAGTTCACTCTCTCTCTCTCTCTCTCTCTCTCTCTCTCTCTCTCTCTCTCTCTCTCTCTCTCTCTCTCTCTCTCCAGGTAGCATTGGTAAAGAATGCCACACTTCCCTTCCAGCCATGGCCACAGATCAACATTTCAAACTGACTCAAGTTGCTAATGTGAATGTTTTAAGATGTGTATGGATCATTTGCTCCTGGTGGCTTCTGCCAGGCATCATATTTGATTCCAAATTCTAGAGTCCACATCTTTAGCCACTTCTTCCTTACACCTGCTCTAACAATCCATCTCCCCTTGCCTAGTTGCTAAGTGTGTTCTCTCTGGCTCCTGGAGCCTGCTACACCCTCTAAGACCCCAGCACATGGGCAGCTCTTTAGTTACTAAGATGCTCGCTCCTCTTTCTCTATTGGAACCTTCCCCTAGGTGCTTCTGTCTAGTGCCCCAGTGTCCATAAGCCCTCTGGAGCCTCTGCAATCCCAGCCTCTGTAAACCCTCTGGAGCCTCTGCAATCCCAGCCTCTGTAAACCCTCTGGAGCCTCTGCAATCCCAGCGTCTGTAAGCCCTCTGGAGCCTCTGCAATCTTGTCCCTTGTGTCTCTCAGCTCAATCCTAGAAGTCTCATAGCTCCTCCATGTTCTCTTGGGCTTCTCTCTTGTCTCTCTGCTCCCACTTGCAACTTACAGAAACTCCCTCCTGCAGAATTCATTTTGAGACCCTTCCTTTCTTCCTCCATGGACTTGGTTCTATTAAAGCTTCACTCTGCTACTACAAACAGCTTGGCCTCAGTATACATGGACGGTTTAAATTGGGCATGCTCGGGTTTTCAGTAGTGGCAACTTCTGTCAGTGCACAAATAGATAACCCAAATGACTACTTCCCTAGCTATTTAGCATCAGTATTCATCACTGTTCATCCTGGGTCTCCAACAGGTGGCTCAGACTATTCTGACCCTCATACAGACTTTCTGGCTACCATAGTGCTACAAAATTGGCAAGGATTAGATTAATTGACAGCAGAGAGAAGTGGTCTTTGTCTTTTCCTCGGGGAGAAGTATTGCTTGTATATTAACCAATAGGTTATAGTGAAAGGCAAGACCCAACAATTCCAGATGATTCTCCAAAAACGTAAGAACCTGCTCGCTCTGGCAGTCCAGTGCGGAACTAGACACTGCCCTTCTTAAACCCCTTCTCCTTTTCTTAATCCTCCTAGCCACATGCTGTCATATAAGCTTTTTGTTTAGATTTCTTTAACAACCGATCTAAAAGACTCTAACCTAACTTTTAATCAGTTGTAGTTATGGGATTACCAGCCCCTAGCTATGGAGCCAGAAGCCTGTAACTCTTCCTTATACGCTAACAGTAAAGATCAAGCTTGCCCTAATGACGTTGACACCCCCCCCCCATTTAGCCAGAAGTAGTCTAATGATAATGTTGCCCATTTCCCAACTTCTGATTGTTTACCAAGAGTAAACAAAAGGGAAGGGGAATGCAAGCCCCTCAGGCCTTCAGACCTGGACATACCCTAGACTCCTCTAACAGCCAGCTCAGCTCCATGAGATTTAGGTGGCCAAGCTCTACCCTACAGAAAAAAAAAGCCCAAGATCAGGCCACAGAATCACACCAGTCCCTGAGCTTGAAATTCCACCTATCCCTGAGCTTGCCCCAAGATCAGGCCACAAAATTTTACCAATCTCAGGCCACCCTGGAAGGTTCTGCCCCCAAAGAAACCCTGTATAAAGCCTGTCTCCTGCTCAGTTCTTTACTGCTTCTCACCCAAGTTCAGGCATACTCCTAATAAGATTATTTTTATATAACTGTTTGTTCATCGGTTTCTCTCTTTTTTATTTAAATAATTTATTCACATTACATCTAATTGTTGACTCTACACTTGTTCCTTTCTGTTCCCCCCTCCCTCCCTCTTTTACCCTATTTGCCTCCCCTAGGCCTATGACAGAAGGGAACCTCCTCCCTCACCATATGATCATAGCGTATCAGGTCTCATACTGGTAGCCTGCTTATCCTTCCTCTGAATGCCACTGGGCCTCCCCACTAAGGGGAAATGGTCAAATAGGGGACACCAGAGTTCGTGTCAGAGTCAGTGCCCTCTCTCCACACAACTGTGGAGAATGTGCTGTCCACTTGCTTGATCTGAATAGGGGTTCCAGGTTTACTGCATGCATTGTCCTTTGTTGGTACAGTAGTTGGAGGAGACCCTCCTGGCTCCAGATCCACAAGCCTTGATGGTCTTCTTGTAGCATTCCAGAACCCTCTGGGTCCTTCTATTTCCCCATTCTCCCATTCTTCTCTCAGCTGGAATCCCAATAGGAAGTCCCAGCATCTTTCCCAATACCCCACTTAATGAAGACTCTCAGAGGACATCCCTGTTGGGCTCAGTTTCTCTCTTAACCTAGCTATCACACAAATAATTGAGACTTTATTATATTTGTTTAATAATAAGCTTCACAATACAATAACTGAGCAGCTATTATTCTATTCTTAACTCTCTAAGTTAATTAGGCTTCTTCCTAGTGATACTTACACTTTTCAGCTTTCCTGCTCCAGTTCTCTCTCTGACATCTCTTGAGCCTCTCCCATGGCTGAATCCACTTCCTCCACCCCCAGATGGCAGGAAGTCCAGCCCTAGTCTACCCCCAACTCAGTGATTGGCTGTAAGATACTTTGTTGGCATATCAGACGACAGTTGGGTAGCACTGTTCACACAACATTGAGACAGGTTCTCAGAACAAGGATTGCAACCAGATATGGGGGTATAGAAATCAGCATTTGAATTACATAATAAACTTATGCCTGTAATCACCCTCTTGGGTCTTAACCAATAAATCTCTTGTGTGAGATTTGTTGTACTGTGTGATACTGTATTATTCCTTGGTTCCCAACTACTAGAACAGCTTTCCCTCCAGAGCTGTAACACTTCCACCAAATCTATAACAGTTTCCCTTCAGATCTGTAACATTTGTATTGGGGAAATTTTTCCCCTCAGTATGTAACACTTACAGTATTTTACAAATGCAGTAACTGTCTGATTGCAATGTTATATTAGACTACAACGACTAATCTGAATGTTTTCATAATAAACTCCACACCCATTATAAAAAGTTAGTATATAAATAAATAATAAAGAAAGCTTAAGAAGGACTAATTCTATCACCCTAAAGGTAATTTCTGGTGTTTTCTTTATTTCCCTGTAAGTAATAGTACCAATTCTTTTAATATTCAACAAGTGTAGTAGGAGCTTGCAACTATATTACTTATTATACATGAAAGTTTACCTTATTCCATGTCTTCTACATAATTCTAGGTCGTTTTCTTGCTACCAGAGGAGAGGCCTATATTAATGGATATAGTATTTTAGATAACATGATTGAAATTAGAAAGAACTTGGGCTTCTGCCCTCAACATGACATGTTGTTTGATGACTTGACACTGTCCGAACACCTTTTTTTCTACTGTATGGTGAGTCAGAAGTATGTCTTACAAAATTACTTAGTAAATTTTTCTAAGTAAATTTTTCTTTCTTCTTTAATGTACAGATCTATTAACTGTAATACTTTAAATAATTTATTTAACTGTTGTGAAAAAATTATGCCTATCATATTGCCTGATGTTAATATAGATACACATTAAACAATGCAGAAATCAAGTTAAGCATGCCTAACTCTAATCCAGAATCTCTTCCTGCATTCTAGAGTACTTCTTCTTGCCAGGTGTCAACATAGTGTCCTGCAATACTTGATCCAAGGTCTCCTGACAGTGTAGTTTACCAAAGGTCTGGGGCTGCCAAGCTTCTGGCTCAGCAAGAGTTTGGTTTGGTTTGGTTTGGTTTGGTTTGGTTTGGTTTGGTTTTTAATGGCTACAGTTATGTCAGTATTCAGAGTTGTTTTATTATTATTTCAGTCTCTCCCATGTATATAGTGTCTTCTGGTCTATTTTACACTGGGAAGTGGGCCTGCTCACAGCCCCCTCCCTCCTCTCCTCATAGTCCCACCATCACACCCCTCTCCCATTGTCCCATCCCCCTATCTTCAGAGAAGGGGAGCCGCCCCATGGGTACCAACCCACCATGGTACAACAAGTGCCAGCAGGACTAGGTACATCCTCTCCCACTGAGGCCAGAAAAAGCAGTCCAGCTATGGGAAAAGGATCCAAAGGCAGGCAACAGAGTCAGAGATAGCCCCAGCTCTAACTGTAAGTGGGTTAGTGTCCCCCACCCTCCACTGGCAGTCCTGCCTGGCTACAGGAGGTGGCTTCTTCAGATGCCATATTCTCTTTTTGGTAGAAATCTCAGCTAGGCTCACCTCCATAGACTCCCAGAAGCCTCTACTACCCTAGAAATGCCCCCCAATGATTTTCACTCTCTCTCCCAGCCTTCCCCCTCCGCATTCCTGATCCCTATTCTTGTTCCCCTCCCTACCTCGCTTCCACCCAATTCCCTCCATCCATCCACTCAGAGATCTCTTTTATTTCCCCTTCTGAGTGAGATTCAAGCACTCTTCCTTGAGTGCCCTCCTTGTTACTTGGCATCTTTGGGTCTGTGGGCTGTAGCCTTACTACTATCCACTTACAAGTGAGTATATATCCTATCTTCCCCTAAACCCCCATCTCCCACGCCTACCCCACCCCCCATGTCTGTTTTTTTTTTCAAGACAGGGTCTCTGTGTAGCCTTGGCTGTCCTGGACCCACTTTGTAGACCAGGCTGCCCTCAAACTCACAGCGATCTGCCTGCCTCTGCCTCCCAAGTGCTGGGATTAAAGGCTCCATGTGTGTCTCTAATCACAGTTTTTAATGTTTCTTTCCTGTGTTAGGATTAGATCCACATACAAAAATGATGGAAAGAATACACAACTTCCTAAACATCCTGTACAACATCATTTTCCTGCTTCTGTTCTCTCTCTGTACTACTTCCTGCTTTCCCAGATTCTTTTCTCATTTGTTCAGAAGAATTATCACCTTCCATGGCTGTGCTACGTCTAGCCTGCAGACAGACAAAGAGTAGGGTGCGAGCCTTCCCTCTGGAGCCCACAGTGCTAGAGAGCTCTGGGAAAGTTCCCCTCTCAAGAGTTTGGCTCCTGCAGATTTCTTATTTATTCCTGCCACTGTCCTCACCAGGAGAATTCTATGACTGGTGTGCAAAAGAAATAGAAAAACACTTGGTCCCTTGGCTCTCTGGTTTTCTTTCCATTCAAATCAAACTGAAAAGTTTCTCTTGACTGTCAGTCTGGATTAGGGAGCTCTCTTCCAAGCTTTGGACTGCTCGGAGCTCATGCTAAAGGATGTGTAAGTGGTCAATGCACATTGTCTCAGTGACACTCCAGATTCTGGAATCCTTCAGTTCAGCTGCTGACTTTACTTTCCACAGTTCTCTGTGGTGAACATGGTCAGTGGGCTATAAAGAAGTGTATATATTTCCAAATATGTGGGTTTTTCATCTGCTTGTTAATGGGCTACAGATATCTTTATAAAGTCTAAGTATAAAAGAAAACAAAGTTCTGGTGATTAAATCCAGGGTCTTGCACATACCCTGCTGCCAACTTACATCACTTGTTTCTGAATTGTTTGTTTTAACTATCTCTTACATGTTAGGGAAAATACACCAGAAAGAAGACACTTTTAATTGATGTAACATGTCTCTCGGGCTACATCTGCAATACACTTTTGCATATGTATAATGTCTAATGGTCCTTGATTCTTTCTGACAATAAAATTGAATGCATAATATAAATTCTGCCTTCTCTTTCCAGGTAAAAGGACTACCTCAAAACATAAACTGTGTGGAAATTGAGCACATGGTGTCTATGTTTAATCTGCAAGAAAATTACCATACATTATCAAGCTCAGTGAGTGGAGGAGTGAGGCGTAAACTCTCCATCATTATAGCACTTATAGGGGACTCCAAGGTATTCAAACAGCAAAGAAAGGCAAACAGTGTGAACACAGAATGGGAGGTGAGGCAGGGGTTCTGTATGAGTTCTGCCCGCTGTCTGGAAAACTCAGCTCTCTAAAACCTGCACATTGATATGAATCTGAAAGGAACGTAACAGTGTAAACAGAAGAGAGTCATTTGCATTTTTATCACATCTGGTGTAAAATAATGTTTGGGGTTGTTACTATTTTCTTAGGTTCACATCTACTCTGTCATTCTGTGCCTTACCTCCAGTGTTCTCCCTTCAAACGGTAAATAAGCCCATGAGTAGCCAGCCTAGTATTAATTATCAGTGATTGTAGAATTGTTCTTCTGGCTCTTAGGTGGTGATACTTGACGAACCAACATCTGGCATGGACCCAATGTCAAGAAGGACCACCTGGGATATACTTCAGCGTTATAAACACAATCGGACCATTTTACTAACAACCCACTACATGGATGAAGCTGACATCCTGGGTGACCGCATTGCCATCATGGTCAGGGGGACCTTGCACTGCTGTGGCACTTCAGTATTCCTGAAACAAATATACGGTCTCGGTCCATTTGATCATTCCTAGGATACCAATAACTTAATAATATTCTTCTAACATTATCTCTATTATATTTTAGTTATATGCCCAAAACTTTTTCTATTCTACAGTTTTGGCTTCAATTATTATAATTTTAATGTTTTTTAGTTCTGAGATTTTCCTATGTGTCTTAATCATGGTTCTTTGCATTTTTAAACAAAGTGGCTGCCCCAGTTTGTACTTACTGACAATCTTTGTCTCTAGAATATAATTCTGCATCCAGATGATTATTTGGTTGATTGAAATGACTGACTCGTTCATTCATTCACTCATTCATTCAGACAAGAGAAATGAGGTTTCCCTTACTTTAGTTCCTTTGTTACCAACCAGGGTCAAATTCCCATCCAGACGAATCTGAAATGTGACCGGTGAAAAGAATGTAATGCAGAATAAATGAGTCAGATAAGTAAAGGCTGGAGACGTGGCTTTTAGTTAGGAACATACAGTACTCTTACAGAGGACTTACATTCAATTGGCATCACTACATGGCAGCTCCTAATCATCTATAATTCCAGTTCCAAGGAATCATTTGCCCTCTGGTAGCTTCCACAGGAACTAGGCATGCATGTGGTACATAGACATACATGTGGGCAAAATACTCATATGCATCAAATTAGGTTATGTAGGTGAAATAAAACAATTCTTTGATAATTATATCTATCTGTAATAAGTGATAAAATTGGTATCTTAAACAGTGAATTATTGTGGGTTAAAATTATAGCAGAAATTTTAATTAGAGGCTATGTAATGTATGACATGGTGGTAGGATTCTCAAATTAGAGTATAGAAACATAAGTAGAAATAATTAAAGGTTAACTAACATGAATTTACTCAGGATTTGAGTCCACTCGACTCAGTTGCTAATCTCCTCTGTACTGGTTACCATGTTCTGTCCCTTATGTGTTAAATTCAAAACAATAGCCCCACTTCATAGAACATAATTCTTTCAGAAGTTTAAATATTATATTGTTATCATGTTCTCATACATATAATTAGATTATTTTATTTTGTGTGTAAAGGTGAATTTGCCTGCATGTGTGTATGTGACCACATGTGTCCCTGGTACTGACAGAGGTCAGGGCATTGGATTCCCTGGAGCTCATTATGGGTGGATATGAACCACCATATGTGTGTGAAGAACTAAACCTAGGTCCTCTGCAAGAGCAACAAGTGATGGTAACTGCTGAGCCATCTCTTAAGTTGCCGGCAACCCCAGATATATATTTTAAATAATCTAATGTCAATTTTGACACCAATTTCATTTTTCAAAGTTTATGATTACCTTACAGATTGAAACACCCCACAGAAAATACATTTTTATCTGTAGTATTCACTAGTGTATCCTTGAGGCTTAGATTAGTATGTGATGCATAATGTATAACAACAGTGAATAAATGGTTAGTGAGATTTCTATTTCAAAAATAAGTAGCTAAGATTTCTATTTCAAAAATAAGTAGCCCAGTAATGGGGCCCTTGCTTTGTATATCAGCTATGTTTTGGTTATATACTCTAAATAATTATAGTTCACTAGGGACTGTACTGAAATTCTAGAAGTAGCTCATATTTATTGAGTGTCTTATAATGCCATTTGAAAGCTTTTTCATTACTAAAAGTCTTATGGTATACCATATCTTCTTCCTCATAGGAGTAGATAACCTGAGCCATGAAGAGCAAAATTGGTCTTAAGGGTATTTTAAAAAGGCATAGAAAGATTCTTCAGCTGTTCATCTGGTTTATTTCAGGTGCTGGATATCACATAGTCCTGGAGAAGGAACCATATTGTGATATTGACAATATCTTTGCAATCATTCAGCATCATGTTCCAGGTGCTATGTTGGAAAATGATATAGGAAATGAATTATCATTTATCCTACCCAAGATGTATGTATCGAGGTATGGATCTCCATAATTCTAGATGGTTTATTTGGAGCTTACCAGAAACATGTTTTCATTTTCTAGGCTTAGTAACTTTAGTGAGTAATGCATTTGTAGTAAACCAAGTTTCTTTATATAGCTTCCATTTGCAAAGTAGACTTAGGAAGCTCAAAGCTCAGTATTTCTGTTACTAAACAGAGGATTGCCTAGTAATTTCAAGTTCACTCAAGGCTTATTTGATCCTTTATCATAGCTTTTTTGGTCATAGCTTTTTAATGTTAGTGATGGGCAGGAATGGCACTGTGCTTTCAGTATACAAACAGATGAAGAGAAGTGGGGCCAAGAGATATATTAAGATGGTAAGAGTAAAACACAGATTGAGTGGCAATTCTTAGAGAAGCTACAATACATCTGTCTGACCTATCCAAATAAATTACTGAAGGGAGACATCAAGATATTTTAGTGTAATTTCCATCCCAGCTAAGGGAAATGGATACAAAGTATGTCCATTATTCATGTACAAGATTTGTGTTCCCGCCAAAGTTATTGCAGCTCAGATATCCATCTGTGATTAATAATGCCCCCCCATAAACTCATGTATTTGAACACTTCATCCCAAGTTTGTAGAACTGTTTGGAAAGGATTAGAAGGTATGGCCTTGCCAAAGGAGGTGTATCCCTGGGAATAAGCTTTAAGGTTTCAAAAGCCCTTGCCATTCCTAGTTCTCTCTCTCTCTCTCTCTCTCTCTCTCTCTCTCTCTCTCTCTCTCTCTCTCTCTCTCTCTTTCTCTCTCTCTCTCTCTGTCTCTCTACCTCTTGCTTGTGAAGCAAACATAAGCTCTTAGCTACTATTCTAGCACCATGCCAGTCTGCTTGCTTCCAGTCTCCCTGCCATGATGAGCAATGATGATGAACTAAGCAAGCCCCCAGTAAACTATTTCATTTATAAGTTGTCTTGGTCATGGTGTCTCTCCATTGCAATTGAAAAGTAATTAAGGTACCATTCTCATAAATATAAGTTGGCTTCCATACATAAGAATAGCTATTAGATAACAAAAGAAACATCCAGAATAAAATGATTATACCTCATGTAAGCCATTGAGTACCTCACTGCAAGGTAAAAATCAAAATATAAGAATATATTGGTTATCTCCAACATCTTACTAGCTAAGATTGTTTATCTGCTTTATGGCAAGCACAGATCTCAGATCTTTATATGTGTATATTTACACGATCAAGTAATGAGAAAGATATTTTAAAATAACTTCATATCACTATTTTTCTATCCATAGAATATGACTAATCAAAATTATAAGGTTCTAAGATGCTTGATTGAGAAGACTGATCTGTTCAACAAAGCTTCAGTCATACTTATTAGGAAATACAAACAAAACAAATTGCCTATATTTAGAATGAGAGAATAATACCACTACATATACTAAAGACAGTATATTAAAATAATAGCATAAGAATAAGGAGCCGGGCATGATGGTGCACGCCTTTAATCCCAGCACTTGGGAGGCAGAGGCAGGTGGATTGCTGTGAGTTCATGGCTAGACTGGTCTACAAAAGTGAGTCTAGGACAGCCAAGGCTACACAGAGAAACCCTGTCTCGGGACAAAAAATGTTATAAGTGGTACGGTACCAATAACACCTTTGCTCAAACTGAAGAAACTTCCTTAAAGGGCTGGTGATCCAACTTAGTTCTTCCCCTCAGACCCTTCTAGTCTTCCCTTCTAGCTCATCTCCAGTCCCTTATGTCAAGCACCAAAACCCAGAAACACTTTCTACCAGAGACCTCCCAGTAGCCACACAAGGCTGGGACTCAAGATTTGTCCTTCCTTTCCTTCATTACAATCTCTCCAGTCTCACCTGAAGTCCTTTAGCAATGTGCTTGCAGGTAGGGGAAAGGATTGAGGGAGCCAGCAGGACAAAGGACACCACAAGAAGACTTACAGAATAAACTAACCTGGGCCTATGAGGGCTCACAGAGACTGAACCACCAACCAAAGAGCACAGAGTCTGGACCTAGGCTTCCTACACCTATGTAACAGATGAACAGCATGCTCTTTGTGTGGGTCACCTAACAATTAGAGCTGGAGCTGTGTCTGACTCTGTTGCCTGCCTTTGGATCCCTTTACCCTAGGTGGGTTGCCTTATCTAGCCTCAGTGGGAGAGGACACAGTTGGTCCTGCTGCAACTTGCTGTACCAGTGTGGATTGGTACCCATTGGGGGGGTGGTCTTCCCCTTCTATGAGGAGAAAGGGAGGGGAAAATGGGAGGAGTGTGGCATAAGGGTAGGACTGGGAGGAGAGAAGGAAGGGGGCTGCAATCAGACTGTAAAGTGATTAAATAAATTCAGGGGAGTAAATCCCTCACTCTAAAGAAAAAAAGTAAATCAAGGTACAGGAGGAGGTCCTCCTCAGTCACAGACATAGGGGAGGGAAATAGGGGGAAAATGGTAAGGAGGGAGGAATGGGAGGATACAGGGATGGGCTAACAATTTAGATGTAATATGAATAAATTAATAAAATATTTTTAAAATCAAGGTACAGGAAGCATACAAAATAGAAAGAACCAGAAAAAAAATTCCCCATAATACATAATAAACGTAACACTAAATGTACAAAACAAAGAAAGGATATTAAAAGCTGCAAGGAAAAAGACCAAGTCACACTTAAAGGCAGGCCCAATAGAACACTTGACTTCTAAGTGTTAAAAGCCAGAAGGGCCAGGAAAGATGATCTGTAAGTCCTGAGACTACAGCTACCAGCCTAGACTACTATACCCTGCAAAACTATCGATCACAATAGACAGATAAATAAAAATATCCCACAATAAAATAAAATCTAAGCAATCAATCTACCAATCAAAAACTACAGAAAGGAAAACTTCAGTTGGAAGAGGTAACCCATACCATAGAAGACACAAGAAGTAAATAATGCCAGAACAGAAATCAAAAGGAAGGAACCCACGCACAATAACAAAAAAGTAACAAAAATTAGTAAATACTGATCAATGACAATATTAATGGGCCCAATTCCCCAATAAGAAAACATAGACTAACAGATTGGATTAGAAAAGAGGATTCGTCTTTCTGCTACATCTAAGAAACACACATCAAAGATATATCATCTCAGTATAAAGGGATAGAAAAAGCTATTTAAAACACATGGTCAATATAGTGGGGGAGAAGGTCCCTCTTGGTCTTAGACCTAGGGTAAGAGAATAGGGTGAAAGTGGGAGGGTGGGAGGAATGGGAGAATACAAGTGGTGGGATAACAATTGAGTTGTAATCTGAATAAATTAATAAAACTAAAAAAAGAAAAGAAAAATCTATATTCAAACATAAACCACATGATCAAAGAAACTAGCATGTGTAGCTATGTCAACATTTGACAAAATAGACTTCAAACAACAACAGGAAGAAGAAGAAGAAGAAGAAGAAGAAGAAGAAGAAGAAGAAGAAGAAGAAGAAGAAGAAGAAGAAGAAGAAGAAGAAGAGATAGAGAACAGTACAGAATTGTCAAAGGAGAAAAACATCTACCAAGAGGACATTGCAATTATAAACACAAAGACACATAAGTTTATAAAAGAAATGCTATTACAACTAAAATCACATATTGACCCAGACACAGTAATAATGAGTGGATTCAATACCCAATTTTCAGCAATAGACAGGTCATCCAGGAAAAAATTAAACAGAATGCTGAAGTTAAATCACATTTCACCCAAACACAATAGAATTTACTTTGTTTTCGGCAGTTTGTATAACTTTCTCCAAAATTGACCACATACTTGGGCACAAACAAGTCTCAGCAGATATAGGAAAATGGAAAATACTCTGTGCATAGTTTCTGACCACCATGGACTAAAAGTGGATATCAAAATCATACAAAATCCTAGAGTCTGAACATCTTACTACCGAATAAAAAATTGGCCAAAGGAAGAATTGAAAACTCTTTTAGAACTGGATGAAAATAGCAAAACCTATGGGACACAATGAAGGCATGTCTGAGAGCAATCTCAAAGCATTAAGTTCCAATACCAGAAATTGCAGAGATCTCATATTTGTAACTTAGTGTCACACCTTAAAGCTCTATAGCAACAGGAAGAAATAACACCCTCCAGAAAATTGTCTGGGAAGAAATAATCAAGCTCAAGTTTAAAACCAAAGTAATAAAAGCAACAACAATATGAAGAATCAATGAAATTAAGAATTGGTTGAAAAATGAATAAGATTGAAGTTAGCTGAATTAACTAAAAGATAGAAAAGATCCAAGAAAAAAAAAAGATTAAATGGGAGAACATTACAAAAGCTACCAAAGAAAACCAGAGAATCATAAGTATAGATTTTAAAATCTATACTTCACCAAACTGGAGAACCTAAAGGAAATGAATTAATTTCTTGATATACACAACCTACCAAATTTAAATGAAGATCAAATAAACTATTTAAACAGACCCGTAATTCCTAGTGAAATAGTAACAGCATTTAAATGTCTCCCAATCAAAAGAAACTGAGGCACAGGTGGATTCAGTGCAGAATTCTACCAGACCATTGAAGAAAAATTAATACCAATAGTATTCATATTATTTCACAAAATAGAAACTGAAGGAACATTTTCAAAATATTTATATGAGACCACTGTTACCCTTACCTAAACTACACAAACACCAAAAAGAGAAAATTAAAGACCATATCTATCATGAATATACATGCAAAATTTCTCAATTAAATCATTGTAAACCTAACCCAAGAATACATCAAAAAAACACTATTATTTATGATTAGAGATGCAGGGATAGTTCAACATACCTAAATTGATAGATGTAATTCATCACATAATATGAAAGACAAAACTATATGATCATCTTATTGGATGCAAAAAAAAAATGCCTCTGAGAAAAGCCAATACCTCTTCATAATTAAAATCCTAGAGAAACTAGAGATACAATGGACATACATCAACATAATAAAAATATTTCATAATAACCTCACAGCCAACATCAGCTTAAAAAGAGAGAAACTCAAAGCATTTCTACTAAAGTCAGAAACAAGTCAAGGATGTCCATTCTCTCATTGCCTATTCAATATAGTACTTGAAGTCTTAGCTACTGCAGTAAAACAACTGAAGGAGATCAAAGAATACAAATAGAAAGGGAAGAGGTCAAAGTATCTTCATTTGCAGATGATATGAATCTATACATAAAAGTCCACCTGGAAACTTGTACGGCTGACAAAACACTTTAAGAAGGAAAATGTAGGCGACACAGAGATCTTTGTGCTCACAGACATGCACCAGGGGCACTTGGAATGTTAAACACACAAGGTTGTTCTTTCAAGGGAAGGAATGCAAATCTTCTTTTCTGCCTGGAAGGCTGGAGTGGACATCCTTTCTAGACTGGTCACATCTGTGTGTTTAGAGACTTATAGCACTAGACCTTCCTCCATACTCTCATTGTTAATTTGCTTTTTTTTTTCCTTAGTCAATTGTAAAACCTGTTTTTCTCTGTCAAACTATAGAAACTATGAATTTGACAAAGAGCTTCAATGTAGTCATATCTGGTTGATATTTAGCTTACTTTGTTCCCCTAGACTTGTGTATGCTTTGTTGCACACATGGGATTGAGTTAAGCATCACCAGAATAAATTTCTCCAAATTATGCTGTACTTAAATGTGCCTAAGTAAACACTCAGGGTCAGATTCTCAAAGTTTGAGCCAACACCTGCTACTAAGTTGTGTTGAGCTGAACTGCCTTCATGCTTACCACAGTTTATCTTTCAGCTGTCAGTTAAGGTTGCAGAAACCCCTGCAATAGGATACAAAACTTACACAAAAATCAGTAACCTTTCTATATATAAATTTCAAACAAATTGAGAAACAGCTCAGAAAAAGACACTATCTTTTGCAATAGCCTAAAAATAATTAAATACCTAAGCAAGTGAAAAATTTGTATAAAAACTTTAAGACATGGAAGAAATTAATTGAAGAAGATGTCAGAAGATGGAAAAATCTGTGTTCATGTGCCCATGGATCAATAAGATTAATATAGTGACAGTGGTCGTCCTACCAAAAGCGGTCTACAGATTTAATGCAATCTCATCAAATTTCCAACACAGTTCTCACAAAAACTGTTAAAACAATGTTCAGCTTAGTATGGAAACACACACACACACACACACACACACACACACACACACACACACACACACAAGCAATCCTGAATAACAAAACAACTGCTAGCGGAATCCCCACACCTACTTCGAGTTGTATGATAGAGCTGCAGTAATAGTAATTAAAAGGGAGGGAGGAGGAGGGAAGAAGAAGATGAAGAAAGAGGAAAAGGAAGAGAAAGAAGAAGAATGTTAGTGGCACAAAAACAGATAAGTTGACCAAATTGAATCAGTTTGAAGACCCAGACATAAATCCACACCCCTATGGACACCTGATTTTTTTAAAGGGGGGCAGAGGGGAAAGGGTGCATCTTTAACAAATTATTCTGGTCAAACTGGATGGCTGAATGTAAAAGAATGTAAATGGGTCCATAGCTATCACCCTCCTCAAAACTCAACCCGAATGAAGCAAGAAACTTAATGTAAGACCAGGCACCCTTAAATCTGATAGAAGAGAAAGTATAGTATAGGCTTAAATTCATTGGCACAGGAAATGACTTTCTGAGTAGAACACCAATAGCACAGGTGCTAAGACCTCATGAAAAGCCTTACAACAAATGCTATCATTTTGGCAGAACAGCAGGCTACTGGATGGGAAAATAATTTACCAATTATACATCTATAGATAGTTAGTATCTAAGATATATTAGATAGGTAGGTAGGTAGATAGATAGATAGATAGATAGATAGATAGATAGATAGATGGATGATAGATAGATAGATAGGGTGCAGAAGTAATTAATGAGTTCTCAAAAGATGAAAATCAAATGGCTAAAAAACACTGAAGTGTCCAGCATCTTTAGCCACCAAGGAAATATAAATTAAAACTACTTTGAGATTTCATCTTACCCCAGTCAATATGGCCAAGATCAATAAAACAAATGCTGTCAAGAATGGGAGGAATGGGAACACTCATCTATTGCTGGTGCAAATGCCAACTTATACAGGCACTGTGGAAATCATTGTGGCAGTTCCTTAGAAAGCTGTGACTGAATCTGCCTCAGGATCCAGCTGTACCACTCTTAGGCATATACTCAAAGGTCTCTCCGTTCTACTAAACTTGCTCATTTATGTTCATTGCTGCTGTATTCATAATAGCCAGAATTGGAAACTGATGAATGGGTAATTAAAATGTAGCACAATTTCACAATGTAATGTTATTTAGCTGTTTAAAAATCTGAAATTTTCAAGTAAACAGGAATAGCTCCAGAAAAAGTCATCCTGAGTCAGAAAGCCTAGACAGTCCCTAAAAGACAAATATTGCACATTTTCCTCATATGTCATATTAAAAGCACACACACACACACACACACACACACACACACACACACACGATGATACTTTTTTCAAAGGGAAACAGATGGAATGGATCTGCAAGAAGATGAGGTTGGGAGGAGTGGAGGGAGGGAAAGTGCAGTTGGGATGTATTGAATGAGAGACACATTTAAAATATAAAAATAAATAATTAAGTCTCGCAACCAAAAACGCCCAGGATCAGATAGTTTTAGAGCAGGATTCTACTAGACTTTCAAAGGAGAATTAATGCCAAAACTCCTCAAATCATTTCACAAAATAGAAACAGAAGGAACATTGCCCAATTTGTTGCCAAGGCCACAGTTATCCTAATAGATACCCAAACCACATAAAGACCTAACAAAGAAAAATAATTTCAGACATTTCCCTTATGAACATAGATGCAAAATTCTTCAACAAAATAATTGCAAAAATAATTCTAGAATGAACCAGAAAGATCAACCAATGTCAAGTAACTTCCATCCCCAGAGACTCAGGGATGGTTCAAGATAGGTAAATCAATAAAAGTAACCCAGCATGTAAACAAACTGAAAGGCAAAAAGTACATGATCATTTTTTCAGAAGCTGAAAATACCTGTGGCAAAATTCAACATGATAAAAGTATGTGATAAAAGAGCAACTAGGAACATGAGGAACAGACCTCAACATATGAAAACTTACAGCAAGTCCACAACCAATATTAACCTAAATGGAGAAAAACCCAAAGCATATCCACTAAACTCAGGAACAAGACCAGAATATCTCCTCTTTTCATCTATTGAATATAAGACTTAAAGACTTAGAACAATAAAGAACTGATAGAAAAAATAGAAATAAGAAGGGAAGCAATCAAAGTATCCTAATTTTCAGATGATATGAATGTATGCCAGGAAATTTCTACAGCTGATAAATACTTTAAGCTAAGTATCAGGATATAAAATTAATATACAAAAGCCAGTAGCCATACTTTATGCAAATGAGAGGCTGAAAAAGAAATAAGGGAAACAGCACAATAGCTTCAAAAGGTATATTGGAATAACTTCAAGCAAGTGATAAGTTTGTATAATAAAAAAAAAAAAACTTTAAGAACCTGAAGAAAGGAATTGAAGAAGACACTAAAAGATGGAAAGATCTCTCATTCTCATGGGCCAGTAGAATTAATAAATGTGAAAATGGCCATTCTACTAAAAGCAATCTCCAGAAAAACCGTATCAATATTATTCATATAAACTGAAAAATAATCTTAAACTTCATATGGAAACACACACAAAAAAAAAAACAGAATAGCTAACATAATCTTAAGTCAAGTATCAACACTCCAATTTTCAGTTGTACTATATAGCTGTAATAATTAAAAACAGCATGACATTGACAAAAAACAGATAAATTGACTAATGGAATAGAACTGAAGATATTGGCTTAATGCCTCAAACCTATGGACATCTGATGGCTTGCAAAGCAGCAGAAATACATACTGGAGAAAAGATAACATCTTCAACAAATGATTCTGGTCAAAGTGGATAGATGCATGTAAAAGAATGAAAATGAATCCATATCTAAAACCCTGAACAAAACTCTACTCCATATGGATCAGAGACCTCAAAACAAGACATCCTGAATCTGACAGAAAAAAAATGCAGAATACGTTTTAATTCATCAACACAGGAAAGAGCTTTCTGATCAGAAACCCCAGTGGTGCAGGCATTAAGAACAACAATTAATAAATGGAACTTTGTGAAGCTAAAGGGCATCTGTACAGCAAATGACACCATCATTCAAACACAGAGGAAGCCTATAGAATGGCTGTGTGTGTATGTGTGTATTTACCAGTCACTATTTAGTATATACAAAAACAACAGCAAAGTAGTCCTGATTATGGCTATTAAAAATAAGGTATAGAACTAAACAGAGTTCTCAAAAGATGAAACACAAATAGCTGAAAAATACTTTAGAAATGCTCAAAATTCTTAGCCATAGGGAAGTGAAAACTAGAACTACTTTGAAATTTCATCACCACAGTTAGAAAGGTCAACGTGAATAAGCCAAATGACCGCATATACTAGCACGGTTATGGGGAAAGGGAACACATATCCATTGCTTGCAAGAGTGAAAATGGCTACAGCCACTATGGAAATTAGTGTGGAGGATTCTCAAAAATCTGAAAATAGATCTACCACAAGATCCAACTGTGCCACTCTTTGACATATAACTAAAGGACTCTACAAATTACTGCAGAGATACTTGCTCATCTATGTTCATTGCTACTTTATTCTTAATAGCCAGAAATTGGGAACAACCTAGATGTCCATCAGCTAATGAATAGATAGTGAAAAATATGGTACATTTACACAATGAAATTATTCAGCTGTTGATAAACTTACGAAATTTTGTGTAAATGGGTGGAGTTAGAAACAATCATCCCAAAAGGCATAACTCAGTCCCAGAAATACAAGCATTGCATGTTTGCTCTTATTAGTGGATGTTAACTTTTAAGCCTTTGATATGTAGGTTTTATTTAGAATACCCATGGAAGCTAGGTAGCTAGTAAGGGGCCAGAGGAGAGGAGAGGATCTTTCAAGGAAGTGGAAATACAATGTAGAATAGCAGAGGGATGAAGGGGAAACCAGAATAGAATTAAATGGGGAAGGACATGGTAAGACAGAATAAAGAGGTATTACAGAAAAGGGAAACAACACTAAAAGTCTTTAGAAAACCTCTGTGGAAACCATCTACCATAGACACCTGAAATTTACGTGTGTATTAAAGAAATTTAAATGGAATTACCATGTGATAGGGGAGACAATGTTCCAATAGTGGTACAAATGTTACAGGAGTGACCAACTACTTTTTTATTGATTTAAGGTCCATTTTATGATACTGCTAAAGTGGCCAAAAACATGTGACTAGATAGGTCATAGGCCCCAAGGGGAAGCCTACTACTATTATTTTGCTAAGTAAAAATAGTAATAAAAATGCTTCCTAAAAACATATTGCTGTACCAATATATCAGTGCCTCACTCAGCCTTCAACAGAAGAACTTCTTGCAGTAGTTGGTAAGTAACCCAGAGCTACAACTGGACAAGACAGAGAGTGAGAGACTTGAAGTACTCAACCCTAAATGAGATGTCTTCCCCAAAGTCTTCCCCTCAAGGATCAGGGATCTATTCAGAAGAGGGAATGGAAAGATCTTAACCAGAGGTGTTGGATGATTCCAAGGAAACATACACAAAAGGGCTGATTTACATATGAACTCACAGAGACTATGGCAGCATGCATAAGACCTGCCCAAGTTCAAGCCAGACAAAATCCCAACACATAAAATGGGCACAAAAATCCTGCTCCTAACCAAGAAGCTATTTGCAATTGGTAGTTGCTGGGAGAGGGAACTCAGCTTTCTACAATGATGTCACATTGAGTATATCAACTACACTTCAGGACAGGCCCCATGTTCAGTAATTGGCCAACACAAGACTGACTCCAAGTTTTTGTGTTTTCTGTTTTATTTGCTTGCTTGTTTGGCTTGGCATTTTTTTCTTGGAGGGGGTTCTTTTTTTGCTTTTTAAAAATATACATTTACGTAGAAAGAGTGTGAAATTGGGCATGTGGGCAGGTGGAGAGGATCTAGGAAGAATTGAAGAGAAAAATATGATCAAAAATACTGTAAGAAAAAACTAAGTAAATAAAAAAGGATTTGTTTGTTTGCAGTGCTGAAGCCTTGTGCATGCCAGGAAAGCACTTTTCCATTGAGCTCCATTCCCAGTCCTAAGAATTTTAAAAGGAGAAAAAATAATAGGAAAGAATACAGTTAAAAATACTAAATGGAGAACATTGAAGTGCTTACATTTTTTAATCATTTACTGAAAAATAAAATGAGCAAAAATATATCATTTAACTAGACCCACCATCAACTCTTTCTTCTTCGTTCTCCTTTGTAGATTTGAAGCTTTGTTTACTGAATTGGAATTAAAACAGAAAGCACTGGGCATTGCCAACTTTGGAGCATCAATCACTACAATGGAAGAGGTTTTCCTTAAGTGAGTTATAATCACCTGAAAAAACTTTCTACCCCAAAACTCTTATGTTAATTTAAAAACAAATCTCATTCTTTTGCAGCTGAAATAAAGTTTGCAAATATGCTATTTCATAGTAATAGATTTCCATGAATATTCAGCTGAGATGTAAAGATGTTGAACTTCAGCCTTAATGCACGTCTTTTCTTTTCTTTTCTTTTTTTTACTTTTTTTCTGAATTTCATGAGTGAGTACATTACTTATATCATTTTCAACCACATTGTCTCTCCCTAAACTCCTTCCATATCTCCTTTCATTAATTGTTACACAAGTAACATGTGTATATATAAATACATCCTACTGAGTTCACTTAGTGTTAGAGATGACTACTCAGGATCGGATAATCTATCAGGGGCCTCATCCCTGGAGAAGACTGATTCTCCCTCTTAGTAGCCATTGATTGAATGTGGCACTTTATCTAAGAGTGGGCTTTGTGAAAGACTATCAACTGGTATAGGCATTATACAGGACTTGTTTAGGCAGCCATAAATGTTAAGGTTTCATGGCCACCACTTCCTGTCATATATAGAAGATACTGTCTCACAGCAGATATCTGACCCTCTGTCTTTTACAGTTTTCCACCCCATCTTTTGTGCATTCCCTGAACCTTAGATGTAGCAGTTGTGTCAACTGGGGTTGGCCATTCCACAGTCAGTTTACGCTCTGCATTTTAACCAACTGTATATGTCTGTAATGGTCTTTATCTGCTGGGGAAAAACTTCACTGATGAAGGTTGAGAGCTAAAGTTATCTGTGGTTATAAGAATAGGTATATAATGTAACAAATACACCATTTTTTTCATTAATGAGGTGAATCTAGGCAGACAAAATAATTCTAATGATATATGTATATTTACTTCTGCCTTAACAAAATGTTATAAAATAAATTCTTTGATTTTTCAAGAGTATGAAAATCATAAAAAAAAAGGGGGGTGGGTATATAGAATGCAGTTGGGAATTATACTGGTTTGGGAAAATGGCTGTAGTGAGTTCTCCTCAAGTAATTGACTAGGCTTTTGGCATTAGGCATGATTTCCCACCAATTGAACAGACCTTAAGTCCAATTAGAAAGTTCTTGGTTGACCTCAACATATAAATGCCACTGTTGGACCTTTGAGGACATCTTTATGCTGATCTTTGTGCTCTGTAGGCTTTTACAGCTGGGTAGGACTATTGAATCCTTTCTCCCTTGGCAACCGGTACCGCTCTTCCTATTACTGTGAGAGCTAGTCCTTGGGAGGAGATTTCCAAGTCAGTTCCAGCTCTGTTTTCCAAATCCTGTGTTCAAGTTGTGTGGTATCTTTAGCTATAGGGCTTACTTCCAGTTCTGGGAGGCATCCCAAGGCAATGTCAATAGTCTATATTATTTTATTGACTTGTTTCATATTCTTGGAGCAAAGTAATATAAAGCTATGATTGAAAGGAAATATTTTGTGCTTTTTGTGTATCTCTGTATGTTTAGGGTCAATAAGCTGGCATCTACCCAAAGGACTATTGAGGCTGGCAAACCCTATTTCACGACATGTAGAAACATGAGACCAAATCAACATCAGAATATGAATATGCCCCAAAATTATTATTCATCTCAGTTTCCCTATATGGGTGAAATTGCTACCATTAAATTTAATACTGGGGTAAGCATATTATATTTTTTTAATGTTTGTATATTTTATTTAAAATAAAATTATATCACTTTCTCCTTATCTTTCATCTTTCTAGCCCCTACCATGTTTTCTCTCACCAGCTCCTTCCATGCCTCCTCCCACTGTCAAGTTGGTAGCATTTGTTTTAATATCACATATTTTAGTGTCTAAACTTCAAAGATGCCTCCACTTTTTCCAGCTAGAAATGGACTATTCTGTGGGACTTGCTATGCAATCCCAGCTGATGTTCTCACCATGATTAGTTCTCAGAATCCCTTTTCTAAAGTTCTCACTAGAAATTCTCCCTTTGTTCAGTTCTAACAATACCAAATCATTACCACTGCCATGTTCGGAAGATACTGATCAGAGTAAGGGCATTTTCTCTCTGGAGCCCAGTTTGTGTGCCTGGCCAAATAAAATCATTTTAAGAAGAGTGTTCAAAATGAGGGAGAAAACGTATATGCAAAATAAAGACACAAATAAAATTTCCAACTTTTGTGGTGTTTTGTTGGTTTGTTTTTTAACAGGGTCTCACTGTGTAATTTTGGATGGCCTAGAGCTTACTGTGTAAACCAGGCTGTCCTCAAACTCAGAGACCCACTTTTGCCTCACAAGTACTGGGATTAGAGGCATGCACCACCACACTTGGCCCAATTTTCATTTTTAATCAACAACTCTTAACATGTTAATAAATAATATCTTGGGATTACGAGTATAATTCAGTGATAAGGCACTTGCCTAGTATGTGTAGGAGTTTGACCTTAGCACTGCCCTTCACCCCACAAAAATATGGTCTTACAAGTTTTACTATAGCTAGAAGACAAGTCTTAATACTTTATTTAAATTAATAGCGGGTTTTACTAGGATTATTCATTTGTATCATACTTTATGTACATATTTTGCATCATAGATTTTAAAGCGTGATGAATGGATTTCATCATGACTATTCTACTTGAATCTCTAATCATCAAAATACTATTTTTTTCTTTCTCTTTATAGTTTCCACTTTACCGTCAGCAATTTTATTCCCTGTTTATAAAAAGAGCACTGTTCATTTGCCGCAATTGGAAGCTGATGTTGCTACAGATAACAGTAGTTTTTGTTGCCACTACATATCTTTTATTGTCTCTGAATTTAGATGATAATGATATTCCTGAAAGGGAATTGAATTTGAGTCACTATGGCAGAACCATCGTTCCTTACTCAATTTCAGAGAATTCTGACTTGACTCTGAATCTCACAAAAAACCTGAAGATTTTTCTAAAGTCAAAGGATCAAAACTTACAAAAAATAAAAGGTAAGATTTGCTTACAAAAAGAAGAGACTAGTGCTCTATAAAGACCCATTTGTCATTTGCAATGGATATAATTATGCTATTTGGCTACTCATTTCTTTCCCAACCTATAAGTTGCCAGTATCACGGAGGCAGCGAAATCAAAATGCAAAATATACACTTGGAGACAGCTGCCCAGAAGTTAGTAGTTAGTGGAGCCCTTTTTGGCAGTATGTGTCTCTGCTAATTGCATAATCCTTCATGGGCAGAGGAAAGATGAAAATATGGTGCTGCTGTTCGGTTTAGCATTAGAAATTTTGTTCTCACTGAAAGGCTACTGTTGTCTTGCCCAGCTCTCACAGGTGGGTTGTTGATTCCTCTGTATGAAGGCTGTCCTTTATTACATTAGTCATTCTATAAACCAGTGGCTGAAGAATTAATTTACTTCATAAGTATTTTTTAAAGATTGTGTAGATAATTGTTTTGATTTGTTTCACATGTACCCTTGGTAAGGACCATAACTAGATGTATTCTCTGTGTTATCTTTATTAATTCTAAAAACAATGAGCTTGTTAGCTTCTTCAATATCTTTGCTCTGTTGCAAATTACAAGACATAGCCTAGGATGAATTTGAACTTTGAGTAAACAATATTTTTAAAGTCGAGCATTAACCAAAAGCACAGAACAAACTAAAGTATGCCTATTCAAAGACAATGACTCAATATAAAAATAAGGCCTATAGCACTATAACTTAGGGTTACTCCCTTTACCCATTCTCACTGGCTCAATAGAACTCAGCAAAACTTACCAATAGCCTTGAAGCTATCAAAAAGGGCAGCAGACACAGGGTTGACCAGTAGGAGCCAGGCATATAAACAATTACAAGAATTATTGATTAAGTCTAACAGAGAAATCAGTATATGTACACTATGCAGAACATGTAATAAAGCATTTACACAGTTGAGCCATACAGGTTAGTAAACAAATGAAGAGAAACATTATTAAAGAAAACAAAAAATACAGAGTATGTAGTGTATACACACTGTTATACTATACATCATAAATGTCCACTTTTCAGCATAAAAAGGAAAGGAGTTATAGACTGATTTGTGCCTTTCACAATGTTAAAATCCCAACTACGAATATCTTGTTGACTATATTTGTAGGTAAGATTTTGAAATGGTAATTAAATTTAAAATAAGGTCATTAACATAGGACCCAATTCTATGACTGTGGCAAAGTAAGATGGGAAGATAGCTCAGCTGATAAGAGCTCTTGATGCTATTACAGAGGACCCAAGTTTTTGTCTAACACCACTCCAGGCTGTAACTCCAGCTTTTGGGGATCAGATGCCCTCTTCTGGCCACTGGGGCACCCACATGCACCTGGCACATACATATATAATCACACATAAATAATTTCAAATTAGTAAAGAAGAGGAAGGTGGGTATGAACACACATACAGAACAGAAAAACTATGTGAAGACACAGACAAAACTGCTACCCAAAATGCAAGGCAAAGATATCAAATGGAACAAAACTCGCATCACTTACCTCAGGCTTCTAGGCTTCAGACTGAAAAATAAACAGTTACTTTAGTCATCGAATCTGTGGGAGTTCTTATGGAAGGCTTAGAAAATAAAGATATATTTTGTTACCAGGAAGTGGGTATTGTTATAGAATATACCCAAGAGCATGAAATCGGCTCTGAAACAAGGTAACAAGAGCCTTGTAGAGTTTGAAGATGTATGTTAGAAAGAATTCTAGTTTTTGAAAAGGCTTTTAGGATGTTCTGAGGGTGATTCTGTTGAGTATGAATATAAGAGAAAGCTTTAATGAAAAACACTACCTTTGGATTAGATTATCAGAAAATAATATTGGTTGAAATATGAGCATTAGGGACGTTCTGGTTAGATATCAAATGGTAATGAAGGGCATGTTATTGAAAACTAAAGGAAGAGTGGCCCTTACTATAAAGAGGCAAATAGGTCCTGTGGTTAATAGCACTGGCTGCTCTTTAGATGACCTACATTAGGTTCCCAATATGCACATGGTCGCTCACAGCCAGATGGAATTTCAGTTCCAGGAGATCCAATGCCTTCTTCAAGCCTCTGCAGGCACCATGTGAGCGAGAGGAACATACACAGTATGCAGGAAAAAAACAAAACAACAACAACAACCCCCCACACACACACAGAATATTTAAAAGTAAAATATATTGTAAAAAATAAAAACAAATAACTTGAAGCAAATAACTTGACTGAATTGTACCCTGCTACTTTGTGTAGAGTAGAATGTGTTAAGTAATGAAGATATTTAGCCAAGGAGAGATTTCAACGAAGTGTTAAAATTATGTTTAGTTTCTCCTTGGCATCTATAGTAAAATGTAAAAGGAACTAGACTAATTGAAGAATGAAAAGTTAAGCAAAAAGATAGATTAAAAAGATAATTCTCATCTTATCCATTCTGCAAAAAGAAAAATATTGAAAAGATATTCTATAGAGCTCCTCAATTTATTTTAAATTTATTTTAAATGCATGGTTATGTGACTTATAGTGAAACCTCTTGTCTGAAAATATGTCATCAAAGAATGGCTACTGGGATGATAGTATGCAATACAACAATTCCGGCTTCAATTATTTATTTATATCAAGAAAAGAAAGGAATGACGAAAGTGGTTCTGATGGTTATAGGGCTCTCATGGCCACACAGGCAGAGAGGTTTTAGGCCTAGCAGATAAAGCTGTCTGCTGTTACACCTGGGTTAGGGCTACAATATAGGACCAAGTACATAAAGTCATCACCCATAATAAGAAGTAGATCCACCACCAAGAATAAGATAGGTAAAGTTAGGACCTTGATTAACAATGAAGGCAGGGCAACCAAAGCAGGTTTCTCATTTTGGAACCAGAATATCTGAACTATATCAAACAATACATTTCCGTTGTGCCTTTTTTTTTTTTTTAAGGACTTACAGTAATTCACCCTTTATTTTCTTTTTCCAAACTCTCCCATGTACCCTGCCCCACTCTCCTTAAAATTCATGGCCTCTTTTTAAATTAATTGTTATCACATGCATATATGTAGAGGTATGAACATATATTCCTAAATATAATCTACTTAATCCATATACTATTACTTATGCCTATGTTTTCTGGGCTGACCATTAGCACTGGACAAACAGTTGGTGTGCTCTTCCCTGGAGAGGACCACATTTCCCACTCTGAGCTCTACTCAGTTGCCTGTGGCTCTCTGTGTAAGCACTGAGGCTTTGTGGGCTTTCCCTCATCCACTTTGGCGTGTTTGTTGGTGCCAGCCTTGTTCAGGTCATGTTTGGGCAGTCATGTTGGTGGGGTTTTATGAGTTTATGAGTCTCTGATGTTTCTAGGACCCATAATGTCAGAGCAAACTCTCTGTCCCTCTGGGTCTTGCAGTCTTCCCATCTTGTCCTCTACAATGCTCTCCAAGCCTTATGTGTGGGAGTGTTTTGTAGAAACATCCATTAGGACTGGGCTCCACAACTCTGCAATTTGATTGGTTGTGGTTTTCTGTAGTGCTCCCCATCTGTTACAAAGAAAAAAGTTTCCTTGATGAGGGGTGAAGACTGCACTTAAGTGTGGGTATAAGGACAAGTGTTTATAGGTTGTTGTTAGGGGTTATGCTGGTTTTGTAAATAATGGTTGTAGATTGTACTTTAATAACCATGGCATCACTAGCACTGAGCAGTTATGCAAGTGTTCAGCACCATCTGTAGAGCAGGTCTTTAGTCCGTTCACTTATAAAACTGCTCATTACCTAAAGACATGAACGCCACTACTGTACCCTTAGAGCTGTTGAGCCATGCTGGTCATTGATATGGCTCAGGAAGCAGAGCTGGGTAGGATTGTTGGTTGCCTTCCTCCTTTGGAAGCTTGTCTGGTCCCTTCTAGTCCCAGGAAAGGTAGTCCTTAGAGAGAAGGCATACAGGTCAGTTCCAGCTCAAGGTTCTCTGGCCATGTTTATAAAGTGCATGTATCTTTAGCAATAGGGACTTGCCTTCTACATCTAGGGCATAACAAAAAGTGACAGCAATAGGAGTCTCTTGGACAGCCCTGGCCAACAACTCAAAGAAGTGGTCTTTGGTCCTTCTTGGAGGGAGAAACTGTCAGCCCCAGATGAGAAATAGGCAAAGAAGAAGTCAAACTGTCACTATTTACATATGAGATGATACTATATATTACAGAGCCCCAAAATTCTACTAGAAAACTTCTAGATATGAAAAACACATTCAGCAATGTTCAGGATGCAGAATGAACTTGCACAAATCAATAATTTTTCTATATGCCAACCACAAACACACGGATAATGAGGTCCTGGACACTCTCCCATTCACAGTAGCCTCAAAGAAAATAAAATACCTATGAATCAACCTAAATAAGGAAGTGAAGGTCCTCTATTGTCAAATGCTTCGTGACCAGTAAGGCTATGTTTCCATGTATCAAAAGGTACTCTAAAGAAGTGCATAGGGTAAACATAGAACACCAGGCATTTGAGCTCAAGAACAGTGAAAACAAAGCATTTGTCATTTTTATTATTAAAGCAAGTAAAACATAAGGCGATGTTTATACATAGTTTAAGCAAATACAAATAGAGCAAGGGAACACTCCTGGATTAATGTCTTATCATCTTTGGTCATGTGAAGAGAGCCAAGAACACTGCTCCCAGGTCTATGCCTTTCCCGCAGAGACACTGTGGACACTCTAACATGAGCACATTGAACAAACGGCCATTCAGAAACAGCCTCGGGCCTGTATAAAGACTACTCAAAAAGAGAAGAGGAATGGCTGAGAAAAATCTCAGAATCTTTACTTTGTCTCCAGAAATTAGGGAAATGCAAATTAAAACAGTTTGAGGTTTCACCGCACCCTAGTCAGATTGACAAAAATCAACAGAAGAACCTACAACAAATGCTGGCAGGAATGCAGGAGAAAGGAAACCCTCATTCACTGTTGGTAGGACTGCACACTGCTGCAGCCAATGTAAAAATCAGTGTGGAAGATATTCCAACAGCTAAAAATAAATCTCCCAAGTGGACCAAACATATTACTCCTTGACATAAGCCCATAGGACTTGCCATCCTACTCTGAAGACACTTGCTCAGCCATATTCATTGCTGCTCTAATCACAATAGTGAGGAAATGGAAACAGCCTAAACGATTTACAAATGTTGAATGGATGATGAAAATGTGGCTACATATACACTATGGAATATTATTTATTATATAGAAAAACAAAATAATGAACTTTGTAGGTAAGTGGATAGACCTAGAAAGATCATATTGAGTGAAGTATCCCAGATCCAGAAAGTCAAACATTGCACAGTCTCTCTTATTGGAAGCTCCTAGCTCCAAATCTTCAGATGTGCATACATCTGTAGCAACTACAGAAAACAGAAAAGTAAAACAGGACCATTGCCAGGATAAGGGGTTTGAGGAGCAATAGAGAAGGAAATAGCTAGGTACAAGTGATCTCATCAGAGAAATGGGAAAGGGCGGAGGGGCTTTAGGTAAGGGGATGGAGAAAAAACAGAAGAGGGTGGGAGGAGTGTAAAGGGGACAAACAGGATACAAGTGATCTGAAGGGGGCAACGGGAAACGGGGGTTCTTTAGGAACAAGAGGCAGGTGGGTAAATAACAATAAGGATGTCTGAGAAGGCCATAAAGAATCACACTATTAACTATTTATCAAAAACATTACAGGGAGGGAGGGGAGAATGGGAGGATACAAGGGATGGGATAAACATTGAGATGTAACAAGAATAAATTAATAAAAAAATTTTAAAAAGGGAAAAAACCATTATAATATACATGATTCTATGAATAAATATACACTCATAGTTTTAATGCACTTTTACAATCTGGACCAATAACCTCTTCAAGAGCCAAAGACCACACAAAAAATCAGATACCAGACACTAGAGGCCCTCTTTTGAGTTGTTGGCCAGGGCTGTTCAAGACTCAGGAAACACACAGCCTACTGCTGCCACCCTTTTTTTATGCCTCAGTGGTAGAAGGTAAGTCCTTATTGCTGAAGATACCATGCACTTGAAAAACAGAACTCATATGCTTCTGAACAGGAACTGACCTGAGTACCTCCTGAGAAGTAGCTTTCTTTTTATTAATTTATTCAGATTACATCTCAAGTGTTATCCCTTTGCTTGTCTCCTCCCATTCTTCCCTCCCTCCCTCTTTCACCCTATTCCCCTCCACTATGTCTGTGACAGAAGGGGATCTCCTTCCCTACTATATGGTCACAGCCTACCAAGTCTCATCTTGGTAGCCTGCCTATTCTTTCTCTGAGTGCCACCAGGCCTCTCGCCAAGGGGAAGTAAGGAGTAGCTTTCATAAGCTTCCAAAGAGGGAGGCAACAAATCATTCTACCCAGCTAAAAGAAACCTATAAGCCACACCAATGACCACCATGTACCTAAGCGTCCAGTACACACATGTCATGGTGATAACCAACAACTCTAAGTTGACTTAAGACACACTCAACAAAAGAGGTATCATGCCCAGCACTGGAATTCTACCTAACTCTTTAGTGCTAGTGATGTCATGGCTATTGGAGAGGAATCTACAACCACTAATTCACAAAGCCAGCATAACCCCTAACAACAACCTATAAACACTGTCCTTATACCCACACTTAAGTGCAGTCTTCACCCCTCATCAAGGAAACTTTTTCTTTGTAACAGATGGGGAGCACTACAGAAAACCACAACCAATCAAATTGCAGAGTTGTGGAGCCCAGTCCTAATGGATGTTTCTACAAAACACTCCCACACATAAGGCTTGGAGAGCATTGTAGAGGACAAGATGGGAAGACTGCAAGACCCAGAGGGACAGAGAGTTTGCTCTGACATTATGGGTCCTAGAAACATCAGAAGCTCATAAACTCATAGAACCTCACCAACATGACTGCCCAAACATGACCTGAACAAGGCTGACACCAACGAACACGCCAAAGTGGATGAGGGAAAGCCCACAAAGCCTCAGTGCTTACACAGAGAGCCACAGGCAACTGAGTAGAGCTCAGAGTGGGAGATGTGGTCCTCTCCAGGGAAGAGCACACCAACTGTTTGTCCAGTGCTAATGGTCAGCCCGGAAAACATAGGCATAAGTAATAGTATATGGACTAAGTAGATTATATTTAGGAATATATGTCCATACCTCTCTACATATATGCATGTGATAACAATTAATTTAAAAGAGGCCATGAATTTTAAGGAGAGTGGGGCAGGGTACATGGGAGAGTTTGGAAAGAGGAAAGGAAAAGGAGGGGGAACATTGTCATTAAATTACAATCTCAAAATTAAAAATTCATTAACTATAGACGACAGAGAAGACTTCCCATAACAGTTTTCCCCAAATATATATTCAGTGTTATTCTCTTGGATACTTTACAGAAAGTTATAGGCTACTTCTAAAATTTGCACAGAAATGCAAATGAAAAGAAATAGCTAAAGCAACTCTTAAAAATAAAAGATCATGCTTGTTATAGAAAATATATTCTTAAATCAGACATAGTGTTGCGCACCTTTAATCCCTGCACTTGGGAGAGGCAGGTAGATCTCTGTGAGTTTGAGAGTGGCTCTAGGACAACCAGGGATACGTAGAGCCCATCTCAAAATATAATATATTATTTTTTAAAGATTTCTTTATTTTATGTATGAGTGCTCTATCTGCATGTACACCTGTGTGCCAGAAGAGGGAATCAGATCTCAGTATAGATGGTTTTGAGCCAGGTCAAGACCTCTGGAAGAGCAGACATTACTCTTAACCACCAAGCCATCTCTCCAGCTCCAATAATTTATTCTTAATATATGATTTGTCTATGAATTGTACAGTGAGATTATTGTAAGATTAATGATGGAGTAAAAATCTTGAAGAAAAGCATCCATTGTCATTGTCATAATTTAGAAAACAAAACCCCACAATTTTTCATTGTTGTTGTTGTTGTTGTTGTTGTTGTTGTTGTTGTTGTTGTTTGAGACAGGGTTTCTCTGTGTAGCCTTGGCTGTCCTGGCCTCTCTTTGTAGACCAGGCTGGCCTTGAACTCGCAACGATCCACCTGCCTCTGCCTCCTGAGTGCTGGGATTAAAGGCATGCACCACCACCACCCATCTCCCACAACTTTTCAGATCCTTTCCTTTTTAATATAGGTTCTATGTAATATGCTACATGTTGGCTCACTGAGATTTTCTTTTTCATTCTAGGTGATATTAATGATTACATATTGGAAAATAAAAAGTGTCGTAGCTTCTGCATTATTGCACTGTCTATTAAGATTGAGAAAAACAAAACACTACTCACTGCTTTCTTCAATAATGAGGCATACCACTCATCTGCAACATCCCTGGCAGTACTGGACAACATTCTTTTTAAGACACTTTCTGGCCCTAATGCTTCCATTACTATCTTCAATAAGCCTCAACCTCACCCTCATTTTGGTTCAAACACAGTGTATGTATGATTTTCCTTTTTCTGCAACTGAGTCTTAACATACCTTTGCTGCTTGGCCATATACGTTTGGAAAATGGTCAATGTCAATATTTCCTACCTATATTTCATAGTATATTTAATATTTTATTTCTTCTTCTATAGACCTTTAAATGGATTACAAATAGTACAGTGTTTGGCTTTTGGCATTTCTGTGGTGGTTGGAACCTTTAGTCTCCAGACAGTGACTGAGAGAATCAGTCAAGCCAAGCACATCCAGTTTCTGAGTGGAGTCTGTGTGCTTACTTACTGGCTCTCGGCTTTGTTGTGTGACCTCATCTTCTTCCTCATTCCCTGCTGTGTACTCCTGGTGAGTATCAGCTGCAAGTGCATGTGGTCTATACTAATTTCTACAAGAATGATGATATCCTAAAATGAAAGTTGTTGTGTAATTTGAAACGGCATTGACTTACCATGCCAGAGCTTTACTGTAGACCCTCAGCAAGGAAATGTACTGCCTCAGATTCTTTCACTGAGGAGAATCATTTTCTTTGAAAAACCTCACTTGAATTTGCTGTCATATATTTTCTCACTACTATGCCCTAGCCAAAATCTACTGTAAAATCTTTAAACTTGCACTGACAAGTTAATTACAGCTAGGACAATGCCTACTCAGTCCTAGTGTGGCCCTCGGTAAGATGGACTGAACTGTTACTGTTCATCTTCCACACTTACACTCTGTGTTCATCATGGCTAATTGCCAAAGCAGAACTAGTTTTGACTTTATACTCATTTTGAAACACTGAGAAAGTGATCTAGAGAATATGTACATAAGAACATACACCGGTGACCCAGCCTTAAGGTCAAAGGTCAGTAATATAAAATCAGCGACATTCAAACCCTGGTTTCATTTAGAAGATAGGAACTCTGCTGAATTGACCCCTGGAATACAGCCACAGGAAGTAAAACCCCTAGGGTCATGCCCAGGAACACAAACTCAAGATGTGACATCTTTAGTGTTGAAACCAGAGTCACAGTCATCACAAGTGAAACGTGGGGTATTTAGCCAAGGGCCACAACCGCAAAACAATAAAAACACAGAGTTGAAAAGTGAAAAAAAAAAAAAGAACATACACCATCTGTTAATATGTAGGTTCTCCTCCAAGATCCATGGCTTCACTAACCCTGGGTAGCTGGCTAGGTTCCCAGTATGAGGTATGATCTCCTTCTTGTTGAGTGCAATCAGGGAGCTGTTGTTTACCGTCATGTTACACATGCTCATCTAGCCTTGTTGTGGTTCTTTTGTGAGAACTAGGTAGGACTGTTGGTTACTTCCCACCTCTGGCAGCTCACACGATACCTTCTGGTATGATAAAGCTAGTCCACAGGGAGGAGGCATTGGGTCAGATCCATTTCAAGGACCTATGCCTCAAGTACATGATGTCTTTAGGAATAGAAATTCAACTTCCATATCTGGAGCAATAACAGCCCTGACCAACAACTCACAAGGGGCCTTTCATGCCTGGTGTTAATGTACTTTTATAGATGATTTATGGCTGAATGAGGGAAGATTGTTAGTCCAGATGGGAAATGTTTTATTTACATATGTATGTATTTATATATTAACAAGACATCCTTACTTTTATTTCACCTTTTCTATATTTGTCCTCCTCCTCTTTTCTAATTAGAGCCCCTTATTTTCCCATTTAACCATTTAGATCACATGTAACCTGCTTTTCCCCTCTATTCCACCCTACACTGCACAATTGTCCCATTTTATTTTCCTGGTTTCTGTAGTTATTCCAAGTTATATATTCACATGTTAGTATTTGGAGCTAGGATCCTCAGATGAGAGAGAACATGTAATCTTTGTCTTTCTGTGTCTGGATCACTTCATACAATATAATATTTTCTAGTTCCATCAATTTAACCTGTAAGTTTCCTTTTTCCTTATACTGATATAGTATTTTATA
The DNA here is from genome assembly GCF_903995435.1 of Acomys russatus. Taxonomy (NCBI): domain Eukaryota; kingdom Metazoa; phylum Chordata; class Mammalia; order Rodentia; family Muridae; genus Acomys; species Acomys russatus. The sequence goes on from NC_067141.1 coordinate 1,048,234, forward strand.
GCATACATGTAACACATTTTCATTATGTATTCAGGAGATGTGGGCATATAGGCTGCTTCCATTTCCTAGATGCTGTGAATAGAACAGTAGTGGACGTGGGTAAGCAAGTGCCCGTGCAATAGCATATCAAGTCCTTTGAGCATCGCTATAGCTGGGCCATAGGTAGATTTATCAACCAGATTGCAATCCCACCAATAGCAAATGAGGGTTTCCTTTTCCCATATCCCTCTCCACTGTTTGTTGTCAGTTGTTCCATTGATCTTTGCCACTCTGACTGAAGATGAAACCTCAAAGTTGTTTTGATTTGCATTTCCCTGATTACTAGGGATGACAAAAATTCTTTGAGATATTTCTTAGCCACTTTTTAATTGTTTTGAAGGATTTTTTTCTTTTTATCGTTGTTGGTATTGTTGTTTTTCTGTGTTTTGATGGTTGGGTTGGGTTTTTGCTTTGTTTTGTTTTGTTTTGTTTTGTTTTGTTTTGTTGAGCTATTTAATGTGTTCTTGATATTAATCCTTTGCTGGATGCTTAACTGACAAAGATTCTCTCCCACTCTTTGGAATTCCTCTTCACCTATTTCTTCAGCTGTGCAAATGCCTTTTAGTTTTATTAAGTCTCATTTGCCAAAATTCCAAGGCAAGTGGAGTCCTATTCAAAAAGTGCTTTTTTTATTGATGCAACTCAACATTAAAAAATAAGGACAAAACAAATCCAAACCTAAAACTCAGAGCAGAAATCAATCAAATAGAAACAATACAAAAAATTCATAAATAGAAGAGCTGCTTCTTTGAGAAAATAAACAAGATGACATACCTTTGGTTCAACTCTCTGAGGGGGAAGGAGGAAGGAAGGGAGGGGGGAGGGAGGGAGGGAGACAGGAAGGGAGGGAAAGAGAGAGCGCCCACATAATGGGAATGAACAGGGAAACATTATGCCAGACACCAAAAAATTCAGAACATTATAAGAGAATACTTTAAAAGTCTGTACTCCATTAGGCTGGAAGACCTAAAAGAAATGCATAAATTTCTAGATTCAGCCAAACCATCAATATTGAACTGTAAACAACAACCTGAAAATGCACATAACAAGTGAGAAGGCTAAAATAATAATAAAAAGCTTTCCAACTGCAAAAATCCCAGGCCCAGATGGAGTGATAGCAGAATTCTACCAGACTTTCAAAGAATATCTACAGCCAATCTTTCCTAAACCATTAAACAGAAACTGAAGAAGAAAGAAAGGAAGAGAAGCACTTGCAAACTCCTTCTATAAAGCCAGTGTCACTCTAATACTAAACTATATAAAGACACAACAAAAAAAGAAAACTACAAGCCAATATCTCTGATGAACATAGAGTCAAAATGCACAAAATATTTGCAGCCTGAATACAGACATACATAAAAAAGATTGTACACCATGACCAAGTTGCCTTTATCCCTGAAACATAGAGATGGCTCAACATATGCAAATCATTACATAAAATAAATCATGTTAATGGACTTAAAGATGAAAATCACATGTTCATCTCAATGGACGCAGAAAAAGCCTTTCATAAAATCCAACATGCCTATAAGATAAAACGAAGTAGGACCAGAGAGAACATACCTCAACATAAATAAATCTAGCAATGAAAAACCCATAGCTAGCCTCATCCTAAATGGAGAAAATTTTGAGACAATCCTACTGACATGAGGAATGAGATCCGGAAATCCACTTTCTCTGCTCCTTTTCAGTGCTGTGTTCCAAGCACTAGCTGGAACAATTAGGCAAAAGAAGGAAAGTAAAGATATACAACTATGAAAAGATATTAAATTTGTTTTTAGATTAGCTGATTTTTATTTTTAGTGTATGAATTTTGTCCTGCACATACATATGTGCACCGTGTGTGTATCTGATGCTCCTGGAGTGCCAGTTCCATGGGAACTATAGAGTTGTGGATGGTTAGGAGCCAACATGTGTGCACTAGTAACTGAACCCAGGTCTTCTGCAAGAGCAGCCTAGTGCTCTTAACCACAGAGCCATCTCTCCAACCTCAGCAACTCCCTCTTTCTACGAATCTTACCCGCCTTTGACATCAGCTTATCTCTTCATTAGACGTATGTTGGAGAGTGTAAACAGAAGCATATCTTTTGATAAGCTTAAACTTAAGTGAATATTAGAATTATTGACCTTACCAAGGATTTGCATAACCAAGTCAATACTGACTTGGAGATAAGCCTCAAAATATGCTGTTCTCACTAATTTCTCCATTCCATAAAATCTTCGTGGAGAAGCATTTTCTTCTCCAAGCTTTAAGGCCTCAAACACTGCTTATTTTACCAATATTGATATTGGATATATCCCTCTCAGTCAAAAACTATTTCTTGGTAACGCATGATGTAATGATTCTCTTTTTTCTTAAATAGCTAATTCATGTCTCTAATATTCTTTTTAAAGTAATGAGTCTTTCCCCACTGATTTGAAATATTCACTTGGTACTATAATGAATAAAAATATGCATTTAAGTATATTTTTATTGTATACTTCTGTGTTGTTGGTGTGTACATAATGGACCACTTTATGATGGTAGTAGAGGCTGAACCCAGAGTCTTGTGCATAAAATCAAGAAGTCTGGCACCTCTGCCATGTGCTGCTTATAACAGTCTCTCTTAATTGTGGTATTTGAAAATACATTTAATTATTTTATGCACTGGCACTCCCCACTCCCTCTATTAATCTTCTTTGGCAGAATGTCCTCTTTGACATGACATGTTTTTTGTTTTCACATAAACTTTCAAAGCAACTTATTTCAATAAAATCCTAATTTCATATACTTTAGATTATTTTTAATTTCATACTTTTACTATGTTGACTCAAATCTTGTGTAACAACAGAGTTGTTCATTAACTTTCAGAATTTCAAAAAAAAAGAGTTGATTCTTGAAGACATTACTTACTATCTTGCATTTTATTGCTTCACTTATCTGGGTAAATTTAAATGAACTTTGAAACTAGTTCTAATTGGGGCTTTTCCCACACTTGTGAGACTTTGAACAAAGGTGCCTCTAGGTTGCTCCATAGTTTCTTCCTGACGATACAGTCCTCTTTGTTGCTAGGGGAGGATCCAAACACAGTTATGGCCATTAGATTCTCTAATCTATGATCACTAATTCTCTTCATGTGTTTCCTTTAGACACTAGTACATGAATAGAAAACATTTCCAAGAACTGCACAAGAATTCTAATGGGACACGCTTTAATTTAGTCTTTCCTTCCATGAATTAGTGATCTTGCTAAATAATCATGTCACTGATCAGAATGTATAACTGTTACCTTTAAGGATTTTAAATTACAAGCTAGTATGAAGATTTTTAGAAATTTTTTTAGTAGCACTAATAACTTTTTCCAAACCTATATCACTCTAAATTTATGTGTCCTTCAGTTCATTTCTCAGTTGTAATTCAGAGTGATTGAAAAGAAGCTCTGAAGTTCAGGATAGCCACCAGGAGGCACTCTGAACAAAGCAGCCACAAGGAAAATCCTAAGAAAAATGGCCTGTATCTTAGGTCTTTTTCCCTCCAAAGAAAATTCTGTTTGGCTTAATACAACTATAATTACTTTGTCTTTGATCATGGCTGGGGGAAGACGGGACTGTTTCAAAGAGGAGAAAAACAGAAAGAGAAAGTTAGTGTGTTCATTGTAATGTTCTCCGTTGAGGAAATTGTTCATTTAAGGCTTGCACTCTAGAGCTTTAAAAATGACCAGAATTAGTGCCTAATAATTATGGCCTAGTAGAAACAGCAGCAGCTATTTTCTAAGTGATTTGTCTTAACTTATTGCACAGTATCTGCCGCCTTGATTTGACCTCTAAACTCTATTTCCCAGGGCATATTCAGATTCTGCCAAGTGGATGCATTTATTGTGCACTTCAACTTTCTGGACACAATAATGATTTTTATGCTGTATGGCTGGTGTGTTGTTCCTCTCACATATCTTGGAAGCTTCCTGTTCAGTAGTACCACTATTGCCTACATCAAAACCATGCTCTTTAACTACTTTTCAATGATGTTCAGTATCATCATTTACACTATATTGCAATTTTATGGTAAGAACACCATGCAATTTTTCCTTTCTCTGGGAAATACATGAAATAAGTGGGGATGAAATAACATGAGAATTAAAAATTAACTGATTTCTAATAATCTGAAAACCTGTGATTTTGTAAATTAGCAAATATTTATTGTGTGAGTATGTGGAAGTTAGAGGTCATGAGAAGAAGGAGGAAAGATAAAAAGTAGAACCAACAATAAAAAGGAAGGAAAAAAGATTCTAGGAAGTCACTGTTACAAAAGCTACTCTTCAGTTGTGAGATTAGTGCTGTTATTTTCCCAAAAGCTATTTAGGTGGGTACATGTAGCAACCAATGGTGCTTTCTCAAGCATTGTCTGATAGTTTGATAGTTGTCTGAAAATGGCTTAACCATTTGGGGAAGTTTGTTTTTATGAAGACGTTTACTACTTTTCTTATAATTGAAGCTAATCTACTAATTTTTAAATTACAGGTGATGACTTTCCTAAGCTCATCCATAAACTCATAAGTACAGTTTTAATGATGATTCCTAGTTACAACTTGGCAATGAGTATCAGCAAGTATTTTGATGACTATGAAGTGAAAAGACTGTGTGGTAGGGAATTCAGAAGCATTTACATGGACTGCAGTGAGCCCTGTGAGTATGAGGAACTCTTCAGGCCCATAAGTAAACGATATTCCTTTCCATTTTCTACACTTTACTAAGATTATGCCAAGTAAGAAAAGCCTGGTTTTCTTCCAGTTGGGTAGAATGAGTTGAGAAGCAAATTGGAAGCACATTAAACCTATTCAAAGAAATACTTGCAGAAAGGCTTTGGGTTTTTTTTTTTTTTTTTAATTTGGGGGAGTGTATACATGTTCAAGAAGAGGCAATTAGAACACCAAATAGGCAGACTAGAAAATACATTATAGTTACACTATTTTTTTAACCTAGGATTTTTTAAAATTTATTCATATTACATCTCTATTGTTAGCCCTTTCCTTGTTTCCTCCTATTCCTCCTTCCCTCCCACTTCCCGCCTTCTCCCCTCCCCTATGTCTGTGATTGAGGGAGACCTTCTCCCCCTATATATGCTCTTAGAATATCAAGTCTCTTCTTGGTAACTTGCTATCCTTCCTCTGAGTGCCGCCAGGCCTCCCCGTCCAGGGGACGTGGTCAGAAAAGGGGCACCAGAGTTCATGTGAGAGTCAGATCTCACTCTCCACTCACCGGTGGAGAATATCCTGTTCGTCAGCTAGGTCTTGGTAGGGGTTCGAAGTTTAATGCCTATATTCTCCTTGGCTGGTGCCTTAGTTTGAGGAAGATCCCAGGACCCAGATCTGCCTGTCATAAAGTTCTTCTTGTAGGTTTCCAGGACCCTGTGGATCCTACTATTTCCCTATTCTTCCATGCAACTCTCACCTAAAGTCTCAATAGGATGTCCTCTCCTCTGACCCACTTTCCTGATAAGTAAAGTTTTTCATGGGATGTATCCCTTGGACTAGTGTCTTGATATAAGTGAGTATATACCATTTGTCTCTTTTTGCTTCTGGGTGAACTCACTCATTATGATAATTTCTAGATAAATCCATTTGTCCACAAATTTTGGGAATTCCTTGTTTTTAATAGCTGAGTAGTATTCCATGGTGTAAATTTACACTATTAAGAATACAGAATAAAGAATATTGAAAACTGCATGAGAGGAATTCTAAGTTACTTACAATAACTACCTATCAAAATATATCAACCATCTCAGTAGAAGCCCTAAAAGCCATGAAAGCATGGAATGGTATATTTGAAACCCTGAGAGTAAATTAACTACTAACAAAATGTACTATATCTATCAAAGTTAACCTTTACAATCAATAGAAATTTAAGACCTTTTAGGATAAACATAAACTAAAATACCTCATGGCCCAGTAAAACAGCACTATAGAAAATACTTAAAGAAAACCCTATATGTAGATAAATAAGAAAAGCAGTCATAATCATGAGAACTCAGGAAAGAATTCATTTCATCAAATTAATTTTATAAATGAGAACTAAGAAAGAAATAAAAATTTTCAACTCAGTAAACCATTAAACTCTAAGATAAATAAGGAGGAAGAAGAGAAGAAACAATCTTCAAACCAACCAGAAACACAACAACAAAATTATGTGAATCAGCAAATACTTCCCAGCAATAAGCCTAAATGTTAATAGTATCAGCTTTCCAATTAATAGATTCAATTTAGGTGATTGAATTTGAAAAAATATTAAATTTGTGTCATCAGCAATAGGCACATCTTACTGGTAAAGACTCATGGAGACTAGAAGTTTTTGTATGTGGGGAAAACATCCTATGAAAGTACAAGTCAATGGCATGCTTATAGATGACATGGACTGTGTTCCCAAAATTGTTTGAGCTGGTGAACAAATTTAGCACACTTGCATAATATAAGATCAGTACACACAAAAGCAATCTGAGTAGTTCTGTGTACTAAAAATGAGCAGTCTAAAAAGATAAAACAATATACATTAACATCAAAAATACCCTAACTGGGAATACATATAGCCAAAGATTCTACATTGAAAACTATAAACCATTGCTTTAAAATGTTAAAAAGGGGCCATTTCCTGGCTTTCATAGACTACAAAAGATCCTGGGGGTAGGAATTTGGATGAAGTGATTCAGAGAATAGGAGAGTCCACAAGTTAAAAATATGAGTGTGTGGTCATTTCAATTTTCAAGAAAAAACAAAATAGAAGAGTCTGTTAACAAAGGGCACTAAAAATTAAATATCCATATGGGAAAATGTGAATGTGGATCTTCCTTGCATACCACACACAAAATTTAACTCTTTGTGTATGAGTCATCTAAATATACGAACTAAATATAAAGATAAAATCTTTACGTGAGGTTGAGTTTAGTGAATGTGACACAAAAAGCACAAAAAAGTAAAGAAATGATCTCATAAAAATAGAAGACTTTGAGCTTCAAAGGGCTCTGAGGTTTTTTGTTTTGTTTTGTTTTGTTTTGTTTTGTGTGAAAAGATACATAGAGAATAAGGTCAAATGTATGGTAAGATCATCTACCTAACACTGGTGAAAGGGCCAGGGGCAGTTTGGAGGTAGAGCACTGGCTATATCTGAGTGCAAAAAAGGAAAACAGAAAAGCTAGATGGAAAATAAATAAAAGATCAACTTTTATAACAACTATAAATAACCATATCAAGAAGATCACATAACAAGACAGCTACTTATTTTCTGACTCCTATACTTCTTTTATTATTATTAATTTATTCTTGTTACATCTCAATGGTTATCCCATCCCTTGTATCCTCCCATTCTTCCCTCTCTCCCATTTTCCCCTTATTCCCCTCCCCTATGACTGTTCCTGAGGGGGATTACCTCCCCCTGTATATGCTCATAGGGTATCAAGTCTCTTCTGGGTAACCTGCTATCCTTCCTCTGAGTGCCACCAGGTCTCCCCCTGCAGGGGACATGGTCAAATATGAGGCACCAGAGTACGTGTGAAAGTCATACCCCACTCTCCACTCAACTGTGGAGAATGTTCTGCCCATTGGTTAGATCTGGGTAGGGGTTTAAAGTTTACCGCCGGTATTGTCCTTGGCTGGTGCCTTAATTTGAGTGGGACCCGTGGCCCAAATCTGCCTATCATAGGGTTGTACTTGTAGGTTTCTAGGACCCTCTGGATCCTTCTACTTTGCTATTCTGCCATGCTTCTCTCATCTAGAGTCCCAATAGGATGTCCTCCCCTCTGTCTCAGTTTCCTGGCAAGTGAAGGCTTTCCTGGGACATGCCCCTTGGGTTAGTATGCAGATATAAGTGAGTATATACCACTTGAGTCTTTCTGCTTCTGGGTTAACTCACTCATTATGATCATTTCTAGCTCAATCCATTTGTCCACAAATTTCGGGAATTCCTTGTTTTTAATAGCTGAGTAGTATTCCATAGTGTATATGTACCACAATTTCTTTATCCATTCTTCTACTGAGGGACACTTAGGCTGTTTCCATGTTCTGGCTATTATGAATAAGGCTGCTATGAACATGGTTGAGCAAATTTTATTTAGTATTTTTGCATCGATGTTCATAAGAGAAATTGTTCTGAAATTCTCTTTCTTTTTTGAGTCTTTGTGAAGTTTAGGTATCAATGAGACTATGGCCTCATAAAATGAATTTGGTAATGTTCCATCCATTTCTATCTTTTGGAGTAGCTTGAAGAGTATCGGTATTAGCTCGCCCTTGAAGGTTGGTAGAATTCTGCACTTAAACCATCTGGCCCTGGGCTTTTTTTGCTTCGGAGATTATCAATGATTGCTTCAATTTCTGTAGGGGAAATGGGACTATTTAGCTTGTTTATCTGTTCTTCACTCAACTTTGGCAAGTGAAATTGATCAAGAAATCATCCATTTCCCTTAGATTTTCTAATTTTGTGGCATATATGCCTTCAAAGTAGGATCTTATGATTCTTTGTATTTCTTCACTGTCTGTTGTTATGTCTCCCTTTTCATTTCTGAATTTGTTGATTTCAATACTGTCTCTCTGCCTTTTAGTTAGTTTAGCTAACAGTCTATCTTGTTGATTTTCTCAAAGAACCAGATCTTGGTTTTGTTGATTCTTTGGACTGTTTCTTAGTTTCTAATTTGTTAATTTCAGTCTTGAGTTTGATTTTTTCCAGATATCTACTCCTTTTGGGTGTTTCTGCTTCTTTTTTTTTTCTAGTGCTTCCAGTTGTGTTGTTAAGATGCTTATGTGCAATGTTTCCAATTTCTTTTTAAACGTACTTACTGCTATGAATTTTTCTCTTAGCACTGCTTTCAATGTATCCCACAAATTTGGGTATGTTGTTCTTTCATTTTCATTGAATTTCAGAAACTCCTTGATTTCTTTCTTTATTTCTTCCCAGACCCAGGTGTCATTTAGCAGAGAGTTGTTTGGTTTCCACGTATGTGTAGGCTTTTTGTTATTTCTCTTGTTGTTAAATAGCAGCCTAAAAGCATGGTGATCTGATAGGATACAAGGTATTATTTCAATCCTCTTGTATCTGTTGAGGCTTGCTTTGTGACCTACGATGTGATCAATTTTGGAGAAGGTTCCATGGGGTACAGAGAAGAGGGTATATTCTTTCTTGTTTGGGTGAAAGGTTCTATAGATATCTGTTAGATCCATTTGACCCATGGCATTGGTTAATGATGCTATTTCTCAGCTTAGTTTCTGTTTCAATGACTTATCCTTCAGTGAGAGTGGGGTGTTGAAGTCTCCCACTATTATTGTGTGGGGATCAATGTGTGGTTTAAGCTTTTTTAGCAGATCTTTTACAAATGTGGGTGCCCTTGTATTGGGAGCATAGATGTTCAGAATTGTGATGTCATCTTGGTTGACTTTACCTTTGATGAGTATGAAGTGTCCTTCCTCATCCCTTTTGATTAATTTTGGTTGAAAGTCTATTTTGTTCGATACTAAAATGGCTACGCCTGCTTGCTTCTTGTGACCATTTGCTTGGAATATTTTTTTCCAACCTTTTACCCTGAGGTAATGCCTATCATTATGGGTGAGATGTGTTTCTTGAATGCAGAAGAATGTTGGATCTTGTTTATGCACCCATTCAGTTAGTCTGTGTCTTTTTATTGGAGAATTGAGACCATTGATGTTGAGAGATATTAATGACCAGTGACTGTTAAGAGTCTTAATTTTGATGTTGTTTCAAGTTGAGCGTTTGTGTAGTTGTGTTTTTGCCATGGGATAGTTATCTATTTCTTGAGTAGTTTTGGTTGTAGCTTGACCCTTTGGGATGGAGTTTTCCTTCTAGTACCTTCTGTAAAGCTGGATTTGTGGATAGGTACTGTTTGAATTTGTTTTTGTCCTGGAATATTTTGTTTTCTCCATCAATGGTTATTGATAGTTTTGCTGGGTAAAGTAGTCTGGCCTGGCATCTGTGGTCTCTTAGGGTTTGCAGGATCTCTGTCCAGGCCCTTCTGGCTTTTAAGGTCTCTGCTGAGAAGTCGGGTGTTATTCTGATAGGTTTGCCATTAAATGTTATTTGGCCCTTCTCCCTTGCAGCTTTTCATATTTCTTCTTTGTTCTGTATGTTTTGTGTTTTGATTAGTATATGACGGGTGGTTTTTCTTTTCTGGTCAATTCTATTTGGTGTTCTGTAGGCCTCTTGTATGTTTATAGGCATTTCTTTCTTTAGATTGGGGAAATTTTCTTCTATGATTTTGTTGAGAATAGTTTCTGGGCCTTGGAGTCTGATATCTTCTCTTTCTTCAATGCCTATTATCCTCAGATTTCTTCTTTTATGGTCTCCTTAATTTCTTGGATGTTTTGTGTCAGGAATTTTTCAGATTTGGCATTTTCTTTAATGGTTACTTCAAGATCTGTGATTGTATCTTCTAGCCCCGAGATTCGTTCTTCCATCTCTTGGATTCTGTTAGAGAAGCTCACCTCTGTGTTGCTCGCCTTCTTCTCTGAGGTCTCATGTTCTCTTTTTTTTTTTTTTTTTTTTTTTTGTCTGTGTGTTTATCATTGAATCCATTTTCATCTTCAGATCTTGAACTGATTTTTTTTATTTCTTTCATCTGATTGTTTGTATATTCCTGAGTTTCTTCCATTGCCTCTTTATAGGTCTTCAGAGCTTGAACCGTTTTCTTTATTTCTTTCATCTGGTTGTTTGCATTTTCCTGAAAATTTTCCAGTTCCACTCTATGTGCTTCTTTTATGTCTCTCACCTGTTTGGCTGCGTCTTCCTGCATTTGATTATGAATTTTATTTGTTTCCTCCATTATCATCCTCATTACTAAGGATTTGAGGTCATTTTCTTGTATTTCTGTTGTATTTGAGTTCTCTGGGTTGTTTTCTTTGGGATAGCTAGAAACTGAAGACGCCAGGTTTTTTGGGGGTTTTTTTGTGTACGCTTTTATGCTGTCCTTTAGACATCTTGCCAACTCTGTTTTTGTTGGGTAGCTTCCAGAGTTGGGTGGAGGGAGTCTGATGCTAGATTCACTTGTTTTCTCATGATTTCCCTAGGCTGAAAGCTCTGATGCTTCACTGGTGTGGATGGCAGGAGGCTAGCCCTGTCGTTTTGGACTCTCACAGCCAGTGATCCTCAGCTCCCCTGTACTCTGAGTCCTGCAATCGTTCTGGGTCTCTGAATGAGCATTGGGTCAGGCCAAGGTATCCACAGCCTTCTGGGTCCCCTGCCAAGTCCATCCAGGGACACTGAGCCTGAACCACATGCCGAGCTCAGCTAGATTCTCATGGCCCGAATCATCTGCCGAGCTCAGCTAGGGACTCTTAGCCCAATCCACGCACTGAGCTCTCCTAGGGACTCTGGCCCCAAAATGCATGCAGAGTCCAGCCACAATTTTTGGGCTGAGACTGCGCACCAAGCTCAGCTAGGGGCTTTTGGCCCAAAGTGCATGCTGTCGTCAGTTATAGACTCAGGGCCAGAACCGTCCACCAAGCTCAGCCAGGAATTCTAGATTCAAACTGCACACTGTGTCCAACCACAATCTTAGAGCCGGGACTGTGCCAAAAGCTCAGCTAGAGTCTCTGGGCCCAATCTGTCTGCCAAGCACAGTTAGCGACTCTGGCCCCAAACTGCACGCCGAGCCCCACCCAAGTCTCCGGAGCGGAATTGTGCACCGAGCTCAGCCAGAGATTCTGGGCCCACACTATGTGCTGAATTCAGCCCGGAGTAAACTGCGTGGACAGTCCAGCCAGAGTCTCAGGGCCGCTGAGCCTGTGCGCAAAGCTCAGCTAGAGTCTCTGGGCCCAATCTGCCCAGCATGTCCAGCTAGATACTCTGGGCCAAATCTGCATGCTGACCTCTGCCTACATCAGTGCCCCAGAACTGCACGCTGAGCTGAGCTAGTGTCTTGGGCAGAACTGCTCATTGAGCTGAGCTAGCGCCTCGGGTGGAACTGAGCACTTGGCCCAGCCTTCATCACAGCAGAGGAGCTGTGGCTGAGCTGCGCTAGCGCCTTGGGTAGAACTGAGTGCTACCCAGCCTGTGTCACAGCAGGGGAGCTGTGGCTGGGCTGAGCTAGCACCTCAGGCAGAACTGCTTGCTGAGCTGAGCCAGCATCTCCACAGCACTGCGCACTGAGCTCAACCCTGGACTCTGGGGCTGAACTGTCCCCCGAGTCCAGTTTGGGTCTCAAGGCACCGCGTGACCCAAATCTTGCCCAGAGTCCCCTCTCCCGCAGCAGCTCCCAACGGCCACTACACCAATCACCTCCACCGGAAGGCTCTGAGCTGCAAACCTCAGCCACCGCCGCTGCTGACGCTGGTGCCGCTGCTGCTGCTGCCTCTGCTGCTGCTGCTCCAATCCAAGAAAATCAGCGCTCTTCCCGTGTGCAGGGACACGCAGGTCCTCCGCACCCTGGTCCCTCCGAACCGTGATGCACTCCTGCTGCCATGGTGTGGGGACCTCAGTGTTCCTGGCTCAGAAATCTGCGCAATTCCCTGAATTGTTCACTGGAGCTTCCAAACACGGTCCACACTGCTCGCTGCCATCTTGGATCAAATCCCAACTCCTATATTTCTTAAACCTAATTTAAAATTCATTTTGAGCAGGTTCATGCCTTTGAGCCCAGGACTTGGAGGGTAGAATGAAGGTCAAGGATTTCAGATCATCCCCAAGCACACAGCATGGCAGAGGCCAGTCTTAGTCACATCAGGTGTCTCAAAAACCGAAAGCATGTCTTGCTCTGCGACACCTTTTTAGATGGTGCGCCAGTTCTTAAAGTACGGCAACTGTGTCTCTTGTTTCTGTAGATACTCAGAACAATGTGTATGGCTTTGGAGAGCGTGGGATTGGAAAGTTCCTGATCACACTGGCTACCATGGGCTTGGTTTTTCTCCTCTTGCTTTTAACCTTGGAGACTGTTTCCTGGAGCCTGAAGAACTTTGTCTTTCGTAACATTATTTTTTATTTCTACAATAAACTCAAAAAAGGCAGGAAAGTAAGTAACTAATTGGACTTTAAATATAACTTAAAGAAAGCAACTACCTTTTGGCCAGAAAATACAAATTTACATTTTCTCACTTCCATTTTACACACACACACACACACACACACACACACACACACACACACACATATTATTTGATTATACTAAAATAGATTTTGACTCATTGAGGTATGCTTATACTTGGTTTAAGTTTAGTACAAACTTTTAAATCCTCTGTCTTCTAAGAAATAAGTCATTTTTCCTGTGTTAACTACAACTGAAATAATTGCCTTTATGCTAGTAAGAGTATGTTGTTCTCTATAACGATATAAATAATCTTTTATTCTTTGAAATTTTCATGATTATATTTTTACCATATTCCCTCCTTTCCTCACCTCCTTACAGATCCAGCCCCTATTCCACGCACACCCAACTTTATGTCCTCTTTTTATTTTTAAACCCACTGGGTCCAGTTTGTATTGCCCAAATATTCTTGGTTGTGTAGCCTTCCACTGGAGTGTGGTCATCCTACTCTTTAAAGGTGGTTCATGTCCTTAAAGAAAGTTAATTCTCCTTCCCCCAGCAGCTATCAGTGACCAATAGCTCTTCGACTAGAGATGCGATTTTGTGCCCACCTCCCATGCTGGGGTTTTGTCAGGCTTGAGCTTGTGCAGGCCTCCTGCATGCTATCCCAACTGCTGTGAGAGTGTGCACCTTCCCTGCTGTATCCAGAAGTGACTGTTTGCTTGTAGGCCTCCACTGCCCCTGGCTCTTACAAAATTCTTATAGTAGTCATTTCATAGACTTGTGTCTTTGACTCTCACAGCTGCCATACACTTCTAAAGTAGAGCCAGCCAGAAGTATGTCTGCATGTGAGAGTTCAGGAAGCAGCTAGAAAAGGTCTTAGAAACTGTTCAAGTGTTTCCTCATATCCTATAGATTATATCCACAGGTTAGCTTTCTTAAAGCAGCTGGCTTAATCTAATTCTCTATAACATGTCCACATGTGGACTCCTTGCTTTGAAAATACAGGGGGTAGTATCTCACCAGAGAACCATAGAAGACGAGGATGAAGACATAAGAAAAGAAAGAAGCAAAGTCTTCACACTGCTGCTTGGATCACAGAATACCCCACTGGTCCTTAATGAAGTTACAAAGGTAATGTCATTTACTGCCTAGCTGTCTTGGGGTTTTAAGTATTTTCCCTGCCTGGAATTTACCAGTGGCTATACTAGTTCACTGAAGTTCTGCAGAGAGCTGGAAGGAAAAGTGCTCTCATATCACAGTAGGTTAGCTTTAGGAGTCCGAAATAATAGCTGTGGTTGACCAATGACCAGTGTCTCAGTACATTGTGAGTTTTTTTTTTAACTTTCTCAGATTTATTTTAAGTTTCCTGTTGTCAAGGCTGTGAGAAATATCTCCCTTGTAGTCAAGAAGTCGGAGTGCTTTGGATTGCTTGGATTAAATGGAGCTGGAAAGACTACTACATTCAAGATGCTGGCCGGAGTCGAGACTATCACCTCTGGAACTGCATATATTGATGGCAACCGTGTCACTAAAAACCCAGGAAAGGTATTTAACTTCTTACCAATGACCTAGTGTCTTGATGAAGCAGACAGCCAAGTGAATTGCTAAGGAACAGGGCAGGGAAGTGAAGGACCCCGGTACATCAGTCCTCACCCCTCAGAACTGACAGGCTCCATGCCACTGTCACACTGAGTTTGAGAGAAGGAACATATCCCTTCCCGTGAAAGAGAGAAAATGTCTACAAATAGCCTGAACTGAAATCACAGAGAACAGCTATCGCATTTAACCTGCTCTGACATAGAATTTGAAATATAACTGATTAGAAAAGAATTGTTATAATAAATAGAAAAGATTGAAAGTACTCAACTATATTTGGATGTAGGTTTTAAAGAAATAAAGAAATGAAAATGGTGCCCTATGTTGAACTTCTGAAGGTGAAGGTGCCAGGCACCAAGATAGTAAATGTCTTGAAAGACTGTGTTTAGAGGGCATGTGGATCTTGAGGCATCTATAATACGTCTTAGTGGGAACATACAATGGATAGTACAAACCCATGATAGGAAAGCGGTATGAATTTGGGATTTACCAAAGTACAGGTGAAATTTAAACTACAAAAGTAGATGAGCTTACTTTAGTTGGTTACCAACACTGAAATACTGAATAAAGGCACTGGAGAAGAAATCATGAAAACTGGAGAGTTAAAGGGAAAAGGTAGATAAAATTTTATCAAGCCAGATAGGAAATAAATTTTCAGTCCCTGTGAGCCCTAGGCTAGTTGATTCTGTAGGTTCTCTTGTGGTGTCTTTGACCTATCTGGCTCTTTCAGTCCTTCCTCTAGAAAGCAAGCATGGGATGGACCTAGACTCCTACACATAGGTAGCAGAGGTACAGCTTCATCCCCACGTAGGACCTCTAACAGCAGGAGCAGGCGCTGTCTCTGACTCTATTGCCTGCCTTTGGATCCCTTTCCCTTAACTGGATGGCCAGTGCCTAGCCTCAGTAGAAGATGCCCCAGTCCTACTAAAACTTGATATGCCTAAGCAGGAAGTGCGCACACACACACACACACACACACACACACACACACACACACACACACACACACCTACCACCAACATCAAAATAACACGAATTAACAATCACTGGGCCACGCATGTACTGGACCTAGGTCCCCTACAGACATGTGCCTGATGGGCAGCTTGGTCTTCATGTGGGTCCCATAGTAAGGGAAGTAGGGGCTGTCTCTGACAAGGGCTCCATCGTATGTTTCTTGATCTCTTTCCTCGGGTGGGGCTGCCTTGCCAGGCCACAGGGGAAGAAGATGTGCTCAGCTTGATGTGATTTGAAGTGTTGGGGTGGATTGGGCAGGGGTTCTACTTTTCTGAGAGGTAGGGAAGGGGGATAGAGGGAAGAGGGAGGGTGGGACTGAGGAGAGGAGGGGGAGGCTCTGATTAAGATGTAAAGTTAGTTAATTAATTAAGAATAAATGGAGTAGCTAACAAAGAAAAGAAAAGAAAGAATCTTCAAAAAAGAAATTTGACTGGTGATCTTGGGTATTTTCAACCTGTAAAGGGTCCAGTGGATTTCTCTGAAGCCTGGTACAGTGGAGTGACACATAGACAAGCCAGGTTGTGCAGATAACCAAGCCAGGGCCATAACCATTAGCAACTAGAGCCTACTCACCTCAGGGAAGCACAGGGAGTCTAAAAAGTATATAGCAACACAAACTGAACAAAGAAGGTATTCACCTAAGGCATAAATGAAAACAATCTAAGTGTGTACACTAGCAAGGGTCAGTCCTTCTTGTGCCTAACTTTGCTCCTTTCTTTTCCGGGTGCATAAAACAGTAACCATTTTATCATTATACAAACACCTGCAAAGGTCTGTTTCATTCTACATAGATATGGCTATGTACTGTGCACTGTCTGTTCAAGCTCACCAGCTTGCTTTCCCTGGGTATCTAGATGAATATGCACAGTGGCAGTATATGACAGTGTCTATTTCTCTGATTATTTGACCCATCCTTTTCAATTTTTTAGTGTGGTCTATTCTTAAAAATGTCATTTGAGAAATTTTTCTGTTCTTATGAATGAAATTATATAACTCCAGGAAATATTTAAAAGATACCAGCTTCCTTTCCTGTAAACAATCTATTCTTAAGTAATGTGTATTCCTATAAACAATATATCCTTTATACATTTCTTTATTGTTAGCATTTCCCTTATTAGTTTCTTAGAATTATTCACTTCAGAGACACTCAAAAAAGTACACATTTCCTGGATTTTCTGCTTCCCTCCTGGGTCTGTTTCTCTGTGTTCATCCCTTTTATCTGGTACCCCAGATCTAGGTCCTGTGGCCTCTTCATTTTTCTATATTTTTTCTGTTTGAGTGACTGAATCCAAGCATTTGGGAGGCAAAGGCAGGTAATCTCTGTGAGTTTGAGGCCAGCCGGGTCTGCAAAGCGAGATCAGGGCAGTCAAGGTTATACAGAGAAACCCTGTCTTGAAACAACAAAACAGAATGAGTGTACACATACACATGCTGACTAGTTTATTCTTTCATCTTCAAAATACATTCTATCTCATGTTAATTCTATTTAGGTGAAGACGATTCAGGTGGATCAAAGAAAGAACTAAAAAGCAAGTAACTTGGGGATTTTGGCAAAGATGGAGTCAGGATAACACAGAGGGTTAAGAAGAAACTCAAACTGCTCAAGATTGTGTGGCAAAGCTTTATAAACAAAATACATTTCTATAAAAAATACTTTAATTAGTGTATTAACATAGCTAGCTCTCTCTTAAACACTCAAACAAGGGTTTGATTGGGCAATTTCATCTAACAAAGGCCTATTTGGGGCACATAGTAGTAATGTACAATATATGTGTATAATATATATTGAAATTCCAGCTAGTGATATTGATGCCTTAAATTACACCATTGAATCTGATCTATAAAGATGCTGAAGACAGAAGAAGAAACCATTCCTAGTGGGAGTTGTAGGGGCGTCAAACTTTCTTAGTAGCGAGAGTTAGACAGCTTCACATCTTATACCTCATCCCTATGAGATTTATACTCCATGGAAGTGAATCTACTTCTCATAATTACCCTTTTGGATTCAGATTAGGTCAAGAATTGGTTACTGTCCGCAGTCTGAATCTGTGCTGAACCACATGACGGGCCGGGAATTGCTAATCATGTACGCTAGTCTGTGGGGGGTCCCAGAGCCAGACATTAACGAGTATGCGGAAGCCTTTCTGCATTCAGTGCATGTGGAACACATTGCTGACCAGTTTATCCACACATACAGGTGAGACATTGTATAGTTGCTATTAAGTGACCTGTCTTGTGCCCCTGCTGTTTGGAATGAATGCCCACAAAGTCCACTTCTACCTCTCTGGCAGTGACTATGAAATAACCTAGCACTCTGCCAAGGCACGAACTTCAGGAAAACAACATGTTCCACTTAGCCTTTTACATATCTGAACAATATTTGCACTAAAAAGAGTTCCTATATCTCCATAGACACACACACACACACACACACACACACACACACACTTGAACCATCAATTTTGAGTCTTACCACAGCATCCTAAATGTACAAACGATCCTACAAATTAATAACATATATTACTCTTTCTTCTTCATATTATGGAGTGGCGTAAACAAACGTAGGCTAAGCATGGCTATTGCCCTAATGGGAAAGTCTTCCGTTGTCTTCCTGGATGAGCCATCCACTGGCATGGACCCAGTAGCTCAGCATCTGCTCTGGGACACAGTTACATGGGTCTGTAAGACTGGTAAAGCTATCATCATAACTTCTCACAGGTAAGAGCCATCGGAGGCTTTGTTGGAAACTAGAAGGAGCTGCAATGGGTATAGGATGGAATTAATTTTGACCAGGACTGTGAGTCAGTAAACTTACCTAAACATAGGAATTACAGAGAAGCAACTGTGGAGGAACATGCTAAGTGAGAGAGCTCAGTTGACTGATGGAATCAACTGAGAAAATACTAGCTGGGTAACTTAATGAAGATTTAGGTGTGTACTGCTTTAAATTTCCAAGTGTCCTCCCAGATATAGCCTTAGTAGTGATCCTCTGTAATGCCAAGGCTTCCAGTTCTAAGATGTCCAATGCTAGCTGTTTGGATTTATTCTGAGTCTCCTCAGGCATATTATCTTTTTCCTCCTAGAATGGAAGAATGTGAGGCCCTGTGTTCTAGGCTGGCCATCATGGTGAAAGGCAAGTTTACATGCCTGGGCAGCCCTCAGCATGTCAGAAAGAGGTTTGGTCATGTATACACTCTAACAGTAAAGATCAGTACTGCTAAGGATGAAGATAAAGTAACAGAGTTCAAAAACTTCATTAAAACAACTTTTCCAGGTAACATAGGAGTGATGGGTTTATGACTATTAAGTCATGTTCACTGTTCTGCTACATGTTTTCAACTATAATTTTCACTGAATTGCTCATATTTATTGAACCCTTATACTGAGCTCATTTTAATAACTTCTATGAATTTATTCCTGATGCTAAGAACTTTTCACCAAATAGCAGAGGTGCTCACTAGCTCCTTGAAAGAATCAATAAGCTAAAGTTGTTCATATGCATTAATATGTAGAATTTATTTTTATTTCTTTTTTAGTTTCCCTTTTATAGAAAATAGATTCGTTTCTCATATAATACATTCTGATTGCAGTCTTCCTCCCCCTTTACTCTCCAAGTCCTCCCCCCACCTCCTCTCCCATCCAAATCTACTCCTTTCTGTCTCTCATGAGAAAAGAAATGGATTTTAAGAGATAACAACAAAACATAACAAAATAAAAGATAAAACAATACCCGTCACATCAAAATTGGACTTGACAAATCATCAGAGGTAAAAGAGCCCCAAGAGAAAGAAAAAAATTAGAGACCCACTCTTTAAAATATTCAGGAGTCCCATAAAAATATTAACTGGAAGCCATAATATATAAACACAGAGAACCTGGTGCAGACCATTGCAGGCCCTGTGCTTGCTGCCTCAGTCTCTGTGAATTCATATGAGCCTTGTTCGCTTAATTCAGAGGGCCTCATTCCTCTTTGGCTATCACAGTTTTTCCACCTCCTCTTCTGCAGAGTTTCCTGAGTGCTGGGGGAGGGGAGTGGGCGATGGATTTGATGAAGACATCCCATTTAGGGCTGAGTGTTCCAAGGTCTCTCACTCTCTGCATAATGTCTGGCTGAGGGTCTCTGTATTAGTCTCATCTGCTGCAGGAGGAAGCTTCTATGATGATGTCTGAGCCAGGCACTGATCTATGGCTGTTCCAAAATGTCATTACAAGTCATTTTATCTTAATCTTAACTTTTTTTTAAGACAATAGTATTTGCTTTTACTCTAGGTCTCAGGGCTATCTATCTAGTCTCTGGTTCTCGATCACCCAAGCAGTGCTGAGTATGGGTTCTGCCTTAGTTTGGGTTTCTATTCCTGTGATGGAACACAGTGACAAATGAAAGTTAGGGAAGGGACAGGGTGGGAGTTATTTGGCTTACACTTCCATAGTGTTGTTCATTATTGAAGGAAGTAAGGACAGGAACTCAAACAGGGCAGAAACCTAGAGGCAGGAGCTGATGCAGAAACCATGGAGAGGTGATGCCTACTGTCTTCCTCCCTATGGCTTGCTCAGCCTGCTTTCTTATAGAACCCAGGACCACCAGCCGAGGGATGGCACCATGCACAGAGAGCTGGGCCCTACCCCCATCAGTCACTAATTAAGAAAATGCCTTACTGCTGGATCTTATGGAGGTATTTACTCAATTAAGTTTCTCTCCTTTCAGATAATTCTAGTTTGTGTGTGACATTGACATAAGACAAGCCAGCACAGGTTCCATCTGATGGAGTGGTCCTTAAATCAAATCCGATACTGGTTAGATATTCCCACAAGCTTTGTGCCACCATTGCCCTAGCATATTTTCAGGCAGGACAGCAATGTAGACCAAAGGTTTTGTGGCTGGGTTAGTGTTTATGTTCCTTTTTTGGTTGTGTAAAGTTTGTCTTCAGCAATGGGGCCTTGCTGTCAGTTTGTGGAGAGCAACCTGTTGTCTTGGCAACAGTCAGGGTTGTTTGGGAATTTTCATGGGTTCCCTTTGGCCAAGAACTTAATAGACTATAACCCAGACCAGGTACTAGAAGCTTTGGTGACAAGAAATGGACAATTTGGACTCAGTCTCCCTCCCTCACTATTTGGAACCTTGATTAGAATTGCCTTCATGTATTTTAGGAAGTTTTCACTAGTTTCCATACCAGCTGCCAAATTCCCCTCAATTCTAGCTGTCTCTCCCCTCATCCTTTCTGTCAACTCCATCTTCTATTCCCCCACCCACCTCATCCTCCCATTCTCCACCCCAGCACCCAGTCCATCCATAAAGTCTATTTTGTTTCCTTCTTCCAGGGAGACATGTGTGCTAGCCTTTTCCTCTATACCTGACCTCTCTGGATCTACAAATTATAGCTGAGTTATCATTTATTTAATGGCCAATATTTACACATAAGTAAATGCATACTTTTTTATCTTTCTGAGTCTGGGATACCTCACTGAAGATGTTTCCTAGTTCCATCTATTTGTCTGCAAATTTCATGATGTTATTTTTTAAACATTTTCTTTATCATTTTTCTGTTGAGGGTCATCTAGGTTGTTTCTAATTACTAGCTATTATAAATAAAGTAGCAATGAATGTGGTTGAGCAAGTGTCCTTGTGTAGAATAGAGCATCCTTTGGGTATATACCCAAGAGTGGTATAGCTGGATCTTGAGGTAGATCAATTCCTAATATTTTGAGGAACTGCCATCCTGATTTCTGTAATGGCAGTACAAGTTTGTACTCCCACTAGCAATGGGTGAGTGTACCCTTTAATCCACATCCTCACCAACATGAACTGATACTTGTGTTATTGATCATAGCCATTCTAACAGGTATAAAATGGAACCTCAAAGTAGTTTTGATTTGCATTTCCCTGATAAATAAGGATGTTAAACATTTCTTTAAATGTTTCTTAGCCATGTGAACTTCCTTTATTGAGAATTCTGTTTAGATATATACCCCATTTTTAATTGGGTTATTTGCTTTCTTGATATCTAGCTTTTTAAATTCTTTATATAATTTTGACTATTAGCCCTCTATCTAATATATACTTGATAAAAAAAATTTTTTTGAACTTTTTTCATTCTGTAGTCTGCTGCTTTGTTTGAACAGTGTCCTGTGCCTTACAGAAGCTTTTCAGTTTCATGAGGTCTCATTTAATAATTGTTTAATCTTAGTGCCTGCATTAATGGTGTTCTGTTCAAAATCTTCTCCTGTGCCAATGAGTTCAAGGCTATTCCCCCACTTTCTCTTCTATTAGATTCAATGTATTTAGTTTTATGTTGAGATATTTGGTCCACCTGGACTTGATTTTGTGCAGAATGATAAGTATGGGTCTATTTGCATTCTTCTATATAAGGAGGCATCCAATTTGAGCAACATTTACTGGAGATGCTGAGTTTTTCCCAGTGTTTCTGGATTCTTTATCAAAAATTGGGTATCCATGGGTGTATAAATTTATGCATGGAACTTCTGTTCAATTCCATTGATCAAAATGTCTGTTTTTATACCAGTACCATGCTGTTTTTCTTACTGCTAAAGTTTCATAGTACAACTTGAAATCGGACTAGTGAGATCTCCAACAGTTCTTACTTGTTCAGGATTGCTTTAATTATCTTGGTGGACTGTTTTGAGGCCTTGTGTTTTTTGTTTTGTTTTGTTTTGTTTTGTTTTTGTTGTTGTTGTTGTTGTTGTTTTCCCATATGAAGCTCAGAAGTCTTTCAAGATCTGTGAAAATTGAAGTTTTAAGGGGTTGCATTTAATCTGTAGATTGCTTTCGGTAGAATGGCCATTTTTACATATGAATCTTAATGATACACAAGCATGGCAGATCTTTCCATCTTCTGATATCTTCTTCAATTTCTTTCTTTGAAGACTTGAGGCTTTTATCATACAAGTCTTTCATTTGCTTGGTTAGCTACCCCAAGATATTTCATATTATTTGAAGCTTTATTTTATCATTACTTGAGGATGTTGTGAAATGTATTTTTCCTTGATTTCTATCTCAAACCATTTGTCATTTGTATATAGGAGGGCTACTGATTTTTTTAGTTAACTTTTGTATCAGTTACTTTGCTGACAGTGTGTATTATCTGTAAGAGTTCCCCAGTGGAATGTATGTGTAGTGTCATATCATCTGCAAATAAAGATACTTTAATTTCTTTCTATCCAGTTTGTAGTCCCTTGATCTCCTTCAGTTGTCTTATTGTTCTAGCTAAGATTTCTGTTGACTCTGTTAATTTCAAACACTATATTGAATAGGTTTGGAGAGAGTGGACAACTTTATCTTGTTTCTTATTTTAGTGGAATCGTTTTGATTTAATCATTTTATTTAACTTGGCGTTGGCTAGAGGCTTGCTATTTAAGTATGTCCCTTGTAACCCTAGTTTCTCTAGGACGTATCTATTGTGAAGAAGTATTAGATTTGTCAATAGCCTTTTCTGCATCTAATGAAATGACAATGTGGGTATTTTTCTTTACATTTGTTTATATGGTGGATTACATTGATTTATTTTCACATATTGAAGTATCCCTGCGTCTCTGGATGAAGCCTACTTGATCATCTTTTTGATGTGTTCTTGGATTCTGTTTGTTTTTTTATTGGGTATTTTTCATCTAAGTTATTAAGAAGGGAAATTGGCCTGTAATTCTCTTTCTTTGTTGGGCCTTTATGTGGCTTGGTTATCATGGTAACTGTGACCTCATAAAATGAATCATGAAATATTTCTTTTATATCTATTTTGAAGAATAATTTGAGGACTATTGACAATAAATCTTCTTTGAAACTCTGGTCGAATTCTGTGTTAAAACCATATGGCCCTAGAAAAAAATTTTAATCACTGCTTTGTTTAAATGGCTTTTCTACTCTTGAATTAGCTTTGGCAAATGGTACCTAGTGAGAAATTTTCTTTTAGATTTTCTAATTTGATAGAGTACATGTTTTTAAGTATGTTCTTATGATTCTCTAGATTTCCTTGCTGTCTGTTGTTATTGCCCCCTGCCTTCATTTCTGATCTTGTTAATTTAGGTATTCTTTCTCTTCCTTTTAGTCTTTGAATAAGCATTGATCACTGATTTTCTCAAAGAACCAACTCTTTGTTTCATTGATTCTTTGTATTGTTCTCTTTGTTTCTATTTTATTGACTTCAACCCTGAGTTTGATTATTTCCTGAAATCTACTCTTTTGGGGTGTGATTTCTTTTGTTTTGTATTAGAGCTTTCTGGTGTTCTGTCAAATTGCTCATATAAGATGTCAATTTTTTTCTTCTGTACGCACTTAGTGCTATAAACTTTCCTCTTAGAACCATTTTCATTGTGTCTCATAAGTTTGGATATATTATATATTCATTTTCTTTCAATTATTCACTTGTTTATTAAATGTATTTATTTAGTCACTTTACATCCTTATTGTAGCCATCACCCTCCTCTCCTCCCAGGACCCCAACAACAACAACCTGCCCCACCACATCAAGACTAATCAGGACTAATCACATCCTCTTGGTGTCTCCTTCCTTCCACTGGAAGTCCTGCTTGGCTATGGAAGGTGGCCACTTCAGTCTCTGTATCCCCTGAGGCTAGAAGTCTCAGTTAGAATCACCCTATATCCTTCCCAGGAGCCTACCCTGTCTTGGGCCTCCAGCTTGTTCTAAATATGCCCCTCCTTGGTTTCCCTTTTCTCTCCCTGCCCTCTCACCTCTCACCCTCATTCTCTCCTCCAACGTGATCACCACCCTCCTTTCCCTTCCTCTCTCTCCATCCACTTCCAATGTCTATTCTATTTCCCTTTCTGAGGGAGATTCAAGCATCCTCCCTTGGTCCTTCTTGTTACTTAGCTTCTTTGCATCTGTGTGTGGTAAAATAGTTAGCCTGTACTATATTGTTGATGCTAGTTTTAAAACTCTATTTTATTTTGGGTATGTACTGCCTCTACCTCCCTTCACACCAATCCCTTACGACACTTCAACAATAGGTATGAAAGAAAGGTTAATGGGGAGAGGGAATATAGACCACTTTACTTCTTTACTTCTCCTGCCTGTGTAGGGTTGATTGAAATGTGTTTGGGAACATCATCTCTGCCACCTTTTCCCTCTCTCTCTCTCTCTCTCTCTCTCTCTCTCTCTCTCTCTCTCTCTCTCTCTCTCTCTCCTCTCATATTTCTACCCCTCAGAGTCCTCAGAATTAAACTAATTGCTCCTGGCAAAGACTGCACCCTGCACAAGGCAATTATCAGCTGTGGACAAACTAAAGCCCAAGCTAAAATCCCAAACTTGGGATTAAAACAAAAACGTGTTTACATAACAGAACTGAGTTTTTAGAGAAACCAAAATTTCCATTACATTATGTGGCTCATATACACTTATAAGTACATACCTTGTGTGTCTTTCTGGGTTCGGGTTACCTCATTCAAATGATGTTTTCTAGTTCCATCCATTTGCCTGCAAATTGCATGATTTCCTTGTTTATAATAGCTGAGTAGTATTCCATTGTGTAAATGTACCACAGTTTCTTTATCCATTCTTTGGTTGAGGGACATCTAGATTGTTCCCAGTTTCTGGCTATTATGAATAAAGCTTCTATGAACATAGTTGAGTGGGTATCTTTGTGGTATCATGGAGCATCTTTTGGATGTATGCCCAGGAGTTGTATAGCAGGGTCTTGAGGTAGAACTATGCCAAATTTTTATGAGAAGGTGCCAGATTTATTTCCAAAGTGGTTGTACAAGTTTGCACTCCACACAGCAATGGAGGAGTGTTCCTCTGCTCTACATCCTTGCCAGCATGTGCTGTCACTTGAGGTTTTGATCTTAGCCATTCTGATGAGTGTAAAATGGAATCTCAGAGTCCTTTTGATTTGCATTTTCCTGATGGCTAGGAAAGGTAAGCATTTCTTTGAGTGCTTCTCAGCCAATAGAGATTCCTCAGTTGAGAGCTTTTGGTTTAGCTCCGTACCCCATTTTTTAATTGGATTATTTGGTTTGCTGGTGTTTGATTCCTTGAGCTCTCTGTTGGATGTAGAGTTGGTGAAGATATTTTTCCAATCTATAGACTGCTGTTTTGTTCTATTGACAGTGTCCTTTGCCTTACAGAAGCTTTTTCACTTTCATGAGTTCCCATTTATTAATTTTTGATCATGGTGCCAGAGCTGTTGGTGTTCTATCCAGGATATCTGCCCAGTTCCTTTTGGCTTTTAAAGCTCTGTTGAGAAGTCTTGTATAATACTAATAGGCCTGCCTTTATATGTTACATGGCCCTTATTCCTGGCAGCTTTTAATATTCTTTCTTTGTTCTGTACATTCAGTGTTTTGATTATTATACGGCATGAGGATTTTCTTTTTTGGTCCAATCTGTTTGGTGTTCTATAAGCTTCTTATATGTTTATAAGCATCTCTTTCTCTTTTTTAAGATTTATTTATTATGTATATAGTATTCTGCCTGCATGTGTGCTTGCATGCCAGAAGAGGGTACCAGATCTCATTATAGATGGTTATGAGCCAGCCTGTGGTTGCTGGGAGTTGAACTCAAGACCTTTGGAAGGACAGCCAATGCTCTTAACCTCTGAGCCATTTCTCCAGCACCAGCATCTCTTTCTTTAGGTTAGGAAATTTTTCTTCTATGATTTAGTTGAAGATATCCTTTAGGCTTTTGAGCTAGGAATCTTCTCCTTCTATTCCTATTATTCTTAGGTTGGTCTTTTTATAGTGTCCCAAAACTCCTGCATGTTTTGTGTTAGAAACTTTTTAGATTTAGCATTTTCTTTGACCACTGTATCAATGTCTTCTATCATATCTTCCTCACCTGAGATTCTCTCGATCACTCGTGTTCTGTTGGTAATGCTTATATCTGTAGTGCCTGTTCTTTTCCCTAGGTTTTCCATCTCTAGGATTGTCACAGGTTTTAGTTTTGATTTGATTTGATTTTTTTTGCTCTATTTCCAT
This sequence comes from Acomys russatus, assembly GCF_903995435.1. NCBI lineage: Eukaryota > Metazoa > Chordata > Mammalia > Rodentia > Muridae > Acomys > Acomys russatus. The sequence goes on from NC_067141.1 coordinate 1,074,815, forward strand.
TTTCAGGTCTTGAACAGATTTTTTTTTCATTTCCTACCCCTTTTTGTTTATATTTTCCTGTATTTCTTTGAGGGATTTATTTATTTCCTTTACCAATTTGATTGTATTTTCCTGTATTTCTTTGAAAGATTTTTTTATTTCCTCTTTAAAGGACTTTGTCATCTTCATTAGATTAATTTTACGGTCCTTTTCTTGCTCGTTAGGTGTGTTAGGATGTCCAGGGCTTGCTGTAGTAGGACAGCTGGGTTCTAGTGGTAGCATATTGCCTTGGGTTTTCTTGGGTGTGTTTTTATGCTGGACTTTAGCCATCTGGTTGTCCCTGGTGTTAGCAGGCTTGGTGGGACCTGGTGGCAGTAGGCCTCTGGGATTACAGGTAAAGCTGGTAGGCCCTGATGTCTGCAAGTCTCTGGTGATCCCTGATAGCTGCTACCTCTGGGGTTTTAGCTAGAGCTTGGGTCCAGGAAATATCAGTTTGAGGGCATGGGGTAGTCCTCACCATTTCTGGGTTTGCCCAGAGGAACACAGCAGCCAAGCAATTGGGAGGGAGGTCTCACCTGGTATTCCCTATGGCTGCCAGCCCCTAGGGCTTGGGTAATGGTGCACAGAGGGCACTGAGAAGACCTCACTGATGCTGTTTGCCCACAGGAACACAGATAACAAGGAATTAGGGGAGGAGGTCTCACCTAGTAGACCCTAATGGCTGCCAACCTCTTGCCTTGCAGGTAGAGCTGGGTCCTGGGAAATGGCATGTGGAGGGCATGACGCAGACCTCAGGGCTACTGGGTTTGCCTTGAGGAACACAGCAAGCCTTCATTTATTTCTTAATTTCTGTCTTGACCCATTTTTTATTCAGTTTCCATGAGTTTGTTAGCTTTCTGTTGCTTCTGCTGTTTTTTGCTTGTTTGTTTGGTTGGGTTTTTTGTTTGTTTGTTTGTTTGTTGTTTTTAGAATAACAGTGGCCAGCTTTATTCTTGGTGGTCTGATAAAATGCAGAGAGTTATTTCAATCTTCTTTTATCTGTTGAGATTTGCACTGTGTTTGAGTATATGGTCAGTTTTGGAGAAGGTTCCATTAAGTGCAGAGGACAAGGTATATTATTTTGAGTTTGGGTAAAGTGTTGTGTAAATATCTATTAGGTCCATTTCGTTTGTAATGTCTCTTGGTTCCAGTATTTCTCTGTTTAGTTTTTTTTTCCTGGATGACCTGTCTAATAGTAAGAGTGAGTACTGAAGTCTCCCAATACCAGTGTGTGGGGATCAATGTGTGATTTAAGCTGTAGTGGTATTGCTTTTCTAAACATGGATGCCCTGTATTTGAGGCCTAGATGTTAATAATTGAAGTGTCATGTTGGTGGATTTTTCTTTTGAAGAGTATACAGTATCTTCCCTGTTTCTCATGATTAGTTTTGTTTTGAAGTCTATCCTGCTAGATATTAAAATGACTACACCAGCTGGCTTCTTATGTTTGTTTGCCTGTAATATTTTTTCCCACCCTTTACCCTGAGGTAGTATCTATCCTTGATGTTGATTTGTGTTTCTTGGATGCAACGGAAGGATGGGTCCTTTTATTGTATCTAGTTTCTTAGTCTGTGTGTTTTAATGGGGTGTTTGTGTGTGTGCTTGCTTGTCTGAGATTTATTCCCTGTATTTTCATGGTTGTAGTTAAACTCCTTAGGTTGTAATTTTCCTTCTAGCATATTCTGTAGAGGTATATTTGTAGATTAAATGTTGCTTAAATTTCACTTTATTGTGGAATGCCTTATTTTCTCCATCTATGGTGATTGAAAGTTTTGCTGAATATAGAAGTCTGGGCTGGCTTCTGTGGTTTGTTAGATGTAGCACCTCCCCATTGAGAAGTCAGCATGATTCTAAAAGGTCTGCCTTTATATGTTACCTGGTCTTTTCTCCTTGCAGCTTTTAATACTCTTTCTTTGCTTAGTGTTTTGATTATTATGTGGTAATATAATAACCTTGTCTGGTCCAATTTATTTGGTGTTCTGTATCCTTCTTGTACCTTTGTCAGCATCTCCTCTTTAGGTTAAAAAATTTTCTTCTATGATTTTGTTCAAAATCTTTTTTGGGCCTTTGACCTGGGTTTCTTCTTCTTCTGTTATTCATAATTTGGTCTTTTCATGGTGTTCCCAATTTCCTGAATGTTTTGTGTCAGGAGTTTACAGGAGGGAGGAAAGCAGAGTGTTCCACAGGATCTGCTTATTTGGTCTCCTTGGAATTGGGGAAGAGAGTGAAATGAGGGTATCCTAGAAGATATCAGCAGAGCTGAGGATAATCCAGGGGAGAGGATCCGGAGGAACGGAAGAAGAAAACATCTGCAGTCGGCTTACCTGCTTTCTTGGCAGGAATGGCCTGTGGGTTAGTAGGGAGTGCCTGCTGAGGTTGGAGCCTGGAATAAAGCAAGGAGTAGGGAAAGGGCAGTTAGGAGGGGAAGGTCTGTGGGATCTGGTAGAGATGTGGGCAGAGGGATGAGGAAGGCTGAAGCAAGTGTTCCATTACACAGCTTTGATGAGACCAAGGGCTGGATTTGGAAGAGAGGAGGGAGTGGTGAAGGCCTTCAGTCAGCTTACCTGTCACCCTGGCCTGCTCCTAGGGAACACCTGCTGGTGTTGGAGGCTGGGATAATGGGATGAGTTGTGGGGAAGAAAATTTGAAGGAGATGATCTTCCTAAGGTTTTGGGGATGGGGTAAGAGAGGAAAACCATCCTTCATTTTTTGAGGTTATAATTTTAGTTAAAATATATCACTTTCACTCACTTCCCCCTTTCATCCCTCCAACCCTTTCCATGGCTTTTTACTTCCTCTCTAATTGATGACCCTTATCATTATTATTATCATTACTGTTGTTCTTACTGTTACTTTACATATATGCATAGACAAACAAATTCATGAATTCAGTCTACTTAGTCTGTTTTTGTGGCTTGTATGTATATGAACTGAGGTCTGATGCAATTAGAGGGCTCATCCCTGAGGAAAACTAAATCTCCCACTCTCAGCCGTCATCAGCTGCCTGCAGTTCTTCTCTAGGAGTAGGGCTCCTTGAGACTTCCCCCCTCTGCATTATCTCTACTCATATTGTCATAATTCAGCCATACTGTTGAGGTATCATGGATATAGCCTCCTTGTCATTTCTAAGACTCCCAATCTCACAGCGGATTTTCTGGTCCTCTGACTCTTACAGTCTTCTCTCTTTCCCTTCCTTAGTGTTCCTTGAGCCTTTAGTGCAGGTGCTGTGTTGTAGATGTACTCAGTTTTATGTGCTAACTTCAGCACATCTCTGGACACATGGCACACTAACCCTGTCATTTATCACTGGGTTTTGTCTCTCTGGTTCCACTACTGTATACTGATCACTAAGAAGAAATGTTATACTCAGGATTGCAAGAAAACCTTTTCCTGTGTCATAACATGGCGTAAGGGGTCACATGAGGAGACAGACCATGCCTGGCTGATATAACACTCATGTCATTTCCCTCTTCTCATAAAGCCACTGATGCCATGCTAGGGAACCCATACTCAGAGCTCATCTAATGACCTCCCAAAAGTCCCAAATCTTCATACTGTTAAAATGGCAACTAAACTTCAATGTCAGTTTCAGTGGACAAACAAACTATAGCAAAAGGTCTCCAATTTGAGTAGTCACTGCAGTCAGTGTGGTAAAAGGATCAATTCTGCAAGAATGCCTATCAGTTCTTAAAGTGTATACTTTGCAGCATTTAAATACGTAAGACAAAAATGGATAGGTCTTAAGTCCTGTTGCTATAACTGAAGATCAAGACATTGAAGACTATTAAAAGTATAAAAGGAAGCTAAGTCTGGTAATTTAAGCCTGTAATCAGCTACTCAGGGGTCTATGGCAGGAGAATCATAAGTTCAAAACAAGCTTCAGGAACATAGTGAATGAGACCCTGCCTCAAAGAAAAGGTGAAAACTGAACCAGCAGTGTAGGTTGATGGTTCAGTGTATGTGTAATGTGTGAGGCACTAGGTTCGGCCCCCAGGACCGCAACCAGGAAAAGTGGGAAAGATAGATTGTTGAAATGCTCTTCTTTTCCTAAATTAACATGAATGTTAATTATTTATGAGTGTTGAATTTTATAATTATTTCATACATGTGTCAAAATACTTATATATTTTTCTTTTCTTATTATGGACAGTTACATTGTCTGATTTTTAATGTTGATCAACTTTTTATTCCTAGAATATCTCTCACTTGCTTGTGATGTGTTCTCCTTTTAAATGTTTATAGACTCAAATTGCTAATATTTGATTAGTGTGCATGCATCTGTGCTTAGAAGTGTATTGCTCAGATTTTCCTTTCTTGTCACTAGCATTGCATAATTTTGGGATCAAGGTTATCTTGTCACATAAGGTGAATTGTAAAATGTGACCTCTTCTTTTACTCCCAAAATATCTAGTAGGAATGTCTACATAGGTCCACTAAAATCATGTGCAAGACTTTAAAACCATTATTTGTGGCCTGGGTGTAGTAGCACATGCCTTTAATCCCAGCAGTCAGGATGTAGAGGCAGGCAAATTTCTATGAGTTTGTTGTCAGCCTTGTATGCATAGAGAGTATCAGGCTTATATACAGAGACTTTGTCTCCAAAAAAATTGCATATGTGATAAAGATTACACACACACACTAGAACACATGGAACAGAAAGAGTGAAAACACACAGACACTGTCATGACAAAACTTGAGTGGCAGTGTCTTTGAGGAAGCTTGAAATATAAAGAGGTAGACTAAAACCAGAAACAGGATGAGGCATTATCAGAAGGCAACCTAGGCCTAGCCAGGGCTCATCCTGATAATGTCAGAAGTCTGGAAGTTGGGGGCTTTAGAGGAAGTGATTTCTATACCATAAAAAGTAACTAAAGCAGTCAGTTCACATATAATGTGATAAACATTTGTCATTTAGGAAATACAAACTAAACTTTTCCATGAAATGTAAGTAGATATCAGCAAGCTAGTTAAGATGTAGATGACTGACCACACCAAGGGCTAGCACAGTGGGAGTAGATGGGACACACTTATTTATGACTAACTGGATGGAAAATACTTGAAATTATTTTGTGATATCTAGCATTGTCAAAGACCCTAAACTTCTGCTCCAGAAATCAACTCTTAGAAACTAATTTCATGTGGCATTCAGAGGAAGGACAGCAGGTTACCAAGAAGAAACTTGATACCCTATGAGCATATACAGGGGGAGGAAATCCCCCTCAGGAACAGTCATGAGGGAGGGAAATAATAGGAAAATGGGAGGGAGGGAAGAATGGGAGGATACAAGAGATGGGATAATCATTGAGATGTAACAAGAATAAATTAATAAAAAAATAAAATAAAATAAAAATAACAACAAAGGAAAAAAGGAAAAAAACAGCAAAAAAAAAAAAGAAACTAATTTCATACAAATACCAGGTGGTGTATAGAGAATGTTCAAAAAAGTAGTATATGTAATGGCTCCAAACTAGAATATATATTTATTGGTCTAAGAAATTACCAAAAAATTAATGGTCTCAAACAAGAGTTAACATCTAATCATAATTTCCATGACTTAGCTTGAGTGTTTCTGGTCCCCGGTCTCTTATGGTGTGCAATCATTTGACGGCTCAGGCCTGGAGGCTCTACTGAGAGTCTCACCCACATGGCTATTGATAGTTCCCTGCCACATGGAAATTTTATCACCACATGTGGTAGGTAACTTCCCTCACATAAAATGTCACTAAAGATACTAAGATGAAGAACACAGAGTCCTTCATGGACTAGGCTAACAATCTCATTCTATTGTTTCATCAGTTGCCTATTGACACAAGTTTGTTGTGTGGTGGCATCATTTGGAGCAGTCTGCAGGTCTGGATACCCTTCTATATGCCCACGATAGTAAAAATAATGATATACTAGAAATTTGGAGTAATGAAAACTAGTGATTTATAGCTGCAAATGACAACATATTTTAAAAGATACAAATAAAAAGAATGTTTTGTATGTGTGTTTTTGTGTGAACCACAGAGAATTCAAAACAAAGCAATTATATTTAGGAGTCCATTCTTAAGTAATAATATAATAAAGAAAGCTTAAAAATGCTTAACCATAGAACCATAGGTGTTTAGCCATGAGAATGGTTGCACTTAAGGAAGAGAAAACTAGGTGTTCACAACACAGATGACGTCTAGAGTGCTGGGTGTCTGTTACATTTAACCTTACTGTGAGTCACTGAGCTATAGAAGCTACTTATTTTCTGTCACTCTTATAAATTACCATGACTAAGGCAACTTCTAGGTGAAAGTTTATTTTGGCTTACAGCTCCAGAGGGTTAAAGTCTATAATGATTGGGACAGCATGGCAGAGGACATCCACCAGAGGAAACTGAGAGATCACATCATCAGCTGCAAATACAAAGCAAGGAGGGAAAAATGAAAGTAGGGCAAGGCTATGAACTCTCAAAGCCTGTGCTCAATGACATACTTGCTCAAAACAAGCAAACAAACATAGATTCTTTACAGCAGAAGTCCACTCTGATGCCCTTTATAAATATGCTTAATAGAGTTCACACTGAAAAACCTTAAAACTATTCTTGATTCTGTGTATGGATTCATTACCAAAAAAAGCCATCCTTATTGACATTTATTTTAGCATGTCTTTAAAACATTTTAATCCAAGTTAATTCCCTTGCAATGGCTCCCAAGTATATAATAATAAACATGAATGCATCCTTCTAATTAGAAGTGGCTACAATATTTCTACCAAACACTACTAGAATTCATATAAACTTCAAGTTTTGCCATTGATGGTGTGGTCTATGAATTTTTCCAGATTTAATTAGACAGCCCTCTACAACTTTCAAACTATGGTAACAAAGCAGCATTTTACAAGTAAGTAACTCTATTGATATAATTAAGGTCATCCCTGTTCTAGTTACAATATTGAGGAGCATATCACCTTTTATATTAACTATTTGTATTCTAGAGAGAATTGTGTGAACAATTGCAGTACAAATTACATAGGCGTTTTTTCAAAACTACCAAATAGTGGGATCCCAAGCACACCGTAATCCTGAAACTTGAAAGGCAGAGGCATTTGAAATGTCATAAATTCAAGATCAGCGCCAGCCAACAGTTATAAAACAATGCGTACCTTTCTTAAAATTAAATAGAAACTCTATGATCCTCTCCATTACTTACTTGTCAAAAATCTTTCTCTTCTTAGGTAACATCAAAAACCAGGAATTTCAAGGGATTATTGGCTACTATATTCCAAGCAAGGAAATCCGCTGGGGAAAGGTGGTTGTGAAATTCATGCAAGTCTAACGTGTTAATAGAGGACAAATAGAAAACAAAACATTGGGACTTATGCTTATAGAATGAGAATCTGATTAGAATATAATTAGAAACTCTGTTACCTTTCCAAGGCCTCCTGAATTTAATTGCTTGAATACTCTGACCCCTAAATTATATTATTATGTCATGCAGAGCAAGAGAACATCAGTGGTTAGGTAGGAGTGGATGGGCAGGCCTGAAACTCCAGAGCTCTAGAGGCTGAGATAGGAGAATCTCCAATCTGAGTCCAGTCTGGGCTATGTGTAGCGATTCTGTCTGAAAAGCATGTGTAAGCAGAATGGTGTGGAGGCAGGATAACGGCTTCCTACCTGCTTCTCAGCCATCTTTCCCTTCTGCTTTCTGGCTTCTCATACCTTTTTGTTCTGCTTGGGGAAGGTTGAGTGGGGGAAGGGCTTACAGGAAATAGTATGTGATAACTTTGCCTTTGTTTGCTTTTAAGGTATTTGAAATTTTGGAAGAAGCTAAAGTGATGTTCAATTTAGAAGACTATTCTGTCAAACAAATAACCCTGGAACAAATCTTTCTGACCTTTGCTAATATTTCAGGAAACAAAGCTGCTGTGAGACTGTAATCCAACCAGTGACCCTCTTTCTCAGACTGCTGTCTGCCCCAAGTACATAGAAGTCTTTTTATGCACACCACAAATAAAAACTCTAAGAGAGATGTTTACAGTCTTTGAAAGTTAAGTGGGCCCTCTATTAAGGGGAGAGGGGGCTGTCTCTGACATGGACCCTGCTACCAGCTTCTTGATTACTTTCCCCAAGCAGCACTCCTTTGCCAGGCCACCGAGGAAGAGGACACGCTCAGTCCTGATGAGATTTAATGAGCTGGGGTGGATGGGAAGAGGGAGACTCCCCTTTTCTGAGGAATAGGGGAGGGGACTGGGGGAAAGGGAGGGAAGGCGGGACTGAGAGATGAGGAGGGATGGGGCTATGACCAGGATATGAAATGAATAATATATAAATAAACAAGCAAATAAATGAGTAATAAAGTTGGAGTGAATGACAGGTTATCTGAACTGTGAAGATTCAATTTGCCCTATTTCTGAATTTAAAAGTTAGCACTTTAGTCTCCTTCTGTCTCCCAAGCACAGCTCTGAAAGTCACTTCAAGTCTTAGCTGTGACCTGAACCAAACCCTTAGCTTTGACAATGACCAGCTTCTTTTTATCTCAGGTCTGTCCTTATTTTCTTTCAACCTCAGATTTCCTGTCTGTTAACCAGGATTGACACTTTCTGCCTTCATGAGTTCAGAAGTTGGAGCAGGGTGATTTATAAAAGGCACATTGACCAGTAGAAAGTAAGCTATTGTTTTTGTTTAAGCCTCATTTTTAAATTTTAATTTATTTTGTTTATTTTTTAATTTTTATACAGGCATACATTTTATGTTGAGCACATTCCCCCTTCTTCAGCCCCTTTTTGCTCATTCCTTCCCACTCAGTTTATATATATTTACCACATTTTCCTGGTCTCCCTCTCTGTTGTTAAACACCTATGCTAGTTTGTTTACTTGGCAATTGTGAAAAATGCTGCAATAAACACTGATGTGCAAATAATAATAATAATAATAATAATAATAATAATAATAATAATGAGGAGGAGGAGGAGGAGGAAAAGGCTAGAGTGATGGCCCAGTGGTTAAGACTATTTGCTGTACAGTCATAAGAAACAGAGTTCCAATCCCAGAACACACATAACAAAGTTTGGCATCCCAAAAATGCCTGTATCCCTATATCTAAGGGGAGCAGAAACAAAATCATTGAGGCTTACTGACTTTCAGCCTTGCCAAGAAAATGTAAGCTCCAGGTTCAGGGAGAGGCAATTCCTCAAAACAAATAAGCAGAAAGCACATGTGTATGTTAACACACTCACGCAGACATACACAAAGAGAACCTTGTAAAGTTAGCTTTTCATTCTGATGGATGGGACCCTGAGTCAAAGTCAGAGGATTTCACGCTAGCAGCAGCAAGGGAGTGTTGAGTTATGTCTGTTCTTTAATACTTAACCTTCACAAACAAGCACAGCCACATAGTGTTTGCATTATGGGAAAGAAACTCTGAGTTTCTGACCATTTATCTGGAATGAAATATTAGTATTATACTGAAATGTTAGGCCATTTGCTCTAAAATCATCCAAAAATAGTCTGCAACAAAAAGTCACAATTAAGTAGGGGCCTGACCCCAAACTTTTAATCCACAAACCGACTGCCTGTTAAGTAACTTCTTTCCCCTCCTGTCTCCCCCACTGCCATTGTGTTATCTCCACACTCTCAGCCCTCTAGACCCATTGTTCTGACTACCTGTGACTCTCTCCACTGGCTCCCATCTGCTCCCCACTATCTCTACACCTATAGTTGTAGCTCCAGACCAAGGCTCATATACTTGCTGTGCCTGGCCTACATCCAAACAAACAGGTCATGTACCAGCTTTTCATGGCCTAGTGCTAGTCACACAGGCCTGCACAGGTCCAATCTAAGACAGACCAGAATCTCACATCAGATGTACAACCAAAGGAAAAAAGTCCACGTACCCAAGTCTCATCACAAACATAAAAAGCAATATGAATGGCCAGAACAGAATGTCTATGTTCAAACACACTAGTCTCAAATTACCTAAATGAAGCCAAAACACAAAATTAAAACTTATCCAAGAATTCAAGAAATTTAAAGAAGAAACAAACGAATGCCTCATTGAACTTCAGGAGGATGACAATAAATACCTGAGTGACGTCCAGGAAGCTACAAATATACTGCTGAGCAAAATGATGTCGAGAGTTCAGGATTTTAAGTCACAATTTAAAGAAGAGACAGAAATATTGATGAGACCTCAAACTGAAATGAAGAGTAAAAAGTCAATAACCTAACTAGAAAATTCAAAGAAAAACCTACAAAGTAAATGGTTCAAGTAGAAGACTGAATATCAGGACTGAAAGACAGAGGAATCAGACCACACAAACAAAGAGTAATGTTTTAAAAATTAAGGACAGGAAAGGAACATGCAGGAACCAGGGGACACCATGAAAGGATCAAATCTTCTAATTATAGGCACAGATGAGGGAGAAGAACTCCAGGTCAATGGCAAAGACTAGATCTTTGACATGAGCATAAAAGTGAATTGCCCCAAACATATACAAGCAGCACACAGACCACATATACAAGAACCAAATAGGATCACAAAAGAAACTCCTCATAGTGTATGATAGCTTAAACACAAAGTAGTACAGAACAAAGTATTGATAGATGCGAGAGGAAAAAAACAAAATACATCACATATAAAGGAAAACTTATAGTGATAATGGATGATTTCTCAGTGGAAAATTTGAAACCAGGAGAGTTCTTAAAAAAAAAAGACTGACAAACTGAAATATTGAACTCAGCAAAACTATCATAGTTGAAAGAGAAAGCAAAATCTTCCATGAATTAAACAGGCTAAAAGAATTAATCTAGGAGAGAACCCTACACAGAACAAGGAAGGAATATTTCAGACTGAAGAAGGAATAAGCATAGCCAAGAGACTATAGAAAGTAAACAAATGAAGCTATAATTGCTGAAACACATAATACAACCAGGAACACAAGCAGCAGAAAGAAAAAAGCACGCATACCTTTCAAATGTAACTTTGAATATTCATGCCCTTAGTTCTCCAGTTCGAAGACACAGGCTTGCTGATCTGATTAAGAAACAAAAATCCGGGGGTTCCAAGATGGCGGCACCTATCATTCACTGCATCTGATCTACCACACAGAGCCCAGGGACCTGACTGGGAGCCACAGACTACCAGAACTAGAGAATAGTAGGTGAGGGGGGTTCCCTGCACAGTGCAGACCACCAGCGGGCCTGGCCCCAGGCCAACCAACAGCCCATGGAGGTCCTGAACCCACTCCCAAGACTTTGGAATGGAACCCACTTGTGGTCTACAGCCAGCCTCTATAGCCCAAACTCAGTGTGTGGCATGGTGGAACACTGGAGCTCCTGCCCTGAGGAGGTCGCAGGGAAACAGGTGAAACTATCCTCAGACACCCTCCCCCACCCACTGCACACCAGTCTGTGGAGGGCCCCAGGGCCATAGGGAAGCCCAGTTGGCTGGGACCACCTTGCCCAGGCACAATATGCGGGCTGCGTGGTCTGAACAAGTACAGACCAGAGCCAGGCTACTGGCCGATGTGACCGAGCCTGAAGACTTGGGCAGTTAGAACCCAGCTTGGCCACTTCCCATGACCTGGCAGAATTTCCCACACTCTTGGAAAAGGCTAGACAGCCTTGAAGAGTCTAGGCGCTGGTCTGAATGGCAGCCACAACTCTGTGGAACCAGTCTGGGCAGGGACTTGGCCGTGGGGCTGCAGGGAAGCCCAGGCAGGTGTGACCACATTGTCCAGCCACAGCACATGCAGTCTGAGTAGGTCCAGACTGGAGCCAGGCTGCAGATAGATCCCAGCCTGACCAATGCCAATGGCCCAAAAAGGTCTCCCATGCTCTTGGGAGAGACTGGAAAGCCCTAAGTGGTTGGGTCAGAAATTAAAAAGCAGCCCTAATACATCTAGTCTGAATCATAGCAGTGGCATGAACAGGACCAGGCAGAAGCCTACCTCTGCTGGCCCAGTCGGGAGCCTAAGTCTTCTGGATCAAAGTCTTCTGGAGCAGAAAACAGGTCACCTGCCTGTCCCAGAAAAGAAATCCCTGATCCCCACACGCAAGGGCAGGCAACCTATAATCACTCACCAACAATACACTCTCAACAGCCAGTGAATGACAACAGAAGCTACCTCCCAACATCAGACACAGCAAGATGACTAAAGGACAGTGTAAGAACACAAACAACAAAAACCAAAACAATTCAGCATCTCCAGATCCCAGCTATCCCAAAGAAAGCAACCCAGAGAACCCAAACACAACCGAAATACAATGAAACTGCCTCAAATCCTTAGTAATAAAGATAATAATGGAAGAAACAAATAAAATTCGTAAACAAATGCAGGAAGATGCAACCAAACAGTTTGAAGACATAAAAGAGGCCTATACAGACCAATTTCTCTTATGAACATCTATGCAAAAAATATTAAATAAAATACTTGCAAAACGAATACAAGAACACATCAAAGATATCATTCATCATGACCAAGTAGGCTTCATTCCAGGCATGCAGGGATGGTTTAATATACGGAAACCCATCAATGTAATCCACCATATAAACAAACTGAAAAAAAAAAAACCACATGATCATCTCTTTGGATGCAGAGAAAGCATTTGACAAAATCCAACACCTATTCATGTTTAAAGTTTTAGAGAGATGTGGATACAAGGCACTTTCCTCAACATAATAAAGGCTATATGCAGCAAGCCAATAACCAAAATCAAAGTAAATGGTGAGATACTCAAGGAAATTCCTCTAAAATCGGGAACAAGGCAAGGCTGCCCACTCTCTCCATATCTCTTCAATATAGTACTCGAAGTTCTAGCCAGAGCAATAAGACAACAAAGGGAGATCAAGAGTATCCAAATGGGAAAGGAGGAAGTCAAATTATCCCTATTTGCAGGTGATATGATAGTGTACATAAGTGACCCTCAAAATTCCACCAGAGAACTCCTACAGCTGATAAAACCTTCAGCAAATTGGCTGGATACAAAATTAACTCAAAAAAGTCTGTAGCCTTCCTATACACAAATGACAAGCTTGCAGAGGAAGAAATTAGGAAAACCACACCCTTCACATTAGCCACAAGCAATATAAAATATTTAGGAGTTAATCTAACTAAGCAAGTGAAGGACTTGTTTGAAAAACATTTCAAAACTCTGAAGAAAGAGATTGAAGATGACATGAGAAGATAGAATTATCTTTCTTGCTCATGGATCGGGAGAATTAACGGTAAAAACGGCCATCCTACCAAAAGCAATCTACAGATTCAATGCAATCCCTATCAAAATACTTACACAATTTTTTAAAGACATTGAAAGTTCAATTCTGAACATTATATGGAAAAACAAAAAACCCAGAATAGCTAAAACAATCTTGTACAATAAAAGGTGCTCTGGAGGAATCTCCATACCTGATCTCAAACTGTACTATAAAGCAATAGTAATTAAAACAGCATGGTACTGGCACAGCAACAGGCTGGTTGATCAGTGGAATTGAATAGAAGACCCAGATATGAATCCACATACATATGGTCATTTGAATTTTGACAAAGAAGCCAAATCCATTCAATGGAAAAAGGATAGCATCTTCAACAAATGGTGCTGGTCTAACTGGAGGTCTATGTGTAAAAAAATGAACTGGACCCATATTTGTCTTCTTGCACAAAACTCAAATCCAAGTGGATCAAAGACTCAACATAAAACCAGAGACACTAAATCACTTAGAAGAAAAAGTGGGGAAGAGCCTGGAACATATTGGCACAGGAGACAACTTCCTGAACAGAACACCAATGGCCCAGGCCTTAATGTCAACTATTAATAAATGGGACCTCATGAGGCTGAGAAGCTTCTGTAAGGCAGGAGACACTGTCAAGAGAACAAAGCGACAGCCTACAGACTGGGAAAAGATCTTAACCAACCCTACATCTGACAAAGGTCTAATATCCAAAATATATAAAGAACTCAAGAAATTAAACACCACCAAACCAAATAACCCAATTGAGAAATGGGGCTTGGAACTAAACAGAGAATTCTCAACAGAGGAATATCAAATGGCTGAGAAACACTTAAAGAAATGCTCAACCTCCTTAGTCATCAGGGAAATGCAAATCAAAACAACTCTGAGATTCCATCTTACACCCATCAGAATGGCTAAGATCAAAAATTCAAGTGACACCACATGCTGGCGAGGATGTGGGGAGAGAGGAACACTCCTTCATTGCTGGTGGGAATGCAAACTAGTACACCCACTTTGGAAATCTATCTGGTGCTATCTCAGAAAACTGGGAATAGGGCTTCCTCAAGACCCAGCTATTCCACTCCTTGGAATATACCCAGAAGATGCTCCAGCACACAACAAGAAAATTTGCTCAACCATGTTCATAGCAGCCTTATTCATAATAGCCAGAACATGGAAACAGCCTAAGTGTCCCTCAGTAGAAGAGTGGATAAAGAAACTGTGGTACATATACACTATGGAATACTACTCAGCTATTAAAAACAAGGAATTCCCGAAATTTGTGGATAAATGGATTGAGCTAGAAATGATCATAATGAGTGAGTTAACCCAGAAGTAGAAAGAATCAAATGGTATATACTCACTTATATCTGCATACTAGCCCAAGGGGCATGTCCCACGAAAGCCTTCACTTACCAGGAAACTGGGACAGAGGGGAAGACATCCTATTGGGACTCTAAATGAGAGACACATGGGAGAATAGCAAAATAAAAGGATACAGAGGGTCCTAGAAATCTACAAGTAGAACAATATGATAGGCAGATTTGGGCCCAGGGGTCCCGCTCAAACTAAGGCACCAGCCAAGGACAATACAGGAGGTAAACTTTAAACCCCTTCCCAGATCTAGCCAATGGTCAGAATATTCTCCACAGTTGAGTGGAGAGTGTGATACGACTTTCTCACGTACTCTGGTGCCTCACATTTGACCATGTCCCCTGGAGGGGGAGACCTGGTGGCACTCAGAGGAAGGACAGCAAGTAGCCAAGAAGAGACTTGATACCCTATGAGAATATATAGGGGGACGTAATCCCCCTCAGAACAGTCATAGAGGAGGGGAATAATGGGAAAATGGGGGGGGAGGAATGGGAGGATACAAGGGATGGGATAAACATTGAGATGTAACAAGAATAAATTAATAAAAAAAAAAAAGAAAATGGAGACATAACAACAGACACTGAAGAAATACAAAGAATCATAAGACCCAACTTCAAAGGCACATGTGCCACAAACTTTGAAAATGTAAGGGAAATGGACAATTTTCTTGATCAATTCTACTTACCAAAAGTGAATCAACAACAGATAAACAAACTAAATAGTCCCATTTCCCCTACAGAAATAGAAGCAATCATTGATAATCTCCTAATCAAAAAGAAGAAGAAGAAGAAGAAGAAGAAGAAGAAGAAGAAGAAGAAGAAGAAGAAGAAGAAGAAGAAGGAGAAGGAGAAGGAGAAGGAGAAGGAGAAGGAGAAGGAGAAGGAGAAGGAGAAGGAGAAGGAGAAGGAGAAGGAAAAGGAGAAGAAGAAGAAGAAGAAGAAGAAGAAGAAGAAGAAGAAGAAGAAGAAGAAGAAGAAGAAGAAGAAGAAGAAGAAAGAAAGAAAGAAAGAAAAGCTCAGGGCCAGATGGTTTCAGCGCAGAATTCTACCAGACCTTCAAAAAGAGCTAATACCGATACTCTTCAATCTACTCCAAAAGATAGAAATGGATGGAACATTACCAAATTCACTCTATGAGGCCACAGTCACTTTGATACCTAAACCTCACAAAGACCCAACAATGAAAGAGAATTTCAGACCAATTTCTCTTATGAACATTGATGCAAAAATACTCAATAAAAATTCACAAACTGAATACAAGAACATATCAAAGATATCATTCACCATGACCAGGTAGGCTTCATTCCAGGCATACAGGGATGGATTAATATACAGAAATCCATCAATGTAATTCACCATATAAACAAACTCAAAGAAAAATACCACATGATCATCTCCTTAGATGCAGAAAAAAAGCATTTGATAAAATCCAACACCCACTCATGTTTAAAGTTTTGGAGAGATCAAGGATACAAGGCACATACCTCAACATAATAAAGGCTATATACAGCAAGCCAATAGCCAAAATAAAATTAAATGGAGAGATACTCAAGGAAATTCCTCTAAAATTGGGGACCAGGCAAGGCTGCCCACTCTCTCCATATCTCTTCAATATAGTTCTTAACATTCTAGCCAGAGTAATAAGACAACAAAAGGAGATCTAGGGGATACAAATGGGAAAGGAGGAAGTCAAATGATCCCTATTTGCAGATGATATAATAGAGTACATAAGTGACCCCCAAAATTCCACCAGAGAACTCCTACAGCTGATAAACAACTTCAACAAATTGGCTGGATACAAAATTAACTCAAAAAGTCAGTAGCCTTCCTATATACAAATGACAATTGTGCAGACAAAGAAATTAGGGAAACTATACCCTTCACAATAGCCACAAGCAATATAAAATATCTAGGAGTAACTCTAACCAAGCAAGTGAGGAATTTGTTTGAAAAAAAAACTTTAAATCTCTGAAGAAAGATTGAAGATGACATCAGAAAATGGAAAGATCTCCCTTGTTCGTGGATCAGGAGAATTAACATAGTAAAAATGGCCATCTTACCAAAAGCAATTTACAGATTCAATGCATTTCCTATCCAAATACTTACACAATTTTTTAAAGACATTGAAAGGTCAATTCTCACCTTGATATGGAAAAACAAAAAATCCAGGATAGCTAAAACAATCGTGTACAATAAAAGATCCACCTGAGGAATCTCCCCATACCTGATCTCAAGCTATACTATAAAGCAACAGTAATTAAAACGGCATGGTACTGGCCCAGCAATAGGCTGGCTGATCAATGGAATTGAATTGAAGACCCAGAAATGAATCCACACAAGTATAGTCACTTGATTTTTTATGAAGAAGCCAAATCTATTCAATGGAAAAAGGATAGCATATTCAACAAATGGTGCTGGTCTAACTGGATGCCTACATGTAGAAAAATGCAAGTAGATCCATATTTATCACCATGCACAAAACTCAAGTACAAATGGAGTAAAGACCTCAACATAAAACCAGAGACACTAAATTAGTTAGAAGAAAAAGTGGGGAAGAGCCTGGAACACATTGGCATAGGACACAACTTCCTGAACAGAACACCAACAGTCCAGGCCTTACGGTCAACAATCAATAAATGGGACCTCATGAGAAGCTTCTGTAAGGCAGAAGAAACTATCAACAGAACAAAGCAACAGCCCACAGACTGGGAAAAGATCTTCACCAACCCTACATCTGACAAAGGTCTAATATCCAAAATATATAAAGAACTCAAGAAATTAAACACCACCAAACCCAATAACCCAATTAAGAAATGGGCTCAGAACTAAACAGAGAATTCTCAATAGAGGAATATCAAATGGCTGAAAAACAATTGTAGAAATGATTTTTAGTCATCAGAGAAATACAAATCAAAACGACACTGAGATTCCATCTTACACCCATCAGAATGGCTAAGATCAAAAACTCAAGTGACAGCAAATGCTGGCAAGGATGTGGAGAAAGGAGAACACTCCTTCATTTCTGGTGGGAATGCAAACTAGTACAGCCACTTTGGAAATCTATCTGCCACTATCTCAGAAAACTGGGAATAAGGCCTCTCCAAGACCCAGCTATTCCACTCCTTGGAATATACCCAGAAAATGCTTCACCACACAACAAGGACATATGCTCAAAAATGTTCATAGCAGCCTATTCATAATAGCCACAACCTGGAAGCCTAAGTGTCTCTCAGCCGAAGAATTTATAAAGAAACTGTGGTACATTTACACTATGAAATACTACTCAGCTATTAAAAACAAGGAAATCCCAACATTTGTGGACAAATGGATGGAACTAGAAATGATCATACTGAGTGAGTTAACCCAGAAGCAGAAATATTCACATGGTATATACTCACCTATAATTGGTTACTAGCCCAAGAGGCATGTTCCATGAAAGTCTCCACTTACCAGGAGATTAGGATAGATGTGAGGACATCCTATTAGGACTCTAGGTGAGAGAAGTATGGAAGAGTGAGAAAATAGAAGGATCCAGAGGGTCCTAGAAACTTAAAAGAAGAACATCATGACAGAAAGGTCTGGGCCCAGGGGTTTTGTTCAAACTACTGCACCAACCAAGGACAATACATACAGTAAACATCGAACCCCTCTCAGATCTAGCCAATGAACAGGACATTCTCCACGGTTATATGGAGAGCAGGCATTGATTCTGACATGAACTCTGATGCCCCATATTTGAACACTTCCCCTTGGTGGGGAGGCCTGATGGCACTCAGAGAAAAGATAAGCAGGCTACCAAAATGAGACTTGAGAGGCTGTGACCACATAATCGGGGAGGAGGTCCCCCTCAGTCATAGACATAGGGGAAGGGAATAGGGTGAAAGTGGAAGGTAGGGAGGTAGAGAGGGTACAAGAGATGGGATAACAATTGAAATGTAATCTGAATAAATCAATATGTTAAAAAAAAGAAACAAAAATCCATCTTTCTGTTCTATACAAGAAACTCAGCTTTAAAAATAGGCCCACCTGCTAGCCCCATGGATGAGGACTTCTGGAAGACTTCAGGTAGTCACTCCAACTGGCAAAACTATCTTGGTACTGATGTTCCAAGTTGCTGTTGCCTGGGTTCCTTTTACTTGGTCATAAATACCCAGATTGGATAGAAGGAAGGAGACGCACTCAGCCCTCTGCAGGGAACTCTGTGGGTGTTTTTAAGTAGGCCAGTACCAGAGTGACAATGTCACTCACACAGAGACACTCAGCCCGCCACCAGGGAATACTGGCAGATAAGCCACCCATGGGTCCATTTGCCCTGCCTTAGGCATGTCTCTGCCACCAACAAAGGTTTTCTGAAGCTCCAAGAGCTCAGAGTACAGAGGGCAAGACCCATGCTTGTATGCAGCACAGGACACTGCCCAAGCGCACCTGTTGGGACTCTCCATCACCTTAGAAAGGATTTTCTGTGTTTAATTGGGGCATATCTCTAAATTTTCCTTTCATGTATTCAAAATAACTTTTTTCTAAACTTTTTTTGAAGGGTACCACCTTTGAGTAAAAGGATAGGGAAAGGCACTCCAAGTGGTACCAAGAAGGAAGCAGCATTGTAATTCTAATATCTGACAAAATAGATATTAAAACTATTAGAAATTAAAACTAATTAGAAAGATAAAGATTCTTCATTCTAATCAAGGAAACAACTAATAAGGCATTACAATCCTTAACATATATGCACCAAACTCTGGAACACAAAATTCATTAAAAAAACATACAACTGGAATTAAAAGCAGAGGTTAATTTGTACCACCATTAGTAGTAGGTGATTTCAGTATCTCACCTCCAATAAACAGGTTATCTGGATAAAAACAAAATCAACAGAATTAAATGACATTATATATCAAGTGGACTTCCCACATATCTACAGAATATTCCTCCCAAACACAAAACAACATACGCTATATTCAGCAACACACAGAAACTTCTCTAATATAAAGTACATCCTGAGACACACAAAAAATTTCAGAAAATTTTGAAATAATTACATGTATTGCAATAAAACTTAAAATTGACAGCAAACATATCTCTAGTAAGTACACAAAGCCGTGAAGATTAAGCAATGTATTACTGAATGATGACTGGATCAAAGGGGAAAAATCAAGAAAGGATCAATTTCCTAGAATGAAATTGTTGAGGTCCAGGTGAGATGATGAAGGAAGACCCCAGACTCAGTATGCAAAAGCATAAAGCATTTATTCTGCAGAGATTTCCAGCATGCAGGGGTCACCTCCTAAACAAAATGGTGACCCTGAAGTGAGTTTTCATGCTTACTTTAAAGACGAAGAATTTCTAAGGTGGGTAGGTAGCCTTTACAGTGATTGGTTGGCAGTGGTCTAGGGACACAGGGACACTCAGGATTGGTCCAGAGTTAGGGACTTTCCAGGGTAGTGATGAAGTCAGTGTTTTTGGCTCAGGTCAGGTGTTAGGACAGAAGCTGATTTGTTGCCTGAAATTTGTGGGGTTTTTTATTCCAGGAACTGAAGTTTAGTTTTCCAAGAAACTGAAACTCAGGCCTGGTCAGCCTGAGGCTGAATCTGAAGCCTGTTATGGAGTCGGGCTGGTTTATAAAAGTTTGTCCTCCACAAAATGAAAATGAAAACAACAAAAAAACTTCTAGGGCATGTTAAAAGCACTCCTATAAGAGAAACTTATAGCTCTAAATACTTACATCAAAAACCAGAAAGAGCATTAAAAAACTGCTTCTCAAAGAGTTGGAAAAATATAATAAACAAGATAAATTCAAATCCAGTAGACAACAACTTTAAAAAAAATAGCAGAAATTAATGAAATAGAAACAAAGAGTCAGTTCATCTAAGAGCTTAGTCTTTGAGAATATAAATAAGACTGATAATCCTTTGACCTTACTAATCAAAAGACAGAAAGAATAAAAAATGAACAGGGAAACAATAAAACACCAAAGAAATTCAGAATCTCTTCAGGGAATAACTTATTTTTATTTTATTATTACATTTTATTATTTAAAGCAACTTTGAATTTTAAATATATTTTTTATCATTCTTTCCCTCCCCCAAGCCCTCCCAGATCCTCTCCTACTCCTATCCAACCAACATTATGTTCTTTCTCAAAAAACAAACCAAAACCCAATACAATAAGAAGACCCCCAAAACCTAGAAAATAAAATACAACAACACCTAAAAAGAAAAGAAAAGAAACCAACTGTAACCAAATAAAAGCAAACAGAGGAACAGTGAAGTCCGTTATTTGTTAGTCACCTACTCTGGAACATGAGACCTTCCCTGGAGTAGTTGATGCCCAATGTATATTTCTACCCATTGGAGAGAACTAACTTCCTTCTCCCAGTAGGTATAAGCGACAGTTAAGATGTTAACCTTTACCTTCATGGCTAGGTTTTCATTTATTCATTTATTTTTAAATATAACAAAATTAAATATAATAAGATAAAACAAAAACTATTACATAGAAGTTAAACAAAACCAACAGGAAGAAAACAACATAAGGGGCCTACTCCTTTGCCCACTCAAGGAATCCCACAAAAACACTAAACTGAAAGCCATAATGTACAGACTGAGGACCTGGTGCGGACCCATGCAGGCCCTGCGCGTGCTGCTTCAGTCTCTGTGAGTTCGTATGAGCTTTGCCTCATATTCTTGGTGTCCTTGATCCCCTCTGGCTCTTATGTTCTTTCTACCTCCTCTTCTATAGAGTTTTCTGAGCTCTGAGGGGAGGGATTTAGTGGAAACATTTCATTTAAGGCTGAATTTTTCAAGGTCTCTTATTCTCTGTGTAAAATCTGGCTGTAAGTCTCTATATTTGTTCTTCAGGGAATAATTTTAAATTCTAAACTTCATTAAGCTGAAAACTATAATACCAATCAATAATTTTCTAAATTCATCCAAACCATCAAAGTAAAAACAAAGCCTAGATCCATATAAATTCACAGCAGAATTCTATCAGACTTTCAAAGATCTACAGTCAATACTTCTTAAATTGTCTTTAATAGAAACAGAGCACTTCCAAAATTTTTCAGTCAGTATTATCCTAATAACAAAGTAAAGACACAACAAACAAAATAAAAGAGAGGCCAATATCCATAATGAACATAAATTTAAAAATCCTAAGTAATGCTTGTAAGCAACACATAGGCATATCTCAAAAAATATTATTTACCATATACAAGTTTGCTTTATCCCAGAGATGCAGGGAGAGTTCAAGATACACAAGTCAATAATTGTATTAAACCACTTACATGAACTTGAAAAAAATCACATTTAGTAATGCAGGAAAAGCCTATAACAAAATCCAACATGTTTCGAGATTAAAAGCTTTGAGTAGACCCATCCCAACCTCTACCCTACCTATGAGCTGCTGGAGCACGTGAAAGAGCCAGTCCTACAGAACCAAAGCATCAGAATCTCCGTGACACAGGACAACAGCAGGATATGAAAAGAGCCCACCTTTGACTGTGTAGCAGAAACCCAGAGGCCTTGAACTCATTGCAATATCATTTGCAAGTAAAGCTGTTTGGCCAAAGGGGTATGTTGGGTGACACACCTTGGCTTCCAGTGCTACTATGATGAGCAAATATGTGATGGAGAAGCTGTAAAGATAAAAGAGTGGAATAACACATGCAGAACAGAACTGGAGACATGACAGTTTCATGGGTGTGAGAGAAGGCTATGGTTGATAGAGAAGCAGGCCATTAGCCACATGAGTCAGTGAGATTTTTATTTTTATTTTATATGGGGGCATAGTTTACAAGCATGGAGGATGGATTTGAAAGACTGGAAAATGAGTAGGATTGGGTTACATGATATGAAATCCACAGAATCAATAAAAAATTATGTTGAAAAAGAACCATGGAATACCTAAAAGACAACCCAGTGCCAGGCAACAGATGCCTCCCTTTAAGCTGCTAGTCAAAGAGGTCAAAGAGAGACCTCAAACATTTCAGGTTGTTCCCATTGCCCTCAGTTGCCTCTCTGAGATTAAAGATAAAGTCCTGTTGCTGAAAACACCACACACTTTGCACACAGGACTTGGAGGACTTGGGGGCATTGAGCTGGAACTGACCTGGAGACCTCCTCCCTGGGGGTGAACTTAAAATATTACTTTTGAAGAACTTTAGAACAGTGGTTTAATATTCACCAAACTCTAAATTCTATGGTAATTTTTCCTTCTTGTCCTAAAGAGGATCGTTAGCTTTGAACTTAAGGCCTTTATATAATGACTATATATTATATACTCCCCCCAATAAAGGAGAGCTATTTCACTGAAAACCATCTCAGAGAAGACTTTCTCCCCCACCACCACTCACTGCCCAAATTGAGATCCTGCTAATCCACCTGCCAACTAAGCTTTATTTCTTCAAGTGCAGCATCTGTGCACAACTGTGCCCAGTTGCCCTAAGGGAAGAAGTGACCCTGGGCCAACAATCCTGTGGTCTAGCTTTCATAGCACCAGATGGTATTTTGTAAGCTATCAAGGCAGCGAAGCTATCAGTACTCCTATCTAGACTATAACAATGATCAGCATGGCAAACTGTCCCTAGAAATGCTGTAGTGGCATTCATATGTTGGGTGTAACTAGCTGCTCTATGGTTGGACTTAAAGCCTACCCAACAGGAGTGAAACCATGCCTACTATTAGAAACGTAGCCAACCTCCCAGGACTAGTGAGATCATGGATCTTGAAAAAGAACCTACAAGAAAGAAAGAAAGAAAGAAAGAAAGAAAGAAAGAAAGAAAGAAAGAAAGAAAGAAAGAAAAAGAACCTATTACTTGACTTTACTAGATTGCCATAGTTCCAAACTGCGTTATAAAACTGACCTTATACCCAGTTATGTGTAGCGCATCAAAGAAACTTTTCTTTGCAGTAAATACAGATCATTCAGAAAACCACAGCATGTTAGAATGCAAGGATCAAGAGACTGTGTCAATCCCAGGCCCGGTGGCTACACCTAGAACACATCTTCTACATCTAAGGCTCAGGGAAGATAGTGGAAGAGGTGGCAGAAATACTGGAGGGCCTAGATGACCAGGAAGGCTGCTGTGAGACTGTTTCCAAGTATTCAAACTATAGCCCTGTTTAGCTGTGAGAAGAACCTCAAACAGATCTTAACTGAAAGTCACTCTACGAAGTGTCTAGTGCGTGTACTTCAAAACACTTGACACTGAGGCTGGGGACAGTGAAGGGCCAGCTGTGGAAGCCTGAGGGCCTGGGTGTGGTGTCCGCACACAGGCAAAGGACTCTGCAGGCTGCTGTATGCTTGTAACCCCAGCTCTGGAAAAGTGGAAAGAGACAGATCCTCCAGCCAGCTTAGCCTAGCTTGTCTAGTTCTGAGACTCAAGGAAAAATTCAGAAAGGGAGAGAGGGGGGGAGGGAAGGAGGGAGGGAGGAGAAGGAGGAGGAGGAGGAAGAGGAGGAGGAGGAGAAGAAGAAGATCTGAAGTTGACCTCTGGCTTCTATGCACACATGCACCCAAATCTATAAATGCATACACACATACATGAATACATTATATCACCCCACAAAAATACTCAAAAAAAAAAAAAAAAAGACCTGAAAAGCTGTCACAATTAAAGAAGAACCAAAGGAGATCTGTGGGCTCAGTAAGTCAATGTCCTGAAATTTAGGAAAAAACATGAGGTTTAAAACTTGAGAAATCTGAACCAAATATGAGCTTTAGCTTGTAATAGAAATGTTGGTGCACTAATTCTCACAACAGTCCCACACTAATACACTATGTTAACAGCAGGAAAACTGGATTTGGAGCATATCAGAACTCTTCCCACTATCTTTTTTTCAATTCTTCCCTGCAATTATGACTATTCTAAATTAAAATATTTATTCTTATTATATACCATAGACTTAAATATAGAATGTCAAATGAAATCTGTGAAAGCAAACACAGAAAACAAATCTTTTATTCAAAGTACATTACATAATTATAGAAAATGCCGTAATGGTATTCATTAACTGGCAAATGATGTGCTATGTTTAAGCTATGTGAGGTTGTCTTGAACACAGAATAATACAGGAAATAAAGAAATTTAACTTCACAGAAATTAATTATTATGGTCTGGGGGCACTTAAAAATACCAGGTTCATATCCCCTTGATGGGGAGGCCCAGTGGCACTTAGGGGAAGGAAAGCAGGCTACCAAGAAGAGACTTTATACCCTATGAGCATATACAGGGAGAGGAGGTCCTCCTCAGTCCTAGGGGAGGAGAATAGGGTGAAAGTGAGAGGGAGGAAGGAATGGGAGGATAGAAGGGATGGGATAACAATTGAGATGTAATATGAATTAATTAATAAATAATTTTTTTAAAAATACCAGGTTCAGATAGAAAGGCGATATTTGAAAGTCATATAGACAACAAAATGTTTGTTTTCAAAACATAGAATTGTCAAAACAATTTTAAAAATAAGAATAGGCAGACACTTGAATAGACACATTCCTGAAAACAATATATGGAAGCAAATCAAAACATTTCATCACCCATGGTCATTGGAAAATGCTCATGCGATCCTCAATGAGCTGCCACTACACAGCTAAAATAAAATCATTGTGCCAAATTTTGATGCGGCCATGGAATTGGCATTCTAATGTCTTGCTAGTAAACAGGCAAAAATATACAGCCTCCTTGGAGAACAATTCAGTAGATGTGTTAATATAAATATCAGCATGTACTTCATTTCAATAATTCTATGCTTAAGGCAAGTTGAGGTTCACATATATGCAAATATTTAATGAGATTATACTGCAAATTGCCCAGGCATTCCAAATTAATCAGGCCTGGCTGGGACACAACTTGAGTCAAGCTGCTAGCCCTCTCTCCACAACAATATTCCAAAACCTCCATCTACATGGCAGTGAACCCTGCTCTGGGCTATGTGAAGGCACAGCCTAGTGTGAGGTGGCTTCCTCCAGACCACGCCTGCAGTCCCAGGAGCCCACGTTGTCGCCCTTGTCTGCGCAGATTCTGACCAGTGTTCCTGGCCATGTGCGGCAGTAGCCAGCATACTGTTCGACCCATGCCCGGTGGCCACCAACAACCATGGCATGGATAACAGAAGTGGATCGTCTTCTTCGTAGACTGTTTTCCTGTAGAGCGCATTGTCAGATTCATCGTTTCCTAAAGCCTGTGTCTCTTAGTCGACATATCTGATCATATCTGATTTACTAGCATGCAGTCCATGTAACACACACACACACACACACACACACACACACACACATGCTAGTGACAGTTTTTCCAGGGCATGGTCATCTGCAGAGGGCAGGAGTCTCCTGAAGGATTCTCTGGGTAATGAGGGTTTAGGGGTGATTAGGCTCTGTGGGTTTTTTGACTTTCAGTCTGACTACCCAGTGATAATATGGAGAGCTGGTTTTGTAATTTAAATTCATTTGTTTAACGAAGTCAAATAATCTGAAGGCAAAGTAGGGCTTTGACAGGCCTTGTACAAGCTCACTGAGGACCATTTGTTGAGACAACTGAGCATAAGAAGTGTGTTTACGAAGTTGCTAGGCAACCGCTAACCTTTAGCCAATCCCAAACCACCGAGCTTCTGAGTTAGGATTCCATGGCTGCGTCGCGCTCCGTGCCTGTTAGCTTCCTCAGAAGTGTCCAGTCAGGGATGGGACACTGAGGAGAGAGTGAAGGGGCCTCTGTGTCCAGCAGCCTCTGCCATGTCCAAAGTGGCTGGCTTGTCTTGGAAGAAGAGCCGGCGCCTCTTGGAATCCTTGCGCGACCAGCAGCAGCATTCGTTGGCCGTTGGGTTTGAGAGTGCCAATATCCTCCTCTCTCCCAAGTACCACCTCAGAGACAAGGATCTGAGAAAGATCCACAAGGCCGCGCGTGTTGGGGATGCAGCCAGAGTGCAGCAGCTCCTGCTTGGGAAACATGGTGTGAACGACAGAGACAAGAAGAAGAGGTGGCAGGGCCCAGGGAGGGGAGGCTGTGGAGGAGGTGGGGTTTGTGTGAAAGAAAACCTCCAGTCACGAAACATTTACTTCTTGTGTCTTAAACGGAAAAATATATCTTCCATTTATAGAGAAATTTTCAAGTCAAGGAAAACAATGAATTCTTAATTAATCATACTTACGTATACGTAGGGCCTTGCTGTGCTAGCACAAGCACTCTACTCCAAGCCCTTGATTGATAGAGTGGAGTACAGTTTTGGAAGTCTACAATTCTAAATAGACATAGGAAAAATATTTAGTGACCCTGGTAAGACAAGGGATCTTGATGATACTCTACCATATTTGAAATATTTTTAGAAAATAATGGAGTATACATACAACTTCTTACCCATCATTATTTAAAATATCATGTGCTTAAAAATAGCCCACAGAACACATTTTACAAGTAAACCTCAGTGCATGCATAGGCTAGAGGAAGACTGGAGCTTCAGCACCGCACAGAAGTGGGTGGAGGCTGCTGTGAACTGTGAATTCTGGGTACAGAGTGAGAAGAATGTCACTTTGGAAGGTCACACATAAAACACACAACAAAATGCAAACGTTTGCTCTTGTGCCAGCCAAAGCAATGGCAGGTTGCTATCAAAATTATTTTCATGCATTTAAAACATACATGCAACTTTTAGTTTTCATTACTTAGTTATAGTTCCGGTTGTCAGAGAAACCAGTTCTCTTTTCATTTGCTCATAGCTTCGTTTCATAAAGCAGAAGATAAGCCTATATTAATTCTGTATTTTAGCCTTTACAGAGTCTTGTTCTAGGAACTGGTGCACAGTTTTTAGAAAAGAAGTTACCCACACATTTGTTCTTTCCTACTTATCTTGGCTTCTGCAATGAACATGCATTAAACTGTAGTGAACACTTATCATTACAACAGTCCTTGGGAAGAAGAGGAATATGAACCATGCTCGGGCAAGATTTCCCACTTCTATTAGAGTTTTTGTATAGTGCGCTTGAATTGGTATTTCTGCTAACTCTTAATGTCTTTCAAAGCAAGGGGAATGTATTTGTGGGCTTTATTGAGATCGCATTGCACTATATGCATGTATCTTTTATGTATTCATACAACTCCATGCTAATAATTCCGCTTTTATTTCATCCTTATGAAGACAAAAGATAGCCAAACTGACTATCACCATGGCAGATGTATCATTTCACTTCATAAAAATATCCTTGAAAAAGATTGACTTTCTCGTCTATATTCCACTTTTTTCATACATTCATTTGCTAAAAGTTTCCTAAAAGCCTAATAGGTAGTGGACATATCCCATCTCTCAGGACACTTTTTATCCTGAGAGCCTTCATGTTTCCTGACTGAGGCTACAGAGTGGGGGATATAAAATGGAATAACAGGGCTCTACTTAGCCTTTCCTCCTTCCTTCAAAAAAAATTCTGTCGTTGCTCTCAGGAAAATTGAGGGCAGTATTACCCTGAATCTGTGGGAATATCTGGATTTCATGAATTTTTTAATTTCAATATTCAAAATAGGAGCTAGGCCTACTCATTTGAATTCTGAGTTTTCTTGAATTAAAATTTCTTGAAAGCCAAAGAAAATACAATTTTTGTTGTCATTCAAAATGCTTTATCCATGACATTTTTAAGAATTAAATTTTATTTAACTGGCAACCAGTTAGGTAGATCTTCCATGGACCTATAAAAGATACCGTATGTATTTCAATTGGTGCAAGACACCATGGGTCCCATGAAGACATTTATTTTATGTATTAAGAAAATGTCAAAATACTACCAAACAGTAGCTTCAATGTGTCCTGAGTTATAATTTGACCTCCAATGTCACGGAGGTTCAAGGTGAGAAAAGAACATTTTAGACACACTGACACAATCCTTAAAACATGCAGAATGGGTGTGATTCTGCTAATTATTGGAAGCACTGTCCTTCTCAGCTGTCACACTAGTGATAATTACAATACTGTCAGCTACTGTGCTGTTATTTGTGCTTTTAGGAAGTGTAATACATAGCTAGTGAATAACAGAGCTTAAAGCATAATCCAAACCCAACTGGCGCTAATTACAAAGGGCACCTTCTTCCATTCAAATTATCCACTCTGAACTGGGCAGCGCTCAGTGGGAGAACAGCCGCCTAACATGTATGTCCTAGTTAGTTTTCTCTTGCTGTGATAAACACCAGAAGCAAATGCAACTAGGGGAGACAGGTCTTATTCAGTTTTACAACTCCCAGGTCACAGACCATCACTGAGAGAAGTCAGGATCTCAAGGCAGGAACCTGGAGGCAGGAACTAAAGAAGAGGAGATGGAATAACAGTACTTACTCCTTGCTCCCCAGGGCTTGTTCAGTTTGCTTTGTTATATCACCCAGGACCACCTGCTCAGGGGGTGGCATCACCTACAGAGGACAGAGCCCTCCCACATCAGTCATTAATCAAGAGAGTGTCTCCACAGAGTTGCCTACAGGCCGATGTAATGGAGGCATTTTCTACACTGAGATTCCTCTTCCAGATAATTCTAGCTTGTGTCAAAATAACAAAAACTGATTCATCTTAGAGCCCTCTCTGCTATTGGCCCCTCATCTGCCTGGCCCACCTGGGACAAGGCCAGCAGAGGGGCCACCAGGCCTTATAACACCAGAGACAACCAGGTAGCTAGAGGTCATTGTAAGAACACAAACAACAGAACCAGCTATCTTACCAGAGAAAGACCTGAAGATACTATCACATCTGAAACACAAGAAAATGATCTTAGGTGTGAGGTTGTGAAAATAATAGAGACCTTAAAGGAGGAAAATAAATCCCTCAAAGAAATACAGGGAAATACAATCAAATGGGAGAAGGAAATGAATAAAATTGTTCAAGACCTAAAGATTAAAATATAAGAAATATGGAAAACACAATCTGAAGCAATCCTAGAGATGGAAAGCCTAGGGAAGAGAACAGAACACAAGAGATGGAAGAGAGACTCTCAGGTATAGAAGATACAATTGAAGAAATCAATATATCAATCAAAGAAAATATTAAATCTAAAAAATTGCTGACATAAAACATCCAAAAATATCTGAGACACTATGAAAAGACCAAATGTAAGAACAATAGAAATAGAAGAAGAAGAAGACTCCCAGCACCAAGGCCCAGAAAATGTTTTCAACAAGATCATAGAAGAATGAGTTTGTTCTTCCTCAACCTGATAAAGAGATGCCTGTAAACACACAAGAAGCTTACAGAACACCAACTAGATTGGACTAGAAAAGAAAATTCTCCAATCACATAATAATCAAAACACTAAATGTACAAAATAAAGAGAGAATATTAAAAGCAGCAAGGTAAAAAGTCCAAGTCACTTATAAATGCATACTGTTCAGAATTACACTTGACTTCTCACCAGAAACTCTGTAAGCCAGAAGAGCCTGGGTAGATATCTTACACACACTAAGAGACCACAGATGTCATCCCAGACTACTATGCCCAGAAAAACTTTTAATCACCATAGAGGGAGAAAACAAGATATTCCATGACAAAAACAAGTTTAAATAATATCTATCCACAAATCTAGCCCTACAGAAGATACTAGAAAGAAAATTTCAAACCAAGGAGGCTAACTACCTCAGGAAAACATTGGAAATAAATAAAACCATATCAGAAAAACCAAAAGAAGGGAAACACACACACACACACACTCTACCACCACCAACATCAAAATAACAGGAATTAACAACCACTAATCATTAATGTCTCTCAACATCAATAGCCTCAAATCCCCCCCCCAAAAAAGACATAGGCTAACAGAATTGATGTGAAAACAGGACCTATCATTCTACTGTATACAAGAAGCACACCTCAGCAAAAAAAGAGACATTACCTCAAAGTAAAGGGCTGGAAAAAGATTTTCCAAGCAAATGGGCCAAGAAGCAAGCTGGAGTAGCCATTCTAGTATCTAATAAAGTATACTTTCAAAAAAAAATTAATCAAAAGAGATGAGGATGCCCATCAAAGGAAAAATACACCAAGATGGCATTTCAATTCTGAACATCTATGCCCCAAACGCGAGGGTACCCACATTCATAAAAGAGACATAACTAAAGCTTAAATCACACATCAAATCCCACCCATTAATAATAGGAGACTTCAACACCCCACTCTCACCAATGGACAGACCATTAAGATAGAAACTAAACAGAGAAATAATGAAGCTAACAGATGTCATGAATCAAATAGACCTAACATATCTATAGAACATTTCATCCAAACACAAATGAATATACCTTCTTCTCAGTGAATGATTGAACCTACTCCAAATTTGACCACATAGTCAGTCACAAAGTAAGCCTCAACAGATACAAGAAGATTAAAATAACCCATTGTATCATATCAGACCACCATGGTTAAAGCTCGAATTCAACAACAGAAAGTCTAAAAACTCATGGAAACTGAACAGCTCCCTACTCAATGACCACTGGGTTAGGAAGGAAATTAAAGACTTTCTAGAATACAGTGAAAATGAAGGCACAACATACTCAAACCTATGGGACACAATGAAAGTAGTGCTAAGAGGAAAGTTCAAGAAGCACCTTCATAAAGAAATTACAGAGATCCCATACTAGCAACTTAACAGCACATCTGAAAGCTCTCAAACAAAAAGAAACAAACACACCAAAAAGGAGTAGACATCAAGATATAATCAAACTCAGGGTGGAAATCAATAACTTAAAACAAATAGAACAAATCAAAGAATCAATGAAACCAACAGCTGGCTCTTTGAGAAAAATCAACAGGATAGACAAATCCTTAAACCAAACTAACTAAAAAGGCAGAGGAAGAGTATCCAAATTAACAAAATCCAAAATGAAAAGCATGATATAATAACATACAGTGTGTAAATCCAATAAACCACTAGGTCTTACTTCAAAAACCTGTACTCCACAAAATAAAATAAAAATGAAATGGATGATTTTTGATAGATACCACTTACCAATGTAAAAATGACGTAAATAGACCTATAACCCCTAAGTAAGTAAAAGAAATCATTAAAACTCTTTTTTTAGGCCCTGGGCTAGATGGCTATAGAACAGAATTCTACCAGACATTCAAAAAAGAGCTAATACCAATACTTCTCAAAATATTCCACAAAATAGAAACAGAAGGAACATTGCTAAACTTATTCTATGAAGCCACAGTCACCCTGATACCTAAACCACACAAAGATTCAACAAAGAGAATTTCAGACCAATTTCACTAATTAACATTGATGCAAAAAAATTATAAAATGCAAAATGAATTCAAGAACATATTAAATATATCATCCCACCATCATCAAGTAGGCTTCATCCCATGGATTCAGGGATCATTCAACATATGCAAATCCATCAATGCAATTCACCACATAAACAAACTGAAAGAAAAAAATCACATGACCATCTCATTAGGTGCAGAAGCCAACACCCCTTCATGATGAAAGTCTTGGAGAGATCAGGCATACAAGGCCCATACCTAAACATAATAAAGATTATATACAGCAAGCTGATAGCCAACATCAAATTAAATGGAGAAAAAATCAAAGCAATTCCACTAAAATTAGAGACAAGACAAAGCTGCCTACCCTCTTTATATATCTTCAATATAGTATTTGAAGTTCTGGCTAGAGCAATAAGACAACTAAAGGAGATCAAGGGGATACAATTTGGAAAGGAAGAAGTCAAAGTACTGCTATTCACAGATGATATGATAGAATACCTAAATGACCCCAAAAATTCCACCAGAGAACTCCTACAGATGATAAATACCTTCAGCTAAGTGGCTGTATATGAGATTGATTAAAAAAAAGAAAAAAGGAAATCAGTAGCCCCCTGTATACCAAGGACAAATGGGCTAAGAAAGTAATTAGAGAAACTAAACCCTTCACAATAGCCTCAAATAATATAATGGATTTTGGTGTAACTCTAACCAAGCAAGTCAAAGACCTGTATCACAAGAACCTCAAATTTCTGAAGAAAGACCCTGAAGAAAATCTCAGAAAATGCAAAGACTATGCTCATAGAATGGTAGGATTAACATAGTAAAAATGGCCATCTTACCAAAATCAATCTACAAATTCAGCGCAGTCCTCATCAAAATACCAACACAACTCTTTATGGACTTTGAAAGAACAATTCTAAACTTCACATTGAAAAACAAAACAACAACAACAAAACCAGAATAGCTTAAACCTATACAATAAAAGAACTTTTGGAGGTATCTTCATTCCTGACCTTAAGATATACTACAGAGCATTAGTGGTAAAAACCGCATAGTACTGGCATACAAATGGACTGGTTGATCAATGGAACCAAATTGAAGACCCAGAAATAAATGCACACACCTACGGACACTTGATTTTTTACAAAGGAGCCAAAACCATACAATGGGGGGAAAAACAGTATCTTCAACAAATGGTGCTGGTCTAACTGGATGTCTACATGTAGAAGAATACAAATAGATCCATATTATCACCCTGCACAAAACTCAAATCTAAGTGGATCAAAGACCTCAACATAACACTGATCTATTAGAAAAGAAGTGAGAACCAGCTTTGAACTCATTGGTGCAGGGGACAACTTCCTGAACAGAACACCAACAGCTCAGGATTTAAGATCAAGAATTAATAGATGAGACTGAAAGACACTGAAAGTTTCTATAAGGCAAAGGACACTGTCAACAGAACAAGAAAGTAGTCTACAGATTGGGAAAATATCTTCACCAACCCTACATCCAACAAAGAGCTAATATCTAAAATATATAAAGAACGCAAGAAAGTAAACACCAACAAACCAAATAATCCAATTTTTAAAAAATGGGCTACAGAGTGAAACAGAATTTTCAACAGAGGAATCTCTAATGGCTGAGAAGCACTTAAGAAAGGCTCAGTGTCATTAGTCATCAAAATGACTCTGAGATTTCATCTAACACCTGTCGGAATGGCTAAGATCAAAATGACAACACATGCTGGCTAGGATGTGGAGAAGGGAGAACACTCCTCCATTGCTGGTGGGAGTGCAAACTTGTACAACCACTGTAGAAATCAATCTGGCACTTTCTCAGAAAATTGAGAATAGTTCTACTTCAAGACCTGGCTATACCACACCTGGATATATACCCAAAAGATGCTCCACCATACAAGGACACTTGCTCAACTATGTTCATAGCAGCTTTATTCATAATACCCAGAATCTGGAAACAACCTAGATGTCCCTCAACCAAAAAGATGGATAAAGAAACTGTGGTACATTTACACAATGGAATACTAGTCACCTATTAAAAACAAAGAAATTTTCAAATTTGCAGGTCAATGGATGGAACTAGAAAAGATCATCCTGAGTGAGGTAACACAGACACAGAACATGGTATGTACTCAGTTATATGTGGGTTTTAGCCATGTAGTATAGGATTAACATACTACAATGCGCTGACCTAAAGAAGACAAGTAACATGGAAGATCCAAGGGAGGATGGTCAAATCTCACTCAGAAGGGGAAATAGAATAGACAGAGGTAGTAGTTGAAGAGAGGGAACAGGTATGAGAGGGAGGGCAGAGAGATATAAGGGTGGAGATCAGACCTGGGGAGAGCATGGAGGTGGTGCAGGAGGACAGAAGGCCTGCAGAGAAAAAATAAACTGTGGGTGGGGCATCTCTGTGACAAGCTGGAAACCTAAGTCAGAGTAGGCTCCTGGGAGGACATGAGGGCTATTCTACCAAAGTCTCCTAATAGCAGAGGCCACAGTGACTAAAGAGGACAAAACTCCTAGTAGTGGGAGGAAAATGCTAACCTGCCCACAAAAACTTCAACCCAAAATTTACCCTGCCTATAAGATGTGCAGGGATAAAGTTAGAGCAGAAATTGAGGGAATGTCAAACCAATGCCTGGCCCAACCCAGGACTCAACCCATAGAAGAGAGCCAGCCCATGACACTATTAATGATATTCTGCTATACTTGCAGAAAGGAGCCTAACAGAGTTGTCCTCTGAGAGGCTCCACCCAGCAGCAGTTCAAAACAGATGCTCAGACTCAGCCAAACGTTGGACAATGCATGGGAAGTCTTGTGGGAAAGTGGAGATAAGGAGAAAAGGATCTGGAGGTAACAGGAGCGCCATAAGAAGACCAACAGAGCCAACTAACCAGGGCCCAGAGGGGCTTCCTGAGACTGAAGCACCAACCAAGGACCATGCATGAACTGGACCTAAGCCCCCTACACAGATGTAGCTGGTGGGCAGCTCTGGCTTCATGTGGGTCCCCTAGTAAGGGGAGCAAGGGCTGCCTCTGACATGGACTCTGTTGCCAGCTATTGATCACCCATTATGGGACTAATTTGCCAGGCCACAAGAAAACCAGACACACTCTCTTCTGATATGACTTGATAACTGGGGTGGCTGGTAAGGGGGGGCTTCTCTTTTCTGAGTTATAGGGAAGGGTGTAGAGGGAGGGTGGGTGGGATTGGGAAGAGAGGAGGGATTGGGCTATGACCAGGATATAAAGTGAATAAATAAATAACAATTTTAAAAATTAACAAAAATTATTCTATACAATACTTTAATCACACACACAGAGAGACACACACACAAACATACACACACACACTTTTAACAAAATACACTGTACTTTCCTTTGTAAGAGGACCAATAACAAGACTATAACTTCTGTAGAAAATTAAATATTTAAGCTTTTCTCTTTAAGATGAAGTCTCATGTAGCCCAGTCTGGGCTCAAACTTGATATACAGCCAAGGATGAGTGAACTTCCAACCCTTCTACTTTCACGCCTTCAGTCCCAGACTTAAAAAGAAAATCACCACCATGCCCAGATTATGTGGTACTGTAGGTTAAGAATCTAGGAAAACACTCCATGAATATTTAACTTGAAGACAAATGAATTGCATGTTATTTAATGCTTAAAGTCACTTGAGTGATTATATTTTCAAGTCATGCTGTACACTTTCCTAAAAAGCCATTCCTTCCATTTTCACAGGACTGCCCTACACATTGCCTGTGCTTATGGCCACCCAAAAGTGGTGATGGTCCTGGTAGAGGGAAAGTGTGAGATCAATGCCATTGACAGCGACAGGTGCACAGGTCTGGTGAAGGTATGCAACAGCTGAAGATTTTAACATGAGATGTCCTTGATACTTGATACATTCTGAAAATTCTTGGAAAGAAAAGGAACCTATGTCACTTTAAATAAATAGATAGTGAACCCTGTGGTATGTTTGTCCTGAATTATTTGAATTTATGATCTGTTGTTTCTTGGTGCGTTTCCTACAGGCTGTGCAATGTCAGGAAGAGGAATGTGCCACCATTCTGCTGAAGAATGGTGCTGATCCAAACATCGTGGATGCCCAGGGCAACAGTGCTCTCCACTATGCTGTCTATTATAAGAACACATCACTGGCTACAAAACTGCTTGACCATGAAGTGAATATTGAAGTAATAAATAAGGTAGAATTCATATACAAAATTGGTATTAATCACCCAACCATATTTGCAAAGTGTGTGGAGAACCCTTGTCTATGGAGTGACATAAACAGGCAGCACCATCTTCCATCTTCAGAAGCTCAGATACACCTGGGATGACCACACACACACACACACACACACACACACACACACACACACACACACACACACAAGGTCTCACTGTACAAGCTTGACTGGCCTGGAACTCAATGAGTTCCACCTTTCTCTGCATCCTGAGTGCTGGGACTAAAGATATGTGCCATCACATCCACCTTTCAACATATCTCTTTAATTGTTGATACTTTGAAAGAAGTGTCAGAGGGCACATACGGCTAGTCTTTGCTACTTTGTGGGTTCTTCTTTTCCCACCCTTTATTACCCACTCCATCCCATCCCATCCCCAAGCCCTGGTTTCACCTCCTAACATAGATAGGAGAGAAACAAGGGGATAGGGGATAGAAGAATTAGGAAAATCCCTGAATCTAATTTATTTCCTTTTGTTTCTTCTTTGACCACAGCTGCTAACAAACCACAACCAACCTCTCTAAACAACCAACAACCATTGACCCTCACTTTTCTGGGCCTTTGCATTTATATACACTTTGAAAAGTTCCCAGAATTCCAAATGTCACACAATCACAGCAATTATCTGCAGCTGGCAAAACCACCCTTCCACTAGAGCATGAGGCAAATCATAGTCAGCTGTTGTGGACAGTCAGAAAGTGGTCCCACATCCCTACACCTGGGACTAAAACAAAAGCACATTCTTACAAGTTGGTTTAATGTTACAGGGTTTTTTTTTCCTACAATCCTGTGTTTCTTGGCTGTTCTTGTACCAGCTGCTCAAGTGTGAAAACACTGAATGTGTTAAAGGTAAATCTAACTTTCTCACCACTGCAAAAATGATAGGAACATATCATTTGCCTTGCAAATAGGCTTTATCTTAAAACTCAAGGACACAGTGGAGTGGGAACAAGTCAGAGATCTGTTTAGCAGGCCAGTTTAGAAACGAGGTGACTAAGCAAAAGACCAGTGTGATTTTGTTTTCTCTCTTCTGCCTTTTTGTTTTTTAATTTTTCCTTAACTGTAATGCTCAATCTGAACACCTCGGTTTGGGAAAGGAATTCATGGAATGCTATCTGGACGTGGAAGTCAATTTCAGGACTATGCTGAGGAAGACAGGGTGATGACTTGATGATGATTAAGTGGGAAACCAGGGCACAGAACAAGTGTTTCCCTGACCTGTTAGGCTTTTCTGGCAGGAAGAGCCACTGGGAAAAGACTGTAAATTCTCAAATCAACAATATCTTGCCAGAGTGTATATAATGAAGTCAAGTTGCATTTTGAATTTATCAGTCTGTTTGGCCCCTACCCAGGGAAACAATGCAATTTACAGTTAGTGATTCTTTTGGGGTTTTTTTCCCCTTCTTTGAGACAAAACCCCAAACCAGTAAGGGAAAGACCATGTTTGATTCTTTTATACCTATGCAGAGGACACAGCTCTCAGCCTGTGTGACTATACATTTGTGGAGGACCAACTCTGAGCCTGGGTGACTGTTTTATAACTATGCAAAGGATATAGCTATCAGACTGTTTTTCACCTACACAGAGGACATGTATGTGAGACACACAAATTGCAAATAACCCAATTCAGTATTCATCTATGTCATTTGCTCTATCTGTCCAAGCAATTCACTTTTACTTATTTCATACAATGTTTTGATAAATATCCCAGAGTTTTCTAAATATAAAGCTATAAGAACATCATCAATATTTCATATTAGAAGTGGGAGTTTTAGAGTTTTAGAACTTAGACATTGAATAAAGATACACGAAAAACTTTTGTTAGATATGTTCTCGGAATTGTCGTTATAAGAATAAAATTTGAATTGAGTTAGAATATGTATGCACAGGCATGTGTGCACATGTTAAGGCTACAGTTTGCCTACCAGGTGGTTCCTCTATTGCTTTCCTCCTTTTTTGACTGACTGACCAGTGAGCCTCTGGGATCCCCCTGTCTCTACCTCACAGTGCCAGAATTGCAAACATGTACCACCAGAAGTGAGGGACTGGACTCAGGTCTTATGCTTGCACAGCAAGCACTTTATCCGCTGAGCCATCTTCCTTTCTACTGAGCTTTCTAATATGTAAGAAAAAAGCATTTTATCACACACTAAAAGAAAACTCAGAAACCATTTAGTCATACATAACCCAGGTTCACTTGAAGCCACTGTCTCTTAGTTTGGAAGCATTTCCTTGTGAGCCCCTTGTAGGGGTATCTGAGATGTTTGCATCTGGGATCCTGATTTCTTATAAGAAGGGAAGCAAAAAAGACTCCTCAGCCACCTGGAGTAAAGCCCTGCTCCTCAGAAGGCTCTCCGCAT
This sequence comes from Acomys russatus, assembly GCF_903995435.1. Lineage (NCBI taxonomy): Eukaryota > Metazoa > Chordata > Mammalia > Rodentia > Muridae > Acomys > Acomys russatus. Next base: position 1,113,257 of record NC_067141.1, read on the forward strand.
GTATCCTGGGGCTGTGGTTCCTCTCATGCCAATTTCACTTTGCAGCATTATTGTCAAGTACGGATTGAGCAAGGATAAAAGAGAGTAGGCGCTGGAGGGATGGTTCAGCAGTTAAGTGCTCTTCCAAAGGACATGGGTTCAACTCCCAGCACCCACAGGACAGCTCACAACTGTCTGTAACTCCAGTTTCAGGAGATCTGGCACCTTCACAAAGGCGGGCAAAACACCAATGCACATAAAATATAAAAAAATAAATCAGAACAAAATAAAAAATAAGTTACTTATTAAATCACTTTTAAAAGATATCTTTGACACTAGATGTATAATATACAGTTTTATAATAGTTCTCAAAGGTAATCATAAGCCTTTTCTGTGTGACACAGCACTTCTGGAAAAGTAGATATTCCTTGGAGGATAAATTTAAAAGACCTCTTCTGGAGGTGGTGGCATAGTCCAATAACTCAATAACACATGTAAAACACTACCACTATGGTTTAGAATCTGAGGCCACTGACATAAAACAAGATGTTGGTCCCCATGGGAACAGTCATGTGATTCCAAACTGCTGAGATAAACACCATAACAAAAACAAATACCCTGGGATACAGACTCTGGGCACTCAGAGAGAACTGGCACTCCCGCAGCGTGTGGGGGAGGGGCACAGGGGTTATGTTTTCTCTGGGTCTTCATCTTTGTATTCACAGAGCTTTTCTACAATTTTTCGATTCAACTGACAAATATGTGATTTCTGTGAGTTTTAAGTGGTTTCTGTCATTTACAGAATGGCTTCACACCATTTTTACTGGCTGTCAGTGAAAACAAACTCAAGATGGCAAAATTTTTATTAATGAAGAAGGCTAATATCCATGCGGTTGATAATCAGAAAAGGTATTGTAATCCTTTAAACCTCAGTGGTGATGTACAATGGTAACAAATATTCATTTAGAAACGCTGAATTACCTGGGCGGTGGCAGCACATGCCTTTAGTAGCAGCACTTGAGAGGTAGAGACAGGTACATCTCTGAGTTTGAGGCCAGTCTGGTCTACAGAGTGAGTTCCAGGCCAGCCAAGGATACACTAAAAACAAACAATCATAAAAAGAAATAATATTGAATTAACAGGAAATAGAATAATTTCTAATAACTGAGATATAATGAAAACTCAAAAATCATCAGTACTAAGCAGAAAAGAAATTATTCGAAACAGGCAACACATAGACAGAACTGTGTATATTACAGCACAGGGGTCTCCCCTTGTGTATTTGCTGACTTTTGTAAGCTAGTTGTGTGGCCATTTAGTCTTACAGCAGCTGGTGGGATTCCGTAAGTTTTATTCTAGTTTGATAGTATACAGACTTAGTTCATTTTTCCCTCAATATTGACCTTCTTAGACTTTTCGTAAAATTTTAAGCTCTGATTTTGGTACTGTTTGCTTTAAAAAGCTACAGTAAGTAGAAATGGGAGTTAAGATTGTGTTGTCTTTGGAATGACTCCTTCAAGGAACTGTGAAATGCTCTTTGAAGAATATCCAATCATATTATCCCTAAATGACTATTAGTTGTTAGTCTAGATATTGCTGATATTTCCTATTTTTATTTTCATTTTTAACATACTTGGGTGTTTCTATCTGGGATTGGTGCTGATATAGGGAAGAAAATGAGCTGTGTTTGAATAAACCTTTAATGAAGATGAAGAGATGGTGTAAAGATAAAGGGCGTTGGATTTAGAGTCACATAAAACCAGATTATCTGTTCCTGGCTTTCAAATTTATCATGTGCGCCACTTTAGGAAGATTACTTACCACTGAACATGTTTCTTCCTGTGAAAGTCAGGGTCATTGATCCTAAAACTGTGAATGGAAGGTTCTCTATGTAACATTTAGTTCTGTGCCTCGTCAGCGTCTGCAGCTGAAACCAGTGTCTATCACGGCGGCAATTGTTAATGTGTTAACTGTTGTTCTTTTGAGAGACAGGGTCTCACTGTGTACTTCAGGTTGGCCTGGCCCTCACTTTGTGAACCAGTATTATCCTGAAATCACAATGATCCTCCCACCTCAGTCTCCCTTAGTCCAGGGATGACAGTGTGTACCCCCATTTGTGGGTAATATGCTTTGAGGCCTGCAAATATTTCCTGCAAAGTATTACACATCTTAGCACATTGCACATGAAATAGAGAGAGATTTTGCTTGGAGGTTCCCTTTTGTGTGTTTGTTGCTGAGACAAGAGTCTTGTTGTACATCACAGACTTGCCTAGAACTCCTTATGTAGTCCAAACTGGAGTCAAACTCAGAACCCTCCTCCCTCGGCCACCTGAGTAGCTGCAATCCCAGGCGTGCACCATCATACCTGATGATGCACCAACTCCAGCCACATGACGTTGTGTGGCCTCTGCCCCCCCCAAAGGGCGTTAGGTTAGTAGCACCTACGATGAGCTGTCGCAGTGGGGTAGGAGGCTTCCTACTTGTTTTCCTCTTAGGGCTTCTAGACCTTGAAACGCTTGTCTGTTGCGTTTCAATAGCCAATTCTCCAGACGCTAAACAGTCCAAATACAGGAAACCGGTCCTTAAGTTTCTTAAAGTACGAAGGGTGATGGTCTCTCTCTGCTTTCACAGAACAGCCCTCATGCATGCTGTAAGTCATGACTCAACAAACCTCGTCAGCTTTGTTCTTCAGCAAGGTGTAGACCTCTTTTTGAAAGACGCCTTTGGGCTGACTGCTACCGATTACGCTGCTGATTTTAAATATAGCGCGTAAGTGCTTACATTAAACTCCGGTTTCTATTAAACTGAGGCTCCAAATAATTATACTAATGCATATTATACATTGGGGGCGTTTCTTACTGCTTTTAGAACAGCCTGGAGTTAGTCTACATTCACCAACAGAGATCAAGCAAAGGCTACCCTGCAGGTAGCAGTGGGTGACGGATTCGACACTTTGGGTCTTTATTGTTGCTTCGAGTTTTTTGTTTGTTTGTTTGTTTTTTGTTTGTTTGTTTGTTTTTTGTTTGGTTGGTTGGTTTGGTTTTAGGGGTTTTCTTCTTCTTCATTTTGGTGGTGCTGGGGATTGAACCCAGAGCCCCATGCCTCCTTGGCAGCATCTATCCCTGAGCTTTACCCCCAGCCTCTATATTGGGATTTTTAAAATCTTTATTCTTGGGAATCCCAACACAGTTTATCCCAAGTATTCCCGCCGCCCCCCCCCCCCGCCCCTATAGCACAGGACAGAAATAGTGTGACATCTATGATTCTCCTAATTTGAATCTATTTGAATCTAAAATGCCTATTTTAACATAAAAGTGCTTTTTCTACCAGAATCCATCTTCCACACCTGCCTTTTTAAATGCCCCTGGAAGCTAGTGGTTTGCTCAAGTCAGATGAAGCTATGGGGAAGGAAAGGGGACTTTGTTTTCTGTTCATTTTCTTCTTGCTTCAGGGCTTCCAGGAAAGCTGGTGCGGAAGTCTTGGGAGACAGCCAGCTGCCAGCTTGTCTCTGCTGATCCAGTCTGGGGTCCTCTGGCAGCGCACACTTAGCTGTAAAGGCCAGGGTGCTTACACTGTTGATGCTTTACGGGATAAAGTTCCAGTGTTACCTGCAATGCTGTGAAGAATTTAACATACTTAGCAAATGGTGTACACACCCGTATTAAGATAGTAATGTTATTCATCATTTTTACACAGCAATATGAAAATCCTTCTTGAATATAAAGAAAAGAGATGTGAGGAGTCTGAAAAAGTGAACCTAGGTAAGAATTACTCCAAATGTAGCTACCCTAGATTTTAAAACTAAGAGAATATATTGATAACAGCAATTTTTAAAAACTCAGTGTGTAAAATGTTTTGTGTTGGTCTTTATTTCATTACTGGCAGTCTAGAATTCATGCATTTTTAACAAATTAGGACATTCCCATCCTGAAAAACATATTATCTAAAGAAAGGTCCATTTAGTGATTCTGGAAACTAAAATTGTGTGTGTATTTTTATAAGTAGTAACAATTTATACAATGTCTTGTTGCATAGCTCATCAGCAGCTCCATTGAAGCAACTGGACTTGTTATAAAAATGGGCTTTCGTTTTAGCTTTTGAAATAACTTGGCTACAATTACCAGATGAATATTATAAAATAATTGTCAGTGAAAGGTGATATGTATAATTAAAACAAGTTATCAAATATTTTCTTGCTTAAATATTAAACCTTAAATGTCCCTTCCTGATTTCTTCTGTGGCCCAAAGATCTTTCAAAGGTGTGTTCTTTAATCTCTATTTTCTCTTTCTATTTATTTCTAGCTTTATTCTATTATGATCTGATAAAACATATATATTTTTTAAATTCTTTTATATTTGTGAAACTTGCCTTATGGCCTAAAGTGAGATTTACTTCAAAGAAAGCTTCATGAGATGATTTTTCATAGCTGTTGGCTGTAAAATTTTGTGAATGTCTTTTAAGTTCATTTGACCTATGATACAAGTTAACATTGAGCTTGCTTTTCTGGCTTTTGTCTAAACAACATATTGATAACAATGAGGTACTAAAGTTACCCACATGCTAGTGTCATACTTACTTGTCTCTTTATGTCCAATAGTGGTTACTTTATGAAACTGGGTCTACCAATGCTTTGTGCGTACACATTGATTGTCATCATATCTTGGTGTAGTGTCCCTTTAACTATAATATGCAATGGTCTTTAGCCCTCACGATTAGTTAGAGCATGAAATATATTTTGCCAGAGACAAGTATGGCTGCTTCTGCTTGGCATTGTATTGCATTTATATAGAATGTTGTTTTCTACCCATCCATCTCAGTCTCTGTGTATCTTTCCCAGTTAAATGTGTTTGTTGCAGACAACTGGTTCTAATCAATCTTCCAGTCATCATCTTTTTATGACCGGCTTGAGACTGCTTACAATTGTGGTTATTACTGAGAAGTATTTGCTGATTCCTATAAAAAAAACAAAAAAACTCTGATTGGCTCAGGTACTGTTTGTATATTTCTTTTTCTCTTATTCATCCTTCTTATTGAGCCTAGAGGCTTAGTGAATTTTGCATTCAAAATGTTTGATTCTTTTCTAGTTCTTATTTGGTTGTTTCCCGACTCATGAAATTTATCCCTCCTGGGAGATCATATTTGTGATTACCTTTCTTTTTCCTCTTACAGTATTCCTTTAAGACTTTTCTGAAATATTGATTTAGTGTTTGAGCTCTTGAAGTTTTCAGTTGTATTGAAAGTCTTCCCCTATTTTGAAAAATAAATTTGTTGTATAAAATTACTTAGATGGCTAATATCATTCCTTACTTTATTTTAGGGTTTCTCCTAATTGGTCTGGTTTTACTGGAATGAATTTGCCTTAGTAAGTTAGTTAGTGTTTTTCTTTTGCAGCTTTTGATGTCATTTCATTATCCTGGATCCTTAAATACAATGTGATGATGGCATATTATTTTTCTGGTCACATATGTTTGAGTTTCTAAATGTTACTTTTAGTTTTGTGCCATATCTTTCACTAGATTTGAGAAATTTTCTGCTAAATTTTCATTAAACTGTTTTCTACATCTTAGTGTTCTTCGTATATATCTTTCTACCCCACAGATTCTTAGGCTTGGTCTGTTGATCATATCCCAGATTTCTTTTTTTTTTTATTAAGGTTTTTATTTTTATTTATTTTTGTGTGTATGTGCACATGTGCATGCACACATGCACATGAGTACAGTTTCCATAAAGATCAGAAGAGAACGTCAGATCCCCTGGAACTAAAGTAAAGGCAGTTGCAAGCCACCTGATGTAGGCAATGTATCCCAGATTTCTTTACTGTCGAATTCATGCTCAATTACCTTGCTTTTGCTGTTACCTGAATGTGGTATTTTCAGCTCTGTGGTCTTTATTTGGTTGGTTGAGACTTTCATTTTTAACAGTTCTGGGTTGTTTTTCCTTTAAAATGTTATTTTTTTTTTTTGCTGAATTTTTCATAGGTGTTGTGAAGGTTCTTATTCAGGACGTGAATTGACCCCTTTACTTTATTTATTTGCTTATTTGAATCCTCTTTGACATTGTTGATCATTGTTTATTTCTACACCTTTGAATTCTTAGGCATTTCAATCACTATAGTGTCTTTGTTTTTGGGTTATTGGGGAACCTTTGGTGATTTTGTAATGTTTTATAGTTTCACATTTCTTCTGCTGGTGTGCTACAGTTTATACAACTGTTAGGACAGCTGGGAAGTGGTGGCACATGCCTTTAATCCCAGCACTCGGGAGGCAGAGGCAGATGGATCTCTGTGAGATCGAGGCCAGCCTGCTCTACAAAATGAGTCCAGGACAGTCAAGGCTACACAGAGAAACCCTATCTCAAAACTCCAAAAAACAAAACAAAACAAAACAACTGTTAGGACAAACACATTATCTTTAATCCACTCTTTGTCATATATATATATATATATATATACATATATAACAATTTTATTATATTATAAATATATACTTTTATTTATACATAAAACAGAGTGTATGCATATATACATATATTATGTCTTTTTACTTGAGTTTATTATGCCTTCTACCATTTAAATGGGATAACGCAGGAAATAGTAATGAAAACAATTAATTTGGGTGGTGCTGGGGATTGAGCCTAGAGCCTCACGCATGCTATCCCACTACTCTACTACTGAGCCATACTCCTAGATCCCAATAATGTTTTTAGACCAGTTTCCGGTTCACAGCAAAACTGCAGTGCAAGCTCAGGGACTTCTGATTGCCTGTGCCTCCCACACATGCATGGCCGTACATTTCTTAGTCTTCTCTGGAACAATGCACTTACTACACTTTATTAGTCTATCACAATCCACCACCATCATCTAAAGGTATTGTTTTTTTATTAATTTATTCATATTACTTCTCGATTGTTAGCCCTTCCCTTGTTTCCTCCTATTCCTCCCTCCCTCCCACTTCCCCCCTTCTCCCCTCCCCTATGTCTGTGATTGAGGGAGACCTCCTCCCCCTATATATGCTCTTAGAGTATCGAGTCTCTTCTTGGTAACTTGCTATCCTTCCTCTGAAAGTGGGTCAGAGGAGAGGACATCCTATTGAGACTTTAGGTGAGAATAGCATAGAAGAATGGGGAAATAGTAGGATCCACAGGGTCCTGGAAACCTACAAGAAGAACTTTATGACAGGCGGATCTGGGTCCTGGGGTCCTCCTCAAACTAAGTCACCAGCCAAGGAGAATATAGGCAGGAAACTTCGAACCCCTACCAAAGCCATTGTTTTTAATATTACCTATATTATTTATTATATTATCAGTATGTCCAGCTAGCAATCAATTAAGACACAGGCACTTGTTATATTTTAAAATAGCTTTAGTTAACCTGGGATTGTCCCTATGTTCTTAATTTATAAAGGTCACACTACTTGACGGACAGTGTTGAGTTATGATAGAGATTCTGCTAACTATACCACTGTTGGGCAGTGTGACAACAATACCATGGTCACTACACGTCATTTACTTTTAGGAAATAAAGTTTCACAAATGCCACTTTTCTTCCTTGAATATGATACGTACAAAAGAGGAAGCAAGAGTTCTTAGTGCATACATGGCCTATAAGTAGTAGAGTTGATCTCAGAGCACTCACTCTTCAGGTTCAGTCTCGATGGACTACTTCTAATAAAATATGAATGTCTTACACTTCGAACGTTTCTGTTGTCCTCTTGAAGAATGTAAACTCATTCTATTTTTGTTTTAATAGTGGAGGAAATCTCTGAGGATGACTCTTCCAGAAGGTACAGTTTTATACATTTTTAAATACTTGACGACTAGAGAACAGAAAAGAAAATAATTTTTGAATGCTTTACTCTGCCATGGGCCTACTGATAAATGTTTTAAATTGTGCTGATTGTTACCACAAGAGCTTTTTAAAGTGTCTATGTGTTTGTCATCTGTTTTATTGCCAGTTAGGTAACTGGTATGCATAGAGCTTGAATAATTGGCTTATGATCTCATAATTGACAAATGGGTGACCCAGATAGCTCCCCTGTGCTTCTCTTGCCCATGTGCATAGAATAATGGAGGTTGTATAGTGTTGGGCCCATATCAGTTCAGTTCAGACTACAGAACTGAGTCATGAAGTACCTGGCTTGGAATTTCCCTGAGCAGCCCCAGTCCAAGGATGTCCCAGTTCTTGACAAGTGCAGTGGTACCAAGGCCTTGATTTTTTATTGGCTTGGTTTTCTGTAATATCTTTACTTTTTTTTCTTTAACAATTCCGTATAAATGTGCAAGGTGTTTCTACCACATTCCTCTCCCTTCGCCCTCTCTTATTCCCTTCGCACTCCTGCTAAATCCGTGAGTCCATAGGTATACAACATGAGGCAAGTCTGGGGGAAGAATTGTTTCAATGAAAGCAAAGAAATCTTAAGTGCAGTACTTAATTAATTAGCATGAGGTTAGTAGGTAATTTTTTCTCTATTTACTATTTCCCCAGTGTGGTTTTCCTTAGGCCATTGCCCATGCCTCACCCCCTGAAGTGTCCCCCCTTTTATGAAACTCCTTTCCCCCACCCCTTGATGACTACAATCTTTTCTTGATTATGTTTGTTTCATTTCAGGTCTTCTTTGATTTTCTAGTCTTTCATTTTTCACTTTTGCCAGTTACATAAACCTACTTGTCCTTAGACAGAATCAAAAGCCCATATAACTCAAGGATTTTAAGAAAACTTGTAATCAAAATATGCTATGGTACTTCAACCTGTTTTATTTAGTTATTCATTTGTCTATTTGTTTGTGTGTATGTTTTGTTTATGGAAAGTGCCTGCACAAGTTGAGGTCAAAAAACAACTTCCTTCCTTTCCTTCCACCATGTGAGTTCCTGGACTCAAACTCAGATTGGCAGCAGGCCCCTTGTCAGCCCTATGACCTGTTTTTAATATTTTAACCAAAATGTTGTTTTAATAGAAAACCTGAAACTCACAAATATGGAAGTGACTCGTTTGGCCTGGTAAGGGACAGGAAGGAGATTTGAACCTGAGTCTCTTAATTCTAAAGCCTGTCTTCCTTACTTATCATTCTGTAAGTGTCTCGATAATGACGGAGAAAAGTGAGCACAGCGAATTAAAAGAAAGAGACATCGGCATCCAGAGTGGCTCTCTGCTTTCCAGCTCATCATCTGACCAAAAAGTAAGGTACCCTAAAAGTAATTCCCCACAGAATGTGGTAGTGCGTGTTTATAATGCCAGCACTCAGAAGGCAGAGGCAGAGGCACTGACATGCCTTTAAGGTCAGCCTGGGCTACATAGGGAATAAAAAGCCAGTCAACCTATATAGCAAGACCCTCTCTCAAAATGTAAAGGAATTGTTTTCTTTTTTTTTTTTTTTTTTTTTCACATCTTCTCCAATATACACAATAACAACATGGAGCCTGGAATGAAAAATAAAATGTCAGAAGAACATGATAGAAAACAAGTTTAATAACTCTATAAATATTAGAGTTGGCTGAGTAATTCTTGTATAAGCCATCAAGGAAGTAGTGAATTAGGAAGTATTCCAGGGTAACAGCCTGCTTGATTTGGTACTAAAGATTAAAGGAAAGAATCCACTTTGAAATCCTGGGCATATAAAAAAAATTCATTTAAGTAGGGGAAGATAAATATTCAGACTGAATACAAAAATCAAGAGGAAACCACAACAGACGTAATGAAGTTAAAGAAGGCAGGAGCTCTGCATATTAAAAAGTATGAAAACAATAGATTTTTCTGCATGACTTACAGCTGGATTTTTATTATGAATAGCTGACTTTTGTCTTTGAATGCATGTACATGTGTGATGTGTGTGTCTGTGTGTGTGTGTATAAGAGCATGCACACCACAGCAGGTGTGAAGGTTAGAGACCAACCGTACCAGTCTTTGCCTTTTATCTTGTTTGAAGCAGGGTCTCACAAGTTATGGAGGTTGGGCTGTCTCTACCTCCCTCACACTGTAGGAGCGCTGGGATTAGAGATGAACACTACCGCGCCCAGTTCTATGTGGATTCTGGGGATCCACACTGTGGTCCTGATGTTGCCTGGCAAACACTTTTTACTCATGAGCCATGAACAATTAATGCTTTACTATTCTTGCTCACATTTTCTGACTTAGTGCTTAGTGTCCTTAACTTTCTTTTCTCTTATGTTCTCTGCAAGTTTCCCATGTGAGTGATAAAATGTATTTGATCCTCTCACTCCCCCTCAACTCTTTCTAGTCCACATGCCTCTCCCAAACTTGTGTGTTCTTCTTTTTTTTTTTTTTTTAACTTATGTAGCCTACTGAGTCCAGTTGTTGCTGCCGATATGCACACTGCAAGGTCTGACCATAGGAGTATGCTACCTACCAGTGGCCATATCCTTGAAGAAAACTCACCCCTCTGCCCCTCAGCAGCCATTGGCTGCCAAAGCTCCTCAGCTAGGAATGGAGCTCTGTGAGTCCTTTCCACGTCCATGCTGGAATGTTGTCTGTTTCAGCTTGTACAGTTTCTGGAAGGATTTAAATGTAATATTTTCATTAATATAATTTCTGGTTGTATAAATAATATAAACAATTGGCTGGGTGTGATAGTGCATACCTTTAATCTTAGCACTTGGTAAACAGAGGAGGTGGACATCTGTGAATTTGAGACCGGCTGATCTACATCATGAATTCCAGGCCAGCCAGGGTTATATAGTGAGACCATCTCAATAATAACATTTATATAAACAATTTATATATTTCAATATAGTAGGTAACACCTAGAGCTCCTCACAACCCAACAATACTCTCACCCTAAGAATCTACATAAGATTCTCTTTTATTTGTTTAATTTTTGATAATTTCACCATGAAGTAGAAGATGATCCAGAGGAAGGTATTGAAAAATGTCAATCAGAGCAATCACAGATTGTAAAGATTGTCCAAAAGCAAGACACAACAGGGATTGATTTCCAAATTGCAGTTCGGGGTGGGGGGGTGGGAACTGCTGAAATTATACCAACAGCCCTAACCCAGAAAATGATTGACTAATAAGTCTATGTGGGTAGAGGAATGGCTATTAACTAAAGAAAAATTACAGGCAATTGAGCAGCTGGTACAAGAGCAGCTGGAGGCTCAACATATAGAAGAGTCTACCAGCCCATAGAATTCCCCTGTATTGTTATTTTTTTTTAAAGAAAAAGAAAGAAAGAAAGAAAGAAAGAAAGAAAGAAAGAAAGAAAGAAATCAGGTAAAATGGAGAATGCTAACAGATTTAAGAGCACTGAATAGAGTAATTCAACCAATGGGCCCATTACAGCCTGGAATTCCTTTACCTTCTTTATTATAAAACAAAAAGGGGAAATAAAGACCCCTATGGATAGACTAAGTAGTTCTTTATTAACTTTAATTTTTCTTAACATTAATGAGAAAAGAGCCAGCAGCTGAGAGACACCAAGTTATCCAGCATGCCCAACTTGGGGTTGCAAACCAAAGGTTCAGAACTGGGAGTGGAGACTTCAGCAAGGAATTCTAGAATACAAGATTTTAGAATATAAGATAGTCCAGGAAGGGTCTGTGTGAAGGGCATGGGTCTGCGCGGTGGGCAGGTCCACGGGGTTTGAAAGATGAGGTGCTCAATGCATTCTGAGGAGGATGATTGTGTTCCATAGCTACACAGAAATGTTCATCCCCAAAAGCGGCCTGATTGGGAAGAAACACTTAGCACAATGTATTAGAAATACCCAAGCTGAGATCATCCAAGATGGCATCGATCGCACACTGTGTCTGATCCATGGAACAGCAGTAACTGCTCAGCCACCAAAGGAACATACTGAGAGCTCCAAAACGCAGTGCTGGTGTTTCCCAGAAAGAAGGAAATCCTGTCATGAGGGTAGTCCATGCCCTCCCACCGCAGGACCATCGGACCATGCTCTGGTGAGCTCCCAGGATCCTGGGCCACTGCTTTTTGGGTTGCAATGCAGGCTAAGAAGATGGTGTTGGAGGAGGGGATCCTGTTCCAATCGAGCCTGAGCAAGGACTGCATTGCCCACACCACAGGCCTCATGGACCTCCTCACAGGCCAGGGCCATGCTCAGTGCCAAGAGCTGGATGATGCAGAGGTGGATACTAGGGGCAGCACCGAGGTGGGGGCCCATGGCAGATGGAGCACACACAATGGAACCAGAGACTCAGGAGGTATGAAACAACAGAGCCACAAGTTCCCGGGGACAAGAAGCTGAGCTGGGCCAATATCAATGGTTTCTGCGAGTTACTCAATGAAGACTTTGAGGGGCCTCCACTTGCCACCTGCTTGATGGCCCACAACAATCTGGCAAATTGAATGGGAGCAAGAGAGCTTGCCCTGAGGACATGGAAGCAGGAGAGCTGACCCTGAGGATACAAGAACAGGAGAGCTGGCCCTAAGGATGCGGAAGCAGGTGAGCCAGCCCTGGGGACATGAGAGACTGAGAGCTAGCCCTGCCTTGAGGACACAGGAGAGGGAGAGCTGGCTCCACCCAGAGGACATGGGAGCAAGAGAGCTGGCCCTGACCTGAAAACACAGGAGCAAGAGAGCCAGTGCTGCCCTGATAACAGGGAGCAGGACAGTGGGCCCTGCCCTGAGGACACTGGAGCAAGAGAGCAAATCCTGCCCTGAGGACAAGGGAGCGGGCCCTGATCCAGGTCTCTGAGTGGACCTTATCCCAACATCTACCCCATGTATGACCTGCTGGAACACATGAAGGGATCGGACCTTCAGATTCAAAGATTAAGAGTCTCCTTGACACATGGCAACAATAGGATATCCGACAGTGTAGGCCTCAAACCAGACCCATGACTCATAGTGATGAACATTTGAAAGTAAGCATATGTGGACAAAAGGCTATGCTGCATGATACACTACAGCTTCTGTCACAAAAAAAAAAAAAAAACAAAAACAAAAACAAAAACAAAAAAAACCCTTGTGGTTAATGAAGGTTGATATACGCATATGGATACAAATGTAACATAAATAAAAGAAATTTAAATTTAAAAAAAAGATAGTCCAGGAATATAAACTATTCAGGAAGTGGTACCCAAGTTACAGGGGTGAAAACATCACTGTTAGGTTCTTATCTCAGTTGTGGATATGTTCCTGAGAGAGCAACCAAAAGATCACATTGGACAACTGAGAACCCTGGAAAAGACATTGGAAGGAATGGAGAATCAGAAAATCTCAACAGTAACATGGCTACAGGGAGCACTCAGAACAGCTTCAAAACTGCACAATTAGTAGCTAAAACAAGTGGGGCATATAGTGTTTGTGTGCCTGGACCTTTAAAGGATCCCCAGTTGGCCCTATGCCCTTCAGTGTCACTTGGCTCTTGGACTTCTAGGAAGAAGAGAAGATTTTTTTTTAAGCCACCAGAGGCTAAGAGAGACTGAATAGAGTTTAAAGTAAGGTTGGGGTAGGGTCAGAGAGTAGGATTAGAGAAAATAGTTGGTGTAGAAAGAAAGTAGATTGAGTAGGGCTAAAAAAAAAAGAAGAAAAGAGACTGAGCAGAGTGAAAGTGGGAGACAGTTGAAAGTGAATAGGGCTAGCAGAAGAGACAAGTTGGTGACAGTTGTACCAGAAAGCTAAGCTATGCCAGAGAAGATATTGTTAAGAAACAGTTAGGAGAAGAACCCACAGAAAGTAGAAAGAAAGAGAGAAAGAAAGAAAGAAAGAAAGAAAGAAAGAAAGAAAAGAAGACTAAAAGCTACATACTACTCCTTTTTGAATTCACGACCTCTGTAGTTCCTGAGTGACAAAGTATCTGATGGCTACACACACACCCCTACACCCCCCACCCATGAGCTGTCAGAGTCCCTCCTTTACACCTCAGCCTATGCCACAGTAGCTGTCAAAATGGTAGCTCCTGTCAAAATGGCAGCTCCTGTCAAAGCAGCGGCACCTCTCCTCCACAGGAGCTGTCCAAGGTGTCTGCGCCTCCTGTCAGCCTCAGTATGCTGCTGTGAGCTGTCCAAGGTGGCATCATCTTCTCTCCAGTCTCTGTTGGCTATTCATGCTGATTCAAACTGCAGGAAAATACTTTCCTAAGAGAACTCCCTTTGTGAAGTTTGTATACTTTGTAAAGTTTGAAAACCCTCAAAGGAGGAAAGTGGCCAGACCCTTGCCTGAGGAGATCCAGCAACCAGGCCCCTCCCCAAGATCTTTCTAACTCTTAACAGCTTTCCAGCCTCTGTAACTGTCAGGAAGGCCATCTCCAGGCCCTCACTAGGACCTATCCCAGATTATGCTAATTTTAGGTGAAAAGTCTGAACAAAAGCCCACCAACCCCTGAGAAGGAAAACCCACCAATCAATTCCTGAGCAGGAGAATCCACCAGTTCCTGAACAGTAAAGCCCACCAATCCCTGAGTTCCCCAAACTCAGAACTTGAAATCCCACCAATCCTTACTCTGGAAATATCTGCTCTAGAAAGCTTTGCATCCCAAGAAATTATATATAAAGGCTATGTCTTCCCCCTGTATATAGAAAGGCTATGTTTTCCCCCTGGGAGCAGAGAGGCAGGCAGCCACCTCTGGATTAATCCTTCCTCTCCCTTGACTCGTTCCTCCAACAAATCTCTCTCAAGAAATTTACTGCCTGCTATGACTCTCTCATTGGAAGAAGCAAAGAAGTGAAGAAGGAATGGAGCTGAGGCTCCTGAGCTCCTCAGCTCATCAGGGATATCCTCCCCTGGGAGCTACAATGGCTCTGCTAAGGAGGCCTCCTCTCCGAGCTGTGTGATACCCTTCCACTGGGATACCTTCTCACCTCATAGCTGTGTGGGTCTTGGGCTCCTGAGTACTGGGATACCTTCCCATTGGAACAGGAAGGACAATGACGTCTTTCCCATCTCTCCTCCTCCCTCCTTCCCTCCCTTCCTCTCATTCTCTCTCTCTCTCTCTCTCTCTCTCTCTCTCTCTCTCTCTCTCTCTCTCTCTGTATTTCTCTATGTCTCTCATACACATGTGCATGTGCACACAAACACACACAAGCAAGATTTCAAGTATGAGCAAGATTGTATGAACAAAAGATATTTAAATTATAAAGAACTTTTCTTGGCTAGTGGCAGGGGACCCAGCACTTTGGGCAAGTGGCAGTAGGGAGTGGTCCTTGCTCATAAGCTTCCTGAATGCTGGGAATAATGAGTGCATGTCACCAAGCCTTGCCTAAAACCTAAATTTTCAAAACTCACAGAAGACCACATTTTTACAATTTAAAGTGCTGGCTAGCATAGTATCACAGCAACAATCTGATAGATTAACAAAATTGAGCATTTTTCAAACGTGAAGGAAATGTAGGAACACATAACTAAAAAGTTGAAGCTATCCCTCATTTTGAATGCAGACATCAACTATGGTTTATATGACTCATTTTTACAGTTTAGGTACACACTGTAAGTGTTCATCTTCCTGGACACGTAAGCTTTTCCTGAGTCAGATCTTCAAATCCAAAACTTAGCATATTATGCTGCTCTGTTTCCAAGTATTTTGAGTGTCTCAGATGAGGTAAGCTCAAAATAAAGGTATTGTTGCTTCTTTCTTGACCCTTCCCTGTATGTTTATTAATCTATTCTGCCACCCACTTTCCCCATCCAATATGACAACAGGGAAGGAGAACTCAAACACTGAATCAGAGAAAACCTTGAGTCCATCAGCCCCAATACCACCAATCCAAGAACTCGCCAGTGTCTTCATATTCTCTTCGTGTTTTCACGCCTTGTTCTTGGAGTTAATGAATACAACCATCACCACACCCAACAAGGCTCAGTAAATATCTTGGAAAAGGGGAAATAAAGTATGTAAGATGCAGAAGATGGAAAAGGAAAACTGTGGAACGTTGTCCTCGGGATATGCTGAGGCTGTTGCACACATGAACTGTGGTTACCTGTACAAGACCTGCCCATGATCGAGCCAATAGAAAACTCTGACGAGGAAGGAGGAGGGACTCCTAAGGCCCCTTCCCTAGCTGAGGAGACAGTTATGGCTACTGGGGAGGAAGGGTCATTTTTTTTAGGAGTGTGGCCACTGCGATGTTCCCCAGTGATGACCCTGGGTTCATGCCTGTATGAACAGCACTAGCTGCATGCGTAGGTTAAAGATAAATAAGGAAGTCATGAAGCTGGGAGGAAGATGTGGTAAAAGCATCCTACAGAGAGTTGTCGTGGGTGTTATCAAGATACATTGTGTACATGTATAAAATTTTCAAATAATAAATCTGTAAATATATAAAATATCCATTTCTATCATGTCTCCTCACAAAATGTTCATGCATGATACACAGCTGAAAAGGTGGCTTTTTACCTACCTGTGTATAGATCTCCATTACAGGAAAGGGGAAATTCATATTCTAGCACAGAAAAAAAAAAAAAGATCTTCTGTGGTTCTCCAGGATTCTGTCTGATCTATCCATGCTATCCCCAGTAATTATATTGTAGTTTGAGCACATAATTTTTATATAATTTTTCTCCTTGTTTCAGGCTTTATCTTGTGTTCACCCTGCCTGGGTCCAGAAAACAACCTCCTTCCGTGCCTGCCTTTACCTTCTCTGACCTAGATAAAAACACCCTGTGTTTACAGCATTTCCTAGGCTTCAAAGTAACAACTGACTATTCTATGTATCCCTAGCAATAAGCATTTCTAGTGCAAAATAGTGGATAATTCATTTCTGTTCTCATTTGGTGAGTTCCAGCTTGATGCAGGACTCTCGCCCAGCATTAGACAATACAGTAAACACTGTAGTCTCAGTAGTTGCATATTGGTAAGTGAGATAATATGTTTTCTTGGTTTTTTTTTTTTTAACAGGAAGGACCAATGGAGCCAGGAATTGGAAAACATGAAAAAGGTGATGTTTCAAGGGAGAAAGGGGATCACAATTAGCCTTATGTTGAAAGAGGGCATTGAAGCATTAAAACTGATGCTGGTAAATCTCTACAAAAATCTAAGCTACAGTGAAATACTTTAAGAAAATCAAAGGTGAAATTACACTTGTAATTTCAGGAATTAAGGGGCTGAGGTGGGAGGAATAGGAGTTCAAGGGCAACCTAGAGCACATTGCAGGGGCCAACTTCAAAAAGACACAGGGAGGAGGGAAAGAAGGAAGGAAGGATGGGAGGGAGGGAGGGAGGGAGGGAGGGAGGGAGGGGAGGAAGGAAGGGAAAGAATTGATAGGTATAAATTATATAGAACAAACATGATATTCATTTCTTTTCAATGTTTTTACCCTTTTATCCCTTTGTGTTTTTCATTGCTCCTTGAAATTTCGCTTTTCAACATAGAACTTATCAGTTCTTGTTTTCTCTGACCTTTTACAAAATTACATATGGGTAATTTTCAAACTGCCCCAAAAGTATATATTTAACTCAATAAACAAAATTCTCCATTTGCCAAATATTCTTATTATTTTTTTTATCTTATAACATCTCATTTCCTTATAGATTAGTTCTAGATAGCATACTCTCCTTACACATGTGCATTTATGAGCAGAGCCAGCTGAAGGAGTGACATCATTGGGAGAGCCAGGGAGACTCCATGACAGAGGAAACGACCAGCTTCAGGTCTGTATTAGCTCCTAGTTATATTTCTCATTAGCTCTATACCTCTCATCCAATAATATAGCATGGGACAAATGAACTCACTTTTTGAGCAAACTTTTATAATCATCAATATTTTAACCCAAATATTATTTTTTAATCACTCTGGCTATAAAACTTAAAGTAGCCCTAGAATCTATAGTCACTTGTAACTGATGTCATTGAAATTGGAAAAAGTTTTCTCTGAATATTTCTTGTCCTTCTGTGTAACTAACTCCTGTGATTAAGGTGAAATAAAGTCTGTGCAGTGCTATTACATGGTTGGAGCTCAGCGGGGCTGTGCATAATGGCCACTGGTTAGATCCCTGTAGAAGACACAACTCATTTTGTGTTACCAAACCCAAGTGGCCAGTTTACAGAAGTAATTCTTTATTGTGGGTTCTGATGGTCTTAGGACTCTGTTTCATCTAAATAAACACATTATGTTTTAACTCATTTAAATAAAGTGTAAGTGTATTGATTCAGTATTTGTATTTACTATATGTCCATCTTACAATATGTAGTTGTCTCTTTACATGTTGGTTTTGGCATACAACAAATGGATGATAAATATTTTGAAGAGTGGGAGCCGAGCAAGACTGGCAGAAAATTCACAGTGACAAGAATATTATATGAGAAAGCCTTTCCAACCATGGATAGTTTTCTAAAATGACCTCCCCATTATTACAGAATCATAAGGAGGGAGATATCATAAGATAGAGCATTCAAAGATGCATGCAGGTGATATTCCCCTCTTTTTAATAACTACAGCCATTGAGGACATTCAATATTCCTGCAGCAAAACTATATTCCCTTTAGTATTACTGGATGATGATGATGACAATGATGATGATGGTATACTGATGATGTCATTGTCGTCATGTCATCCTGGGTTTGAACCTAAAACTTGACTCATATTTTCTACTTTTCAATAAATATATAGTTCCAGTACTCATAGTTGTTTGATTTTTAAATGTAAATTTTCTTATTTTTTAAAAAACCCAGAATCCCATTGATTCAGATTCTCACTTTTTCTTTTCTCCCCTTGTGAAACAAGTTCTATGCAACTCACACAATTGGCTCAGGACTGAACAGATTTGTTCAATTAGGATATAAAAGTAGTTTTGTTTTGTTTTGTTTTGTTTTGTTTTGTTTTACTTGTAAACACCAGGTCCTGCCTAAAATGTTTGGCTGCTGCACCATGCTTGAGAATAGAAAACTGGTACTGTTGGTGTGATGTTCATATGGGGAATTAGAAAGTTATGGATGTTTAAAATGGGGCTAATACTTTTCTCATGTCATAGTGACACCTGATGACTGTGCCTCATTTTATGATCACATAAAAATCTCCTCTCCAGCCAAGTGAAGTGGCACATGTCTATATTCATGGCATTCTGGGGGCTGCAGAAAGAGGATCACTAGTTCAAAATCAGCCTGAGATACATAGTGAGATCCTATTTTACAACAGCAGGATTTGGGGGATGTAGTCAGGGTCAGTCACTGCTCACATGTGCAAGGCCCTAGATTTGACCCTGGCCACTGGAAAGCAATCCTCCCCAGTTAAAATGCCATGAGTCCTTGCTGTGTTGCCCAGTGAAGCCTTAAACAGCTTAGTTCAAGTATTCTCCTCCTCTAGATGCTGAGTGCTTGGGAAAATAGGTGCGTGGCAGAAGCCTCACCTGCAATTGAAAGTGAAACTCTTATAAACATAATTGAACTAAGGAATCTACCTGCATCCTATGGGATTTTTGGGTTGCAATAGTGTGTTTTAATTGAATTACTAATACAAATTTGGTGCCAATTTTTCAGCATTCTTAGTTGGTTTCTATCACTCATTTATAGTATCTTAGTCACTGTTCCATTGCTGTGAAGAGGCACAATGACTATGCCAACTCTTACAAAGAAAGCATTTAATAGGAGCTGGCTTAGTTTAGAGGTTTAGTTCATTATCAGCACAGCGAGGGCACATGGCAGAGAGCATGGCAGGAGGCATGGGGGAGCATGGGGGGAGTCATGGGGGAAGCATGGGGGCACATGGCAGGGATGATGGCAGGGAGCAAGGCGGGGAGCTCGGCAGGAAGGCATGAGGGGAGCATGGCAGGGAGCATGGGAGGAGCATGGCAGGAGGCATGGTGGGGAGCATGGCAGAGAACATGGCAGGGAGCATGGCAGGGAGCATGGCAGGGAGCATGGGGGAGTGTGCATGGTAGCAAGCATGGTGGGGAGCATGGGGGAGCATGCATAGCGGGGAGCATGGGGAGAAGTACGGCGGGGAAGCGTGGGGGGAGCAAGTATGGAGGGGAGCATAGGGGAGCATGGGAGTGAGCATGGCAGCGAGCATGGTGAGGAGCATGAGGGGGAGCATGGTGGGGAGCATGGCAGGGAGCATGGGAGTGTTGGACCCTGGCCCAAAATGTTGGACCCTGGGGGTCCAATTCGGGAAGGGGGTTACCGCAAGAGACCATTCAAGTCACACCAGCTGAGAGGTATAGGTAAATTTTATTACTGACACGTCAAAGGTCCCAATTGTTGATGTGTCAGGGTCCCTTGGCACTTGGAAGGTGTTACAGGCTGTTACAGGCTAGTTTTAAAGGCAAAAACCACAAAGCAGGTGGAGTTGCTTATCACTGGAAACCATATGGACATTAGGACATCTGGCCTGAGGGAACCTCTTGTGAGGACATCTGATATCTGCAAATTTGCATGTAACTATTCTGGGAATTAGGGTGGAACTCTTGAGGTTAGCAGTTCCAAGAACTGGGAGAGGTTCTCAGGCCATTGGGCAAGCAAAGCTGAACAAGCAAACAACCATCTTATATTTTATAATTTTACAGTTTCTCAGGGGGAGCATGGGGGGAGCATGGCAGGGAGCATGGGGGAGCATGGGGGAACATGGCAGGGAGCATGGGGGAGCATGGGGGGAGCATGGCAGGGAGCATGGGGGGAGCATGGGGGGAGCATGGGGGGAGCATGGGGGGAGCATGGGGGGAGCATGGCGGCACGTAGGCAGACAGGGTACTGGAGAAGGAGCTTAAAGTTCTACATCCGGATCCCTGGGCAGCAAGAAGAGACACTAGACCTGACTTGAGCTTTTGAAACTTCAAAGCCCACGCCCAATGACGCACTTCCTCCAGCAAGGCCACGTTTACTCTAACAAAGCCACACCTCCTGCCCTTTGTCAAGCATCTTCACTCCCTAATGACCAAGCATCCAAACACGTGAGTCTGTGGGGTCCATTCCCATCCAGTCCACCACAGCACCTAACTATATGTGGCAAATAATTCTTTCCCTAAAACCCAAAATGCTTTTCCTGAGCAAAGTCTTCGATACCTACACTTCACAAATGTATTCCTGTCTTCTAAGTGCCTCGTTGCCTTAATTGAAGATGTTACAAGTAGAGATATTGGCCCTGACCCTCTCCGGCTCCTCCCAGATTCTTCCATTTTAGGTAACTTTTTATTGATTCTTTATGAGTTTCACAACATGCAGCCCACTCATCTCCCTATCCCTTAGTACTTGCCCTCTGCCTTTGAAACCGTCTTTCAAAAAGAAAAACTGTGAAAGCTGTAGTGTGTCATTGTGTACCCTTCTGTCTACACTTTTTTACTTGCAAATGTTCATTGCAATGATTGGTCTGGTTCGAGGCCTCTGGCTTCGGTTGCACTATCAATACTGGATCCTCACTGGGACTCAGACACCCTGTTTGTTGTTTTCCTGTGTCATGGAGATCCTGCAGCTTCAGATCTGTATGACCAGCCCCTTCATGTGCTCTAATAATGAAGCTGGTGGTAGCTGAGCTGGTTGGCCCATCAGCTCTCCCACACCTGTACCACCAAATCCAGCTCTCCAGCACTTCCCTGGTTAGCTCACTCAATGCTCCAGCCAGCCAAGAGGCAGAGCCAGCTCTCCTGCTCTCACACCCTGAGGGCCGGCTCACCTGCAATCCCTCACCTCTAGCCCCTGCCAACAGCTCTACTGTGCTTCTCAGACAAGGTATAAGGCCTCCTTTTCCAAGTACAGCATCAAGTGAGGCACAGGACCAGCTGCACTCTTGGTCTCATGATCCCTGGGCCAGCTCTCTCCCCCACCTCAGATGGTGAGAGGCAAAGGGTGAGGAAAGCATCTCTCCCTGCCTCATGACACCACCCAGCAGACAAGTGGCGGGGCCAGCTCTTCCATGATCATACCCTGGGGACTGGCTACCGGCAACTACTGCAACCAGCAGCGAATATACTTTTAAGAGTATGTCATCCGGCCAGGTGGTGGTGGCACTTGGGAGGCAAATGCAGACAGATCTCTGAGTTCGAGGCCAGCCTGGTCTACAGAGCTAGTACTAGGACACCCAGGGTTACACAGAGAAACCCTGTCTTGGAGGAAAGAAAAGAATAGGTCCTCTGGTTTGAGGTGAGGAATCAAGGTAGAGCTGTGAGCACTGACAGCCCCTGTGGCAGCCTGCACATCCATTAGTGTTTCATATGTAAA
Organism: Acomys russatus; assembly: GCF_903995435.1. NCBI lineage: Eukaryota > Metazoa > Chordata > Mammalia > Rodentia > Muridae > Acomys > Acomys russatus. The sequence continues at coordinate 1,135,291 of NC_067141.1, forward strand.
TGTGTTGATGGCAGTCAGGAGCCACTGAAGATAAAAGACCACCTGGTCTAGAGAGCATTAATAATGTCTATGAAAACAGTTTGTTTTTCAATATCAGTTTGTCTTATTTTTATGTCAAATACCTTTTGAAGCAGCATTTATCTGTTCACAAAGTGCTTTATCAACTCATTCTTGATGTAAATTTTTACAGAGTGTCTCTGACAATCTTCCACTTGTTTGCATTGGAGCTGATGGGCTATTACAAGTAAATGGTCAAACAGTAGGTAAGAACAGTGTCGCTAAAAATGTCATTTGATCTGACAGAATGTTTACTTAAACATGACCACAAATATATACTTATAACCAAGGGTTGTTTCCTACTGAATGCAAAGAAAGTAAATGAAGAAATGAGATGATAATAAACTTGATGCTGTACTTGGAAAAGGAGGCCTTACACCTTGTCTGAGAAGAAATGAGATGATAATAAACATTTACTATATGTACATATATGTATATATGTGTGTGTGTATGTGTGCATGCATGCATGTGTGTGTGTGTGTGTGTGTGTCTTCTCTGATTTTAGCAATGGGTTCAACTGAGAGATTCCTAAATGAATTATCACTTCCTGTTCAAGATATTCTAAGACCAAAAGAAGAGTAATTGAGAATATGAAAAGTAGGAATGAAGAATAAAAAAGCCTAGAGTACAGGAGGAAAAGTAGCAAATATATGTAGCATACACTATGACATAACATTCCATTCCCTTAGGAAAATATGTGTGTATACATATGTGTATTTATATATATGCACATATATTCATAAGGTGGCAGATAAATATTATAATTCTAAAATTGGTAGATAAGAAGTGGTGATAATAATTCTTTTAAAATATATTTGAGGACAGTCAAGTCCAGAGATGTTGAGACCTGTTTTGACCTGGAGAAGTAGTTTTCAGGGGAATGGGGCACAAAGGAACCATGCTGTCTGGGTGCTTTTGGAGGTGGTGATGAGGGAGCTGAGATTGCTAAAATGATATAAGTTCTGGATGGCAGCAGCCCCAGAGAAGGAATTAGGGAGGAGTGCTATTCCTGTCTCAGCCACTCATTTTTCTTATGTCAGATATTGGTCTTCAAAGATGGAGAGCCACTGCTGTTAATTATTTATAAAATTTAATCTGAATGCTCACGTATTGACTTCTTTCATAAGAATTCTTTATAAACAGCATTGTCCAGCCATAGGGGTTCTTCCCTGAGGGTGAGAGGAAGTAGAGCAAATACAGTCAGAACTCATTACAGAAATGTGTAAGAACATCAAAGAAAAATTTGATTAAGAAATCCTTTAAAGAGTTTTATGGCATATTAAACCATAGTAATTTTAAATACAAAAGATATTTTAAAGTTATTTAAATTCTTTTGTACTCTTCTCACTTGTATTAAATATTGCACTGATTTTAAAGTATAAAAGCTTATTAATATATACTTGGGGAAATTAGTGTATTTTCCACTTAGGAACTTTATTTCTCTCTTCTGCAGGCTTTGATTTTTTTTTTTTAAACCTACTTTCTTTGTGGTTCCTTAATGCATTTACCTCCCTTCCAAGCCACTGACCTTAGGTAGGAGAGAAAAAAGTTACTAGGGGCAGGGGATATAGAGCTCTTTAGCCTCGGTTCCTTGGAGCAATTCCACTCTTCATTGTCAGGATTCCAGCAGTCCAGCTAAACAGCAAACACCAGCAAAAAGTAACAAACAGCAAACAGCAGCAACAGAACAAAAGAGCAACAGCCTTCTCGAAGCATTTTCCAGAGCATTTCTCAAGACTCACACCACCACCTCTGCTCCTATTTATATCCTTTCAGGGTCTGCACAAGTATGTTTTCCAGCTGGCAAAGATCACATGCCCTCCCACAAGGCAACTATCAGCTATGGATAAACTAAAGGCAGTTTCACAACACTTACTTATTTTTTAACACATTTTTATTGAAAAATAAAATAATTCATATTATATCTCATTTTCTATCCCATCCCATGCATCCTCCCATTCCTCCCTCCCTCCCACTTTCACCACAATCCCCCTTCCCTATGACTGTGACTGAGGGGGACCTTCTCCCCATGAATATGGTGCTAGCGTATCAAGTCTCTTCTTGGTAGTCCACTATCCTTCCTCCGAGTGCCATTGGGCCTCCCCAACAAAGGGACATGGCCAAATATGGGGCACCAGAGATCCTGTGAAAGTCAGTTCCCAGTCTCCACTTAACTGTGGAGAATGTTCTGTCCCTTGGCTAGATCTGGGTAGGGGTTTGATGATGACTGTACTTTTTGTCCTTGGTTGGTGCCTTAGATCAAGCAGAACCCCTGGGCTCAGATCCACCCATCAAATTGTTCCTCTTGTAGGTTTCTAGGGCCCTCTGGATCCACCTACTTCCCTATCCCCTATATTTTTCTCACCTAGAGTCTCAATAGGATGTTCTCACCTCTATCCCACCCTCCTAGTAGGTGCAGACTTTCATGGGACCTGCCCCTTGGGCTAGTGTCCAGTTATAAGTGAGTATATACCATTTGAGTCTCTCTGCTTCTGGGTTAACTCACTCATTATGATCATTTCTAGCTCAATCCATTTGTCCACAAATTTCGGCAATTCCTTGTTTTTAATGGCTGAGTAGTATTCCACAGTGTAAATGTACCACAGTTTCTTTATCCATTCTTCTACTGAGGGACACTTAGGCTATTTCTATGTTCTGGCGATTATGAAGAAGGCTGCTATGAACATGGTTGAGCAAATTTTCTTGTTGTGTGCTGGAGCATCTTCTGGGTATATTCCAAGGAGTGGAATAGCTGGGTCTTGAGGAAGCCCTATTCCCAGTTTTCTGAGATAGCACCAGATAGATTTCCAAAGTGGCTGTACTAGTTTGCATTCTCACCAGCAATGAAGGAGTGTTTCTCTCTCTCCACATCCTCGCCAGCATGTGGTGTCACTTGAATGTTTGATTTTAGCCATTCTGATGGGTGTAAGATTGAATCTCAGAGTTGTTTTGATTTGCATTTCTCTGATGACTAGAGATCACAACACTTACTTATGATCAAAATAAAACATATTTACATTACATGACTTCAACTATACTCTTCTTGTTACTAATTGTTTTTTCTCACAAGTGTAGTGGAGATATTTGATATAAATTTTTCAAATGTCCTTTTTGCATATATTTTTGAAAGAGACATTTTTAAGTACAGGGGAAAAAATTGAAATGTAAGCTTTAACTCATCTATTTCAACTTCCATGTTGTAGTCTCTTAATGTTTTCAATTTGGAATCCTTGCATTTTCAGGGAGTCAGGAAAAGTAGTCATGAAACTCAATTTCTTTGAAATATAGAAGTGCTTCTTGGAGAACCAGGGGGAATCATACACACCCATTTTTCCAGCTATTTGGTAGGATGAGGCAAAATGTTCACTAGATCCCAGTATTTGGAGTTTAGACATGGAAACAATACTAGAAACTGTTTACACACACACACATGAATTGTGAATCTACAAGGATACCCACTCCATTTATGCATTGTATGTATTCTACTTCATGTATACACTAACTCCAGGCCTTTAAACAACCAGTCATAGTCATATATAATAAAGTTTCCATATAATAAAATATAACATTTACCTTATACATGTAATACTTTAGGAAAGTTTACCTTTTAGAGCTGTCAGTAGAAGCTATAAACCTAAAGTTACTTGCATATAAAAGTGAGTTGCTTTTTTCTTCTTCTTCTTCTCCTTCTTCTTCTTCTTCTTCTTCTTCTTCATCCTATTATTATTATTATTATTATTATTATTATTATTATTATTATTATTATTATTATTTATGCTTCAAAATAAACATGGAGCCTGACAAATGCTGAGTACATATTGAGCCCCTGGATTACATCTCCAGCCACACATGTCCATATAGATGATCTCAGTACATTTTAGAACATGTTTTATCAAAACACTACACTAAATCCCTTCAGTCACGAACATGTGAAAAAGAAAAGGAAGAAAGTACATCAGCAGCTGCCAGCTTAATTAGTGTACTTTATGGCTCATCTGGTCCCTGACTAAAGGAACTCGCAGATTCTTATACTCCAGATCCCCAGATTCCTCATGATCAATATGATAAAAATTCTTTGGGCCCAGGGGTCCCGCTCAAACTAAGGCACCAGCCAAGGACAATACAGGCGGTAAACTTTAAGCCCCTACCCAGATTTAGCCAACGGTCAGAACATTCTCCACAGTTGAGTGGAGAGTGGGATATGACTTTCTCACGTACTCTGGTGCCTCACATTTGACCATGTCCCCTGGAGGTTGAGACCTGGTGGCACTCAGAGGAAGGACAGCAGGCTGCCAAGAAGAGACTTCATACCCTATGAGCATATACAGGGGGAGGTAATCCCCCTCAGGAACAGTCATAGGGGAGGGGAATAATGGGAAAATGGGAGGGAGGGAAGAATGGGAGGATACGAGGGATGGGAAAAACATTGAGATGTAACAAGAATAAATTAATAAAAAAAATAAAAAATTTAAAAAATATGATAAAAATTCATTCTCTATTGGACATTGATGATTTTATATGCCTCTGGATACTTTCCTTTAGCCCACATCTACACCATCTTATTTCCCACTGCTCCCTTTCACAGCCTTCACTGACTCGTGTGTCCTACAGTCTCCTCTCCTGAAGGTGTTTAGGTCATCTGTCTCTAACTCCAGCACTATTACAAGACACTCTTTAAAACACTGATGTCCAAGAGCTGACAATTACACATAAGTGTCCATAAGCTGCTTCTCCTTATTGTCCCATTGCTGGTCTCAACCCCTGTTTGTCTGGTTCCTGGCGCTACTAATCTGCTGGTGGTTCTGTCTTCACTGATCCCTGAACTTAAGAGAGACTGTGTAGTATTTCTTCGCTGCTGCCTCCCGAGCCCCTACCCTCCACCCTCACCTGCCTTCTCTCTGACTTACCCACTCTTGCAATCTCAGCTCAGATCTGACACTAGAAAAGCAAATATAAATATCTTTAAATTGCCATACCTAGCTGCTCACAGGAACTCAATAATTAAAGTAATCTTCTTATACAAAGGTGACCTACTGTTTCCTCCAATTCACCTAGAATAGCAAAGATGCCATTTTAAAATTTGATTTAAAAGAAAACTAAGACCACTGCAAAGAAAGAAGCAGCTCTGTCTAGGTGTGCTCTTTAGAGGTCTGTAGGAGAAGAGAACCTCAACTGAGAAAATGCCTCCACCAGACTGCTCTATAGGCAAGTCTATAGGGTATTTTCTTGATTCATGATTGACATGGGAGACCCCACCCCACTGTGGGTGGTGCCATCCCTAGGCAGGTGGTCCTGGGTTCTATAAGAAAACAGGCTAACACACAATAGGCTGAGCTCAGGAAGTTTTGTGGAAGAATGGGAGGAAAGAGTGAAGGAGCAGGAGAAGCCAAGAACATTACAGGAAGACCTACAGAGTAAATTAAAGTAGGCCCATGGGGGTTCACAGAGACTGAACCACCAATCAAAGAGCATACATGACATGAGCTGGACCTAGATCCCCTACAGATACATATATGCAGCTTGGTCATCATGTGTGTCTCCTAACAATGGGAATAGGGACTGTCTCTGACTCTGTTACCTGCCTCTAGATTCCTTTCCTCTAGCTGGGCTACCTTGTCTGACCTCAGCGGGACAGGACACACTTAATCCTGCTGTGAATTAATGTGCCAGGGTGAGTTGGTACCCATGGTTGGCGGTCGGGATCCTCTTCTATGAGAAAAGAGGGGAGATGAAAGAGGAAAGGGCCATGTGGGTAGGACTAGGAAGAGAGGAGGGAAAGGGCTGAGATCAGGCTCTAAAGTGATTAAATTTATAAATGGAGGGAAAGAAAAACTTTAATGGAGAGAGACAGACAGGCAGAGAGAGAGAGAAAAAGACAGAGACAGAGACAGAAAGAGAGACAGAGAGACAGAGAGAAAAAGAGAGAGAGGGACAGAGAGACAGAGACAGAGCAGGCTGAGCAAGCCCAGGAAGGGGGAGGTAGGGAGCCAATAGGCAGCAGTGCACTCCATGGCTTCTGTGGCAGTTCCTGGCCCCAACACCCTTGCCTTGAGTTTCTATCTGGATTTCCTCAATATGGACTGTGAAATGTGAGATGAGATAAATCCTTTACCCCCAAATTGTTTCGGGTATTTATCACAGCAATAGAAATCTAACTAGGTCACCAAAGAAAAAAACATATTTAGCATACTTTTATATTTCATGCCAAATTTGAAAGAAAATAAAAATTTGAATACAAAACAAAACATTTCAGATATATATAAGTACAGGGTACTTGTTCACTGGTGAATGTGTGAAAAGAATAGGAGTGTTGGACATCATTTTAATGGCTATTCTACTTAAGCTATTTATAAGTTGTCACAAAGTAGAGAAAAAGATTTAATATTAATTGTATTTTTCTATCATACTTTTATTTTTTTGAGATAAAGTTTATTTGTGTAAAAAAAGATTGTTTATGTAGTGAGTTTGTGGGATCTAATGTATCCCCAAAACTGTTAAGATTGTGGATAATTATTACTTCCCAATTTTTGGATAATAAGGAGCATTTCCTACAGAAGTAACATTCAGCTAAAAGTTATTAATTTGGAAAATGTGAAGAAAATATTGTCTATCACTTCTTATTTTCTATCAATTTTATAATGTTGCCTTAACTGTTTAAGTAGTTAATTTTTATTATACATACATATTCCTCAGCAGAACTATGTTTAGAATTGACCTCAGAGGAAAAGCACAAAGTTCTTGCCAGAAACGAAGATAACCAGTCTCAGGTATGTGATGACTCAGGGTTACGTTGATGACTAACACTGTCTTCTATAATTTAATAATGTTTGATAAAGTTTAGAGACTCTTGGAATTCAGGCTTTTCACCTAACGCAAGTGTTCCCTAGCCAAACATTTGACATTTGATGCCAAAGGAAAAAGTTGAAGTTCTGAGGTACGTTGCTTTGTAAAGATAAATACAAATCAAGAGTTATGTTCAAAAGTAATGGCAGGCAATGCTGCTTCTCTTAAAGAAGTATTAACTAGCTCTGTAAAAGTCATACTTTCTAAGTTTTTCTGGTTAATCCAATAACAGTATCAGATAAATTATCTGGTCCAAACTTGTTGAATTGTATCATACATTTTGGTATCGAAACTGTTAAGTTGCTACACATATGAAACAGATGTGCATTGTGGTCAACACGTGGGTCCCCTAACAATGGGAGTAGGGGCTGTCTCTGACTCTCTTGCCTACCTCTAGATTCCTTTCCCATAGCTGAGCTGCTTTGTCAAGCAGAGGTGCCAAGGTGGGTTAGGTACCCTTTTGGGGCCTCCCCTTCTCTGAGAAGAAGGAGAGGGGAAAGAGGGGGAAATTGGGAGAGGGGCCATGAGGGTGGGACTGGGAGGAGAGGAGGGAGGTGATAGGATCAGGCTGTAAAGAGGTAATAAATAAATAAATAAATAAATAGATGAGATACTTAATGAATTTTTTAAGTGAGGTTGGGCACAGCGACCTGGCTCAGTGCTGAAGAGCACACAGTGCTCTTTCAGAGGACCTACCCCAGTTTGGTTCCCAGCATCCACATTGGGCTGCTCCCAATCACCTACAACTCCAGCTCCTTGGATCTAATGCCCTCCCTTGCACTTCCTGGCATCTATACTCATGTGCACAGACACACAGATATATATAAAATTTTTAAATAATAAAAATAAATCTTTTATAAGTTAGGTAATGAAATGTACTGCACCATATAGCCACCCTGGAAATTTCATCTGAAGAAGTGTTGCTGACTATGAAGGCTCCTCAGAAGAGGCAGGGTATAGCTCCAAACCTCATAGCAAAAAGAACTGCTTGGGTACCTGAAGACAAAGAGATTTCGTAGTCAGCCACATGTATGCAGATAGTAAATGCCAGAAAATCAGTCCAGAAGAAAAAGCTAAAACTCAACTTCAGTTGATCCTGCAGGCAAGGACACAACTACCTTCCACTTTTCCAGAGAAAGCACAGCCGGGAAAGAGCAGATGCAGTACTGGACCTCCTTCCGGGGCCAAGAGGAATGCCAATGAAGAGCTGGAAGAAGCAGGTGCTCCAAAGGGATGCTGTTTTATACAGCTCTAGGAAGACCTTGTGAGTCAGGGGATCAGAGCTGAGGAATTCTGGGCTGATTGTTTAACTGGGAATGCAAAAGTTGGTTCTACATCTAGTCATAAGGGGGACACTGGAACTTCCTCTTCCTGGCTGACGCCTGGCCCCAAGCAGATGCTGTAATAGTTGAGATATGATTTCACTCCTGATATCATTGAGTCTATACTTAGGACCCGCCCAGTGGTAAAAATCAAATGCGGAGAAAATGTATACCATAGCATGACAGAAAAAGAATCTGGACATGTTTTTCCCAGTCTTATTATTTTCATACAGGCTGACTAAATACAGGATCAAAGAATCTCTTCACAGAATGTCCCAAAATAGATGAGAAGAAATTTTAAATGATGGTTTCATTAGTAGCGAGAAACACAATGCTAGGTTTGATGGTTTCAGACGATAAACCATTGGATTAAGTGCTCACAGAAGCCAAAAGAGGACTTCGGATCCCCTGGAGGTGAAGTTACAGACAGTTGTGAGCTCTGCCGGTGCTAGGAACCAAGCCTCTGCAAGGGCTCTTAGCCAGTGAGCCATTAAATATTGCACATGTTCCCAGACCCTCAGCTTAACTGTTTCACATGCAGAATGAAACAAACCTTTGATTCTGATGCTTACAAACCTGTTTCTTCCTGGCTTTTCCATAGTTTATCTTTAAACTCACTGGCATTTGCTTAAGTGGTATCTGTGGACCGCCAACTTACAAAGTACTCAGTGTACACCATGTGCTGGAGAGGGCCAGTAAACAAGAGTAGGCAGCCAGGTGGAACCTACACTTTGCTGTGAGGAGACTGACTGGCGATTGTTAAATGAATAAGGTAAAAGTAAAACCTTCTTGAAGATGGAACTGTGGAGAAAACAGAAAGAGTGATAAGATAGATAACTGCCCAGCTATAGATAAACTCTTGGAAAGTTGATCATCTGCCTGGACTAACAACTGGAAAGAATAATAGAACCAAAAGTTGAATCTTTAAAAAAAAACAAAAAAAAATCTACTTACACACAAAATAGGCAATGCCTCTTAAGATCACTTTGAAGCTGCCTTGGTGTTCCTCTTATGGCAGGAAGGCTGGCGTGGATCATTGCTCCTGCTGTTTGAGAGGCACTTTGTTTTCCAGATTCCCATATCATCCACTCAGCACTCCTATTCCACAGGTCATAAAAAGAAAGAAAACAGCAAATGTCAATTGTTGAAAAGTTACCTTTGTCCTTTGCCTCAAACTTTCATTAAAGGTAGAAGAAGGAAGGAGGCAGGAGTCTGGTGAATGGGAGGTACCACAGAGCCTGCACTCTGCTGCTCTTGACCATGGCGGTGCCGGGTTGTCTCTAACAAGGAAGAATGGGAAGCCTGGTGGCCAGCAGTCTCCAAGTACAGAGAGCAAAGAGCAGGTTGGGTAAGCATATGCTGATATTTCCCAACAGGCCATCATCATTGACCTACAAGATTCTAATTTAGGTTAGTATTTGTGATTAACAAACTTTATTTCTACTTGAGTTATTTAAGGATTGCATAATTACAAAAATATAAAATAAGGGCTGGAGAAATGGCTCAAAGGTTAAGAGCACTGGCTGTTTTTCCAAAGGTCCTGAGTTCAATTCCCAGCAACCACATGATGGCTCATAGCCATCTATAATAAGATCTAGTGCCCTCTTCTGGTCTGCTGGCTCACATGCAGGCAGAATGCTGTATAAATAATAAATCAGGAAATCTTTTTTTAAAACATAAATAGATATTAGGATGTGGAAGGTAACCAATATTATTGCCAATAGGCTATGATGTTTGGCCTTGGTCACTGTACAAGTTGGCACTCTGACCAGCAATGGGTAAATGTTCCCTTTCTCCACATCTTCACTAACATGGGCTGTCACTTGTTTTATCCTGACTTGGGTAAGATGAAATCTTAAAGAAGTTTTGATTTGCATTTTCCTGATCACTAGGATGTTGGACACTGTTAAGTGCTTCCTTCTGAGCTCCTCTTCTGTAGTCCACACACTCTGGGAAAAGCCCTTCCTTGTGCTCAGACGAGAGCTTTCCTGTGGCAGCTCTTGTATATAGCACTGCATCAGGCCTGTGTGGCGTCAGTTTTTAAGCGGAGAGTATCTATTTCCTTGTTTTAGCTGCTACTTTACAACTTCCTTTTATTCAGTCAGTGAAGTAAGGTGGGAGAGAGCTGGGGTTTTATAATGTTCTTTTTATAACCTGAGCCCATAAGAATTATTAGAGTGTGTTGTCGTTTGTGATTTTTTTTAATTAGTGTTTCTGCCTTGAATATAAAAGAAGAATATAAAAAAGGACATGAAAAATGGTCATCTGGAGACTTTGTGACTGAACTGACATCTGAGGAGTCTAAGTCTGTGGCTGGTGATCTCCTGGGAATGAAAGATACTTGGAGTTTTAGTGACAGGGATCCAGATAAGGGAAGGTAAAAACTGTACTGCCCCATGAAGGGAGGGGACAGGAGTGGTTACTTTTTCTGGAAATAAAGCAGGCTTACCTTCTGTTTATACTCAAATACCTTATAGAAAATGACTCCATGACCAGGAGGAATTAATGGCACCAAAACAGACTTTATACAAAAGGACAGTATTATTTGTGTTTTGTCTGAAAGGATTGTATGTTCTTCTTTTTCAGGCCTGCAAAGAGAAAATCAAAGGAAAAGCACAAGGTATTGTAAAAATCAAAAACAGATTTTGGTATCAGGAACAGAGCCTACCCCCATAGAGCAGGCAGCGCCGCACAGTGGGCGGCAGAGGAGAGATCGTCACAGCTGGGGAGGAGCTACCACCTCTGCAGCTTCCCACGAGCATCGCCTTAACCTGACAACCACCCACTCCCACCCTCTTCCCTGCCCACCTCAAACCTGACTCCGTGAGCACTCTGCAGGGAGCGGTAGCCCAGAGGCCATGCCCAGCTGCACAGACAAGAAGGGCCTAGCAAGTAAGATTTAGGAAACAATGCTTTGTGTAGGAATCGGCTTTGTGTAGGAATATGGCTTCATCAAGAGGAACGACACTATGAAAGATGCATTTTGCCACTACCAAGAATTAACCTAGAAAGTCGCTTTGCTCTATAAAGAGGAAGGGGTGTGGAGGCAGTGGACTGTCCAGGTTCAGGAGTAGAAATGTCACAAACCTCACTCACTGCAGACACTGTTCAGGCCTCAGGGCGGTCCACATCGTACCTTCGGAGTCTACCAAGACTGCGATCTGGAAAAGAGTGAGCACTGGAAAGCCAGGCTGAACAGTGCTAGCAAAGGCCCTACTGCAGCAAGGTTCCAGCTGCGGTACATGCAGTAGCCTGTGGGCACTGTCACAGCGTTAGCAGCCAGGATGTGCGCGGGCCTCCGCTTGCTGAAGACAGGCTTCTTCTAGCCTGGGGAGAAGACGAGGGAACCCAAGGAGATGAAACCAAAGGACAGTATCCACCGCAAAGTGGATCCCACTGTTGTTTCAATTCTCAAGTCGGGTGCCAGAACTTCACAGACTTCAAGATGGAAAAGAGACAAAACGGTAGGTGAGGCATCTGCTAGCACAGGTGTTAGTCGCCCATCAAGCAGAAGGGGGGCCAAATTCCAGCATAATGAACCAGCTGATGAGACCTGGAGACCTTGAGTGACTGGTTCTTTACTCGTTTATCAGGTAGCTAGACTCACTGCAGTACCTATCCCATACATTCTTTTAATACATGTAGGGACAACATTCATACACGTAAAATAAAAATGAAGGTGGGGGTGAGGCATAGAATTTTCTATTATGTAAAGACGTTTGCTTAGAATAAGAGATTAGAACCAGAAGTCATCGATAAAAGCTACCCTTTGACAAAGATCGATCCTTTTCAGAAGCGGCCACATTTCTGCTTAGATACGTTCTTTTTCAGCTGTGTAACTCCCCTGCTGTAGGCGGTATCACTGTCTGAGAACACTGTGACCTAGCATAGTTTGTTCTACAGGCCAGACAAGAAATGAACGCTCTGAAAGATGCTGATGACCTAACTCAGCTGGCTGAGCCGTGCTCAGAGAATGGTGAGCTGCCTGACCCTCATTACTGGGATATTGGACTGCTGCTATATAAAGAATGTTTTTTTTTTCTTTTATTAAAAAGAATTTTTCTCGCATAATATATCCCAGTTACAGTTTCCCCTCCTCCTATCCTCCTAGTTCCTCCCCACCTCCATTCCTGGCTGAATCCACTTCTTTTCTAGCTCTTATTAGAAAACAAACAGGCTTCTAGGGGGTAATAACAAATATAATATAAAATAGTGTCCCAAGGTCTCTCATTCTCTGCACATTGTCTGGATGTGGGTCTCTGTATGTGTTCCCATTTTCTTCAGGAGGATTACGGCTTAGCAAGGAACTGATCTATGGGGATAGCAGAATGTCATTGGGTCATTTTGCTGATAAATTTTTGGAGTTTGATTTGTTTGCTTGCTTGTTTTTAGAATGGTTAGTGTTTGATTTTAGCCTAGGTACCTGAGCTACCTAGTCATGAGAGGAAACTGGCACACAATTCCCTTCAGGAACTGCAGTTTGTTAGGAGAGGGGGCCTCCAAGTTGGAGGGAGAACATTAGGCAAAAACAATACAATACATAGAGATCTAAATGTGATGAGGCCTTAAAGAGAAGGAGAAACTTCCTTTTAACCCTGGGATGAAAACAAAGCTAGGTGCAGTGGCACACACCTTTATCCTAGCACTCAGGAAGCAGGGGCAGGAAGACCTCAGTTTGAAGCCAGCCAGAGCTACGTTCAACCATGCTTCAAAAATAGCATAAAATTACCTGGGCACCTTGACCCACGCATGTAGTCCCAGCACTCTGGGAAGCAGAGGCAGGCAGATCTTCTGTGAGGTGGAGGGCAGCCTGGTCTATAAAGTGAGTCCAGGACAGCCAAGGCTACACAGAGAAACCCTGTCTTAAATATCCCCTCCCCTCCTCCTGCTGTGGTTAATGTACCAGTAAGACCTAATAATGTTTATTAACGGGCCTATAATTATTATTACGACAGTATTTTTTAACCCACTAGCAATCAATCAACACACAGACACCAGTTATATTTTAAAATAGCCTTAGTTAACCTGGGGCAGGGCATATATTAATCCCTTAAACTACTTCCCATAGTGGTACAGGTATGGGATACTTGCCCCAATTCCATGCCATATACTTCTAATAATTTCTATCAAGCTACTTCCCATCCATAATCCCAAATACTTGCTAATTATCATCATCTGAGCCAAGTCTTCATGCACGCTGGCCATGTGCCTCTCCTCCACTTAACCCATGATGGCCTCCTTCTTCCTCTTCTCCTCCAATCTCTCTTCTTCCCAAGATTCTCTCTGTCTCCCCAAGCCCAGGAACCTTAGCCACACCTATCCCATTTGCCCTGCCCAGGTGTGATTGGTCAAACAGGTTAGACTCCTAGGCAAGGTGGGTCACAGAGACAGCAAACAGTAATTAACATCAAAATACATCAGACCAACCCCCAATGTCCTCCAAAGAAAGTTATCAAGTCACCTCCAAAGAAAGCTACCAAGTCACCGCAAAGACTGCTTAATCCTGTCCCAGAGGAAGCTGTGAGGAGGTGTGACTGATCTCTTCAGGCTGTGAGGTCTGGCTTGCTTTTTACTTGCCTGTTTGTTTTCTTTTTCTTTTTCTTTTTCCTTTTTTTTTTTTTTAGGAATATTGTTTTTAATTCTGTTGTTGTTGTTGTTAATTTATATCCCTATTGTAATCCCTTCGCTCTTATCTTCCTGTTCCCACCCTCCCTCCCTTTTCCATTCTCTTCTCCTTCCTATGACCTCTGACAGGTGGGGACCTCCTCCTTCACCCTCTGACCACAGCCTATCAGGTCTCATCTGGATAGCCTGCATCCCCATCCTCTGTGTTCTGACAGGACCTCTACCCTAAGGGGCAGTGGTCAAATTGAGGGGACCAGAATTCTTGTCAGAGGCAGTCTCCCCACGCCCCCGGCCCCATGTGTAGAATGAGTTGTCCATTTGCTACATCTGATCAGATCGTCTAGGTCCTCTGCTTGCAACTTCCTTGGTTGGTATATCAGTTTGTGCAGGCCACCCTGGGTCCGGATCCGCCAGCCTTGAGAGTCTCCTTGTGGAGATCCTGGCAACTTCCCCTCTCCCCCTGGCTTTCCATGCCCTAACTTTTACATACAATCTGCAGCTCTTTGCCCATAATCTAGCTGCATGTCCCAGTATCTGTCTTGATCCCTGACTGGGTAGAATCTCTCAGAGGACATCTATGTTGAGCTAATATCCACTTATAAATGAAGATACCATGTGTGTCTCTCTAGGTCTGGGTTATCTCACTCAGGATGATCATTTCTAGTTCTGTCCATTTACCTGCAAATTTCAAGATTTACTTGTTTTTGACAGCTGAATAGTATTCTATTTTGTAAATGTACCACAGTTTCTTTATCCATTCTTCAGGTGAGAGACATCTAGGTTGTTCCCAGATTCTGGCTATTATGAATAAGGCTGCTACAAACATGGTTGAGCATCTGTCCCTGTTGTGTGGTGGAGCATCTTTTGGGTATATGCATAGGAGTGGAATAGCTGGGTCTTTAGGTAGCACTACTCCCAATTTTCCACGAAAGCATCAAATTGATTTCCAAAGTGGTTGTGCAAATCAAAGTGACTCTGAGATTCCATCTTACACCTATCAGAATGGCTAAGATCAAAAACTCAAGTGACAGCACATGTTGGCGAGGATGTGGAGAAAGGGGAACACTCCTCCATTGCTAGTGGGAGTTTGATGTTGACTATTGGCTTATTGTATATTGCTTTTATTGTGTTTAGGTATGTGCCTTATATCCCTGACTTCTCCAAGACTTTAAAACATGAATGGGTGTTGGATTTTGTCAAAGCTTTTCCAGCATCTAAGGAGATGTTTATGTGGGTTTTTTTTCCTTTCAGTTTGTTTATATGATGGATGACATTGATGATTTCCATATATTGATCCATAACTGCATGCCTGAGATGAAGCCTATTTGGTCATAATGAATAATAGTTTTTATGTTTACTTGGATTTGGTTTGCGAGTATTTTATTGAGTATTTTTGCATTTATATTTAAAAAAAATTGGTCTGATATTATCTTTCTTTGTTGGGTCTTTGAGTGGCTTAGATATCAAGCTGACTGTGGCCTCACAGAATGAGTTTGGTAATGTTCCTTCTGACTCTACTTTGTGGAATAGTTTGAAGAGAATTGGTATTAGGTATTCTTTGAAGGTCTGGTATAATTCTGCACTGAATCTATCTGGCCCTCGGTTTTGTTTTGTTTTGTTTTGTTGTTTTGTTGTTGTTGTTTTATGGCTGCTTCTATTTCCTTAGGAGATAGAGGACTACTTAATTTGTTTACCTGACATTGATTCAATTTTGGTAGTTGGTATCTATCAAGAAAATTGTTTGGGCTGGAGAGATGGCCCAGAGGTTAGGAGCACTGACTGTTCATCCAGAGGTCCCGAGTTCAATTTCCAGCAACCACATGGTGGCTCATAACCATCTATAATGAGATCTGGTGTCCTCTTCCAGCCTACGGATCTTTGTTCAGGCTGAATATTGTATACATAATAAATTTTTTTAAATAAAAAGAAAATGGTTCATTTGATTTAGATTTTCAAATTTTGTGGCATATAGGCTTTTGAAATAAGCCGTAATGATTCTTTGTATTCCCTCAGTGCCTGTCATTATGTTTCCCTTTTCATTTCTGATTTTGTTGATTTGAATACTCTCCCTCGGCCTTTTAGTTCGTTTGACTAAAGGTTTGTCTATTTTGATGATTTTCTTAAACAATCAACTCTTGGTTTCATTGATTCTTTGAATTGCTCCCTTTGTTTCTAATTTATTGATTTCTGCCCTGAGTTTTATGACTTCCACCCATCTACTCCTCTTTGATGTGTCTGCTTCTTTTTGTTCTAGAGCTCTCAGATGTGCTGTTAAGTTGCTAGTATTGGATCTCTCCAAATTTTTTATAAAAGCACTTAGTGCTATGAACTTTCCTCTTAGCACTGTTTTCATTGTGTCCCATAAGTTTGGGTATGTTGTACATTCATTATCATTGAATTATAGGAAGTTTTTAAGTTCTTTTTTTATTTTGTCCCTTACCCAGAGGTCACTGAGTAGGGAGTTGTTCAGTTTCCGTGAGCATGTAGGCTTTCTGTTCTTTCTGTTGTTGAGTTCCAGCTTTACTCCATGATGGTCTGATAAGATGCAAGGGATTATTTCCATCTTCTTGTATCTGTTGAGGTTTGCCTTGTGACAAAGTATATGGTCAATTTTGGAGAAGGTCCCATAAGGTGCTGCGAAGAAGGTGTATTCTTTTGTGTTTGGGTGGAATTTTCTGTAGATATCGGTTAGGTCCGTTTGATTCATGACATCGATTAGTTTCATTATTTCTCCATTTAGTTTCTGTCTTGATGATATGTCTATTGGGGATAATGGGGTATTGAAGTCTCTCACTATTAATGTGTGGGGTTCGATGTATGATTTAAGCTTTAGTCATGTTTCTTTTATGAATGTGGGTGTTCCTGTATTTGTGGCATAGATGTTCAGGATTGAGACATCATCTTGGTATATTTTTCCTTTGATGAGTATCAAGTGTCCTTCCCTGTCTCTTTTAATTAGTTTTGGTTGAAAGTCTGTTTTATTCTATACTAGAATGGCTACTCCAGCTTGCTTCTTGGGTCCATTTGCATGGAATACCATTTTCCAGCCCTTTATTCTAAGGTAATTTTTATCTTAATTGCTGAGGTATGTTTCTTGTAATCAGCAGAATGGTGGGTCCTGTTTTTGCATCCATTCTGTTAGCCTGTGTCTCTTTATTGACAAGTTGAGGCCATTGATGTTGAGAGATATTAATGACCAGTGGTTATTGGTTACTATTTTTTTATGTTGGTAGTGGTAGAGTTTCTTTTTGTTTTGAGGATATGGGGTTATTTATTTCTTTTGTTTTCTTGGGTAAAGGCACCCTCCTTGGGTTGAAGATTTACTTCTAGTAGGGCTGGATTTGTGGCTAAGTACTGCTTAAAGTTGATTTTGTTATGGAATATCTTGTTTTCTCCATCTATGGTGATTGAAAGTTTTGCTAGGTATAGTAGACTGATTTGGCATCTGTGGTCTCTTAGTCACTGCATGACATTTGTCCAGGCCCTTCTGACTTTCATAGTCTCTGTTGAGAAGTCAGGTGTAATTCTGATAGGTTTGCCTTTATATGTAACTTGACCTTTTTCTCTTGCAGCTTCTAACATTCTTTGTTCTGCATGTTTAGTATTTTGATTATTATGTGGCAGGAGGATTTTCTTTTCTGGTCCAATCTGTTCGGAGTACCTGTTTGTTTTCTGAAGAGAGAAAGAAGATGTAGAATTGGATGAGTGGGGAGAACCTGGGAGGAGATAAGGGAGGGCAAACTACAATCAAAACATATTGTATGAAAAAACTTACGTTTAATTTTTTTAAAGTGATCCCCTGTCTATTTTACAGAGACAGGCCCATGTTCTAAAAGACAGCAAACAGAAACTGAAAATGAACCCTGTGAGTTACTTACAAGAAAACCTGAAAATGTAGAAAACAGTACAGCTGAAGAAGAGGTGATGAAAACAGAGCCAGTGACATCAAGGTTAGAAGGAAAAGGCCTAGAGAGGGAAGAGCCTGCAATGTGAGCTTGATAGGGTGAAGAAGGCTTCCTTTCTACAGCAGATGCTGGGACAGGAAGCTCTGTGTAACCTCCCACTATGTAACCCCTAAACGTCCTTGTCTTCTGAAGTGTGAAATCCTTGCACATACCATAACAGGCTGTTGGCCTTACATATGCCCAGTAATTCAATGCATACTGTTGCCTATAGCATAGGAGTCTTGCTGTTTACTCAGCAATGAGAATTTGGTACTGCCTTGTATATATATTTTTAAAGGAACGATGTAGAAAAAAATTCAAAGTAAAAGAATTGATGACGTAAAGGATTTGTTGATTGGTTTGCTTAAGAGTCATTTAAGAAGGAAAAATTAGCTAAGGGAGCCCTGCCCCCTAAAATATCCCAAAGATAAGTAGTCGGCTAACCAGGCCTGTTAGTGATAAACACACTTTATGATGCCTGGATGTAAATGTTTGTCCACCAGGATTGACCAGCCATTAGGACCATGCCCCAAGAACATGCTCAAAGTGGCTGTGTAGGGTCACAACCATCATCAAGTTCTGGTGCCTTTAAGTCCTTTGTGCTTTTATCAGGAAAAATGTAATTCTGCCATATGGGCAAGATGACCTTGGGTAACATAACACCATTCAAAAATAACAACACTGGTGGACTTCAGAAATAATTCTGGCAGTATCTCTGCTGTGTGAACCTCTCATTGACCCACATGACCAGGCTTGCCATCCCCTGTCTCTGTTTAAACTGTCCAAAGTGTAACGTAGGGCCAAGAGCTAAGAGAAATTTAAAGATGTTGTTGTTCGTGCAGTGCATAGGCTAAGCTGTATAAGATAGTAAAGTCTGGCTTTTCCTTAGGAACTAGCCAGAGCTGGGCATGGCCTTCCTTCATCTCTAAGTGTGTGGAACAATTTCTCACTAGAAAGGCATATTATTTTATTACAGGAATACTATTTATATACTGTTTTCTGTGTTTTAAATTATTTCTTTTTAATGATTTTTCCAATATAGAATTATAGGCTTAAAGTATGGAAGCGTTTTTAGAAAATTAATTACTTTAATCAATAAGTGGATAGGCATGATGGCTCATACCTCTAGTCTCATCCCTGAGGAAGCTAAGTCAGAACCGTAATGGAAGGTGAAGTCCAGCTTAGGCTACACAGTGAGGTCCATCCTGCATTAGGCTGTCTCAAAAAGTAAAAGCAAATAGGCATATACAGAAGGCTTTGATCCATATGTCTAAGTCATTTCATGAGACCTGTGTTAACTTACAGTCTCATCACAAGTATCAAAAGCAGTCACCTTCTCAAACACAAGTTTTAGAATCTGTGCAAATCTCCTCTTTACTTATTTATTTTCAGAGTTGGGATTAAATTTACAAATTTTAATTTGGATTAAAAGAGAACAAAATCTCTGTGAGGCCAGCACAAAATACTGTTACCCTCCCAGCTACACGTTTGTTCTTTTTTTTTTTTTTTTCCATGTGTGTGAGTATGTGCCTGCATGTACCTATGTTACTACGTGTGCAGGCCCAGAGGCCAGAAGAAGGCATTGGATCTCCTCGAACAGGAGTTACCGACAGTTGTGAGCAGTCATGAGGATGCCAGGAACCAAACCTAGATCCTCTGCAAGAACAGCAGCATTCCTAACTAGGGAGCCATCTTTCCAGGCCCAACACCTTTGTTCTTAAACTGTACTAAATAGAGAAGATGACCAATTAATTTATTCACTACATCTCTCTCGTTGATCAGCTTTCTATGTTGAAAGAATAGGGTACTTTTTATTTTTATTGTTGAATCAATTGATCTTATATTGATTTTTAAATTGGTCATTATTATAAGATTAATTGAAAGCATTAGTAAAAGGTAACATAAACTCCCCAATCTTCCCTTGAATTCTAGTAATATGCATGCCCATTGTCTCAAAGCTTTAGAAGGGGCTCTCTTACATTGTAAACCATTCAAAGGATATATATAATATTTTATAAAAATAAAATTTTATTTCTAGTTAACTCACATGCTGGTTTGCAAGTAACAAATTTTAGGAATTAACTTTTTTTATATATAAGTTTTTTGGTTTTTTTGTTTTGTTTTGTTTTGTTTTGTTGCTTTTTCGAGACAGGGTCTTTCTCTGTAGCCTTGGCTGTTCTGGACTCACTTTGTAGACCAGGCTGGCCTCGAACTCACAGTGATCCATGTGCCTCTGCCTCCCGAGTGCTGGGATTAAAGGCGTGCACCACCACGCCCGGCTAGGAATTAACTTTATATTACCTGTTTTTATTAGGGGGTTATGTATAAAATTATATCAAATTATATACAATAATTTTAATTTGTCAAATTGCTGATTAGTTTCAAGATGGCTTTTGCAAAATAGCTACCAAAGTTTCTCTTCACAGAAGCTTACCAGTCAAGAAAATTTTTCTTCATTATTACCCTTCCAATATTTATGATCTATGGAAAAGATTAAAGTGAGAAACTTAAAACATGAGATCTACAAAAATTTAAGGACAGAAATTTCATTAGGATAAGTCAGGATATTGACTTGATAGAACAATGAAAAGCAAATGATGGACATTTTGTTTTTTAAAAAAATAATTTTAAGATAAGTATATTTCACCTCAGAGTTGCATTAAAACAAAAAGAGAAGAAGAGAGAAAATGAAGGAATGAAGACACAGTTATCAGGAAAAAATGAGCTTTACACTAAAGGCACTGAAAATCAGCAATGCGACATGGCTCTGAGGATCCTGCACATTAAAGTAAAACAGACTTTGAAGCAGGTAAATTAATTTCATATTATTAATTATCCTTAATGTGTATGGCTTTACTTCATTGACATTACTTACAATATCTCTGATTAATATACATATACGTATGTATGTCACTGGGCAGTATAACATGCATGACTAATGGTGTGTGTGTGTGTGTGTGTGTGTGTGTGTTCCATTCTTAACTAAAACACTGTCATGAGGTCCATGGCTCTATTACATAACTATTTAACAAAATGTTATTTCAGGATCTGGGTCGATGGCTCACTGGTTAAGAACATGCTGTTCTACCAAAGGACCTGAGTTCAGTTCCCAGCACTTACACTGGCCATCTTACAACTATTTGTAATTCCAGCTCCAGGGCATATGGTACCCTCTTCTTGCCTCTAGGGACCCCTGCATATACATGGACTACACATACAAACACACATAATTTTTAATTGAAATCTAAGGGAATGTCAACTCACTCACCCTAAAATGAAATCATGGCATTTATACTGAAGTAGCTACTATGAATCTTGGAGGAAGGGATGAGGAATTTAATCACTGCACTGTCGTAAATGTTAATTAGGCCACTTGGGGGGGAGGGGCCGCAGTTCGAGACAAAGTTTCTCTGTGTAGCCTTGGCTGTCCTGGACTCACTTTGTAGTCCAGGCTGACTTCAAACTCACATCAATCCACCTGCCTCTGTCTCCCTAGTGCTGGGATTAAAGGCGTGCACCTGGCTAATTATGCCACTTTTTAATGCCAAGATGCAGGCTCATTAGCTTTACAACTATAAAGAAACTTATTATATGTTTCATAAAGAAATTCACTTCACAGTCGTATCTGTACCCATGTGAATGAATGGCTTTGCTCCATAACAAGGTTACCTATGTTTTATACAGTTAGACTTCGGTTCCTTCATGTGGAGTGCGAGTCCCTGAGCATCAACTACCTACTTTCTTTGGATAATTTTTGGAAAGTTCTGCACTTATTTAGGCTTTTAAGCTTTTTGCCACCGCTAATGCGGGATTAAACCTTCATGAATTGTGAAGAAGATGATGACACTGACTGGCAACTTTTAGAGAACCAAATGACAGACTCTCACAAGGTTGCATTTTGCAAAAACACCTCGGCCAACAAAAGATGTTAACTGCACAAAAGAAAACCAGAGCACAGACACTCTTCATTAGTCATTTTCAGACAACTAATGTGTTGGTATGTGAATGTGCACACATTTTAGAAAGGAAGCTACATGTATGCTGCAAAGTGTAGATAATTTTTTATTTCCTTTTTTATTTTTATATGTATGAGTGCTTTGCTTGCATGTATGTATATATGCTACATTCGTGCCTAGTGCCCACAGAAGCCAAAAGAGGATTTTGAATCCTGTTGCCATTACAAATGGTTGTTAGCCACTGTGTGAGTGCTGGGAACCAAACCTAGGTCCTCTTGGAAGAGCAACAAATGCACTCAACACTGAGCCATCTTTCCAGCCATTTGTGTGTAAGGATAGTAGAGATGGTAGAGGCATGTTTTTCCCATTGAGCAAACTGACGCTCTTCAATGCTCTCTGTCCACAGCAGTTGAACAGTAACCTCACCCAAAGCAAAGGCCCGAATATTTCTCACAGCATCTGATTTCCCATGATAGCAAACCCCTTGCCACCAATGATGGATGTTCTAATTTGTGACAATGATTCCATTGCCTTGATATGTCCATGTGGAATGGTGCTTCCTACTTCGCCTCTGCAGCTACTACGGAAAAGGGATACATGTGGCCAGCAGATACCATGTTTTCAACTCATTAATTTCTTTAGGAGAAATAACCCCTATTCCAAAACAACGAGTTTCTGAAAAAAAAACAAACAAACAACAAAACAACACTGAATTGGATTCGCATTATGTACGTGTTCCATAACAAAGACATTCTGATCCCAGAGTTTTATGTCCATTTGCACAGAAAGGCTGCCATGGAAAAATGCAACTATGGCTGAGAGATGGGTTGGTGGTTAAGAGCACCTGCTGTTCTTACAGAGGACCCACACTCAACGCCTGGCACACACATGGTGGCTCACAACTGTCTACAACTCCAGTTCCAAGAAAGCCAATGCCCTTTTCTGACTTCCACTATCACCAGGCACAGACAAACATGCAGAAAAAAAAACACCTATACTTTTTTTTGTAGTGATAAATGTTTGAATATATACATTGTGTGTGTGTGTGTGTGTGTGTGTGTGTGTGTTATCCAAAATTAGAGAAGAAAGTTTTCTTGTTCCTGCCACTCTCTTTGTAGAAAGTTGTATAATGGGGCACAATGGCTATGCAATACAGTTAATGAAAACCATTTGAAGGGTAAATTCAGCAATTTCTGTAGTCAACAATTTCTAAATATTTTCATCACCTTAAAGAAAAACTTCAGATCCCTTACTTGTCATCCTCCTCCTAGATTCTCTATTTTTCTCAGCCCTTTCCCACAAGTCTAAATTGTTTTCTTTATAATTTTCCCATTCGTCTAGACATTTTCTATAAATATTCAATCCTTCTGGGTGAGCTTCTATCACAAGGGTGTTTTCAAAGTCATCACTGTTGTACCAAAACTCCATGTCTTCCGATTGTTGGATACTATTCTATTGTGTGTCTGTCCCACACACCACTCCTCAGCTGCAGGGGCTCAGCAGCACTCTTACTTGCTGCCTTTATATCTGATGCTGAGATGGTTTTGTGGACAGACTTTTCCTTATTTGCTATTGAACTTGAGTTGGATGTTCTGAGTTCACTGCTCTTGGCTTTTAATCATGCTTCCTCTTTCCATATTCTACTCATTTGTCTTCGTTTATCCAGAAGTAGCTCACATTTTACTATTTCATGAAGGTTTTTCTGACTCTCTTCGTGCAGAACAAGTAAGCCGTCACTTTTGTTTGGCTTCCTCATTTGGTTTTGTTTCCCTTTGTTTTATGCCTTAATCTTGTCAAGGTATAAATTTTCCTAAAGGGAAAATAATGTTTGATAAGGATGCTAATTTTTCTTGAAAACACTGAAAATGTTTTTGCTAAATAGAGCCTGAGGGTAGGGCTTAGTGGGTGCTTGCCTAGAATGTGAGGCCCTTGATTCCATCCTCAGTGCTGAAAAGACCAAAAAAAGTTTTTAGGATAAAATTAAGTACTTCATACAATATTCATAATTTCAGACATTGACAGAAGAGTATTAATCTAAATATATATTAAAGACTTAAATATAAAACTTCATCTACCAGAAAATTACTTAACCAAATGCTCATATGTTTCTCACAATGGCAAAAGTGAGGTTTACCTTCCTTTATAATGGAGGCTGACCTGGGATTTAGATTTGTAATGATTTATCTATCAACAGAGAGGCTCTCCTGATGTGTCATGTCTTGCACGTTACCCCAGGTAACCACCATTCACTCATCAGAGTGCTGGCTGACACAGACCAGCAGAGCATTTGCTGTGGACAGTTAAGTCCAATGCCTCTGACACTCATGTCATCTGCACACTACCTTGCCCCAGAGTTGGAGTTTGTCTTGTACTGTGGCTTCACTGCCTACCAACGAGAGAACATCCAATGGAAAGTAGTGTAGAAACAAATTAAGTAGCCAGTACAATTACAGTTTTGTGACTTACTGGGGATGTGTCTAGGGCCGCCATGGCATTTTGGTGCCACCATGACTGGCTTGAAAGAGTTTCCATGTACCTGGTGTGGAAGACGTCTACAAACATACCACCTGCCTAAAGAGTGGATAGTGTGAGAATAGCAAGGTGCTGATGCCAACAGCAAATGCTATCTATGGCTTCCTGTGTCTTTCAAATTTGAATACTTTATGCCTATTTTCTAATGTAATCATCCATAGAATCTAGTGTCAGATGCTGTAATTGCCTCTTTTTTTACTGATGAGGTAGCCAAGGCACAGAAAGCTAATTTGCTCAAGACCACGCTACTAGCAACTAGAGCTGGACCTCAGACACAGGCATCCTGGCATCTTTCTTAGAGCATCTCACTTAGAGCATCTCTCTTAGAAGCTGCCTCTTTTAGCATCCAGATCGCCCCTAGAGCACCATGTTGCTTTGTAATTGCTTGCATAGCTCTGGTTATTCATCTATATGAATTATTAAAATTATACTTGCAGCACTTTGAGCATGTACGTCTTCACCATACTTGGATTTCCTTTTTTTCCCCCTCATTTACCAATTTGGTCAATTTGAGTATCTAAGAAAATATAATTTCATGACAAGAACACCAAGTTTCAGTCACAGGGCAAATCATACCAACATTTTATCAAACCATAACATTTTATATTTGGTGAGGTAAGATCTCTTTTCTAATAATTGAGTTAACTCCACAGTGATAGCACAAAAGTTGCCCTTGGTATGCAGATAAAGGGATGATGACTGTGTGCTAAGAAGAGTCTAGCCTGAGGGGGCAGAAGAGAAGGCTCAGCAGCTAAGAGCTTGCAGAGGATCTCCAGCGGATCTTATGCCCACTTGTGGCTTCTACAGGCACCTTCATGCATGGGGTGCATCTACACATACTAAAACATGCATACATATGTATAAAATAAATCAGCCTTTTGAAAACTAATTTTAGCCGGAGAGATGGCTCAGTGGTTAAGAGTGCCGCCTGCTCTTCCAGAGGTCCTGAGTTCAATTCCCAGCAACCACACGATGGTTCACAACCATCTGTAATATGATCTGATGTCCTCTTCTGGCCTGCAGGTATACATGTAGACAGAACACTGTATACGTAATAATAAATAAATAAATGATTTTTAAAAAAAAGAAAACTAATTTTAGCATGAAAACACGTGATGGGAAGATTTGTACTAAAATGTTAGTAAAATTTTCTTTTCAATTCTTTGTTTTAGTTGCAAGAGGCGCGGGATCGACAGAGAGAAGCTTTACAGAGTTCTCAGCAGATGCAGGACCACTTGCAGAAGTATAATTTAAACTAAAAAAATAACCTGAGTATTTACAAAGCGAATTATCAGTGTAGTGTGCAAATCATATGGGCTATAATCAGCACAGCTCTATGAAGATCAAGAGACACTTCAGCTTTATGTTCCTCAGGTCAGGGACACGGCTCAGTGGGATGACCAGGGCATGCTTCGTCTGCCCATGGCCCTTGCTTCAGTCTCCACACCACAAAGGAAAAAAGGCTGCCTCATGTTTGTTCATTTTACCTGAAGTCTGCACATTCTCTACAAAACACAGCTAGAAAAATGAAACACCATCTTTCAAACAATTTTAAAGAACTCATGTTCTTTGTCACTGTGCAATGTTGTTTAAAAAGATTCATCTGTAAGAATAATTGTTTTACAAAATATGTTTTAGGCTTCGAGCTGAATGTTCTGGTGCAGAAGTTACAGTACAAGAACAAGGAGAGAAAATCGCAGAACTTCAGAAGCTCTGGGCAGTTTTGGTGAGTGAACTTCCCACTCAGCTGTCCCAGGTTTCCTTTGCCTAACAGGAATGCACAGGAAATGCGAAAAGTCCCACTGATAGAAATAGTTAATGTAACCACACTGCTGCCCCTTCCTGCTGTCAAGGAAAATCCTCTTTGCTTCAGAGGAGATTTGTGAATTCATACGATAATGATTTTGTTAGCCTGTCTTAATGCATGTTATTGTTGATAAATATGATTTTAAGAAAGAATAATTCATATCAAGGTTTTTGAAGTAATTTTATGTTTTTTGTTTCTTTGTTTTGTTTTGTTTTTTGTTTTGTTCTGTTCTGTTTTGTTTTGTGTTTTGAGACCGGAGAAAAAGAGGAACAGCTAAGGAAGCTCGGCAAAGTCATGCTTTCTCTGAAGTGTTCTTTGGATCAAAAGAAGAATAAAAATGAAGAATTAGAGAGGGAGCTCACTGAGTAAGATTTTAATATTTCGAGTCTCTTCACTCACGGGCTTATTAAACTGATTATATCAACACCTAAATTATTACTTCATTTTCTAACTGTTTTAACAACCAAAACTTCTTGTATTTTAAATTTTGCTTCAGAAACTCACAACCCAATTTGAAAATATGGATGCCAAAATATATGCACTCTCTAATGATCCCGAAAGCAATAGTGATGATGCCTTTGACATGACTCTGTACATTTCTTCATCTACTTTTAAGTTTGTCTTGTTTTCTTCCTCTCTCTCTCTCTCCCTCCCTCCCTACCTTCCCATCTCTGTTGAAAGTTCCTAAATTGTTCTGATATTTACCCTCCCTCCTCCTCTCATACCCACCCTCCCTCCTCCTCCCATACAGACCCTCCCTCCTCTTCCCACACACACACTCCCTCCTCCTCCCATATCCAACCTCCCTTTTCCTACCCACTCAACTTCATATCCTCCTTTTTTCACCTATCTGCCCATATTCTTAAATGTGTGGCCTCCCACTGGCATGTGGTTGACTGGCAGGGTCCACACATTTGCCAGCAGCTCTTCAGCTAGGTGGGGACTCCATGTCCACCTCTCTTTTAACTTTCTGAAGTTGAGTCTAGCTTGAGTTTGCACAGGGCTTGGCATACTGTCCAAAATCTCTGTGAGTTGGTTGTATGCAGCTCTCCTGCTGCACCTGCAAGCTGCTGTTTCACTGCAGACACTCACTGCCTCTGGCTCATACAATCTTTCTGTCCCTTCTTTCACAGTGATCCATGTGACTTGGGAAGAAGGGCGAAGACAGTTTTTCTTTCTTTTCTTCCTCTGGTAGCATCCTTCATTCAGCATTCAAACATTCTCCTACCTAAAACACTGATATCTTGACTCAGTATCTTGATTCAGTTTTTCTTTCTACATTTCTTTTTTCAGTTATGATACCATGCTTACATGTTCATTTTCTGTGGATGTCACCCATTTGTACATGAGATATACATGTTGCTAAAATTGTTACATATATATCTATATAGAGATAGCTGTATATATGTGTATCTACACATATGCAACTCAAATAGAGTGACCCCTGTTATCTGCAGAAATTTGGTTTTAGGACTCTCCACAGATATAAAAACCTATGGGTAGACAACTCTCACATGGAAATTTGCCACATATGTCCACATGTTTCTTCTTTACTTTGATTACTGATCGTTGAGTTATTTCTAATTGTTAATAATTAGTTAATGCCTATCCCACTCCTTGGAATATACCCAGAAAATGCCCTACCACACAACAGGGACATATGCTCAACCATGTTCATAGCTGCTTTATACATAATAGCCAGAACATGGAAACAGCCTAAGTGTCCCTCAGTAGAAGGATGGACTAAGAAACTGTGGTACATTTACACTATGGAATACTACTCAGCGATTAAAAACAAAGAATTCCCGAAATTTGTGGACAAATGGATTGATCTAGAAATTATCATAATGAGTGAGTTCACCCAGAAGCAAAAAGAGACAAATGGTACATACTCACTTATATCAAAACACTAGTCCAAGGGATATGTACCATGAAAAACTTTACTTTCCAAGAAAGTGGGTCAGAGGAGAGGACATCCAATTGAGACTTTAGGCAAGAGTAGCATGGAAGAATAGGGAAATAGTAGGACCCAAAGGGTCCTGGAAACCTACAAGAAGAACTTTATAACAGGCAGATCTGGGTCCTGGGGTCCTCCTCAAACTAAGGCACCAGCCAAGGAGAATATAGGCATTAAACTTCGAACTCCTACCAAGACCTAGCTGACGAACATGATATTCTCCACCGTTGAGTGGAGAGTGAGATCTGACTCTCACACGAACCCTGGTGCCCCTTTTCTGACCATATCCCCTGGACGGGGAGGCCTGGCAGCACTCAGAGGAAGGATAGCAAGTTACCAAGAAGAGACTCGATATTCTAAGAGCATATATAGGGGGAGGAGGTCTCCCTCAATCACAGACATAGGGGAGGGGAGAAGGGGGGAAGTGGGAGGGAGGGAAGAATGGGAGGAAACAGGGGAAGGGCTAACAATCGAGATGTAATATGAATAAATTAATTTTAAAAATGTAAAAAAAACAAAGTAAAAATAAATAAATAAATAAAATAATAATTAGTTAATGCTTCATACTAAAATAATAATGTAGATATTAATACTTAAAACAAGTGTGTATATAGTTACAGTATTTAATTATCTGCCATAAATACCATCAAATTTTTGTTCATATTATTTACCTAGGATTATGATTTCATTAGAATATTTTCAAAAATTTGAAGTTGAAACAAATAAGAGGTCATAACATATAGATTATTTTAATTTTAAAAGAAGTAATGTATGTAAAATTGTGATGGCACAAATAATCCATTTGAAAAATTGTTAAATATTTGCTCTTTTAAAGAACTTTCCATCCTGACTCTGTACATTTTTGCAGAATAAAGAAACACTTAGGAATAATGAGAAAGAAATTGAATGACCATGAAAATGGAGAATTTAGTTGCCATGGAGATTTAAAAACTAAAGAACTTGAAATGAACATCTCAGTGGA
Source organism: Acomys russatus (assembly GCF_903995435.1). Lineage (NCBI taxonomy): Eukaryota > Metazoa > Chordata > Mammalia > Rodentia > Muridae > Acomys > Acomys russatus. The sequence continues at coordinate 1,164,316 of NC_067141.1, forward strand.
TATGTTAAAAAACGAGGTAATTTTGGTGAGGGTGGTTTCAAGACAGGGTTTCTCTGTGTAGTCCTGGCTGTCCTGGAACTCACTCTGTAGACCAGGCTGGCCTCATACTCACAGAGAGCCACCCTCCCCTCGGGATTAAATGTCTGTGCCACCACCACCCGGCACAAAGGAGGTAATTTCAATTTTTTTTGGAGACCATTTCATTGATACTTTATGTCATTGAAAATTAATTCTTTTCTCACTGAAAGGGCGTTCTGCTGAAATCAGGCTGGAATGTGAAGCCAAGCAGTACACAGCGTCACAAGCCACTAAGTTGTGAACAGCACCAATTTAGTAGCTGTTCTACTGAGCTATTAGCATAGCTATTTGTCCAAGTTATCTAAGAGATGCAGGTCAGCAGCATCTCATGTGGTTCCAGCCCTTTACAAGCACCGCCTCAGTTGGTGACTGCTCACACCACCCTATGAAGGAACCACATGCCCTGCAGGCATCACTGGATGTCCCATCCCTTTGCCTGTTGTGTGCATGTCATGTGAATGCATCTCACAGTCTGTGGTCTAGGTTCTTTTTCCTTGGTTTCTATTGCTTTACCCTGTGTTTTCACTGTTCATGTCATTTGTGGTCTTACCAATATACCAATCAAAGAGATGAGTAATGGTAAAACACTGGCAGAGGCTATTCAATCAATATTCATATTGGGAAGAAAAATAGATAAAAGACCACATGACCCAAGTCCATCCTCAGGCTGGTGACATGACCTTTAAGTTTACGCTGAGGAAGAGCTGGACCAGGAAACAAGAGCATATGGATAATCAAGCAGTCCTAAGGGAGGTGTTTCAGTTCTTGTCCAGCAAGGTGTTTGTTACTGCTGTCACTGCTAGGGACGATTGTCCTGGCTCCTATAAGATAATTACTCCTGTCCCAGGGTGCAGCCTCACCATCATATGTAGCTGCCTCCAGTTGGCAAGGCTATCCTGGTCTTAGAATCCAAAGTGGCCGCAGGTTTATGGTAATGACTCTTACAGACACTTTGTAGGTGGTTAAAAGGCCAGCTAACCAGGAGACAAACAAAACAAGGCAGAGATGGTGTCTCTTTTCTTTTGCTTAAAGAGGGGCCCAAGTGAAGAGTCCATTTAGCAAAAGCAGCATCTAAGAGCATGATATAGCAAAGGATACTGGAATTTAATTTCTTCCTGCTGCTAAGTATGAATCCTCCACAGTATGGATCCTCTATACATTGTATCCATTCCTCAGTTGATAAGCCTCTAAACGATTCTACTTTGGGCTTCTGTGAACAATGTTGCCATGGACCTATACCTACAAGTTTTCTTTCAGGAATATTTATGAGTCAATGGCTGAGTCATGTGGTAACCCTGCTCCCATTGAGTAGGAGTTACGGTTTTCTCTAGATCCTTGCCAGCACTCTTGTTCCACCATTTCAAGTGAAAAGCTTTCCATCCTAGTGATAGGAAGTACGGACTGTGGAGGCTTTCCTTTGCACTTACCAATTTACCAACAGGATGGTGAGCATGCGCCGTTTCATGTGCTTATTAGTGCTTTGTATATGTCCTTGCAGAAATGTCTAAATGACTCTTTCTCTGATATAGGGGAAGCTGAGAACAGTAAATTGGTGTTACAAAGGACCACATTAGGTTACACAACCTAGAATTTAGCTAAAGTAGCACCCCTGGTTCTCGGGAAAACCGTGATTCTGCCCAGCAGCAGGACAACCCTGGCTGCCAGCTGAAAGGGAGAAGCAGCCCTGGTCTGTCTCAGGATGACCAGAACAGTATTTTACATTGTAAATCTCCTAGTTTGTCCTGACAACCAAACCTTAGAATTCCCGTCACTGTGTGGCGGTTCATTGCTCATAGTATAACCTGAGCCTGTAAAACTATATAAACAGAAGGGATTTCTGTTTGGGGCTGGTTCCCTGTTGAGTTTTTCTTTGTAATCTCTAAATGCTGGAGTGATTTCTCACTGGGAAGGCATGTTCGCTCTGCAACACCTCCAGTTTTGAATTATGTTATCTTTTGTTTGCAGGAGTCCTTTATTCTAGACATGACGCCCTTATCAAGAGGATACTTTCTGCACACTTTCTTAAGCTATGATCACTACAAGTAAATGACACTCTTTCATCTGACACCTCTTATTTATTTCCAAACATATTTTTCATATACAGGAACATAGATTCCTTTCTTTCAGACATTCATGTTTGGTTGTCAAAATATAGCTCTCATATTTTAGAGTGAAAATTAAGTACAAATTGTTTTATTTTATGTGTATGGGTATTTTGCCAACATGTATGTCTGTGCACCACTTGTGTACCTGATGATTTTAGAAACCAAAAAAGAATATCAGATCCCTTAGAACTGGAGGAGCTAGGGCCAGGTCTATATATCCTCAAAATGCACCATATGAAATTCTCAATGATTTAATACAATATTTTTTAAAGTATATTTTTGAGATTCTTTGTAGCTTTCATTCTGTTGATTTTGTACAAAGTTCAATGAGTGACATTCTAAAACTCCACTACTGATTACAATGTATTGCAACTGAATTTATGTCAAATTTTGTTCTTGTTTTTCCATTAGACTTCCCCCCAGCCTAAATTCTTTTTTTAACCAAGCTATGCAATTTTATTCATGCAGGTCCATGAATTGACGGAAAAAGGGGCAACTATAATGTCCAAATATCTACCTCTGAATGTACAGTTTAAATACATTGAGCAGGAGTTGTTATCAATAAAAATAGCACAAAAGCAATATGAGAAGCTGCACAAAGATCAGAAGATGCTGGAAAGAGATGCTCTAGCCCTGCAGCACCAGCTCCGAGAGACCATGGTAGGTCGGGGTGAGGAGAAGCATTGTTGGTACAGGCTGAGAGAGGGTGCCGTCATCTAGAAGACACGTGAGACAGGATAACTGTCTGTTACGTGCTAAATTAATTTCACCACACTGCAAGTGTGTGTCCTTGGTTTATCTTAATAACAGTCGGTGTTGGAGATTTCTAGAAAGCGGGTGATGTCTGCTTATCCCTTTAACTACTTCTGTTTCCATCATTAAAATACAATTAATCTTTCAGAATAACCATTTTCAGCTTTTTAGGCAGTTTAGCATAAAGCAAGACCCCTGTGGGGAAAGAGACAGTGGGAATCAAAACTTTGACCATGCTTCTGAGTTGCTCTTAAATTACACTGTTGGGTTTTTGGGATTGGGGTCAACTCTGTTCTGTGATCTGTCTGCTTACATAAGGACAAGCATGAGAATGATTCAGAACCTTTAGCTCAGGAGCAACAGGAGGCCTGGATCCGAGCTCTGACTCCACCAAAACAAGGCTCAACAGCATTTTATGATTTGGATTTAATAGGATTGGTATTGATATTTTAAACTCTGGCATTTTATCTCACATATTTAAAATTACTCTGGGAATCAATTACTCAAAACTAAAAGCAAGCACAGTGAGTATTTTGAGTGTCATGTGTAGTTATTTTTAAAGTATATCCTTTGAATTCTCCATAGGCAAAATCAGAAGATAAAAAACATGCAAGAGCATTAAGACACCACAATAACGATTTGGTAATGAGTCAAATGGAACTCAGGATTGAAAATCTTGAATCAGAGCTCGAGAAAATGGAAGCGGAGGAAGAGTCCAATACAGAAATGACACAGCAATACAAGCAGCACTGTGTCAGGGAGCAGGAGCTCAGCAAGACATTATCTCATACGCTCAACAAGTGAGTAGGCAAACTACACACTTGTCTCCAGTGTGTGGTTTTCACTGAAAGAGAGTCTGAAGATTGAGTAGGATATGTGAGAAGACTACAAGTTATAACTGGGAAGTAATGCAGGAAATGAACCTACACTTCCACTGGGGCTGAGAACACTTCTTCCGCTTTTTAATATTTAGTTTTATGTGCTGTTCCCTCCTAACGAAATGCCGGTCTTTCAGCTAATTAAGACAGCTTTAGTGTCATGAAATTATGTTAACATTCTCTCAAATAGAAACATTAACAATTTAACTACCTTTTTAGAAACACACCCAAAGGGACCCACAGTAACAACACTGCCCTTCTGGGCACATTCTGGCTCTTGGAGAGATAACTGCCTGTCATTGTGACTATTGAGTCTCTGGTGCCACCATTAGAGCTATGTGTTGACAAGCTTTACAGTTGTTCTCCTGTACATCAAGGCAGACTTGAGTCCTAGGGGAAGGTTAGCCCAGCGATGGACAAAGCTCCACTCACAGTACGGTGAAGCATACCCCTGGGCCAGTGTCAGGGTGTGTGCACAGCAGAAACAGCAAGTCCTACCTCAGAGATGACATAAGAAGCTGACTGCCCCACGAACTGCTTGGTTCTTGTGTTTTGTTTTGTTTTGTTTTTAACCCTCCGGGAGAACCACCTTCTGCTGCAGAGGCTGATCCTCTGAATTACCCTTCTGTACCAGATGCTCAATTTGTCCCAGGTTATGGGTGGGCTGTAGATAGTGACAGAAATAGCTTGAAAATCTTTTCATTCAATAGCTCTTGAAACTGAGCTGCTTTACTGAACATGACTATTTCTAGCTGGTTTGTGAGTTTTGTTTTGTTTTGTTGTTGTTGTTTTTTTTTTTTTTTTTTTAGTTGTATACATCTTGTACATTTGTATACATTGAATTGTATACATTTGTCATGGATCGCCACAGGACATTTTGCTGTGGGTTCCTATGGTGCAATATGCCAAGAATATGAGCATCATCTCCCACAGCTTTACCCTTTAAGAACGGGTATTTCTACTAGCATGACCAGTTTTTTTTAAGAGGCACACGTCTAGGAGCCACCTATCATTGGCAGTCATTCATCTCTCTCTTACTCTCAATTACATGTTAGCTTGGAAATAGATGTGACTCTTTAGAACCAATTTAAACTTATACCTGAGTGCCAAAGGTATGCTCCAACATGTTTACAGCATTAAGACATTGGCACGTGGAAATATAAAATACTTCCTAAACAGCAACTTCTTAAGGGAACAAGGGCATGAGTATTTGTTTGCTTCTGCAATCTTTACAGGACTAATAGAAAACTAAGTAAAGTCAGAACAGACATTCTGCTGGCGACAGAACGGAACAGAACTGTGCAGAACACTCTTACCGCAAGGCCTGCCCCCCAAAGTCCTGGTGTTACCAAGCATAGTGCTGATGTAAAATGCAAGCCCAGCTTCACTCCAAGCAGAAACCCAGAGCCTCCCACATCCACCCTTCAGCCTTCACCTCTGTCTATACGGAGGAGTCTGCTCAAGGTAAACTGTATTCTCTTCTGACCTTTGGTGTTCCAACTCTGATATCTGATAGTAATGTTGATTATTTTTCATTTGGTGAAATATCGAACTGTTCAGTAAAGATCACAGTAGTCAGTGTTCTCTAAGAAGAAGAAAAATTATGTGTCTGAGTGTTTTGCCTACATGTATGTAAGTGCATCGTGTGCATGCCTGATGCCTGTGGAAGCCGGAAGAGGGTGTCAGATCCCCTGGCTCAGGAATTACAGGGGATTGTAAACCATCCTGTGGTTGCTAGGGATGGAACTCTGCAAGAGTAGCAAGTGGACTTATTGTATGTAAGTACACCGTGTGCATGCCTGATGCCTGTGGAAGCCGGAAGAGGGTGTCAGATCCCCTGGCTCAGGAATTACAGGGGATTGTAAACCACCCTGTGGTTGCTAGGGATGGAACTCTGCAAGAGTAGCAAGTGGACTTAACGCCTGAGCCATTTTTCTAGCACCCAGGAAAAAAAAACATGAACACATATATCTCACATTTTCTGTATCCATCCACTGACTGGTCGTCTATGCTGCTCCATAATTTAGCTATGTGTTGTGATAATCCTGGCATGCGTGACTGCTGCTGTATACTAATTTAGAGATGGATCACATGGTGTTGATTTCCATGGTGACTAAAGTCACCTATTATACAATCCCAATGTGGTTTTAAGGGTTCCTGTCCCTCATATCCTCATCAACATTTCTCTTGTTTTTGTGAGTGTGTCTAAATGGGTTCTCAACGCAGTTCTGACTTTCATGATTGCTGAAGATACTAAACACATTACACATATTAATTACCAACTTCTACATGTTTGCATGAAAGTATCTCCTCACTCCCTCTATGAGTTTATTTGCTCTTTTGATTTTTTCGTTATGCTAAGTGTTGGTCCCTTGATAGGTGAACAACTGACAGAGATTTGCCCCTTTCTATGGCCTATCTCTCTGGATACTTAATTTTTTTTTCTGTTGGTGTGCATTAAGATTTCTTTCTCTTTTTCTAAGATATTAGGAAAGCACTCTACTTCTGAGCTAAATTCTTACATCTAAGCTTTTTAAATGTATGTAGGTTACTTGTCCATTTTTTATACTATTTCCTGAGTTTTTGAATCTTATTCAGAAGCCATAGGCTGTTGCTGTGTCCTTAATTGTTCCCGTAGGTTCTCTCCCAATAGTCCCAAAGTATGGCTCTTACATCATCATATCTGACCCATTTTTAAATAATTAATTTTTTAAAGTTTAGATCTGGTTTGGGGGGGTTGTAGTTATTGTTTTGGTTTTTGGTTTTTGGGGGCATGTTGGGTTTTTAGGGGGGAGTTGTTTTGGTTGGTTGCTTGCTTGCTTGGCTGGTTTTTCAAAACAAGGTTTCCCTGTGTAGCCCTGGCTGTCCTGGAACTCACTCTATAGACCAGACTGGCCTCGAACTCACAGAGATCCACCTGCCTCTGCTTCTCGAGTGCTGGTATTAAAAGCGTGCACCACCACTGCCTGGCTTTTTAGATTTCATACAAGTATATAACATACATTTAGCAAAATCTCCTTCCTATCCTCCATTTTCTTCCCCTCCCCCTCAGTTTTACTTCTTTTATGCCATATACAAACAGGACTTTATGTATCTACAATTTAGGGACCAAAATAAAAGAAATCTAGGACCCACAAATGAAAGCATATGACATTTGTCCATTTGGCAATGGTTTATTGAGAGAGAGAGAGAGAGAGAGAGAGAGAGAGAGAGAGAGAGAGAGAGAGATCTCCAGTGTTGCTGAATTTTTAATGAAGTTCACCTAAAGCTCTCCACCTTGCCTTCCCTGAAGGGAAACAACAGGAACCTCCTGTTGCAGTCCCCATCTCTCCTAGAGATGCATGCTGGTTCGTATTTGGCCAACTTGACACAGGCTAGGGTTATCTGGGAAGAGGAACCTTAACTGAGAAAATATCTGCATCAAATTGCCAGTAGGCAACTCCATAGGACATTTTCTTGATTAATGACTAATGTGGGAAGTCCCTGCCCACTGTGGGCAGTGCCACCCCTGGGCAGGTGGACCTGGATAGTATAATAAAGTGTGGGGAGCAAGCCAGTAAGCACCATCTTCTGTGGCTTCTGCCTCAGTTCCTGCCTGTAGGTTCCAGCCTTGGGTTCTTGTTCTGACTTACTCAATGCAGGACTGTGACATGGAAGTGTAGGATGGACTAAACCTTTTCCTCCCCAAGTTGCTTTTGGCAATGGTGTTTGTCATAGCAATAGAAAGCAAACTAAGACTAAGGGAAACTAAAAGGACAAATTTAATGCAACCGTGTCATTTCACTCATAAAATTTTTAAATGGTTCCCAATTGTAGAAATCACAAGGAAAAATTCAATTCAACTGTGCTTGTTCCTATTCCAGATATTTGATAGTATTTAACAATTTTTTGACTAGGAGAAAAATCATAAGATGTTAGTTTGAACAAAATGTGAAAAAAAATTTAAACTGGTTTTCATTGTATATTAATTTATTAACGGAATGTCTGTTCCACCATCAAACAGTCTTGTAGCATTGATGGCCTTTTGATGATATTCTTAATGCACAGAAGCCTGTGGTAAATTCAGCCTCAAACTTTTCTTGCTACTAGTCTCCATAGCTTTACACAATAGAAGAGCACATCTAAGTTTTCTCAGTGCAGTTAAATAGACTAAAGGAGAAAGAAATTAAATGAGTGTTTTACTATGTAAGACTATAATATCCTAGCAAACTGGTATTTTTCATCATTTGTTAGCCTAGTTTCATATTTTTTAAAAGGAAATAAGAAGGTGATAAAATTGGATTTCTGCACAGACAAGAGAATGAGGGGCTGGAGGAATGTTTCAGGGCTTAGAGTGCCTGCTGCACAAGCAAGAAGACCTGGGTTTGGATCCCAGCACCCACTCAAGAAGCCAGGTGTGGTAGCACATGCCTCCCAGTGCTGGGAGACAGGGACAAAGGGAGCCCTAGAGCTAACAGCCAGCCAGTCTAGCTAGTCATTGAAACCAGTTGCAGAGAGAGACCTGTCACAAAAATATGGAGGTGAGTGACAAGGAGGATACCTGAGTTTAGCTTCTGGCTTACACATACACGGAGGGGGCGGGGGGGGGGGGGGGCAGGTAGAGGAGAGAAGTCACTTGCACACATGCATTCACCGCACACATTTTTAAAAAACCAAGCTGACAGTTCCAAGAGGCTGTCTTCTGGCCTCAAAATGCACATTTGTGCATGCACAACTGCATACACATGAACACATACACACGTGCACATACAAAGAGAATGAAAGCTGAATATTTCTGTAAATTGTTGTGCATGGTAAAAATACAAAATGTTTGCATTCATTCCCACCAGAAAAATCAGGTTCTGTCCCTTTACAAGAGTATGATGGACCACAGTGTAAATGTGCACATCATACAGAAAAAACTTGGGAGGTAAGGGCCGTTTTAGTATTTCTAGCTAAACTAAAGGACAGCCTACCCTAATAGTTCTAATGTGCCAATGGTTTCCTTGTGGGGTGTGATTTTGACAATCATGCTAGACTTGAGAGATTCAAAACATCCTTTCATCAATTCACAAAGCTATGTCTGCATGGTGACTGCTGAATGCCTTGAAACAGTTTCTGTCCTGAAATGACTGAGTTGGCTGGGTTTGTTTTTATTTTTCCTTTTTTTTTTTTTTTTTCATAACATTTTTGTTGGTTCTCTGGGACTCCCACATCATGCACACCAATCACACTCACTCTCTAGTTCTTCCACATCTGCTTCACCACCCTTGTAACACACACACACACACACACACACACACACACACACACACACACAGTAAAAATAAAAGTGACAATAAAAAAAATCCAGTTTGTGCTGTCTATATACTCACCAGAGCATGGTCAAATGGCCTACTCCTTAAGTAGAACTGAGTCCTTCCCCTCCAAGACCCCACCAGAAGCCATCAACTGTGGAGATCTAACGTCAACATTCCATCACATTTTTTAGAGAGTTCTCTTCAGTGCTTTCCTGTCTAGGATGCTTTTTTGGGGGTTGGGAGTGGACTCATATCAGAACAGCCCCCTGTGATGGCATCAGACATCAACATGGCTTCAGGCTGCAGCACAGACCATGGACATCCACATGGCCTTTGGTGTAAAAGGGACCAGACATCAACATGGCCATGTGAGCTTGTCCGCTCCCTCACACAGCCCACTGGTTTGCTTTCTTGACACAGAGACTTGCTATATAGATAGCCCAGACTTGCTGTGATGTAGCCCAGGCTGATATTAAGCTTATGATCTTTCTGCCTCCACATCCCAAGTTCTAAGACTCCAGGTATGTGTCATCATACCCAATTTCTTAATGATTTCAGTAAGTTTTCTCCTTTCATGTAGTGTTCCGTTTACAAGACTAGTCACTAATTCTGCTGTCATAGAAATGTCATAGAAGCTGGGTGTGGTGGTGCACACCTTTAATCTCAGCACTCGGGAGGCAGAGGCAGGCGGATTGCTGTGAGTTTGAGGCAGCCTGGTCTACAAAGCAAGTCCAGGACAGCCAAGGTTAACACAGAGAGACCCTATCTCAAAAAAACCAAAACACGAAGAAGAAGAAGAAGAAGAAGAAGAAGAAGAAGAAGAAGAAGAAGAAGAAGAAGAAGAAGAAGAAGAAGAAGAAGAAATAAATTAATTAATTTCATAGAAAGGAAATAACATAAAATCTGTTAGAGAAATCTTCACACCAAAAATGTATAGATTTTATGTATCACTTCCTTATTATCATCTCAAACTATTTACTATGTGAACGGTACTATGTTAGATCCCATAAGGACCATTAATAAGACAAAAGATTTTATCCAAAGGTTTAAATGAGGTGATACAGTATAGAGTGTAGCATCCTACATATTCTGTAATTAAATAGCTAACTATTTTAGTCAGATGTTTTAAAACATCAGTTCTTATTTCTGAAACGAAATCAACTAAAATTAAATCTTTATGTTTTTTCATTTTTTTTTTTAAGACAAGGCCTAATGTACCCCAGGCTGACGTGGAACTTGTTATGCAGCTGGGCATGACCTTAATTCTGACCCGCCTTCCTCCATCTCCCAGCTGTGTGATGACAGGCATGCCAACAAGACCAGTTTTTGTGGGGTGCAGGGAATGGAAGCCAAGGCTTCTTGCATGCCAACCAAGCACTCTCCTAAATGAGTCATAACCTTGGCCCCCAAAGAGTTGCATATTATTATTCTTGTTTTCAATTCTTGAAAATCGTAAATCAGAGAAACAGAAGTTTGAAAACTGGTCTGGGTCTCTGTTCATACCACCCTGAACCCATCAGATCCATCTGAAAACTGCCTTCAACTTATCTATGCCCTTTTGTCAAATGAACTTTCTGCAATGTCATATTAATATCTGTATCAATGTAATCTAGAGAACATGATTTTTAAACCTTTACCAACAGAATTCTCGTATGATAAGCCATTTCCTCCCTTTCTGTACCCAATAGTCTGTGCAGACCTTGACAACACAGAGCATGAGTTCTTTCTCTTTACTACCCAAAGTGCATAATGGAATGCCCATTTCAAAGAAAAAGTGAGGTGGAACATAGAGTGAGTGGCAGAGGCCAAGGGCACTAGCTCCTGCCTTCTGGGAAGGGGGTGGGGAAGCCCTGCTGATAGAGGAGAGAGGCAGCGCGGCTTGTAGCCAGAAAGAAGCTCTGGACTCTTACTCTTTAACAGCTGGAGCTGGTAGCTCCTAGCGATTGTCTCTGCTGATTCTAGAGAGAAACACAAAGGGAAAAGGAAAGGGGAGTGAGCCAGAGCTTATAGCTTCTGGCATAGGCTGCCATAGAAAGAAAAGGAAAAGGGGGAAATCACACACTCACACACATTTGGTGGATGAAGCAAAGGCAGGTTGCAAAAACTTCACACACACACACAAATACAGACAAACATATAGACATGCAGATATATACACATTCACACATTGGGTGGATGGAGCAAAGCTCCAACCATGTTCTATATACACATACACACACATACTGGGTAGATGGAGACACACCCGACTTCCAACTGTTTATTATTTCTTGGCTCCTTTTATACTTTCTAAGGCAAAATTCTCTACATCAGAGGGAAAATTACCTTACAGCCATAAAAGTAATTATCACAGAGACAGATAAAGTCATTACACAGAGAAATACAGAGGGATTATTAATTACTCATGCCTAACTAGACATTTCTTATCTGTTACTTCATTCCACAATTTTGTTATACGTTCAAAGCAATAGTTCTTCATGTCATAGGTTAACAAGGTTTAATGTTACTATGGTTTAAGGATTTACAACAAGATAATTGTTTATATGTCTTTCCATTAAGATTCACACCTAATTAAGCATTCTTTATCTATCTCTTAGCTCCACAAGTTCATTTTAAGTTCAAAGTAATAGTTTTATCTGTCTTTCATGCCACACATTCATTATAAGTTCAGAGCAATAGTTTTTTATGTCATAGGTTAGCAAGGTTTTTACCAAGAAACAATCATCTATCTTATACCTTATTTTTAAGACCTTGTATAACTTAGTTATCATGGTGCATACTGAGACCTGTGATCTCATCTCTGGACCTAACCTATAGCAAATGTTTTCCTAGATCGTAAATTTGCCTCAAGCCTGTTCTTCCTAGTGTAATTTATGTGCTTAAGACATATGAAGGTTCACAGAACTCCCTTATGCAGCCTTTGCTATTCTGCAAGGGGGGGGGGGTTAAAAATTACTTCCATCAAATCAGTAATTCTATAAAATCATTATCAAGACTTATAAAATCATCAACTCATCTAAGCATCATGAAAGTACATCTTCACATTGATACTGCAGGAAATCTGTCCACCAGAGTCGGTAAATACTCAGGAAACAATAGGCCATGAGGGTCTCTCCTTGCCATGTCAGATATATGAGGGATACAGCAAGGACAAACATGAAAAAGTATATCAGCAGCAAGAAGCAATCCAGAGACAAAATCCCTCTTCAGGGTGTATATACCCATCATCAGCTGTGCAAAAACAATGGGCTGTCTCCAGAAAGCTCACTTGCTTGCCACAGCCTTCTCTGCATGGCCTCTGCCAAAAACTCTATTAAAGTGAAAAATCTTGGCAAAGTTTTATACAGCACAGAATTTTGATAAGATACATGAGTTATAAAGTATGAGATGGTTAGTTATGTTTATGTTACTACGATAGAATATTCCCTTATGGGGCTTGAGAGATGGCTCAGAGGTTAAGAAGACTGACTACTGTTCCAAAGGTCCTGAGTTCAATTCCCAACAACCACATGATGGCTCACAACCATCTAGAATGTGATCTAATGCCCTCTCCTGGCCTGTAGGTGAACATGCACACAGAGCACTGTATACAAAATAATAAGTAAAATTTTTAAAAGAATATTCCCTTGTAATAGACTAATATTCACAGTACTCATTATCCAATTAATCTAAACAACATAACACAATAGTCTGTATGATTTATATTTAAAATACATAGGCATTTAATTTTATCTACATTGAGTTTTTTCATAAGTAATATTCAACTTAGGTCTAGTTTCTAAATTTTTATTTTAAATTTTTAAAAAATACTTCATTTATTTGTTTGTTTGTTTATTACCTGGGCTATACTCCCAGAACCCACATGACAGGTTGGAATTATCTGTAATTCCAATGCCTGACCTCCAGGCACTGTATGCATATGGTGCACACACATAGATGCAAGCAAAACACCCATACACACAAAGTCAAAATAAATCTAAATATTGTAAAGAATGGTTGTGAATTTTTATTCATGATCATTTTGTGATGCCTAGCTTACTGACTTCACCATATAATGTATATGCTCTGGTAATGTCAGAAAATAAAACATGCTATCTGTGAGAATGCTGCAGCTGCAGCATTATTATTATTATTATTATTATTATTATTATTATTATTATTATTATTACTATCATTACTTTGTGTGTATGTGTATGTGCATTGGTGTGTATTTGGGTTTGTTTGTGTACATACCAATTTGCATACACATACTGACATGTAGGTGTGGAAACCAGACATCAACATTGGGTGGTGTTCTCAATCAGCTCACTTTACTGTGTTTTTCAAGGCAGGGTTTCTGACTGAACCTAGAACTCATTGATTCGGTTAGGCTAGCTGGACAACGGGCCTCAGGGGTCCCCTTCCTCTTCCTTTATTTTTTCATACAATATATTCCCATCTCTCATCTCCCAGATCTTCCCCACCTCTCCACCCATCCAACTCCACACATTTCTCTCTCTGAGAACAAAGAAATTTTTTTAAAAATTAAAAACCTACAAAACACAACACACATGAAAAAGAAAAGAAAAACCATACTAAAAACACAAATCAGAAAACATACAAGCAAAAGATTAGAAAGTTTTTAAAAATGTCCAAAACAATATGAGACAAAAAAAAAAAAATCTACTAAAATACCATTTAGTTCATTTTGTGTTAGCCATCTACTAAGGCCATGGGGCCTACCCTTAAGCGTGGTTTATAAACCCAGTGAGATTCCAGTGTAGAAGATTCAATTTCCTTTACAAGTAGTTGTCAACTGGAGGGAGCTTCTTGGTTAGAGATAGAGGCTTGTGTCTACGTCTCCTCTCAGTGCTGGAACTCCATCTGACTTGGACCTATGCAGGCCCTGTGCATGCTGTCATAGTCTCTCTGTGAGTTCATATTTATCAGTCCTGTTGTGTTTGGAAAATGCTGTTTCCTTGGCATCATCCATTCCCTCTGTCTCCTCTTCTACATAGCTCCCTGAGCCCTGAGGGGAGGGGTTTGATGAACACTTATTCCATTTAGGGCTGAGTGTTCTAAGATCTCTCACAGTGTTTATTTGTGGTTTTTAGTATTAGTTCCCATCCACTGCAGGAGGAAACTTCTCTGCGGATGGCCGAAGCAAAGCACTGATCTATGGGTACGGCAGGAAGTTGCTAGCAGTCACTTTATTGCTAAGTTCCTTTAGCAAAATAATAGTATCGGGTTTTCACCTGGACCCATGACTTAGCTAGTCTCTGGTTTTAGGCCACCCAAGCAGTGTCCACTTGGCATAAGCTAGAATCATCTGACTGGAGGGAACTAAAAGCATCCAACTAAGGAATCTAGAGACCACTGGACAAATGAAACATCTGGAAAAAAAAAGGGGGGTGGGTCATGAAGATGTCCCAAGAAAAGGAGTAAATTGGTCCAATGAACAAAAGGACCAGACACCAGCTGACATAAGGAAACACAGGAAGGACGGACATTGAGTTGAAGGGTATTTAAGGCAGTTTGGGAAAGGAGAAGGGCTTTTCCCTTCTGGGTTGTTGTCTGATGTCAGCTTGGTGCTTTCTCCGCCTCTTAACCCATGGTTGGCATTATTTAGCCCGTGTTTACAGAAAACTCTAAGATTAAAGACATGACCTAGGGATAAGCCATACCACAACAAGAAACAGATTTTTTTTTTTCCTCCAGTTCACAATGGGATGAAATACCCTGCAATGGAGAACCTCAGTTAAAAAAAAAAAAAAGTCTCCATAAGACCCAGCTGTTGGGCATTCTTTTAATTAGTGATTGATGGGGAATCCCACCTATTGTGGGTGGTGCTATCCCTGGGCTCTATTTTAAAAAAAGGAGACTAAGCAAGCAAGCAAAAAATAAAAATAAAAAAGCAAACCAGTAAGCAGCACTCCTCCATGGCCTCTGCATCAGCTCCTGCCTCCAAGTAAGTTCCTTCCCTGCTTGAGCTCCTTTCTTGACTTCCTCCAATGATAAACAGCAATATGGAAATATGAACCTAATAAACACTTTCCTCCCCATTTCACTTTTGATTGTATTTCATCAAAGTTATAGTAACCCTAACTAGGGCAGGTTCCATCTCATGGAGTGGGCCTTAAATCCAATCAGGTAGTAGTTGGTCACTCCCACAATATTTGTGGCACTGTTGCACCAGTTTATCTTGCAGGTGGGTCATCACTGTAGATCAAAGGGCTTGTAGCTAGGTTGGTGTTTACTTTTCTCCTTTGGTAGTGTGCAGAGTACCTTCCAGTACCATGAACAGGAGAGGTGAAGGTTCTGGTTAAGCACCAGCTCAACTTCTGTGTTCAATGAGATATACAGGTATTCTCTTCAGCAATAGGGCATTACTATTAGTTTGTGGAGAGCAGCCAATACCTTTGGTAATAGCCTGAGTTGTTTGAAAGCTTCTGTGAGTCCCCTCTGACCAACAACTCAATTAAATTTAACCCATTCCTAGCACTGGAGGTTTCACTTGGTGGCAAGCAATGTGTAGCTGAGGCTTTGTCTCCTCATTATTTGGTGATTCAACTTAGATCTCTTTCATATATGTACATATTTTTAAAAGCTCCTACTTTAATAAGTTTTTGGGTTTTGGGGGGTTTTTTTGGTTTTTTGGTTTTGTTTCATTTTGGTTGTTGTTGTTGTTGTTGTTTGGGTTTTTTGTTTGTTTGTTTCGAGACAGGGTTTCTCTGTATAGCCTTGGCTGTCCTGGACTCACTTTGTAGACCAGGCTGGCCTCGAACTCATAGCAATCCACCTGCCTCTGCCTCCCGAGTGCTGGTATTAAAGGCGTGTGCCACCACGCCCAGCCCTACTTTAATAGGTTTTGAGAGATCATAAAAGAGATATTTTAAGTGATGTATCACTCCCACAATATGATTTTTTTACTTTAACATTATAAATTCTGACATTTCAGAAGCAGCAAAAAATGGTAAAAGACATAACTGAAGAGGTAGATAAAGGTATGTTGCCAATGTGTATGTTTTCAATTTAGAGTAAATTATCAATTTCCAAGACAAACTGTAAGTAGCAAATGGAATCCCTGCCCTTCAGTTTGTAGAATTTACATTCAAAACATGCAAAAGCAGGCCTCCCTACTGAGTACTATTCACCCTGCATTTCTGTAGCTTCCAAGGCTTTTCAAAATCTTTTTCATTCTTCATCAACATCTGCAGTCAACCTCCTCAAAAACAATCACGTATTGATACTTAGTCAAGCAACCACACTTCCTGAACTGTCACTTGCCAAGTATCACTTTAAATCCATTTCTCATTGGCTTACCCTCTGCCTGGAGGAGGAAATGCTGATTTCCTCCTTATAAAGGCTAGAAATCAAAACGATTGCTGTCAAGTTATTCTGCCTTCTCTCTCAGCATTCACCTACTTGGGACAACTGCTCCGGCTTTCAGTGTCCACAGACTACTCATGTTCCTCCTCACCTCTAGTGTTCGCATGGCTGACTTTCTCCTTTATTCACCCAATACCAGTGTATATAACACCTCCACCAAAGAGGCTACAACATCAACACAACACTAGCATGTAAGTCCCTCTGAGTGTTGTAGTGGCTCCTGTATTTTACCTGTCAAAGAGGCTATGGTTCAGTATAGGCATAGCACATCTATCGGAGGCGGAGACATAACCCGGTGAAATGATTATTGAGGGCGGGAATACATCTTCTCAGTCCTCACCACTTAGCACATGGCCTCTGAGTGAATGAGTGAAGAATAGGAGTGCACACTGACACTTGTCCCTGACGGTGAATGATTCAGCACGTGTATGTGAGCAAATTATATTTTCGTTTTGTATTGTGGTGATATATGCATATTTGCCATTTTTATCTATCCTGATTAAGGCTCAGTCTTTCTTACTGACTCCTGCTGTTGACTATGAAGTCTCTGAAGTAAACGTGGTAATTCTTACTTTTTCTTTCTAGCTGCAGCTGAACTTGAGTCTTGGACCTTGGAAGCTTTTCCTTCAGGATCTAAATAAGTCAAGATCTACTTTAGGGAGATAACAAAAATGTGTACAGATTGAAAATAAATGTTTTTCTGAAAGAAGACAATTTATTTACTGACCTTTTATATAACATTTTAGTAGTTTCCCATTAAATATGCTATGTGATAACTTTATTGAAAGAACATGGTTTCGTATCATATATGTATGATTTTAAAGATCTTATATTTAGGGGCTGGAGAGATGGCTCCGTGATTAAGAGTACTCGCTGATCTTGCAAAAGCTGAGAGTTCAATTCTGAGCATCGACATCAGGTGACTCACAACCACCGATAACTCGAGCCCGAGGAATTTAATGCCCTCTTCTAACCTCCAGGCATACCTGTATATCAGCGTATCTGTGTACACACGCACATGCGCGCACACACAGACACACTGCAAATTAAATATTTTAATCCTATACTTTAAGCTGTTTCTTGGCATAAACTAATTTTGTGTATCTTACGAGTGAAAACATGTATTACATACCACAAAAATGGCCAAATTTCAACTATTCAAAAGGAATCCAAACAACCAAGTGGTCATTCATCATTTGCTAGAATTAAAAATCATTTTGATGGTGACTTTCCCAATATTTACCAGTATAAATGCACTTGCAGATGTGGACATCGCTCTAGTTGGGCAGCATTCTGCCTACTGTAGGTGCTTTAATGTGCTGTAGTCATTATAGTGCCATCAAACTCAAGAGAATTTTGAACTTCAGTGCTTTTAACTTTAAACACTGATTTGTAGCACTTTACTAAAAGAAAAACAACTTTTGCTGAGGGAATTTCATCCTTTCACAAAGATCCTTTCCCTATGGCTCACTGCAAAATAATCCTACTACAGTAGGCACAAAGAAATGCAATATATCTGAAGCACAAGACAAGGACTTCCAAACAGCTATTATGAATATGCTCAAAGACCTCCAAGACAATATGAATAAGCAGCACTTCAGAGGGAAGGCTCACCAACAGAGTACAGAGACGGAAAGGAGAATCTAGGCATTGAAGACAAGATTGAAGAAATAGATACCTCAGTCAAAGAAAATGTTAAATTTAAAAAAGAAAAATCCGGGCATGAAAACATCTGGGAAATCTGAGACATTATGAAAATACCAACTCTATGAAAGACAGGAATAGAGGGAGGAGAAGAAACCCAGGTCAAAAGTATGGAAAGTAGTTTCAAAAAAATTATTGAAGGAAATTTTCCTAGCCTAAAGAAGGAGGTGCAGCCGGCTATGTCAGGGCATGCCTTTAATCCCAGCACTTGGGAGTCAAAGGAAGGCAGATCTCTGTGAATTCAAGGCCAGGCTGGTCTACAAAGAAAATTCCAGGACAACCAGGGCCACTACGCAAAGAAATTCTCTCTTGGGGGGGTGGGGAGTAAGGGGTGGCAGTTGTGGGGGATGGAGAATACCTATCAAAAGTACACAAAAGTACAAGAAGCATAGAGAACACCGAATAGACAGGACCAGAAAAAGAAATTCCACATTCCTCACAACACATAATAATCAAATACTAAATATACAAAACAAAGAAAAAATATTAAAAGTGCAAGGGAAAAAGAAGAAGAAAGATATAAAGGCAAGCCCATTAGAATAACACCTGACTTCTCAGTGGAGACTCTAAAAGCAAGAAGAGCCTGAATGGCTATTCTACAAACTTTCAGAGACCATTGATACCAGCCCAGACTACTACACCAGCAAAACTTTCAATCACAATAAATGGGAAAAGGGGAAACATTCTATGGTAATATCAAATGTAAGCAGCATCTATCTTCAAGTTCAGCTTTATAGAAAAAAACCTCAGCCTGAAGAGGTTAACTACACCCAAAAAAACAAAAGGCATAAATAACCTAGACCAGCAAATCAAAAGGGGGAACCCACATCATAACAACAAAATAACAGGAATCAATAAGCACTGCTCATTGATAACTCTCAGAAACTACAGTCTCAAATCCTCAATAAAAAGACACAGGCTAAGAGATTGAATCTGAAAAGCAGAACCCATCCTTCTGCTGCAGGCAAGGAACACACCTCAACATCAAAGATAGACATCACCTCATCGAATGTACCCAAGAAGCAAGCCAGGGTAGATTTAATATCAGACAAAATAGACTTTAAGCCAAAACTAATCAGAAGAGATAGGGAAGAACACCACATAGTCGTTAAAGGAAAACCCACCAAGAGAACATTCTACACAGTTATGCACCAAAAACAAGGGCTCCCAAATTCATAGAAGAAACACTACTACAGCTAAAATCACACATTGAACCTCACAGTGATAGCAGATGACTTCAAAATCTGATTCTTGCCATAAACAGGTTATCCAGGCAAAAACTAAACAGAGAAGTGCTGGAGCTGGTGATGGATATTTACAGAATGTTTCGCTCAAACACAAAGAAAATGCCTTCTTCTTAGCAGCTCATGGAATCCTCTCCAAAGGTGACCAGGTACTTAACACACAGTAACTCTCAACAGACAAAAGATAAAACAGAAAAAGAGCAGATAAAAATCTGAAAAAAACACCCTACATCCTATCTGACCACCACAGATTAAAACAACACTGGATACCAACAACAGAAAGCTTACAAACTCAAGGAAACTGAACAACTCACTACTGAATGAAAAAAATGTGTCAAGAAAGAAAAAAAATTTTTTTAACTTTTTATAATAAAAATGAACACACAACATAACTCAAACCTATGGAACACAATAAAGGCAGTTCTAAGAGACAAGTTCAGAGCACTGAATGCCTACATAAAAGAAATAGAGAGATTTCACATTAGCAAATTAATGGCACATCTGAAAGCTCTATTCGAACAGATGAAAAACACCCAGAAGAGTAGGTGGCAAGAAATAATCAAACTCAGTGCTGAGATCAATAAAACAGAAAATACAAATAATCAATGAAATCTTCTGTGTGTGTGTGTGTGTGTCTCCCCCTCCCCACACACACACACACACACTCAAAATATTTATTTTCCTCAGGAGGAAACAATGAGATTTCTTTATCTAAGTAGGTACACGAGACCGAACTAGTGCTGGTCGCTCTCCCCTTGTAGTGGACTGCGAGCCCAGCTACAAGTGCGTCGACCTGTTAGAGGAGGGCGCTGGTCTCGCCAACCTCTGCGGTCACCAAGGTCACCAAGGTCACCAAGGTCACAGTACCGTGAAGGCCTAAAGGTGGCGAAGGAGGATCTCTAGGGCAACAGGAAGTGCCTGCGAGTCCCGGGACCAGCGCGGACTCACGGGCAGGTCCCGGACAAGGAAACCGTGACGGTTGCAGACGCAGTTAGGATTACAGGCAGCATGGTCTTGCAGGAAAAGAACACAGAAAGGGGAACCTTAGCTCCCGGCTGTAAGTCCGCCTAGAAGAGCGCTACCTTCTCAATGACCTGAGCTGGGCAGGCCCCGCCTCCAGGAGCAGTGGAGCACGGTGTGTATAGAGAGACGCTCAGCCAAGGGGGCGTGGGCAAGCTCGCAGTGCACGCCGGGACACTGGGTCGTCCGACACCATCTTGCTTCGCTACGGGTGGCGGTGACCGTGGGGAAGGGCATCCGCCTGAGCCATGAAGTTCCTCAGCAGGGCCGGCTCCTTCTCGGTGAGCACGGGGGCACGCGTAGGGCAGGGCGGGGGAGGCTCGTCGGCCGCTCGGGGGCTGGGTGCGGAGTGTGCGGCCCAGCCTGGGTCTGCCCTTCAGGTGAACCCCGCGGAGAAGCGGGCGGCCTGGGAGGCTCGGCGGGTCTTGTGAGCAGGAGAGAGCTCACGCCGGGAAAGCCAGAGAGAAGGGTGGGCTTGAGAGCGGCGGCGAGGCGACTCTCGGGAGGCTCCTGAAGGTCACTCGGGGAACAGGTAAGGGCGGAGGCAGACGCCCCCCGGGCCGCTGGCTGTCCCAGCTGCGGTCGGTGCCTCAGTTTCCCCACTGTATGCGAGTATAATAAATGCTCTAATGCAGTGCGACGCTCATCTCAGTGCTCGCACTTCGGTTCCTGTGACTCCTGAGTCCCGGCATTTATAAGGTGCTCTTTTCTCGGTCTTTTATTTGGTCTTTCCTCGAGGCTCCTTCCTAACCCTAAATTATGTAGTTGTCACTTGTGGAGGAAGTACCTCATGTATCAGCCGGTTATCACTGTAAAACAGTGGTGGTCAAGAAATGAAAGTGGGAGCATTTACATTTCAGCAAGAGCTATTTGCCCCAACTGGCCGGTTCCATGTGGAGCTTTTTGTTCCTAACAGCCCTTTGGGGGCGGGGGGTGCTGCTGTCATTTAGAGGTAAGCGGAGCTGAGCTGCTAACTATCCAACGGACAGCAGCCCCTACAGCACAGAGTTACGACGCAAATGCCAGTAGTGTCTGTGTTGAGAGACTGCTAGAAGGCCAGGCCTGGGAATGGTGTTTCCTTGCGCTTTGTGCTTACATATATGTATTGTCGAATTGTACAAATTTAGGCTAAAGTTGTATTCCTTGAGTCTAGACCAGGCAATTGCTAACAGTCCTTTGAGGGCAGGACTTTGCATGAGGATAAATTGATGTGTGTTTTATTAAAACAAAATAGAAATTATATGACAGTTGAGAAGATAAGCCTTTCCTGAAAGGAACCAGAGAAATACAGAGTTTTTAAAATGTTGCCACCCCAAACCTAAATCTTGCTTGGCAGTGGAACTGTGGATTATTCGTATGTATATACTTGGATATTATGGAGTTGCATTTTGGGAAATCACAGCCAAAAATCACAAGTGGCTACATACACCTTGCCCAGACAACTAAATTGATAATGACAAAGAGCTCGTTATGATTCATAATTAGAAAGCAGGACTGAAGGGTTGGTAGGAATACTAAGAACAGATGAACCCAGCACTAATAGCTGAGTGCTCAGTATGCAGCAGTGAGAGTGGGAGTGTTATAGGCCTTTGCAGGTACCTTCCGAAACAGCAGCAACACATTCTTAGCGTCACGGGAATGTATTTGCTTGCATGTCTATTAGTAACCCTGTGAAACCTAGGCATAATTGCAATATCAGAATACTATATTCTTCTGTATAATTTGTAAATATATGTGTATGAGTAAAGTGAATACATTTAGGTCCATCGTCCAAGTTATTACCTATTATACTAAGAATTGCTGTTGCTTTAATCCCTTGTTGATCTTAGGATGATGTAGATATTAGGCCAAAGAAGCTGAGCCCCTTCCTTGGTGACTGTGCCTAATAGAGCAGCGTCTAAGAGGGTGCAAATGTGATGGAGGTGTCAGGGGCTTTGAGAAAAGATCCTTAAAGTGATTGAGGTGATATCGGTTATCTGAGCTGGAAATTGAAGAGACTGACAAATAGAGGAAGCCATAGTGCTCAAATTTATTTTTAAAAAGTGTTAACATAACCATCCAAACTTTTCAAAACATTACAACCAGAAGGAAACATTTGAAATTTTAATAAAAGAATTAAAAAGTAAAGAAAATGCGTACTTTTTAAAAAGATCATAGAGAACTCATTATTCCCTTTAAATCACAAATAGGTAGAAGTTTAAGAATGACTTAGGCCAGGCACAGGAGTATAAACCTGTAGTCCCAGAGGAATCATGAGTTTTGAGGTCATCCTGGCCTACATTCCTTTCCCCCCACCCCAAAAAGGAAAGAGGAAAAAAGAAACTATTTGCAGGGGGGAAATTTGGTTTGGGTAGACTGAATGGCTAATAAATTTATTAACGAGTTACTTGTCTGAACTTCCCATGACAGTGGTGATTTACTTGAGATCACTGTGTTGAGTGGTGGTGCTGATGCGTTGCTTTTACATGTGACGGACTGTTCTTTTGAGAATACATGTATCATAACCTGTCTTTGTTGTTTTTAGAGATTTTATTCCCTCAAAGTTGCCCCGAAGGTTAAGCCTTCAGCAACCCCTGGAGGAGTGCCTCTGCAGCCCGAGGATCTTGAGGTTAGTTCTACTGAGAGGCTCACTGGAGCCCACATCCACTTAACTTAAGTTCTTAGGTAAAAGGCAGGCGTTGGTGACACTCTCTTCGTTTTAACTACAGTTTACCAAATTACCAAATGGCTTGGTGATTGCTTCTCTGGAAAACTATGCTCCTCTGTCAAGAATTGGCTTATTCATTAAAGCAGGCAGTAGATATGAGGACTCCAACAACTTGGGGACCACTCATTTACTACGTCTTGCATCTAGTTTGGTAAGTGTCTTTATTACCTTAGTGTTTGGAAATGATGTGTGACCTTGGGCCTGTAGGGAAGAAAAGAAATAAGGGGCTGAGGATTTAGTAAGCCCTTGCTGTGGTGCAGGCTTTAGAACCTGAGTTCAAATAGCAGCACCAGCTGGGCAGTGGTGATGCGTGCCTTTAGTCCCAGGACTGAAGAGGTAGAGGCAAGTAGATCTCTGAGTTTGAGACCAGCCTGATCCAGAGCAAGTTTCAGGATAGCCAGAGCTGTACAGAGAAACCCTGTTTCAAAAACAAACAAAAAAACAGCACCCATGTAAAGAAACCAGTCAGAGCCATGCATGTCTGTGAGGTTGCTATCTTACCAGCCAGGTTAAAAAAGGTAGCTTTCAAAGGGAAGGGGGCGGGGGCACACCTTTAATCCCAGCACCTGAGAGGCAGAGGCAAGTGGATCTCTGAATTCAAGGTTAGCCTGGTCTACTGAGTGAGTCCAGGACAGCTAAGGCTACAGAGTAGAAGCCCCATCTTCAAAAAACATAAAAAGGTAGCTTTGGGTTCAGTGAGAAGACCCTGTCTCAAGGGTGTAAGGGAGAGAGCTTCAGAAAATACCCCACAGTTTCCTCTGGCCTATTGTGAGTCTGTGTGTGCACACACAGAAGCAAGCCAGGCATCGGGGTTCACTCCTGTCATCCAAGCACTTGAAAGGTGGAGACAAGATGATCAACAGTTTGAGGCTAGCCTGAACCACATAGAACCTTATGTTAATAAAACAGCAGAAGCCTGAAAGCAGTGTCCCTCTATTTATTTCCTTGAGCTGTCGTATCAAACTGGGCAGCTTAACTAAAAGAAATGTATCCACTTACAGTTTTAGACTTGAAATGGAAGTCAAGGTGGCATAGTAAGTCAGGGCATCCGCAGGGCCGTGCTTCCGCAGGGGAGACCCTTCTTCCCCTTCCTAGCTTCTCCTATCTGTTGATGTTCTTTATATACTCAGGGTAAAGCTGCAGCACTCCAAAAAAAGAAAGAAAAGCACCACTTTTCTTGTCACTTAGCTGACCTTGTGTCCAGATGTCCTCTTACGAGGACACTTATCATAATGGATATTGAGCTCCTGCTAATCCAGTATGATTTGACCTTAATTCATTTACAAAGACCCTGTTTCCTAATAAAGTCACATTTTCAGGTTCTGAGTAGACATGAATCATGAAGGTCTGGTGTTCAACCCTGTAAAATCCCATAATATAAAATGAGAAACCACAAGATATTGGCCACAGATAATTGTTATTATCTGACTGAATTTTGGAATTAAGACATAAGAAACCAGTAGAAGGGGAAGCAACAACTTTTTATTATAACATTTCTCCTTTCTCTTCCCTCCAAACCCTCCCATGCATCCTCCCCACTCCCCTTCAAATTCATAGCCTCTTTTTTCATTGTTACTGTATGCATTTGTGTGGTGTGTGTGTGTGTGTGTGTGTGTGTGTGTGTGTGTTTCATATACACTCTTAAATATAACCTGTGCAGTCTGTATGCTACTTGTATGCATGTTTTCAGGGCTGACCAATTGTTGTGCTCTTTTGTCGGGAAGACCACCTATCCCACTCCCAGCTTTCCTCAGTTGCCTGTAGTTGTTTGTGTACTGTTGAGGTCTCGTGGCCTTTCCCCCTCTTGGGCATGGCCATTGGTGTTGTCCTCACTAGATACACCTACAAAACATCTCCACACCTAACGTGCAGGAAATGGGATGGGCAGAATGTAAGAGTCAGAGGATCAAGGACTTTGCTGTGAGATGGTGTCTCCTAGCAACGTCAGACACTACACCCATAAAGTCTCACTAATATGCAAGTCTTTTTAGAATAGACAAGTCTAGTAAGCTCATATTTGCTGGTAGAATTTTTACACAACTGTATTTTGTATTAAAATCTAAGCCAGGTATGGTGGCATGTGGCTTGTAATTGCAGTACTCAGGAAGCTGAGTTTCAGATAAACCTGACCTGTTTAAAAGTTGCAGACCAGCCTGGACCATGTAAAGAGACTTTGTCTCAGAAAAACAAAACAAAAATATACTTATATGTGTACATGCATGCAAAGCATTTTGTTGAATCTCCTAATTCTAACTAAAAAGTATCTGCTAGTGAGGACGTACCTAGTAAAGTTCTGGATCTGCTAATACCAGTTAAAATAGATTTTGATACAGTGTGATGTGTGGCCGACCTGGCATTGAAGAACTATTAAGAAAAATATCTTTTCTTTTTCAAGACTACCAAAGGAGCTTCGTCTTTCAAGATAACCCGTGGAATTGAAGCAGTTGGTGGTAAATTAAGGTTTGTTGAATAGTAACAAGAAATATCCAGGGCTGGAGAGATGGGTCAGGAGTTTAAAAGGTACATTGTTCTTGTAGAGAAACTGGTTTCCAGCACCGACATCAGACAGCTCACAACTACTATAACTCCAATTCCAGGAATTCAGCACCTTCTGGCCACTACAGTCGGCTCCCTTCACATGCATATACCTGCTCACTGACATCCATATATACACATCACTAAAAATAAATCTTTAGATATAGAGGGAGCTGGGCATGATGGTATATACATTTAACATAGCACTTGGGAAACAGAGGCAAGGCAAGTAGATCTCAGTAAGCTCCAGGCCAGCCAGGACTACACAATGAGAACCTATTTTAAAGAGGGTGGGGGAACACAGAAATAATCAATTATAAGGTGACTCTTCTTTGTTAACAAAGGGATTAAAAATTTCTTACACAGAAGATATTTTCTGTGTATTTATACAGAATTTTCGTCAAAAATGTGAAGCGTGGCTGTATATACAGTAGGCACATGTTGGGAGTAGATATTTATAGTATATACAATGTGCAATACACAATACAGTGTACAATGTTTCTGGTTGGGAAAAGTAAAAACCATAAATCAGGGAGGGAAAAAAAAGAAAGGGGACAAAGAGTAGAAAAAGCCTATTCCCCAAAGAGGAAACCGGAAACAGTGTCATCAGTGTGGTACTATGGTGCCATATCTGTGTTATTCTTGTAAAGACTGAAAGCTGAAAGTCCCGTTCAAGGAAATGGAGTGATGGAGTGATGGCCATGATGGGACTATAAAGAGGGGATAGTTTTGGGGGCTAGAAATAATCTCCGTGGTTAAGAATGCCTAGTGCACCTCCAGGGAACCTGATCGCTAGCTCTGGGGGATCTCAGACCAGCTTCTGGCCTCTGTAGGCACCTGCACATACATGGCACATGCACAAATATACATAAATAAAATAGACCTTCTTAAAAGAACTAATAGTTCTCTTAACTGCTGTGTAGTTAGCAAGTGAACTAAACACGTATATCTGTGTTTAAAGACAGTGTACTTAGGGGTATGGTTCCTGGAGTTGAAATAGGGCAATTGCTGTCTAAAGGGTATAAAGTTGAGGATTTGCCCTTTTGTTTTTCATTGTAAAATATGTGGAACATAAAGTTTGCCACTTGAAAGGTATATAGGGTTCCATGGCATTAAGTGGCATTTGATAATCATTACCGTTACCCACCTCTGGAACCTCATGTTGTGCTCAACTCAGACTTTGTCCACTAAACTGTGACCTCCCATCCCTTCATCTTAGCACCATCCTACTTTCCCTGATTTTGACTGTCCTTTTGTTGGAATGTTAGCTTTACTTTTTGCTGTCATTTTGTTTTTCGTATAAGTTACACAAAATATGTTTGTTAGTAATTTACTTAATGTAAAGTCCTCAAGGTTCATTCATATTGTAGCATGAATCAAAATTTGATTACTTTTTAAGGTGGATTTATTTGCCATTTTTCAAAAAAAAATACTTCAAAATTTTAGTTGAATATATATGTTCACTGGTAGTACAAAGAATTGGTGCTTTAACAAAGAATATGTAAGAAATGTTATTTCCTAATTTAGATAATTCACTGCAATTTATTTTCAATTCAGTGTGACTGCAACAAGGGAAAACATGGCTTACACTGTAGAAGGCATCCGGAATGACATGTAAGTACATGCATGTATGAGAACATCTGCTTTTATGGAGATTCTAGGGGCAGATAGTACAATGTATGTATGAAAATGTCGTAGTGAAATCGACTATTGTATTAAATAAAAATTCATCTGAAAAAAAGGTTTAGAGGCCAGGGAGATGATTTAGTGAGTGATTAAGAATGTATACTACACTGGGTGCAGTGGCACATGCTTTTAGTCCTAGCACTCACGAGGCAGAGGCAGGCAGATCTGTGAGTTCAAGGCCAGCCTGGTCTATGGAGTGAGTCCAGGATAGCCAAGGCTACACAGAGAAACCCTATCTCAAAAAACCAAAGAATGTATACTGCTCTTGCAGAGGACCAAAAGTTGTTTCCTAACAGCCACATCTGGAGCCTCACGGTTGCCTGTAACTCCAGTTCTGGGGTCTAATGTCCTCTTTTGGCTTCCACAGGTACCTGGACTCAAGTTGATGAGTCTGTGCAGAGGGATATATACATAATAAAACTTTCAAATCTAAAGTAGAAAAAAGTTTATAATAAAAATAGAAATAATATCTGCTTTTTTAAAAAGTACCAAGTTTATATTAAGCAAGGTAACCTAAACAAGGTGTCAGAAAGATAAAAACATATTCTCTCAGTAGGTCCTCACTTTTAATGTTTATATATGCGTGTGGGAGAGTGTGGGTGAAAGTTCATGACACTGGAAAGGGAACCACACTATTGCTCAGTTGACTTTGTCACTGTGACTTTAGACTTTTATTGTGAAATATTCACAGCTTGGTGTTGATTAGACTCCTAACCACAAATAAGACTATAGTTTAGTATCTTTTATCATGGTTAACACACAAAGTCTTAGGGACCACTCTACTTACTATATAGTGACATGACCACCACTTTTTGTCTACAAGACACACTGAGTGTTACTTATATTTTAAAAAGAACTAGTTTACTTTACTTTTATTTTATTTATGTGTATGGGTGTTTTGCCTGCATGGATGTCTCTGTACCGCATGCACGGTACCCAAGGAAGCCAGAAGAGGGTGTTGGATGCCCTAGGAGTACAGTTACAAATGGTTGTAAGCTGCCATATGGGTTCTAGGAATTGAACCTGGGTCCTCTGGAATATCAGAAAATGTTCTTAAAACTGCTGAGCCATAGCCCTCAACCTAAAAGAACCACTTTTTCAAAAGCTACCACAGACTCAGGATTTTGGTACCTTAAATGTTGATTTTACTTTCTTTTTTTTTTTGGTCCTGGAAATCATCTAGAGCAGTGGTTCTCAACCTGTGGGCCTCGACTCCTTTGGGAATCCCTAACAGTTGCAAAATTACAGTTATGAAGTAGCAATGAAAATAATTTTATGGTTGAGGATATCAAAGGGTCACAGCATTAGGAAGGTTAAGACCCACTGACCTAGAACCTTGGGGCAGGCCAAGCTGGCCTTCTATCCTTGAGCTCCCACCTACGTTCTTGATTTTTCAAGTCAAAGTATTGTTGCATAGCTCAGCCAGCCTGGAAGACAAAGTCCTCCAGCCTCCACCTACCAGATGTCAGACTCAGGCTGCATGTCACACTGCTGGTGGACATTTTGACCTGCACCTCTTCCCTGATTTTCTCTAGTGAAATCCTGATGGAGTTCCTGCTCAATGTCACCACAGCGCCAGAGTTCCGCCGTTGGGAAGTGGCTGCCCTACAATCTCAGCTAAAGATTGACAAAGCTGTTGCCTTTCAGAATTCACAGACTCGTAAGTACATTTGCAGATTCCATTTCGTTGTTCCAAGATACTAGCTTTGAGAAGATCAGTTTGTAAAGAAAGCCCTATGTGGACATGAAAATATCCCCCGAAAGGTGCTTTCTTACTGAAGAGTTCTTGCTTGTTTTGTTATTACTAAGCAGTTGTATTGTTACTTTCTCCATTGGATAGTGGGCAGATGAGAGTAGACTCCTACATGCTCTCTCCTTGCTGTGGTAGCTTTGGTTTTGGTTTTGGTTTTGGTTTTGGTTTTGGTTTTGGTTTTGCTTAGAACAAACCCAGCAGAGCCATCTGTTGTACAGCTTCTGCTATTGCAGTTTACAGTTGCATGCTGCTGCCATCTGTTACTCCCCCTTAGGGTCCTTCCGGAGCACACCCCACATTTTTTTGTCTTACTGATCTTTTGCTTGTTTATTTTGATTTCCATTTTTATCAGGGTGTATGTATGTTTCTTGGGGGGCGGGTATTTGTTTGTTTGTTTGTGACAAGATTTCTCTGTGTAACCCTGGCTATCCTGGAATTCACTCTAAAGACCAGGCTGGCCTCAAACTCAGAGATCCACCTACCTCTGCCTCCTGAGTGCTGGGATTAAAGGTGTGCACCACTTTGCCCAGCCTGGTTTTTATTTGTTTTCAAAGAGAGAGAGAATGAACAGAAAGTTGGGTGGGAAAAACGTGAGTAAAAGATACTGTACAAAAATTGTCTTTTAGTGAAAAATTTAGGAAAAAAAGAAAACACTCCATAAATTCTTTTTTTTTTATCAGTTTTTTTTTTTTATAGATTTATTTATTGTCTATATACTGTTCTGCCTGCATGTACACCTGCCTGCCAGAAGAGGACACCAGCTTTCATTATAGATGGTTGTGAGCCACCATGTGGATGCTGGGGATTGAACTCAGAACCTTTGGAAGAGCAGCCAGTGTTCTTAACCTCTGAGCTTTCTCTCCAGCCCCTCCATAATTCTTAAAATAACTTTTTTGCATTGATATTTGTAATGTTTGATTATATAATCTTAACAGATACAGCTGGCAACGCAAATGTGTAAACACTGCTGGTTTTTAGGTATTACACAGCTTCTGGCAGGAACAAAAATGAGGAGGTAGACCAGAATAGGGACCAGCTGCCATGGCTCTGAGTGACACCAGGGACCAAATGCAGGGCTCTAGAGAAAGAATCTGTCTGCAGCTTCAGTTTGTGTGCCTAATATGTCACGGTGATGCTATGTCACAGAGGAATGTTATCAAATGACAACGTTGTAGAAAAGATGACTTACACGTCCAGGGTGGCTGCTTCTCACCACCTGCATTCCAGCTTTCATCTTTTTCTGACCAAACACGTCCTGGGACATCTCTGGCTGCTTTCACCTCCATCTCTAGGATGACTAATTTAGTCCTACTTCCTGGTTCCTCGACAGTGATCCTGCTGCTTTGAAAACCAGTGAATATCCTTTAAAAACAACTTGTGGGAGCCGGGCGTGGTGGCGCACTCGGGAGGCAGAGGCAGGCAGATCACTGTGAGTTCGAGGCCAGCCTGGTCTACAAAGTGAGTCCAGGATGGCCAAGGCTACACAGAGAAACCCTGTCTCAAAAAATAAAAAAATAAATAAAAACAACTTGTGGGTTAGAGTTCAAAACTCTTGCCTAGCTTTATAGCTTTCATCTGACCCCCATCCTTCTTCTCTTAGTTTTTATTATTATGTATATACCAAAATTGTGTTTACTAATGGGATCCATGTATGTTTTGATACTTGTTTATGTGTGTAATGTTTAAATCAGATTAAACATACCTATCTCCTTAAACGTATTTTATTCCTTAACAGTGAAGACTTTGCAAAGCCTTTCTTCTTTCTAGCTGTTGTTTCCTGCCCCTACATCTTCTCTTTCTAGCACTTACTGCCACCAACACCCCCCAAAACACACACACACCCCAAGTCAGACTTTGTTTTGTCTGTTTCCTCTGCATTTTATGCTATTCACAAATTATTCACTTAGGAATCACTCAATCATTCTAGAAGAACTTCCACAGATTTTCTTTCTTTCACTCTTTTCCATTTTCCATTGTTGTTCCATGTGTCCAGCTGCACACTTCACTGCTGACATTGCACTCATAACAATTTTATTTCATAATTTTCCCCTCAACATTTTGTGGCCATTGTATCTGACTCATCTTTGTTTCTAGCAACTAGCACAGTCCTTGGCATCAGGATGTGCCAAATAACGAACAGATATAGGAAATAGTTCCAGAGAAGGCACAGAAGCCAGAAGGCAGGGACAACAGTGCCAGAGCACCAAGAAAGAATAAGTCCAGGCCAATGGTAGCTTTTGACTCACAAAAGCTGGTGATGAACCAAAGCCTGGCGCTTTCCTAGCTTCCTGTCTCCTGGCAACTCACTCATGACTTAGGAAGGGAACCTGGAGTAAAGTCAGATTCAGATTAAGTGAATTGCTCTTGTCTTGCAGAGGCAGCTGCTCACCTTTTCTCAAGTATTCCACAGGCACAACTTTAAAAGTTGTGTATAACAAATTTCAAGTCTCTGAAAACTTGAATCTCAAATCTGTATAGGCTTGTCTTTGAAAAATACCATAGCCAGGTCCTAGAAACCTACAAGAAGACCATCAAGGCTGCTGGATTGGGACCAAGGGGGTCTGCTCAAACTTCTGCACCAACCAAGGACAATACATGCAGTAAACATTGAGCCCCTACTCAGATCTAGCCAATGGACAAGACATTCTCCACAGTTGTATGGAGTGTCACGACCCCTCCAGTGGAGTCTGTGTGACAAATGCACAACCTGAGGTGATGACCCCTACCCTGGGAGAGCCTCCTGGAATGGGTCTGATGTTCCTGCCAGGAGTAACTGATTGCAACATTTTTTCTCATTGTTTTGGAATAGTCTGTCTTTGTTTTTTCTCTCATATCAGAACTTTCCAGACATGACTCTGTTACTATGTAACACCCTAATTTAGGACTACAGCCAGGGACCGTTAGGCCCAGAATTTACCACCAAGTTCCACTCCACTTGTTAAAAACAAACATGGCTAAAAATTAATCACCAGTTAATAGTTTATGACTTATAAATAAAGTGTTTAAAAAATCTCCAGATTGTGACGAACTAAAAAAACTGTCTTGACACACAGATATTTAACATAATAAGAGAACATTGACCTTTGATAAAGAGGACACGTGCATACTGATACCAATCTATAACTTAAGAATGATGATTCAAGATTGATGACAACATAATTACTCTATATCCTGTATTTTAAATTGTATGAAAAAAAATTAACCACAAAAAACTCCCCATTTCAAAATGTGTATAAAAATCTAGCTTGCTTGCCTACAAAATACACTCAGACTTAAACTTTCCCCTGAGTTGGTCTGTTTGTCACTTCACCTATCTTTGTCCACCAATGCTTCAAAGAACTCCCCTTCCCAAGGACCTATACCTGACTGAGATGGTCCCTGACAGGGGAGAGTGGGAACTGACTCTGACGTGAACTCTGGTACCCTATATGTGACCACTTCCCCTTGGTATGTAGGCCTGCTGGCACTCAGAGAAAGGATAAGCAGGCTACCAAGATGAGACTTGATAGTCTATGACTATATGGTGGGGGAGGAGGTCCCCTTCTGTCACAGACCTGGGGGAGGGGGGAATTGGGGGAAAGTGAGAGGTAGGGAGGAACAGGAGGATACAAGTGAAGGGACAACAATTGAGATGTAATCTGAAAAAATAAAGTAATAATTTTTTAAAACATTTTTTTAAAAAATACCATAGCTGTCCATATGTTTGAATACCTGTCATTTATCTGTCTCTCAGGTGTCATTGAGAACTTACACGATGCTGCCTACAAGAATGCCTTGGCTAATCCCTTGTATTGCCCTGACTATAGAATGGGGAAAGTAACACCGGAAGAAGTAAGTGAGGGAGCGGCATGTATGAATGCTCACTCTTAGCCACCAAACCGTGTAATGTTAAACATGCTATTTCGGGGTGTTTGCTTGCTTTGTTTTACCGCCTAATTTTAATAAGTCTGTTCTGCATTTTTTTTTCTTATGTACTTGTTTTTTGACTGAACTTCTTTTTGAACAATATTTTTATATATCTTAACTAAAAAGCTTTTATGACCAAAGGAGTCATAAAATGGAAATCTAAAACAAGGAAAATGAAAAACAAGGGATTGTCTCACATGAATCTGGAGAGGTGGCTAAGTGTATTAGAGCCCCTGCTGCACAAGCTTGAGAGTCTGGGTTCATATTCCAGCACCCATGTAAAAAGCCAAGAGTGGGCACATGTACCTGTAACTCCAGTGCTGTGGAGTGAAGACAGAAGAATCCCCAGAGCTTGATGGCGGCCAGCCTAGCTCCATATTCAGTAACAGGCCCCAGCCTTATTTGGGGAGGCGGGGGTGTTGGGTTCGGTTGTTTGTGTTTTTGTTTTTGTTTTTGTTTTTGAGACATGATTTCTCTGTGTAACCTTGGCTGTCCTGGGCTCACTTTGTAGACAAGGCTGGCCTCAAACTCAGAGAGATCTGCCTGCCTCTGTTTCCCCGAGTGCTGGGACTGCAGACATACACCCCTGCACCTGGTGAGACCCTATCTTAAATAAGTGACAGAACAGAGCACCTGACATCCTCCTCTGATCTCTGAACATGTGTATGTACCGCGTGCACACATGCACACACACTGAATATGCAAGGAGAAGAAATGTCATATAGGTAACTAAAGAATGCATGCTTTCAGGGATGTCTAGTCAGCATGCTATGTAATTGTAAAGATTAGAAACAATTCAATATCCAGCATCAGGAGATTACTTACGTGACTCCTTCTTACAGAATGGCGCACTATTTACACACTCAGAACCGTTAACTGAGGGCTGCTGAGATGGCTAGCCAGTACAAACTTGCCACACAATCCAGTGACTTTAGTTTGATCCCATATCCCATCATTGAAAGAAGAGAACCAACTGCCTAAAGTTATTTTTTGGCCTCCATACATTCACCATGGCACAGTCAAACCTGTACTCACATACAGTGGGGTGTGAGGCAGCTAGTCACATTGCATCTACAGTCAGGAAACAGCTGGATGAATGTCGGTGCTGCTCTGTTAGCTTTCTCCTTCCTGTTCAGTCCCGGATCCCAGCCCATGGATGTTGCCACCCACACTTAGGGTGGGCCCTTCAATCAACTTGATAAATGGTTACGCATCACAGAAACCCTGGTGTTGGTAGCAAGTAAAGCTTTAGACAAATTGGTTTCACAGAATGAGTAGGACAGACCTATCTAAAAAAAAAAAAGGAAAAGAAACAAGGAGGGGGAAGTGAGTAGGAGAAGCATAGTTACAGTATTCTGTCATGTTTATAGTGTTGTATGGTACCTGTGTCAAAATATAGTAAATTAGATAGACTGTGTAAAGCCAGGGTATAACACTCAGGACATAAATTTAGACTCGTTTTTTCATTTCAAGCCAGTGTATACTCTTAATTTGTTTTCATTCATTTTTTTCCCCACTTTTGTGTCTGGTGTGATGTCTATGTATACATGTTTTACATGTTTGTGAGGAGAAAACAGGTGTGTACATGCATGTGGAGAATCAAGGCTGAAGTCAGGGATCATCCTTGATCACCCTTCCACCTTATTTATTGAGACAGGGTCTCCTAATCAGACACAGAGCTCTGGGTGTTGCCTGGCTGAAATTACAGGCAGGCCTCCATACCCACCTGGCATGCCCACAACTTCTGGGTTCCAGGCTGGTTTTGATGCTTGCGTGGCAAGTGCTTTAATCATTCTTCCCCAGCCATTCACCCAGTTTTAATTGGCATACAGTTCTCACATCGTTCGTTATGTTTAAATTCAGTGACTTTATTGGAGTTTTCATCTGAGTTGTAGAACCATGAGCACAATGAAAGTCTTGTTTTGTTTTGTTTTGTTTTGTTTTGTTTTGTTTTGTTTTGTTTTGTTTGAGAAAGGGTTTCTCAGTGTAGCCCTGGCTGTCCTGGAACTTGCTCTGTAGACCAGGCTGGCCTCAAACTCACAGACATATGCTTGCCTCTGCCTCCCAAGTCCTGGCATTAAAGGTGTGACACCTTGCCCAGCTAAGCCAGCTCCTTTAAGCCATTGTTTTCAGTGATAAAATCACAGTGTGATGAGCAATAGTGCGTTATGGCAGCGTTCAACCTAGGAGTTTGTTTCCTGCCGTGCTGCACTTGTAGTTATACTAATATAACCTAACAGCTCTTCTTTACTTCCTCAGTTACATTACTTTGTTCAGAACCACTTCACAAGTGCAAGAATGGCATTGGTTGGACTTGGTAAGTCTGAAATTGCCTGCGTGTCAGTTTGCTTTGCAAGAGTAACCCCTTAAACTGTGACATATGCATAGGGTTGAACATTTTGAAAACTCTAAGAAGACAGTATATGATAGGGTTTTGGTTGTTAGTTGTTTGGGAAACAAATTCCAGTATTTATTACTTTCTTTATAGTTTTGACAGTGTTTGAAAAATTTGTGACAAAGGTAAATTTTTGTAAGCAAAAAACATTGCTATTTAAGGAATTTTTAATCTGTAAGTTTAGCAAAAATTAAAAGGTGGCACTTCCCAATATTACCTAGGATTTTGAGAAATACACACTGTCAAAAATTACTGACATGCTGGGCATGGAAGCTCATGCCTTTAATCCCAGTACTCCAGAACCAGGTAGATCTCTCTGAGTTTCAGGCCAGCCTGGTCTACCTAGTGAGTTCCAGACCAACCAGAGCTACATAGTGAGACTCTGTCTTGAAAAGAAAAAGAATTACTGGTGGGAGTATAAGTTGGCAGCGTTTGAATATTATCTGTTAAAAGTTGGTTCTTTGTTTGAGATACGGTATAGCCCCTTATCAAGTATGTGACTTGTAGATATATTACGTGGGTTTGGTTTTCTTTTTTTTTTTACTCTTGAATGCCCTTTGGTGTACAATGCAATATCCCAGCAGCTATTAGAAACTTTTTAATGTCTATTAAGAAGGTATTAGTTGAATAAATGATGCATCCATAGAGTAGAATATTCTATAACCATGTCTTATACTTACAAAGATATGAATTATGGAAGACAATTAAGAAACATTAAAGAGAATACCACTACTTTTAAAATAGGGCCTTGGGATGTAGCTCAGTGGTTGAACATATGTCTAACCTGCTTAAGGCCTTAGATTTAGCCTCTGGCACCACAAAAGAAGCTGGGCAGTGATGGCACATGCCTTTGATCCCAGCACTCAGGAAGCAGGGGCAGGTGGATTTCTGAATTCAAAGCCATCCTTGTCTACAGAGTGAGTTCCAGGATAGCCAGAGTCACACAGAGAAACCATGTCTTTTAAAAAAAAAAAAAAAGGAAAGGAAAGGAAGAAAGAGCCAGAGGAGGCAGAGGCAGGCAGATATCTGTGAGTTAGAGGCCAGCCTGGTCTACAAAGTGAGTCCAGGACAGCCAGGTTTACACAGAGAAACCCTGTCTCAAAAAAACAAAAAAGAAAGAAAGAAAAGGAAAGGAGGAAGGAAGGAAGAAAATAAATATTAATATGTACTAGTAACTATACAGAAGAACATCTAGATGAATATAATAGTTAATAATAAGTCGTAAATTGATACCAGGAATCAATTTGGCAAGAAGATTCATGTTTTCTTTGCTGTTTATTTCTGTAATATTTGTGTACTTTGGATTTAAAAATAATTTATTAGTTTGTATGTGTACATCAGCAGCAGCTGAGCATGTCTGGAGGTCAGAGGACACATTTGTAGTGTCAGCTCTCTTCTTCCACCCTCAGGTGGGTTCCAGGGATCCAACTCTGGTCTCCAGACTGATGCAGAGCTTTTGCCTGCTGAACTGTCTCAAAGCCTGTTTGCATTTAATAATTATGTATTTTAAAACAAGCAAAAACAGATACTTTATAATTGTATTGTAGAAATACTGATTCTAGCTTTGCTTTTGCTTCTGTTGAAATAGGTGTGAGTCATTCTGTCCTAAAGCAAGTTGCTGAACAGTTTCTCAACATGAGGGGTGGCCTTGGTTTGGCTGGTGCAAAAGCCAAATACCGTGGAGGTAAGCATTCTTTCTCCTAGGCTTAATAGTAGATGCCAGCAGCATTTCTGCAGAAACAGCATGTTGGTGCAGTATTGACTTGGTTGTTACTACCAAACCATATCAATATAGCAGAAAAGAAGTAGATGGCTCAGGTGTTATGTTAAACATGCGTGAGTGGGGGACCTGGTAAAGCGCAGGCCCTAACCTCAGTTAACGCTGTGTTGTAGAGAATGCTGGTGAGTAAAGTTCTCTTCCTTGTTCCTCCTTCCTTCACCTGATCCCAGGTGAAACTAGAGAGCAAAATGGAGACAGCCTGGTCCATGCTGCTATTGTAGCAGAAAGTGCTGCCATTGGAACTCCAGACGCAAATGCATTTAGTGTACTTCAGCATGTTCTTGGTGCTGGACCACATGTCAAAAGGGGCAACAACACCACCAGCCTTCTGAGCCAGAGTGTTGCCAAAGGGAGCAGCCAGCCTTTTGATGTGAGTCTGAGCAGTCACTATCTCCTGTTTTAACTTCCAGAAACATGTTATTTATGATACAGTCTTGATTATCTATTAACGATTGTCTGATCTTTGTTTGTTTTTTCTTTTTTTATTAATTTATTCTTGTTACATCTCAATGTTTATCCCATCCCTTGTATCCTCCCATTCTTCCCTCCCTCCCATTTTCCCCTTATTCCCCTCCCCTATGACTGTTCCTGAGGGGCATTACCTCCCCCTGTATATACTCATAGGGTATCAAGTCTCTTCTCGGTAACCTGCTGGTTTGTTTGTTTTTTCAAGACAGAGTTTCTCTGTGTAACCTTGGCTGTCCTGAACTCACTTTGTAGTCTAAGCTGTCCTTGAACTCAGAGAGATCCACCTGCCTCTGCCTTCTGAGTGCTGGGATTACAGGCTTGTGCCACTGCACCCAGCTGATTTTAAAATTTAAGATGAACAAATATAAGCTTTGACCACTTAATATTCTTCCCTCTTTCTCCCACATCCTAGGATTACATGTGTGTAACACCGTGGTCATGTTAACTTTTGACTTTATGACAGGAAAAATGCTTTCAAAATGTGATATTTGCATCTAGAATGTATAAAATGTCAACCAGGCATGGTGGCATCCTCTTGATAATCCCAGCATTTGGAAGGTGAGGCAGGAGGGTCAGAATTCAAGGCTAGCCTGCACTATATAGCAAGACCCTGCCTCAAGTAAGAAAGAAAAAGAAATTGTAAAATGTTAGCCAAGTATTTATAATTCCTTGACCTTTAGTCTGCCTTTAAAAGACAGTAAATGAGCTAGAATGATGATGCACATCTGTAATCTTAGAACATGGAAGGCTGAGACAGTAGTAGTTAGATTTGAAGCACATCCATTTGGTTACAAGTTTGAAGCCAGCCCTGCCTCAAAAAAGCAGACAGACAGAGAGAGAGAAATATACTTCAGACTGTAGGGCTGAATAGGGTCAGCTTCTGGTACAGTGCACAGAACATGTAGGTCTGTGCTTCAGTAAATCCTTAGACCTTTGACACCACAGTGGATATCACAGTCAACATTCTTCTGGGGTTTGTCCCTCTATTTAACATGTGAGTGATAGTTTTCACCTATAGCAGAGGAACTATTATATGCATTGTTTATATGTTACAATGCACAGCACAAGCATTTTAACTTCTAAAGAAATTTGAAGACTAGCTAGCCATGACACTCTTTGAACCTTCTGTATGGAGCCCTAGGGTTCCATACAACAGTTTGAAATTCTTTGTCTTAAATTCAGTCTCCTGCACATTTTCTTTCCCTTAATTCATCATCCATTATTTTCTTGATGTGTCAGTTTTCACCAGTGGATGTTACTGATGCTCCGTTATTAGAACATTATATTAGGACTTGTTCAGAAATGAGCCAAAAGCTGAATGTGTATCTAGGACTATCTTAGAATTATATTTAAACTTGAAGCATATTTCTCCTTATGTTTTACATAAGGTAAACCAATGATTCTGAAACTTCATTGTGCATAAGAATCATCTAGAACATGAGTTTGAAATGTGGGCTTTTTAGGCTGCATCCCAGGTATGTGAATTAATAAATCTGCTTCAAGAACGTGAAAATCAGCTGGGTGGTGGCAGCACATGGTTTCAATCCCAGCACTCGGGAGGCAGAGGCAGTTGGATCTCTGTGAGTTTGAGGCCAGCCTAGTCTACAGAGTCCCAGGACAGAACAAAACAAAAATATGAAAATCTACATCTTTTGACAACTTAGGTGAAATATAGATGTGTGTGTGTGTCATATATATGTATGTATGTATGTATGTTAAATAGGCCATATAAATGTTGTACAGTGCTATTCTGGGCGCTCAGGTCAACTTCAGAAGCTTGAAACTTGTTACAAACTAAAGTTCTTGCTTCCTTAGATAGCTATGGCCACCAGGCAAAATTTGTGTCTAGCCCTTTGCCCGTAGTTTATAGGAGAAGTACAAGCAGATTGGTGGGACAGATGATACCAAGAGCAGAGCAAAGAAATCAAGTCTGTCACATGCTACAATCCACAGTCTATGTCACTCAGTCATACTGTATGCTGTAACTGTTTATGCTGCCCTTAGTCATCAAGAGAACTTCTGAAAAACCCAAAAAAGAGGACGATGCACAGTTGTCGTAGGAAGGTTTAAATGACTCTGCAGGTCTGAAAAGGATAATCTATGCAGAACATTGCAGCCCTCACAAGGATTAAGTAAATTATTATCCAAACAACCTTGGGAAAATTGTGATCTCTTCTACTTGGTAAAATATTATATAGTAAAGTTCTATTGTATTTCAGGTTTCTGCATTTAATGCCAGTTACTCAGATTCTGGGCTCTTTGGAATTTACACTGTCTCCCAGGCTGCAGCTGCTGGAGATGTAAGTGACAAACTCATTAACTCCCAAACCTTTTTCCCATTGCCGTGTTTTTAGTTAAATGCGAAATGTCTGAAGATCACGGTTTGTCAAAGATCTCTGTGGTATAATATCATTGAATTATCTGTTATAGGGGGAGCTTTATGAAGTGTATAGTGATGCTTACAGCAAGGGGAAGGGCATAACTTAGTTCTTCTCAGACATGTGGTTCTGACATGTGTATTTCAGAATCCAGGAGAGGTCAAGTCCAGGATGCATATTTGTAGGTCTTCACTGTAGAGATGATGTTAGTAAGACGGCTGGGGTGTGGCTCACTTGGTAGAGTGCCTCCTTGTACTGTATGAGGCCCTGGGTTTAGTCAGCATTGTCATATAAACTGCCTGTTATCCAGTACTCTTAATCCTGGCACCAGGCTGGAAGCGGGAAGATCAAAAGGTCAAGGTCAACCTTGGCTGCATATTGAGTTCTAGGCGAGCCCTGGTGTGCGTGAATCTGTCGCACAAAAACAAAACAAACACAAACAGAAGATTCTGGGCAACAACATGATTTGGGGACATGGAGGAAATAGGGAGAGAAGAGAAAATGGTGTTGAGTGCAGAGGAATGAAAGGCTGGTGGAGTGAGAGGAGCAGTTTTTACACTGAAAGTCTTTAAGTTGAAGGAAATATTCATAAGATAGAGTGGAGCAGATACAGAAGTTAGAAAATGATAAATTATTCAAATTTAGGAAAGGAGGAACAAACAGGTGTAATCTAAAACACAGGGCATTTTAGTTCAGCAACAAAAGCTAATGCTGGTCATGCAGAGGGCAGGAGAAACTTGTATGAGACTTGGGGAAGTGAATGGCTAAAAGCAGAGAACAGACCTGCAACAGGGTCGGGGTCTCCTTTAAACAGTGACAATGGATTTATAGTATAAACATCCAGGTTTAGTTTATAAGTTTTCTTCATTGGCATTCACAACCCTAACAGGAAAAGGAAGGAGGTGGGAAATAGGATTCATGCCAGGTCAGAGTCCTGAGAGTGGGCAAGTTAGAACTAGGAAGAAGGTAGGAAGTAGTTGAAAAGATAGTCAGGAGTTACTGACAGATTGGGCCTGACAGATTGGGAGGAAGTAGACAGTTGAGAGTTGGAGATCTTTATGGAGTGGGAGAAGAAGGACAGTGATTAGAGAAAGGCTGGAGCTTTGGAATTAGAGACTTCGAGGGGACTGTGTAACTTTTGACGGTTCTAGGTTGTGTTCAAGTCTGGGGTCATAGCCATGGAAGTGGGTAACAGATAAGGAAATCAAGTCTTAAAGTTTAGGTGGTTACAGAAAATAAGCCTCAGGTCCAGAATGTG
Organism: Acomys russatus; assembly: GCF_903995435.1. Lineage (NCBI taxonomy): Eukaryota > Metazoa > Chordata > Mammalia > Rodentia > Muridae > Acomys > Acomys russatus. The sequence continues at coordinate 1,205,608 of NC_067141.1, forward strand.
CCAGGATTGAGGTGGAGAAAATCCTAATTTGTTTGTTCTCCAAATATGTACCAAGTACCCACGTCAGTGAAACTTTGGATTCTTTCAATTTCTTCTCTTTTGATTATTGGCCTCTGGTGTTGCAGATCTGTATAAGCCTTCCAGGTTAGCTGTGTGTATTCCTAGTAAATAATAGTAACATGGAGTCTATTGTATCTTCCTCAAGGAAGAGGCGCCCTCTTCACCCATTTTCTGCCCTTAAGATTTGTAGGAAGCTGAGCTGGGCAGTGGTGGCGCACGCCTTTAATCCCAGCACTCAGGAGGCGGATTGCTGTGAGTTCGAGGCTAGCCTGGTCTACAAAGCGAGTCCAGGACAGTCAAGGCTACACAGAGAAACTGTCTCGAGAAACCAAAAAAAAAAAAGATTTGTAAGAAGCTTGGCCGATCCTGTCAGCTGCGTCTTTGTGTACTATGCGTGTGTAAGTGCAGCACCATTTCTCGTTGCTGTGACAGAGGCGGTGTTTAAAGGAAAAGGCTTTATTTTGGCTCACAGTTTGTTTGTCATGGTAAGGAGGATGTGGTGGAGGAGTTCACAGGCAGCTCCTCACATCTTCTGGATTAAGATGCAGAAAATAGGACCAGGAACAGAACCAACTGTATCCTTCCCACCCTCCAGCCCCAGTGGCTGTGTCTGCTCACTAGACCCTGTCCCATGTCTCAAAGTAGCACCCCCAGCTGGGTCCAGTGTTCAAACATAGGAGCACCAGGAGACCATTTAAACCCTCAACATAGTATAAACAGCAGCTTTAAGGAGTACACGGTGACCAGAGGAGTCCCAATAGACACTAGAACTTCCTGTTATTTTTTGCCTCAGTACAGCAGCATTGATTACCAGAGACCCAGGCTCTGGCCACTGATGACCAGTTGTTACTTGTGTGCCCTAGGTTATCAAGGCTGCCTACAACCAAGTAAAAGCTGTTGCTCAAGGAAACCTTTCCAGTGTAGATGTCCAAACTGCCAAGTAAGTTTCTATATTAATTACATATTTCATACTTCTGGTATTTAAAACTAATTTTTTTATATTTATGGTTGTGAGCCTAGCCTTTAACAGCTGAGCCATCTCTCCAGCCCTAAAACTAATTTTTTGAAAAACAATTCTATAAGTTCATAAGAGTAGAAAAGTAAAGAACCGTATTAAAAAGGAAAAGTTGATAGAGACTTGCCTTTGTTTGTACAGGACATGGGTTTGAGTCCCAGCACTGCAGATATGACCCTTGTTTCCCTGCTGATGGTTCGTCCTTTGTTAATTTAAAAAAAAAAAAATGGAGGGCTGGATAGATGGCACAGCAATTAAAAGAGCACTGCCTGCTCTTCCAGAAGACTCAGGTTCAATTCCCAGCACCCACATGGCAGCTTACAATGCCTATAACTACATTTCCAGGTGCCCTAACACGCTCAAACAGACACACATGCAGACAAACACTAATCAATGCTCAAAGTAAAAATAAATTTTAACAGTTTTTTAGATTTATTTTGTGTGTGTGTGTGTGTGTGTGTGTGTGTGTGTGTGTGTGTGTGTGTGTTTTGCCTGCCAGCCTATGAGTATGTGCCTTGTGCCCTCAGAGGTCAGAAAAGGGTTTTGGATCCCCTGGATCCAATGGTTGTGAATCACCGTGGGAGTCCTAGGAACCAAATCCAGGCCCTCTGCAAGAGTAACAAGTATTCTTCACACTGAGCCATCCTTCCAGCCCCATCTGTATAGTACGGGCTCACCCATGCCATGGCACATGACGGAGGTCAGACGACAGCTTGGAGTACTTGTTCCTTCTGTACACCATGTGGGCTTCAGGGACTGAGTTTGGGTCAAATGTTTGGTACTTATCTCAGATAATTCATTTCCAGTATAGATAACTCAGATGTCTTTTGAAGGTGTGTTTCAAAAGAATAATAATTCCTTTATGACATAATTGTGAATTGAGTAAATTTTATTTCAAAATGAAGCTTTTGCATCCATATTTAAACTATGGGGGCATAGAAGACACTGTATTGTACCACCTTTCCCCACCTGCCTTCTCCATCACGCCTTGCCCTCACTGAGATAAATCCTAATGCAACCTGGAAAAAGTAAGATCAAAATAACTAAATAAAAATATAATCATAGCTAGGCGTGGAGGTGCACACCTTTAATCCTAGCATTGGGAAGAAGAGGCAGGCAGATATGAGTTCAAAGTTTCAGACAGCCAGGGCTACATAGAGAGACCCTATCTCAAAAAAACCTGAACAGCAACAACAAATATATATTGTTTTCATAAGTTAAAAATTGCTTCATGATTAAAACTCACCTTAAAAGTTTTACCTAAGCTATATTCCAAAATCAAAGGAAGTTTGTTGAGTGTTGAGTACTGTTTTGTATTGACAGCTTTCCAAGTCGTGATAAAAACATAGAAAAATAATGTGAATAGAAAACATTGCTCAAGTTAAGAAACAACATATTTTTTAGCCTATAACTTTTAAATATATTTACTATCTTTCTGTTGAAAGAAAGAAGAAAAGTAGATAGAAAAACTGACTCCTGCCTATTATTGGACAGGAACAAGCTGAAAGCTGGATACCTGATGTCTGTGGAGACTTCAGAGGGTTTCCTGAGTGAAATGGGGTCACAGGCTCTCGGTGCAGGCTCTTACCTGCCACCATCCACCATCCTTCAGCAGATTGACTCTGTGGCTGATGCTGATGTCATAAAGGTAAGCAAACGCATTCAGCCTTAGTTCCCCTTCGTGGCCGACTTTCAGAAGACCTGCATACGCTTCCTGGAGACCTGTGCTGCTGTGGAGAGCAGGAGAGCTCTTTACCATCACGTCTGCAGACAGCTTCCCTAGCAGCTTGGGTGTAGGTATCTTCCTCACTCAGTGTCCATTAGGTTGAGCCATTTTAAATTCTTGGAGGTCAGGAGGAGTCAGAGAAGCAACTTCCTAGGTTTCATGGCCACTTCAACGCAAGAAGCACCTTGCCAGTCCCTTACCTTGCAGACTCAGAGTTTTCTACATTCTTTCAGCCTAAGACCTTCTCTTTTGCTAGTTTTCCTCACCCTCTCTTAAATAGTATTGTTTCTACAAGATTTGAGCTGCTTGTTAACAGCCATGTGGTGCTGGCTGAGGGAGGTGGATCTCTTGAGTTTGAGGCCAGCCTGGTCTACAGAGTGAGTTCAAGGACAGCCAGGGCTACATAGAGAAACACTGCCTTAGTTGTTTAAATACTAATAAGATGAACTCTGGCATAAATCTATCATGAGTGGTGCTTCTGCAGTAAAGACACCACCCCCTTTCTTTACTGTAAGTGTCTTAACCATCTTCTCACCATTGTATGATCACAGTGGGATAGAAGAGACAAGTCTGTTTTTACATACTAACCCTGCCTGCATTTCAGTTGGCCCCAGAATTCATCATGTCATAATCTAAAAAGTATACTTAATGTGTAAGGGGTGTGTGAATCCCTGCTCACCCGCTTTCTCCACCTTCTCTCTTGCATCAGAAGAGCTAACCTGGGATAACGTAGGAGCTCCTGCTTTACATAGTCCTGAAATGATGACATGGAAAAATCAGGACAGCAGGCATGGTAACAAATGCTTAGAACCACCCAGCATTCTAAAGGCTAAAGCTAAAAGATTGTAAGCTTCAAGCAGTTTGGATGCATATTCTCTCAATACCACCACTAACAGCCCCTCTTCCAAAATAAAAGGAAGAGAGCCTAAGGAGCCTTAAGGCTGACAGATCTCTGTAAGTTAGAGGCCGGCCTGGTCTACAGAGTGAGTTCCTGGATAGCCAAGACTGTTACACAGATAGAAACCCTGTCTCAAAAAAACAAAAGGGACACCAAGACATAAAATTTACTTTTATGTTAACAATGAGGGTATTTTAAATGACCCAGGCCTTTTGCCATCATAATACAAAGCAAAGTGCAGCCTACCAGTGCCAATCTGTCCTGGTTTTGAGTGTTGGTGGGGTTTTTTTCTTATGCCCCTTTCAAAACTGCCCTTATCTGAAGACCTTCTGTTTGCTTAGTTGCACGTGTGATGCTGTTCACATTCAGAATAAGACACCAGCCATCTCACAGTTAATTGTTTTATGAGGCTGTAGAACGTCTTGTCCATAAACCCAATATGTGCTATATCTATTTGGTGATAACATTAGCTTTTTGTGTTTTATTTAAGGCTGCAAAAATGTTTGTTTCTGGCAAGAAGTCAATGGCAGCAAGTGGAAACTTGGGACATACACCTTTTCTCGACGAGTTGTAACACAGATGCATATCTTCAAGTCACAGCCCAGACCAGCAAACACGTCAGAGTCAGGTCTCTTAATTTAACATTCAACATTTTTCTCAACGAAATAAAGAACTTAAAAGCATAAATGTGGATAGTTGCTCCCAGCTTCCCTAGAGCCAATAAAGCATTGTGTGTAAATGGTTTTCTTGAGTTCTTCCTAGGTAGTCCACAGCCTTTGTTATATGCTGAGATCTTTGTTTAAATGCTTTAAAGAAGACAGGAAGACAGTAATTGAGTTCACCAGTTACATCAATGAAGACATTTCAGAAACTATTCAAAGTGAAGCTAAGGAGCTCTAAAAGTAAAAATTCCAGATTATTATTGGTAGCTTTTAAAGTAAAAACAAGTTTAAAATTGCTCATTTGGGGATAACAGCAATTGAACAGCCCAGGTTTTGTCCGTTTGCAGTAAAACGGCATTTCTAAGGAACATTCTCTCAGCTGATTGCTTCATTTATGTCTGACCGACCTTCTCTGTGGCAGGGTTTTTCTCTCCTGACTCTTCCTCGCTTGTTTCAGTCCTGTCTCCCTAAATTACTTTCAACCTGACATTGCAAGTAAAAGTGTCACTGAAAAGAGGGGGGGGCAGGGGGGGAAGGGGTTGTAGTCTAAACAACCAGCCCAAAACCGCAAAGAACACTTTACCTTAAAAGACAGATGTTCAGCCATGCTGATGATTGGGCTCCTCTATTTGACGTTGTGAAAGCTGAATGAGTGATGCTGAGAGTAGGTCTGTGCGGCCTGCTAGGCCACCAGCAAGTCCTGAGCTATGGAGTCTATGAAGGCTTTTCTGGAGTCCTAGAAGAGCTGGTTAAGTCATGTAGGAAATCTACAGACCCACATGGTAAGGCATAAAAATGGGATATTTAAAAATAAAAAGGTCTATTGCCACAGATTTGCAAACCAGTACCTAACCAAACTTTGATACCTGTTGACCTTTGCCCTCCTCAACCTGTGCGTAGTCCTCCAGCCAAAAAGCATCTGAGTTGGAGGAAGTAGCAGTGGAGGAAGAGGAGGAAATGGCCTTGTCTTGCTCCACCATTGTCCAGTATGGAGAAGGGGCCCTCAGTTCTCTCTTGTCGTCTTTGTGAATTACCACATCACAGTTAACACCTTTCCCAACACTGATAGTATGGTCCTTCTTTTTATATCCATGCCATTCGGTGGAGATTGATATCGGTGTCCTTACAGGGTGATTCCACACTGACCGAGGGTATCTGTAATACTTAAGCCTTTTATCTAAAACTACATCTTCATGGCCATCGATGGCTACAAAAGTCTCATCTTTTGCCTGCTCCGTTTTCTTTGGTGTGCTGAAATGAAGAATGAATACAATAATATTCTTACTGTCTGAACAGAATATCTTATAAACTACTTTATTTCATAAATTTTTTAAAAAGAAGAAGAAAAAGTTCCAGGCCAGCCTGGTTTACAAAGCAAGTCTGGGACAGCCAGGGCTACACAGAAAAGTCCTGTCTTTAAAAAAAATATTTGGGGCTGGAGAGATAGCCCATAACTGCCTGGAACCCTAGTTCTGGAGGACCCTACATCTTCTTTTGGCCTCTGGACACTGCACTCAACTTGTGTGCGTGTGCGCGTACACACACACACACACACACACACACACACACACACACACACACACAAACAACTAAAAACCACCATTGTTTTCCTTTTTGTGAAAATCTGAAATTCTGCATCATTGAAGTGTTATTGAACTGGATTCTTGATGCTTGAATACTCTCAGATTTATTATTTATGTGTATGAGTATTTTGCCTGAATGTGTTTGCCACAGGTATGCTGGTGCTGAGGGATATCATGAGGTTTGTCAGATCTGCTGGAACTAGAGTTATGGATAGTCAGCATTTAAACTTTTAAAGTCCTCCAATTTTATAACTTTCTTTGACTTGTAAACTACAGACATACAAGTATACACATACTCAAATAAAATCTTGATTACTGAGTTCCAGGACAGGCAGAGCTACACAGAGAAACCTTGTCTCAATAAATAAAATACTTAGAGAGTAACACTCTGCAGTATTAGGGCTTCCAGCTCCATGTGGCTGTTGATTTTAAGTTAACTTCAAAGTTCCTTAGGTGGAAAAAAAAGAGTTCCTTAGGTGCATATCTAAGTGCTTAATGGTCACATACAGCAAATTTATACACATTTCTGGGCTCTTTGTTCTAAAGGTGAGAAGGATGACAAGAGCCAGGTTTGGTGGCACATGTGGGCCTTCAATCCCAGAAGTAGACGGATCCATGTAAACTCAAGACCATTGTGGTCTACATAGTTCCAGGACAGCCAGAGCTACATAGAAATACCCTGTCTTCTAAAAAAAATTAAAAATAAAAATAAAAAAATTTACAAAAGGATTAAATAGTACACTGCTTAGGAAGTCCTGTTGCAGTACACAGCATTTGGTAAGCAGTAAATAAGTGTTTGCTGTTGTTTATGATTTATGATCAAATACTGATTTGAAAAAGACATTTTCCAGGGCTGGAGAGATGGCTCAACAGTTAAGAGCACTGACTGCTCTTCTAAAGGAACCGGGTTCAATTCCCAGCAACCATATGTTAGCTCACAACTGTCTGTAACTCCAAGATCTGACACCCTCACACAAACATATATGCAGGCAAAACACCAATGTGCATAAAATAAAAATAAATTTAAAAAAAGAAAAAGACATTTTCCCCAGTCCGCCTAATCTGAAGGGGCCAACTACTCTCCCATTCAAGCATGTGCTGTCACCACATGGGAACACAGGTCCGTCTGATTTTTCATGAAGTATTTGTAGATTTGGCAAGTAATTCAAATGCTTTCATTTAAAACTTTCTTGAATATATAGAAAAATAAACCAAAATAATAAGAAAATAATAAAAACTAAAGGCTACCACTCAGGTCAAGAAATATTGTTTTGAGCTGGGTGTGGTGGTACATGCCTTTAATCCCAGCACTCAGGAAGCAGAAACATGGAGATCACTGTGAGTTCGAGGCCAGCCTGCCCTACAAAGCAAAATCCCAACAGCCAAGGCAACACAGAGAAACCCTGTCTCAAAAAGCCAAAAAACAATGATAATAAACCTCCCATATATCTTCCTTGCTAAGTCGCCATTATTTCTAGGTGGGAGCTGTGCAAAGAACCCCTGTGGGATACATCTGACCCTTGGCTCCCAAGTTGGAGCATCTGAAGTAAGGTTGATTTATAAAGGTCACTTTCTGATCTTGATCCTTAGCTGTGTTTCTGAGCAATGCACAGCACAGAAATCTGCTGTTAAGAAATCCTGCTGGAATTAAGGGCCACTCTTGCACCAAAGCACTGGATTTAACATTGTAGAAACAGTCGCATTCTAAGCACCCATGGCACACCTCTTTTAGAAGATAGCTGTGGTCCTGTTAGAGATGAGCCCTTGGACGGTTATTTTGAGGGTTGTCAGTTTTTTATTCTGGAAAAGCTCCATGGTAGGTTTAAGAAAATAACCAACTCTTCTTGTCTTCATGGAATTTACATTTTTCCCAGAGAAACATAGTAAACAACTGATCACATGGATGATTTTTTTAAAGATGTATTTATTATTATGTATACAGTGCTCTGCTTCCATGCACACCTGCAGACCAGAAGAGGGCATCAGTTCATATTATAGATGCTTGTGAGCCACCATGTGGTTGCTGAAAATTGAACTCAAGACCTCTGGGAGAGCAATCAGTGCTCTTAACCTCTGAGCCATCTCTCCAGCCCCACATCGATTATTTAATTAAAATAGGAGTCATTGTAGACAGAGACAGTGCTCTGAACACACAGGTGGTTCTGGCCGTATTAACACTCCCTGTAGGAAGGCTTCTCAGAAAGTTTGCACTGAACCTTGGAGTAGAAATGAACAGCAGTAAGCATGGTATAGACAGAAGAGCAGTTAGTGTGAAAAGCTGAAAGCCTAGAGAAAGAACTAGAGGGGTGGGGAAAGCCGAATGAGAATGGACCATTCCAGGCCACAGAAGAGTGTTAAAGACAGTTTAAGGGCTTTGGTGTTTATCCTAAGAACAAACGTTCCTAAAGTTCTTAAGCTGGAATGTCATGGTCATATTTGTATTATATGAACAAGACTCAAGGACAGGAGTGTGGTGATCAAGTGGTGACTTCGGAACAATGGTAGCAGAAAGAAAAGTGGCCACTGTGATGAGATACCAAATGCTGGCAAGTCTTGTGATTGAGGGGGTGATAGAGGAGACAGAAGAATCAAGCAAAACCCTAAACGTTTGGCTTTTTTGTTGTCGTTGTTGTTGTTTTGGTTTTGGCTTTTCAAGACAGGGTATCTCTGTGTAGCCTTGGCTGTCCTGGACTCACTTTGTAGCCAGCCTGCCCTGAAACTCACAGAGATCTGCCTGTCTCTGCCTCCTGAGTGCTGAGATTAAAGGCATGCGCCACCACGCCCGGCTCAAGTTTGGCTTCTTAACTAGGCAGAATACCCCAGGAGGATACCAGTGGTCTTGTGACTTGAATATAAACTGTACCCCTAGAGCTTTGGGCTAAGCACTTGGTCCCAGCTGCTAGTGGTATTTGGGGAGCTAGAAACATTAGGGAGTAGAGCCTAACTGGAGGGAATAAGTCACTGAGGTAGGCTGCCCCTCACCCTTTCCTTTGCCACCATTAAGTGAAGTTCTTCAACCACACATTTCTCACCACTATCATGTTCTGCCAAAGCACATGAGACTAAATGACCATTGACAAAAAACTTTTGAAGCCATGAAATAAATTCGTAAGTTAGTCAGGTAGGTGTTTTGGTCATAAATGGAAAAAAAATAATAATACAACTGGCTTTTGATTTTAAGGATAAATTTGAGGAGGTTGCCATACAACTAAATGAATAACTGGGTGATTTTTTTGTTTTAGTTGGTTGGGGTTTTTTGTTGTTTTTCAAGACAGGGTTTCTCTGTGTAGCCTTGGCTGTCATGTTTTGTACCCCAGGCAGGCCTGGAACTCATAGCAATTCATCTGCCTCTGCCTCCCAAGTGCTGGAATTATCACCACCTTGCCCAGTGATGAGTGGAGGTAACATACTTTGCAAGTGCTTAGTGTATGCATAGTAACAGAAAATACAGCCACTGAGAGAGACAACCTAGGAAACTGACAAAATGCAAAGACTAAGCTTTGAGAAACTCAAGTTAGTTAAAACACAAAGAACAAGAATCCAGAAATAAAAGGAAATCAGCAGAGAGTGGTCTCAAAAAACTGGAGAAGATATGTCAAGGCTGGGAATAAAAGGATTGCATAGCATAAAGAGTCTAATGCTGCTTAAAAGGCAAGCAAAACAGGCAGGCAGTAGTGGTGCATGGCTCTAGTCCTAGCACTTGGGAGGCAGAGGCAGACAGATCTCTGAGATCAAGGCCACCCTTGTCTACAGAGCAAGTTCCAGGACAGCCAGGGCTACACAAAGAAACCAACAGTTTAAAAATATATGAGTGAATATATAAATAAGGGGAGCAAAATAAAGACAGTTTTATTGGAGTTACAATATGAAGGTGGCTGATGAACTGGGAATAGGCCTCAGCTAAGAAGAGATAAAAGCAGTATCTGTATTAGAGTGTGCGAGACGTGTGTCTTCCTGAGGAAATGGAGACTTCTACCAGCCTTTTCATCAAATTAGGACAAGAGGAACAGGAAGAGAAGTGCAGTTAGGGTTTACTAAGAAGGGAGAGGCTTATAAAAGGGCATTGTGCCAGTTTGGTTCTGTCAGTTTGACACAAACGTAGACATATCTGGAAAGAGGAAATCTTTTTTTGTTTTGTTTTGTTTGTTTTCAAGACAGGGTTTTTCTGTGTAGCCTTGGCTGTCCTGGACTCACTTTGTAGACCAGGCTGGCCTCACAGTGGTACGCCTATGTCTGCCTTCCTGAGTGCTGGGATTAAAGGTGTGCACTACCACGCCCAGCTGAAAGAGGGACTCTTAATTGAGAAAATGTCTCGATAAGATTGGCCTGTAGCAGATCTGTGGAGGATTGCCTTTGTAAATTGTATGGATGGGCCCAGCCCACTGTGGGTGCTTCTATGCCCTGGGCAGGTGGTTCCAGATGGTATAAGAAAGCAAGCTGAAAAAGCCTGTAAACAGCATTCCCCCACATTCTCTTCTTCAGTTCCTGCCTTGACTTCGTTTGAATAATGAACAGTGTTAAGGAAATATAAACAAAACAAACCCTTTCTTCTGCAAATTGCTTTTGGTCATGGTGGTTTATCATAGCAACAGACACTCTAAGACAGTATAAATGCTAAAAGGATCCAGAAAGTTAATGCAAGAAAGAGAAGAGGAAGGTAAGATTCTCAGCACTGTGTGCACACCCTTACTGCAGGCAGACTGACATCAGGTATCTCCGTCTATCGTGCCCCACCTTTTTGAGAAACGGTCTTTCCCTGAACCTGCAGCTCAGCAGTTGAGCTAGACTGGCTGGCTGGCCCCGGGGTTCCTCTTCTGCCTGTCCTGCCATAGCTGGAGTTAGACATGTTCCATCACACTCAGCTTTTCCACGAGTGCCAGGAATACAAAAGCAAATCCTCGTGTTTTCATGCAAGCACGTTACCCTCTAAGCCAGCTCCCTAGGCCCATCTCAACCTGTGTTTTAGTGCTAGACAGACTGCATTGGCACACTGCAGATAGATCTGGGGACAGAGTACCCACTAATGATGGCTGATTCAGTTTCTAGTCCAAGTTGCCTCTATAACACTCCCTCATATGAGGTCCTGCAGAATGTCCTTTGTAGAAGAATGTAGTTCACTAAGCCCTGGCAACGTCACCAGTCCCTACTCCCGTGGCTATTACAACTTGATAATTCTCACATTAAACTGGAACCTTGCACCTCACAGGCCTAGGTTTTATAACATTGTCCGAAAGTAGACTACTTACTGTGGGATTGGAAATTTGGTCTCAGGGATCAAGTCATATACGTCTTGCCATTCCTGGGGTATGTCAATAAAGTCGTAGTACACCTTGATTTGCACCACTGTCCCTATGCTGATATCTTGCAAAAGCTTTAAAAATTCACGGAGTGTATATCCTAACACGTTGGCATGTCCAACACTAATCAGAACATCACCTGAAAAGGGCAAACAGTTAAGTTAATGGGTTGAGAAGAGCCATACTGATCAGTGGCTTTATTGAAATAATGATATCCGTTGGTTTATTATGACCAAAGCCTGGCTTGAGTGTTGACTAATAATACTTTATCTTGGCATGATAAAGGCACTTAAGCAAGTTTCTTAATGACTATTTAATAGTATTTGGAGGACATTTCTGAAATCCTTAGCTTACCAGAGACTAAAAAACATTTAAAGCCCAAACCATTTTGTATTTAGGGTGGGTGGTTTGGAAGGGAGGCATAAGCATTAAAGAACCCCAAATAAAGTAGGTTTTAAAAAATGTAAAGCCTACACCATTTAGATTTAGGATTCTAAACGTGAAAACTGAGTAGCCATAACTAGTAAAGAGAAGCCACTTGCCGTCCTGCCTACCTGAGATCACCAGGCCCACAAGAGCAAATAAGCCAAGTTAAGCACAAAGCTTCTGTTTGGGTTTTCTGTCCCTTCCTTAATTAAATTGAGCAAATAACTATGATACATTAGATAATTGCTTTATTCATTATTATGCTTATGATATGTATAGGTAGAAAGTGTGCTGATTCCAAGGAGTCTAAGCTTGCTGCAACTGCACCTCTTCAGTTGGCCTACTACCACCTGCAGTTGGTTCAGAAGGCTGAGAACAGGAGCCCTCATTTAAAACACAGTGCATAGGGAATTGTGATAGCCAACCATGGAACTTCTGAGTACCCAGCAGGTGGAAAGAAAGCTAGCTATCCTAACAACAGAACCCCAGGCCCCCAAGATGAAAGCTGAAAGAATCAATTACTCACTTATAGGGACTTGACCCAACCCACTCCACCCCATTCCCACCAGCTGTGATGAAGACCTGTAAACTCAACCTGGCCTCCAGGCATTCCTGCCTGGGTCACTGAACCTGCATTGGATGACAGGAGCATCCAGATCTCTGGACCCTTTGGTCTCCCCCCATATTCCAAGCCTGGTTCTCCATATTTTCTGGCCATTCTGGCAGACATTGCCCTAAATTAATGTGCCTTAATAATTTCCTGTTGCTTGCAATAAGAAACATGAATATTAATATTCAGCAAAGCCTTTAAGGATACAGGTTTGCACTTAGAGGGCAGATTGACTCCGGGGAAATTCTTAGTCTTCAGTACCTCTCAGTGGGGAGCAGATGAAGTCCCGAGAGTAGTACTGGCATGGACAAGGCCATGTCAAGGACCCCAACACCCATGGAAGTGACAAAGCCTCCCCTAGATGAGGTCAGAAGCATTCCAAAGTTTTCCTTTGGTCCAAGAATGAACATTTTGACTGCTGTGCAAAAACTATCAAGTGCAGCTTCCTCCTCTTGGATGACTGCAATCTGACACTGCTCATTTACAGAGACCTCCTATTGAGACTAGCTAACAACTCCTCTTCCCCCTCCTCCCCCTTTCCCATGTCCTCCTCCTCCTTTTTCTCATGCTGTACATAGGCCGTACCCTCCATCAGAGTGTGCATAGCCACCCAATCCCAGCTTCTCTGTATTTGTCTGTGGTTCCCTCAATGTCTGTAGTTTCTTCATTCCTGTATGCCCCTGTCAGGACTTTATAACTGACAAATGATAACACATTACCTATATGTGCCTGTGAAGCTTGGAATCTCCAATAACCTTCATACTAAGACGCTGGAACCCAAGCTCGGAGAGGAGGGTCAGGAGGAGGTAGATGCTGCACCCCAATGCAGGCTAGTGAGGAATTACACTGAGCCTGAGGGCATGTCCAAGCCCTGCCAGGGACAGACTTCTCTAGTGCCAGATCCTATCAGAAAAGTTCCCGCTGTGCTAGAAAGCAAGTACTTAGTCTGGGAAATCCCTGTGCATTAGTTTTGAGAAGTAGATGGGGATAAATCCATCCACATACTGAGCTCAATATAAGGGTGCATGCCTGTAAAACCAGTATTCAAAAGGCTGAGGCAAGAAGACGGACAGCTCAAGGCCAGCCTGGGCTACAAGGTGAGACTGTTTCAAAAAGCAAGGCACACAAAAACAAAAGCACATTCTGAAGCCAGTTTCCAAACTCAGCAAGGTTTCTCTCAGAACCACCTTCAGGCAGCTAAGGATGAAACAGCCGCTCTTCCTGCTGAGGTTAATTACACTAACAAAGTTACCCTCTTAGGATGAGCTCATGTGCCTGGTGTTTAAAAGAGGTGTTTGTACTAGAAACTATGGCTTGGCATTCTGCTTAATGATGTTGTAAGAGGGAGACTTTTATCAAGAGGACAGCGAATAAACAGCTGAATTCCCTGGCCATTCTGGCTGTAAACCAAATGTGCCAGGGTGTGAGTGTGATTGCTCCGGCAGGAGATATTAACACTGCCTTTCATAGACAGCAATTTAGTATTTATGGACACCAGCCTCATGATGCATCTTTTTTTTTTTTTTTTCCTGTTTTCATAGGCTGTGGGAATGACATTGTATAAGCCGGTTTAGATTGACTATAACAAATCAACTGTGCAGCAGCCATACCACTACTGAAAGATAGATTTTCTTTTTCTCTGGTCCAACTAGGAAGAAGTTGTATACACTTCATGTGGTCCGGATCACGTTTGTTTGGCTCTCCACTGTTAGTAACCATAGGTCCTGCACATGAAAAGGAATTAAGGAAATGTGGATGGTTGGTTGGTTGGTTGGATGGTTGGATGGATGGATGGATGGATGGATGGGTGGATGGGTGGATAGATGGATAGATGGATGGATGGATAGATGGATGGATGGTTGGTTGGATGGATGGATGGATGGTTGGATGGATGGATGGATGGATAGATGGATGGATGGTTGGGTGGATGGATGGATGGATGGATGGATGGATGGGTGGATGGATGGATAGATGGATGGATGGATAGATGGATGGATGGATAGATGGATGGATGGATGGGTGGATGGGTGGATGGATGGATGGATGGATGGATGGATGGATGGATAGATGGATGAGTGAGTGAGTGAGGCTGGGTATGGCTAACTGAATGAGTGAAGCCAGTACATGGCTACTGTCCACTGCCAAAGTTGTATTAATATGTTAAAGCTGTAGTAATAGCTTAAGGCTTTGTGTATCAGACAACCACAAAAAAACAGCACCAAATTAGCAAATCAAGATAAAACACCGAAGACAACGAACTTTAGAGTGTGTGAGTGAGAAGTAACAGGGGGGTGAGTGTCAAAGAAATAGCAGATCCCATGATTGCTGTTTGGAAAAGCAGACTTTGAAACCTAGACACTGAAGGTAAGAAGAGATTTCGTACCCAGAACACCTGCATTGAAATCTCACTTCTTTCCAGGAGAGCCAGGGCTACACAGAGAAAATGTATTTTGAAATAAAAAAAAAAAAAATTCTCACTTCTGCTCATTAAGCCATTGGTTTTCTAGAAGGTCATGGGTTCAAATGTGACCTTTGACCACAATCCATGTAACTGGGCTTTCTCTCCCCCCATATACATACACACACACATACATACATACATACATACATACAATACCATATCATATATACCATTATATATAATATATAATGTTTGGTTTGGGGTTTTTGTTGTTGTTGTTTTTCCAGACAGGGACTCGTGTAGCCCAGAATGGTCTTGAATGCCTCCTCATCCTTCTGTATCCACCTTCCAAATGCTGGGGTGACAGGCATGTAGTCCCTAGTTAGCTGTGGCAATATACAGATTATCTCACCTCTTAAAGTGCCCAAACTCTATTATCTACAACCCAGAAGTACTGCAGACATTTTGAATAGGACACAAGTACTTTGTAGGATGCCTGGGACAGATACTCATTCACCATTCATTCCTTAAGTGTAGGCACAACAAAGGAGTCTGCATTGTAGGTAAGTCACAGTGGGTTAAAAAAAAAAATCAACTTGAGGCAGAACAGATGCCTCAGTGTTATGAACAATTAATTGCTGCTTTTCCAAAGGACCTGAGTTTGGTTTCCAGCACCCATGTCAGACAACTCACAACTGCCTGTAACTCCAGCTCCAGGAATCTGATGCCCTCTGAACTCTGTAGCCACTCCACTATGTGCACTGAAACATACCCACTGATTAGCCATTACAATACTGTTTAAAGTTGAACTTGAGATTGCTGCTGACCTAAGAGCCCACTAACTGTAGCTTGTCATGAGATCCTGTCATAGTCATGTATCAGTACATACTGTATATTTTTTAAAGAATATATACACACACACACACACACACACACACACACACACACACACACACACACACACACACACCTGGAGGCCAGAAGAGGGCACCAGATCCCATTATAGATGTTGTGAGCCACCACGTGGTTGCTGGGAATTGAACTCAGGACCTCTGGAAGTGCAGTCAGTGCTCTTAACCTCTGAGCCATCCCTCCAGCCCAGTACATACTATATTTATATGCTGATTTGAATGAGAACTATACCCCCTTGGCTCAGTTATTTAAACAACTTGCTCCCCAGGTGGCTGGAGCCTTGTTGGAGGAGGACTTCTGCACTGGGTGGGCTTTGAGAGTTTATAGACTCCCCTCCCCTTCAGTTTGTTCTCTCTGCTTTCTGCATATGGTCAGATGTGATCCCCCAACCTCCTGACCCAGCCACCTGCTTGCCATGCCTTGCCACTGTGGGCTCCCCCTCTAGAACCACATGCCAAAGTAAGCTCTTTCTTCCATACACATATTTTTCAAAGACATCTAAAGCTGAGGAAATGCTCAGTGGGCCAAACAGGCATGGTGGCCAGACCCACATGTACACGGTTGGACACATGGTGGCCCACCTGGAACCAGAGCACACTGACTAGTGAAATTGGCTGAACTACAGGCTCTAGGTGCAAGCAAGAGACTCCGCCTCCATATATAAGGTAGAGAATGGTGAAGGAAGGCCCTCATCATCAAGCTGTGGCCTCTATATACCTACTCATATGTACAAATGTAAAGACAACTAGCTATAGAGAAGCCATAAGAATAAGAAATAATTGGCAAAGTTTCTAGAGTACTTGTTTTCAAAGCTCCTCACATTTTACCAAGTCCTAACATCCTAGAACAAAGATGGGATTCTCCCAAATTAGATATGAGGTCTCTGAGGCTTGAAATAGTAAGTGCCTTTGCCAAGGTCACAGGGTGAGAAAGTGACAAATCTTGGACCTGACTTCAGAACAAATGGCCTGAAGTGGCTTCCCCTCTCACGACCTCATCTCACTGTGCATCCTCCACTCCTCGGTACAGCACCACGGGAAAGCATGTCTTATGCTGGATAGAAAATGCATTCCCCTAGAGACCTGAGAAGGGAGGTGAGCTCGGTGAGATTGCTGGGCTTGAAGTCTGAGAGGGAAGGTCTAAATTCCAGCTCCTAGGCAAGTTCCTATACACCTGCACACTTGCATAGTGGTTTAGTGCAGGATATGCCCCTGTTGAGAAGGTGAAATAATATCATGTGTCCCCAGAGGCTACCTATGATTAGCACCTCCCGGGAAAGAAGACATCTTCATGAGCTGTAGGGTAACACAGGGTCTGGGTCTATATCCCACTTGTGGATCAAAGTGAACCTGATGAGCAAGTCTCAGACACTACGCTTCAGTCTCCTTGGCTGTAAAGGAAGACAGCAGCAACAGGCCCTTCCTAGAGTGTTATAAGAACCAAAGGAATATAGGAATAGTGCGTAACAGATCAGTTGCTACAAATGGTAGCAACTGCCTGGCCCATGGGAAATTCTCAGCCAATGTCCCATCCTCCTGCAGGCTCTCTGCAGGCAAGTGGAAAGCCACCGTCACCTGGCTGGAGTATTCCATCACTGGCGGCAGCCCCTTTATTGATGAGGTGGCTAATCTGGAGGTAGGGCCCATTCTGGATGATGATCAGGCCTAATCCCAGGCTTCCCACAGTGAGTTTAGTCTGCTTCGTTTTGTTCAAGTTGGGTACAGATGCCTTGGTCTTGAGGCTGTATCCTTTCTCTAAGAGAACAAACAAGAGGAATGTGTTTCAGTCACTTACTGAGACAATGGTATAGCAATGGTGCCGTGGAGTTCTGAAACTGGACTTTAGGGGCACTTGCATTGTCATCCTGTTCTTCAGTTTCCTCTCTGGGAAAATGAGTGTTTTAAAGTATGTGGAAAGTAAACAGGACAGTTAAAGGGCTGTTTACAGGCCTAGTGCTTCATGGATGTTCAATGTCAGCTATTATCATCCATTCACTTGACAAATGTTTATTGATGCAAGCGGTGTGCTGGGGCCCAGGGTTTACTGTGGTGAACTAGATGGGCTTGTTGCCCTTGTGGGTCTCACGGCCTAGTAGAAGGCACAGCTATCACTCAGCTTTGTAAGCAAACTGGACGCTAACAGGAAGAAAAGGCCAGAGAGCTCTGAGGGTAAACAATGGGAACCTGAGTTTCACCGGGAGATAGGGATCAGGTTTTCCAAACTTGAATCAGGTGAGAGGAACAATAAGCAACATCAAAGGGAGCAAACAGAATCAAGGTTCTAAGACAGGAAGGAAGCAGCGTTCGTGGGGACAGGAAAGAGCAGCATCCAGCAGGAGGTGAGAGGTGCACTGCCTGGCAGATGGGCCGCTGGTCAGGTTTACCTCAAGGAAATCTTGGAAGTAATTTAAGCCGGACATGCTCAGGCTGTCATTTTCAAATAAAATCACCGTGCTGGCTGGCTCCACGTGTGATATGTGGAGATGAGAAATGAAAAGCAGCCTGCAGTCAACCGTGTCACAGCCCTGGCAATAGATGGACAGTGGTACAGCCACACAGCATCTGGGAGGAAATGGACCATCCCATCCCCCACACACTCCTGTGAGGACCAGTGATGTGCTGGAGTTCACCAGGCCTTGGCCAAGTCTCTGTGACTGTGCCATTTCCAGGATCACTGCTGAGATGGGTTTCCCCAGCTTCCAATACCAGGCTCATCATGGCTGTTCCCAAAGCCAATGGCCTTACTGAAATGCCCCGACTGCTTCAGTTGGAGAATTGAGGCTTAAATATACTTACAAAGTAATCTTGTTTCAAAAGATATCAGTGGGGTGGACAAGATGGCTCAGCTTGCAGCCAAGCCTGACAACTTGAATCCGATCTTCAGGACCCACATGGTAAAAGGAGAGAACTGACAAGTTCTCCTCACCGCCCCCTGCCCCGCCCCACCCCACCCCACACACACACACACACACACTAAAATTTAAAGACAGTATGGCCTGGAGAGATGGCTCAGAAGTTAAGAGCACTGGCTGTTCTTCCAGAGGTCCTGAGTTCAATTCCCAGCAATCACATGGTGGCTCACAACCATCTATAACGAGATCTGGTGCCTTCTTCTGGCAGGCAGACATGCATATATGCAGGCAGCACCTTGATTGTATACATAATAAATAAATCTTAAAAAAAAATTTTTAAAGACAGCAGAGTGAAAGAAATCACTCAAGCTGGGTATGGTGGCGCATGCCTTTAATCCCGGCACTAGGGACGCAGAGGCAGCCAGAACTCTGTGAGTTTGAGGCCAGCCTGGTCTACCAAAGCAAGTTCAGAATAGCCAGGGCTGCACATAGAAACTCTGTCTCGGAAAAACAAAACAAAACAAAAACAAAAAAGAAAAGAAAGAAATCACTCACAAAATATCTATACATGATTCCATGTTTAGCCATTCTCCATGGAAAAAGCAAAATCTTAGAAAACAATAAAAGTACAAGAAATTGCAGTGGAGAAAGGGCAGTTGCAATGTAATTTAGGTGAACATGTTCTCTTGCTTGCTTGTGGTAGTGGTTAAGAATGTTACATATTTGTGGAAACTCATAGAGATGTCTGTCCACTAAAAAAAAGAGCATCTCACTGCATGCAAGTTATATATTGAATAACGGTGAGAGATTCCCACATGTGACCGCTGTTTTACAGGAGAGGCAAATCTAGGAAGGCTCAGTGCCCAAGGCGTATCACCCTTGTCCTATTTCCCATTTACCATTTTTGCTTTTGAGGGGGCCTTTCTGCATTGTCCTGGGCTCTCTTGATCCTCCCAGAGCCCAGGTTGGTATCTGTCCCAACTCCCAACAGTTTGGAATCCTCAAGGCACGAGATCAGGACCGTGGGCCACGGGGAAAACATTGACACCATCTTCTCTGGATGGCCGCCAGGGGGCGCTGCAAGGCTGCTTCCCAGATTTGGGGCAGCCAGGCAGTTGCCACAAAGCTTCAGTAGACCCTGGAAAATGTGGCACAAGTGAAAACTACGCCAACGTGGAGTGTGAAACTTATATAAAAAAAAAAAGAAAGAAAGAAAGAAAGAAAAATTTCTGCAGGAATGAGAAGAGTGCCTGCTTCATTCAATGAATGACAGGCTATTCATTCATTGGTGGGAACACTGGAGACAGGGCAAGAGCCCAAATGTCACCGACAACATTGCTGAGAGACCACAGACTATTCCAGAATCCACTCCCCTCTTAATGGTGGTATTCAAATATTGTTACATCAACAGCGCTCACTGCCTTGCCAGTGCAGTTTATTCATGTGTTTTAGATGAGAAGGGCCAAGAATGGCCTGAAAACAATGAGTCACTATTAGGAGATGGATTATTGCATCCTTCGTTTTCCCAAAATAATCCTTCACGTTCACTCATACAACAAAAATTCACTGGAAACCACTATGCGGCTTGTGGGGATGCTGAGGACATCAGAGTAGATGAGACAAACAGGAACTTCACCCTCTTGGAACTTGTATTATTTTATTTATTTATTTATTTATTTATCCCCCACTCCCCCAAGACAGGGTTTCTCTGTATCGCCTGGCTGTCCTGGAACTCACTCTGTAAACCAGGCTGGCCTCTACCTGCCTCTGCCTCTCTCTCAAGTGCTAGGATTAAAGGTATTCTTTCTTTCTTGTTTTGTTTTTTGTTTGTTTGTTTTAGTTTGTTTTTCAAGACAGGGTTTCATTATGTAGCCTTGACTGTCCTGGAACTAGCTGTGTAGACCAGGCTGGCCTCGAACTCTGCCAGGTGCTGGATTAAAGGCATGCACCATCACCACCTGCTTGGAATTTGTACTTTTAGGGTGTATTTTTGTCTATTTGTTTTTCAAGACAGGATTATTCTGTGTAGCCTTGGCAGTCCTGGACTCACTTTGTAGACCAGGCTGGCCTCGAACTCACAGCGATCTGCCTGCCTCTGCCTCCCAAGTGCTGGGATTAAAGGCATGAGCCACCATACCTGGCGGAATTTGTATTTTCAACACAGATGGAGAGAATTTTAGGAAACCGTAAATTATGGGAAACAAATTTTAGAAGAGAAACAGTATATTGAACTGGATCACCATTCTGATGTGGAAAAACAAAAAACAAAAAACACCACCTTGCTCCAGGGTATCACACCCTTTAACCAAAAACCTATTGGAAGTCAAATGCTAACCAAGATTTTAGGGTGCACTTTGGTAGGTCTCAGCTTAGCCATCTGCTTCTCTAGCTCTATCCAAACAATAAGCCAGGACAGACTTTCACTGGCATGATCCCTTCTTGCAGAGCTTTGTGCAAAGGGAACTCCCTGCTGCATTTCTTGTGCTAGACCACCCCTTCCCTCTCCTAGTCTGGCTGGAATCTACTCAGGTGCACTTATCATATAACTCCACCTTCCGCCCAGTGGGAGAATAGTTAGAAAATGTGGCAATAATGCACAGTGGTCTCCTTTCCTTCTCAGGTGGAAAAAAAAGTCTCTTTAGAGTACATACCAAGGTCATACTGACTAGGAGAAATGGGTGATACAAACTCAAGGACACTGCTGTCCAGACCTCCTTTCAGAACTAAATAACTTGACCTCCCCCACCATCTCCTGTGTTCCCAGAGCAGCTAGCACTGAGTGGCCAGTGCAGGGTCATCCTAGAGCTCCCAACAAGCCTAGCTGCCCTATACCCTCTGACGTCTCTGCCCAGTCCTGTTTCTTTTCCTCCACCCTCTAATAGCTCCTTGCATCTCAGCCCCTTCCCTAGAGAGCCCAGCCCACAGCATCAAGCGCTAGAGACAGCCTAGAGTGTAGCTGCTAAGAAGGGATTCGGGATCTGGACCACCAGTGGAATGAGGACCAATAGTTAGGAGGAAGATGGCACAACAGAGGAAGATAGTGTACTGACATGGACCATGGCCACACAATATGATGTCTCTTGGGCCAGGAGCCCTCAGTAACAGCAATACCTAGAAAAGCAGCAGACCTCTGCTACAGACAGGGGCAGGTAGCATGTTTAGCACTCAACTGATCCATCTGGTAGTCACAGTACTCTCCTGTCCTGTGTCTCACAGCAAATGGGTGACTGTAACAACTGCATCTTAAAAAATGTATAGCAATAAGGGACTTACACAGGAAATGGGGGTCTAAGCCACCCCAACACATAAGCCATGGCAGAGGGTCTGACAACTGGTGATAAGAAAGGAAAATGATAGATGATCAATGTGCCTCATGATAGCAGTGTCCCCATCTGGTAAGAGAGCCACCACTGTCCTGCAGGAGCTGCTCTCAGACCCTAAAAGAAGGAAATCAAAATTGAGAACTAAACCATAAAAAGAAACGATAAGCTTTTTGTTTCTTTTTTGAGACAGTCTCTCTGTGCAACCCAGGCTGCTCTTAGGACTCATGGTCCTCCTGCCTCAGCCTACCAAAGACAAGGACTGCAGACATGTCCCCCCCACACACACCTCCTAGCCTTCTGTGTACTTCTTAGCTTGGTACACAGGTATACATCTTAAATCCCAGCATTCAGAAGGCAGAAGCAGGTGAGTCTTTGTGAATTTGAAGCTAGTCTTGTCTGCACAGTGAAATTTGGGCCAGCCAGGACTATATTTCATTTATTTTTTGAATATAAATTTATGACATTTATTTATATACGTACATGTGTGGATGGATGTGCTTGTGTCACGGTCATTGTGTAGAGATTCCTAGAGGTGGTGTTTTCCTTCTACTGAGAGAGTCCTAAGAATTGAACTCAGGTCACCACACTTCGTAAGCAAGCGCACTTCTACTGAGCCGTCTCGCTGGCTTGCGCTTCACTGCAGTAGGAGTGTTTCATCAACTCTGGGTAAGCATGGCCCAGGGATGAGTGATATGAAGGGATTTCAGATCACTGGATTAATGTGGCTCCTTATCCTGTGGTCAATTTTATTTGAAGATACTGAGGAGTTGAAAAATTACTAGCCAGACATGGTGCCACACACATGTCATCCCAGCCCTCAGAAGACAGAGGCACGTATGAATTCCATACCAGCCTGGCCACATAAGATCCTGTCAAAAGGCTGGCAGTGGTGGCTCTTGCCTTTTAAAGATCCCAACACTCAAGAGGCAGAAGAAAAGTTACAAGGAGAATCCAAGAGAGGATGGTTGAATCTCACTCAGAAAGGAAAATAAAATAGGCATTGGAGGGGGAGGGAGGGAGGAAACTGGGTAGAAAAGGGGATGGCCAGGGGAGCAGCAATGGGGATAGGAGTACAGAGGGTAGGAGAAAGAGGGCTGGGTGAGACAGAAATTGGAGGTGGTGTGTATCTCTGGGCTTTTCTGGAGACCTGGGATATGAGAGGCCCCAGGAGGTCTATGGGGGTCCCTTAGCTGAGACTCCTAGCAGTGGAAGTTATGAACCCTTAAGTGGCCACCTCCTGTAGCCCCCCAGAACTTCCAGTGGAGAGATAAGGACATCAACCCACCCACAAAACCTTTGACCCAAAATTTGTCCTGCTTACAAGATGTGCAGGAACAAAGATGGAGCAAAGATTGAGGGAATAGCCAACCAAAGATTGGCCGCACTTGAGACCCATCCCATGGGAGAGAGCCAGTCCCTGACACTATTAATGTTACTCTTCTATGCTTGAAGACAGAATCCTACCATTACTTTTCTGAGAGGCTTCACCCAGCAGCTGATGGAAACAGATGCAGAGACCCACAGGCAAACATTAGACAGAGTTTGGGGAGTCCTGTGGAAGACTTAGGATAAAGATTGAGGAAGCTGGAGGGGTCAAGAGCCCTACAGGAAGACCTACAGAGTCAACTATCCTGGGCCCATGGGGCCTCCCAGAGACTGAATCACCAACCAAAGAGCATGCATGGACTGGTCCTAGGCCCCATACACATATGTGGCTGATGCACAGCTTTTTCTTCATGTGGGTGCCCCAGCAACTGGAGCAGGGGCCCTTTGACTCTGATCCCTGCCTTTGGATCCCATTCCCCTAACTGGGCTGCCTTGTCTGGCCTCAGTGGGAGAGGATGCACCCAGTTCTGCATAGACTTAATGTGCCAGGGTAGATTGGTACCCATGGGGAGCCTCTACCTTCTCTGAGGAGAAAAAGAAGGGAGAATGGGGAGAGGGGTGTACAAGAGGGGAACTGGGAGCGGGGAGGGCTGCAATCAGGAGGTAAAGTGAATAAACAAATTAAAAAAAAAAAAAAAAAGAGGCAGAGGCAGGTAGATCTCTGAGTTTGAGCCCAGCTTGGTCTAGAGAAAGTTCCAGGACAGCCAGGGATAGATAGAGGAACCCTGTCTCAAAAACAAACAAACAAAACAACAACAACAAAAACACTTAATGATTACTGAGTTATAGAATACATTGCAAAATGCGTAGCAAATGCTGACTTGTGTAGTACAGGTGCCCCTTCAGGGAAGGAGGAACTGATCCCCAGATTATGGGGAGGGTTGTAGGTTGAGGTATCTCAGCTATAAGTCTTTTTGGTTTTGTTTTGTTTTTTTGAGAGAGATTTTTTTTTCCTGTGTAGCCTTGGTTGTCGTAGACTTACTTTGTAGACCAGGCTGGCCTTGAACTCACAGAGATCCACTTGCCTCTGCTTCCCAGAGTGCTGGGATGACAGGCATGTGCCGCTGTATCCAGCTAAGCCATGAGTCTTTTAAGGGTGTTTGTGCATATATAGAACTGATGTCAATGACATTCTGTAAATGTTATTATCTCCTCAGATGAGGGGATGAGATGGCAGCCATACCCAAGCTTTACTAATACATGGCTTGGGGCTGAGCCCAGAGCATTTCTATCTAAGTATCCCTAGGCCCAGGGCTGGAAGCTTCCAGCCTTTGTACAATCTAGACTTCTGCAAGCCCAGACCTTGAAGGCTTCAGCTTCCAGCCTCCATACAATCTAACCTAGGACTAGAATGTTTTCAGCTTCTGAGACTTAGCTGAATAAATAAACTCACCCTTTCTAGTTCTTTCTGAACTCTGGCTGGCTGCTTCAACTCAGCTGTTCTAGCTCAAACTCCTCTCCAAGCTGACTGATTCAGATTGGCTTCTCTGGGCTTCTGACTGAATTGCTCTGCTTGGAAAAACTGCCTCTGAAGTTCACAAACTGAACTACATGAACTTAACTGAACTGAACTGCACAGAACTGTACTGTACTCCAGAGTTCTACTGGGTTCATGTGCTGTACTCTACTCCTCCAGTGTACTGCACTGTCTGTCCCCTCTCTGTCTGTTCTTATGTAGCTTCTGTCTCGTGAGTGTTGGGGGTATCCTATCTCTGACTCATTTTGTCAAATCTTTCTCTGATTCATCACTTTGTCTGCCTTCAATTAGATGTCATTGTTTGGGATTAAAGGTGTGTAGGAAAGGCATGCTTGTATTCCAGCCAGAGGGATTAAAGCTGTGTATTCCAACTGGATCACACAGACCTAGGTCTTTGGATGTGATCCCTTTCCAAAGCACTCTCCACCCTTTCCCCCCTCCCTAAAATAGGGCCTTTCCTAGAGCCTAGAGCTCACCAATTTGGCTAGATTAGCAGGTCACCAAACCCCCGGGACCCTCCTGTCCCTACTTCCCCCAGCAGGGAGATCATAGATGCAGTGCCTGGGCTCACATGTGTTCTAAGCAAGACCTCATGCTTGCACAGTAAGCACCTTACTGAACGAGCCATCTCCCAGCACTTTGTTGTCTTCTTGAAGAACTGTCCTTGCCTGAATAGGCTGCCTTTCCCAAGATTACACCCAATTCCTGAGCCCCGAATGACTGGTCAGTACTAGAGTTCTTCATCCCTTTGTCCTGACAGAACTCAAAATACCCACCTTAGCTTGAGAGCTCTTTTCTACCACTCTGCCAAAGCCTCCAGTGCCTGCAGCTGACTTCTGCCCACTTCCACTTCCTTTCTTTCCCTCACAGAAATTGGCCCAAAAAAGAGCTCCCTAATAAACTTCCTACATACCACCAATCAATAACTTTTCATCTTGGAGACGGTTCTGAGAGAGCCAACCTACAAGATAAACTGCTATTTGAGGCCTGGGTATAAGCTCCCCATCTCTGGATCTGACTTTGCCTTCCCTGACCCTAAGAATTCTGGGTGTGCATATGCAACATATCTTACCACTCTCTTGGGCCCCAGAGAGGAAGTCTGTTCATTATCCTGTCAGGCCAAAGAGACTCCTTCAAGTGCAGAGCAATGGCAGTTTCTTCTAGTTTTCCCTGAAGTCCCATCTGGATTCTGCCTCTTCTGAGCTGAGTCCTACCATCTATCACAATAAAGCACGCTATATTCCCAGCTCTTTTTACAGTCACAGTATGGCTATTTATGTCTTCAGCCTGCTAGCATAGCTCCCTCCTGGGGGCCTCCTATGATCTTCTGCACCCCCAAGGGCTTTCTGCCATAAGGAGCACGGTGGCTCATCTCTGAATAGAAAGAGCCCAACTGTTTTATTAATGTGAGTGATGGGAGATAGGAGAAAAAGGCCCATAGCAAGGGCACAGATTCCTCAAGTTCAAGTCAGCAGCAGGGCTGGAATTAGAGCATACTTCTGCGTCCCTTTTGCTCTACCTCCCCCTTCCCTCCCAAGCCCCTCAGCTTTACTTCTGTTAACATCCAGGTAGAGCTGTAGAAAAAGAGAACTATTGTGTCCTATATAGTTCAGAGACATGGAACTCTGAATTATCCGTTATATTGGAAAACACAAATATAGTGTGCGACTGAAACGGGAAATCATGGTAACTCTGTGAACAGTGTATTCTTCGGATAACTATGCTTCATCCTGTAAGAAAAGATCAGGTGAATCACTATTATGTACAATGCTATGCAGCCACTAGCCTGATGGGGAAAGATGCTTTAGTCCTTCACACACACACACACACACACACACACACACACACACACACACACTCTTTAATCTGAGGTCTAGAATCTTGGATGGAGAAGTACATGCCAAGACGTTCTGGCAAATACTGTTAGGGTAAAAGGAAGAATTTATACTTGTTTTGTTGTTGTTTTGGTTTTGGTTTTTTTGAGACAGGGTTTCTGTGTGTGGACTTTGTAGACGAGGTTGGCCTCGAACTCACATCAATCCACCTGCCTCTGCCTCCCAAGTGCTGGGCTTAAAGGTATGCACCACCACACCCGGCTCGTTGTTGTTGTTGTTGTTGTTGTTAACAGAAGAATTAAGGTAGCATCCTTCTACAGAGCTGTAGTTAAAACAGTTGCAAAGTGTTTCAACATCTGACCTTGGCTAGTTATGAACATCAGTGGGTATTAGTCAGGAATTCCCTACTGTATAGTGACAGCTTGTTTTACTCTGGAACATCAAAACTCCTTTAAACTTCTGCAGTCCTTAAAAAGAGAGAGCGAGGAGCTACTGGAGCTATCTGGAGCCTTGGAATATAGGAATTACCTTGTGTCAGTCTCTCTGGCAGAGGAAAAATAAATTATGTAATTAAATACATACTTTAAAAAAAAAAAATACTTGCCCTAAGAGACCAATGCTTGAGCAGAAGTCTCTAGAGCAGCAGTTAAATCCTTTCTCCCCAACAACGTACTGCCACTGATAAGCTGTACATTTCTGCAAGGATGCTAGTTTGGTGGAATTTGAAACCTGCTGAGTTTTATGTACGTGTAGGCATTCCAAAAATAGAGACAGATGTCACTCTTCTAGGTCTTTCTAGAGATAGCTTAGGTGGTACTTAGGTAGAAAAATCATCCCTATTTGCTCTATGGAGTGCTGAGAAAGAGATGGATCTAAAGTCAGGGTGATTTAGCAGACATGGTGGAAAGAAACTTCCGGGGGATAGCAAATCGTAAACAAATCCTCTGTTATCATCGTAACAATTTATATAATTATTTACGGTTTGACCTTTCAAGCTAAGGCTCTCCCCACACCCTCACTCTGTAAATAATATCACTAAACACCTAGTTGGCGCAAACTAACATCACTTTAGGTTCTTCTTCATCTCCTTCTCTGTTATCGGCAAATCCTTCCTTCTGCGCATTTTTCTCTATCTTGACTAACCTAGCTAACAGCCACAATTCTGTCTTAGACTACCTGGCCATTTTTGGTGTCCCTGCATTCCCTGCCTCACTCCCATTATAATCCTTTTTTACGCGCTAGATCTTAAATTAAATAGGGTCACGTCACTACCCTTGTTGAAAACCCTCCGGTTCCTTCCCACTGCATCTGGAACAAAATCCAAACACACAGCTGGTGCATGAACGTACAGGCAGGATCTCACTAGTTAGCCTAGGCTGTCAAAGAACTGGTGGCTCGGCTTCTTCTTCCCCGGTCCTGGGATTTACAGGCGCGCGCCCACCCCCGAATCCCACCTCTGGCCTCTGCCTACCTTTTCTCAAACCACTCTAGCCATACGGGCATTTTGCAGGTCCCTGAACGTGACAATCTTTCCACTTTCTCCCCAGTAGCTGTTTCCTGTCTCTGGAATACTCTGCACCTAATCCTCACAGAGCAAATCTTTAAAATCTTAGTGGTCTCGGTCTCGAACCACCGTTGACTCCCACATCAGACCCCAGCGCCGGGTCTGGAAGGATCGGCAGGGCAGTCCTGGGCGCCGCCGGCCGGCGCGCAGTTTCGCTTCCGGGTGAGGGGCGGGCGGGCCAAGCAGTTCCGGGGCGGGTGGCGGCTGCGGGTCCCGGCGCGGAGGGCGCGAGCGCGCGGCGCGGGCCGAGGGCCGAGGGCGGCGGCGCGGGGACCCCGGGGCCCGGCGGCCCATGGGGCGCAAGGCGTGAGGCCGCGGCCTGCCCTGCGGTGGGGGGTGGGGGGAGCGGGGCGGGGCGATGGATAAACTGACCATCATCTCAGGATGTCTCTTTCTGGCCGCCGATATCTTCGCCATCGCCAGCATCGCCAACCCGGACTGGATCAACACCGGGGAGTCGGCGGGTGAGCGGCGTGCGCGGCCCGGGAGGGCGGTCGTCCCCCGGGTCGGCGGTCCCGAGGGTTAAAGGTCGGCGCCGGGGTGGGGGCCGCAGAGGCTGCTTAGCTGTGGCTCCCCCCTTTCCCCTTTGAAGTATATGTGATTATAGTCTTTGCTTTATTTTAGGCCCGGGGGCTGCAATAATACTAATAATAAACTTCATTTTATGGAGCATCTTTAATTCCAGCGCATCTCACGCACACACATGCGCGCGCTGCTGGAGCTATCTTAATAGTAGTTAGAAAATTAAATAACACATTCGAGTCGCAGGCAGCCCCAGCGGTGATGCCTGCTGGAACACCAGCTGGAGGCGGGTGTGTGTGTGTGTGTGTGTGTGTGTGTGTGTGTGTGTGGCGGGGGGTTGCCCTCACGGAAGAGGCCGGTATCTTTCCGAGGGTATCCCAGGTGAATGCGCTGCCAGGATTCTCAGCTCCAACCCTCTCTTCCCTTCTATCTTTCTCTCTCACCCAGACCTGGGAGACCAAACCTTTAATTAATGTAAACAGCTGTCAGGAGAGCGGCACGGGCTTGTATTTGAACTGCTCGTTCAATGCAGGTGAAGCGAATGAGTGGGAACGGCAGGACTCCTCAGATGGTTTGTTATAAATGTATCGCTACTTCTTAAGTGTCACATAGGGTTCTCAATTTATCCAGCAATATTTTTAGCTCTAAAAAAAAAAAAAAAAAGCTGTAGCTGAAACATTTGTTGCTTTCTCCTCCGCTACTTTCTAATCTAGACCTAGTAACACAGAGTCAGGATGTCATGTTCACTGGTTTTTAAGATTAGGCTAAAGAATTCAACTTTTCTTGACTGTAGAGTTTTAGCAGAGCTGTTAATTGTAACAGGTAAAAAGGGAGTTTTGGAATCGTGTGGGCTGTTTCGGAAAGTGTTGCTGACAAGGTATTCAGTGCTATGTGTGACGGTTGGTTCATTACCACTGTTTTTACTCTAACCGGATGTGTAGTGACTCCTCTGTGAGACTGTCTTCCGGGCATCACATACTTAGGAGCAAAGGTTCGCACTGTTGTGTAGAGAAGTGCTTATTGGAAAAAGATTTTTAGGTGGAATCCCTGTAGGAAGTGGATGAAGTGTCCATGAGCAAGATAGATCGGAGAGGGAACTGTTTCTATACATTATATAAGAGAAGAGAGCAGTGATGGTGCAGCAGAGGCCGCTCACACTCAAGACAGAACAAGAGCGGAGTGAGTATAGTGCCTTCAGATTTAAAGTCTTCGGCTGTGAATTGGCAAAGACTTCATGAAAGGGACAGTACTCCAAAGTTTGAAGAAAGTAGAAAATATTTGAAAAGGGGAAATAGCTGCAGGGAGCATGCCAGATGGTAGGCTTGTCCAGCTTTGTGGATGACCGTGGCTGTGAACGCATAGTGTGACAGCCTTCCTGCCTGCCCCACTGGCCTCTAGTTGTGTCCAGCTGCTTTGAGACCCGTGGAGCTTTAGCAGTGAGCTTTCTAAATGCCCTTGGAAATAAAACATCAGAAATATTAATATGAAATATTATATAGATGGCTCATTGAGCTTGGAGGCTTTCATATACCTGCAAAAAAAAAAAAAAAAAGAAAGAAAACAAAGCAGCCAAGCTGTTGAGGGTATTGGCCAGAGTAACTATGTAATGATAGCTCAGAATAAATAGTAAAAGTGTGTATGGTTGGTGGGGGGCGGGGCGGGGCAGCTGATGATCAGTCAAACAGCAGATGGTATTTGGTCAGTGGAACTGTGGATACAATGAAATTGAAGAGCAGCTTGAGAATGGTCGCAGAGCACAGTGGCAGGGGCTGGTGAGCGCAAGATCCGAGTGCAGCAGTGAGGGGCCATGCTGAAACGAAGTGTCACGCTTTAGAGATGATGCTTTTTGTCCACTTACAGTTTCCCTCACTACTTCAGGCTATCCTTCAATTAAATATTCTGGGGCTAAAGGAGAACTAATAGGCGATAATAGGAAACATTTCAGAATTCTCTTAGCTCTTACCTTAAGAGGGACAAGAAATAGGTCCCCTAAAAGTTAAACTTACAGGTGGGAGTGCAGGCTGTTGTTAGGTGCCTGCGGCTAGGCGGGGCGGGGAGGGCAGGAAGTATCTGCTAGTGTGTGCTCTCTGACAAGGCGCACTTGAGCGGCGTGTGTTCAAGGTGCACTTTGTTTTACCTGAGCAGACAGATGTAGTCATGAGTTTAAAAGCAAAGCCAAATAAATAAGAACAATAGTTGTATCTTTCAGGTCAGTGAAACAATCACAAGAAGTACAAGAAGGTGTGGGCTGGAAACGCTGGCCCCACTCCAAGGTTTCTACAAGAGTGACGTCACATGGCAGCAGAACACTGGAGTCATTGCCCTCCAATGTATTATATTCCATCCATTCACGTTTTGTTTGTGGCATTGGATTGCACTCTTCTTCTAAGTTTGTTTTACTTTCTGTCCATGGGTGTTTGGTTACATGTATGTCTGTGCACCACGTGCATGCCTGGTACTGGAAGAGGCCAGAAGAGGCTGTCAGATCCCCTAAGACTGAAATAACTGATGGTTGTGAACCACCATGTGGGTGCTGGGATCAGGTGAGGGGCCTCTGGAAGAGTAGCCAGTACTCTTAACCACCCAGCGATCTCTCCAGCCCTTTCATTGCAAATTTTAAATGTTTTTTTTGTTTGGTTTTGGTTTTGGTTTTTCAAGACAGGGTTTCTCTGTGTAGTCTTGGCTGTCCTGGACTCACTCTGTCTGTAGACCAGGCTGGCCTCGAACTCACAGAGATCCACCTGCTTCTGCCTTCCCAGTGCTGGGATTACAGGTGTGCGCTACCACACCCAGCTTTAAATGATTTTTAAAAAATACATCTACAGCAGTACTCTCAGAATTAAAATGATCCCCACAATGCAGTGAGAAAGCCACTGTAGTGAACTCAGGAAAGTATCAGGGGCCAGGCAGGAGAACTGTCATTTGGTGGCCTAGTGGCATCAGCTCAAGCCCCTTAGCCTCATCGTGTCTGTTTTCTCCTCTGTAAAACAAGGTCATTAGCCAGCTCCCTGGCTTCTAGTGATGATTAACCACATTAGTCCGCGGGAAGCATTAAGAATGATCCTTGGGGCCTGGCATGGTGGCGCACACCTGTAATCCCAGCAACAGGAGGCAGAGGCAGGCAGATCTCTGTGAGTTCCAGGCTAGCCTTGGGTCCAGGACAGCCAAGGCTACACAGAGAAACCCTGTCTGGAAAAATCAACCAATCAATCAATAGAATGGCCCTGACATTCTGAGCCCTGAGTACTCAGTATAAGGCACTGCCCTGTTGCTGTTTTGTAATAAACCTTAAACTTTTACTGTAAGAAATGACGGGACTTCACTGGATGGTCTTGGAAATATGTAAACATCTAGAATATCATACCTGAGCCTAGACAGAGTTCAATGTCTTCCCTCTTGCTCTGTGCTCGCTCTGTCACTACTGTATTGTTCCTCTTGCTCCAGTCTCATCTCCATACTCTGGCCTTGGTTCTCCTCAGCTTTTGTGTCAAATAGCAAAACCCCAGCTGATAAGCTGTATTGCCAGCAGATTGGGGAGCACACTTTGGACTGGCATGGTTTTACATTTGTTTTTGTTGTACTGGTCCCAACACAGAAAAGGTACACTCTTTATGTTTTTACCTGGTGGTGAGGACAGTTCTTGCATGTGTTCTGTTAGCTGTGATTTGTGCACAAGCTTCTGCAGATGTAACGAAACAGTGTTGTGAGGGGAAGTGCCTGGGAGAGCGAGCACTTGAAGAGGGACCCTCAATACAACCAGGAATGTTTAATGCTTGCTGGACATAATGACACAGTTACATAATTCTGCTCTGTGGGGGGTGGATTCCTGCTGGCTAGTGCACTCAGCAGCAGCAGCAGCAGTGCCGGTTCCGTAGTGCTGTGTGAGAGCTGGAGCCCAGGGGCTGCCACTGCTCGCTTTGATTCCTTTGCTTCATGTATTTGGCTGATATGAAATTGTCGCATCAGCCTGTGTTTCATGTTGAATATGACACATGAGTGTCGTTGTGGCAAGGTCCCACAAAGTTTTTAAACTTTGGTGGGGCTGTGGTGTAGAGGTTCTTTGGTGGTGTCTTGACCGGTACATAGATAGGAGGCCAATGCTGAAGACTGGGAAGAAATCTTTTCCTTGAAGTGCTACCTACAGTTTTCATCTGTCTTAAATGAGACTTAAGTTCTTCAGGGATTTAAAATTTTGCCAGATTGCGTAATAGGGATGGGGAAGTTTGAGTTTCAGGCTTCAAATGTAGGTGTTGGGCTTCCTAGACATTTCTTAACCTTGCTGTCACTCTTTTCTCTTGTCCCTAAAGAAGCAAACTTTTTGTGGGGAAAAAAAATGTTGTTGATTTTAGTATGATCAACAATTAAGCTGTTTCATGTCTCTAGATTGTGTGTGGACATATCATCCGTTTACAGAAAGGGTTTCAGTGAGTACCCTAAACAGATTAGCCCTCTCTGTGATGATTGCTGTGTTCCCCAAACTTTTTTCCTCCTCATGTGTATAAAGAGCTTCTTGCCAGGCACATGGTGCACACCTGTAATCCCAGCACTGGGAGAGGCAGAGGTGGGTGGAACTCTGAGTTCGAGGCCAGCCTGATCTACAAACCGTGTCCAGGACAGCCAAGGCTACTCAGAGAAATCCTGTCTCAAAAAAATAAACAAACAAACAAACAAACAAATAAATAAATATAAAAACAAAAAAGAAAGTACTTCTCCCCTGTTTAATTGAAGTCTCCAAAGTGGGTATGAAGAAAGGGTCACTGCATTTGCTGCTGAAGGCATTTCCATTCTTCCTTTTGTTGAGATGGGATGTTGGTGTTTGAAGATGCTGACTGACACCCTCGTACCTGCTACTATTTCTGATTTTTGAGGTAGAGTCCACTTCAGTCTGGCCCTGAGCTCATTTTGTGATTCCTTTAAAGGAAAGAGCTGATAGAATGTATATATGTATTATAAGCAAGGATTTTCTGGAATGGCTTATAAGTGTTAGGGACTGGTGTGTCCGTGCCTGTCTGTATGTTAAAGGCTGAGAATCTGGTAGCTGCTCGGTCCAGGACTAGATGCTGCAGTAGCCTCCATCTGGCTCTGAAGAGCCGGAGGTCCAGAAGAAGCTGGATTCCAATGGCAGCAACAGCAGCAGGTAGACACTGGCAAGAAGCAACTCCGGCAGGCAGCACTGTTTCCCTCTGGCCTGTCTGAATGTAGGCTCTCCTCCAGGTAATACCTACCCTGGGGAGGGTTGTTCTTTCTGGAAGGCCCTTCACAGACCAGCCCAAAGATGTTCCCTCGGTTGTTTTCTAGAGCTGGTAAAGTTGATAAGATCATCACATTCACTGTGCTGCCCAGCCAGATCAACCCACTGTCCTCCTGCCTCTGCATCCTGTTACTGGGGTTATAAGGCCTATGCCACCATGGCCACCAGCTTTTTCCCTGTTCCTATTTTAAATTCACTGAGGGGAATAATTAGGAGCTAAAATGTGATGTTAATGCTTACAGAAGAGAATATTGAAGACTGGCTTATTTGAGGACAAGCATTTTCCAACTATTGGGTCCCAAAATGTAGACTCAACTCTCCGGCAGCCTGTGCCTGCAGGACCTCCAGAGGAATGGAGGTGTCTTCACAGGCCAAAGTGTGGGCCTGGGCTATGAGTGCCTTGTTCTCTCCGCCCCCCCCCCAGCCCCCACCCCACCCCCACACCCTCCCCCTCTCTGGTTTTTCAAGACAGGTTTTCTTTGTGTAGCCTTGGCTGTCCTGTACTTGACTTGTAGACCAGGTTGGCCTCAACTCACAGAGATGCACCTGCCTTCCGCAGTGCTGAGATTACAGGTGTGCACCGCCATGCCCAGCTCTTGCTTTTGTCTCTTATACGAACAGATGAAGTCACTCAATTCCTTCCCCCTGCCCTCGCTGCTGCCTTTGGCTTTCGTAGGTAGAAACTTCCCTGTTTATATTTACACAATGTTTGACATTTTATAAGGATAAGTTTGCTTTTTTTCTTAAGTCTAAAGACTGAGAGATACTTGGGGAATAGAGAGACTTGGGGAAAGAAGTATCATTTACCGTCTGGTTCCTGCCATCTTCCCCAGAGGAAGCAGTCCCACCTAGGTGATTACCCACACATAGGTCCTGGCCTATACACTGGTTTAAAACATTAAAGCATACCTGCCTCCGTGACTCACTTATTAAGTACTGGAAAATTATTATTGAATAGTAATAGCAAAGCCTTTCCTCTAAGCTGCTGTAACACCAGTGTTCACAGCCATGTAGCAGGCAGCAGTTCTGTGACATGAGCCAGCCTACTCAACTTGTTCTGTTACTCCCATGGGAGTGACTTGTAGAATGGGACCAGGTCTGGTTCCCAAGAGGGCAGAAGCCTTGAGACTGTGTCCTCTGGGTCAGGAACGGTTTACTGGGGTTATAAGTCCTGTGCCACCATGGCCACCAGCTTTTTCCCTGTTCCTATTTTAAATTCATTGAGGGGAAATAATTAGGAGCTAAAATGTGATGTTAGTGCTTACAGAATGATATTTCTTCATGAGTCTTTTGAGTCTATCTCAAATAAAATTCCTTTTCAACAACTTAACTGAGATATAATTTACATCACATAATACTCAATTTGTGTATGCAATTCAGTGTTTTTTCATTTATTCACAGAGTTGTATACCAGCATTGCCACATCAATTTTAGAGTGTTTGCATTATTCCAGAAGCATGTGCATATCTCTTAGCCATCATCCTGAACTCCCGAGGCTTACGCAGCCACTAGCCTTTCTGCTAGAAAGCTACAGGCTCTGGGCATTTTTTTCATTTATAGTTTTAAAGTTCATCCATATTGGACTTTTAAAATACTTTTTGTTACTAAGTAAAATTCATTGCAGGAGTAAACTAATTTTTATTTATCCATTTATCAGTTGATAGGAGAAAATTTTGTGCTGATAAAATAGGCCACCAATGCTCTTTTAAAAAGTAACATTAGTGGAGCTGGAAAGATAGTTCAGTGGTGATGAACACCTGCTGTTTTTGTGGAAGACCCAAGTTCACGTCCCAGCACCTATATCAGGTGGCTCACACTACTTGTAACTCTAATTTCAGGGGATCCAACACCTTTTGGCCCCTGCAAGCACCTGTACTCATGAACACAAACCAACACACAGATATACACATACGTAAAAAGAATTAAAAAAAAAAATAACATTGTCAGAACTTAAACATATCAAATAATGAGAACTTGGGGTAAAATTCAGACAAGTCTTTTTTAGTATTCACAGGATATGCTCAAAGCTTGAAGTCATTTGATACTGAATTTTACAGTGTACACCAGATTTCCTAGTATGAGATTACAGTTCCTGAGCAAAGCATTGATTTTATTTTTCCCCTCTGTGGTCTTCCAGAATTCATTTTTTAAATCAGTACCAACGGAGATGTAACCAGAGATTCAGTCTAATAGACCTGAAAGTGTTGAAGGGAAAATTGATACTAAGCACATGGACAGAAGGCAGAAATAACTAGAAATCATTACAGAGGAAATTCAGCAAAGGAAATTACCATGTGATGGTTGTCTGTGTGTTCATTAGGTTGGTGGCATCTGCCATAGTCCCTCTTAAAACTGGCTTAGTAATAGTTACAAACATCAGTCCTCCTCTGCTTAGTCTGGAGTGAATAAAGCAGTGTCATTTAACTCTTAGCCTGATAAATGTAGGTTTGTTTAGGAGTTACCTTGTGGTGAGAGAGCTGAGTAAGATTTGGAGGGAGGCAGATTTTGATTTTGGAATCTCCATTGCTTGAGGTATATTAACTATCCCTTAGCTGTAAAATAAAGGTAATGTGCTTAGTTCAAAAGATGATTATTAGCTGGCCAGGGTGGCACACGCCTTTAATCCCAGCACTGGGAAGGCAGAGGCAGGTGGATCTCTGTGAGTTTGAGGCCAGCCAGGGTTACACAGAGAAACTCTGTCTCTAAATAACAAAACAACAAAAAGATGATTGTTTTTAAAAATGTGGTATGTGAGGGACCAGCACGCTGTTTGATACATAGTACATGCCTGGATACTAGTCATCATGTAGAAAGCCAAAACACCTGGCTTTTTGAGGGGTTTTCTTTTGCATCATGTGTTTTGTTTGTTTACTAATCCCTGCCTTGTTCCACAGAGATTTAGGGCAGCATGGTGTGTTTGTAGTGAGTATTTGTGAAACCCAGCTGGATCCAAGCTGGGCAGAAGGACTGCACAGGGAGTGTAGTGGCAATATAAACTTAATGGGACACATGGAAGTACGCAAACCAAGAATGCCTTGGGTTTTCGTGTATCTGGAAGAGAGTAAAGACTTTTCTAAGTGAGAGGCAGCCAAGCATTGTGGGAAGGGTGCACAGGTTTGGAACAAAGTAACATGTAGTTGTATCCCGTTGTCACTATTAGTCATGCCATTGTTTTTAGACAGATTGCAGACTTTTGGGTTTTGTTTGTTTTGTTTGTTTCATTGATTGATTGATTGATTGATTAAAGAAAGGGTCTCGTGTATTCCAAGCTGAGTGCCTCCCAAGTGCTGAGATTACAGGGATGGCCATCACTCTGGCTGAGATAGTTCTAGAGATTTCTTTTGGTTGTCTATAGCTCACTTCACTGCACATACTTAACCGGTGGGCGTGGTGTATCACATTAGAGAGGACATTTGGACAAATGCTGCTATTGGTGAAATTGATATTGCATTATAAATCAGAACTTAAGGGACACACATGGATAATTTTTTAATATACTAGCCTTATGCTATCCCCTCTGTTCCTCAGGATCTCAGCCACACAGTGGCAGCGTTGTAGGTGTCAGTTCTTACTCACATGTGTCGGCGTCAACTGCACACTCACAGCCTTACCTACTCACGATGCTTTTGTTATCAAAATGTTTGCAAACTTGTGCTGCTGGTGTTTTTGTTTGTTTTTTTTTTAAGTACTTCGTAGAATTCCTTTGTCCTGCTAAGCAGCTAGCCCCTAAAAAGCTTAATAAATACAGAAGCCATTCCACATTGTAACAGCAAATGGGGGCAATTTCATGTTTGTGCCCGGATGGGGGTTGTTCTTCAGTGCTGTCCCTTCCTATTCCGACCTTGCTGTGTGCTCCGTTGTTCCTCTGAGACTGACTGCCTCAGCATTGACAGCTAGAGGCCGTATATGAGTGTGCATGTCTCTGTGAGTACGCACTGACCATGCGTGGTTCGCTTCTGTGAAGTCTCAGTCTATGACTCTAGTTCAGTTTTGAGACAGACATTTCTTTGAGTTACTGCTTTAATTGATTCATTTTTAATTAGAAACGGGCTGCACTTTTTTTTATGTGACTCAGCTATAAATAAAATGTCACATTTGGCATTTTGACACTTGCTGCTCTATATATTGAGCAGAAAGGCAGCTGCTGACTTTTAATATAGATCTGTTTAACCACGGACCACATCCTATGGTCAGAGATTAAACAAGAGTTAAAAAAAAAAAATGCAGTTGGAGGAGTCAAACAAGACAGTGAAGAGCATTTTGTCACTAGCTTTTTGTTTGTGTGATATTGTTTGCCCTGTAGCATCATTGGGTCAGCTTTCTACTGTGATGACAGAAGTTCTCTTCAAAGTAGACCGTGTTCAGATCAGTTATTTTAAACAGTTCACTAACTTGGAGTGGCAAGTCTCAGAGGCCTCTTAGATTATGAAAAATGTGACCATTTCCTTTATAAACTGACATCCTTTTGATAAAGCAAGTCTTTATCTTACCATGAATGTCCCTGTTCCCATGGGTATTCCTTAAGTCCCTGCACTTACTCCCATCCTCACAACAAAGGCTATTGAAGAGTTTGTGGTTTAAAAGGAACTTGTACTGAATATTCAGAAGGATTTTTTAATTAAGATTTTTTTTTGTATGTATATGGGTGTTTTGCATGTTTGTATATTTGTGTACCTTATATGTGCCTAGATTTGTGGAGGCTAGAGGAGGGTGTTGGATCCCCTGGAGCTGGAGTTGCTGGTGACTGTGAGCTGCCATGTGGGGCTGAGACTCAAACCCAGGTCCTCTTGAAGAGCAAGCAGTGTTCTTTTTTTTTTTTTTTTTTTTTTTTTTTTTATTCAGATCACAACTCAATTGTTATCCAACCACTTGTATCCTCCCATTCCTCCTTCCCTCCCGCTTTCACCCTATTCCCCTCTCCTAGGTCTAAGACCAAGGAGGACCTCCTCCCCCACTATATGGTCATAGGCTATCAAGTCTCATCTTGGTAGCCTGCTTATTCTTTCTTTGAGTGCCACCAGGCCTCCCCACTAAGGGGAGGTGGTCAAATATGGGGCACCAGAGTTCATGTCAGAGTCAGTCCCTACTCTCCACATAACTGTGGAGAATGTGCTGTCCCCAAAGTAGGGATTTGATGTTTACTATTTGTATTGTCCTTGGTTAGTGCAATAGTTTGAGCAGACTCCCTGCGCCCCGATCCACCCATCACGATGTTCTTCCTGTAGGTTTCTAGGACCCTCTAGGGCCTTCTACTTCCCTATCGCCTATATTTCTGCAAGCAGTGTTCTTAATCACTGAGCCATTTCTCCAGCTCTGAATTTTTTTTTTTTTTAAGATTCATTTATTCTTTGATGCATGTGTTTTGCCTGCATCTTTTCATGTGCACCACTTGCATGGCTGATGCCTACAGAGGTCAGAAGAGGACTCCAGATACACTGGAACTGGAGTTGCAGTGTTGTGAGCCATCATGTGGCTGCTGGGAACTGAACTCAGGTCTTGCATGAACATCAGGTGCTTTCAAGCATTGAGCCATCTCTCCAGCTTCTATCTAGAAGGATTACATTTAAGCACAGGAAAAAACAATTATCCTTGAAGTACCTGTATTCTGCAAGGATAAAAAGACCAATCGTCAGAAAGGAGGTATGGTTTGAATAACAAGTGATCCGTTTCATAGTAACTATGTAAATAACCAAGGTCTTCTGCAGTGCGTGTCCTTGGAGGCCCAACTACTTGAGTAAAGGCAGTACAGCAAAGAAATTTCCATTTCAATCCATTCTCCACATTGCTGCTAAATTTATCTTTTCAAAGTACAAGTATAATCATAGTAAATACTTAACATAGCACTTTGTGATGATACTGTTCCAGGCTTTATCTGTGTTAACCAATTTAAGCCTCACAATATCCTTATGTAAGTGTAGAGGATGGAAGAGTTACGTGACTTGCCCACAGAGTTCATCTTGGCCTTTAGCTACTACTTGAAGAGACACCACGAGTGCTTCGTCTACATCTGTGAGGCAAAAGGCACTTAGTGGTTATCAGAGTGTGGCTCCACTTTCCTTTCCATTCTGGGTCCCCTTTTCTCCTTGAGGAGCTCTGTATTATAACCACACTTCATTACTGTGTGCTAAGTGCAATTTTCTTATCTTCGCTTATGTTTTCTCAGCCTACAAAGCCCTCATGCTCACTCTGGTGCCTTTTTTTATCCACATCCTGTCCATCTATCAAGTGTCTTCAACTGCCATCTTTATAAAGTCAGAGTGATTTCACCTTATTAACAACTCCATGTCTGTGTCATAGTTATTTGTTTCTTGCAATATCTTTTTAGTATATATTTTTCTTGTTCTGATTTTTTTTTTTTTTTTTTTTTTTTTGAGGTCTTACACAATAGCCCTGTAAATCACCATGTACCCCAAGCTGGACTTGAACTTACTCTAATTCTCCCTCCTCAGCTTGCCTAGTGCTTGAGATTTCAGATGTGAGCCACCACACCCATCCATTATAGTACAGAATTTATTTTTAAAGTTTCTTGAGAAAGGGGATATGATGTGTTATTCTTTGTATATTAGGTAATGTTCAGCTTAAGCTTGCAGATGGCAGGAAAAAAGAAAATGGCATGGCTGACACAAAGGTTTTGAACCAGGCTTGGAGAATAGGAATGGGGTTGCCGAGAGCCGTGACTGTGAGTGAGAAGTTTGCTTTAGAGAAGGAAGAACACCCAAGGGGCAAGGGGCTAGAATCCAGGAGAGAGGCGGTTAGCACTCTCAGTCTAAACTCATTTGCACAAAAATGTTAGGTTGTTTCATATATCTGCATCTGTATCAAGTTATTCAGTAGTTGTGTCCATAGACTGTAGCCTAATTCTCTTTAGATACAGTTTTCACTTGGAAAGTAAGGTATAGCTACCCTGTAGTCATTTGCAACTTTAAAACAGTGTAAGATGAAAACTGATAGCTTGATAGGTCATTTTGATCAGTAATAGTTAGATTCCTAAAAGAGCCCTTCAGATCTGTAAACAAATATAGTACAATGCTTTACTCCGTTTCCCCCAGTGTCAGACAGGGATTGTGCTAACATCCTAACAAGGTTTGTGAGAGAGTCACATGTCTTAGAGTGGCATGAGCATCCAATGTTCCCTTTTGTTTTTGGTTTTTTGAGACAGGATTTCTGTGTTACCCTGGCTGCCCTAGACTTACTTAGTAGACTAGGCTGCCCTCGAACTCAGAGATCCACCTGCCTACGCCTCCCAAGTGCTGGGATTAAAGGTGTGCACCAGCTCACCTGGTGTTCCAATGTTAACCCTTATAAACCAAAAAAGAGTCACTTTAGCTTTTTTAAAATAGGAGAAAGTAGCCTGTTTGTCTTTGGTTTATTCTCTATAATCCACTTGTTTGATTTCAGAGCTTAAAAACTTTTGTTCTCTGTGGTACATATATATCCTTCACTGAGATTTTGGTTTGGTTTGGTTGGTTTTTGTTTTCCAGACAGGGTCTCACTATGTAGCTCTGGCTGTCCTGGAATTTACTATGTAGACCAGGCTGGGCTTGAACTCACACAGATCTGCAATCCCTTTGCTTCTAAAGTGCTGGGATTAAAGGCGTGCACTCCTATACCTGGCTTGAGTTTTTGTTTGTTTGTTTTTGTTGTTGTTGTTGTTTTAGGTTAAACCATACCACATTACTTATGTTTATAGAGACAAGGTATCATGTAGCCCAGCTTGGTCTTAGGCAAACTTTTTTTTAAAAAATATTTTATTTTTAACTATGTATATGTATATTGTAGGTATGTGCACACAAGTGCAGGTGCCTGTGAAGATCAGAGG
Organism: Acomys russatus; assembly: GCF_903995435.1. NCBI lineage: Eukaryota > Metazoa > Chordata > Mammalia > Rodentia > Muridae > Acomys > Acomys russatus. The sequence continues at coordinate 1,247,226 of NC_067141.1, forward strand.
CACTAGGTCCCCCTGGACCCGAAGTTAGTGATGGTTGTCTCAACTTGGGCCTCCTGCAAAAATAGCACATGTTTTATCCACCGAGCCGTCTCTCCAGCCCCGTAATGACACTTATGGACCAGCAGACTGGGCACCTTTTGGAATTCCACTCTAGAGAAGACTAATGGATTCTGGGTCAGAAGACAAGCCTCCCTTGTATGTCAGATGGCACTGGGAAGCTGAGTGGACTATTTCTAGTATCTGCCTGTAACCATTTACAATCACAGCGGTACTCAATGTACAGTGTCTGCTTTAAATAAACCAACTTGCACTTAAGATTTAAGACTCTTGGTGTGAATACCTTCCCAACTATCAGGGATGGTAGGCACATTGCAGGTTTCCCCCTACTGTGCTATTTCTTTTATTTATTTTTTGCCTCTGGAAGTGGTTTACGATACCTTTGTCCCTTTGTAGCTCAGAGTTAACTAAAATAGCGTGTTGCTTACCTATCATCCCTCACTGTTCCCTGCCCTTAAGAATCAGTTGCAGCAAGTTCCCAACCTAACTATTTAAGCAGCTCATACCCAGTTGGCCAGTGCCATTCTCAGTGCTTAGTTCCCGCTGGCTTGATGCACAGCCTGCTCCTGCACTTGGCTGCTGTTTTTCTGACCTGGTGCTTTTACTGAATGTTTTTGGAGAACCCGTTTACTCCTATAATAAAAATGACCATTTTTTTTTTCTGCCTGTGTTAATACAGACTACAGGGGCAATAAGCCCCTTCCTGTGAGCCTGCTTCTCTTTTAGACATCCCAGAAACTCGGTAGCTATTTGACAAGACCTTGTCCTTTTCCCACACTGCTACAGAGGTCTAACTTGTTGGTCTGTCTGAATTTTCTGTCACTTAATGGGGTCTGAAGGAAGCTTTTTTTTTTTTTTTTAATTTTATTAATTTATTCATATTACATCTCGATTGTTAGCCCTTCCCCTGTTACCTCCCATTCTTCCCTCCCTCCCATTTCTCTCCTTCTCCCCTTCCCTATGTCTGTGACTGAGGGAGACCTCCTCCCCCTATATGTGCTCTTAGAATATCAAGTCTCTTCTTGGTAACTTGCTATCCTTCCTCTGAGTGCCACCAGGTCTCCCCATCCAGGGGACATGGTCAGAAAAGGGGCACCAGAGTTCATGTGAGAGTCAGATCTCACTCTCCACTCAACGGTGGAGAGTATCCTGTTCGTCGGCTAGGTCTTGGTAGAGGTTTGAAGCTTACTGCCTATATTCTCCTTGAAGGAAGCTTTTTTAATAAACGCTATAGAATTCATTGGCTTACGCAGTTGATTTGGACTAACATTCATGCATGTATTCACACATATGAAATTCAGTGCATATTTATCTAGTATCTTTGAAATTGTTGTTTATCATGGTAAAGTTTGATAGAGTAAGTTTCCTAAGGATGCATATTTTTTAGTTGTATCATACAAGGTTTTGTGATACTCGTTTATAGCAAGAACGTGTATGTGGGTAGCTAAGAATGCAAGGGAAAGGCATAGCAGATCACACTACAGTCCGGGTATGTGGGCTCATGGCAAGGCGGAGCAGTACAAGTTAGGGGCCACCCTGGTCTGCACAGTTCAGACCAACTAGAGGTTCAGAGCAAGACCCTGTATTGGGGGGAGGCAGATTATTGGTGTTTACACTCAAAGAGTGACGACTTATAGCAATGCTTATAGCCTGTTGCTCCCAGACCCCACATATATTAGATATATTAGTTACCTTTTCTCATCGCTTTAACAAAATACCTGACAGAAGCAGGTACCTGAGAAGGGAGAGGCTTGTTTTGACGTAGAGTTTCATCGTGGTGGGGAAGGCATGGCACCAGGAGTGCAAAGCATCTATTCACATCCATCTGCAGGCAGATAGAGGTGGGGGCGGGGTGAGCTCCAGTTCTCAGCTCGCCTTTTTATTCAGTCAGGGACCTTTGTCCATGGAATGGTGTCACCCACATCTAAGTCAACCCAGTGGAAAACTGCTGATAGACATGACCAGAGAGTTGTCTCATAGGTGAGTCTAGATTCTGTCAGGAAGACAATAGAGCATCACAGTAGGTCATGGAAGAAGTATGCAAATTAAATACTGGCTTATAATTAGGCAAATTTATTCTAAGATGTATTCATTTTTTTAAAAAAGGGAGGGGCGCTGTGGGTGTGCACACACCATACCCACAGGGGCCAGAAGAGCCTGTGGGATCCCGTGGAGCTGGAGTTACGGGCAGTTGTGAGCTGTCTAACAGGGGTGCTGGAAACTACACTAGGGACCTCTTCTAAAGACAAAGCAAATTTACATACTGGTAAGAAGGATGTACTTGTTTAATTTACATGAAGAATTCAATCTTGGCTGAATATTTGCTGCTGTAAGGCATAAAATATCATCAACATTTTTCATTGATCAATATTTTGATTTGATGATTGTCATGCTGAGAATGCTACTTCACATAAATACATAGTACAAAATGGAAAAAGGTTTAAGGTCATTTCAGGTTTGGTTGGCAATTCTGTCCTAATCCTAAGCCAAAATTCATTTAATGGTTTTTCTTTAATGAAACTGAAGTCAGCATCTCAAACAGTTTTTAAAATCAAATATTCTGACACAGTGTAATCCAAAGAGAACTTATTTAATAAATGCTGAAGAATGATAACAGGAAACACTGAAAGTCTTTGTCCTCCATGATGTCCAGAAATGTCTGTGTGTACAATAAAAACTACAGTTCACAGGGTAGAGGAGTCTCAAACCTGAGCTGGGGTGTCTCAGGCAGTCTTCTTTCCTTTGCACGGAAAGATGGCTTCAGTACAAAATCCAAGTGTGTTTGGAACCCAGAGTGCAGGGAAATCCTGCAGTGCACAGCCCAGCACAGCTGGAAACACCCCGGCTTTGTTATGTTTGATTTCGTGTTGATTTTTGTTTATTGGATTTTCAGAAACCTTTTGCTGCCAGGTGATGGAGGATTATACTTTTAGTCCCAGCACTCAAGAGGTAGAGGCAGGCAATCTCTGTGACTTTGAGGTCCACAAAGTGAGTTCCAGGACAGCCAGGCCTGTGGAGAGAGACTTGTTGCAACAAACAAAACCTTTATTGCAAGTATTATTGCATTGGTGTATGGGGATGGTGCCCATGTGGAAATCAGAGGACAGCCCTTGGTGGTCAGTTCTCTCCTTATACAACTGGGTTTCTCTCTGTAGCCCAGTGTGTCCTGAAACTTGCTCTGTAGACCAGGCTGGCCTCGAACTCATAGAAATGCAACTGTCTCTGCCTCCCAAGTGCTGGGATTAAAGGTATGTGCCACCACTGCTGGACATGGAACCACATTTTTGAAGTTTCCCTTGAGGTTTCCTTTCCTTTATGAATTTCATTCCCCTAGTTGGGGATGGATAGCCCCCACCTTTAATCCCAGCACTGGGGAGGCAGAGGCAGGTGGATCTCTGAGTTCAAAGTCAACCTGGTCTACAGAGTAAGCTCCAGGACAGCCAGTACTACTCAGAAAACTCTGCCCCCCCCAAGCTACCCCCCAAAAGAATTTCATCCCCTACATTTTAAAACTCTGCCTTCCCAAACTAAAGAGCATTTGACAAACTCTAAGGTGACCTGGCAGGTTTTGCTCTATATTGTCATTCCTTCTACTTCACCAACTGTTTCCTGAGCTTCAGCTGGTACCAAAATCACTTAACTTAGACAGTCTGCTATCAGTGACTAAGTGAATTCATGTGTGATGGAGCTGTGGTCTCATAGACACTGGTTTATTGACGATTAGGTTACTTTGTGATTGTGTGAGACAACATAGAGATATAAGGAAGAGAGTGGCAAAGAGCACACTTGGCCGACCTGTGCTTTACACAAGAGATGGTGGGAATGTATTACAGTATGAGCCGACTTTGAGGTGGTTCACCCAGCAAGGAAGGCAAATAAAAATAGTCATGAAATAAAGGTGTAAAAACCAGTTGTTAGTGAATTCTGTGTCCTGTGAAAAGGAACTAACTAAGGAAAGTAGGCAAATAACTTAGGTAGCCAGGCAGCTGCTGGAGACTGTACAGAGTAAATTGATGAGAGGAACAGTTAAGAAATTTGGTTGGCTGTTTCTTAAAGTATTTTATGTGATAAGTCTCCAAACAATTTTTTAACATTACATCATTTTGAAAAAAAAAATCTCTTCCTTAATTAGAATCAAATGGAATTCCTTTTTTTTGTTTGTTTTTGTTTTTTGAGACAGGGTTTCTCTGTGTGGCCCTGGCTGTCCTAGACTCACTTGTAGACCAGGCTGGCCTTGAACTCACAGCAATCCACCTGCTTCTGCCTCCTGAGTGCTGGGATTAAAGGCGTGCACCGCCAAGCCTGGCACCCCTGAGAAGTCATTGCAGTGTCTGGCTTTAAAAATGTAATGTTATGTAATATATCAGATAAATTGTTATGAAGATCTAGGCCCAAGAGTTCTGAACAACTTTAAAAAGAAGATTGGCAACTGGATTAATTTGAAAATGTGCTTTTTATCAGAACTGAAACTATTCATAGTATTATAGTATAGTATTATGTTTCTTTTTTTAGGTTGCCTTTTAAAGATTTACTTTAGAATTTTCTGTTCAAAATAGTCCTTTATGGGAACTCTCCTACTTGTTTGTGAATGTCAGTGATGATGAAACATCTTTGTTGGAGTTTCTAAGATTTTGACTCTGGATAAATATTCCAGAAAAATCAAACTGTTCTGCCCAGATATTCTCAAATAATAAACTCCGAGCGCAGCTGTGGAAACAGACCTGGTACATTTCCTAACTAGTTCTTTCTACTGAACACCTAAGTATTTAACTTGCATCCTGTCCCCTTTTCAGTTGTTTTGAGACTGTGTAGATGAGCCTATGTGAAACGCTTCATACTGTGGCTCTAAGGAAGCACTCGGGGTAATAACAACTGCTGTGCCCATCTCTCCAGATCTGAGAGTGACTTATGGGTGCCCTTTATTTTCTTTATGTGCACATGTGTATATGGGTGTTTGTGTGTGTGCAGGTGTGTTTGTGTACCCGTGCACATGAGACCTGAGCCTGAAGTTGGAAGTCTTCAATAACTGCCCACCCTATGTGTTGAGGCAGAGTCACCCGAACCTAGAGAGCTTCCGTACAGTTCGTCTCTCTAGCCATCTTGCTCCTGGGATCCCCTGTGTCTCCCTTCTCAGTGCTGGAATTACAGGTTGGCCACTGTGTCTGCATGACACTGAATGCCCGCTCTTATGCTTGCGCAGAAAGTGCTTTAACCACTGAGGCACCTTCCCAGCCTGGGTGGCCTTTATTTCATATTCGTGTCTTAAGGTAGAGCTGAGGACAAAACTGGTTTTTTTTTCTGAACCAAAATACTTGAGATCCCATTTGGGAGGTGAGAAAGAAAACTGCTAAACACCTACTCCCCTTGTGCAATCTCAGGAGGACTGAATCTCTAATTTGTTTCCTGCCCTAGTCCTTGCCTGCAGCAACTCTGCCTCAGTATGGAAATGTCTCTGTCCCTTTGGGGATACTTGCCAGGCTGAGCCAACAGATAGTCTCCAGGGTCTTTATTACGGCTATTTAACCATAACCTTTGGGTAGATCATCTGAATACAGTTTTCCTTTTGAAGTCATTATATCTTCATGTTTCTAGATTCACAGTGAGGTGTTATTTTCCTAGGTCTTACCATCCAATTTAAGAAATGTATGGTCTTTTATCCAGAAAGCAGAAAGCATATATAGATGATAATCAATAAAAACTATTACTTTTAATTAAACTATTCAGATTTTCCCTTCTTGATTTCAAGTTTTGAGAATGGGGTCATTATAGCAGGTGCTTTTGCACATGTGTGTATGCACTCACTTTTCAGTGTCTATGAATGATTGGGTTCAGGAGCCACAGCCATGACGCACAAGTCTGTTATGTAAATTGCTTATATACCAAACCATTCTTCTGTTTGCCTTTTGTTTGTTTGTGGTTTTTTGTTTGTTTGTTTGTTTGTTTGTTTGTTCGAGACAGGGTTTCTCTGTGTAGCCTTGGCTGTCCTGGACTCACTTTGTAGACCAGGCTGGCCTCGAACTCACGGCGATCCACCTGCCCCTCCCTCTCGAGTGCTGGGATTAAAGGCGTGCGCCACCACACCCAGCTTCTGTTTGCTTTTTTAAATCTCAGTTATTTATCTTTAATACAGAGGAAATGGTGTATAAATAGTTGTACATTGTATTGTTTTAGGGGTTGTGGCAAGGAAAAATACAAGCCTTCAGTGTAGGTGCAGTTTTCCCCTCATACTTGGATATTTTCAGTATGGGGTTGATTGCATCTAAGATGTGGAACATGTGGATACTGTGTACAGCCAACTATATGCCGTGCATATAAAAGTACCTTCTTTTACTGTAATTAGTCAGTTACATATAGTAGAAGTTCTAATATATATGTTGTACTCATTGCAGCCCTATCATTGATAAGTTGCAGAACACTGGGATTCAGAAAGGATTTTTTTTTTAAACATCAGAAGCACATAATTAAATACTCGAAAAATCCCAAAGGCTGTTTTCAGCTTATTTCTGAAACAACTGCTTCCTTCTTTAATTGTCCTCTTAGGAAACTTAGTATTTTTGGAATTATTATGTGTAATTTACTTAGTGGTATTTCTTTTCATCTTGCTTTTTCAAAAACCTTGCTTTTCACAAGGCTGTAGATCACACAGCTCATGCTCTGTGTCTGCCCTGCACTTGGCTCTCCCTCCCCATGAACTTGAGTGAGCATATGTCAGCAGAGCATTTCTTCTCCTGCCCTTCTGTAGTGTTCATGCTTTAAAAAGTCACAAAGGCAGATTGTTTAATGCACATTCTTGACATTTTAATACCTCCGATTTGAAAGCATTCTTTCTCTGAGCTGTTAGACCCAAGTATGATTCATTAAATGAAACAGGGTTCCTGTAGTTCCTCCTCCACCGAGCCTTCTGGCCCTGTCGTCTGTCTGGTGCTGAGAAATAGGCTTTCCTTAACGTGGTACATATTAGGTCTGTGATTTAAGGAAATGCACTTTGCTTTTTTAAACTTTTACTTTTCCATTGATTTTTTTTTTTTTTTTTAACTTCAGAATATGATTTAGCCATCAATTGACCTAGAACTCTAGACACTGAAATCTGCTTGAAAGGAAAATGCTGTTACATTTTTAAAGCCTTTTAGGTAGATATTTGGATGTCTGGTAAGAAATCAATCTCCCCCCATTCCCCACCCCATTGCTCAGCCACTCTCAGAAACTCTGTGCCACCCTTGTTACCCCAGCACACCTTGCAGGCCAGGCTTCCAGTGGAGGGATTCTGAATCTCTTAATGATCAAATTATAAATATCACAAAAACTGGTGGTAGTGTAAAGACTATTTCCTCGGCTTTCTCTTGCTATAAGCCCATGCTTCTCTGTGCTACCCCTAAATTCTGAAAATTTCCTGGCAAAAAGCTTTCCAAGTCCATTAAATTTGAAGAAAATCCATACAGAGGCCATCACATGTTATCTCAGACTCTAGATGGAATCTATACTAACTATCCTGTTCATTATTGGGAAGAATACCCCTGGCTAGTATTCCCTTGCGTTTAATTTTGTAGATATTTACAAGCTGTCATGCATGCATCACTGCAGGAGAAGACTCAAATGTGAAAAAGTATCTGTAAATCAAAACTGTACCTTCCATAGCTGGGCGTGGTGATACACACCTTTAATCCCAGCACTCAGGAAGCATAGCAGGCAGATCTCTGTGAGTTTGAGACTCGCCTGGGTTACAAAGTGAGTCCAGGACAGCCAGGGCTACACAGAGAAACTCTGTCTCAAAAAAACCAAAACACCAAACAAAAACAAAACAAACCCCCTGTACTTTCCTGCTGTCTTTTGGGAATGACACAACCACTGCAGTTGTGAACTTACTGCTACTGTGGCTACTACACAGGATCAGTCAGCATCCAACAACTCAGTGATCACAAAATATAGGGAGGGAGCTTGGTGGGTGTGGTCATGAAAGGGCAGAGGTAGGAGAGTGGGGTTGGGGAGACCAGAGTGGATGTGATCTAGATACATTGTGTGGTGTGGTGGTTTAAAAGACAGTGGCCCCCATAGGTCCATAAGGAGTGGAATGCTAGGAGGTATGGCCTTGTTGGAGGAAGTGTGTCATTGGGGGTGGGCTTTGAAGCTCCAAATAGTCAAGCCAGGCCCAGTGTCTCTCTCTTCCTGCTGCCTGTGGATCCAGATCTTGTGCAGTAGCAGCAAGTGCTGCAATTGCTCTGCCGTCCCTGTAGCTGCTAGAGACATACGTAAGGCCTGAGGCCTACTGGCCTCTGAGTTGCTACAAGTAGGAGCTCTGTGATGAGATGAAAGGTGTCCTGTGGCCCTGTGATTTGGTCACAGTCTCTTAGTAATATCTGTGTTCTGGGCTGTGGCCCTCACAAGTGCTTCCCGGTCCCACCTGAGACAGGAGGCTAGAAAGCTGATATTTGGTTAAGGTGTGGTAAAGTACCTTTTTTAATGATTTATTTATTTATTATGTATACAGTGTTGTGTCTACATGTGCACGCCAGAAGAATGAACCAGATCTCATTATAGATGGTTTTGAGCTACCGCGTGGTTGCTGGGAATTTAACTCAAGACCTCTGGAAGAGCAGCCCGTGCTCTTAACTTGTAAGCCATCTCTCCAGCCCAAAGTACCTTCTTTTATTTATTTATTTTTAAGTACCTTCTTTTTTGAGATGGATATCTAGTTGGGTTCTGGTGAAATGGTTTCTTTTCAGCCAGATTTTTTTTTTCTTTCCTCTTTTGGTTTTTCCAGTCAGGGTATCTCTGTGTAGCCTTGGCTATCCTGGACTCACTTTGTAGACCAGGTTGACATTGAACTCACAGAGGTCTGCCTGTCTCTCTCCCAGAGTGTTAGGATCACCATGCATGGCCTCAGCCAGTTGTGGATTGTTGTTGTTGTTGTTGTTTGTTTGTTTGTTTTGTTTTTAAAGAACTCATGTTCTGGGCTTATTTCAAAACAGCTAATTTGCCCTTTTCCCAGCTGGCTGCTTGAGGCAATCTCTTGTTGATCATCACTGTGAGAATCCAGAAAAGTTCCTAGGACAGCGGGCTCGTCCCACCTGAGGCTGGCCTTATTGGAGTTTCCAGCTCTCAGCCTTGACCACAGCTTTCAGGAGCCTATCCAGGCATAGTGGGGTTTTTCCTTTCCCAAAGCCAGCTTCTGGTCCAGGTTTGGTTTGTTCTGTGAAATGGGCTCTTATCTTATAGCTCAGAACTATCTTGTGATCTGCTTGCCTCGGGCTACCTACTTCCAAGTTTTGTAGGTGGTGGTTTGCCCTGTAACCCCATGTCTCTGAATTGACATTTAGTTTGCTTAGACTTTTCTTGTTCCGTGAGTGAGAGACATACAGCCTTTCCATGCCTGACAGAAATGAGAAGTTACTACTAATCTTGTTAGTTTATGCCTGTGTGGTTTGGAGAAGTTACTGTTACACAGGCATCACATTCTTAGGTGCTGGCATATTAATTGCTAATATACAGGAAAGCGCTTTGACTTGTATGTTGATCTTGCTTCCTACAAACTTTATTAATTTTGGCAATATTTTAAAGGATTTAATTACCTTTCTTGAATGCTCTGGCTAGAACTTCTAGTGCAAATATCCTTGTCTTACTCTTGATCATAGAAGGAGAATGTTTAGTCTCTCTCCACTAAGCATATTAGCTGTGGGTTGGTTTGTTTGTTTGTTTGTTGGTTTGAGCCAAGGTTTTGCCATGTAGCCCAGGTTGGCCTTAAGTTGTTGGTTATCCTCCTGTCTCAGTCTTTCAAGTCCCTTTTGGTTTGGTTTGTTGTTGGGTTTTGTATAATGTTTATTTGATTAAGCAGGTTCATTTTTCTCCTAGACATAGTGGAAACTTTTTTTTTTTTAAGTTTGTACTCTCAGGACCACTATTGATACTGAATTTTGTTTACTTACTTTTTGAGACATGGTATCCAGGCTATCCTGGAACTCAGTATATAGCACAAGCTGGCACTCATGCTGATCCTCCTGCCTCAGCTTCCAAATCCTAGAATTACAGGCATGAACTGCCATGTCCAGCTGATAACACTGAATATTCCAGAGTCTATTCTGAACTCTTCAATTGTGTTTATATTCGTTTCTGCTTATTATAAACTTGTACATGATTTCATCACCTTGTGTCTGCAACCACAGTAAGGATCAGACATGCATGTTGTGTCTACCCATGCTTTTATTCTTTTTGGTTCTGAGTAGAGTTCCGTTGTATAAATATGCCAGAGTTTAACCATGCACGTGTTTGTCTTCCTATGGCAACCCAGAAAAATGCTAGCACATAGAAGACATCCAGTGTGTGTGTGTGTGTGTGTGTGTGTGTGTGTGTGCATTTGCCATTTAGTGTACATACGTAAAGATACCAGGTAAGAAATTATTTGAATAATTTCAGAATTAGGACATAATGACCTGGATAGGAATGATAACATCAGGAATAGGAGGGAAGAATAAATAATGAAAATTAAGAAACAAAATGGTTTTTTTTTTTTTTACAAATTAGAGGAGACCATGTGAGATAAGCAATAAAAGTAGCTCCAGGATTTCTAAACTGGATGACTAGGGCTGTAATTGTCCCACTGTTGGAATAGCTGCCTTCATCTTTTATAGCTTTTATGGCCAAGACTTAGAAGAAAGCCTAGAATAAAATAATGAGCATTATATTTGATTGAGTGATAAAGGAGTGAATGAATGAAAAAAGAATAAAGGAAATCAGGAAGATATGTCTTAGGAGCATTGTGTATTTATAGTCATAATAAGACATTAAAGCAAACCAGGAATAAGCTGAGATCCTGGAAAGGAGGAGGGCCCAGGCCTTGCAGGAGCTACAAGTGGTACCTTTAGCGATGGAACAACAGAAGTGTACAGGAAAGCACAGCATTAGCTCCAGGAAGTAGCCATCAATGTAAACACTGACGAAAACGACTAGAGAAGATTGAGAGGACATGGCGGAAATTGGTAAAAATGAAACACATTACAGAATATAGATGTAATCAGTGGAGATGAGAGAGAGGCACGGTGGTAATCTGAGGGAGAATCCCTCAAGGGAAGTGTAGCTCACTGTGCTATTTGTTGTTGTTTGTTGTTTTGTGGGGAGGGGACAATTACGTTGATGTTTTCAAGATCATCTCAGTATATTAGAAAGTGAAAAGATTTATTAGTCTATGGCAGTTGTCAAATTGGTATGTGTACAAGACTAACATGGGCATTTTACTTAAAATGTAGTTAATTCAGCCGGGCATGGTGGCGCACGCCTTTAATCTCAGCAGGAGGATCTCTGTTCAAGACCAGCCTGGTCTACAAAGCGAGTCCAGGACAGCCAAGATTACACAGAGAAACCCTGTCTCGTAAAAACAAACAAACAAAAGCAGGTAATTCACATTCTTACTGAGAATGGCAGTAGAACTGGAGACCACAAATAAACAAATAATAAATACCCAAGCGATTCTGTCACAGTTAAATGCTGAGACTGCCAGTAACAGTGACCCAAGGAATAAAGAGTGAGCGAGGCTAGAGGTGGGTGTGAAGGGCGTTCATTTGGAAAGGTTAAAGGTGAGAGGGCTAAGCTTTCGAAGAGTAAGCCTTTCCTAAAAACAGACGGAAGGAGCTGGTGCTGGAAGTTTTGAGGTGAGGCCCTGCCATCGGAAGCTTCTAGGTAAAAAAGGCAGATGAAGTGGCATCGTTACATGACCTTGACTTACTTCTTTCTTCCTTCTTTCTTTTTTAACTGAGGACAGGCTATCTTCTCTGGACAGCACAGGGAACCTGAAGAGCAGGGAAGGCCTAGAGCAGCTGCAGCAGAGAACACAAGGAAGCCAGTAAAGGAGTCTGAGCCTGGGCAAGCTTCCGTGCACGAGCTTATGTAGACCAAATCAGCAGCCACCTGACCTTGATCATTTTACCTGGCTCCAGGCATCTGATAGTTTCCACAACAGAACTGTGCAGTTATATGCTGATCAAGACTAAGTGGGCTCTCCCTTTCACTACAAGGCAGCTGAGCTTAGTTTGTTTTAGATTGTAGGTGATGAATGCGATACAAGTTGAGGTGGTTATCTATAGTGACTCGAATTTATTGCCAAGAGACATGTTAAATTGTGTGGTCAGTTTAGGCTTGAGCCTTTCTGAAATGTCAGTCATGTAAGAAGAACTATAGTGGAAAACAGTTGCATAAAGTACAGTCCACTGAAGGATGAAGGAGCACATGGCTGTACCCCTCCAGATTAGGTACCTGAAATATTTGGCTTGCATTGTTGGTTCAACTTATCAATATTAACAACACGGCTAGTTTTAAAAAATAAATGTGTGACAATCATTGTTCTTAGCTTTTTCACAAAGCAAATTCATTTAAAGGCTCCCAACAACCCATGAAATAGTTATTGCCATTTTATAAATTTAAAAAAAAAAAAAAAAGTGGAAAGGATAATTAGCTTGCCTGGGGTTATAGAGTAGATAACTGACCGTGAGTCCCAGGCCTACTTGCTATGCAGCTTGCTGTGCTCTTAGCCACTGTTTTTGCTGCCTTTCACTAGTCCTTGTGTTAAGGATAACTTCAGACAGCTTGGCAAGCTGTTCCCACATCATCTGAAGAGTGTGTATAAGAACAAACATATAACCAAGTAAAACGAAAGAGTCCACGCTGATACAATTGTAGTTAATTCATAGTATGACATTTCGGTATTTTAAGAAACATGCTTTCTAATGCTGCTTCAAAAGAGAAAAATGCATAGGAAAGATAGCTTTATGGGATGCTGAGGAGATGGCTCAGCCGGTTAGGTGCCTGCTGCACAAACCTGAGGACCTGAGCTTGGTCTCCAACACCCACGTAAAAAGCTGGGCATTGTGGTGTATGCCTTTTAACCCTTCTGCTGTAAGCCATGCAGACAGGGGGATGCCTAAAGCACACTAGCCAGCGCTGGCCTTGGTATCCATAAGCCAATGAGTTCAATGAGATGTTGTTCTGCATCCAACAGGAAGCGCACACTCTGGGCAGAAACAGTGAAGTGCAAAGGTCAAAGGAGCTCAGGCCTCCGAAACCCAGGCCAGGAGGCAACAAAGGCCAGGCCTGGGCGAGTTGGTGGCTGCTCCTTGAGCAGCCTGTAATGGAGGCTTACTCACCAGGTAAAATGGCTGCTTTGGGAACAGCCAGCCACTTGCTCCCACAGAAGGGCACTGCGCTAGAAAGATGGAGGCACCAATCCTCACTGACATAGCAGCCAGGAGGCATGGCTGGCTGATGGCAGCCAAGCCCCAGGGGTCCAGCAATGAATTCTTAGGGGAGGAGGGGAGCCCTTCCTTCCCCAGAATAAATGACAAGTATCAGATGATCTTTGGTGAAACAGATGATGCTGACCTTCTTATTTCGTGTGAAACAGGGACTTCTAAACCTTGGGCGAGGGGAGGGGATTTGAGAGTGGATGTGTTTCATTCACTGGGGCTAGGGGTGCCAGAGATACTTGACTTACATATAGTAACACAGTCCTATCGTAAGAGGCGGAGCACAGTACTTAATTATCTTATGGGTTGAGGAAGGACTCCAGGTGTGGATAAAGGTCAGTGCTTGAAATCCAAAACACCGAGAGATCTCATTAGCATAGGGTGGGTGTGTCCAGGAGTCCCTAGATGCTTGCTGAATGGATTTCTTACCAGGAAAGGCTTGGGTTTGTAATCTCCCTGAAGGTTACATGATGTTCCTTAGAAGATCTGGGGTTTCCCAGGTCAGGTAGAGAAGGAACCCAGCTAAGAAAGGGAGTCTGTTATTTTATACCAAACTCCGAGGTTATCCAGAAATGCCAGACTTTGGCTCTAACAGAAGGGTCCACAATGAGAGACTCAGTTTCAAAAAATAAGGTGGAAAACAATGAAGACACTCAGCAGCTGTCTCTGGCCTCCATGTGCACGCACACAAACAAACATGTAGATTGTCTACTGTATATACACACATGCAGCCACTAACTGCCAACAGCTCCTCACCTAGGAGAGGGACATCATGTGAGACCTCTATGGTTCTTAACAATTTCTCTGTTGTTGGCCATGAGCCATCATGGATAGAAAAACATCTGTGAATAAAGATGATTAGGTTTAGATCCTGAAAATAAAAATAATGTGGTCTACATTTGTTAAGATTTCTGTGCCACAGTTAACCCTGATATTAAAGGGATTTTACTGCATCATAGTTACTGTTCTTGTTGCTGTGATAAAATACTCTGAAAAGCAACCTAAGGAAGGAAGGACTATTTTGGCTTACAGTTGGAGGTTCCCGCCCCCCCATCATGGGAAAGTCGTGATGGCAGGAGTTTGAGGCAGCTGGTCACATAGATCTGAAAGGAAGCAAAGCAAGACAGGAATGCTGTGCTCAGCTTACTTTCTTATACAGTCCAGAATCCCAGCCTGTGAAATGGTGCCAGCCACATTCAGGGTGAGCCTTCCTACCTCAATTAATCAAGAAAATACCTTGAAAATATCAGCATTCTCCAATCTAAATAATCCTTTACAAGTATCCTTGGGGGCTTGTCTCTCAGGTGACCCTAGATCCTGCCACGCTGACAATATAATTTATTCCACATACTCCATAGTCATGTTTACTTACTGAATTTTTTTTCTAGTATAGGTCTGGTTTTCAGGGGAATCATGGATAGCAGTGATTCTCAACCTGTGGGTCACAATTCCCTTGACAAACCTCTACCCCAAAATATTTACATTACACTCATAATAGTCATAAAAATTATAGTTATGAAGTAGCGACTAAGATAATGTTACAATTGGGGGTTACCGCAACATGAGGAGCTGTATTAAAGGGTCGCAGCATTAGGAAGGTTAAGAACCACTGATGTGTAGAATGAAAGTCTTTTAGGATAAACCCAGGGATCAGTAGTAAGTTGTCCTGATCACCCTAGGCCACTGTCTGTGTTCTCCAGAGATCACATCTCCCACAAATGTAAGATAATTAATGAGCGATTGATTTCTTCTGCAAAGGTTTGTGTTTTCTGCTGTGGAAAATTAAAGGTGTTATCGTCTTAAATTTCAATGTGATGCCAAATATAACCGCAGTAAAAGCAGAAGTTCCTCTTTAAGATTAAATGGAAGAGCTGTCAGAATTAGAACGTGCAGCTTTCAAGCTCTCTACTCTAAAAGAGCTGCGCAGTCTAATTCTCAGAGCTCTTTGCAGAAGAACTCAATCCCTTTTTCACATCAATCTTTAATCAAGAAAACACCCCACAGGCTTACCTCCAGCTGGTCATGTGGAAGTATTTTTCTCAATTAAGAGTCTCTCTTCTTTGCTAGGTGATGGTGGTACATGCCTTTATTTTTTATTTTTTAATTTATATATACACTTTACATCCCGATTGCAGGCCCTCTCGGTCCGTCCCTCCCACTCTCTTTTCCCTGTCCCCTTCCTCTTGTCTCATAAAAGGGGAGCCCCCTCCCACCAGTCCACCCCAACAGCTCATCAAGTCACATGAGGATTGAGCCCCTCCTCGAGATCCACTGAGGCCAGGCAAGGCAGCAGGGTTAGGGCAAAGTGATTGAAAGCAGGCCACACAGTCCATATCATAGACAGCACATGCTCAGCTTACTAGGGGACCCACATGAAGATCAAACTGTCCATTGGTTACATATATGTAGGGGACCTGGGTTTAGTCAGTACATACTGTTTGGTTGGTGCTTCTGTCTCTGTAGATGCTCCCCCGCCCCATGGATTTAGGTTAGTTGACTCTGTTGGTCTTCTTGCTACCTTCTTGTCCCCTCCAGGTCCTTCTATCCTTCCCCCAACTCTTCCACAAGACTGCTTGAGCTCCACCTAATGTTTAGTTATGAATCTCAGCATCTGATTTGATCAGTTGCTGGATGGAGCCTCTTAAAAGATGGTTATGCTAGGATCCTGTCTGTAAACATAGCAGAGTATTGTGGTTTTTTGTTTGTTTGTTTTTCGAGACAGGGTTTCTCTATGTAGCCTTGGCTGTCCTGGACTTGCTTTGTAGACCAGGCTGGCCTCGAACTCACAGCAATCCACCTGCCTCTGCCTCCCGAGTGCAGGGATTAAAGGCGTGCACCACAACACCCAGCTGAGTAGCAGAGCATTGTTAACAGTGTCAGGGGTTGGCTTTCTCCTATTGAGGTGGTGGTGGTGGTGGCATCTCAGGTTGGGCCAGGCATTGGTTGGTCATTCCCTCAGTCTCCACTCTATCTCTGCACATCTTGTAAGCAGGGTAAATTTTGGTTTGAAGGTTTTGTTGGTAGATTGGTGTTCCCCTCCCACCACTATAGATCTTGCCTGGCTAGAAAGTGGCCTCCTCAGTCTTGTGTCCCCCACTGCTAGGAAGCTCAGCTACAGATATCCCATATCCTCCCTGCAGCCTACCCCGTTGCAGGTCTCCAGCTTGTCTCGGTGATGCTCCCACACTCACTTTCCCTTTTCTCTCCAGGCCCTCAAACCTTCCCTCCTCACTCTCTGATCCACCCCCTCTTGTCTCCCTCCCCACACCCTCACCTATCCAGTTTCCTCTCTTGGGCCTCCTTGTTACTTAGCTTCTTTGGGTCCGTGATTTGTAGTATGGTTATCCTGTAATCATGTCTTTCTGGGCCTGGGCTACCTCACTCAGGATGATCCTTTCTAGTTCCATCCACTTACCTGCAAGTTTCATGATTTCCTGTTTTTAATAGCTGAGTAGTATTCCATTGCCTAAATGTACCTACTTACCTTCCTTCATTTTTTTTTTTTGTTGTTGTTGTTGTTTATTTGTTTGTTTGAAACAGAGTTTCTTTGTATAGCCTTGGCTGTGTTGGACTCTCTTTGTAGACGAGGCTGGCCTTGAACTCACAGAGATCCAGCTGCCTCTGCCTCCTGGAGTACTGTGATTACAGGCGTGCACCACTGCACCCAGCTTTTTTCTTTTCTTTTTTTTTTTTTTTTTTTGGCCATCCTGGACTCACTTTGTAGACCAGGCTGGCCTCGAACTCACAGCCACCACGCCCGGCTCTATTTTCTTTATCTCTATTCTTTGGTTAAGTTGTTTCCAGTTTCTGGCTATTATGGATAAAGCAGCTATGAATGTAGTGGGGCAAATGTCCTTGTGGTATGGAGGAGCATCTTTTAGGTATATGCCCAGGAGTGGTATAGCTGGGTCTTGAGGCAGTACTATTTCCAGTTTTCTGAGAAAGCACCAGATTGATTTCCAAAGTGGTTGTACAAGTTTGCAGTCCCACCAGCAAACTTTCAGTTACCATAAATGGAAAAAAAAACTTGCACGCCTTTAATCCCAGCACTCAGGAGGCAAAGACAGGTGAGTCTTTGTTGTGAGTTCGAGGCCAACATTGTCTACAGAGTGAGTTCCGGGGCAGTTAGGGCTACACATACATAGAAACCCTGTCTCAGAAAAAAGAGGAGGAGGAAGAGGAGGATTCCCTCCTTTCAGATGACTCTAGGTTGTGTCAAGTTGACAAAAAGCCTAGCCAGCACAATGTGTAACATAGATACTGCATTTTAGGGCTAAGCACTCAATAGCCACTTGTTCTCAGCACTGCCCTCTACAAGACGTTCCTCTGAGCAAGGTTGAAAGCATGCTAATCTATGGTATTATAAACACAGTACACTCCTTTTTGAGGAGAAGGTGGTCCACAGCCTGTGGACTGCTGCAATTAAGGCAAATGCAAATACCCATTGGTGTTGGAGATAGAACAAGGACATGAAGCTGATCCAAGGAATCTTTGTTCTTGAGCTAATTATATACAAGTGTTCTTCAAGGAAAAGAAACTGGACTGTGGGCTTTAGCCATTTGTGAGGAAGAGTGGATGGAGTAGGAGGACACATTTCAGAGAATGGAGCATGGAGAAGTCACTCCTGTGAGAGGAACCCCTCACACAGCCTTCCTCTTAGTGTACTGTGTTTTTCACTCCCAGTGAGTGCTTCTGTCATAGTCACTATCACTGCACTAACAAAGCTGCTGTGTCTGCTCTGGTAGCACACGCCTGTAATCCCAGAACTCAGGAGGCAGAGGCAGGCAGATCTCTGAGTTCAAGGCCAGCTTAGTCTACAAAGCAAGTCCAGGACAGCCAAGACTACAAGAGAAATCCTGTCTCAAGGGGGAGTCGGGTCTGCTCTGGTAGAAATCTGAGTGTTCCTGGGGATGTTTTTAGGGCTCCTGACTCAATGATAGTATTCTTAAAAGTTAGTAACATGTGATAGGGATTATTTTGAAGTAGTTGATTAGAAGCCTTATTTTCAGGGGTGTGGGCTAGGGACTGGAAAAATACCTCAGTAGTTAAGAGTGCGTAGTGCTCTTACAGAAGACCCGAAATCAGTTCCCAGCATCCACATTGGGCAGCTTCTGTGTAACAGCCCTGGCTGTCCTGGACTCTCTTTGTAGATCACGCTGGCCACAAACTCAGAGATCCACCTGCCTCTGCCTCCTAAGTGCTGGGATTTAAAGGCATGTGCGCCACTGGCCTTTTACTCTCATTGTCAGCATCACTGGTCTTAAACCAGCTCAGATTTACATAGAAGTTATTCATTTAGATGAATCAAATGAATTACTTCTGTCAAATTTATCTAAAGCAAGTATACAGTGTGATCTTTATTCAGAGCTGTCTCAAGATGCCATATAAACACTATAATTTAAATTCTACCTTTCTATCTGAATAACTTCAGCTTAGTCTTATTTCTACGTGTGTTCATAATTTCTCTACTTTTTCTGTTTTTCCTTTTGTACTCATAATTTCTTCTAGATCCACAGCATCTGTTCAAATCCCTGCATAATTAGAACATTTCACATTATATAGTATAAATATAATTTAGTACGTTTTACTTCAATTTGCAATACTTTATGCACATTTTAGAAGTTTAAAATATTAGACAAGTACTTTTTGTCTACGGGTAAAATTGTATGAATATATCTACATTTAGATAATACAGCATAAAAAAAATTTGTTAACTCACTGCCCACATTACCACTCAGTCCTGTTGAGCCAGAATAAGCTATCCTTAGAAAAACGATCAGCATCCTTGCGCATATTTTACACACATTGTATGTGCTCTGGAGACACTGAGCTAAGCCTTTCTTTAGTGAGTTCTTTTGTGTGTTAGGTGGCAGGAGCTTCAAGGCCTGGCCCTTGTCAGTGAAGACAGGCTCTGTATACTGGGAATGCAGGTTCTATTCATATTTATTGAATGGTTTCAGTTTATTTTGATGCCATGAGCTCATGAGCTTTAACCTCATTGATCAGGCAGCTCAGTGCTTTCCTCCCTTCGGTAATAGGACTTTGCAGATGAGAAAACCAAAATTGTATCAGCTTTTCCTACATGTTCAAATATGCATATGTTTGATGAAGTCAGCTCCCCATTTCTTCCCTCTAGTTCCTTCCCCACCTGCCTCATAACACCTCCAGTGTTATATCTTCCCCTCTGTAGGCTCCGAACCTTTTCAGACCTACTTTATTTGGTGTTCCTTAATGCCTATACCTCCCTTCCTACCCACCTACCCCAGGTAGGAGAGAAAAGAGGTTAATGAGAACAGGAGAAGTAGACCTTTTTAGACTCAGTTCCTTGGACTGGTTCCACTGTCTGTCGTCAGGATTCCAGCAGACCAGCAATTCAGCAAGGTGACTGCAGCTGCAGCAGCCGGAACCTGGGACCTGGAAGCATTCTCCGGGGTGTTTCATTTTAGGAGCATCTCGAAGTGGAGCAGTGAACAGCCAAGTGATAGGAAGTGATGCCAAAGCCAGAAGCCCAGCCTCTGTGTGTGTGTATGTATATATGCATGTGCGTGCGCGCGCGCACACACACACACACACACACACACACACACACACACACACACACACACACACACGTGCGCTCTCACAATCTGCACTAGGATGTTTATCAGCTGGCAAAGACCATGCCCTCACAAGAGACAGTTCCTCTTCTCATAGGCAAACACCAGTGTCCTCCCACAAGTCTGTTTCACATCCCACACTTGGGATCAAAACAAAAACATTTTTACATTCACTACGCCCCTCCTTTGAAAACTTCACCTTTCCCTTGACTTCTAAGCTGGCATCCTCAGATGAGAGAAAACATTTCTGGGTCAGAATCAACTCTAGTTCCATCCACTTATTTGTTAATTTCACTTTTTTCTTAACAGCTGAATAATAATCTATTATATAGATGTATGTATAAATAATCTTATTATATAAACGACATTTTTCATTTTCGTTTTCCAATTATCTGTTGATTGACATCTAAGCTATTGGCATTAGCTGGCTATTGGAAATACAGCAGCAATGAGCATGGGGAAGCAGGCATCTGTCGTAGGATGTAGAGTCCTTTGGGTACACGCTCAAGAGTGATATAACTAGATCACATGGTAGGCCTATTTCTAGCTTTTGAGACACCTCCACACTGATTTTCATAGTGGCTGCACCAGTCTGCAATCCCACTAGCAGCTAGTAATTCCCCTTTCTCTACAACCACACACTAGCATTTGCTGTCGTTTGTTTGTTTTGTTTTTAATCTTAGCCATTCTGACCATTGTAAGATGACATAAAGTAATTATAACTTGCATTTCCCTCTGGTTAAGTATGTTGAAATTTTTGTTGTTGTTGTTTTTACTTTTCTCAGACATCTCTATTTTTTCTTTTAAGAACTCCATTTAGTTCTGTGCCCCAAGACTTAATTGGGTTGTTTATTTTCTTGATGTTTAATTTTTGAGGTCTTTTAATATTTTAGACACTAGTCCTCTGTCAGATAAATGGCTGGTAAAGATTTTTTCCCCATTCTGTTGGCTGCCTCTTCACTTGAGTGATGGTTTCCTTTGCTGTATAGTTTTGTTTTTTTGGGGGGGGGGCCGGTTGTTTTTGTTTTTTTCATGAGGTCCCATTTATTACAGAGTCTTGTTTGGAAAGTCATTTCCTGTGCCTACAAATAGAATTAACAATTCTGGAAGTTTAGTTTCTTTAAAAAAACACAGTATAAGAATATGTTTTTATTTTAATCCTAGGTGTAGGCATATGGGGCTGCTTCTCAGCAATTGGCTGTGATTGTCCTCATGCCCTACCAGAGGTGTGGCTTTGCCTACTGCAGATGGTCTTTGCTATTGTGTAATGTTTGGGATTCTGGGGACTTTTTAGATAGTATATAAATGCTAGAGCCCTGAGATTGGGTTGTTGGTTTGTTTTTGATGTTTGGTTGGTTGGTTGGTTGTTGGTTGCTGTTGGTCAGTTTGATAAGTAATTATGTACAAAAAAGAAACAACAAGAAGAAATTAGATATCTTGAGGCAAAGATCAAACTTGCCCCAATGAACTTGACACCCCCCAATCTGCAGGAAGTAGTCTAAGGATAATGTTGCCTTCCCCTTCCAACCCCTGACTTTATTCAGGGATCTCTTTCCTTTTCCCTCTGTCCTTTTTTCTCTCTTATCTAGTGTTAGGGTGTTAGAAGGGAAGAAGAAAAAGGATGAGGAAGAGTGGAAGAAAGAAGAGCCTGTAAAGTAGCAGATGTCAGCTGCAGTGCCCTAGCAGAGCCAGCGCACCAAGGCCTTACTTATGTGTGAGGTCCTTGACCATTTAGGATTCAGTTTCATTTCTTTGTGAATTTAACCAGAACCATTTGTTGAAAATTCTATGGGGTTTTGTTTTTATTTTTGTTTTTTCAGTGTATATTTTTTACTTCTTTGTCAAAAACCTCGTTGTTGTAGTAGAAGTATGGACTTATATCTGGGTCCTCGATTCTATTTCATTGATCAGTGAACCTGTTTTTATGCCAACTGTGTGCTGTTTTTATCCTTTTCACTGTGCTGCAGCATAACTTGAAACCAGGGATGGTGATGCCTCAGCATTTTAATGTTCAGGATTATTTTGGCTATCCTTGTGTTTCCATAAGAAATTTAAGATTATTGCTTCAATTTCTGTGAAGAATTGTTTTGGGAGTTTGATGGGATAGTGTTGAATCTTAGATTGCTTTTGGTAGGATAGCCATTGTCACAATATTATTCCTCCCAATTATGAGCATGAGAAATCTTTCCGCTTTCTGTAATCTCTTAGTATATTCTCCATTTTTTTCTCCAATGTTTAAAAAAAAATTGTTCAATTCTTTCACATCCTCAGTTAGGTTTATCACAAGTTTGGGGGTTTTTGGATTTTTTTTTTTTTAAGCTATTGTAAATGTATTTTTTCCCCTGTTGTTCGTTGCCAGTTTATAGAAAGACTGCTGATTTTTTTGTAAGGTAATTTTTTTACAAAGTAATCCTGATACTTTGTTCAATGTGTTTTATCAGATGTAACAGTTTTCTGATGGAGTCTTGAGGGTCTTTTATTTGTAGAATCATATCTGCAAATAAGGATAATCTGACTTCTTCATTTCATACTTATATTCCCTTTTATCACCTTTACTTTTTGTTATTGTTCTAGCTGAGATTTCAAGTGCTGTATTAAGCAAGAGAGAAGATTTTTCTTGATTTTTTTTCTTTTTTTTTGTTTTGTTTTTTGTTTTTTTGTTTTTTCAACGTCAGACGGGTAATGTGCCCATGTCGTAACAAGGTTTAGTGGGCGACACATGTCACACAGAGGCGTGAATACCCAATCATCACGCTTATGAACCAAAAAAGGATCAATTTTTTTTCTTGATTTAAAAATTCTTGATTTTAGTAGAAATGCTTTGAGTTTTTCTCTGTTTAGCATGATGTTGGCTGTGAATTTGTGAGATGCTGGTGATAAAATTTATTCCCTTGGAAAACAAACACTATCTACCTGTTCCTCCTACAATCCCAGTGACAAACCAAGGTACAAGTTCATCAAAGTTTACTCTGGGTTAGGCTTAGTTACGCAAAGGGCAGTCAATGGCGTAGAGGTTTGCAGTAGGAGCTTGGGTGACTTTAAAGCAGCCACAGTAGAAGGTCTCCACCCAGCATAGATGCTGACTCTCCCATGCTATATAAATGGAGCCCCCCCCCCTCCCCTAATCCTTACCTGCCTGTATCATCCAGCCCTTCCCAGAGACCCTGAAGCCATGTGCAGCTTAGGGAAGGGTGGCCGTGGTTCTTGATCACTCCATCGCAGCCACAGGCCCAGCTGGGATGGTCTTT
Source organism: Acomys russatus (assembly GCF_903995435.1). Lineage (NCBI taxonomy): Eukaryota > Metazoa > Chordata > Mammalia > Rodentia > Muridae > Acomys > Acomys russatus. Next base: position 1,270,353 of record NC_067141.1, read on the forward strand.
GGAAAGCAGACCCAAATGAACTCCTCAAGGTGGTAACAGTTTGGCTCCGAGAATAGTCCTGTTTGGCAGTTGCCTTTATTATGAGATGTGTCCCCTGTATTCCTAGATTCTCCAAGACTTTAATCATGAGGGATGTTAAATTTTGTCAAAAGCCTTTTCTGCATCTTGTCTTGAGCTGTCTCTGGGATGACACTGACTTGATCTTAGTGCATGATCTTCTTAATCTGTGCTTGAATTTGTCTTGCAAGTATTTTATTGAGAATTTTTGTGTCTATGTTCATCAAAGAGATAGGCCTATAATTTTTTGTTTGTTTGTTTTGTTTGGTCTTTCTCTGGTTTTGCAATCAGGGTAAAACTAGTTTCATAAAAAGACTTTTCAACTGTCCCTTTTCTGTTTTTCAGAGTAATTTGAGGACTGTTGGTGTTAGTTCTTCTTGGAAGGTCTGGTAGAATTCTGTGCTGATGCCGTCTGGTCTTGCTTTTTTTTTTTTTTTAAGTTAGGAGTGTGTGTGTTTGTGTGTGTGTGTGTGTGTGTGTGTGTGTGTGTGTGTGTGTGTGTGTGTGTGTGTGTGTACATGCATAGCACACATTGCCATGAGGAAGCTGGAGTTACAGATCGTTGTGCACTGTTGTGTGTGTGCTGGGAATTGAACCTGGGTCCTCTGTAAGAACAGCCAGTGATCTTAACTGTTGAGCTATCTCTCCAGCCCTAGTTGGAAGACTTTTTAAAAAATATTTATTCATTTTTTATGTACATAGGTGTTTTGCCTATATGAATGTCTGTGTGAGAGTGTCAGATCATGAAGTTACAGACAGGTCTGAGCTGCCATGTGGGTGCTGGGAATTGAACCTTGTTCCTCTGGAAAAGCAGTCAGTGTTCTTTTCCACTGAGCCATCTCTCTAGCCCCAGTTGGGAGATTTTTAATTACGGCTTCTATCTCATTGGTTGTTATGAGTCTGTTTAAATTACTACTTCATATTGATATAGCTTTGGCTGGTCATATATATCTAGAAATTCATCCATTTCTCTTAGATTTTTCCAGTTAGTAAAATAGAGATTCATTTTGTTGAGACAGGGTCTCACTTTGTAGCCCTGGCTGACCTTGAACACGCAGAGATCACCTGCCCCTTGCCTTCTGAGTGCTGAGGTTAAGGGTGTGCACCACCTCGCTTGGCCTTAGAACAGAGTCGTTGTTTTTAATTGTCTTTATGATTCTCTGAATGCCATAAATGTCTGTTGTAATGGCTTCTATTTCACCTCTAATTTCATTAGTTAGTTTGACTAAAGGTTTGTTAACCTTGCTAATATTTTAACAGAACCAACTCTTTGTTTCATTGCTTCTTTGTATTGTTTTTGTTTGTTTGTTGTTTCTATTTTACTAATTTGAGGCCTGATTTTAATTATCTCTTTCTATCATCTGTTTTGGGATGTTGCTCTTGTTTTCTCAGAATTGGAGATATCTCAAAAAAATTAAAAAGGTTTATTTATTTTAATTTTGTGTATTTTAAGTGCTTTGCCTGCATGTTTTTATGTGCACCACATGTGTGTCTGCTGCCTGCAGAGGTCAGAAGATGGGGTTGGATCTTCTGGACCTGGAATTATAGACAGTTGTGAGCCACCATGTGGGTGCTGGGAGCCAAAGAGTCTTCTTCAGGGACTGCAGAGATGGCTCAGAGGTTAAGAGCACTGACTGCTCTTCCAAAGGTCATGAATTCAATTCCCAGCAACCACATGGTGGCTCACAACCATCTATAATGAGATCTGATGCCCTCTTCTGGCATGCAGGTGTACATGCATTGTATACATTGTATACATAATAAATAAATAAATAAATCTTTTAAAAAAAGAAGTCTTCTTCAAGAGCAGCCAGTGTTCTTAACTGCTGAGCTGTCTCTCTAGCCCTTCAAATTTTTTTGATGTAGACAATATTATAAATTTCCTCTTAAAATACCTTCATTGTGCCTCATCAATTTTTCATATATTGTCCTTTCATTTTCATTTATTTCTAAAATTTCCTTCCTTCTTTCTCTCTTGATGCAAGAATCCATCTTTAGGATTTCCCCCCCCCCCCTGGATGACCTATCTATTGATGAAAGTGGGTATTGGAGTCACCCACTGTCAATTTCTTGAAGTTAGTTTGTAGTTTTAAATCAAATTGTACTTATTTAATAGAATTTGGTGTACTTGTACCTGGCACATCTAAGTTTAGAATTCTCATATCCTCTTGGTGGTTTGGTTTTTCTTTAGTGAGTATGAAATGATGTCCTCTCCTGACTACTTTTTTATTTGTGTGTATTTTGTCAGATACTAGATTAGTTATGCCCATTTGTATCTTAGTTCCATTTCCTTGGAACACCTTTTCCCATCCTTTACCCCAAGGTGATATCTATCATTGATGGTGAGGTATGTTTCTTGGAGGAAGAAAAAAAGATGGGCTCTGTTTCCTAACCCACTCTGTCAGTCTGTGTCTCTTTATTAGGGAATTGGGACCATTATTATTAAGAGTTATTATTGAACAGTATATATTAATTCACATCATTTTGTTGTTTTGTAGTGTTTCCTCCCTCTCCCCCCCCCCTCCTCTCTCTCTCTGTTTCTTTCTTTTTTTCTTTTTTTTTTTTTTTTTAGACAGGTTCTCTGTGAAGCTGTCCTGGACTCACTTTGTAGACCAGGCTGGCCTTGAACTCACAGAGATCCACCTGCCTCTGCCTCTCAAGTACTGGGATTACAGCTGTGCCCGGCTGCACCCAGCTTCTCTTGCACCTTTCAAAGTCCTTTGTTTGTTATGTACATTTAATGTTTTGAATGTTATATGATGTGGGGAGCTTCTTTTCTGATCTTTCCTATTTGGTGTTCTGTATGCCTCTTGCATCTTGATAAGTATCTGGTTCCTTAGATTTTGGGATATTTTCCTGAAACTATTTTCTGTGGCTTTGGGTTTCTTCTCCTGCTTCTATATTTGTGATTCGTGGTCTTTTAATGGTGTCCCAGAGTTTCTATACATTCCATTAAAAGGTTTTGTTATTGGCCTTATTTTTGATTTAACATTTTCTTTGGCTGAGTGATCCAAATCCTTTACTTATCTTCAAATCCTAACACTCTCTCTTCCACTTGATCCATCCATGCTATTGGTCAGTCTTTCCATTGAGCTTATAGTTTGACTTCCTCAATTTTCACTTTATGTTTTATTTCTGTTTGGCTTTTCTTCAAAAATTCTTTTTATAAAGCTATTTTCTTAACTTGAGTTGTTTATTTCCTTCAGCTGCTTTGACTTTGTCCTCTTCCTCCCAGCGTGTACTCTTGTCCTCTTTGAATTCCTCGAGCATGATTAGAATTGCTGTTTTGAAATAATTGTTGTATGCAGCATCTAGGCTGCTTTTCTTGGGGACGATTACTATGGAACTAATATTTGGAGGAGACATATTGTCTTAGTTATTCATGTAATTTGTTTTATTGCAGTAGGACCTAGGCACTGGAGTTAGGTCCTTAGAAGTGTTTCATGGGGTGGATATCTGTCCCAGCTTTGCGTGGGTATTTGGATCTCTGTTTGCTGTTACCCCAGCTTGTCAGGTTATAGACCAGATGAATGGTGATTGGAGTTTAGTCTTGGAATGGCAATGGGGCATCAGATGTGGTCCCAGCTCAACTGGGGCTATGTAAAGCTTGTGAGCAAGAGTTAGAAGATTCTTGATGCAAATCTTCAGGAGTCAGTGGAAGGCTCACAGGGTTCTACAGTGTTCCATAAGTAGCCGGGCTGGGGTTGCAGCAAAAATAGGAGGTGCTACTTGGGCTCAGGATTGGAGGAGTTCTTGTCTGGAAGAGGTGCAAAGAAGGCACAGTCCCCAAGCAGCAAGTGTGGAGCTGGGTTAGAAGTGGGAGTTACCCCTACCTGGAAGAAGTGCCAGGACACATGGTCCTCAGGAGCGTAAGCAAAGCACATTTTAAATAGAGACTCGTAGTTCTTAGTGTTTTCACAGTGTTAGATCCAAGGCCAGTTCAGGGAGTACGAGCTGAAGAATTCCTTATAATGAGAGGGCAGAGCTGAGGAGGGTATAAGCAGTGTCAGTTAGATACAACCCGTGAGCTACAGTGTTGCTTACAGATGGCTGGTGGTGAGGAGGGGCGGAGAGACCGCCTGAGCCAGAGAAACCGGGAGTCTGCTGTGAGGCTCTGTCTCCTAGAAATGTCAGAAAATCTCACCAACATGACTGCCTAAACAGGAGCTGAGCAAGGACAGCATTACACATTGCTGAAGTGGCAGGGCTGGGAGGAGCCAGAGGCTCAGCGCTACACAGAGAACTATAGACAAGAAGAAATGCAGCGAAGCGGAAGAAATAGTCTTCCCCAGGGACGTGCACACCAATTCACTATCCAGTACTTTGCACATGGTCAGCCCTAAAAACACACAAGTAACATCACAGACAAAGCAGGTAGTAATTATGTATTTAGGAATATATGTATATATACATAAATACACATAGGAGCACACACATTTGTAGATATAAAACAGTTCATGAAAAAAGAGGCCATGAATTTGAAAAGGAGTATAGAGGATTGTATAGGAGGGTTTCAAGGAAGGGAAGAGAAGGGGGAAATATTGTAAGATCTCCAAAAAGAAAAAAAGAAAGAAATCATAATAAAGATGGAAGCCAGCAGTATGATTCAGAGGTTCATTACAATGTACCTAGCTTGGTGGCCTGGGTTTGACCCTAGGATCCCATAAGATGGCAGACAAGACTGACTCCAAGACTGTCCTTCTCTCACACACCGTGGCCCTCATACCTCCCTGAAGGCAAGCAGAACACATACGTAATTCATTAATTAAAAATATAAGATAAGGTTAGAGGAAACAGCAAGCTACAAAGAAAAGGAAGTCAAACTTAAAGGGTAATATTTTTGTTGTGTTCTTAAACTTGCTACCCAACAACAATCTCAAGCATCTAGCCTATTGTTTCTAGAAAGTCCCTGCCTGGAGCTTTTATTTCAGAAAGTCTGACCTTGACTCGTGAGTAGTCTTCAACCCAAATGACATGGTGGAGGAGGTAAGACAGGAGTCTAGCTGGGTTCTTAAGAAAACCACTATGTTAAATTAGAATGTCTGCTACCATCTTATTTGTGGTGCCTCTGTGTGTGTGTGTGTGTGTGTGTGTGTGTGTGTGTATGTGCATGTGTGTGTATAAAATATGTGTTAACTCAAACAAGTTTATCTAATTCTCTTTCCCAATAAGTTTTCAGTATTTATAGTTCCATTTGCTTCACAGGTATTACTTGTTACTTGATTCTCATACAAACTGAATGGTAAGTTGTGTTCCTTTGCTGCAAAAGCAGGGTGAGAAGCCAGGTGCAGTGGTACACTCCTGTAATCTCAGCACTCGGGGAGGCAGAGGTATGCAGATCTCTGTGAGTTCAAGGCCAGCCTGGTCTACAAAGCAAGTCCAGGACAGTCAAGGCTATACAGAGAGACCATGTCTTGGGGTGGGGGCGGGGGACGCACGGAGGGTTAGAAACATTAAATAATTTGCCCAAGTTGATGGCAAAACTTAATTTCAAATTGTGGCCAGCTGGTTTTAACTCCCAGAACAATACAGTAAGGACCTCCAAAAAGCTGTTCCTCTGCATAAACAACAAGGCCAATGCTCAAAATACTTAAAATGTCAGTTTTAGAACTCTGGACATTAACGTTTTAAAACAATCCAAAAAGGACTTATTCGGTAAGAACAGCAAACTCTGTGGCAGTTTAAATTGAGCGCTCCCATCCTCTCTGTCAGCTGTAAAAGCCAGTAGCCTCACATCCCCGCAGCTGTGAAAAATAACAGCCCTCTATTCCACTGAGAGAGCTTAGGATTTGTCACACTTAAAGACCCCTCTCCAGGGACCTGCTACCGTTTTGATTTGTCTGGTACCTCACTGAGTATTTCCATTTTCAGGGTTTATCTTTATCTGACCACATGGCATTTGTTAACTATAATCATCAGCTAAGTTTTATAAAACACAGGCAGGACCTAGAGCTCTGTGACTGGTTGAAGATCGCAGAAGGCTGACAGAAAAGAGAGACAGACAGGCTGAAGAGAAAATGGGAAGCCGTGTCCACAGGAGTCTGAGGAGCTCTTACATATTCCTCTGAATATAGAAGGCCACAAGCATCGCCAGGACGTCCATGTGCCCAGAGAGGAGGTGTAGAAGGCACATCACATTGTTCAATTCCAGCTGACTTTCTGCTTTTGCTCAAGCAAGAAGTGAAGGTTTAGGCAGAATTGTAAATTACAATTTTGTACACAGAGTCCTCAGCACAGGCTAAGATCTCTTTGCTAATATTTAAGGGTTTAATGAATCAGAGACTTCAAAGGGCACACATGACAAAAGATATAGATTGGGGGTCACAACAACATGAGAAGCTGTATTAAAGGATTGCAGCATTAGCAAGATTGAGAGCCACTTAGTAACTGAAATGAAAAATCAACAGAGGAAAGTATCAGCAAAGTATGTTGATTGTGATTTTCCAAAGCAAGGGACAGAAATAAAGATAATGAAAATGAACAAGCATTAGAGACAAGTGTGATAGTATCACAGGCCGGGTACCCATAATGAGAGTTCCAGAAAGAAAGAAGCTACAAGAACACTAGAGAAATAATGGGGGAATAATCCCTAACGTGAGTAATTCTGCATATTGAAGACTTCAACAAATGCAAAATAAGACCAATTTAAGATCATCCACACTTAAACACATCCTAAACAATTAAAAGCCAAAGACATAAAGAGAATCTTGAAAGTAGCAGAAAAACACATTTCTCACATGCAAGGGACCCTGTTAGAGACTGACTTCTCTCAAAGCAGGCAGTCCCAGCCAAACAGGAGGAGATACTGTGCTCTTAGGAGTACCCGGGGAAGCTGAAAGCATCGGGTTCTCTGGAGCTGGGGTTACAGGTGGTTGTGAGCTACCTGGTGGTGGGTGCTGAGAGCTACACTATGGCTCTCTGGAAGAGGGACCCCTGAGCCATCTCCGCAACCCTACCTTTCCTCTTTAAATAAGGCAACATTAAAACTGTTGGTGGCTTTACAGGATTTAGCTAGTAGCAGTACAGAAGCTGTAGAGGAAATACACGGGGCTCTGACATGCTGTTGAATTTAATAGTAGTTCAAACTAGACTGGGGTAAAATCACCTTTTTAAAGTGAATATAGTTCAGGACCTAGAAAGATGGCTCAGTGGTTAAGAGCACTAGCTGTTCTTCCTGAAGGCCTGAATTCAACTTCCAGGACCCACATGATAGCTCACAACCCTCTATAACTAATTCTTAGGGGATCCACGCCTTATGAGCTCCGTGCTTACCATGCACACATGTGATTATGTAGTACACAGACATACATGCAGGCAAAACACTCGTACACTAGCCGGGCGGTGGTGGCGCACACCTTTAATCCCAGCACTCAGGAGGTAGAGACAGGTGGATCTTTGTGAGTTCATGACCAGCCTGGTCTACAAAGTGAGTCCAGGACAGTCAAGGCTACACAGAGAAATCTTGTCTCAAAAAAACAATCTACTAGTACACTAAAATAAAACTTTAAAAAATCTTTCAGATTCAGCCATTGATTAGAACTCTCATGATCTACTTGTCTCCGTAGCTGCTCTCACACATGGACCCAGAGGTGTGCTTTACTGACCTAGGTAGCTCCCAGTCAGATCAAGTTGTTACCATGCTTAGCCATCCAAAGGTCCACTCTTTATCAACTTGACAGAAAACGATCTCCTTAAGTCATATTCATCTCCAAGTACAGTCACTAACAAGATCATAATTCCACTTAGCATGATATGACTGGCTTGCACATAGTGGAAAACATATTCATTCCTTCCCCCAGCCTCTCAGCACTTGGAGCATTGCTTAAAGCTTCAAGTCCAGGGCCAATGAGATGGTTCAGCTCAAAGACTTACATACATATTCATGGGCCTGAAGACCTGAGTTTAATCACACGAAATGGTAAGCAGTCACAACTCCAGAGAGTTGTCCTCTGACCACACACACACACACACAGGCACCACAAATAAGATGGTAGCAGACATCCTAATTTAACACAGTGGTTTTCTCAAGAACCCAGCTATACACACATTTCCAAGAAATGGTGACACAGAGTTAGTATCCATTCCCAGGGCCTCTGGGGTGTGGAAAGGCATAGAGACAAAGACAGAAACTCAGCAGGGTAAGTATTAAACCATAGCTTTGAGCATGGTAAGTACCAGAGGACTTGGTAGCCCCACCAATGTGGGCAATTTGGTCACAGCCACATGGCCTCTCTGCTGGGCAAGTTGTCGTTTTCTGTGGCTTTCCTAGGCAGACATCCTGTGTTCCTGCGTTCTACAACTTCCTGTGGCTTCTGTGTCATCTTCAGCTTCATTGTCACTGTTTCGAGTGCCCTCCCAAAAGTTTCCCAGGATCTGACCTTGCTACACATTGGCAGGTCTCCCAGGATTTCTTTTAAAACCCAAATGGAAATACCAGTACTCCTGTAATTGTCGCCGTTTTACATGCCTGCAAAATCAGCATCTCACGGGCAGCACTAGGCTAAGGAGTAGTGTGGCTCCTTGGTTTAAAGTTGCAGTGGTTTCTGGGTGCCTGAACTTGAGGAAATAGTTCCTTAGGCAGCCTTATGTAAGCAGTGCTCTCTTAAAGAAAAGACTTCCAGTTGTTTATATTTTGATGCCCATCACCCGTGGTAGGTGTACATACTAGTTCCTGAGATACCATCAGGACTTTTCTTCCAGAACCATAGTTAGTGTTCATTTTCAGTCTGCTACTTCTGTGTTTACACTAGGACACAAATTTATTATAAAAAGCAAATAGGCCAAAGAGATATTTTAATGAACAACATATTAGACTATCTGAAATCGTGAGGCTAAGCCGTGTCTGTTGTGGTGTCCTCGGCCAGATCCTTGAGCTCCCTGGCATGGGTGCTGGGAACTGAACTCTTGTTGGCAAGTGTTTAGTTTCTGTGCCTGTGTCTCCCCCTCGTTCAACATATGAGCTGTCAGGACAGAAGGGGTGAAGAAGTCACCCAGTAGGAAGTGGGGGATGTGACCGGTGGGAAGAAAGTTCAGGGTTCCGAGACGAAAAGCCCCAGAGACAGGAGGACACACTGTCTGCTCCATACCCGCCTTGGACCTTCCCTCTTCCAAACCTGCCCTGCGTTCTTCTAAGTTTCCTCAGCCGAGCTTTATATAAAATGAGACTCTCTATTGTTTCTGTTAAATTGGAGCATTGTCGCTTGCTTACACACCACTGCTGTTGGAAGGGCAGAAATTGAACCTTTATCAGTCATTAAGACATTTGTGGTGAAGCATTTGTTTGGTGTGGGTAACCAAAAAACATCTTGCCAAGAAAGGTAGAAATGAAAGCCAGAAATCCACACTGATGGCAAGGATCGGGTCCAGACTAGTGGGCATGTCACATGATTTGCCTGTGACAGGCTGTGGTGGGCGTGGGCGCCGCTTCATAGCCCTGGGTTACAGATTTTCTGTGGCAGCGCCTTTAACATAGTGGTGACATGCCTCCTAGTCATCATCACTGTGGCAGCAGACGTGCTCAGACTAGCTGCCCTAAGCATCTCAGAGTGTCTGGATCTGTAGGTGACAAGCTTCAGACGCCAGCACACCCAGCAGAGTGGGACAGGCCTGACTTTTCTGTGTGGAGGGTGCACAGGTGCAATCCTGTGAGGCTTGTGGGAGGCTGTAGCCTCTAGTTTGGTTTCTTTTTTTCTATTGTGTATAAATCTTTTATTTGGATGGATTGGTTACCTAGGCAACAGCTGCAGGGTAAAGATAGATTGACTGCTTGGGGAATGCAGTCACAGGCCTCTTCAAAAGGCAAAAGCCTGTCATGTAAAACAAAAATTAGTGAATACTTGGGCTTTTGCTTAACTGGTGTGCTGCAAGATACCACACTGAGCAACAGTTTTTCAAGAGAGCCTCTGGAATGCAGTATGATGCTAATTGTAGCTTGTTTTTAATTCATTTCATTCCTACTGTATACCCACTGCTACAGGCCATTTGAGGGTTTTCCAATGAAGTGCAAAGTTCCTTCTCAGAAAAGATGGCATTCTCATTGTTTGTGGGGATTTTTTGTTTTGTTGTGGTTTTTGGTTTTTCAAGGTGGTTTTTTTTTGTAGCCCTAGCTCTCCTGGAACTCACTCTTTAGACCAGGTTGGCCTCAGAGATTCACTTGCCTCTGCCTCCCGAGTGCCTGGACTAAGGACCGTGCCGCCATGCCCAGGTGTCCTGTTAAATTTTAATTCCCAAGCAATTGACTATGCATAGTCTCTCAGTTGGCCTGTGGAATACATGTGGCCACATCATAAATGGTATCAAATTGCAGTTTTACTCCCAAGGGCAAAGTATAACGACATTAGCTGACCACTGACCACTGCGGACACTGCCCCTTCTCAATCTGAGGAAGCACGAGAGCATTGTTTTGATAATGGCTCTAACAGTGCTAAGTATTTGAGAACCTTGCAGTAATTTTCTCTGGGATGTTATAGATTGAACCTGGAGCCTCATGCATTTGAGCACACACCACTGACCACAAACCCAACATGCAGTAAAATATTTGGGTGTTAGTTTTCTTCTATATGGTACCCTCTAGTTGCCAGTTAAAATTAACTGCCCTTTCTTGCAGAGCAGCTACAGGGCAGCATGAGCAACATTATTATAAACATGTGCTTGCTTTGCCTGTCTGCTTCCCTTCAGAGGTGCTGAGGATTCAGTCTCGCTTTGTGTGATAAGGAATTTTACGCATCCAGAAGCAGAAACCGTCTGTAGCTGAACACCCATCAGGTTTTCTCCAATTTCCTTAGAGCTATCATTTTAATTTTCTTGCTTGTTCTGTTGGTATTTGCTTGCTGTGGTTTGCTAGGCAGGAGAGGCAACAAAAAGAAATCTTGATGTTCAGCAGGCACAGCAGGCGTCCTCATCCTGTCCTTAACCAGAGTTAGAGGGGAGCATGGGAGTACTCAGAAATACTCCGAAGGAGAGAGCTTCCAATCTCATGCACTGGGTAGGAGGTTAGCATTTGGAGGCACACGATAATCCTCCATGCAATCTCATCAGCAGGTGGGGGAGTTGCCAGTCAGGCTTCCTTCCTATGAAGATAGGGTGCCTCCTCCGGGCTCTAAATCCACAGCGTGCATGCTGTGCAAGTGTGTTCCGTCATGACAGTTGCAGTTTTATAAATGAGCCACAACTACAAGAAGGTGGTTTGTTAGAAGTTAGGAGCGGTTTCCAGTTAGGAGTTCCTGGACACTGCTGTGAATGCCTCCTTTATTTCCAGAAGTACACATATGATGCTTTATCACAGTAAGGCTTTGCCGTGCCTCAGGTTATCATTCGGGCAAGACTCTTACTGCCTCAGAAGTCCTATAGTCCCCTGGGGCCTACTTTTAGTAAGTCTCTAGACTCCAAGCAGCAGCTGGGAACATAGTGGATGGCAGTACTGTAAAGGCTTGCTCACTTTGGCCTATGTGCTGCATGTGATAGTCCCCATATTGTGCCTGTGTTGCTTGCACTTGTGGACCTAATTATTTGATTTGAAAGAAAAACGTACTTAGTTTATCTTCTCAAGAGTTCTGATCAAATAGAATATTATTGGAGAGCAGAGGAGACCATAGCCCATTTTGGGGATAACTTTTTCATCACTTTTTCTTTTTCTTTTTTTCAAGAAGGGTTTCTGTATACCCATGCCTGTCTTGGACTCACTATGTAGACCAGGCTAGCTTCGAACTCATAGAGCTCCACCTACCTCTGCCTACCTTAGTGCGGAGATTACGGGCATGGCCACCACACCCAGCCACTTTTTGTTTCTTAACCTGTTTTAATGTTTTGTTTGGTTTTAATTATATATATGGTATGGGGAGGGTGTATTTGTGTTTTCTGACAGGATCTTTCACTGAAGTTCACAGATTCAGCTAGGCTGTGGCCAGCAAGACACCAGAATCCTCTGGTCTCCAGCTCCCACTAGGATTGCAGGCTGGTATTGTTTTGTCCAGCTTTTTGAAGTGGGTGCTGGGGAACCAAAAACACTCTCCAAAAACACTTACCCATGGAGGCCCCTCCCAAAACCTGTGTGTGTATGTGTGTTGCAATTATCCACAGAGGGCAGAAGAGGGCTCCAGGTCCTGAAGCTGGCGTCTCAGGCAGCCCTGAGCCACCCTGGAGTGGGCGCCGTGAGCCACCCTGGAGTGGGCGCTCTGGAAGAACAGTGCTCTTGAAACTACTGAACTGAGCCGTCTCCCCAGCCAAGCTCCCCTTTCTTGTTATTTCTAAAACTGGGTCGAAGGAGAGATGCAGCTGTACAGAGCACCTCCTTCCCAAGCCCACTCCCACACCTGCTGCTCCCACTCTGCTGCCTGCTCTCAAGAAGGCCCTGGTCCTGCCAAGTGCTCTGATTCTGAGGGGGCGTCACTGTGGGGTATGGGGAGGGGACTGTCCATAGTGGAAAGAGGCAGGAATCTGCTGGCCCCAGCGGCTCTTCAGGTTTATACTTGTGTTTTGTTTTGGTGGCTGCTCCTGATTTGCAGTCACTCTTGCAGAGGGGACAACTTTTATTTGGGAGTAAATGTGAATTCTTTGAGTGGAAAAGGAGAACATAGTCTCTTGTCTTCCTAACCTGGCTTTCTCTAAGATAATTCACTCCTTATTGAATAAAGATGGTACCTAGCCTAGAGCTTCACAGAAGTCAATTCACTTGTCTAAGTGGGAAGGTCTGGGGTAAAGCCCATCACGCAGGCACATGAGAGTGAACCCTGCAACCCAGGTAAAAAAAAGCGGAGGAAGAAATCCAACTCCATAAAGCTGGCCTGTACCCCGCATGCCCATATGCGCACACATCACTTTCACATTGCCATACAGATTAATAATAATAATAATGTTTTGAAAAGTAATTAACACAAGGGTACTTTACAGCTTGCCTTCATAACCTGTGTTTTCCTGTTGACACATTCCAGTAACAGTGTGACAGTGTTAACTCTTGTATACTGAGCCAGACCTTTTACTTTTGATAACTTTCACTTTATTGTTATATAATTTTATTATTATTAGGTATAGTTTAAATTTGTGTTTAATTTCCTAAACATACTTCTTCCTCAGCCAAAATAAGGAATATATAATGAGTCTTGAATCCCGCAGCAGTGTGCAAGCTTAGGAAGGACAGGAGCCCAGCCAACGGCTTTGCTAGTGTCACTGGAGCCCAATCAGTGCCTGACACTGCATGTGTCCAACTGACATGGCCTTTAGTCCGTGTAGAAAGATTATCATGACAGAAAGAAATGCATTTGTTCAATCAATGACTGAATTGTCTGTCTTTTATGGTTTTTGAGGCTTGTTCTTGTGGCTTATGTTCTTTTTTTTTTTTTTTTTTTTTTTTTTTTTTTTTTACATTAATTCAAACATTGTCACATTAGCCGACTGCTGAAGAGAACTCCTGAATTAAATGCTTGGATTAACCACACAGATACCAACGAGATCTAAGTGTGGAAGGGGTTTTGCTGGGGAGCATTCCCTGAGTGTGTCAGACTTACTAACGCATTCCCCTGCTTTTGCATCTTCCTAGGAGCTCTCACCGTGGGCCTAGTGCGACAGTGTCAAACAATCCATGGACGAGACCGGACCTGCATCCCTCCCCGGCTTCCCCCAGAGTGGGTCACCACCCTGTTTTTTATCATCATGGGAATCATTTCCTTGACTGTCACATGTGGTTTGCTGGTGGCTTCCCACTGGCGAAGAGAAGCTACAAAATACGCTCGATGGATAGCTTTCACTGGAAGTAAGTAGTCTGCTAAGTTGTAGAAGGCACGCGTGTTCACGAAGATTACCAAGATCAGTCCTAAGGACTCGATAAATCTTCCCGGAGCATCTCTCACATGGCATGAGATAGACCGCACAGTCCCATCAGCTCTTCAGTGTTCTCACTGCAGGACCAGGACGCCCTCAGCCATTACTGCTTTGTGTGAATGCTCTTTTATGAGGCTTTTTTTTTTTTAACTGTCTGTAACGTAAGTGCTTCAGGTTTGTGATTCAGAGCTGCCACTAGTCTAAGTGCTTTCCACTTCTTGAAAGTACTGGTATATCCTCTGTCAAAATAAAGAAAAATCTAGGCAAACATATAACATAGATGAAGGCGATCATTTGCTTTCTAATAGTGTTGATTTTTGTTTCTGCTGGGTTGAATGACCATTGAAAACCAGTACATTTAGTTTTTCCAGTAATTGTTTATCAAAGTTTCTTACTCTACTAAGCTAGTCTCGGTGGTGTCATAAGTTTATATATTACATATAATATTCACTTGTAATTTGCAAAAATGTTTTAATTTCTGAACACTTCAGAAGCTTATCCCAAGCTTAAGGAAAACAAATATACACACGTGCAAGAACATTTCTGTAATTCTGCTTTCTTTGTCTCTAAAGTAATTTTCTTCACAACAGGGCACACTTGGCAATATTTGGAAACACATTGGTCAGGAGTGCTGCTAAACGTCCTCCCACAGAAGGAACTGTCTGGTGTACAGTAGCAGTGGCCACTGCTCTACAGACACGCCATAAAGCCATGTGTGCAGAGCACTGAGGTCTTCGGTGCAGTGCCTTAGGCTCAGCTGAGGTTGTACACATTTCTAAAGATAGTTCTCTCACATCTCGCTTCTGCTTGAGGTTTTTATTTATTACTATTTTAACAAATGAAGGATAGTCTCAAGTGTCCCTATTGACATTTTAAACTCATGTGTCTCAGCTGGGCACATGGCTGAGTCAGAGCAGTGCCTGGTGGTATGTGAAGGAAGGCTTTAGGTTCTGTCCCTACCACCGGAGGACACTAAATAAAAGGACTCAGAGTGGCCTTAGATGCTGCGGGATAGTGCTATTCTTCAGGAGACGCTGTCACCCCAGCTTTTTATGGAACTTTGTTTCTGACTTTATTTTTGTTGCCTCCATATCTCCCTTATTAGTAAAATTTAGACAAGTTGCCTTTGAGGTCAGCTCCTCATAAGCTCCTTGCCCTTATTTAGCAATGAGAAACAAACTGGTATTTTTCTTGTCTAAGACTTGAGACCACTCTTCCAGAGTCTGAGGGCCAGAGCAGGAATAGAGGCAAGGCTGCTAACTGAAAGCATGTTGATAAGGAACTTAAGTAAGGAGAATCTACTTCTGTACCTTCTACTCAAAGACAGTCATTTTTCAAGGCATGATTCAGCCATTGGTGAGTAAAATAACATCAAGGAGCACGAAAACCCTAAGCTGTGAGGCAACAAACTTGCCTGAGGTAAGAGCCGCAGGAAGATACTCCAGGGGCCAGGACAGGAAAAGAACTAGGGCTTATCTTTGTTTTTCATTCCCCTCCAACAAAAAAAGTCGTTAAGTATGTATAGTTGACTCCAACATGCAATGTATTTTTCCTTTATTTTTGAAACTGCATTTGCATATGAGAGTGATTCAAAGTTAGTGGATGGGTAACCAAGTGAAGTCTCATTCTTTGCCATCACAGCCCTCAGAACCTCTTTGCCAGAGGCACATACTATTTTTGGAAGTTTCTAAAGAGTAGTGTTGTATACACTGAAACACATTTCTACGCCCCCCAAAAAAAGTACATGCTTTCTTAAAAATGTCTCCATTCTGAACTTTGTTCTTTAACTTACAATGGGTTGGAGTACATTTATTTTACATTCACTTCATTCTGCTTGCTGGGAGTAGTGCAGGGAGGACTTGCGCTCCCCCTAGTGGTTCAGCCCTGGAAGAAGAACTTGAGCCCTGCTGTATGTAGTTATTCATTAGCTAGGGTAGTAGTTTCTGTAATGTTGTGAGAGGAACTTTCTAAAGGCAGATCCTCTGTCATGAGAGCCCCACATGCAAAGATGAGTCCTTTAAGTCTGACCCTACTGTTTTATCACTCTGTGTGTGTGTGTCTGTCTGTGTCTGTGGATGTGTGTGAGCACCCACATGTAAGTGCATGCTCATGTGGAGGCCAAAGGTTGATGTTAGATGTCCTTCCTGTCACTATCTACCTTAATTTTTGAGATGAGATCTCTCACTGAACTGGGTGCTCACCATTTGGCTAGACTGGATGGCCAGCAAGCTCTAGCGATCCATCTGTCTCCACCAGCCTCCAGCCTCACAATGGGTATAGACACACGCACATGCCCAGCTTTCTGTGTGGGTGCTGGGGACCTGAGCTCACACCTGTGGCCTGCATCGCGGGTACTCTGCCTACCGAGCCATCTCCAGCCCCCTTTCACCGCTCTTGATTTACAGTCTCATCTACTGGGTCTCCCGTTCTTACTACCAAGAAACCTGCTCCACGGAGAAGGTGAAGCTGTCTTTACATGCTTACTTGGGACCAGAGCTTGATCTTCTCTTGTGATAACCCCCGTAAACACTGATAACGGTTTAAGATCTGAAGTAACTTTACACTTGTTGATAGCTTAAAAGAAAAACTCCTCGGGCTGGAGAGATGGCTCAGTGATTAAGACCACTGGCTGCTCTTCCAAAGGACCCAGGTTCAATTTCCAGCACCCACGGGGCAGTTCACAACTGTCTGTAACTCCAGTCCTAGGGGATCTGTCACCCTCATACAGACATGCATGCAGGCAGAATACAAATGTACATAAAATACAGGTAAATAAATTATTAAAAAAAGGAAAAAGCAGATGCTCCCTGGTGGTCTATTGGTTAGGATTTGGCACTACCACTGCCCCAGCCTGGGTTTGTTTCCCAGTCAGGGAAGCTTCTCTTCTTCTAAGAAAAGAAAAAAAAAAAAAAAAAAACTCCATCTGTATAAGTCTGGACCCCAGAAAGTATAGAGAACCGAGTTCCTAGGCCTTAAAATAAATAATGAATAGGCAGTGGTTGCTTCCTCAATTTTTAATTGAGCTTTCCTAGTCCGTTTGAACAACGCTCTTCAAAATGTCAGTTGTAGCTGCTACAGGAGTACTGTCTGTTGTCTATTATAAAATACAGGTTGCTATCAGCAGAAAAATGTACATATTAACAAACTAATGTTACATTTGTATATTATTAAAGTATTCTGAATTATTTTAGTGTTTTCTAAGTTACACAGCATCAGAGGAAAAATGTTTAAGAATAATCTTGCCCCCAATGGGCAAATGTGTGTGTGTGTGTGTTACTCCCAGTGTATGTGTATTGACATGAGGTCTCACTATGTGTGTAAGCTCAGGCTAGCCTGCTACTTGAGATCTTATCTGTACCTCCCAAGAGCTGGGATTGGTTCACACACAACACTCAACCTCACAGTTCCTAATAGACTGGTTTTATTTCATGCATACTCACTGATAAGTAGATGATTGTAGCACATCTAAAATTATTTATTGGCAACTAGTTAATAAAACGGCCAAAATCCTAATGAAAATCTAATGTCTAAACTTACTTGTAGGTGTCACAAAGAATCTAAATTTACCTATATGATATTGTTTTATATAGTCATTTGTCTAAAATAAAAATAGGCTTTCTGTCTATACAAGTATAGAATAAGCTCCTGCAGTGGTGCAGGGCACAGAAGAATACTGACATGTTTCTCAAGTGATGCATTCCTTAAGCAAGTGTTATTGTTTAATGTTTTTGGAAGTCCGTCCAGGAAAGGATTCCATTAAGTTCTTCTGATTGATCCACCCAGAACATTGTAGAGCTATTGGCAACTGAAGCATTTGTCCTGGGCTCTCTTCGTAGTCCTGAGGATAGGTTTATCTTGGAAAAGGTTTCTCATTTTGTTAAGTATGGAGTTTCAGACCTTCATCCCTAGCAGATATTCATCTGTGTTCACAGAGAGACTTCTGCCCTAAGAAATACAAGGGCCATGTGAGCACTTACCCACTACCTTCAAGAAGCAAAAACACCTTCTCAGAGAAGCTAGCCTTGCTGGGGCTGATGTTTACTAGGAACGTATTTCTTTGGTAGGGTAGGAAATATACTGTCTGGTAAATGGTTAGACAGGCATTACTTTTGCCCAGACTCTGGGTGTTTTGGTATCCTTTCTAGAAACATTTTAGTGAAAAATATATTTCATTCTGTTTATATATAAAACCCAAAGACAGTTTCCCAGCCTTCTTCTCTTTGTGGTCTGTGTGTTTAGAACCTGACAGAGATGTTATGGCTCTGAGACATTGTCCTAGTTTGCTAATGTCCTGAGATCTGGCGCGCTCTCTCCAGCTAGCCAGAAATCAGGGTAAGAGAAGGGGCACTCATGTCACTGAGCCTTTCCCTCGGTTCCCGCTCCTGCTGTGAGGAGGACAGGCAGTGACAGCACTTCTCTCAGCCCCACACTGGGCTAGGGACTTGGCACGTTCTACTTACCATCTTAGTATTTCTCCCATTTTTAGGAGGGAAACAGGCCAACTAGTAAATATCAGGGCCAGAACTTCACCCCTAACTCTGACCTTAATTACAAATGATTACAGCACACATGGCTGGAACTCCACCCCTAACTCTGCCTCTAGTTACTAATGGTTAAGACAGACACGCGCACACATGCACATGCACACACACCCCTTCCTGCTCATAATTCAGAGTCCTCTAAAAACTTGTATAAAGACGTGTAAGCCTGCTCTCCTGTGTTTGGTTTGCTGGGCTTTGGGGATATTGTGTGACCTGTGAGGCATGCGAGCCTTTTGACAAGGGCTCGGTCCATGTTTTTACAGGTTTGACCTTGTTATCAACCCACAGACCCTCATTATAAATTGCTTTGTACCAAATTTTCATTGTTGTTTTTCGTTTCATCACCAAAGCATGTTACTAATGTTGTGTTTTGGTTTGTTTTACAGTGATCCTTTTCTGTATGGCTGCCCTAATATTTCCAATAGGATTTTACATCAATGAAGTCGGAGGCCAACCTTATAAATTACCCAACAACACAGTAGTTGGGTCGTCATATGTACTTTTTGTTTTATCGATTTTCTTCACAATAGTAGGACTTCTGTTTGCTGGCAAAGTCTGTTTACCAGGCTGACGAATGTCTGAGCGGCTTAACTCTTTTTATTTTTATTTTTTATTTTTAGAGGTTGGGAGGACAAAGAGAAGGCATCTGGGCCGTCTTCTCCCAGGAGATGCTTAGATGAACCTGATGCCGAAAAGGAAAAAATGCTTTGATTTGTTCTCACTATGCACTTTGGATTTAAAAAAAAAAAAAAAAATGAGAATGAGAGCCTTTTCCATAACCAAATACAATATTGACTAAATCTCCTGAGCATATTCAGGCAGGCAGTCTGCACTGTGATAGCAACCTAGTGAAGGAGAGTGCTTTATACGGAAAGCATGTGGCCCTTGTGACTCTGTTGATCTGTTTTTAATGTCTAAGGATTCATTTGAGGGGGGGAAACGTCTAGTATTTATGAATCATGATGGACCAGAGCAGTGCAGGAGGTTCGTGTGGGGCTGGCCTCACCTCCTCAGACATTAGTGTTCTCAGCTCCCTTGTCGTGTTATGAGCCTTTGGCACCACAATGGATTGCCGTTGCATTACTGCACCGAGAAGCCAATAGATCAAAACGTGTTTGCTAAAATGTATGTAAAAATTCTAAAGCTCCCTAATCTCTGTGTACAAAAGAAAAAACAAAACACTAAGAAACAAGTTTGGGGTGGGTGGGGGAAATCTTCCTTATATTTATATAAATATATATATAATATATATATTTTGCTGATGCAGTATACAGTGTGTATATGTGTGTGTGTGTATGTGTGTGTACATTTGTATATGCACACATGCAAACAGTTCCTGGAAGAGAACTCTGAATGCTTGCTAGCAAAACACTGTGGCGTGCAACCTAGAACTCAATAGACAAAGCCATTTATCTGAAGGCTGCATAGTGGAGTCTTCAGTTACCTCATTCTTTGTAGCAGCCCTTGATTTTACAGGTTTCTGTAATAGGTACAAATAACTCCATACTTTTCTAGGTGCAATTTTAAGTTAAGCTAAAGATTCTTTCTAGGTTTAATTTATTTGTATATGATAGTAAAGGTAAGGTCATGTCAAACCTTATAGTTTGGGGATCTGACACTGTTGAAATGGATGGCAACTGTCATCTATTGTGTAGACATTCATTTTTTCCACTGGCTCAGTCGGCTACAATAACAGTGTATAGAATATGTTCAAGCACACAACTTCGCATAAACATTAAGTTCACTAGCAAATATCAGCTGTTTTGGCTATTTACAACACTAATTCTACTCTACCATTAAAAAATGCATTTTATCTGTAAGCATTATTAATATATCTTTACCAAACACTTGAGCAATACAGTATTTCCATTATATGCTTTACTCCTTTGTTTGCTGAAAAGCTAACATTCTTGCATTTGCTTTAAAAGCTGCATTAAGCCCATGCCCTTATGGGTTTTTCTAGAAGCAGCAGTGCAGCCAATCCTGAACTCACAAGTACTTTTGAAACACAGTCCTTTGTTCTCCACATTCCCATGCCTATATGTCAACACCTAGATTTTTCCTGGTGAACACTATATAATGCCCTGTTTGAAGTTGGTCGTGAGGGTGTTTCATGGCATTGAGGCCGAGTCTGTCTGTAGTGAATGGCTGTCCAGGTGTCCATATTGGAGGGCAGAGTACAAGGCCACATAGCCTATGCTTCCTACAAGCAGGAATCACTTCTAAGAAGCTTGATTATTCCTCACAAGATGGTTATTCAGAGATGGGGCTACCTGAATCCCAGAGTGGAGGGCTTGAGTCACTCCACACCAGCCTGTTCCTTCTTCGCCTGTCTCACAGTGTTAAATTGTGAATGAAAATCCAGTGTTTGGGCTCACACAGGAACCTTGGAGGAGTGGGCCCTTCTGTGTGATAAACCTCCTGTAAATCAGAGGAAGGACATTTTCCACCAAGTATTATATCCAGTCAGTTCTAAGGCCACCACTAGACATGTCCTGTGGACATTTGGGAGTGTTTGATTGGTCCTCAGTCACTTTAAAGGAAAGGTTTGGCGGTTGGCATTCTATCACTGATATAAAGTATTAGCAAAGTATAGTTTAAATCAACAGACATGACCAAGAGCTTTTCTCTTTCAAAAAATGGATTTTATTGTAAATACTTTCTCAAGATATTTTTAACTGGATCATGAGCATGGGGAGCGTTTCTCAGCTGCTATGAATTTCCCCACTGTTTACTTCTCACAGTGGTATTACATCTAAGATTACACAATTTTAGGTTTTATTTGTATCTATTACCCAAACTGTTAAATTGTCTTTAATTTCATCGTTGTCTTGGAGGACTAGTGCATGAAGAGCTGATGGAGGAAAGTCCCTCTAGCCGCTCAGCGCTCTAACCCAGGATTACATCCGTCCCATCAAGTAGTGTGTGAAGTCCAGTCTTTGTAAACTCTCCCAGACCAAACGCCGTTGCAGTAGACTCCTCCATACAGTCTAAGCCCTGTAAGTGGAAGGACAGCCAGCTGCCAGCAGCTGCTTTTCAAAGGTCACTATGAGTACTACATAGCACAGTATTAATTTATAGCAGGAACCATAGCTTGTAAAATGTATATAAAACACTTTTATGGTGCAATCATGGTCAGAGTCTTGTCTGTTACATTGTTCTGAGTGTGCATTCTTCTCATGCCTAAGAATATCACTGTAAAGTCTGCTGAAAACTATTTTTAGGTTTTATTTGCACAAAACTGAATTAGTTTGAGTTTTTGGGAAGCTCCTACTGAACAAGCCTAAACATCTGTAAAGATAAAAATCTCCAGTTCATTACAAGTAACCATTTCAGTACAATTCTTTCCAAAGGTGATCCATGTTCTGTGTTGTTAGTGTGTGGGTGTGATGTTTCTGACTCTTCCATCTCTCACAGACCTATCTTCTGTCCCATCTGTTTTGGTTTTGAAGGATGCCCTTTTTTTTTTTTTTTTTTTTTTCTTTTCCTTTGTAACATTCTAGATGACCAAAACACATTATTGGTTTTTACCCTTTTCCCTACAGCTTTGATTTCTCTGTGTGGTGTTCTGTGCGTTCACTGTTTAATCTCTTCAATGAAATAACAAATAGTCCTGGTGACAGGCAATCTATTGATTTAGAAGAAAGGTCCTGAAAAAGTGTTAAAAACTAACTTTGGATCTATTCTTATCTATTATTTTGCATCATGGGCTTTGTGAGAAGAACATGTTGCATTTATTTTGTCTTTATTAAAAGACTACTAGCCACTGGTTACTCTGGTTGTAGTAACTATTTTATCAACCCACTTTGATCTTCTTTTAAAAATTAAATTTACATTCACAAGTCAACAGAGTAAGACAACTTTCAGAAAAATTTTGAAGGATAAAAATATATGAAGGAAAATGGTGGTCTATGTAGGTAGAATTGCCTATGCAGAGATTGTAGTTGTATTGCCTGGAGAGGTTTCAGTTTGTGGTCAAGGTCTGTATATTATCCCAAACTTTATTAAGAATTGTTTTCTAATTGGTTATAACATTTTTTTCAATTAATAGTTTCAAAACAAATTGTTAATATGACTGTATAAAGTGAACATAATTTTCTTCACTTGTATTTTTGTTATTGAGCAAGTTTATCAAAATAAATTGTCTACTAAAGAAACTAAAAAGGCTTCCATCACTTTTAATACCCTTTGATTTTAAGTGTTTGTTTCTAAGGATGTAGCTCTCTTGTTGGTGTAATTTGGGAGAGTATACACCAGTTCCTGTGTTCAGCCCCCACCACCGAAAACCAGGTGCTTGCCTCTAACTCTAGCATTCAGGCTGCAGAGGCAGAAGCTCAAGGTAATCCCCAGCTCCATAGGAAGCTGGAAGCCAGCCTGTCCCAAAACACTTTCATGTATTCAGAGCCTTGCCTCTGGGTTGATTTTGTTGTTAGCGCTGTATGTGAGGGAGTGAGCCTTCCCCCACCCCCTCCCCTGCTCTTCCAATTCCACTCTTAGCTCACCTTTAGTCAAGAATAGTTGTGGTCTGAATGAGACTGTCCCCCATAGTCTCAGGTGTTTGAATACTTGGTCCCTAGTTGGTGGCTGTTTGGAGAGGCTTAAAAAGAGGTGTCACCACGTGGAGAAGATATGTCACTGGAGGGTAGGCTTTGAGATTTCAAAGCCACCTGCCATTCCCAGTTCTCTGCTCCATGCTTTGCAGTTCAAGATGCAAGACCTCGGCTTATACTCCAACCTTGCTACCTGCTGCTTGCTGCCACGCTTCTCCACCATGATTGACTCATCCCTCTGGAACCATGGGCCAAATAAACCTTTCTTTCTATAAGTTGCTTTAGCCATTGTGTTTCATCACAGCAACAGAAAAAATAACTACAGTTGCCATTGACATTCCAATATACAGATTAGGCCAGTTTTCCCGTAAAGTGAGTACTGTGCCCTTTTCTCTGGCACTTTTCACATTGCTTAAATATTTAGTATTAGTTGTTTAAGAGAGATCTGTTTGTTTATTATAACAGCCTGCTCTTCTTACATTGTTGTGTTTTTTTGTTTAAATGCAGTTGAAGAACCAAAGATGTTTTTTGTTATCCATAGTTGTCCTGGGGTAAAACTTCTTACGCACATCTGACAAAGATCTGACCAACTCACCTCCTACATACTTGATTACTAATGTAGCTGGTGACTAGCAAGATGGGCTTACTAATCAGAACGCCACCTTTCACTGGTCACCCTAACACCACTGCTGGGCTCATCAGCTACTTCTTGTCCCAACTACTATTGTAAAGGCAGTTTTCACAAGTCTAGGCTGACATAAAAGGATTTTTCTTTTTAACAATAAGTGTAGCTGTTTAACAAACAAAGCCCATGGGAGCTGGAGAGGTGGCTCAGTGGTTAAGAGTACTGGCTGCTTTCACAGGGGACCCTTTGGTTTCCAGCACCCACATCAGGCAGCTCACAAACCCTAAGCCTGTAACTTCAGCTCCAAGAGATCCAATGCCCTCTCCTGGCCTCCGTGGGCACTGAAAACATGCGTATACTCAAAAGCACATACATACATATAAAAACACTTTTTTTTAAAGCTCAGGAGTATTGAATATTATAAGTGCCACCCTCCGAAGAACTATTACTATCTTATTGGGTATTTTTAATGTTTTTTTAGTTATTCTTTGATAATTTCTTCACATATACAATGTATTATCTTGATCCTGTCCACTTCTAACCCCTCTCACTCTCCCACACCCCTCCAAACATGTGCACCTTCCACCTTCTCATCTCCTTTGTAACTTTTTCTTAATAGCCTATCAAATCCAATCACTGCTGCCTGCATCACAAGAGCAGCCTACCAGCAAGCACACCCCTGATGAAAGGTCGCTACCTACCTCCCACAGCCATCAATTGCCTGCAACTCCTCCGCTGAGATAAAGGGATTTTCTTCCTCAGATAATATTCACTAGTGTAAAAGTAGAGCCTCATGACTTAGTGGGTATTCCACCAGGCGTTGTACAGTTGTTTAGCTTAACAATAAGAGGTGATATTTTACATACACACACATGCATCAAGACTTTTTTAGGTGGTATTCCATCTTATAAATAATATCTGTGTGCACATCATTTCCCTATGAGAGATTTGCAAGGGGGGGGAGGAGGTTTGAGGCTTTTTGTTTTATTTTTTGCTCTTATGCAGAATGCTGCTGTAAACTCAGATTACAAAAAGCTTCCCAGATGCCAATATTTTACAGTCTACCATTCTGTTAAGGCAGTTCATATTTTGTAGGGTGCTGTGGGTGAATAATAATGGGATCAGTATATTTAGGGAAAGAAAGTCACAGTAAATCATGTGGGCTGTGCACTTCTGTGTCATCGTCACCCTCTTCCTGGGCAGAAAGAGGAGAGGCTCTAAAAACTGAGGGTCACAACAGTGAAAGCTGTCCGGGCTTTGTAAGTACTAATTGGGGTAAATTTGAGCTTCAAACCCAGGTCCCCTGACTTCAGATTTGGGACTCCTGCTGTCTGACATTGCCAGTTTTGGCTAGTCTAAAGGAATAAAAATAGCTTGTCCCAGTTGCATGATTTCCTTGGCTCTAGCATTAGAAGCTAAATCCACGGTTTGTTTCTAGGTGTAGAATGCACAAAAGCTGGTCCCTGTCTAAAAGTCGCTTTTTATTAATAGCACCTGGTGAATGTTGTCTACTTTGTTCAAAGAAAAAATGGAATAATATACTCAAATTGCCTTTAGCCTCTCAGGGTTTCCTTCTGGTCAAGGCTTCTCTTTGCAGTCATTATCCATGGTAGTATATAGTGGTAGCATCCTTAATTGGTAAAACTGACAAGACCACCCATTGGTTTCTAAGGCTTTCTCAGGATTTGAGCCCCAGGAAAACAGCTCCAAACAGGTCGCTCCCCATTTTCCACCAAGGGCACTTAAAAGTCAGCCACAGTCTTCTTCCCAACCCATGCATGTAGCCATCCATGCATCTGTTGTCTGTCCACACGTCACTGATGACACTTGAGTTGTCACATGCCAGATGGTACAGTGTCTTTACTGTGTCCATCCCACACATGGGGTGTGACAAATTGGTGAGCTAGGAACTCCCATGCTGTACCAAGGACCCATCTCCTTTTAGGTCTCACCATATCACCCAAGGTGTTGCTACCAAGCATGGAACAGGTCTCTATCCTTTCTAATTTGCATATTCTGGTTTCTCGATGTCTGTTTTCTGGACACCATCCTCTGCCTGGTGGATTCCCTCAGAGATATTTGAACCTCACACTCACAGTTAAAACACAAAGAACGAGGAGGGAAGAGTGGGCTCTGGTAAGAGCCCTTGCTGTGCAACCACGAGGACCCAAGTTCGGATCTCAGCACTTATGAAACAAACCAAGTGTGGTCTTGTGCATTTCTGTAGACACTGGTGCTGCCAGCCTAGCCAAAAAACATGAGACTCAAGGACAGACCCTACCTTAAACTGGAGAGTGTTAGGAAGACACCTGCAACCTTGATGTAGCCTCTACAGATGTGTGTGGATGCATAAGTCACAGTCACACAAAAGCAAAAAGCAAAACCGCCCCTTTCTCCAGACCCTGTGCCTTCATGGCTGATCCCACCTGGCTGCAGAGCTAAACAGC
The DNA here is from genome assembly GCF_903995435.1 of Acomys russatus. NCBI lineage: Eukaryota > Metazoa > Chordata > Mammalia > Rodentia > Muridae > Acomys > Acomys russatus. Next base: position 1,296,388 of record NC_067141.1, read on the forward strand.
AGCTTGTATAATCAGTCATACAAATGGTTCAGGGAACATAGTGGCATGTTTTTTTTAATTAATTTTATTAATTTATTCAGATTACAACACAATTGTTATCCCATCACTTGTATCCTCCCATTCCTCCCTCCCTCCTACTTCCACCCTATTCCCCTCCCCTAGGTCTAAGACCGAGGGGGAGCATAGTGACATGTGACCAAGGAGCCACTCTTAGGACTTAGCTGGAGCTCCTAGGAAGAAAGCTCTATCAGTGTTGCTAGGTTGTCGGGGGAGAAATTGGTGCAACTGTGTCCAGATTTTCCTGTCAAACCTGAGCAGCTTTGGCCTGAGAGAATGGAGCCATCACAGAAGAAAGGGAGCTGAGGCATAGAGACCATTTTCTTAACATCGTATTAGTGAAGAAAGAGCTGCCTGGATGTTGGTGTTACTTAAGCAGCACCTCCCCCCGCCCCCTCCCCCCACCCCTTAAGCCTGTTTGAGTTAGTTTCTGTCTCTTTTAATTGAAAGGAGCTTAATAAGCTCCCACCGTCCTCTTGACATTAAACACAGTCCTCTCCTTTAGCTTGTCACTCTCTTAGTCAGCAGTTTAAAAACAACTGACTTTCTGCTGCTTCTTAACCCCACAAGGAGCACCTGTTCTTGAGTTTGAAGTAAAGGAAAACACAAATTAACCTCTCAAAAACATATCCCGCCACAGTGTGAGGATAATGTTACCAGGTGAGAGCTCTTAAAAGAAAGATCAGAGACGGATGAATGGACCCTGACCAGCTTCGAAGAACTAATGGTAAGAAAACAGATACACCTACCCAGGCAGTGAGTGGTACCTGGCCTGTAATCCCAGCACCTGGGAGGCAGAGGCAGGCACATCTCGAGTTAGAGACCAGCCTGGTCAACACATTGAGTTCCAGACTGCTAGGACTACACAGAGAGACCCTATTTCAAAAAGCTGAGAGGGGTGGGGCTAAAGGGAGGGAAGAGAGACAGAGAGACAGAGACAGAGAGAGCACATAACCCCCTGCTGTGCTTATGCGATCCACACTCTAAAGAGCTACAGAAGACGGAATGCTGAGTGTGGTGGCATGTGCTTGTAGTCCCTACAATTGGGAGGCTGAGGCAAGAATGGCTCAACACCAAAAGCCAGTCTTTAAAAGGGGGAGCGTGTGGGGGTGGCAGGGTACTCACAGCTTTCTCCTCCTCTCTGTTGGTCTCTATAAACCTTCCTCAGCTTGCTTTGTAGCACAGGCATATCCAGAATGTGCTGTGTAAGCTCAATTAAAAGAAAGCAACAGTTCTCAGTGTTGAATTTTCTTTGAAATGTTTAAAAAAAAAAAAAAATCAAGCCAGGCATGGTGGTGCACACCTTTAATCCCAGCACTCAAGAGACAGACGCAGGCAGATCTTTGTGAGTTCGAGGTCAGCCTAGTCTACAAAGTGAGTCTAGGACAGCCATGGCTGCACAGAAAAACTCGTTCTCAAAATACAAAAAACAAAAACAAAAATCAAAACAAAAACATTATCTCAGAAGCAAAGGAGATAGGGGAAGGAAATTACTTGTGTGGGATCCTTGTATTTTAAAAATTAATGCCAAAAAGTTAGCCAGCTTCCATCCAGGATCCCTACTCCACCCTTTGCATAATCTCATTGTATACAAACTGGCCTTGAACTTGAAATTCTGTAGCTGTGGCCTCCCTTCTAGGATTTCCCTAAAGGTGAGCACATGGCCCCTCTCACTTATCTTCATATCATAGCCCACTGGACACTCAGAGTCCTGTGATTCCCTCACTTCTTTCTGACCTGCCCCTTGCCTGCCTCGCTGGCGTCAGCTGAGTGCCACATGCCCTGAATTTACTCGGGGTGTGTATAGCCCAGAGAACCTGACTATCAATTAACACTTTCTATTTGGGAAGTTTGGTCATTTCTGATCTGGCCTGGAATGAACACCTGAAAGGTAAGTCACCAGGTCTCAGGATTTCTAGCTTCTGAAGCAAAAGGTTCCAGAAATGAAGACTGACTTAAGAATGACCGGGATCAGAAGAGCTTAGCCACTTGCTAGCTGCGGGCCCTGGGTGGATCTCCTCCTCTCAGTCAGCCTCTGTGGAAGGATTCACAGGAGTCTGACACTACAAGCCAAGCTCTGGTTACATCACAATCACTTGAGGCCATTGTTAAAGGGTCCTGTCGCCACACTGTGGCACAGTTCTGACCCACTCTCCTAAATGAGATCGGGCAACCCAGGTGATTCCTCTGCATCCCTGGTTTGGGGAACTGCTGGAGTCAAGAGCCTTAGTAGCACCTCTCTGAGGAGTCACTGATCTGCTGACTCTGGGTGGTGCTGGCCCTTGTGTGGGTGGAGGCTGCAAGATCTCTCCCAGGGCTGGTTCCTGGTTCTCTGGGGAACTAAGGAGGAAAGCTCTTGGGCTACCCTTGTGTCTTTCCTCCATTCTTGCCAAAAGAAGGCAGCAGACAGCAGGGCTCTAGTGGCCTAAACCATAGACTGGGCTGACCTAGAGGTTCAAAGAGTAGAAAAGAGGGCCATGTCCTGTCTTTATAGAGGGGCAGAAATACAGCTTAACCTGGCAGAAGGGCTTACAGCAGCCGAGGAGTCCCTTCTTCCCTGGGGTGAGCAAGCTCTTTGCCTTTCCCTGCCCCAAGCTGCCATGGTGCAGTCTGTTGCCTTGGAGACCAGCTAACACTCATCTCACAGGCAAGCTGCACTGTAAAGTTGTTTGGAGGAGGTTGGAGCAACTAGAAGTGAGAGCCTGGAGAAGAGAGGTCCCGTTGTGCCTTCTCCCAACGATGAAGACATCCCATACATGAAGAATTGCAGATGGAGGTGAGTGTCCCAAGGGTTGGCAAGTGGGAAGAGAGTGGTTACGCCTTGGCCAAATGAGAAAGATTTGTGGACGAGGTGCAAGGGCTCGGTGGCAGGTACCAAGGCAACATGATACAGGGCGGTGCAGGGAAATCAGGACTTCCAGTTCCCACTGTGGGGTTACAGGTAACACATAGGATTCTGGGTTTCTTAACAGAGGGGGGTAATGGGTGTTTGTAGATACAAATAGTAAAGTATGTGAGCAAGGGTTGCTAGGGAACAGAAAAGGGTGTGGTGAAGGTGGAGAAGCAAGAAAGGAATGGATTGTGAAGGAATGGCGAGCCTTGGGTCTCAGAGCTCCAAGGAATTTGCTAGGTTTCTGTGCAAGAGCAATGAGGGAATGTACATATGGCTCACTCAGCTAACAGGGATTGCACGGAAGCACTAGGAGTAACTGCAATTAGAAAACAAGGCTTGGGTGCTGGAGAAACAGCTAAGCAGGTTAAGAGCACTGGCTGTTCTTCCAGAGGACCCAGACTCAGTTCCCAGACCCTATATGGCAGCTCACAACTGTCTGCAACTCTAGTTCCAGGGATCCCGTGCCCTCTTCTGGCTTCCTCCAGGGCCAAGCACACACGTGATGCATATACATACATGCATGCAGACAAAATGCTCAAACACTTAAAAATAAAACCTTAAATCTACAATAACAACAAAACAAGCCACAGGCCAATGAGATTGCTCAGCAGATAAAGGCACTTGCTAACTTCACAACCTAAGTTTAATTCCTGGGGCCCACATGGTGGAAGGAAAGAACCAACTCCTCCAAGTTGTCCTCTGACTATAGGTACACTGTGGCTTGTGCGTGCAGGTACACACACACACACACACACACACACACACACACACACACACACACACATGCTAAATAAATACATATATAAGTGTTAAAAGTGTAAGCCCTCCAGATGGCCTTTTCATGGACAGATATGTGAAAACATCCTACATTCTGAAATTAGGCAACTGGCAAGTTAGCTGAAGGCTTTCTTTTATCCAGTAACAGTGTGCTTTGGCCAAAATGCTAATCTGCCCATGGGATCAGCTCAAACATTCTCCTCTGGTCCCACTAGTCACCCAGGGCAGTGTATCCCTGACACACCCCCTTTGCTGAACCCCATACCAATCACAGCGATTGGAAAACAGAAGCTAAGACTAATTGGAACCCTCAGACAATAGCCTGCTCTGGAAAAGAAAGGGATCAGCACTAGCTGGGGGACATCCAGGCCGCCCATAGAGAGAATAGGCATTTCATCCTGCTGTCAGAGGGGTCCTCGGTCCTCATGAATTATGAAGACAGCATTTTAAATTTTTATTTATTTTTCCTATGTAGCTCTGGCTGTCTTGAAACTCACTATGTAGACCAGGCTAGCCTCAAACTCTGCTACCTACCTCTGCCCTCCCAATTGCTGGAATTAAAGGCATGCACCACTAATAGCAGCAAAGATAGCAGTTTTTAAAAGTTTCTTCCTCATGGTTTAAAGGTATTTTCTCTGCAAATTTCAGGATTTCCTTGTTTTTAATAACTGAGTAATATTCCATTGTATAAATGGACCACAGTTTCTTTATCCATTCTTCAACTGAGGGACATCGAGGTTGTTTCCAGATTCTGGCTATTATGAATAAGGCTGCTATGAACATGGTTGAGCATATGTTCTTGTGTTGTGGAGCGTCTTTCAGTTTATATTCCAAGGAGTGGAATAGCTGGGTCTTGAGGTAGCCCTATTCCCAGTTTTCTGAGATAGCACCAGGTAGATTTCCAAAGTGGCTGTACTAGTTTGCATTCCCACCAGCAATGAAGGTGTGTTCCCTTTTCTCCACATCCTCACCAGCATGTGGTGTCACTTGAGTTTTTGGTCTTAGCCATTCTGATGGGTGTAAGATGGAATCTCAGAGTCGTTTTGATTTGCATTTCTCTGATGACTAAGGAGGTTGAGCATTTCTTTAAGTGTTTCTCAGCCATTCCGTATTCCTCTGTTGAGAATTCTCTGTTTAGTTCTGAGCCCCATTTCTCAATTGGGTTATTTGGTTTGGTGGTGTTTAATTTCTTGAGTTCTTTATATATTTTGGATATTAGACCTTTGTCAGATGTAGGGTTGGTGAAGATCTTTTCCCAGTCTGTAGGCTGTCACGGTTGTCACTTTGTTCTGTTGACAGTGTCTTCTACCTTACATAAGCTTCCCAGCATCATGAGGTCCCATTGATTAATTGTTGACCTTAGGGCCTGGGCTGTTGGAGTTCTGTTCAGGAACTTGTCTCCTGTGCCAATGAGTTCCAGGCTCTTCCTCACTTTTTCTCTGATTTTATGTTAAGGTCTTGGACTTGACTTTTGTGCATGGTGATGAATATGAATCTACTTGCGTCTTTCTACATGTAGACATTCAGTTAGACCAGCACCATTTGTTGAAGATGCTGTCCTTTTTCCATTGAATAGATGAATAGATGGAACTAGAAATGATCATCCTGAGTGAGTTAACACAGACCCAGAAAGATACACATGGTATATACTCACTTATAATTGGACACTAGCTCAACTGGGATGTCCCCTGAAAGTCTTCATGTATCAGGAGATAATTGGGACTTCCTGTTGGGACTCTTAGGTGAGAGAGGTAAGGGAGAATGGGGAAATAGAAGGATCCAGAGGGTCCTAGAAACCTACAAGAAGACCAATAAGGCTGACGGATCTGGACCCGGGGGTCCGGCTCAAACTACCGTACAACCAAGGATAATGCATACAGTAAACCTAGAACTCCTATTCAGATCTAGCCAATGGACAGCACATTCTCCACAGTTGTGTGGAGAGCAGGAACTGACTCTGACATGAACTCTGGTGCCTCCTACTTAACCACCTCCCCTGGGTGGGGGTGGCCTGGTGGCACTAGGAGGAGGAGTAAGCAGGCTACCAGCATGAGACCTGATGGGCTGTGATCATATGGTGAGGGAGGAGATCCCCTTCTGTCACAGACCTGTGGGAGGGGAATAGGATGAAAGGGGGAGGGAGGGAGGAACAGGAAGATACAAGTGAGGGGATAACAATTAAAATGTAATCTGAATAAATTACTTAAATAAAAAAAGATTGTAATTCCATTAAAAATATAAATAAATAAAGGTATTTTCTCATAGAAGGTACACTTGGGTGGCTAGTTTGTCCTTGAGGACATCCTGGCATTCTCCTGTATCTAGTGGCCTTTCTCCTTGTGATAAGATTTAGAGGCAAGGGACAGGAACATTGCATACATTAACAGCAAGAGAACCCAGAAGTCCAGTGGGTAGCAGCACGCTCTGTGGACTGTGGTGAGACCCCATTGCCTCATCCTCACCAGCTCTCCGTTGCTGTGCTACCCTCCCTGCATTGATTCAGTGACTCTCATTGAGCAGCTGTTGTGCTCTAAGTGTTGTTTTCATGCACCATAGTCTCGTGGTGCGTGTCCCTGCCCTCAGGTGTCTTCAATGAGAGGAAAGAGACAGACAGTAAACACAGAAAAGATGAGCTACAGCTGGAAATGCAGAGGCAGACAAGCTTGCATTTGTACCCAGGCCTGAAGGGAAGGCTGCATCTTGTACACACACACACACACACACACACACACACACACACACACACACACACACACACACACACACACACACACACACACACACCTCTCCCAAGAGCAGCACCCTCCCAAGAGGCACATTATAAAAGTACACGGATGGATTACTGCCTCCCGTCCATACTGAGGTGCATGCTGGAGGAATCTGGCACAAACCCCAGTTACTTGGGGAAAGGGAGCCTCCATTGAAAAAATGCCTCCATCAGATTGGCTTGTGGACCATTATCTTCATTGATTCATGTGGGAGGCCCTGCCCACTGTGGGTGGGGCCACTTCTGGCAGGTGGTCCTGGTTGTGTAAGAAAGGCTGAACAAACCTTGGGGAGCAAGCCAGTGAGCAGTGTTCCTCTACCTCTGTGTCAGCTCCTGCCCGGGTTCCTGCCCTGGCTTCCCAGTAAATGAGCCCCTAAAACGAGCCCTTTCCTTCCCCAAGTTGGTTTTGGTTAGTGTTTTGTTGTGTGTGGGGGTGGTGGTGGTAGGGTGTTAGTTAATTTGAATGAAAAATGAAGTTATTTCCCCTCTTATTACAATATAACTTAAACACAGTTTCTCTTCCTCTCCTATCAGTGTTTTTTCAGAGCAACAGAGGAACAAACTAAGACAGTAGTTGTCTACATTTTTGTCATACTTGGCCGGCATTTGGCAAAGCATTTTCACAAGGTTTTGGGGTTTTGTTTTGTTTTGTTTTTTTGTTTGTTTGTTTTTAGCTTTTGACAGTGGAGTTAGTGGGCAGGGGTGAGTTACAATTCCCATACTAAAAAATCAGAAGTCCAGGCTCTGTCTAGCACATGGCATTGTTAGTTTTATCTAGTCAGCCCTCATCTATTTGCCCACACAAGTCACCCCAGAACCTACTGGCTTAGGCCTATTAATTCACTGCAAACTGTTAATGACTCACCAAGGAAAAGGGATGAAGACACTGCGGGGTTCCAGTGTTTTGGGATGTTTTCAAATCCACGCCATAGGGATGGTCTCCAGTAGATCTTGCTGAGGAGAAGCCAGTTGCATTACCATTTGTCCTAGCGCTTCGCCACAGATGAGCAAACCCCCAGTGAAAGTTAAAAGCCCCCAAAGGAACTGACAAGCTAAGGAGCAGAGAGTTCACGGTGAAGCCACAATCTGGTTCAGCCACTCCAGCCTATTTCTTGGAGTTTGGTGAGGAAGGAGGGAAGGATGCAAGTGACAAGAAATGTAATTAGTCAGCTTGCTTACTAGGAAGGTGGGGAAATTTAGTGAATGGCATATCTCATAGAACCTAAAAGCAGGAACAGGGTAAGTCCTACAAGTGCCTGGGATAAACAGAAATCCAAGAAGCAAGACCTTCTGTCCCTTCCTTCCTCAAAAATGTCTGTTTTCCCTGGAGATGGTGCCACATGCCTGGAATCCCAGCACTCAGAAGGCCAGGGCAGGAAAAATTGCACTTTCAATGCTAGACTGGGCTATGTCACATGACTCTTATCTCCAAAACACCAAGCACAATTCTTGTCTCTCAGCATCCACTGTCAGGCAACTTATGATATAAAGGGAATGATGCCAGTTTTTAAACTGTCATACTGGTTACTGTGAAACCTAGAAAGAGAGGAACACCTTGAACAATGAAGGCAGGAACTAACAGTGAGTTTATATTCTTAAATGAGCCATCTACCTAATAGAGTGAATCAATTAGGTAAACTAAGGGCCAGTCACCATATCCTGTAGCTGTCTGTGGCAAGAGACATCAGAGGACCTCTAAGCTCAAGGAACATCGCAAAAGAGGAGGCAAAAAGAAAAAAGAGCTGGAGGAGATGGGGAGGGTTGTAGAAGATTTTCTCAAAGGTGTGACATGGCTATTGCAATCTTGAACTCTACAGCTGTACTTATTAGTACAAGACTCCACAAGCTAAGCTCAACAAGATTAGAGGATGGATTAGACATCAGGAATGAACATCATGAACAGGTGGTGGCTTCACTAAGCCAGAGGATGGAAGACAGGTCTGCATGGAACTGTAGGGATTCTGCCACTGGAGCAGCAGCAGCCAGATCAAGGCCACCACTGCAGCTCCTGTGCTGGCCACAGCTTCAGCCAGAGCAAAGTGGATGGGCTTTGGAGACACACACACTCACACACACTGACTCAGTGGCCTGCGGCTGTCCACTGCCCACACACACACACACACACACACACACACACTGACAGAATACCTTCCCCCAGCTTCGGGGAGCCCACTACCTACCCACCCCCTCCCCCCGCCCGTCTTTTATCAGAAAGAGGAGGAGGAGGAGAAGGAAGAAGAAGAAGAAGAAGAAGAAGAAGAAGAAGAAGAAGAAGAAGAAGAAGAAGAGAAGAAGAAGAAGAAGAAGAGAGAAGAAGAAGAAGAAGAAGAAGAAGAAGAAGAAGAAAGAAAAGAAGAAGAAAGAAGAAAGAAAAATGAAGAAATAGAGCTCAGACTCCAACGCTTTGGAGACACAAACTCTCACACTCCTGTAGGGATTTCTCCACTGCCCCTGCCTCAGTGGCCTGCTGCTGCCCACTGCCCCCCTCAATTCCTCAGGTTTAGGGGTAGTCTAAATGTATAGTAAGCTTTATTATGTGTGAACAACACAGCTTGTCTGGCAACTGCCTCGCCATATATGCAGGATTTGAAAACTCAGCCCCAAACATAGGAGAAGTAGGATTTTTATAGTCCCAAAACTGCAAGGCTAGGGGTAGTTTCCAAGGATTGGGGGATTTTCAGAAGAATTTGGTTACATAGGAGCTTTGGCAGAATATCTCAAAAATTATTTGGTAGACGTTTATTTGAAGGTCAGGATATAGTCAGGGAGTGAGTCAAATTCCAGAAAATTATCAAGACATGGTCAAACTTTTTGTTTTGTTTTGTTTTGTTTTTGTTTTTTGAGACAGGGTTTCTCTGTGTAGCCTTGCCTGTCCTGGACTCACTTTGTAGACCAGGCTTGCCTTGACCTTGCAGAGATCTGCCTGCCTCTGTCTCCCAAGTGCTGGGATTAAAGGCATGTGCCACCACCACCCAGCTCCATGGTCAAACTTTTTACAGAAAATAGGAATGAACTTATTTTGACTTTGTAACAAGATGGCTTCTAATCTTAAAATGAAGTTAGGCTGGCTCATCAGGTAGAAATATTTTAATGCATTATAAAAGGTTTGCTTGGTAGATGAAAGAATGTTAGGTCAGACACAGTGAAAAATTATGTGAACCAAAAATTTGCCAAAGCTGAGAGTGGTGGCACATGCCTTTGATCCCAGGCACTTGGGAGGCAGAGGCAGGTAGATCTCTGTGAATTAGAGGTCAGCCCGGTCTACAACTGCATGGATCTCTCTGTGAATTAGAGGTTAGCCTGGTCTATAGTAGTGACCAGCACAGCCAAGGCTACACTGAGAAACTCTGTCTTGACAGAAAAAAAAAATGCCCCAAATAATTAGATTTTCAATCCATTCTAATCCTCCACAATCATAAATTTCTCATTAGTCCAGTCAGTCTTGGGAAGTCTATAACAAGGATGTGTCTTGGGTATGAGGGATGGGAGCTGGGAGTGGGGCTGGTGGGGAGAGAGTGGACCTTCAGTTCAGAATACCAATGTCTGGAGCCATAATGAGGTTTCTGGGTTCTTGCTATACAAGCGAGAGTCACTGCAGGTGGATAGCACAAATAATGAACGTGTGTAAGATTGCCTGGGAAGAACGGAGACATGAGAAGAGGATTATCCTGATTAGCTTTATGTCAACATGACATATACTAGAGTCTCCTGCAAAGAAGGACTCTTGAGAAAATGCCCCCATAAGATCTGTCTGAAGGCAAGTCTGTCATGTGTTTTTTTGATTGATGATTGATGTGAGAGGGCCTAGCTCACCAGGTATGGTGTCACTCGGGGGCAGGTAGTCCTGGACAGTATAAGAAAGCAGGCTGAGCAAGCCATGGGATGCAAGCAACATGGCTTCTGCTTTTGTTCCTACTTCCTGGCTCAGTGATGGAGTGTCATCTGAGAGTTTTAAGGTGAAATAAACCCTTTCCTCCCCAAGTTCCTTTTGGTCATGGTGTTACCTCACAGCAACAGAAACCCTATGACAAAGATGGTGTGCGTGACATAGCCTCAGCGAACATCGCTTAGGAGGCACACAGAGAGAAGAGCCTGGGAAGGAACAGGCAAAGAGTGAAGATGCTCCAGAGAACAGCTCCATGAAAATCGTGTGAGGGAATAGCCACCCATCCACCTTCCTACACATGGCTTTCTGGTCTAGGTAATTGATTCAGGCCCTTTGTGCTGAAGTCCAGATTCCCTCAGGATGAATCTGCTTGCTCAGCCTTAGATACCATAACCAAAGCAGCTTGGGGAGGAAAGGATTTATTCAGCTTCCACATCACAGTCCATCATCAAAGGAAGTCAGGGCAGGAACTCAAGTGGGGCAGGAACCTGAAGGCAGGAGCTGATGCAGAGGCCATGAAGAGTGCTGTTTATGTGTTTGCTCCTCCTGTTTGGCTCAGCCTGCTTTCTTACAGAACCCAGGACCACCAGACCAAGGATGGCACCACCTATAATGAACTGGACCCTCCGCCATCAATCACTAAGAAAATGCCCTACAGGCTTGCATACAGCCTGAACTTATGGAGACATTTCTCTCTTCTCAAATGACTTTAGCTTGTGTCAAGTTGACATAAAGCTACCTGGCACAGCTACTGATTCAGGAAGTTGTGGCTTGCATTCACTAAGGATTAACTCTTTGATCATAAGCTCCCACAGAGAACATAGCTTCCTCTGAGTACTTCCCCTTCCTCCCTCTTGAAATCCCTATATTCTGGCCCAGCACTCTTGTGTTTCATCCTTGAATAGGCTGAGCTCTCCTCCTGCAGGATATTGCTGCTCTCCCAGCTCCTCCAGCTCTCCACAGCCTTAGCATGGTCTCCCCCTTGTCATCCTTCAAGAGCTGTGAATTCAAAAGACGCCCCCTAGACTCTTCTCCTATGTAAAGATGACCTATTCCCCATGCTTCACTGTCATAGCACCCTGTTCTTCCCTTTGTAGCATTTGCTAGTGTGCAACTACTGATTTATTTATTTAATTAATGTATATGAGTGCTTTATCTGCATGTAAACATGCATGCCAAAAGAGGGCATTGGATCTCATTATAGATGGTGATGACAACCATGTGGTTGCTGGGAGTTGAACTCAGGACCTCTGGAAGAGCAGGCAGCACTCTTAACCACTGAGCCATCTCTCCAGCCCCTTTAAAATATATTTTAATGGAAATAGAATTATATCACTTTCCTCTTCTCTTTCCTCCCGCCAGCCCTTCCCAGCTACCATCTCTCCAAATTTTCTCATGTCCTTATCAAGTTGATAGCCTCTTTTTCTTTTATTATTATTATTGATGTGTGTGTGTGTGTGTGTGTGTGCACAAATATATAAATACAAGTGACTAAGTTCATTTTTTGTTTATGTCTATGGTTTCAGGGATGATTCCTCTACATTGGCCAGCCAATAAAGAGACTCATCCCTGGGAGAATCTAATTCTTATTCTTTGGGAAGTCATTAGTTGCCGTAGTTCTTTATCTAGGGTAAGACCTCTGAGAACCCTCCCTCGTCCATGATAGCATGACCATTGATAGTGCCACTGTTCTGCTCTTGTTTGTACAGCTGTTTCTAGGAGAGACCTGCACAGCAGACAGACTTCCTGGTGTCCTAGCTCTTAAAGTCTTTCCCACCAGCTCTTCCACAGTGTTCTGTGAGGCTTAGGTACCAGGGCTATGATGGCAATGTAACCACTATGGCTGGGAGCACCATGATTATTGGTTCATCTCTGCATTGTGTCCAGTTATAGTTTCCTGTGTTGGTCTCCACCTGCTCTAAAGGAATGCTTCTTTGATAAGGGTGGTGACTACACTTCTCAGTGGGTGTAAGATTTAGAACACACTATATATATTTAGAACAAAGTATATTGCTAGTATATATGGCAGTAGTACGTTCTTTTTTAAGGTCTATTACCTCATTAGCCCTAGAAAGCTGGGCCCTATATCCCTCCTGTGAGTGGGCCATTAGCCCAATTAGACAGCTATTGGTTGTCACTGACACATGAGTGCTATTTATTGTACTTTTATGGGCATCTTTCCATGCTGGTTGTTGCCATGGTTCACAGATGTTGTAGCTGAGTGGAATTGTTTAACCGCTTCCCTCCTTGGGCAGCTTGCATAGTATTTTCCGGAAACATGGAAGCCAGGTTGTTGGAAACAGACTCTCAGATCAGATCAAGCTTGAATCATTGAGTCTTGTGTCCTAAGTGTGTTGTGTCTTCATTACTAAGGGCTCACCCTCGACCCCTGAGAGGCAACCAAGGGCTGTGTCAATAGTCTATATCGTTTTGGGACTAACTTGGACTACTGTAGCCAACCATTCATTCTATAGGAGGTTTCTCATACCTAATACTGGGTTTTTTTTTAAGTCTATGATTCTTGTGGAGAACGTTGTCAGCCCAAGTGACTTCCTTTAAGCTACACACACAAACACACACACACACATGTATAATTTTAAGTAAATATAAAATAATTTGATTCTTTGAGACTTTATCAAATAACGTTGGTAAGTCCCTCTTCCCTCCTTCTTCTCCTCTATTGACCTCCCTCCCTGTAACTATTAATTTTTTAAATATTTGTGTGTGATTACACATGCATGCATACATACCAATGCACATGCATGCAGAGGTCAGAGGCCAACTTTCAGGAGCCTGTACTCTATTCCCACATAGGTTCTGAAAATTGAACTCTGGTTGTCAGACTTGGTGGCAAGTGCTTTCATGCATGACGCCAGCTCATCAACCCACTGCCAATTTTCTTTAATAGCAGTTTCCTCATCAAGAATAGAAGCCCTGAAGCTGGAGAGATGGCTCAGAGGTCAAGAACACTTGTTGCTCAGTTGGCTCCAGGCACACATGTAGTTTACTATGTATGTGCAGGCAGAGCACTCATACACATCAAATAAATCTTTTTTTTTAATGAATAGAAACTCTGTAAGAATAATAGCAATATCGATCTCAATGATTTTCAACTGAGGACAATTGTGACTACTTGGGGACATGTCTAGGGCATTTGGTGCTGTCAGAATGAAGGAGACAAGGTGCAACTGACTGACAGAGGCCAACAATGTCAGTGAGAAGCCAGGCGTGGTGGCGCACGCCTTTAATCTCAGCACTTGGGGGAGCAGAGGCAGGCGGATCGCTGTGAGTTCAAGGCCAGCCTAGTCTACAAAATGAATCCAAGACAGCCAAGGTTACACAAAGAAACCCTGTCTCGAAAAACCCAAAAACAAAAATTAAAAAAAAAAAATGTCAGTGAGCACCCTTTAGTGCACGGGCAGCCCTACTCGCCCAATACAAAAAGATCCAAGGCTAGCCAACCATGGTGGCTCTTAACCCAGAATTCAGGAGGCAGAGGTAGACCTCTAACTTTGAGGCCAGCCTGGTCTATAGAGCATGTTCTAGAACAGTCAGGGTTACATAGATACCCTGTCTTAGAAAAAACAGTGCCAGGGGAGTGCTTGCCATCTTGTTGACTGCTGTGCCGTTGCGGAGCGTGGAGCCTTACAGCCAGCAGGTGCTTGACGAGTGTTCTGTGCACTCAGGCTGAGCTGAACAAATCCAGATATCTGTTGTCTAAATGATACATTTATATTCTTGCATCAGCCAGGAAAGGAAGGTTTAGGTGGTTTCATAATGGTGACTCAAAGGAGCCATATCTTGCACAGTCAGGGTGATCCATCCCTGGAAAGCCCCTGGTAAGTGTAATTATGTGGCTTTCCAAATGAAAACAGCAGCAAGAGTTTGCTCATGAGAACTGAGGGGGAGAAGCCTTGAGGAGAGACCAGATAAGTGCTCCATGCAATATCTTACACAGAGCGGGGCTTTTGAAAGCTACCTAAACAATAATAATAATAATAATAATAATAATAATAATAATAATAATAATAATAATAATAATAATAAATCTCATGATGGAGATTGATTTACATTCAGAAATTTAGATGCACCAAGATAGGAAAGATGTCTTCTCCAAGGCTGTCAAATACAAATAGCCAAAACACTAAGAATGTAACATTTATATAATTTCTGATTGTGTCATGGTTCTTCTTGCTATAGGTAATCTATTGTACATATGTGTAATAACATAAATGTATATGTAAAAAAATAAAATAAATCTCACAAGCCACAATTATATCAAAACTCTGGAGGAATCTTTTCAGTTTCCATAAAAAAACTAGAAATGTTCTTGAGTCCTGTTAGGAGTGGTGGTGGAGGTGAGGGGGGGACACAGGGTGGAGAGGTGACGCGGGGCTGGGCACTGATCAACTCACTTTGTTTTGTAGCATGGACAGAAACACTGACAGAAGTCCACCGAAACAGCTGAACCAGAAGGCTATGAATGCACTTGCTCAAAATGCACATGATGGATTGCTGGTTACACACATTAACCAGACTCAGGACTTACTGGTAACAACCACAGTCTTTTTTTTTTTTTTTTTTCCACCAGTGATGCTACAAACCATAGCAGGGAATGCAGAATGTGCTGATCTCTTTCTTCGCTAGGACCCAGCCCTGAAAACGGGATCAAGCATTCCTCCCTATGAATGAGGAGTTTTTGTATTGGCCATACAGTTCTACCACATCTGGGAACATCATTGCATATTTAGGAACATTTGGGGGTCCTGGCTTCATTATCAATGCCTGAAGTATAAAGCATTTGATTCTAAAACTCCCCTTCCTGAGATTTACTTCTTATAGGAGTCCCTAAAACCTAGGTCCAGAAGTCAAGGTGCTGTGGGCATAGTGGGGAGGAGATCAGGCCAGAAGGCTTAACTTTAAAAAAGAAAGAAAAAAAGCCCACCCTGTAGTCTCAGGCTCAGTCCATGTACAAATGAACCATCTACCTAAGATCACTGACAACTCAGAATTTTCTCTTCCGTAGAAGCAATCGTCCCTACAAGTTATGAGTGCGAGGCAGCTGGCCTCCACCCACTAGTAAATCCACACTAGAAATAAATTCCATACCAGTCAAAGGAAATCATCCTTATATTTACAATACTAGCAATTAAACAGCCAGAAAAACAACTTGTACTTCTCTCAACAAACTTAATTAAACAGAAACAAGGAAGCCAGGAATGGAGGCACAGACCTACAATCTCTGGAGGTAGAGGCAGGAGGATCAGGAATCCAAGGCCAGCCTCAGCTCTCTGCTACTTAGTGAGCTTGAGGCCAGCCTGGGACACATAAGACGTTGTCTAAAATTTAAAAAAAAAAAAAAAAAAAAAAAAAAAAAAAAAAAAAAAAGAGGAAATTAGGAAATACAGATAATTTTAAGAAGAAGTCATTCAGCCAGGTGCGGTGGCGCACACCTGTAATCCCAGCACTCAGGAGGCAAAGGCAGGCGGATCTCTGTGAGTTCGAGGCCACCCTGGTCTACAGAGTGAGTCCAGCACAGCCAGGGCTATTACACAGAGAAACCCTGTCTCAAACTATAAATAAAAAAGAGAAAAAAAAGAAATCATTCAGTGACGTCATTTCCAATGACATGGTCCTTTGCTCCCTCTGATTTCATAGCAGACCAAGAGACTTCCCAGGTGTGGAAGGGGCCTGACTAACCTTTATCAGTTACAGACAGGCCTCTTGTCCCTTCTCTCGGAACAGAGAGAGTTGTGACTGCCCAACACTGAGCTTAGTGTTCTCTGTGTAAAATGCCCACACTACAGAACAAAGTTTCACCCGGACCAAGAAGCTATTGCAGTTAATACCCGTAGGCAAAGAGAAAAATCAGTTTTCTCCAGCAGTGTGTCTCTGGGTATATCAGCCCACTCCAGGGCAGGCCCCATGCCTAGGCGTGGTTGGCCAAGACAAAAGGAACTCAATGATTTCTTTGTAGAATTTGTATTTGGGCTTTTTCTTTTCTTAATAAACTCTTTTTTTTTTAATTTATTTATTATTATGTATACAGTGCTCTGTCTGCATGTACACCTGCAGGCCGGAAGAGGGCTCCAGATCTCACTATAGATGGTTATGAGCCACCGTGTGGTTGCTGGGAATTGAACTCAGGACCTTTGGTGGAGCAGACAGTGCGCTTAGCCTCTAAGCCATCTCTCCAGCCCGCTTCTTAATAAACTCTTGTTTGTTTATTTTGATTTTTGTTTTTGTGGAGAGGGAGTTCGGAGATAGGGGGGTTGGAGAGGACAGAACATAAAGTTGTAGGAGATGTGGAAGGAGTTGGGGGAAAGAAAAAACACGATCGAAATCATGCATCAGCTGGGCATGGTGGCCCACGCCTTTAATCTCAGCACTCAGGAAGGCAGAGGCAGGTGGGTCTCTGTGAGTTCAAGGCCAGCCTAGTCTACATAGTGAGTTCTAGCACAGCCAGGACTACAAAGGGAGACCCTGTCTGGAAGAACGTGTGTGTGTGTGTGTGTGTGTGTGTGTGTGTGTGTGTGTGTGTGTGTGTGTTTTATATGACATATAAATGTATGTCTACATAATTTATTTTAAATTTTAACTTATTTATATATAAGTATAAATATATGGGAAGCTTTTTATGTATTATATATAACTATATTATATATAATATATAACTATATTATATATGTATATATAATATAGTTATATAATTTAAAATTAAAAGTGCCCACTTTAGCATAAGAGCAGCTAGGTTATCAGTCACAAGTGACGCAAATAGGAATGAACTTTCAGATATCTACAGAGCAAAAGCCACAGACCATTTCAAGTGCAAGATAGAAAAAGGGTGTGTAATCGATGTTATGTACGAAATGTCCTGGAAGAGAACAGTGCCACCTAGTGGTCACAGTATACAGAGCCTTGTTTCCTGAAGCGTCTGCCTAAGACTTTCAGTCTCTGCCACCTAGTCTCTCAAAGGCAGGAGGGGTATTCTTGGCATTGAATCACATGATGAAAAAGTCTCTCATTCAGACAGCCGCAGTGTGTGCTCATTCAGAGAAGCAATGTAGTGTTTTTGTTACAAACTTGACTTGGTATAGCGTTCCACTGCATCCTAGCTCCCCCACCATCAGGGGTGTGACCTTAAGTTCTCTCTGCCCTAGCTTCAGAAAAGTGTCATTCTCATGGTATTACATAACTACTATATGGAAAGTGCTCAGCACTGCCTAGGTGTGATGTCAGTGTTTGCAGTCATTAGGAGTGTGTGTTCACACATCCTGAGCACTTGCTAATTTCCTTTTGAAACCAGACAGAACTGGTCTTGGGTGAAGAACGCAAGGTGAGCAACCCCAGCTGGAATGTTAGCTGCCTTTTATTTTGCCCATCTTTGTTTGGTGGCAACCCTCTGCAGACAACCATGTTGTAGTGGAGAGAACCGTTGTCAACGCAGGGTCACAATCCGTACCCTAACTTCACACTGCCCCTCACACAGTTAAGGAGAGGGGCCACTGCAGGCAAAGCTGAGACACAGAGATGCCCGAATGCTGTGCTTCTCCAGGCTTCCCCTCCTGTGTCCTCTGTCCTCTGCAGTAGACGGCTTTCAGTCTCCAATCAGCGCTCACTTGCTCACTACAGTGAAAGCCCTGATAATATGTCAGTCCAATGGCAAACCACAAGAATGCCAAGAACATACCCAGAAGGGAGCTTTGAACTGAGCTCAGGTCATGTCCACAGCCATCAGATGAGGTGTGTGTGTCTGTGTGTGTGTGTGTCTGTGTCTCTGTGTGTGTGTCTGTGTCTCTGTGTATGTGTCTGTGTCTGTGTGTATGTGTCTGTGTGTGTGTGTGTGTCTGTCTGTGTGTGTGTGTATGTGTGTGTGTCTATGGGTCTCACAGTGGGACTGAGCTGGATTCTAGACCCTCAGTTAACAATAGCTTCATAGCCTTTGACCTGAGATGAAGTGAATTATGGCCTCACTCAATCCACAGTCAAGGCAGCAGGTACTACACCGGAAGCTCCTGCCTGACCCTACCTTGCACAATTGTGCAGCTTGTACCTGCGCAGTCTGTCCTTTTATCATATCGCTTTTAATTTACCACTGTCTTAGTTACTTTTCTGTTGCAATGACAAGGCAACTTATAAAGAAAGCATTTAATGTAGGTTTGTTTGTAGGCACGGTGCTGGAGCTTATATCCAGAGACAACAAACACCATAAGGCACAGAGTCAGCTAGGATGGCATGGGCTTTTGAAACCTCAAAGTTCACCCTCAGTGACACACCTCCTCCAACAAGGCCACACCTCCTAATCCTTCCCAAACAGTTCACCAACTGGGCGCCAAATATTCAAACATATGAGCCTAGGAGGCCGTTCTCACTTGAAGCACCACAACTACACTCCAACACGTGGCTGCCTTCTCATCTTCACATACCCAGCCCCTCCAGATCTCCATATCTCCACGGCTCCACCTGGAATGTGCCTGCCCTGCTGTGTGCGGAGCTGGCTTGTTCTTAGCCTCCGGTGCCTGACTCAGAGGCCTTCTCTGGCTGCTGCTCAGCTAGGCAGCCTCCCAAAGCACCCTTGTCATCTTCCAGCCACTTTTCCTCCCGCTCTCTTATTGTAACTGTTCCCTGCTGACATTTTCCTGCATATTGAGTTTACTTCTTGTTCACTGTCCATCTAACCACACTAGAGTACAAGCTACAAGAAGACAAGAATATTTTTTACTTGCATCCTAGCCCGAGCACCAGGGATGGGACCAGTTCAAAGCCATGATTCAGAAATACCCCAGAAGAGATAAACAAGTGAAGGCAGACTCATGCTTAGGTTAAGGCTGTCCACATGCTGGCACTGGAAAGCATCGCCAGTGCTACGTGCTTGCAATGGAGCTTTGACTCCACTGCCAGTTCTACACGCGTATTCTGAACTTCCTGCTAAGTGACACAGATGTCACTAGGCACAAAGTATCGTCACACATTTGATAGCTGAGTCCTGTGACTGATAGGAATTTATTCCTCTAAACACCCACCCACTCACTGCTCTGGGGGGAGGGGCTAGAATGCCCTGGTTTCTGCTTGACCAATTAGTGTTTGTTGAGAGTCTCTTAGAATGCTAGGGGACAGAACTTACTTGGAAATTCGGAGAATAAGCAAGATCATCCCACTGACAACAAACAAGAAATTTATCCAGACCTTGATCACCACAAGGGAGGCAGCCACCATGATTTGTGCTTGCCATAGACTCAACAACAGGATGGGAAATCGAAAAATTCACATAGAAGAAAGGGGCTCCTCCAGTGCCTCTGACTGTAAGCTCTCAGCAGGTGGGGGCATGGAGGAAGACTCAACAGAAGACAGTATCTTTTGTGACTGGTTTGGGAAACATACTTGACTTCCTCCAGATGGGCCTGGGTTAGAAACTAGGGCAAAATAAAATAAAATAAGATAAAATAAAAACCATGGGAAGCTAACAGTCATTGACCAAATCCTAGCCATTCTGGGCCAATTTTTGCAGAAGTTGTGACTTTATTATTGTGTTGTCTGATCGTTGTGTGTCTGTCTGAGCACTCACATAGTAAGCTGCCCTTGAACATGTGAGCCACATTTGGGGCCTAATGAAAGGGTGGTGTTTCCAGGGCAACTCAGCCTCATGTTGGTGTTTAGCACTCTCAGCAAGGTTAGCTTTGTTGCTGTTGTGTTGTTAGTGTTTGTTTGTTTTGTTCTGTTTTTGTTTTGCTTTGCTTTCTGGTTGTTCAAGACAGGCTTTCTCAAGACGGTATAGCCCTGACTGTCCTGGAACTCGTTCTGTAGAACAAGCTGATCTGGAAGTCAGATAGATCAGCTGCCTCTGCCTCCCTAAGTTCTGGGACCAAACGCTTGTGCCACCACAGCCCGCTGATGTTGGTGCTTTGAGGCAGGGCCTTGCTCTGTAGCCCAGGCTGGCTTTGAGCAGCCTCCCAAGTGCTGGGATTACTGGCCTGGACCACTCTGCACAGTTAGCAAGAAGAATTTTTAGAATACCTTGGGATGGGGTCTCTCAGAATTCACAACCCTTGGATATCTGCATGGGAGGAACCAAGAGCGCCCTTGTCTGTGTTCTCCTGGTCACTGTTCCCTGTCCAACTCTGCTTTCTGCCTTGTAGAGGCTGCAGGAAAGTGAGACTCGGGCCTCAGCTCTGGAAGACCCTGAAGACTGGCTTTCAACTCACAGTTTACAGTTTGAGAAACTCACCTTAGCTGACCTGATAAGCCAGGGCACAGTTGAGCTGTAAGTCTAAAATCCTTCCACCCTTCCCCGCAAGCTCCCTAAAGCTACGGTGGCACACCCAGCCCTGAGCCTGAGAAACCCCAAATAAAGCTTTGCTCTTTCAGGGAGGAGCAAAGCAATGCTGTGCCCAAAGTGCATTTTTCTACACAGACCATCCACCACTTTGAATCAAGGCTTTCTGAGTAAGTTCCCAGTGTCCCCCAGTACCCCAGAACTTGAGGCTTCACCTCATTTCATAGCCTGCAAGTGACTGGTACCATACAGCCATTCCAGTGGATCTTAGGCTTGTCTTGTCTACCTATAGTTTTGCCCTTTTCTCAAACGTGAGAGTGTCGGACTAGATTGACATCTCTAGGCCTTTGAAACCCTGGTGACTTCCAACAAATGCCTCAGATGTCCCAGCTTTATTTGCTGTTAATGGCTGAGAGCTTTGTCAGACTGCTACAGCTCTCATGCTGGCATATGTGTGCCAGGTATGTGCCCAACTCACAGACCAATTGTTTTTATCTCATGTGTATAAGTGTCTTGCCTGCATGTGTGTCTGTATATACGTGTGCCTAGTATCCAAAAAGTCCAGAAGAGGGTATTGGATCTCCTGGAACTGGAGTTACAGATGGTTATGAGCTGTCCTGTGGGTGCTGAGAATTGAACCTGGATGCTCTGCAAAAGCACCAAGTGCTCTTAACTGCTGACCCATCTCCCCAGCCCCACCTAAATCAATAGCACAAGTAACACACACACACACACACACACACACACACACACACACACACATCTTCTGATAATCAGCAGACAGGATGGCTAGCTAAAGTTTCCTGAAAAGCTATGATGATAATTAACAACTAACATTTATCAGTGTGCCAGAAGCTCTGCTAAGGGCTGCCTACAAGATCTCATTTCATCCTTACAACTGTCCAAAACATTGTATTGCTCTCAAACTAATTACCAAAAGTCAAAGGAGTTAATCAAAAGGTGATTGTTCAACTATTATGCATAGTGTGACCAGTTACTGGGAATTATCAAAATGTTTTAGTTATAAATTTTATAGAAAGTTTTTGGGGGTCAGAATGTTTTAAATACTTGATATTTAGTTGGTTCATTTGTTTGTTTGTGACAGGGTCTGTGCAGCTCAGACTAGCCTTGAACTTGAGATCCTCCTGCCTCAGCCTCCTGAGTCACTGGATTACACATATGTAAAGTTCTATACTATTTGGCTCTGTTGTTTTGAATGTTGTAAATTCAATATCTTGCTTTTATTTGTTCTTTGAGAGTTTAATACACATATGCAATTAAATATGGTCATATCTACCCTGCATTCCCTCCCAGGTCCTTCTCCATAACACCCCCACTCCCAACTTGATGTCACAGTTATTGTAAGTTCCTCTTTCTCTTCCCTTTGATACATCACTAAGTCAGGTAGTTCTGCCTATACGTGCATGACTGTGTGGCCACCTAGCAGAGCCTGGGCAACGAACCGGTCTCCATAGACCAAAGAAAGGAACAAACCCAACATTTTTAAGGAAGAGTCAAGCCTGCTTAACCAACTAGTCATTTGGTAAATTGACCTGGCCAGAGTGCCATGCTGATCTTTCCATGGAAGATGATGAAGTTCAGGCTCACACAGAAACTCTAAGGGTCACGCGGTCCATAAAAGGCAAAGCAAGATGCCAAACACAAGTATATCTCAGTGCGAGGCTCAGTGTATTAGCCCTGTATTCAAACTCATGCCTGCACCACTGCTCTCCCCTCATGGGGTTCATTCCCACCAGCCTCCTGGCCTTCCATGTTCATCTCTCCCAGCTGCTCTGAGTCAGCTCACTCAGTAAGATTCAAGTGGCTGAGGCTTCCCATGAGCACCTGTCACCCGCTAGCGTCCACCCTACCACGGGAGAGTTTGCTTTGTTATAGGCACAGTGGCCAATACGTTCCCTTGGCTACTTTTCAGAAACTTATTTTTGTTAGTCCACCCAGGAAGCAGCTGCTGACCTACTGATCTACGGCTGTCACAGCTTTGTGGTCAGTCCCTGGGAGGCTTTGGACAGTTTCTTCTGTAAAGATTCATCTGATCTGAGGGCCTGGAGAGATGGCTCAATAGCTAAGAGCGCTGGTTAACCTTACAGAGGATCTGAGCAGCAATCTCATAAATAACCCTGTCCCTAACCACAGATCCCGGAGATCCCATACCACCTTCTACTTCCCACTTGCCCAGGCACCAGGAGTACACATGGAGTGGATACATCCAGGCAAAACACTCACAGACTCAGATCTGAGAGAAAGGGTGTCCTCCACCTTCCTCATGAGAACGCTATCTCCATCCTCCCAGCCTGCACCCCAGCAGCTCACCTATGGTCGTCAGCACCTTGGAGAACTGCTGCAGCCAAGCCTTGGTCCCCACACCCCCCACTTCTTGGCCTGCTACCCTGGAAAAAATATACCTTAGCTCTTTTTTTGTTACATTTGCCTTACATGTTCCCCATGGCCCAAAAATTAAAAATTCAGCCAACCAGGTAGCTCATGCCTCTAATTGCTGTATAGGGAAACTAAGGCAAAAAGATTGGGATCTAAGGTGGGGTTGGTGAGAAGGTTCCAGAAGGTGGTGTGGGAAGCTGCCTCCTCCTCCTAACATGCTTGTACCTGAACACAGACATGCACATGTACATACACATATCCATACAGACACACACACACACACACACACACACACACGCACGCACACGCACATGTACACACGCACACACATGCTCTCTCTCTCTTTCTTCCTCCTCCTTCATTTCTCCTCTCTCCTCCCCCAACACTCATATAGACAAACACAAAGCAATTATTATTTTTTAATTAGAAAACAATAAAAGAGAGAGTCTGAGATAAATCTAGGGTACAGAGTGACACTTTCCCTGAAAAATGTAGAAAAGGCCACACCTTTAACCCAGCACTGGGGAAGTAGAGGCAGGCAGAACTTTGTGAGGTTGAGGCTAACCTGATCTACATACAAGGCAAGCCAGGGCTATACAGTAAAACTGTCTCAAAAAATAAAAGTGAGAGTTTGAAATTAAAAATTTAGACAACTGAAACTTGTAAAATCATGGCCACCTTCTTCTGTGTGTGACAATGTTCAGTGATGATGCTGTGTGTTGGTGACGAATCTCTCTGGTGTCTCAACAGCACTATTGAACTCTACCAGCAGAGGATTCAGTGGCTCACAGAGAACAGCAAGAAGGTAATGACACGTGTGTGACTCTCCCCGCTCCCTCAGCCTGGCTGCTTGGTTACAGCCATCCACTGCAGATGATGGCACCAAAGGGACCTCACACCATAGTCCCTATGCACACTCCCGAGTCTTAGGGTTGGCTCTCGCTAGACTGCTTTAGCACAGTCATCATATTCAAAGGGTGAAGTATGCCAGCTGGCGTGGCTTGAGGCCAGTGCTCACGCCTGGGGAGACACAGAGGTTAGAGGGCAGGGTCAACATGGAGGGCTGGGAGCAGAGCCAGGTCATGGGCTGAGGAGACAGATGCTGACACATGGAAAGGCAGAGTGCTGCTCCCAGAAGGGGAGCCGTGTAGCCGTGTCTGTGGAGGGGCTAAAACAGGATCTCAGGTTGTGCAGGCCACATCAGGTGTGAGACAGGGTTTATTTTGATTCCAGAATTTCAACTAGTTTTCACCTTCATTGTCCAGATTTCATATTTAACTTTTATGCTTGTTCTCTGACTTCTCTTGAAAAGGGAGACTGTCTGGTCTCACTGGGCTCCACTTCTGCCTGGGGCACTTAACAGTTACTTTTATGGGGTAAATCCTACAGTTTTGATGGTATATTTTCAAACTTTAATGGTAACTTTTATACATTTAAAAGACATTTCTGTGTGTGTGTACATGCACACACACACACACACACACACATACACATACACGTTGCACAGAAGATGCCCCCATAGAACAGAGGGTATTGGATTCCCTGGAGCAAAGGGTACAAGTATTGTGATCTGTCCCACCTGATGTGGATGCTGGGAACTAAACATCAGTCCCCTGCAAGGGCAAAAAGCACCCTTAGCCACTGATCCATTTCCTCCAACGTCTTTTTACACCTTATTTTTTACAGATTTTTAAAATTTTTATTATTTTTATTTTCTGTATATGGATGCTTTGTCTGTAAACATATCTATGTACCACATGTGTGCCTGGTACTCATGGATGCCAGAAGAGGGCATCAGATCCCCTGGAACTGGAAATACAAGCTACCATGTAGGTGCTGGAAATGAAGCCCAGGTCCTACAGAAGAGCAGCCAGTGCTCTCAGCAACAGAGCCATCACCCCAGCCCCCAGCCCCTACCCCCCTCCCTTTACATTCTAAAGGGAAGAGAAGAAGCTCTAATTTTTAACTTCTGGTTCCTTGAGGGTTGGCAATGTCCTAGGGAGACTCACCCTTCATTTGGGTCATAAACACAATGAATATTTATGGGATAAATATCAGGGACTGTTCTAGAATAAAGGAAATAAACATGAAGATGACAACCCATATTCAAAGCCAGCTAACAGGGAAACAAAGCAAGCGGGAAGCAGCAAGTGTGTTAGGAAGAGGACTCTGCACAGGGCACTCAAGGGAACTACCCTGAGGGGCACTGGAACAGATAGATGACTAGTGAGGCAGAAATCCAGAAAGTTCTCAGTGTCCCAGGCAGAAAGATCAGCAAGTACAAAGGTTCTGAGACCTGTGGCATGTTCCAGAAGCAGCAAGCAGGGCGTGTGTCAGGACAGAAGAAGCAATGCAGAGAGCAGACATGAGGTTAGTTGGAAAGGCACACATAAGGGAAGCCAAAGGTGAGACTTTACACAGCACTGATGCGTAGAATATGCCTCAAAGAACCAGGCTGGCTGCCATCTAGATGGGTAGTTGAGTGCACAAGAGGAAACACAAGACAGGCCAGGTGAGGACTATGGTGACTTAGACTTAAGTAATGCTGTAGATACGATGAAACGCATTCAGGAGTAGTTGAGCAGGCGGGGATTGTGGATGGCTTGGACAGGATGGGCCCAGGGTGCCTAGGCCAGGGCTGAAAGCCATTTACTGAAATGTGAAAGGCTGAGGGAGGAACAGGTTTGTGGGGAAACCAGGAGGCCTTGTCCGGGACCTAAGAAATATCCAGACGGAGGTGAAGAGCAGTGGTCAACAGCACCTGTCACAGGTCCCAAGAGAGATCTCCTTGGTGAAAGCCCTAGATAACTACAGAAATTCAGATGAGAAATATAATGACTCATGAGCTCAGGAGTTTGGGGATTTAGCTCAGTGGTAGAGTGCTTGCTCAGCAAGCACTATGTCTTGGGTTCAGTCCTCAGGTCTAAAATAAATAAACAAACAAACAAATAAATAAATAGCAAATACCTTATGGAATGAATGTAGAACAGTGGCTTTCAACTGACGACTTGCTGTCACAGGGGCCTTTTGGCAAGACCTGCAGGCATTCTTGGTTGTCACAGCTGGCAGATATGGAGGTATTTTTGGAGTCTAGTTTAGAGGTATCCAGAGATGCTGTTAAGCACTGAGATGTTCAGATCAGCTTCCCACAGCAGAGAACCATCTAGCCTCAGACATCTACCATGCCAAAGCCCTGAGGCCCTGATACAGATCAAGTTGAAAGTGGATGGTGGAGCTCTTATCAGACATTTGTGCATTGCTGTGACTAAAACCTTCCATATTACAGTGCATCAAGGAAAGACTTCAGGGCAAGAGCTCAAGGCAGGAACTCGGAGGCAGGAATTGATGAAAATATCATAGAGGAATATGCTGCTTACTGGCTTGCTCTTCATGGTTTTCCCTGCCTGATATATATATATATATATCACTCAAGACTTCTATCCCAAAGATGGCAGTACTCATAGTGAACTGGGCCCGTTCACATCAATCACTAATTTTAAAAATGCCCTACAGGCTTGTCTACAGCCAGACCTTATGAAGGCATTTTCTCAGTTGAGGTGCCTTCATCTTAGAAGACTCTAGCTTATGTCAGGTTGACATAAAAGCCAGCCAGCACACCATCTTAAAAATCAGTGTTAGTGTTTTATAACCGTGTCAAAAATACTTGGGGAAAAATAATGGAGAACAGATTGGCTTTGGCTTATGGGCTCGGAGGTCTCGGTCCATTGTTAGCCTTTAAGTCCATTGATATTAAGCTGTGATGGGGCAGATAGTGGGAAGCATGTGACAGAACAAAGGTCACCTCATGGCAGCTGAGGGGAGGGAAAAGAGGAGGAGGAATGGGAAAAAGAAGACAAAGGAGAGATGATGGGCACAGGACAAAAATACAAACTCAAGAGGAATTCCTGGTAACCATGTCCCTTTAAGTGGGTCTCCTCTTCAACACTTTCTGCCACCTCCCAATAATAACCTGAAGTTACAGATCTATCGTAGATTAGGGCCCTGCACTTGTGGTGATTGGATCTGTCACCTGGGAACCAAGCTTAAACACATGAGTCTTTGGAGGGACAAATTTGTAGGCAGCCTCTAGAGCAGGACCCAAGAGGTCCTTTTGAGGAAGACAGAGTCTTACTCTGTAGTCCATGCTGGCCTTGAACTCACAACAATCTTCTTGCCTCCACCTCTCAAATACTGGAATTATAAAATCTACCATGACTGGCTGAGATTCTGCACCTCTAATGAGCCCTTAGGTGCTGGTCAGGTAGCACGGTCCTCGGACACTACACTACTTACCATATGAAACAAAGAAGAGAGTCTGCCTAACAAGTAACTAAATGCCATATGCTGACAGGCTTTGTCACTGCTGCCAAACTGCTATTGGCTACTCGGATTTCAAGGAAGTTGAGAATGTAGATTTGACCTTGAGTTCCATAAAGATGGAGGTCACTAATCTCCCTCAGGAGTGTAGCTTCATATGAAGAGGAAGGTGAGAACTGAACTTGAGTCACAGAGGCATGGGAGGTAAGGACATGTAGCTAGCTCTAACTGAAAGCAGGGAAAACAGTACAGAAAGGAGAACTTATGCCTTTTGTAAGACAGGCACTAATCTAGCCTGCTTGTATGGTAATGGAGATTACACAGATGTACACAGGACTATTGAGCTAGGAGAAGGGCCACTGGCAGGAATAAAAGAGTCTATTTGACCAGAGAAGATACAGTAACTTGAGTCACAAGGTTAGCTTAAAGCAGAAGCCTGTTCCAGAAGCAGGTAGCATCTTGGTAGATCCCACATAGGAAGATTTTATTTTTAATCATATAGCCATTGCACAAAATGGCAGGTCTCACTGTGATTTTTTTCCCCCTTTTTGGTTTTTCAAGACAGAGTTTCTCTTGTAGTCCTGGCTGTCCTGGACTCACTTTGTAGACCAGGCTGGCCTTGAACTCACAGAGATCTGCCTGCCTCTGCCTCCCAACACCATAACATTTTTATTCATATGTCTATCATTTGCTGAGACTCATACCCCTGTGACCCTTATAACCCTTTATTTCCAGATGTAATTGTCATTTTGGAGACTCACTGCTGAATAGCTGGTCCCTTTCTAGT
This sequence comes from Acomys russatus, assembly GCF_903995435.1. NCBI lineage: Eukaryota > Metazoa > Chordata > Mammalia > Rodentia > Muridae > Acomys > Acomys russatus. The sequence continues at coordinate 1,324,542 of NC_067141.1, forward strand.
TCTTTCTGAACTCTGGCTGGCTGATACAACTCAGCTATCTGACTCAAACTTCTCTCCAAGTTGACTGATTGAAACTGGCTTCTCTCAGCTTCTGACTGAATTGCTCTGCTTGGCCTCAAACTAACTCTAGCAATCTGCTCTAATCTTCTGGCTCCTTCTCATTCTCTGGCTCCTTCTCTCCTCACCTGTGTCTAGCTTGTTCTCTCTTCAACTTGTTTCCGTAAAACTCTCCCAGTAAAACTGCCTCCTTTCTCTACTGTACCCTACTCTACTGTCTCAACTCTACTGTACTGCTCTTAAGTAACGTCTCTTTCCTGTCTGTTCTCGTGAGAGTTGGGCATCTCCTATCTCTGACTCATTCTGTCAAATCTGACTCTGATTCATTACTTTGTTTGCCTCTCAATTAGACCTCACCTTCGAACATGGGTGCTTCCTTCTACAAACTAACTTTACCTTTATTGTTTTGGATTAAAGGTGTGTACTAAGGGCATGTCTGTATTACATCCACAGGGATTAAAGGTGTGTCATTCTAGCAGGATCACACAGACCTGGAAGGTCTTTGGATGTGATCCTTTGCCAGAGCAGCCATGTTGGTGGATTAAAATTCCTGTACAACCCTGCCCCTCCCCTTGGTTCCTTTCTTCAGGATCATGTGTATAGTATGTATTCATGTGTATGTGTATGTACAGACATGTATATACCCAAGCAAGCATTCAAGGAGTCCAAGTGGCTGGCATCAGGAATCTTACTCTTCCACTTCCCACCTTGGTTTCTGAGACAAGGTCTCTCACTAGGCCTGGAGCTCACCATTCAGGCTACACCAACTATCCTGTGGGCCTCAGGATCCTCCTGCCTCTGACCTACCAGCCTGCATGGTTACAAGACACGTGCTTCTTGCTCAGCTTTTATGTGGGAGCTGGGGCTACAAACCCAAGTAGATCCTCACGCTTGTGCAGTAAGCACGCCAACCCCAGGAAGTTGTTGTTGGTTTGTTTGTTGTTTATTAGTAAAAGTGGAGGGAGGGAAAAAAATACTCGCTAAGGAAGCTCAGGAAAGGGATGTTGGAGGAATGAGAGAAAATGTCAGATCTTCATCCTTGTCAGAACATTGACCTTAACAGGGAATGAGGCCTCTACTAAGTCCCTCTACCCCTCTAGGATTATGAGTTCATGTGAGTAAGAACTGTAGTTCCCACTGATGCTCTCACTGTGGGATAAGCACACCTGTGGAATCTGATAGTATTGGCGTGGGGGTAGTAATCACTGCTAGATACTTAACTAGAAACTCATAGAAGTACCATGGCCACTCCTGAGTGTCACGTACCTGTCTTTCACTGAGAAGACAAAGCAGAAAGAGGGACAGAAAGGCGTTACCTGGTGCCATGAGACATTAGTTGTCACTTCCACCAACGCACGCTTTCCCATGACCTCTCCGTAACGGTGTGGGTTATTGCATGATTGCTGGTCAGTAGCTTCAGGAGGAGCCACCACCCAGGGAAGGCAGTGCCGGGAGCCCAAACTGGCAGGACATCAAGACTCGCTTTTCTCTTATAGAATAGGGCTCATGCCTGCCTCTTTCTGTGGCAATGAGAGGGCTGGTCACATCTCTGCCATCCCTGCGATTCTTGCAGGGCAGGGCTACATCTTTGCACATTTCCTCTTTGATTTTAGGCATTTGGCCTCATCAAGGGCACAAGAGTGGGCCTCCTCATCGATGTATCCCAGAGCAGCGGTGGCCCTCAGAAAGAGGAATTCCAAAATGACCTCACAGTAAGTCTCTAGCATGACCTGTACCCCCCCAGCCTTCCCTTCTCCACCATCCCCTGCCTGCAATACAAACTCGCTTTGTTTATAGCAAATGCAAAACAGGACCATTCGCAAAGAACAGTTCTCACTCAATTAGCACCTTTAGGGGAAGAGATGTGTCAAATTCTGTAAAACCTCACCACAGACTCATTTTCACTTACAGTGTGAACTTCTAGTATTGTTCTCACAGCAAAACCTCCCAGCTAGACACTCCACCCCTGCAAAAGCACAGATTCCCTCAAGACAGGATATGGACTGTAATCTGTGGGACTGGCTGCATCATAGTACAGCTCAGCACTGGGCTCCTGGCCTTTTCCAGATGGTAAAGCTACTCTGGTTTCCTTGGCATTTCCAAGAGAGAAAAGTGGCATCACATCCTAGTTTCTTCCACCCTTTCCAGGCTATGGGCCCCTGGGACCTCCTCTGTAAAGCAAGGGGAGGACAATATGGCCACCTCATACAGCTGTCAGACAAGAGGAGTTTATGCAAAGATCCCTGGAGCTACATCTGGCACAGACAAACATGTCAGGAGATGTGGAAGGATGCCTCTCCATGGAAATGCTCATAGCCTGGGACAAGCACTAGGCCATGTTAGCAACAGCTTCTATGTCCTGAAGGTTGAGCAGAGCTTTGAGTGGCTCCTCATGGGACAGCCATCCTCATTCAGCACTTGTGCCAGTTTAGCTAAACTCCCCATCCACACGGGCAGTCTATACCAGAGGTTGCAGCCAGGTTCCATAGAGCCATTTGTGTCCTTTTGTTCACAGAGTCTTGCTGATGAGCAGCTGAGCCTCAAGGAAAAACTGTATGTCCTGTCCTTCGGTGCCACCACCAAAGCCCTCTGGCCCAGCCCTGTGGAAGTCAGCACCTCCACGTGAGTGGCTGCCAGGTCCCACCAGGATATTCACTTGTTCTGGTTCAACAGAAAGTGTGTGTGTGTGTGTGTGTGTGTGTGTGTGTGTGTGCGCGCACACACACACACATGTGCATTTGAATTAGGGCCTCGGGTAGCCCAAGCTAGCCTCAAGTTTACTATGCAGCTGAGGATGGCCTTAAACTAAAGATCTTCCTGCTTCTACCCCTGAGTGCTGGGGTCACAGGTGTGCCTGGTTTATGACTTTGTACACGCCGGGCAAATGGTACCCATTGAGCTCTGTCCTTAACACTTTATTGAATGCTTAAGATACAAACCCCAAAACCACAGCAGATAGGGGAGCACACAGCAATGAGTTACAACCGCAGAAACTTAGTCAGGGAACAGTTGGAAAGATGGCCACCCTCACCAGCTCTTACAAAATAAAGGATAAGACCACCACAAGACAGCTTTGCTTGCCTTTTATTTTTATTTTATCTATTTGCTATTTGTATTTTTGATGATCTGGGGATGAAACTAGGACCTTGAACATGCTGGCCAAGTGTTTTATCACTGAGCTACATCCCCAACCCCAAACACCATTTTTATGAGCACACTAGAAATGGTAGCTTTATTACTATGAAAATAATATATGCATGTTTTAAATAACCCAAGCAGTCTGAATGGATAAATAGCAGTGAATGAATCTCTGTTATAATCACACTCCTCCTCTTACTGCTCAGTAGTAACATTTTATAGCTGTCTCCACAGATGGGCTACACACGTGCATCCGTGTTCCATCTGGTTTAGGCAGAAGCAAGATTGCTGGGCCTGATGGTGCATGCCTATATCTCTAGCTAATCAAGATGCTGAGGCAGAGGGATTGTAAGTTTAAAGTCACCCTGAGCTAGAGTTTCCAGCCTGGTCAACTCAGCTGGACCCCTGTCTCAAATAGAAATGGAGAGCAAAGGAGGACAAAGGGCATATGTGGTGCTTTTAATCCCAGCATTTGAGATGCTGGAAGATTTCTGTGAGGTTGAGGCCAGCCTGGTCTACATAGAGAGTTCTAGGCCAATCAGGGAGAGAGATCTAGGCCAACCAGGTAGAGAAGGAGTGGGGTAAGAGAGGAGGACGAGGAGGAGAAGAGAGGAGAGGAGAGAGGAGATAGATGATAGATTGGATAGATGCCTAAAATAAAAATAAGAACATTGCCTACCTTGTCAGAGCTGCTGTGCTTCCAGACAGCCACATAAAAGCCACACAACATGGTTCTGACACAGTGTGTAATGCTTGATAATGACAGTAAATAGCGGTCTTCTTAGTTGGGTTATCTACTGTGCCATGCTTATCCCTCTGATCCTAGCAATGGTACCCAGGGGCTCATGCATGCTAGGCTAAACCTCTCCTGACTCAGCTACATCCCCAGCCCCTAGCCTGTGTGTTTGATTAAGGTTTTAGAGAGCACCCTCTCTATTTATGAAAAGGCTTACTGTAAAACAGTAAATGGTGTTATGCTTCATCTTGTATTCACCTCATCTCCCTCGTTGCTTTGTTGTACCTCATGCTTGCTCCACTGTCCTTTCATTCCGTGCATCACAACATGAAGCAATAGGCTGCCCCACATATATACCCCATACTGCCCAGGTATGTGGTAGGCTACACGTTTAGGTTTATATAAGAACACTGAGTGATGTCACACAATGGCAGAATCACCCACAGACATTCCTTAGAACATGTCCTAGTCTATAGTTTGAGCATCCTATCCAAGCATGAGGCCTCAAAGGCCATTGCCAAGTCCAAGGAAACCTTGGAGAACCAGATCATTAAGATACACATGACTATAGTTAGGTTGCTGTGTCTCCTTCCAGCCTCCAGGAACTCAAGCTCTGGGTAAAGAAACTACGGCCTAAGGGAAGCAGCAATCTGCTACAAGCCTTGAAGAAAGTCTTTGCTTACAAGGACTTGGATTCTCTGGTGATCATCCTGAGAAGCTGGTAGGTCTCCTTTCTCCCTGAGAACATAATAGACTAAAGAAGGAGTTTGTTGAGCCCCAAGCAGTGTCTGAGGAAAAAAAAATCACCAAGCATGATGTTTCACACACTTGAGAGAATAACTGTGTTCATAGGCCACCACCCACGCACACTCGGGCAGGGCAGCCAGGGCTGGCTAGGGCTGCTGAAAAACCCAGCCTGTATGTCACCCAGGTGACCTGTGACACAGGTGATCAGTTAAGAATAAGTAAAGGGCATAGGAAGGTAGCTCAGTAAAGTGCTCACAAGTATGATGACCTAAGTTCAGATCCCCAGCACCCATGGAAAAAAGCCATTGCGGGCCTGTAATCTTAGTGCTGGGGTGGCAGAGACAGGAGCAACTGGTGCTACTGGTCAGCAAAACTAACCAATACAGGTTCAGTGAGAGATCCTATCTCAGACAATAATGCAGAGAGTGGTGACAGAACAAGACAAAGACATGGACTGCCGGCCTCTACATGCACACATACATGAATGTACACTCACACACATGAACACATGCACACAGATATAAGCACACATGCAACTGGGATGCTCCTTGGAAACTACCATTTTGATCTGGGATGTTCACAGGATAGTTTCAGTAGGAGTAGTCACTCCTCCTCTTCCATCTGCTCCACAGCCCAGATCAACCTTCTGAATTCTTGTCTGACTACATCCAGCAGTCCAGCCTGGGACGTGACCTGTTCATTCATGTCACCACCTACAAATGTGACGACTGTGTGCCTTCTGTGAGTATCTGAACTTGGGCCCACAGCCATAGACTAGAACACACCTCTCTGGCACATGCTTCTCCCACTGGTAAACAGGAAAGGTAGAAGGGGCTGAAGGCTCAGCCAAAGGAAGGGTTGGTAGACTATATCGGTGTGGCCTTGCCAGGGCTGACTCTGCCACCGTCCCCCAGGCTGTTCTGAAGAACCTCGCAGATACACTTGGAGGTTACTACCACTGCTACAGCCCAGAATCCGAGGTAAGCCTTCTGAAAACCAGCCACATCGTGTGCTTGCTTTCTACACTTCATCACGCTTGCCCTCCATGCCCAGTGACTTTGTAAATATGGAGAGAACAGGGACCAGCTGAAGCCATAAGCTCTGTGGGTAACTTGTGAATCTAGAGACAGTCTGAAGCCAGTTTCAGCAGACTCCTCCATCGCTTTTGATGAATATGAACACAGCCCCGCCCCTTATTTCAACTCCCACCAGAGCTCCGCGTGGAAACATTGGCTCCAAATTTCTCCCCCAAATAAGTCCCCACTACTGGGAGAGCCACAGAAGGGCAGAAGATGTGCTCCAGTCCATGACAGTCCACTTATTGGTATCCTTGTCCCTGTTAACAGATAAGTGCCACCTACACTGTGTTTTAGAGGAAGTGAGTTAACGCACAGCAGCTCCATCTGGCCGATGGAGGATTCAGTCTGGTGGGGCATAGAGGTTCTTGCCGGTCATGCTGTTGAAGTTGTAGGTAGTCAGGAAGATCTCAAGTTCTAGGCCAGCTACATAGCGAGACCTTGTCCCAAAACAAAACAAAAGGAATGTAGCCATCAATTAGCAGCCACACCTGCCAACAGCCATCCAGGGCCCTGTGTGAAGGAGTGTTTGCCCCCACAAGTTGCCTCCCAGACCTTCCAGCCTCCTTTAGGTGTTACAGAGTCTAGCTTTTCACACTGAGAAATCAAGGACAGGCAACGGCCCATTTTGCTACTTCACTGTCCCAACTTTGACTATAGATGTCACAGAACAGATTATAAGGGCTAGAAAAAAAAAAAAAGGAATGATGAAAACAGATGATTGAAAAAAAATTTTATCTTGGCCAGCATGTAACTTTAATCCCAGCACTCTCTAGAAGCAAAGACAGGAGGATCTTTGTGAGTTCAAGGCCAGCCTGCTCCAGGATAGCTAGGACTATATAGAAAGACCCTATCCCAAGAAGAAGAGAGGAAGGAGAGGAGAGGGAGCAGGGGTAGAGAGAGGGAGAGAGAGAAGGAAGAAGAAGGAGGAGGAGGAAAAGGAGGGGGAAGAGGAAAATAGAGAGGAAGAGGAGGAGAGGAAGAGAAGAAGAGGAAGATTTTTAGAACTGGCACCTATAATCCCAGCACTCAATAGGTGAAGGCAAGAGGATCAGGAATTCAAGATTACCCTTGCCTAAATTGGGTGCTTGAGGACAGCGTAGGCTACATGAGACCTGGGCTCAAGGGGAAAAAAGAAAGAGAACGGCAAGTAAGATGACTTATTGATACTTTAACAAGGCACTTGCCACCAAGCCTGATGACCTGAATTTCATCTCCCAGCACTTCTACATAGCGGAAGGAAAGAACTGACTCCCACAGTTGTCCTATGACCTTCACACATGAGCTATCATACATGAACGAGAGAGAGAGAGAGAGAGAGAGAGAGAGAGAGAGAGAGAGGAGAGGAGAGAGGAGAGAGGGAGAGAGAGAATAAATGTAGATGTAATTAAAACAAAAACAAGAAGCCTGCATGCATGAGCACTCCCTGATATCACTTCACCTGACCCCACTCTCTGGCAGCCATCAGTCTCCTTTCTGCCTCTGGGGATTTACCTGCTGTGAGCATTTCCCCTCAACAGAAGCACAGGCCTCTCTCACTTAGCATGGCCCATCGCAGCCGCTGCAGTACCTCGCTTTTGTGGATGAGTGACATTCCGTTGTCTAGATGTTATTTTGTTTTATCCATTCATCTGTTGATGGACGTTGAGTTTTGTGCTTTTTGGCTACTGTGAATGTTGCTGCTGAGAAAAGAGTACAGGGCACAAGTCCCTGTGTCCAGTTACCTAGTACAGAGCTAAGAGAGAGCTTCTGGGTCGCATGGTAATTCCACATTTGATTTTGTTGCTGACAATGTATTTTTTGTTGTTGGAGTTTTGGGAGTAGGTTTATTTATTTACTTATTGGTTTTTGTTTGGGTTTTTTTTTTTGTTTGTTTGTTTGTTTTTGTTTTGAGAACAGGGTCTCTCTGTGTAGCAACAGCCTTGGCTGTCCTAGAACTCTCTTTGTTAGACCAGGGTGGCCTCAGACTCAGAGGTCTGCCTGCCTCTGCCTCCCAAGTGCTGGGATTAGCAGTATGCACCAAACCTGGCTTAAAATGTTCCTTTTTAAAGTTAAAAAACCTTCCCGTTGCTTAGAATTCTGCAGGTCAATACTGTACACATGGGATGAAGTAAATCGGTGGGCCCTGCCTGGTATACAGACCTTGGTTTATTACTATCCCAGTTTTAAATAGACAGCCACTCGGCCTTGAGAATTGACTTGGCTGCTTGCCTTTTCCTACCTTGGCAACTACTGACATCCCGGTGACTTCCAGATAGCTCATTGCTTCCATCACTCCCAGCTCTATACCAGCAAGGATGTGGATGAGCTCCTGGCAGAGACCCAAAAGGCTAGACAGCTCCTCAGCCAGGTGCAAGCCCTGTGCTACAGCAGTCCATCTGAAGAGCTGGCCTGCATGATCAAGGAAGTAGGTGGTACTCCATTGCTGAGGGCTGGGACTGCCTTTCTGTTGCTGACACACTGTATGAATTAACCTCTTAGGGCCTTAGTTTTTCACTTTAAAACTTTATAACAGGAGGTGGGGCTAGGCCAAGGCTTCCTCAGTGACTTGGTGTACCGGTCACTAGAGTTTCCAGAAGCCTTTTGATCTAAGCCCATGCTAGGTGACTTGTCATCTTGGATCCTGACTGCATGGTGAGTCAGGGTGTGGACAAATGGAAGAGGCTCAGGTTTCTGGAGACCTCTTCCTGTCCCCTGAAAATTCAAATTCAGAAAATCCTCAGAGATTGGAGTGAGGATGATCTGAATAATAGAAGAATTGCCTTCAACCCACTTGTTAAATTTTTAAGAAGCTCCACACGGGGGGGGGGGGGCAGGGGGAGGTGATGGGGGGGATGGAGATGGGGAAGAACCTTCCAGTGGTTGTGTAACAGGAGTTTTTCAAATTGGATATAGATCTCTACAAAGATTGCCAAAGGGCCCTTCACAAGTCTCTTGCCTAAACCCCCAAAACATGAAGCTCCTCTCAAAATCAAGTTCCCAGACTTGGACAAGACTTCTGCAGAATGGCTGAAGGTCTATGGTCTAAAAGGTATTAAATCCCAGAGAGGCCAGGACCCAGGCAGCTGACCAGGCTTCGGCCCTTTGAGGCTTCCCAGGCAAAGCCTCAAAACTAACTTTTTTTGTTTTGGGGTTTTGTTTTGTTTTGTTTTGTTTCAGCCAAGAAGTTAAACCTTTATCAGATTCTGGCACCCAGTGCTTTCAATCCTGTGGAAGAATTTGTGCCTATTCTCCAGAAAACAGTATCAGCCACTGTCCATGAGGTAACTCAAGGTCAAGCTTCCCTCCAGTCCTCCACAGGAGAGCTCCTTTATGCTGCTTCCCATCGTATGTTATATTCAGACAATGGAAGCCACCAAGCATAGCCAGACAAGCATGGCTTAGGGCCTGGGTGGCTTAGGGCCTGGGTGGGATTCAGGCTTTCCTACAGGGCTCTAGAATGCTTATACAATCTAGTGTAATGAGACTGCAGATGCATCTCAGGGTGGAATATGTTCAACACGCATGAGACCCTTGGCTCAGTACCCAGCACCAAAGTATAAGCAAGTCCAAGAGTCTGCCATAACTGTAGGTTTTCAAAGATCTGAAAATGGGAGCTGGAAAAATAACTCAGTCTATATAGTGTTTGCTTTGCAAGCACAGAAGACCTGAGTTTGATCTTCAGCTCCATGTGAAAATGCCGGACATGGTAGTACATGCATGCTTTTAATCCCAGCATGGGGAGTGTGGGGTGGAGGCATGAGTCTCCCTGGGGCTCACTGGCAAATCAATCTGTCCTACCTGGTGAGCTCCAGGTCCAGTGAGAGACTCAAAAGAAGTGAGTGGGGTTCCTGAGGGAGGTTGTCCTTGACACCATGGCCATCTGCTCGATGAGTGTTGTCCTCCACCCCACCCAAACAGGACAGACCTGTTTTCTTGTTGCCGTCTACTGCCTTGTACACACTTGCACAGTGGCTACTATAATACATTCCTGCATATGGAGTCCTATAACATATGAACCTTTAAACGACTCTCTTGTCTGAATCTATGTCCTCGAAACAGTCAATGAACATTCCCCGGATGACTGAGTGATGAGCAAATGAAAGGAAAATTGGAATGGAGGAGGAGAATGATATGTATTTGGGTGGATGGAAATTTTGGTGGATATTCATAGAAAAGTGGATGGCTAGGTGGATGAATAGATAAAAGGCTAGATGGGTGGATGGATAAATGGGTGGGCGAACTGGCAAATGGAAATATTGAATAAACTGAAATGTAGATGGGTGGTTGGATGAATGGATAGATGGATGGATAGCAGAATGAATAGATAAATGGGTAGATAGATTGGTAGGTAGATAGATGGATAGATGGATGGATGGATGGATGGATGGATGGATGGATAGATGGTAGGTGGATGGAGGATGGATGGATGGATGGGTAGATGGATGCATGGATGGATGGGTGGATGCGTGGATGCGTGGGTGGATGGATGGAAATGTTGATGAATGGCTTGATGGAGCATGACCACATAGGATAACAAGTAGGTATTGAGTATCTATAAGGCCTGTCTGGATTCTCAAATGTAAGAAACCATAGCCAGTGTGTGTGTGTGTGTGTGTGTGTGTGTGTGTGTGTGTGTGTGTGTGTGTGTGTGTGTTGTTTGCTTAAGACAGGGTCTTAACTGTGTAGCCCCGCTAGCCTGGAGATTGCTTTGTCTGCCTGCCTCTGCCTCCTGAGCGCTAGGATTAAGGCATGTGTCACCACACCTAGCTGCCATTATATTTTGGTTTTGATTTTTTGTTGTTGTTGTTGTTTTGTTTGTTTGTTTGGGTTTTTGTTTTGTTGGTTGGTTGGTTGATTGGTTCATTGGTTTTTTTGAAACAGGGTTTCTCTGTGTAGCCTTGGCTTTCCTGGGCTCACTTTGTAGACCAGGCTGGCCTTAAACTCACAGAGATCCACCTGCCTCTGCCTTCCTAACTGCTGGAATTAGGGGTGTATGCTGCAGCACCCTGATTTTTTTTCTTTTCTTTAGCATGTTTTAATATCTCTGGTTCTTCTCTGTATTCCACAACCCTCCAACCATGCTTTAATTGCTTTGATGTTCAGAGGAGTTCCCCCACCCCCACCCCCAAGAAGGTATCATCTGGCTTGCTGTCAGGCATGGCTCATTCAGGGGACCCTTTTCCCGAAGGCTTCAGACAAGGCCAAGTGGATGGGTAGGGAAATCTGACTTCAGATGTGCTAAGGACCCATTTCCTCATATATGGGGGCAGAAGATGCCAGTGCCCATCTTAAGTGTAATACTTCTCATTCATACCCATGCCTGAACACAGAAAGCAATGGTGCAGTTTGAATGGCATGATGGAACGATGAAGAATATCCATGTGGACCTACCCTTCCTCTATGACTACCAGGTGGGTGATACATCCAATCCATTAGAGTATGGGTTGCAGGAGGGTGCTCTGGACTATATAGATAATAAGTCATTGTCTTAATTCCCTATACATTCCTTCTATGGGTCCTCCATAGACAGGAAACAATGTCACAAGCAAGAGTCTCTGCTCTTTTGGGGTGATATATGCCTTGTCCCACATTTGAAGGAAATACTTAGGCTCTTCTCTTCCCAGTCTTGTGATGTGCTAGCGTGATGGACTTGCCCCTGACTTAACAAAATGTGTCTACGGCCTGCATGCACCATTTCCAGGAGCTGCCTGGAGTGCTTCTCCTCCTCACAGCCCCAGGCTTTAATTGCCACCCTGGGCACACTCACTCACAGTGTCCCCTGCTTTTACAGAAGCAGCTCGGGAAAGCTGTGGAGATGTATGAGAGTCGGCTCCAGTGGCTCTCCCTAGCCAGCAGAAGAATCTGGGGCATTGTCCGTGAAAGGAGGTACTGATCCTGCAAAGTGCACTCTTGTTCCTTGTTCATCATTCTCCATGGTCAGCCTCAGAGCCATCATCGCCCACACCAACTCTCATCACCGTAGCTCAAGATACTTTCCATTAGAAGCAACAGAGAGATGCGCCTGGTGGTGCACACCTCCTGTGATCCCAGCTCCTGGAAGGTTGAGACAAGGGAGTGAAAAATCTGAGGCTAGCCTGGGTTACATGATTAAGACTCTGTCACACAGAAAAAGGAATAGCTGAAGCTCAGAATAAACAGAGAAGTCTGATGACCAGGCTTGTTAGCTGTGTAGCTGGGTCCTGAGGTTCAGTCTTGTCAAGAATCCCTCCCTCCCTCTCAGTGGGCTCTGTTTTCAAATCCGGGTTTTCCTGCAGGTGGCAATGTAGCCATGGAACCACTTCCTCCAGCTTTGCATTCCAGGGCTTAAGCATGTGGGGGCCATCAGGCTGGCCAGGGAGCTGTGATGTTCTGAATGTGCAAGATCAAATGCCTGCTCCTGATTCATGGTGGATGCCAGCTCCACAAAATTCACATGAGCCAGCCAATGGTGGCGCATGCCTTTAATCCTAGCACTTGGGAGATAGAGGCAGGTAGAGCTCTGAGTTTGAGGCCAGACTGGTCTGCAAAGCAAGTTCCAGGGCAGCCTGGGCTACATAGAGAAACCCTGTCTCAAAAAACAAACAAACAGACAGACACCTCATGTGAACTGATAGAGTGTTGTTTTCCAAGGAGAAATGTGGGTGCTGTTGCCAAAAGGAATGCTAGATGCTAAGTAGGGGTGGGAGGAAGATATCCCAATATGCCTCACTTGATGCGTCATAATTGACTATAAGAAATCTTTCTGTAAATACTCTGTCATGACACACAAAAGGAAGAGAGGTTTTGTGACTTGAAAGTCAGCACATGCGGTCCTCAGCACTTAAATGCCCCCCACTACAGAAGAAAGACAGAGGGTCCCACAACACCCTTATGCTTCTGTTACAAACCTGCTCCTGTCAAGTCTCAAACCACAGAGGTTCTTGGCCATGTATGAGCTTGGCATGCAAGATCACCCTGGAAAAATCTTTAAATAGTAAAATGGAATGGAACAGACATCTGAGAGATTCGGGTTGCCTCTTGAAGCTTGTGTTTCCCCGTAGGGTGGTTATACTGCTGGACGTCTCGGTGACTAATTCCACGTACATTATTCATATCCAGCACTCCCTGCGACTGCTGCTGGAGGAGCAGATGTCCAACAAAGACCAGTTCAACATCATTGCGTGAGTCTCAGAGCCCCCCTGGGGCTCCCGGGAGAGGCTGTGTGTGGATGCCATCATGGGGCTGAAGCTACCACAGCCAATAATATTAGGAGGGTCCAGCGTCCTAAGATGCACATCAGTTTATCTGGTTCTGGTGATCCCGTTTTGGCTCTTGAATAATTGAGTGGCTGCAGGTCTGTCTCCCATTGGGGCAAAGGTGGTAAGTGGCCCCAGAACACACGACGCGATCAGCCAGGGTAAGGTAACTCAGCTCATTGCCCCATTTGGCTTTCAAGCTAGTAAACAACAGCAGAGGAAAGAGAGGGACTCCGCCGTGCCCTGGCTTTAACCTTAGCCTGGTTCTAGCAAGCATTGCAAGCGCTTGGTACTCCAAATCTAAATTAATTTTTAATTTTAATCTAAATAATAGGTCAGGCCTAATCTTTCCTTAATAAATTCTAATGAAAAAATGCTTAGGGCAACATTTCCTTCTTTATTAGCACATACTAGTTACACAAAAATGATGGGTTGTGTTATGACGTTGTCATGTATGTATGTAATGTACTTCTATATACTCCCCTATTGCTCTCTCTTGTCCCTACCTCCCCCTCTCATTTCTCCCTTCCTTGAAGAAACTTTGTTTTGTTTTGGTTTGGTTTGGTTTTTCGAGAAAAAGGTCTCTCTATGTAGCCTTGGCTGTCCTGGACTCGCTTTGTAGACTAGGCAGGCCTTGAACTCACAGAGACCTGCCTGCCTCTGTATCCCCAAGTGCTTGGATTACAGCACCACACCCAGTTGGAGAAATATTTTATACAATGTTTTCATCTATTTTTCTACCTATCAATTCAACAGGGTTTCATTAAAAACCTGCCATGTGCAAGGCAATGTACTGGCACTGGGGTCCAGAAGCGAATGCACACAGGACCTGTCCTCAAGGAACATATAGCCTAACATGGAAGACATGCTAAGAAATAAGCACTGTTGGGTGTTTCCTGATGAATAGGAGGAAGGTTCCATAGACCATGAAGGATGGAAGGCAGGCTCAGCCCGTTTCAGCTGGGCCCAGGAAGGTTAATAAACCTTCATGGAGGAAGGGCCTCTTCAGCTGGGTCTTGATGGACAGGTGGGGTTGGCCTGCTCATAGGGATAGTGTGCAGTGGGAAAGAGCACCCCAGGGAGAAAGAGCATCATGAGCAGAGGCATGATGGAACTGTGGGGGGCTATGGAGCAGTCCCATGAGAATATACAGGCAAGAGGCTTTGCCAGATGATGGAGAATCTATGCAGGTCCATGCTCGGGAGTTTTTAAGGTGATAACATGATAAAGTTTGCATCTTCAAATGCTGAGGCAGCAGTGCAAACGATAACTGAAGAGATATAGCATCAGAGGGAAAGAGACCTGTAGACTTTTGCTGTTGTCCTCATGTGGCACTCGGGCTAATAGAGAGTGAAAGAAGGGGAAGCAAGAGAGAGCTCTGGGGAGCTATAAGCTGCAGAGTGAGTAGCAGTTTGGCTGCAGGGAATGCAGGAAGGGCGGTGAGCCAATGGCCCAGCTACAGCAGAGATGGTTTCAGCCAGACATAGCGACACACCAGCAGTCTCAGTACTCAGGAGGCAAAGGCAAGAGAATCAGTTGGGACAGATAGGTTTTTTGTTGGTTGGGTTGGTTGGTTGGTTGGTTGGTTTTTTGAGACAAAGCTTCTCTGTGTAGCCTTGGCTGTCCTGGACTTGCTTTGTAGATCAGGCTGGCCTCAAACTCACAGCGATCCACCTGCCTCTGCCTCCCGAGTGCTGGGATTAAGGGCATGTGTCACCATACCTGGTGGGAGGGATAGTTTTAAACATGGCAAATTTGAGTATCTCAAGAGTTTGGGGATCTCAAAAGGTTAGCCATCTCAAAAGATGTCCTGGCGGGGCCTCCAGGAAGGAGTCCTAGAAGATAGGCATGGGTTTGGAGCTACTGATGCCCAGCTATGTTGTTGAAACAGTCTTTGCCCTGTAGGGAGGAGGGAAGACAGAGAGCACGGAGGAAGTACCAGCATTTGGCAAAGGAAGACAGGAAGGGAGGACAGAGCATAGGATGAACACAGCAGAGAGTGGTGCTGGGAAGGCAAAGGAAGGATGTGGTAGAGCACTTGCTAGCACGCTCATCACCCTGCCTGCACCACAGCTTATAAAGCATACATGTGGAATAACTCCATTTCTATAAATATATGTACCTATGCATTTTTAGTGAAAAAATATAGAACCAAGAGTTAAACTTTTAGGAGAGGCGATGAAACATAAAACATTTTGCTTCTTTGTATATTGTTGAATTTCTAGTCCAAGTGCCATAAAAGGTTTGTGAACTGACTCCTAGGGACACACCACCACAAGTGGCAGGATGAAAGCAAGAGAGCCTTCCCTGACAGAAGCATCCAAGCGATGGGTTGAAGCAGGGAGGGCAGCTGGGGCAGCCGTGGTCCAGCTTTTCCAGGGAGCTTGGCTGTCGTGTTAAAGGAAGAGAGAGAGAAGCCACTGGGAAATTGAGTAGCTTCCTGAAGCTCTTAAGAATGGAGGGCTCGGGTGATGGGAAAGAGGGGCATGGGGCATGTCCACTAAAGAGTTTTATGGGATTCTCAGAAGAGTCCGGCACAGAGGAGGCCTGGGTTCAGGAAGAGCCATCCATCTTAACCCAAAGAAGTGTACCTTGTCATCCATAAAGGAGTAAATGCTCCTCTTGGAAATCTTTTTTTTATTTATTTAATTTTATTAATTTATTCATATTACATCTCAATGGTTATCCCATTCCTTGTATCCTCCCATTCCTCCCTCCCTCCCATTTTCCCTTTACTCCTCTCCCCTATGACTGTGACTGAGGGGGACATCCTCCCCCTGTATATGCTCATAGGGTATCAAGTCTTTTCTTGATCCTCTTGGAAATCTTAAATTCTATCTTGTAAAGAAAACGAGATCATGTCTATTTATAAAATAGGACCATAGTTCAGCCTGAGAGGGCAAGTGTGCTGGGAGGGGCGTGAGCTCCAAGAGTCTTAAAGAAACAATGAATTGCTCCCAGCAGGGACAAAGAAGTTCCTGCAGAGATGGGAGACTTCAGATTATCAGGAGGGCAGTGGCCAAGGCTAGCCCTCGCTCTGTCTGGGCTTCAGAATCCTGGTGCTGTCCCACTTGGAGCTTGCTTCAATGTGTCAGGACAAACAAGAGAATCTTGGGACTACCCCAGTGCAGCGACATCCCAACATTTTGGGGGTTATTGTCAGAATTTTGTGTACCTTAAGGCCTGTGGAGCCCAAAGAAGGGAGACACAGAATGAACATACGTCTTCAAAACAATCCACTTTGTTTCCGCAAAGGTTTGGAAGCACAATTGAGAGCTGGAAGCCCGAGATGGTTCCTGTGAGCCATGACAACTTACAGAGTGCCTGGCGGTAGGTGATGGAGGCAGGGCTTTTCTCTGTCGCTGTGCCTTACAACTGCCACCCCCCCCCCCCCCCCATTGCCTGGATGTAGCCCTCTGCCGCCAAGGGCAGACATCAGAAAACAAACTTTCTTCTCACTGTTCTTTGGAGCTCAGAGCCTCCTAAATGGCTCCCCTCAGCCTTATGTCCCCGCCTCCCCAGGTGGGCCCTGGGCCTGAAGTGTCAAGGAAGCAGAAATGTCCTCAGCGCCCTGCGGAAGGCTATAGAAGTGGACTTAAAGGACAAAGTCAAATATGAGTCTCAGGGCATCTATCTCTTCACAGGGGGTGTCCCTGACCAAGATGTGGTGAGTAGCTGCCATCCCAGATTCCTATTGTTTCTTTCTTGTTGAGATAGGGTCTCACTGTGCAGTCATGGCTGACCTGGAACTTGCTTATATAGACCAGGCTGGCCTCAAGTTTACAGAAGTCCACATGCCTCTGCCTCCCAAGTGATGGGATTAAAGGCATGTGCCTCCATTCTTTTATTTTCTGCAGTGTTGAGTATGGACTTCAGGACCTTGCTTTTACTAGGCAAGCATTCTGCCACCTACTTCTCAGACACAAGTACCTCGGGATACAGTCACAACACAGCTCCTGACTCAGCAGGCCTTAGCAGGGGCCTCCCAGGATGTCCAAGCCACTGCTTACAGACCGCGAAGGCATAACTAGGCTTTCAGGCCCAA
Organism: Acomys russatus; assembly: GCF_903995435.1. Lineage (NCBI taxonomy): Eukaryota > Metazoa > Chordata > Mammalia > Rodentia > Muridae > Acomys > Acomys russatus. The sequence goes on from NC_067141.1 coordinate 1,341,558, forward strand.
ATCTCTGCCATTCCCTATTAAAGCATGGAAAGAATTTATGTCTCATGCTCATGTCTTTCTGTCTGTGTACACAGCACTGGACCAGACACACAGTAGGCCATCAAGAAAGATGATCAGAGGCTAGAGAGATGGCTTAGTGGTTAAAAGCATCTGTACTACTTTTGTAAAAGACCCAAGTTCAATTCCTAGCACCCATGTCAGGCTCACACACTGTCTGCAACTCCGGCTCCAGAAGATCTAATACCCTCTTCTGGCCTCTGTGGTAACCTGTACTCCAGTGCACATACCCACCTCCCCCCAACACACAGACACACACAATAAAAATTTTATTTTTTAATGGTTTTTGTTTCTTTTTAAAGATTTATTTATTTTTATGTACATGTGTTTTGCTCACATGTACATCTATGAGGTGTCAGATCCCCTGGAACTACATTTACAGACAGGTATGAGCTACCATGTGAGTGCTAGGAATTAACCTCTAGTCCTCTAGAAGAGCATCCACTGCTTTTAATCACTGAGCCATCCCTCCAGACCCCTCAAAAGAAATTTCTTTTTAAAGAAAGATGATCAACTGGGTAGTGCTGGTATACACCTTTAATCCCAGCACTCAAGAGGCAGCAGCAGGAGGATCTCTAAGTTGGAGGCCAGCCTGGTCTACAGAGTAAGTTTCAGGAGAGCCAGGCCTAGAAAAAACAAAACATAAAAAAAATAAAAGAAAAAAGAAAGATGATCCGCTGAGCTGTTGGAAGTGCAGCTCCCGGGCCCTCAGGTGTGGACTTCCTGTCTTCTCTTCTTTTCCCCATAGCATGTACTCAGTGCCTATGTGACAGAGGCCTGTGCTGGTTGCGACCTCCAGCTGAGTGTCTGCCTCTTCTACGTGGGCGAACCACAGATGGACACCATGCCCCCTGTCTGCTATGCCAGCCGTGCTGATACTGCTGCTGCCTACAAAAAGATCACCCAGGCTGCCCGAGGTCGCTTCCTCTGGTTTGGAGAAACAGGTGTGCTGCCGTTTCCTGATCCTTTGCCTCTTTCTTTCCAGACAGTGTCTCAGCACTGGCATGGTTCCCTTCTGACCTTAAAATAGTCCCAAGAAGCAGCATGTAAAAGTCATATTTACTAAATTAGAAGGGCTGGAGAAATGACTCAGATGTTAAAAGCACGGATTGCTCTTCCAGAGGGTCCAGGTTTGGTTCCCAGCACCCACTTGGTGAGTCACAACCATCTATAACTCCAGTTCCAAGGGAGCCAATACTTTCTTCTGGCCTTTCAGGGCATCTGTCACTAATGTGGTGCACAGACATACACACAAGCAAAACACTCATACATGTAAAATAATAAAATACTTTTAAAAATTAAATTTAGAAGGCCAGAGACACGGTTCAATGGGTAAAGGGGCTTGCTACTAAGTCGAAGTTCAATCCCTGGATTATACATGGTGGAAGAAGAGAACCAAATCCCACAAATAGTTCTCTGACACATGTAGTATGGCATGAACATGTATGTGTGTGTATGTATACAGACATATAAATAATGTAAATGAAAACTGGGAGCTAGAGATATTTAGCATTCATAGGCCGTGGGTTCCATCCTGAGCCCTCAAAAAGAAAAATGAATAAACAGATGTTAAACTAATTTTCTGGAAGTGACCTGTGGTGATGGGTTTATGATAACATGTATACGTATGGCAAAAGTGACTATAAGCAGAGGGTGCACCGCAGTGGTGGGATTAGTCCTTCGTATGCCCAGGTTCAATACCCAGTCTCCAGAAAATAAAATGGTCAAGTTTATGTTGGTATTTCTTACTGCAGTTTCTAACAGGTAAAGCCTTGAAAGTATGCAGAAATCAAGACTAAGGGTGACCTCAGTGATAGAATGCTCGCCTAGCATGCATAAAACCCTGTGATATATGTGTATCACTAATATGTGTGTGTGTTACACACACACATACACACACACACTTTCACTCTTGCTCCCACTCTGTGTGTACATAATCGTTAAAATAATCACATGCTTATTTTAACATTTTAGAAAAATGTCTACCTCATTAACTGTAACAATATTTTTCTTTTAAAAGTATTCTTTTAAAAACATGGTGGTGCATGCCTTTAATCACAGCACTCAGGGAGACAGAGGCCAGCAGTTTGCTATGAATCCAAGGCCAGCCTGGTCTACAAAGTGAGTCTAGGATAGACAAGGCTACATAGAGAAGCCTTGTACACACACACACACACACACACACACACACACACACACACACACACAGGAAGTACTAGATGGTGGTGGGACACACCTTTAATCCCAGCACTTGGGAGGTAGAGGCCAGTAGATTTCTAAGTTTGAGGCTAACCTGTTCCACAGAGTGAGTTTCAGGACAGCCAGGGCTACATAGAGAAATCCTGTCTCAAAAAAAAAAAAAAAAAAAGTAAATAAAATGTAAAAACATAGGAAATAAATAATGGCTTAAATGGTATGCATATACAAAAATCATTACAATAACCTAGGAGGGATTGGCCTGGGACACATAGCTTCTTCCAACCTCTGTGACATACAGATGAAGTGACTTTCAGAGGCAGGGGCATGCCCGCGGTCACCACATCATTGGGGTAGGAGCTTTTCAGATCTTCCTTGCTATGATTTTGCTGGATGTGCTGACGTCCCTGCCAATGGTCACTAATGACAGCAAACACAGAACCGCTAGGAGACACCAGACACAACTTAAGCATTTTACATATGCTACAACTTGAGCCTCACTGTAACACCATGACTGTGAAGTAGGGGACTATCTGCCCTGTTCAGCACAGGAGTAGCGGAGGCACAGCCTAAAGGACAGACATGGAACCCAGGCAGGACAGCATCAGTGCCCAGTGTCCTGGCCAAACACCAGAGTCCCACTCAAATGACATTGATATGTTCACTGCAGATAATAGCCAATGTACTGAGAATTTTGGTCTCTTTAAAAAAAACACACAGAAACATTATAGGAATATATTTTCATTTTAATCCCAGGGTGGAGATATGGGACTGCTTCACAGTAGGTGACTGTGACTTGCCTTGTGCTCTAGCAAGGGTGTGATTATGCCAGCTGCAGATAGTTTCTGTGAGTGTGTAATGTTTGGAATTCTGGGGACTGTTCAGAGAGTATATAAATGCTAGGTCTGCGAGAGGTGGTGTTGGTTGCAATTTGTTAAGTAGTCACGTGCAAAGAAGAAATGAGAAGAAATTACATATCCTGACAGCAAATATCAAACTTGTCCCGACGAGCTTGATGCCCCTAATCAGCAGGAAGTAGTCTAACAATATTGTCACCCCCTTTCCTCTCTGTCCTTTTTTCTCTCCTATCTAGTGTTAGGGGGTTGGAAGGGAAGGAGAAAGCTGGTGGAAAAGGGTGGAAGAAAGAACTCACAAAGTAGCAAGTGGTGGCTACAGAGGCGCTGTAAATAGTTACCATGTAGGTCTTCCATTCTATAGAATGGCAAGAACCTTTATGCCAAACTTGTCCTTCCAGTGAGTGCCAGGACACTGTCCTGTGGCCAGTTACACGCTTGGTGACAACATATCACTGTATGCATAGGGTTGGGGCTGGTCAGTTCAGCCCACTGCAGTCCCACTTGCCCCTTGGACTTGTCACTTCCATATGGCCTTCATGCATAGAGATATTGACACTTGCCCACATGCACACCCTTCCTCTAATGATCAAGATGTGCCTTGTTTTCAGGTATCTATGAGAGTGATGACATCACTGCCATTGTATCTGAAATAGAAAAAGCCCTCAACTACTCCCAAAAGGTATGCCTAGGGCTCAAATTTAATACATGTATAATTCTTGTGTTTAACTGTCATGGCTGCTGCAACAAAATGCTAGGGCTACACAGAAAAACCCTGTCTCAAAAAACAAAAACAAACAAACAAACAAAAACTCTACTTCCCCAAAGGAGATTTGAATAGTCCAGGAAAAATTAGAAAGATGAGAAAGGGGGTTGGAAAGATGGCTCAGGTTAAGAGCATTGACTTCTCTTCCAGAGGTCCTGAGTTCAATTCCCAGTAACCACATAGTGGCTCACAACCATCTATAATGTGATCTGATGCCCTCTTCTGACCTGCAGGTGTACATGCAGACAGAGCACTGTATACATAATAATAAATAAATCTTTAAAAAAAAAAGAAAGATGACAAAGGACCAGATCATGCCAGGAGCAATGAGAATGGGAGAAGGGGAACAGACAGGAGAACATTTAAAGGTGAATTACAGATTTACACCTTATGTAACACACAAGGTGAGGGACAAGAAGCAACCTGAAGAAGTCCCCAAGGTGTTCTCTGGTAGACAATAATGTCGTTGGCCAGCTGAAGGAGCGTCTAGAGACAGTCTGTGGTGGGTGTAGAGTCAGTGAGGCTGAGAACGAAGGTGAGCTTGCCTCTGAGATGACAATGAGGATGGCCTGAAGGCAAATGGAAAAAGAAAACGGGTAGAGATGGAGCAGGTCAAGCTTGGGGTAGACAGGGAGTTTGTAGGGCCCATGGTCCAGCCAAGGGAAGGATCTGTGAAGGTCTCACCCTGCATCAAATGTTAGTTCTTGCCACTTATAGAGTGACTCATCACCACACAAGACAGCAGAGCCATGACACATGCTCCTTTCCTCCATGGCTACTAGGTCAGTGGACTGGTAGCTCCCAGACCTGCCTTAACTCTCTTCCTGAGAAGACTCAGCTGGAGTCTGTAAATTCCTGGTTCTTAGATGCAAACCATACTACTCTCGCCGCTAACAAACTTACAAGTTATTAGTGGGCCATTAAAGCCTTAGCCCTGCCTTCTTTTGGATGTTTGCTTATGTTCAAAAGATGTTCTCTGCTGTGCTGAGTGTGAAATAGTGGGATAGCCTTCGGGAAGTTGAGAACATTTAGACAAAAAGAATAATCATTCCACTACAGTTCTGTCATGGTTGGTCTTGGAATGTGGTCAGCTGACCATGTCTGCTCAAGGGTTTACGTGCTGGCTTGCCTAGGCATCTGGAGTTGACATGAAGCTACTCCATTAATGAGTAGTGTGGTATTGGACAGGAACCTTTAGCCAACAGAGCTTTTGTTTTTCCATCAGTAAGGTAGTATCTTGACTTTTTCATCAGTGTGACAAATATATGAGAAAAACCAAGTTGGAGAGGAAGAATTATTTTTAGCCCCCCCCCCCCATTTCAGAGATTTCAGCCCACAGACAGTTTCTTGACTATTATCTGAGATGAGGCAGAGCATCAAGAAGGGACACAGGTGAGGAAGAGCATCATGTGGCAACATAGGTGAGGCTGAGCACCATGTGAGGACATAGGTGAGGCTGAGCATCATGTGGGGACATAGGTGAGGCTGAGCATCATGTGGGGACATAGGTGAGGAAGAGCATCATGTGGGGACATAGGTGAGGAAGAGCATCATGTGGGGACATAGGTGAAGCTGAGAATCATGGTGAGGCATGTGTCTAGAACAGAGCCACTGCTTTTATGGCAGACAGGAAATAGATAGGGCAGAGAAAGTTCCAGTTTCCAAGAATCTGCTCTTGATGACTTCTTTCCGTGAAGTCCCTCTTCCTATAATTTCTAGAGCCTCTCAAAGTAGGTTAGAAGATTAAGTATTTAATACATGAGCCAGCAGGGGGCATTTCACATTCAAGCCATAACAGCTGTACAAAGTGGTATCATCACCTTGTCTTGTTGGCCTGAGGGCTTGTGACCCCACACATTAGTTTGCCCAGTGTCCAATATAATTAAGGGGTCCATATTCTCCATAAGATTATCCCACAGAATGCTCATCCCCAAACTGCACTCTCTGGGACTAAAGAAGCATCAGCAGGGTTCTGTCCTGCTGCGCATACGTGTCTGTCTATTCACAGTAGCCAGTGTGCTCTAACCACCTGATCCCCATTGCAGTGTGCCTTCCTCGTGGCCTCTCTGAAGAACCATTCAGGAAAAGAACAGCAAAGTGCAGCCCTCCAGAAAGACAAGCCAAGGACGCTCAAGCAAAGCCAGCCCAAGAAATTCTGTCCTCCCAAGCCCACAGCCCCTTCAGTGGCTAGAATGGTTTGACTCCCTTCCTTAATAACACACAGAGGATTTGTTTCCAGTTTGTCTCCTTGTCTTTTCTAGATCTCAAAAGGACTGGGCCAGGCCCAAGGGCTAGTACTAGTGGGGCCAGGATCTCAGGGAGGGACGTCCCATGGGGGTCACTGGGAGGAGGACCTGCCTCTTAGTTTTGAGTAGACACCTATAGCTCTCCTACTGCCCTGTACTTTTGGTTATGCCTGTCTCAGCTTCATTCCCTAGCCTAGTTCTAGGATCGCCATGCAACTAACTTACCTCCTCTGCATGTGGAAGCTTAACCTGCAGGGTTTGTAGGGGAAAAACAAGGTCACTAATAGGATCTTGTTGCTGCACACCAAGCTTAGCAGGGGCATGATGGGACTCTCAGATCCAACCCAAGTCGGCTGGGGATTGCCTTTGTTTCGGGCCATCTAACGTGTTCTGCATAAACTGCTCACTCCTCACCTAAGTGGTCAAAGGGACTACTGAAAGCTCTTCTAGAGGGAAAACCGTCACAGGCCAGTGCTGTGAACAGAAAAGTCACTGAAATGGGAGGTTATTCAGCAGATGGTTGACCAAGTCACTAATGACTGCAGCATATTTCAGAATACAGATGCCTTGTATAGCAGATCCATGGGGCTGCATTTCCAGTGCATTCTCAGGTTTCACTCAAAGAGGCCCAACAGCCTAGGCTCGTCCCACCTCTCTCAATATCTCCACTCTAGAAAACCCCAGGATCTCAGAGCCTTCCGCTGGAACCTTCCATGGTTCCTGAGCTGATCAGTATGAGGAGGCCTAACCTAGAATGACAGCATCCAGGCCCTTTTCACCACAGCACATGAGAAGGTTCCTTTGCTGGCCTGTTGCCTCAGCTGAATTTATTAAACTATTTACTTCCTTCTATCTGTGTCCAGTAAGGAATAATTCCTTACTGAGGTGCCCAAGAGGACATAGAAAGGCCAGGCAAAGTGCTGTGTGACTTTGATCCCAACACTTAGGAGGCCTAGGCAGGTGGATATCTATGAGTTCAAGGCCAGATTGGTCAATACGGTGAGCTCTAGGCCAGCCAAAGCTACGTAGTGAGACCCTGACTTAAAGCAACAAAAATAGAGCATAGACGTTAGCTAAATGATTGTTTGCCATGCTGGAGGCCTAGAAGTTCTAGTTGGGTAGGAAGAAAAGCAGGAAACTAGTGAAGAACATTCTGGCAAATGCCCAATGGTCTCTCCAATGCTCTTTCATAGTGCATGCATGAACGCACACATTCTTACATTTTTTTTCCACTCCCAAATCCAGAGTCCCCTATGAAATCTGCTGCAGAAGGTAAACCAAACATGCCTGAAGTTCTAGTTCCCTTAGATCCCTCCCTATAAAGGTTCTTGATTGGCAGGTTGAGGTCAGGGTGACTGGGGAACTACCTACCACAGGCATCAGGCCTCTGATAGGAAAGATGGCCTCTTTTCTAGAACATCAAAGATGACCTGGATAGAACAACAGCTCCCCAGCTGAAATCTCTGAAATATCATCCGCTCAATGGTGAAGCAAGCATCTCCCCAGGTAACGCATGGCAGTGGGCAGGTGGAGGTGGAGGGTCAGCTCAGGCACCACTGAGGTGAGAATTAATAATGAAAGTGGCATGACGAAGGTGATGCTTCCCTGGGTGCCAGCCCATCAGCCAGGATGCTTCTCACAAAGCCTGTGGCCATCAGCTTTCTGCTGTCAGTTCCCTATTGGCTGATTTTACCAACAGAGGGCAGGCCCCAAGGGTTCATCCAGAGATGCTACAGCTATTTTTATAAAACTGCTCACTTTATAAACCTGAGACTATATATCTTCATTTTGAAGAAAAAGATTTATAGCAGTGTGGTTCAGGGTCATAAGGCCATTAGTCCTCACTATGTCTCTTCTTAGCCTATCTGGGGCCATGAGGAAACAGCACAAGGCACACTAGGCCCTTCACACTTCATCCAGGACACATCAGGACCTGGTGACGCCGGCTCCAGCTATTTCTAGTCCTGACAAGGGCAAGAAACCTGAGATGGGAGCTAGGAGCCTGAGAGTCCCATGTCCAAGGTGGATCTTAGCTAAATTAGGGCAGCCAAGCCACAGAGCTTTCTCAGTGGCACCTAAAGCGTCATCCAACCAGTAATTCAAATGTCTTCCAGATGCATCCCGACCTGGAAAACAAGGGATGGTGGAATGGAGAAGGAAGGCCAAGCCCAGGGCAGAAGAGACAGCATTCTTTCTGTTCTACATGGAGTCTGGGAATAGTGTGGGTAAGCTAAAGCCAATATGTGTCTGAAGAGCTCAGGCCCTGGGCAACCTAATAGTCCCACCAGCTACATCAGGCCTTAGCCTCTGGAGCCGACCTATCCTTAAACCATTCGCTTCTTCTAGCCAGAAAGATGGATTCTTGCCACTGCCACAAAATGAGAAAACCCAGGGTTGCAGGTGGCTTTCTCAGCCGTCTTAGGTACGCTGGTGCCTTCTGGGAGAGGCAGTTTTCCAAACCCTAAAGACTATTAAGAGAGGAATAAAGATTTCCCTAGGCCTGCCACTGAATCTCTGTGAAATGGTACCTATATTAGCACTTTTCTTCTTTGTGCAACAAAATATAAACAAAAGCAACTAAAGGAAGATTTTATTTGGGCTCACCATCTGATGAGCTACAGCCCATCCTGGTGGGGAAGTTGCGGAGGGAGAAGCTCTCAGCTGCAGCATCTGTGTCCACAATCAGGAAGCAGAGAAAAAAGGACGCTGGCGTTTCTCCCTTTTCCCTTTCATCCTGTCCAGAATCTCATCAGGAGCAATGGGGCTGCCCATATTCAGAGCAGGGGTTCCTTCCTTAATTAAATCTCTCTGGGAATTCCCTCAAAGATACATGCAGAGGCATATCTTCTAGGTGGTTCTAAACCCAGCCAACTTGACAAGGAAGATTAGCCACCACAGGACCCATCCTGGCTGGATTCCTTGCAAAATGGAGAGAGGGGGCCCTCAACAACCCTCCTCATTTACTTCCTAGATTTTTAGCAAATTATATCTAAATAATTTGCAATGAATTTGACTTGTAGGGAAGGGAGGGAGGAAGATACATATCCATGGTAACACTGGTGTTCTTCTCCTAGGTTCTGTGTACAAGAGGTACCCTCAGGGAAAGTCTATTAGAAGGACTAACTCCTTTATCGATCTACCCAGGAAGAACACTGTTTGCTCAAGTCGAGAGGTATTAAGTTGTGAATATCAGCACATGCCCCTTAGTGATGCCTTCTGCCAACCAGGAGGATGGGCATGCTTGGAAGGGAGGGCAACCATATTAAGAATGCCTGCCCTACTGTGGCACATGCAAAATTAGTAAGTTCAGAAGCTGAGCCTGCTACCTCCTAGCTGGGTGGCCTTGGGAAGTCACATAACTACACGTAGTCTCACTGTGTAAAGTGAAACAAAGCAGGCCTCGTGGCACACATTTTTAATCCCAGCAGAGGGGAGGCAATGGCAGGTGGATCTGTATGGGTTCAAGGCCAGCCTGGTTTACATAGCAAGTTCCATGATAACCAGGCCTACATAGAGAGACTCTGATTGTCTAAAAAAACTAAACACACACACACACACACACACACACACACACACACACGAGAGACAGACAGACAGACAGATGGAGAGACAGAGACAGAGAGATAGAGAGAGACAGAGAGGAGAGACAGACAAACAAAGACAGTAAGAGAGGAGAGAAGAGAGAGAGGAAGACAAGTCACTCATTTTGACCTGACAGTCACCTGGGTCACTTTTTTATTTGACAGTGGATAGCCACCTGTGGGCTGAAGAGACTGAAACTGGATCTCTCCAAATGCCTGGGTCCCAACTGTAGACATCAAAGGTCAGGCCGGGGATTGGCATCAGCCAAACACTGCAGTCTCTTCCCCAGTGTAGAAATCAATGTAAGTCACAGTGTGGGTTTCCTCGTCCCCCAGTTTCTTACCTTTTGTCAGCTGCTAGCGGCAGATAGAAAGTCAGGGGACACTGGCATCTATTCCTGCTTGTATGGCCTCACTCGCTAAAGTAGGACTTCCCTCAGTTGATGGAAAATATAGAATTCTTATAGGAAAAAAAAATCCAATCCCCAAGGTCCAAGTTAACAGTGTGGAGTAAACAGTAAGACCTGGAAATGGTGTTAACAGTCAGGCAGTGGCTGAAGTAGCCACTCTAAGCACTTGGTACCTGTTGTACCTATTTTTCTATCACTGTGATGAGAACCCATGAGCAAGGCAATTGTAGAGAAAAGAGTCTATTTAGGGGCCACAGTTTCAGAGAGTTAGCACCCATGACCACTGTGGTGGGAAGCATGGCAGCAGGCAGGCAGGCACTAGAGCAGTAGCTGAGAGCTCACATCTTGACCCACAGGCACGAGGCAGAGAGAGCACACTGGGAAGGTCATGGGCTTTTGAAACCTTAAAGCTCACCCTACTGGCAAACCTTTGCCCGCAAGGTCACATCTCCTAACCCTTCCCAAACATTTCTCCCAACTGGGGGCCCAGTACTCAAACATAAGAGCCTGGGTAGAAGTCATCCTCACTCAAGCCACCAGAGAACCCTGACACTGGCCATGGCTCTGTTAGGATGGCAGGAGGGAGCAGGCTCCTTCTTTGTTTTCTGTTCAGGAGGTGTTTTTCTCGGAATGAGGGTGCAGTAAGTGTATTCAGTATGAGATAAAATTTGGCTTATTTCCCTCTTTGCCCTTTGATACCATGTTATCAACATCAGGGGAAACTAAAAATAGCCAAAAAATTATCCACTGAAAGAACTTGGGGTCATTTTCGCTTGCTGACTCCTCTCTGTTTGAGGGCGTCTTTCCATCTGAAATGTGCCTTCTAGCCCTTCATTAAGTATTTTCTATTTTAAAACTTGGGGATGATGCTGTTTTTACTATCCCAGTGACTCCATTTGTCAGGGCACGCTTATCCTACTTCCCTCCCCTCCACAGAACTATTGAACCTATTAGTAAATTAAAAGAAAAATAACTTTTCAATAAACAAAACTGGTCCAAACACAGTAGTCTCTGCCTGTGTTCCCGGGACTCAGGAGGCACAAGGAAGAAGACAAGGAGTTCAAGGCCAACACCAACCACAACGCAAGAGTCTGGTTCAAAGTTAAACATGCAAACAAACAAACATATACAGAAAATGTGTTGAGGGTCAGTAATTACAATAGTATAAACTATCTTAGGAGCTCTGAGTCTATGAACCAACACTGATGGGAGATTTAGGCCCTGTTTGCCTTTCCCAGGGAGTAGTGAGACACATCCAGTGGACGCTGTGGGAGATGGAGGCATACATCACATGCATGGAGAAGGTGATGAGGTGCTATGTGCAGAGGCTGCAGTGGCTGCTGTCTGGTGAGTGTGACTACAGCACAGAAATACCCAGGAGGGTTCTGAGAGGGAGTGATAGGTCAATCAGAGACTCGAGGTCGATCCTTCAAGGCCAGCACCTCAAGAACTGTCTTGCCAATGGGTTTAGCCAACTGGTTCTCCTTGTACTGAATGAGCTCTGGGTCCAGTCAGGGTGACAGAAGTGTGACACGGGAATCAGAGAGAGCTTCTGCCTGTCTGGGCTACCTACAAAGCTCACTCCCTCCTTTGCCTCCCTGGCCATGGCTTGAGGAGGTCTCAGCTCTGACCATGGCTGTTAGGGTGGTAGGAAATGGGGGTTATGAGAGAATCAAAGTTAACTGGGCCAACTTGAGCCCTTTTGTAAAGGTAGAAATGGAAGGGGTTCCCACCCACAAGATATCTTCTCTACTTTTTTCCTGGAGTGCCAAGGTTCCTCCAAAAGAGGTGCATGGATAGGGTAGGCTGAGAAGGCCCAGGCTCATATTCCAGAGGAGGTGTGACTACAACTACAGGTGTTGTGGTCCTTACCTGTAACCCCAATAATTGTAAGGTAGAGGCCAGAAGGCCAAGAGTCTAGGACAAGCCTTTGATTGAGACCAAGAGATCAAGGCCAGGATGACATCTTGAAGTAGACAGGAAATAAAACAGATAGGAAACAATTTAGCATTGGGGTCTGGAGAATTTCAGGCACCAGGAAGAGAGAGCCTTCTGGGCCCTCCAGGCAGCCTGTGCTGCCATGTAGGGTCCTGTGTAAGTTCATTAGGTCAAGTCTTCCACAGAAAAACCTGCTGTAGTATGTAGCCATGGTGTAGCCATGGCTGCTGCTTCCAAAGCCTCTCTCCTAAGCTCCAAAGGTGATTGGCAGGTCATAGGCTAGGAAAGGACAAAGGGCAAGTAGAAGGAGTGTGTCTTTCCTGTTCTCAGCTCACACCAGCCACTTGGAAGAACTGATAACTGAGCACCATCATTTGTAGCAAGGATCTCACGCCTCACTCACACACAAGTCCACCCCACCCCCACCCCAAGGACCTGTACTTCAAAGTCACCTGAGAACCAGGGATATAGCTTAGTGGTAGTGTGCTTGCCTAGCATGTACAAAGCCACCCACTCAGTCCTGAGGACTCACACACACACAACTCGCCTGGGAGATACTTCATTCTTCTGTTCACCCACTTACTCATTCAGTGAAGAAATGTTGAACTCCTGCCAGGTGTGTAGATGAGGCAAGATGACAAGTCCCAAGAGGGTCGCTGAGCTCATGGATGGATCATATTGTCTAGGAGAGAGGTGTTAGCTGGAGAGTCACAAGTCTGCTAAGGCAACAGTGGCAAGTGCAGGGAAAGGAGGGGTGTGGTGCTGTGAGGGGCAGTTGGCTTGGGTGGGAAAGTGTCATCTTTGTGTCACCTCAGAGAAAGCCTCCCTGTATAGATGGGAACCAGACAAGGAAGAAAGACAGGCTGGGGCAGAGGCTTTGGGTGGAAGGGATGACTCTGAGTTTAAAGACTTAAAAAGAAGGAGACAGTGTGGTAAATAGGAGCCAAGCACAGAGCATTCCAGAGAGACAGACAGACACGCAGCAAGGGCACTTATGTTACCAAAAGCAATGGGAAGCCATTAGCAGATTTTTTTTTCCCCATAAGATAAGTTGGCTTTTGCAGTTGTCCCTCTGGCTGCTTTGTGGGTGGTAAATTGCTGGGGGACAGAGTCGAACAGGGGTTGCTGAGTCTTACCCTTTTGGGAGATAAAGAGAGCTGGCCAAGTAGAGGGGAGTGTGAAAAGATGAAGTAGGCAGAGCGGGAGAGGTTTAGGAGGTGAACACGGCCCATGCTATGTTCCCACCATTGGGTTCTGAATGGGGTGTTTGTGGTTGAGGTCCTTAGAGGGCTGACCAGCCAGCTGGCTAGTCTCATAGAACACCCTGCCAGTTTCAGGCTGGCTTTCCTTTTATTCTCCTTATGGCAGCTTTGCTTTGGGACACCCGATGCATCCTGGGAGACCCTGGACAACAAGGCCCAAAAAACTTGGTCCACTTATTGTGGGGAGTGACTAGTTGACATTCCAGCCACTTGTCTGTTTTCTTCCGCTGTCCCAGTGAGCACCAGAGTTCGTGACAGAGATCACATCGAACACTTGCTGAGCTTCCCCAGTGTCATCTTTGTTCAGCCTTGTGTAATCAGAAGACCAAAGTTAGAGGATGCCTGACGAAAGTTTGGATTAAGGGACCAAGACAGAACCCTAGGCTCTAAGCTGTGGGATTCTGGGCAAGTTGCTAGCCCTCTGGAATTCCCCTTGAGCTAAGTCCCCAGGCCTTGAGCAACTTTTTTTCAAAATCTCTCACCCAATTCTATGGGTACCTCCATCTAGTCCCTCCCTGCCTTTCTCTCCGTGCCCTACAGCTGAAACCTTGATCTCCCAAGCCGCATATGACTGGCTAGTTCTGCCTTTGGACAGCCGCTGCCCCCAACACCACCACAAGGCCATCTCCTGGTGGAGAACTTATGAGCAATTATCAGGGAGGCAGGAGGTGTTGGAAGAGCTTGTGTTTGTAGCTACCGCGAGGAAAACTAATGCCCACCCCATCCCTGCCTTTGCCACCTATCTTGGCGTAGGGAGCCGCAGGCTGTTTGGCACCATCTCGGAAAGCAACGTGTGCATCCTGCTGGATATGTCGGGGTCCATGGGCCCCCACTTGCTGCAGATGAAGACAGAGCTTGTTTTGCTGATTTGGGAGCAGCTGAGGAAGCACTGTGACAGGTAGGGACAGGAAGATCAAAAAGCAAGTCGCTAGTTTCCCAGACTGAGCACACTTCCTCTTCACAGTTCCAGAAACCAGAAATGTTCTTTTGAGTAGTTTGTTGAGAAGGAAAGAACATTGTATTTTACTCCAGTGCAGCATTTAGTCTCCCCACATCTGCATCTAGCATTTTCAGGGGTACCTTCCCTCCCCTCAGTGTCTGGACTCACTGTAGAGCCCTCAAGGGAACAGTCCTCACAGAAGTGACTTCCACACCGTTGGCACAAACTGGCCAGTTCTAACCAGTCTTTTCTCCTCTCTCTGCCCCTTCTCTTTCTTCCTCCCCAGTTTTAACCTGCTCAGCTTTGCAAAGGACCTGAAGCCCTGGCAGAACACTCTGGTGGAGAGCACAGACGCGTCATGTCACGAGGCTATGCAGTGGGTGGCCCATCTACAAGCCCAGGGGAGCACTTCAGTCTTAGCAGCTTTAATGGCAAGTGCTGCTGCTGACCTCTGTCATGTAGCGCCGCTCCAAGCCGATAGCCCCCAATGCTTTGGGACCTACAGCGTGTCACTCCATTTCATCTTCCTAGCAGCCCAGTGACACAGAGCTTTCACTTTCAGACAAGGACACAGAGGATTAGGGAACTTGAGTGGCCTGGCTGGGACTAACTAGATAGGAAGTGGGCCATGCTCTCTCTGCTGGCCCTCAGCAGCTCCCTTGGTCCATCCTAGGCTGAAAGAGGAACCTCGGTCTTTTTTTAAATTTCCTTTCATTGCACACGCGCGTGCGGGCGCGCGTGTATGTGTGTGTGTGTGTGTGTGTGTGTGTGTGTATGTAGTGGCACACACACATGTGCATGTTGTACCATCTGTGTAGGGCATGCATGGTATGGCACATGTGTGGAAGACAGACAACTTTGTGGAGTCAGTTCTCTCATTCCAACTTTACATGGGTTCCAAGAATCAAATTCCGGTTGCCAGGCTTACACAGAAAGCAATTTACACATCGAGCCGTCTTGGCAGCCCAGAATCTCAATCCTAGAGGACGATGTTGGAGAGCCCTTTCAGACACATTTTCCTTGGTTACAGAGTGTCCTCCGTGGGGCCACCATTCCTGCCCTTCCTAGTGAATCTCCCTCCCCGTGTCTGACCACCTCCCTATGCCTTCTCAGAAAGCCTTCAGCTTTCCAGCTGTGCAAGGTCTGTATCTCCTGACCGATGGGAAGCCAGACACAAGCTGCAGCCATATTCTCAACACTGTCCAAAGTTTCCAGAAGAAGAGAGATGTGAAGGTGCATACTATCTCCCTGACCAGCACAGACAGGTGAGCAGCAGCGGGAGTAAGCAAGCTGAGCTCGCTTTTCGCAGAGTGTGGCCCTCCACTGTCCCGGGGCCTCCCTTAGACATGGGAATGCGAAGATATGTTGCTTTTATTCATAGCCTCGACACCATAAAGCAAAATCCCTCTCCCCACCCTAGACTCACCAAGCCACAAGCCACTTTTAATATCACTCTGTACCCTTGAATTAATGCACCCCAGTTCATGAGTCCTGCTATCTTCTCCCTTCTGGCCTCTTTTCTTGGGAAAGCACTTATAAATATTTGGAGGAACTAGAGAAGAAAATATTGAATACTATTATTCTTAATTTTATTTATTCTTTGAAAATTTCATCCACATATACATGGATGACTATACCTACCCCCGACTCCCATATCCAACTTCTCTTAGCCCCCTTCACCCCCCCGCCACAATATCACCCTCTCAACTTCTTGTTGTTTTTAATTATTGTTATTTATTTAAAGGTATGAATATTTTACCTACGTGTAGGTATGTATACCACATGGATGCCTGATGCTTTCAGAAATCGGAAGAGGGGTTCAGATCCCCTGGAACTGGAGTTATAGATGGTTGTGAGCCAGGTCCTCTGCAAGAGCAACAAGAGTTCTTAACCACAGAGCCATTTCTCCAGCCCCATCTTTCTTTTTTATTAATATAATTGAGTCGAGTTTGTGCTGCCTGTATGTACATGGATATGGGGCCATCTCCCGGGGCAGGGTGTGGGCAACATACCAAAAGCCACACAACCAAAGAAGAGCAAATCTCCCTCCCACCTAGCCTGTGACTGTCAGTAACTCCTTAGCCAGAAGAACTTCTGGGCCCCTCCCCCTCCATGCTGGCAATGTAGCTGGCTTGATCTTTTTGTTTGTTTGCTTGTTTTTTGAGACAGGGTTTCTCTGTGTAGCCTTGATTGTCCTAGACTCACTTTGTAGACCAGGCTGGCTTCAAACTCACAGTGATCCACCTGCTTCTGCCTCCCAAGTGCTGGGATTAAAGGCATGTACCACCATGCCCGGCTTCTGGCTCGATCTTGTCAGAACTATTAATATTACAGAATGGCCACTTAGAACAACATGTAGACAGGATGCAGCCCCTTCCAAGAACTCTTTTGCGTCAGGGCTAACTGCATGTCTCAGTGGCAGAGTGCGTGTTTATGTGCACGAAGCCAAGAGTTCAATCCCCAGTGAAAAATAAACCTTACTATCAATAAAATTGATTGATTACTTGGGAACACATTGTCCCTCTCTGGTTAAACTATAAGCTCTATAGGAACCATATTTGTCTCTCTTTAGGCTTAGCACACAGTAGGCACTAATGGACATGCATACCCAGCTGAGAGTGTACTTGAAGGTGCTAGCAGTGGTCTTGATGGGATAAGCTAAGGCTTGCCAGGCCTCTTTCCCTTAAGCCCACAAGGTGGAAGCTCTACTGTGGGCCTGGGGCTGTGCTTGCCCCTCCTGGCCCCTGTGAGTCCCTGAGCCTCTCTGTCCCTTCTTCAGTGCAGCAGTTGAGTTCCTGAGGCATCTGGCTTCCCTCAGCGGAGGACGTTACCACTGCCCTGTTAGCGATGACGCCCTCAGAGGGATTCACGGCTTGCTCACCAGAGGCTTCATCAAGGAAACGGTAGGTCACCAGGCCATAAACGTGAGTCTGCTGAAGAGGCTTGAAGAAACGTCCACAGGTAGCGGCTTCTACCTGCCTTGTCTTAACAAGCACTGCCGATCCGAAAGGCGTGTTTCCCACAGCTCTCCCTCCACACCAGCTCCTCTTAAAGGAGGAAACAGATTGGGAATGCTGCTCTTAGGTCAGACTAGCTTCCACCTGTCCGGTGTTTACAATGTGCAGAAAAATCACTTTAGTTGTATGAGCACACTTACATCCTCATCCTCGCATAGGCAAACAGCACAAGAAGTTGGGGTATGTGCCCATCGTGAGAAAAAGGGTAAAGCCAGACCCTGAGACATGGTTCGGAACCACGGTGCTTTAACTCCTAGGAACTCCTGTCTTCACCGCTCATTCTCTGAAACACAGACATTCAGTTCTTCTGTTAGGCAACATGTAAGGAAGTCATCGGGTAGCTACTGTGTATCAAATGTTGAGGAGTCCAAGGTTCTAGGGAGCCCCTTCCCAGTTAGTGGGGAAAATGGCGCCCATATTTAACTTTGGTGGTTTGTTTTTTTTTTTTTTTTTTTTGGTTTTTCGAGACAGGGTTTCTCTGTGTAGCCTTGGCCATCCTGGACTCACTTTGTAGACCAGGCTGTCCTCGAACTCACAGCGATCTGCCTGCCTCTGCCTCCCGAGTGCTGGGATTAAAGGTGTGCACCACCACGCCCGGCAACTTTTTTTTTATATTAGACTTCCTGGGTGTTTTGCTATGTAGCCCAGGCTAGTCTTGAACTCTCAAACCTCCTGCCTCCTCCACTCCCCCAGTACAGAGATTATAGGTATGACCCGCCATGCCTGGCTTCACTTTTGTTGCTGTTTTTCAGAAGTGCTGGAAATTGAACCCAGGGCCTGACTAAGCATTCTTCCATTGAACTACATCTCCAGAGAAAGGTCTCATGTAGCCTAGGCTAGCTTCAAATTCATTGTTTAATTGAGGCCAGCCTGGAACTCCTGATCCTCCAGGCTTCCCTCTCTCTAGTGCCAGGATTATAGCTACCCATTGCCACCCTTACTGGAAGAGGTCTGCACGCAGAGTAGGAACAGCTGCTGCCACATTGCTGCGGTAACACACTGTAGCCTGTTTCCTGTCTGCCTCAGAGCTCTGGTTAACTGGGAGTCTGTATTTAGAGTGAGGTTCTGGAGTTTCAGGCATCAATGCTTTCAGAAACATCCCTGTGCAGCCTATTTTACCAGAAGAAATGGAGAGAGGGCTGAAGATAAACTGCTGACTGTTTAGATAAGGCACACACTGCTTTTGCCTCAGGGGCACAGCGAAGAGCCAAATTCACTGAAATTGGACACTACCTTGGTCTCTCCCCACCCCCATCCCCACCCCACCCCCACAAAGTGACTCCCACACGAGGAGTGGCTGCCTGGGTAGATGGAGATGCACAGCTGACGCCCCACAGGATTTCCTGCCTCCAGTTGGAAGCCACATCTAATTTGCTCTAACCATCTTCTGAGAATTTAGATTTTCAGGTCTCGTCTGGTTAATTTAGTACATTGAATTTGACATTTGTCTTCCCTTCCCCAGGATCCCATGTTGCCATTGTTTGAGGGTGATGACTTAAAGATACTGGCCCAAGAGGTCACCAAGGCTAGAAGCCTCCTCAAGCAAGCCCACATCTTCAGGTACGCTGGTCAGGCTGCCTCTCCCACCTGTTAAGCCCCCAGGTAGGACACACCTTTAACCCCAGCACTCAGAAGACAGAGGCAGGTGAGTTCGAGGCCAACCTGGTATACACAGTTCCAGGATAACATAGTGAGACCTTGTCTGAAAGAAGAATCCACATATGAGAAAAAAACATACAGCATTTGTCTTTCCCCACCCCACCACCTCATTACCCAGTCCCAGGAACCATTCTTCTTTGCTTTCTGCCTTCTAGATCCCAGCTTCTGACAAAAAAATAACATGAAACCAAAGGTCATTCTTTGCTAGAGACACACTCTCAGGTAAGAGAAGGAGTGCATGCCATATCTGCCCGGTGCCCACCCAGGACCAGGCACATGCAGCTTTACCCATGAGTGTAACTGTGAGGAAGGATCAGATTATTGTGGTACCTCTGACGTGGAAAGCCATCCCACAGAGACCACCCGCTGAGCGTCCCTAATGCACATTGCAGACTAATGGAGAGAGCTGGGACCCCCAGATTACCTGTAGGAATTAAAATGTTTGGCAGGCAGTAGGATGCTCTGAATGCTGGGGTCAGGAAGGCCTTTTCACCTGTGTTTGGGGCCTCCTGGGCCTACCTCATTCTCCTGCCCTGTCCCTCAACAGACCACACACTCTAGCCACTAGACTACCACATAGGAAGTTCCTCTCGCTACCCTCTGCCTAGTGACTCCTGTTCATCTGTCAAGGCACGGCTCAGATGGCAGCGGCTCCACTGTGAAGATGCCTCTGGGACTTATCAAGAGATCAGGACCTCTACACAGATCTAGATGCTCCTGGCAAACTGTGCCCCTTGTGGCATTCAGCACTTCAGGCCTTGATGCCCTGCTCAACGTCCTAACTCTCCCTGACCATGGTTCCCTGCAAGATGCTGCCGCCTTAAGCTTCCATGGATCCTCAGAACCTGCCATATGGCAGTCACAGGGTAAGCACTGAGCAGCCAGCTGCGTATGGGACCCCAGCTCTGGATAGCAGCCAGATGAGGCTGCTTCTCCTGGCTGCTCCCTGTCCTGCTTACCACTTGGATCCTTGGCCAAAGCCGGCACCAGCAGCCTAACTTGGGGAAAGACACAGACAAGAGCCGAGCCCCACCTCCTGCTAACCAGAGGCTGCTATGATCCAGAATAAATGCTCTGCTCCAGCCTCTGAAAGGCAGACTGCAGCCCTGAGCCCAGCTACACCGTGCCCAAGTGAATGTGGGCAACGTGTGTTAGATGATTGGGGATCATTTCCTAAAATTTGAAAATTGCTTTTACTAATAGAGTCAAAATTAAATGTTTGAGCACTTCTAAATAAGATTGTGTGTGTATATGTATGTATAATTTTTAATGAAATAAAATCTTAAGAGCCTCATTCCGATTATATAGAGGATTTAAGTTCAACAAGAAAGAGAAAAATATATTTTGTTGTTGCTGTTGTTGTTTTGGTTTTTCAAGACACGGTTTTACTACATAGTCCTGGCTGTCCTGGAATTCACTCTGTAGACAAGACTGACCTTGAACTCAGAGACCCACCTGCCTCTGCTTCCTGAGTGCTGAGATTAAAACTATGAGCCACCACTGCCTGGCTACATATGCTTATTTTTAAAAATAAACAGCAATTCAGACAAACACAAATGGGAAATGCATATGCAAATATGCTTACCCTCTAGAGGTGTGACTCACTTGCCCAGCATCAACACATACACACACACACACACACACACACACACACACACACACACACACTGAACCAGGCACTATAGCATGTACCCGTAATTTCAGCACTTGAGAATTGGAGGCAGGAGAACCAGGAGTTTCAGCAGCCTCATCTATCATGGAAATACAAATTAAAGTTACAATGGAATCCAGCTATATAAGCAATAGAGTGGCTCCACACACACACACACACACACACACACACACACACACACACACACACCTGTCAATGTCAAGATAATTAGAATGACAAGAATGATCATGCTGCTGAAATGGAGGTCAGGGAAAAAATGTAAATTTTCACCACTTTGAAAATTTGGCAATTTCTATTAGAGCGAAACACATCTGCTGTGTAGCCAAACAATCCCACTACACGGAGAATGGGAGTGTGGATGCAAGAATGTGTACAATAGCTTGAAACTGGACACAACCCAATGTCCAACCACGCTACAATGTGCAAAGAAATCATGGCGTATTTATACAGTGGCAAACTATGAAGCAATGGAAAGAGCAGGAACTACGGCTACTCCGTTCACCAAGATGCATCAGACTCATCAACAACGTAGACAGACAAACCTGACAGAAGCTGGAGATGCGGCTCAGCTGGTGGGAAGCTTGCCTTGCACGCACGAACTCCTGCACTCTCTACATCCTACCCTGCATGAAAAGGGGGTATGGAGGCAAAGAAATTCAAGGTCATCTTTGGCTACAGCTAGTTCAAGGCTAGTCTGGGTTAGACAAGACTCTATTAAAAAAAAAAAAAAAAAAAGAGGAGGAGAAAAAGGAATCAGACCTGAGGGTATGTGCTCACAACTCTATATGAAATTAAAGAACATAATATTAGTTACTGAGCCAGAAATCACAGTGAGAACTGCTGTGGGGAGTGCAGAGTGAGCATCCACGGTGCTGGGAGCTGGACAAATTATGTCATCATCTGAGTGGTATTTCACTACAATATTCAAAGATGGGGCTTTGTGTGAGGGGTGGGGGTAGGGCATGGCCAGGGTCTGACAAGGTTCTGAGGCTGCCGTGTCTCCCAAAATTGAATCCTGGTGGCTTAACAGGAAGAGTAAGGGAGACCAAAAGAGACACCTACACATGCCCTGGCTCTTCCACGTGATGCCCTGTGCCACGCAGGGCTCAGCCAGCAAGGAGGCTCTGAGCAGATGCAGCAGCATCACAGTTGTGCCCCGTGGTGAGAGCTTTGAGCTGGGGCTGGAGATAAACCTCTGCGGGGAACAGCTTTCTGCTGCTCTTCCAGAGAACCTGAGTTTGGTTCCCAGCACACACGGCAGCTCATCATCATCCTTAACTGCAGTTCCAGGGAATCTGGCTTCCTCTCTTGGCCTCTGGGACACCAAGCACACACTGCATGTGTACATACGTACAAGCAATTACTCACACATGAAATTAAAATCCTTTTTCAAAACTTTAAGTGAAAACAAATGTCTTTATTTATATAGTTACCCAGCTTCAGAAGGCAGGAGAGCTGCTATCAACTGGAGTCAACGTGGCATACAAAGGGAGTTCAAGACCAGCCTGAAAAATTAACATAGCAAAGCTCTATCTTGGAAAAATAACCATTAAATTAATTTAAAGTTTTTGAGATTTATTTTTATTTTGATTTGAGTGTTTTGTGGACATATATTTATGTATACGTACCATATGTATATTTGATGGCCAAGGAAGTCATTGGCTCCCCTGGAGCTGGAGTTATGGATTGTTAAAAGCCACCATATGTGAGCTGAGAGCCAAGCCTAGGTGTTCTGCAAGAGCAACAAGTGTTTTTAACTACTGAGTCATCTCTCCAACCCACAGTGTAAATTTATTATCTCACAATTTCAGAGCCTGGAGATCCAGGATCTAGGTTTTAGCAGAGCTGGCCTCCCTGGAGGCACTGGGAATCAGGCTTTTTGGTTTCCATAGCTCCTGTCCTTTGGCACATATGGATATATATCTCCATTCTCCTCCTGATTGTCTCCTGTGGGCTACGCCCAGATTACACCCTCATTATTTTCACACTGCTTGTGCTGGAATGAGAGCCTTCTCCCTTCTACTAAACCCCAGCTGAACTAATCCCATGTTCAAGTCCTCACATTCTGAAGTACTTGGGGCTTCAATGTATTGTTCGGGACACAACCTATGACAGTTGCAAGTGACGCTGCTCTTTGCGAGCCAGCCAACATGGGCAGCTGACGGGGAATGTGAGTTCTGTGGACCTGCTGGTCTTGCACATGAGGGTTCGGGAAGACACCAGGCTTGTGAAGTGATGATGAGGGAATGGGTTTGCATCCCGCCTTCTCACATAATGGTCAAGGCTGGTGTTGTTGAGCACCAGCTAGGCAGCTCCAGGGTCTAGGGTTTGCATATACTCCTGTCATGACAGTCATAAGCTCACAGTGTCCTCAGGGGAAACCACACTATTTCCAGTGTGTGGGTGAGGAAACCAAGCCTGCAGCTGCCCAAAGAGACACGGCAAGAGAGTGGCGACAGGCCGACAAAATAATTCATCAGGCAATGATGTCTGTCACCAAGGCTGATGACCTAAATTCAATACCGTCAATACCATATGACGGAAGGAAAAATCCACTGCCTGCAAGTTGTCTTCTTACTTCCCCATGTGCACTACGACACACATACACACACACACACACACACACACACACACACACACACACACACGCTCACATACACATAAATCAATGTAACAAAACCAAGATTGAAAGGTGCCAAAGGGCTATGCTGACCACCCCTGAGCCCCCTTTCTGAAACTGTTTCTCAACCTCTAAAGTGAGGTTGAACAGGGCTCTCTACCACCTGGCACATGGCAGGAGCAGGCTGAAGTTTGGGGTTTGCCTCCTTTAGCTAATGTTCTCAGAGCTTGTTCACACAGGTGGAGAGCTTTTTGTGGCCCTTCTCGAACCAAAGTGAGCAGCTCGCTCCCCTATGCTGAGCCCATTTACTTCATTGTAGCAGCTGTGTAGGAGGCTGGACACATGTCAGCCCGTCTGCTGCTATCATATATGGGTTTTCCAGGGATAGGAAAGCCATTCTGGTCCCCAGCACAGAAGAAAGGCCAACAGTAAAGAAGCATCCATTAAAATAGAATGGGGAAGCCGGGCATGGTGGCGCACACCTATAATCCCAGCACTCAGGGAGGCAGAGGCATGCGGACCTCTGTGAGTTCAAGACCAGGCTGATCTACAAAACGAGTCCAAGGCAGCCAAGACTACACAGAGAAACTGTCTGGAAAAACAAATCAACAACAAATAGAATAGGGGAAGCCAAACCTGGAGGTGCTGGCTTAATTTCCTGCTCAGAGGCTGAGGCAGGAGGATCACAAATTCAATACCCACTTGGGCTACACAGGAAGTAAGTAAAAGAGGTGGGGAAAGGGCTCACGACCTCTGGCGGCCAGGGTCCTCTGCGCTGCTAACCCATGGGCTCTTCCTGTGCTCCTTGGCGTCTGGTGACTGTCTGTTAACTGAGCTGGGCTGGCAGCTGCCTTCTCTGCCCATGCAAGGCACCTGCAG
Organism: Acomys russatus; assembly: GCF_903995435.1. Taxonomy (NCBI): domain Eukaryota; kingdom Metazoa; phylum Chordata; class Mammalia; order Rodentia; family Muridae; genus Acomys; species Acomys russatus. The sequence goes on from NC_067141.1 coordinate 1,365,655, forward strand.
CCATTAGTGGCAAAGAAGGACCAGGAGGGTTCAAGAAGAGGAAACATGACAAGTTCCCGTATAACCAGAGGAGAGAAGGGAAGGATGCCAGTTCATCTTCGCCGATGATGTTGGCCTTCAAGCCATTTCATCAGGAACTGGACGCGAGGCACAACAAATATGAAAGACTTGTGAAGCTCAGCTGGGATATTACTATTGAAAGTAAGAGGACGATTTTTCTTATCCATAGGATTACAAGTGCTCCTGATACGGAGGAGATACTGACGGAATCAGATATTAAACTGGATGATGTCAGACAGAAAATACCACAGGTAGCCCAAGAACTCTCTCGGCGCGGGGGCGGAGGGGGGGGGGGGCTGCACCAGATCCATCGTGCTGTCAGGACAGGACTGCAGGAGTACACGGAGGCTGTCTCTTCAACAAGACACCTCGGTCCTTAATCAGTATGGACGAGATTAACAAGCAGTTGGTCTTTACAACAGAACACAGTGGGAAAGAAAGCAAGACTCCCTCCTTCCTTTGACAAGACCGGCAGCTTGCTGTGTGGAGGCTGAAAATCACACCTGCTGATTACCTCTGGGAGTGGCTGGCCTTCCTGGAGAATTGATACAGATGTGTATTAACAGCATGGGGAATGGGGACATTGACACTCCCTGTCAAGTGAGACAGTTTACTTAGGGTTCTCTTTCATTGGCAACACTGGGCCCTATGGGGTTTCTAAGAAGAGGCACACCTTGAAACGGAGCCTGGCCAAAGTGGAGAGCGCTTGCTGTGCCCTTAAAGTCTGGGCTCAGAGACTCCCAAACACATGCTGGCAGACGTGTTTTCAATTAAGACAGAGAGCATTCCCTGTGCAGCCCACTCTGCTCTGTAAGGAGCTCCTAGGAGACAAATAGCCTGTTCTGAGTGGGCATTCAACTTTATTGTGGCTTTTGTAGACGTTTCCAGTTGTACCAGCTTGAAGTTGTTTACAGCTGTATATGAGTTTGTCCACAGGAAAGGTTCCTACACTCACGAGCATCTGCATACAGTGCTTTTATATGTGCTTAGTCCCCGTGTTTGCTTTACTGTTGTGTGAGCGCGCTCTCTGCCTCACCTACTTTAATTCGCTTTGAACTTGAAGTGACAAATTTTCAGTGGAAGGAAGTCTCTTAGTGGGTGATTTCTCTACATGGAGAGAAAATGCAGTGAAACTTCTGCAGGTGCCTCCTACTGGGAGAGGTCTGCAGTGAGCCTCCTGCTGTGAGCTTCTTTACTGTATCATAGCAAGCCGTTAAAGTAGATGTAGAGTGTGGAACAACAATTTTAAAATATAAGCTATCAGTATTTTTAAGTATTAGTTTTGGTGATATTATAATGAGAATTCATGTAACATTTTGGTCAAGTTTAGGCCATTTTGAATTTATGTGAAACAGCTTTCCAGAAGAATTGATGGATATCCAGGTGTTACTTTCTCCTGTTAGTTTTTACCTTTTTCCAGAGATGGGGGGGGATTGGAGCTGATGTTGTTTTTCACTGGTGACTCTGAGTAATTGTGCACTTGCCTATAAGCTGTGAGCAGGTGAGCCCTTTGCCGTGGTGTTAGGGCTTTCCTAGTCTAGCACCTTTAGGAATCACAGTAGAACAGCTACAAAGGCTGGGATGCTGAAAACCCAAACCTTTATATTTGTCCCTTGGTGTTAGCCAACGATGTTGCCAAAGAAAATGAGTTATGTATAATTTAGCAATGAGGCAATTGCCAACACAGAGGAAGGAGCATTGGTGGTCACTGGCAGTCAGAGTTTGGGGTTCACCTACCCAGCTAGTCAGAGCTCCTCATGAGCTGACAAGCACCACATGCTTTCAACTAGTTTTGTGAGCTCTCAGAACTTGGATACTGGGTTTTATTTTTGGAAAGGGTATCTATTTATAAGGACTGGTTCGTTGAAAGTGTAATTTTCCAGAAATTATTACCAAAAGGAAAATAAAATGTAAAACACTTGATAAGTTAGATTTGTTTGTCTTGGTGATGGTGGGCTGTGGTTCCCCTGTTCTCAGATATACTGCTCAGTTACAGTCAGTCCCATTACCTGTTTTGTTTGTTTTTTTCAGCTACTTCAAGTTGAATTTATAATGTTAAAATAATGCATTGAAGAATGTTTTACAGAAATTTAAAACAATTTTTGAATAAAATATTAAAATACAGGGGGAAAAAAGAGGTGGCATGAGGATGTGGGTGGGTGGTAGAGCACTTGTCCAGCATGTGTGAGGACCTAGGTTCAATCTGCAGTGCCACAGGGAAGAAAAGGGGGTAAAAATGTCTAAGAATAATAGGTGGGTGGGTGGTAGGAAAAACAGATATATAAGGTTAAATGGATGGTTTAAATTTGTTTGGACAGATGGCAAGATAGGCAGATGGAAGGTCAGATGGATAAGTGAAAGGTAAGAGGTGGAAAAGATGAACAAATGATGGATTGATGTATGGGTGAAAGTTTGAAAGACAGATGTAGAGACAAACTGACAGAAAACTAGAGGGATGAACAAAGGGATATATATGTAATCAGAGAGGGAGAGAGAGAGGCAGAGGCAGAGGCAGAGAGACAGACAGACAGAACCAAAGGATGGTATGAAATAACCGTGGCTGGTGAGTAGAGCGGATCGGACTGGGCAGGCTCCCAACTCCTCTGCCTCTTTTCTCCAGAAACACAACCCAGTCACTGCCTTGCTCACCCTCTGGTGAGTAGGGCTGACAGGGCTGGACAACCGGGGAGGAGGCAGCAGGTGGGGCAGTCCAAGGCCAGCCCAGCTGCTGTCGCACAGGTGGTGCCTTCCTTGGCGCTGAGACCCAAGAGACTGCAGAAGCACGCAGCACTGCGGGAGCCTGAGCCAGGTGAGTGCAGAGTGGGATGGAGGGCTGGGTGAGCTGCACCCCCATCCATCAGCTGCATGGAGCATGCTCAGTCAGCCACCAGGAGGCCGGAGCTTACCCCATGGGACCCTGCCCTTACCATGCCCTTTCATCAACGCCAGCTTCCGTGTCTCGGTGGATGGACTGAGTCCTTTATTTCATTTTTGTTAGTTTTAAATACTATTTATTTTATTATTTATTACTACTATTACTATTACTCTGTGTGTGTGTGTGTGTGTGTGTGTGTGTGTGTGGTGTGTGATAGGTAGCAGCACACACGCCACAGCACATGTGTGGAGGTCAGAGGATAACTTTCTGAAGTCAACCATTTCTATTCTCCCCATGTGTCCAACTCATGTAGCCAGACTTGCAGAGATGAGCTATCTGGATGACCATGCTACTTGGTTTTTAAGACTGTATCCCAGGCTGCCCTGGAACTCACTATATAACCCAAGCTGGCCTCAAACCCAAGCAGTCCTCCTGCTTAGGCCATTGGAATTCTGATATTGCGTCACCACAGAATACCTTGTATTACAATTCTATCACAATTCCCTGATTTTTCCTGGGCCTCAGTTTCCACTTCTTGGTAAGGGGAGCCATAGCTTGCACTTGCTGGGATTGCCCAGAGAATTTAGCACTGCCGTATCCAGATTTGGTCCTGGCTTAGCCATATGTCCCCCTAAGGAACAGGCCCCTATTTATTCCCCCAGCTCTTAGCCAGGCACTGTTCCAGGCATGGGAGACACCAGTCAGCAAATACTTCATGCAGCCTACATTGAAATGATGTGTGAAGGCTTCGGTATACAGTGCGAAGGCACTGTATAAGGAAAATGATTTGGACCCATTTCACAGCTGTGGCTACTGAGGCGCAGTAACGTTTTAAGCATTTTACCCAAGGGCACACCCAGCCTTTGCCACTACAAGCATCCATATACCCTTCCCCAGAAGAGTCATCTGGAACCTGGGAGAGGAGGCTTCCCTCTAAAGCTGCGTCCTTTTTCCTGGTTGAAGGGTGGGCTGGGGGAATTACGTACCCTCTATGACAAGTCTAGTTTGGGATGCCCTTCCCCACCACTTATGAAGGACCTGACTGCGTTCCTGTCCCAAAACAAACAGGATAAGGACAGAGGACACAGGCTTATAACTGCCAGGGCCCTGTCCTATGACATCATCAGTCAGTCACTCAGCAAACACCTGCTCTTTTGTGCAGCCCTTATTCACCGTTCAGGGCCTGGTGCTCAGAAAGTATACTCCTTGCTCTTATAATGTTAATGATCTGACCCCTGGTTGAGTCCGATGCTCAGGTAGAGATAAAGGTAAGAAAGACCCTTATCTTTTCCTCAACCATCTTTGGCAATTGACTAAACCTGAGTCTGCTATAAATCTAGAAAGAGGAGGACAAAATTCTCAGTGTTGGTCCCTGCCCCACCCCCCTACTCCCCATACCCTCACCCCATCCCTACTCCCCCAACCCCCACTCCTCCACCCCATCCCCACCCCGCCTAACTGGGAAGGCAAGGCGGCAGGGGGTGTGGTGTCAGCCAGCTGCTCCTGGGGCACCTGGTGGCTACAGACCTGGGAGTCACAGACAAGTTTCCAGGATCTGAGCCCTTTAAGCCCCATGTGCTCCCTCTTTCCCCCTTCTCATCCTTTTCACTCTTCTCTTTCCCTCCTTCCTCATCCCCCTGCTCCTCCTCTTCTCCCTTCTTCCCTTTTCTCCATCTTCTTCCTCTTCCTCTTCCCCCTCCCCCTCTTCTCCTTCTCCCTCTCCTTCTTCCCCTCCCCCTCTTGCCTCTTCCCCCCGCCTCCCCCCCCCCCGTTTCTTCTCCCTCTACATCTCCTTCCTTTTATTTCCTCTTCCTCTCCCTCCTTCCTCTTGTCCTCTTCTTCCTCTTGTTCTTCTCTCCCTTCTGTTTGTTTTCTTCTCCTTTTCTCCTCCTTTCCTCTTCCTTCTCTTTTCTTCTCCCTTACCCTCCCTGTCCTCCTGATTCCTAGCTCAGATCATACCATACCCAGAGTGTGAGGCCCCCTCTCATGCTACATGGGGCTTGTGGGGGAAATCAGGGGTGTGTGGTGTCCATCTGAGTCATGCGGCATGACTTCAAACCTCAGTTTCCCCAGCTAGGAAGTCAAAGGTCAAGCTGCCTTCTTTGACTCCCTAAAGGAGCCAGCAGCCACATGAAGGTTCTTGGGGCTCTGAAAAAATCTCGAGCCCTGAGAGACTTATGAGGCTGAAACTTTCCTAAAGTCCCCCACAGTCCTAGGGACCTTGTAACACGTGCCTCGAGATGAGCCTAGAACATTCTTCCGGTTTTCTTCACAGGTGGACAGCCTCTAGGCTGCATGGATTCATAGAGAATGAAGACCAACCCTGTGGGCTCCTCGCTAGAAACCTGTCAGGCTGCAGGCCAGGGCGAGAAGGGCTGCCCTGTCTGCCAGGCCTGCGGGGGCGCCTCAGGCCTCGGGTCTGCTTCAGGATTCGGGTCAGGCCTCGGGCCAGGACCTGGAGTGGTTCCGGGCTCTGGGCTGGCTCCTGGAGCTATTCCAGGCCCTGGGTCTGGGCCTAGTGCTTCTCCAGGGTCTGGGCCAGGACATGCAGCTGTTTCTGTGACTGAGCTGGGAGCTGGTACTGCTTCAGGACCTACAGCTGCTCTGGGACCTACACTAGGAGCAGGATCATTACCTGGACCAGAAGCTAGGTCTGGACCCAGGCCAGGATCCAAGTCAGTACCTGGGCCAGTGCCTCAGCCAGGAGCTGGGCCAGTGCCTCAGCCAGGAGCTGGGCCAGTACCTCAGCCAGGAGCTGGGCCAGTGCCTCAGCCAGGAGCTGGGCCAGTACCTCAGCCAGGAGCTGGGCCAGTGCCTCAGCCAGGAGCTGGGCCAGTACCTCAGCCAGGAGCTGGGCCAGTGCCTCAGCCAGTAAGTGAGTCAGGACCTAGGCCAGGAGCTACACCATTACCTGGGCTAGGGCTAGGGCCTGGAACCAGACGAGGCTCTGGGACTGGCTCTAACCCCAGTGAATCTATGAGAACCCCAGTACCAGCTCTACAGCAGAAGACTCAAGCCAAACCCGCACAGGCTCCCAGACAGAAGGTTCTGGTGACTGGAGGAGGAGGTTACCTGGGCTTCAGCCTGGGTTCCAGCCTAGCCAAGAGAGGCACTTCTGTCATCCTGCTTGACCTCCGCAGACCCCAGTGGCCACTACCCTCGGGGACCGAGTTTATCCAGGTACAAAGTTGGGGGTCGTTGAGGGGACTACTACTGAAAGTGACGATGCTGGTGGCGGAGCTCAGAGGGACAGATACAGTGTGAACCAGGAGTCTGAGATCTCAGGCTCTAGAGCCAGATTTAGCTCCAATTCTCCTTTATTTTTAGATTTTTGTTATCAATGTGTATGCATGTGGGTGTGACGTGAGCGTGTGATGTATGTGACATGTGTTTGTGCAATGTCCATGTATGTGATGCATCTGTGTACGTGTGTGGGATATGAATGTCTGTGATGTGCATGGATGTAATGTGTGTGATGTGTGTGTGTATAAAGTGTGTAGTGTGTGTGTGTGATGTGTGTGTGTGAGTGATGTGTGAATGAATGTGTGATAGAAGTGTATGTCCGTGATGTGTGATGCATGTACGTGTGTGTGCGTGTGATGTGTCCTGAGAGTACAGTCACACATTTGCTAGAGGACAGCTTTGCACAGTCAGTTCTCTTGCTCCACCATGGCGAGTGAGGCTGGCCTCTCTGGCTTCTGCCACCACGCTGCCTGCTCCAGTCTGGCTAGCCTAAGAGCTTCCAGGTTATTTTCTAGTCTCCACCTCCCATTTTACCATAAGAGTGCTGGGATTACAGGTGCAAGATACCTCATCCAACCTTTTGTGAACTGCAGGAGTCAAACTCTGATCTGCAGGCTTGCTTGGAGAGCACTTTAACTCTCTTAGCAACGTTATACTCCCCAGCTGCTGTGCTGCAGTTATGGCTTCGTGTGTGTGTGTGTGTGTGTGTGTGTGTGTGTGTGTGTGTGTGTGTGTGTGTTTTGGTTTTTGGTTTTTGGTTTTTGGTTTTTCGAGACAGAGTCTCTCTGTGTTAGCCTTGACTGTCCTGGACTTGCTTTGTAGACCAGGCTGGCCTTGAACTCACAGTGATCCTAGTTATGCCTTCCTGAGCCTTGGTTGCTAGGCACAGAAAGAGACAGTAGTCACTTGTAAATTACAAGGGGCTCATAGGGAATCAGTAAGAGAGTAGGTGAAACACCCAGCCCAGCCCTGGGTCCAAGAGCAGAGTGAGGGAGGACTGCTGATGGTCCATGGAGTTAGTAAGTCCTGGCTCACCAGGTGCTGGGCCTGGGTGGAGCTGCTGCTTTGATCTGAAGCTCTCACTTCCGTTTCAGGCTGATGTCCGAGATGAAGAAGCCCTGTACCAAGCCTTCCAGGGCGTGGACTGTGTCTTTCACGTGGCCTCCTATGGCATGTCTGGGGCTGAGAAGGTAAGCCTGTGAGCATACACACACACACACACACACACACACACACACACACACAGACACACACACAGTCTGGTTGAATGATGTTCAAGTCCTGTCCCACCCACCACACTCTGTTGCCTGAGTACTCCTTCTTCCTTTTTACTGCCTCCAGGAAGGACTAGGCATCCATGACATCAAACACCAGTTCTGGTCCCTTCCACCTGTGACCAAGGGCAGATTAACACCGCCAAGCTGTTCCTTCCTCTCCTGGAAAGGAAGGACATCACTGCAATTTATGCCACAAACTGCCTGCCTCTACCTCCATATGTGCACTCAGCACATGTCACAAACTCTTTAGAAAACACTGTAGCAGTGTCTACCAAAACACACTTCATTTGACTCAAATTATACTTATTTATATATTCATAGCATTGTTTTTAGTTGTTGAAATAAGTTGTAGCAGGTATATGGTGAAATTCTACACAGCCATTCGAAAGAATGAGAAGACTCAAGAGTGTTAATACTCAAGCAAGCTCCAAAGTTCAAGATACTGTTTGCTATCACCTACTTACCCTAAACAAGAAAGAAAAGCTAAGAGCCAGCAAGATAGCTCAGCTAGTTGCCTTTAAGTCCAGTAGAGGCAAGAATGAATATCTCTTTGAGTTTGAGGCCAGCCTGGTCTACATAGCAAGTTCTGGGACAGCCAGGACTAAATAGAGAGACCCTGTCTCAAAATAACAACAACAATAATAACTACTTAGCCAATAAGAGTGCCTACTTCCAAGCCTGATGGTCTCAGTTTGACCCCCAGGACCCACATGATGGAAGGAGAGAACTGACTCACACAGCTGTCCTCTGACCCCCACCTATATACCATGGCACCCCCACACACGGGCACACACATGCACAGACAAAACAAATAAAAACATGACAAAAATGTCAAAGCTAGGATAAATGTTTATTAAATACACATGGGCATATGGTGGTGTTAAACATAGGTTTTCTGTACAAACGTATGAAGCTGTTAGCAGCAATTCTCTCTGCAGAGGGCAGAGGACGACTTGGAATCAGGAGCATGAAGGACTTTCCTCTTCGTTAGATAGTCTTTTTTTTTTTCTTCAAAGTTTTATGTGCATGGGTGTTTCACCTACATATATGCCTATGCATAACACATGTACCTGGTGCCTGAAGAAGTCAAAAAAGAACATCAGATCTCCTGGAACTGGGTTTAAAGACAGTTGTGAGCTGCTGTGTGGGTGCTTGGAACTGAACCCAGGACCTCTGGGAGAGCAGCTGGTGCTCCTGACCCAGACTGGGCTGTCTCTGCAGCTCCCAGGTATGTTACTGTTTGAATTATTTTTAACGTTGTAACTATTTCCCCATTAAGCAAAAATCAAAAAAGAAAGAAAGAAAATAACAAAACACCACAGTAAGAACAAAAGTTAATTTGGCTGGGGATACAGCTCAGGAGGTAGGATGCTTGCTTAGCATGCACCCTGGGTTGGATCCCCAGCATCACATAAACCAAGTATGATGGCACTCGCCTGTAATCCCAGCACTTGGGAGGCAGAGGCAGGAGCATCAGAAGTTCAAGTTCAAGAAGTTCTATAGCCAGGTGTGGTGGCGCACGCCTATAATCCCAGAACTCGGGAGGCAGAGGCAGGTGGATCGCTGTGAGTCCGAGGCCAGCCTCCTCTACAAAGCGGGTCCAGGACAGCCAAGGCTACACAGAGAAACCCTGTCTTGAAAAACAACAACAACAAAAAAAGAAGTTCTATAGTTTGTTTGAGTCCAGACTGGACAACATGAGATACACTGTCTCAAAATAAACAAATGGATAGATAGATAGATGATAGATAGATAGATAGATAGATAGATAGATAGATAGATAGATAGATAGATAGATAGATAGATAGATAGATAGATAGATAGATAGATGGATAGATAGAACTTAAAAGTATAGCACATCACCTCATCACCTTTCCCACTGGTGTTAAATGAGGGGTCTGGGTCATACTGTTTCCTGGGTGCTTGGCCCACAAGGACCTATCGGTGCAAACCCATTCTTTGTTTACACTCTCCAGGGCATGACCATATCACCATATTAGTCTCAGATAGTGGATGACTTGGGGAGGCAGGAAATGATCCGATATGTTTGACGTCACGTATCCCTGCCACTGCCCAAACTCTATGCCAGCCCCTGCACCTACTCCAACTTTCCTTCAGTGAGAATCCTGCCCACCCTGAGCCCAGGCTGTGGCCTCAGGCACCAGGCAGAAGATAGCACGTGACTTCCCATTTCCCTCTTGTCTTTTAGCTACAAAAACAGCAGATTGAGTCTATAAATGTCGGAGGCACCAAACTAGTTATTAATGGTAGGCCATCAGAGTGGAGTGTGACCTGCTGTGTGACCCTTCCTCTTCTTTTCTTCTGCCACTGGCCTGGCTATGGGTGGGGGTTGGGGCTGGGGCAACAGAGGCAGGACTCCCCCTGCCCTACCTATCCTGTACCAACTGAGGCCAGTGGGAGGTAGAATATCTTTCCTGTGTACAGACCTGTTCAGGTTCCTGTAGGGAACACCAGCAATCCTAGCATGTGTAGGGAGGAACTCAGGGCTGAGGACACTGAAGGCAGCCACTGAAAAATCAGATAGAAGATCCCTGTTGGGCCCTCTGGATGTGTCCAACTTTGACCTTAACTTTCTTCAGTTCTAGAACAATTTTTCTATCTGTCCCACCACCAAGCGAGCCTTGTCTTCTTAACCTACCTCTGACAGGGTGACCCGGGGCCAAAGCCACACTAGAAGGAAAAATAAGAAGCCCTGGTCCCAAGTTGGGGGAATGGGGAGGCTTTTCCCTGCCAGGCAGCTCTGGATTCTGGGAGGTCCCTAATGGTGTGGGGTGGGAGGTAAAGACTGAGTAGAAATGAGTGGGTTTGTGCACAGTGGCCCTTTGGAGCACCTCCTTAGTGGGCTTCTTGCTGTGTGTGTGTGTGTGTGTGTGTGTGTGTGTGTGTGTGTGTGTGTGTGTGTGTGTTCTGCAGTTTGTGTCCGTCGGCGGATTCCAAGGCTTGTGTACACCAGCACAGTCAACGTGACCTTCGGTGGGAAGCCTGTTGAGCAGGGCGATGAGGACTCCATCCCATACTTCCCCCTGGACAAGGTACCAACTTCTGGAGAAGGGGGCAGGGTGGCAGGCCTGGAAGCGACTGCCCAAAGCATAGGCATGGATGGAGCCAGGTCCGTCCCGCCTGCATCCAGGCAGGATGAACTCCCAAACCAAATGGCACAAGCTCCCTCCTACTTCAGCTTGTCTTTCCCATAGAGGCTTCAAGATCTGATAGAGCTGGCCCTGAGCCCCATCTAATCTGGCACCTTTCACCTCTGTGACAGAATGCAAATTGTCATGTACTCTGAACCTCTGTTTCTTCATCTAAGCCCGAGAACACCATGGCGGTGGCTTATAAAGAACAGGAAATGAGACTGTGTGCAAAAATGCCACAGGAATGCTAAAGAATGACATATGACTGCATTACCCAACCTACATCCAGTATCAGTGTCTCAGACTTGCAGCTGCCTCCTGGAGTCAGGACTGTGCAGCCATGAGGTAGACCAAGCCCAGCTGGGCCAGCACTGCCAACATCACTGAGTCCCTCTGGTGGCTGTGTTCTCCTTGTCCCCTGGCAGCATATGGACCACTACTCTCGAACCAAAGCCATTGCTGACCAGCTGACTCTCATGGCCAATGGGACACCTCTCCTAGGTAAGTACCGTGAGGCCATGCTTATAACAAGTATACCTGCCCAATGCTGCCTCTGTGAAATGTGTGTCTGAGGCCCTATATCTGCCCACATGACATCTGTCCATGATCCTTCAATGTGTTCAGAGTACCGGCATGAGCCTCCCCAACCAGGACACAGAGTGGACAGTCACATCCCACACTTGCCGTCTGGTGAGGAAAAGACCTAGACAGCCGGGCACTTGCTCCCTTTGCTGTCTTGTGAGATTTAGTTTTAATAGGCTTCTTTTGCATTACAAATATGCGAGGAGCTATAGCACTTTGGAAGGGACCATGCAAGATGCTTTAGCACTTAACCTTCAGTAACTTCCCAGAAAAGCCTGCCTCAGCTGTCTGCCTGCATTTTCTCCTCCCGCTGCAGAGAAGCAATAACAGAACAGAAACAATCCACATTTATGCACATCCTTTATGTCAGACCCCATTTTGCATATTAATTTCATATGAAAAAGGTTCATTGATTCCATATCACTCCTGAGTAGGGGTGGGGGGTTAGGGGTGGGAGAATGGAATTTGGGCCTCCCTGGGCTAGCACACGGGAGCCAAATCCATTCAGTCAATTTGCTTGTCATAAGTCATTGTGAGTGTCTTTCTAAAATTTGGAAGCTAAAGAACCTGCCAACATGGTTTCATCTGCCTTGGCCTGGTGTCAAAGTCCTGTCATACCAGCTGCTCACAAAGTTGAGGCAGGAAGATCACAAGCTCAAGGCTTGCCTGGGCTATGGAGTGACCTCAAGACTTGCCTATATAGCAAGACTATGCCTAAAAAGAAAAAAAAAAAGTGGTTAGGACATAGTGTAGAAGTAGAGAGCCTCCTTAGTACGAGGCCTGTGTTCAACCTCTAGTACTGTGGTTCTCAACCTTTCTAAACCTGCGACCCTTTAATACAGTTCCTCATGTTATGGTGACCTCCCCGACCATAAAATCATTTTCATCACTACTTCATAACTGTACTTTTGCTACTGTCATAAATTGTAATGTAAATCCAACATGCAGAATATCTGACATGCAACCACCAAAATGGTCATGACCCACAGGCTGAGAGCCACTGCTTTAGTACCACTGAAAAAGCAAACTTGGGGACCAATCAGGTTTGAAGAACCAAAGAGGCTTGAAATTATAGCCTCCAGTTTACACGTAAGGAGATAAAGATGGTCAGCTGGCTAAGCTCAGAGTCACATAGCACCTGGGGCAGAGTTGGACTGCCCAGGGGCATCCCAGCACCAGAATCCAGCCCTGACCCACGGTGCTCCTCCAGAGGCAGGGAGAAAGGTCCCTGTGTATGGGCTTTTCCCCTATGATAGCCCTGCTTTCATTACCTAGTCCATCATCCTTGACCTCTGACCCTGGTATGCAAACCCACTGTGTTTCCCCAGGATCTGCTGCTGCTGAATTCCCTTCTCTGCCTGGGCACAGCCCCCTTCACCTACTGCCAGGCCAGACACCTAATCTTCTAGCTGGAATTATTTATATCCACAGCTCCAGCTTTCAATGCTCAGAAGAGTCACAGACACCCTAGGTCTGCCCCTCGGTGACGTGGCTACGCAGTGTCCCTCTGGCCACCATTGGCTGCAACCTGACCTTCCTCTACCATGCCTCCAGGGACCCAGTGTTTAAACTTAGCTATAGGCTCAGCTGACATCTGCCTTCCAGGAGGCCAGCTGTGGTCACAGAGGTGATGACCGCAGCCTGTGATCCAGGCTAGTCCTGAAATGGCCCTCACTTGAGCTGGGGGCCACAATCCTAATAAGTAGGTCACTGCGCCTGGTCAGTGTACTGTATCCTCTTGTACCTGCTTGTGTTGGTGACCTGCAACTCCCAAAGCAGCTTAAAACATTCTCTTGACATTTAAAAGCTGGAGCCTGGAGTCCAGGGGTTAGCGGGTCAATCCTCCTTGGAAGGCTCCAAAGAAGGGACCATCTTTGTCTCCTCCAGCGTCAGGTGGCCCCTGCAAAACTCCAATCCTTCTACCTTCATGTGGCCTCTCCCCGCCCCACCCCACCCCCGTTGGTCTCCTTAAGACACTTGTAATTGGATTAGCCCCAGCCTAAAACCTAAAATGATCTCAACTCACCATTATCCTTAATTACAACCTTGAAGGCCTTTTTCCAAACACAGCCATATTGGCAGGTTCTAGAATGCAGACATATATTTTGGGGACTCATCTATCATCCATGACCCTGGGCTTCATTGGAAAAGGAGGGGTATTTGGTAAAGATGGAAGGCTCTGGCCCCTGGCTTATTCGTGAGGGAAAGGGAACATACAATGGCAGTATTGGAAACCAGGTTTGTAGAAAATACAGCCACCTGGTTTAGAAAGGACAGGTCATGAATAGCTCAAGAGCTGGTAGGAGCCAATGGCCAGTGCCTTCAGGGTTTGTGGTCCTAATTCCCATGATGCTGAGAGTTACTTCCGGGTGAGAACATCCTAAGGAAATCACCTATAATGACTTCTGTGGAGTGTCAGTGGAGGTGGGGTTTCCCCAAATAAATCGGGTTATCAGAACAAGGAATTTATACTGCGCCTCTCATACAGTAGCAGGAGGTATAATTGGCTTTGGCCTCCCATCCTCATTGGCTTTAGGCTCCCTACCTCCATGTGCCTCTCCTCTGCAGGCCCTGAGCACCCTCTCTTCTGCCCTAGGAGGAGGCACTCTCCGCACCTGTGTGCTCCGTCCCCCAGGGATCTATGGTCCTGAAGAACAGAGGCACCTACCCCGCGTGGCGGTAGGTCCTCCCAGCCTTCCTGGGACCAGAGGCAGAAGGAGTCCTGCTGATGTGGTGTGCGAGCCGTCACTGTGTCATCTAGAGCCAGTGTCCCCAGCCAGAGACTCCCACAGTCCCTCAGATCCACCAGGGTCAAAGCTTTCAGTATGCAGGGATGGCTTCAGTTGAAGTCAGGGAGAAAGAGAGCTATGACCCCAGAAAGACTCTTATGTGGGTGCCCCAAGGTCTGGGCAGTTCACTTCAGGCTTCCAGTGAGGGTCCTTCATGCTAGAAAACTCTGGAAAACTCTGGGTATCGAGAATATGGCTGCAGGGGAGCTGTAGGCTTCATGTCCTGACAGCCTGGTCAGATAGATGGATTGCACAGTCACAGTTTCAACACAGTGAGGGCTGAGGAGAGAGACACAAGAGAAAATGGCCCTGGCAGGAGAGACCCAGGAGGACTTCCTGGAGGAAAGGGTGCCGGTGGTGTTTGGAAGGAGATGGCTGGAGGAAGGGAGTGCCGAGAAGAGAAGCAGCTTGAGATGTGAGGAAGGCTAGTCAGCAGGAGGTCCCTGTGCCTGGAGCTCATAGAGAGTACAAGGCATGGGGAGCTGCTGAAGGTCCTCTGGGAAGCGCTGCTCTGGCCTGCTGCTTCAAATATTCCTTTTGCTGAGTTTTTACTGGATACCAGGTCAACTGCAGTGACTTTTCCCCCACTTAAATACTTACTGAACTACTACTGTGCGTTCAGTACTGTTCTGGTTCATGGACAGACCATCGAACAGAGAAGACAATTCCTGCCCTTGCGTGGCTTCTGTCTCACCCTAAGAGACAGATTAAAATAAATACATATGTTGGATTATAAAAAGTGTTTGAAGGTACCCAACACAAAGGGAGAAAAGAAAAAGTGGGTGGAGTGAGAGGAAACTGAGCTCCGGGGGAAGTTGGGGGAGTCCCTTGGAGAAAGCAAGGTTTTAAACCTCCAAGGCAGGGTGGAGCCAAGTGTGTCAAGCAGGCTTCTGGAGAAGAGAGAGCCTCCAGACGAGGGGGGGTGTGTGTAACTATCTGAAAGGCAGGATTGTCCAGGAGTAGGCAGACAGCCCTTGGGTCATGGCAGCACAGGCAGGAGAGGGAGTCAGTAGAAGGGAAGTTGTGGAGTAGCTGAGCCAAGTCTAGAAGGGCTTGTTGTCATCACAGCCCACGTGCCTCTGCATCCGTCAGAACAGGAACAGATACAGTGGTACAGAGTGAATGGATGGAGAAGAAGCTGCTATATAGGTCCCAAGGTGAAGATGAGGGTGGCAGTCGGGGAGAATTCTGAACAGATGTAATGGAAAAGGCAGTTGATTTATGGTGGTTTGAATGTGACGCATGAGAAAAGCTAAGAAGGTCAAAGATGGTCCAAGGTCATCTGTGAGACAAGCAGAGATGTCCAGAGGACTTGGGATGTGGGTGTTGGGAATCTAGCCTGTAACCAGCCCCTTGGAGGCTGTGAGCATGTGTATAGAGTGTAACGCCACCCAGAGGAGCCTGCTTTGTCACCTCTTCCCCACACCAGAGCCACATCAAGAAGAGACTGTTCATGTTCCGGTTTGGGGACCGCAGGACTCGCATGAACTGGGTCCATGTGCAGAATCTGGTGCAGGCACATATCCTGGCAGCTGAGGCACTCACCATGGCTAAGGGCTACGTGGCTGTGAGTGTCCTATGACATCCCTGTCCCCACCCCGCTCCGGAGGCTGCAGGCAAGGAGAACCATACCTATAGTAGTCCCAGGGTCACTGGGTTGGGTAGAAGTGCCAGAGATCATAATTAGTTCTGCAGAGTGACCCTGTGACATCACAGCTTCAAACTGACGTGTGTCACAGTCTTCTCCTTAATTCTCATCTTACTGAAGACACTGAAGTACAGTCCATCAGAGTCACAGGACTTGTCAGTGTGGTCACCCTGTTACCAAACTCGAGACCACAATCTGTGCCTTAAGAAGCCAAGTTCAGGCTGGAGAGGTGACTCAGTGGTTAAAAGTGCTGCCTGCTCTTCCAGAGGTCCTGAGTTCAATTCCCAGCAACCACATGGTGGCTCACAACCATCCATAATGTGATCTGATACCCTCTTCTGCAGATAAAGCACTCATATGCAATAAATAAAATAGGTCTTAAAAAAAAATAAGCCAAGTTCAACCCTTTAGAAGCCAGTGAAAAGAGTCAAATTAGCCAGGTGATGGTGGCACATGCCTTTAATCCCAGCACTCAAGAGGCAGAGGCAGGCAGATCTCTGAAACAGCTGCTGGGGGCCATGAGAAAGAGGGGAGTCAGGCTGTGGGCAGACATCTGACTGCATCTCTTTCCTCCTGTCACCCTCAGAGTGGGCAGGCTTACTACATTAATGATGGGGAGAGCGTCAATCTCTTTGAGTGGATGGCCCCACTGGTAAGTGTTCTGGACCCCTAGCCCAAAGTAAGATTCTAAAATCCCACCATCTTTTCTACAACCAAACCCCAGTAATTTACATTAGAAAAGCCCGAGCGCCCAGAGGGAGGAGCCTGGTCTCTGGGAACCCTGATCTCTCTCAGCAACCCACAGTCTCCTTTGGACCAGGCCTGTCTGGAAAGCAAGCACAGAGCCTCAGGCAGAGGGGTTAGCTTGTACTGCTGTGCCAGTGGCAGCACTGGGTTGCTGCATTTAGTAAAAAGCACTTACTTTCCGGGGCTGGAGAGATGGTTCAGTAGTTATGAGCGCTGGACGCTCTTTCAGAGGACCTGGCTTAAGCCCCGCTTCGCCACATGGAGGTTAGCAATTGTCTTTAACTCCAGTTCCAGAGGATCCGTTGCCCTCTTCTGGCCGCTACAAGCACCAGTCAAACATACAAGCAAAACACCCACACATGTAAAGGCTTTATTATTTATTTACTTATTTACTTACTTTTTTAGACTAAAGAGCACTTATCTGGGCAGTGGTAGTGCACATCTTTAATCCCAGCATTTGGGAGACAGAGGCAGGTGGATTTCTGTGAGTTCCAGGACAGCCAGGGCTAAAACAGAGACAGCCTGTCTTAGAAAAACATAAATAAGTAAATAAATAAATAGCACTTTTATTTAAATTTAACTTAAAAGCTATGCAATTCACTTACAGAAAGAGTACAACTCAATATGTTTTTTTTTAACCATATTCAGAATTACACAAGATCACCATGATTAACTTTAAAGCAAGCCTTTAGCTTCAGAAAAGCAAAACAAGCCTCTACCTGTTAGCAACATGGCCCCGTATCCCACTAACTGACTTCTACCCGCAAGCCCAACCCATGCCAGGCAAGAGGAGTCTTCCTGTCTGCGGTTTTGCCTATTTTGGCTATTTCCTGAGATAAGTGACTCTTTGTGTCGGGCATCTTCCCCTGAATTTTCAAGGCTGATCTGTGTTGTGACATGTTATCAGGTCAAGACTTCATTTCTTTCTTTTTTCTTTAATGTAATTGTGAATGTCTGCACATGTGTGTTAAATACACACACTTGTGTAGGTCAGAGTACCTCTGATACTTCTCCTTAGGCACTGTTTACTTTTCTTTTGAGACAGGGTCTCTCTGTCCTGTAGCTCACCAAGTAGCCTGGGCTGGCTGGCCTATGAGCAACCCCCTACCTAACCGTCACTCCCACCCCCGACCCCTGCTGGGATCACAGTATTATGTGCTTGCATGGAGTTTCTGGGTTAAACAGTTACTCCAGGTTTAACTATATAATGAACTGCCAGACTTTTCCAGAGACTGCAGGGTTCCTTTCTATGCGGCCTGGCAGCCTTTGTTTAGCTCTGACCATTCATCCCTTGCTAGCCTGTTTCTTCCTTTGCCTCCTTCTGCCTCCCACACACTTGCTGGATTTTATCTATTTATCTATTTTTCTTTAATAGCACAGTCAACTCTAGAAGAAAAAAAACATGATTCTACTTAAGAACCTGGGAACATGTTCAGGTGTGGGTGGATATAGTAAAAACTAAACGATATGAAAGATTCTAAGTTTAAAATCTTGCCCTATGCCAGGTGGTGGCGGCGCACACCTTTAATCTCAGAACTCAGGAGGCAGAGACAGGTGGATCTCTGAGTTTGGGCTAGCCTGGTCTACAGAGTGAGTTCCAAGGCATCCGGGGCTACAGAGAAAAACTCTGCCTTATAAAAACAAAATAAATAGATAAAGGATGGCTTAGCAGACAAAGAGTCCTGTTGCCAAGCTTGACAGCCTGAGTGAGTTCAATGCCCAGGACCCACATGGTGAAAAAGAAGTCCCCTGACTTCCATACATCCATATACATCATAGCATGTGCAACACACACACACACACACACACACACACACACACACGCGCGCACACACGCGCGCGCACGCGAAAGAAAAAGGATTGTTCTATATTTTCAACTACTTGAGTTATCCCCACCAAGGAGTGGATCTTATTTTAAGACTGGTGTGCAAGATGATGATGATGATGATGATGGCGACGACGACGACAGTAATGCTGCCACCAGGCATAGTATAAGTGCTCTTAATTCCAGAACTCAGGGGGGAGGGGCAGGCAGATATTTGCGATTTGAAGACAGCCTGGTCTACATTGAGAGACCTTGTCTCAAAAAACAACAAAACAAAACAAAAACAAAACAAACAAACAAACAAAAAACCCTAGTATGGGTTTGGAGGGTCTCTCTGGGCTGGTGGGATCCCCTGACACCCAGGATGTGGGGAGCAGGTGGTCTTCCTTCATCAGCCAGTCCCTAACTAGCCCATTCTCACGTCAGACCACGTTCCCTTGCAGTTTGAGAAGCTGGGGTACAGTCAGCCCTGGATCCAGGTGCCGACTTCCTGTGTTTATCTGACAGGTAAGGAACAGCATGGGTATGAAAGCTTCCGTGTGCCACATATGCACACAACATGTGTGTTTTACATTATTGGAAATCCAGGGCCTGGACTAGGGATGAAACCAGGAGGCACCCGGGGAGTGAGGGTAATGGAATTGAAATAGGTTGTGCAGGTGCACCCAGCCTGACTGCACTCAGAAGGCCAAGTGTCCCGACCTAACCATAGCTGCAGGCATCTACTCATCACAGCCCTGCCCTGCTTAACCCTGAGCCTCTTGCAAGGCTGGAATGACTGTATGGTAAAAGAAGAGCCTGGGGCTCTGAGACCTGCCTGAGGTGGTGCAGTGCGAGGGAAAGAGGCAGCTTTAACACCTAGACCGATGCTGGAAGGCATAAAGCCTAGTCAGGCACAAGAAGCCCTGGAGCCTCAGCCTTTCCCACCTGTGGAGACTTTGACATTGGATTTGCTCGCTCCCCATGCAGGTCAATATCTCTAACTCCCTGGTCCCACCCGACTCAGACAGTGTGTCCTACTGCTGCCCTCTGGTGGCCTCCTTCTAGTAAAACAGCAAGTCACAAAGCTCCTGGCACATCAGAGGTGTTTGCTATTGAAATCAAAGAATAGCAAACTCGTTTCCGACTTCTGCACAGAATTTTCGGCAATGAGCGACATGCCTTACCTGTATCCCAGTTTGGGAGAATTGTATACAAATGTGCAGTTCTCTGTAAGCTGCCTGCAGCTTGGTGCATCTTCACATTGGCTGTGCACTAGAGTCACCCGAACATTTGAAACTAGCAAAGTCGCAGCCATACCTCAGAGCAGGATAGGACTGACCAGGAAGCACTTCCAACTCCTCCCTCTCCTACCCAGGTCAGTAAATCAAAATAGGAGAGATTGCCAGGTGTGGTGGCACGCCTGTGACTCGGGAGGCTGAGACAGCAGGATCATGAGTTCAAGACCAGCTTGAGTTACAAGAGTTTGAAGCCAGTCTAGCCTTACATAATAAGATCCTGCCTCAAAAGAGAGAGCGCGAAGAGACCAACAGGATGGTTCGATGGGTAAAGGTGCAATCACCAAGCCTGGTCCCCTGAGTTTAGTCCCTGAGGCCCACATGGTAGAAGGAAAGAATCATCTCCCCAAGGCTGTCCTGTAATTTCCACACATGCACCGTGCATGGCATATATACACCCCACACACAGAAACACATACACAAAATAAGTAAATGAAGTGTAATGTTTAAAAGTGGTTGAGGGAACAGTTTTCTCAGATTTGTTTGCACTCTTCAGGCCTTTATTATTACTCTGTGCCATCTTTTTGTGACCTATTTCCTAGCTAACAGGTTCTCAGCAAATGCTGCTGACTTAAAGGAATCTGGTGACCTTTGTAAAGGGACCCCCTAGCAAAGCAAACAATGCCCCCTGTGGATTTGTCTAAGAGCCCCTCTCATTCGACCTCTCCCACAGCTGCAGTTATGGAGTACCTGCACCTGGCACTGAGGCCCATCTGTACCATTCCCCCACTACTCACCCGCAGTGAGGTAAGTGGGCTGCTAAGGAGTCGGGGAGCCCCAGCCCTGCACCTTTCTCCTCGCCTCCACATGTCCACTCCTGCCAAACCTTCCATGTAGGCCCAAAACTAATGCTTCCTACCACCTAAGTTTTGTTCAGTCTGTGTTATGAACTGAAAATTGGACCACTCCAAGCTCCCACCTCATAGCTGTCATCCCAGCCATAGCAACTTGTCTTCTAGGCAAACCTGGAGCTCCCAACGGCAGGTTCCATAGCAGGTACTCTTTTGAACCCCGATTCTGAATACACACATGTGCACACACTCAAATCCCCCATGGCTCTAGCTCCTCATTCATGTTTATTTATTGTCTTCTGTGTGCAGAATAGCAATACCATTCTCACGTTTACAGTGCATAGTCTGGGGGGGGGGGGGTTGTTTTGTTTTTTGAGACAGGTCTCACTATGTAGCTCTGGCTGCCCTGGAACTCACTGTGCAGAGCAAGCTGGCCTCAAACTGACAGAGATCCACCTCTGCCCCTGCCTCCTGAGTGCTGGGATGAAATGTGTGCACTGCCACTCTCAGCTGATGTGTATATAGCTTTATATTTGTTTAGTATGTGCCATTCAAAAAAGAGGACATCTTGGGACTGGAGAGAGAGCTCATCAGTTGATACCATTCACTGCCCTTCAGAGGACACAAATTTGATTCCAAGTACCCACGTGGTGGCTCACAACCACCCACAGCTCCAGTGCCAAGGGATCTGACACCATCTTCTGGCATGCACATGGTGCGCACACATGCATGCAGGCAGGGCATATATAATAAATAAATCTAAAGTAAATCTTTTTTTTTAAAGCCTGCCTTACTGTAAATAGTAAGGCAAAAATTGGTGTTTAGGGGCTCCCTCATTTGATTTCTCCTAGTGCTAAATTAGGAAGGGCAAAAAAGGTTATGCTCTTCATTTCATGAGGAGAAACTAGGCCCTAGAGAAGTCGGTGGCTGTTCAAAATCACACCACATTGGAATTGGCTGTAGGATGCCCAGTACAGTGCTCATTAAGCTGAAAGGAAGTGGGAAGGTGGAAAATGTTCCAGAGAAGCTCCTGTCTACAGTTTTTTCCTTTGAGCATCCAGATTGATGGAGAATGATGACAGGCCTTTTTGTGTCACTTGATATTCTCTGCAGCTGAAAATGATTACTCTGTTCACAGAGGAAGAAATTCGATACATAGCAAAGTTGCCTACCCAGGATCACTCACTTACAAGATACTGAAAGGAAGCCGGGCAGTGGTGGCGCACGCCTTTAATCCCAGCACTCGGGAGGCAGAGGCAGGTGGATCGCTGTAAGTTCGAATCTAGCCTGGTCTACAGAGTTAGTCCAGGACAGCCAAGGCTACACAGAGAAACCTTGTTTCGAAAAACCAAAACAAACCAAAACAAAAAAACAAAAAACAAGATACTGACGGGGCCAGGCGTGGTGGTGCTGGTGGTGCACGCCTTTTAATCCCAGCACTCAGGAGGCAGAGGCAGGCAGATCTCTGTGAGTTTGATGCCAGCCTGGTCTACAAAGTGAGTCCAAGACAGCCAGGGCTTTTTATTACAGAGAGGAACACTGTCTTGAAAACAAAAAACAAAAATACCACCAAGATACTGATGAGAATCGAACCCTGATCCAAAGCTTGTCACTAGCTTGTGAACTGCATCAGGAACCCACAAGGCAAAAGAGCTGCCAGGAATGCTGTGGAACTACAGTCGGACAAGAGCTGGGTCACCCTTCCTAAAGTGTGGGGTAATTCGTTGGCTCCAGGACAGAGGATCTGAGGCAGTTTGGGAGCTAATGGGTCAGTCGCCCTCTGCTGGCCAGTCTGTGATACATCAGCCCGCTTGAAACACCAGCTCTCTAGCTGTGTGCTCCAGGCACTGGCAATGAGCACCTGAGGTAACAAGACTTGGTCCTTACCCTAGGAAGTTCGCAGTCCAAAGCGGAAGATGTTCCAAAAAATGAGGCAACTCAACTTGTGAGGAGGGATTTCCCAGCATGTAGGAGAGGCACCTACATCCTGAGGCCACAGTTAGGCTTGACCTCTGAGAACACTTTGCAAGGACCAGCTTGCCTAACCCCCGGTTATGTCTCCTTGCAAGAGATGCTCAGTCAGCTTTAGGATAGTTACTAACCTGCATTCCACCAAGCCCTGAACTTACTATCTGGAGCAAAAAAAGATTTAAAAAAAAAACTGTTCTCTCTGCTTCCCTCACTGGGGTCCCAGCCCAGGGCTTGGCCCCAGCGGCCTGTCTGTGCCACGTGAGAACCACGTGGCTCATGTCTCACTGGAGAAAAATAATCTAGGTGGAAGGGCATCTCCAGACCCCAGCATGACAGAGAATATGGCCTAGAAAGTGGCTCTTGTGTGACCCTTGGCAAATCACTTAACTTCTAATCTTCAATTTCCAATTATGCAAAGAGGAATTAGTGTCATCTCGGAGGACAAAAGCATATAAAAGGCACACACCAAGCACAGAGGGAGTTCTGTAATCAACAGCTGTCATTTATTACCCTGGAAGCAGGAGCCCCAGGCCAACTGGCAGCAGAGAGAATGCAGCTCAGACTTAAAGGGGAGTCGCTTGTTCTTAATTGAATTCCTCTCTCAGGGATACTTAGTTAACCAGCTGGGAAGGCTGGAAGGCTGCTCTGGAGGCCCTGCCCCCTACAATTGGTCTTGGGCTGGCAATAGGAAGCCAACATCCTTCCTTGGAAATGTTTTTTTCTGGAGTACAGGCAGGAGGCAGTCTTTCCTGGTATTCAAGGATGCATCTAAGGTGTTCAGGGGTCCAGAACGACGGCATTAGGCTGGGAAGAGAAGTAAAGACAGGAATGAAACGGTGAGAATTAATCAGGGCTGGAGGGTGCGACACAGAAAGGGCATCAAGGAGGCGGCGCCCTCCAAGGAAAAGATCTTAGGAAGATCCCCCCTATCCCCACTCCCTGAGCCCCAGGAAGGCTTCGCAGCCAGTCTTTTTAAATCCCAATGTGAAGGAAAGGGAGCTGGCCCTCTCCTTATTCTTTCGGTCAGCAAGGCCTAGGACGCTCTTCCAATAGTCCGGCCCTCTTCTGCTCCGCTTCTCCACAGGTGCTCAGCGTGGCCGTGACTCACACCTTCCAGATTGCCAAGGCCCGCACTCAGCTTGGCTACGCGCCGGACAAGTTCAGCTTCGCCGACGCAGTGGAGCAATATGTGCAGGCCACGACCCCTCAGCCCGGTGGCTTCACCGTGCAGTGGCTCCTGCGGCTGCTGCTCCTGCTGCTGCTCGTCCTGCTCGTCCTGGCCTTGCACTTCGTGGGGCTGCAGCCATTGCAAGCGGCAGTGCAGCGTCTCTGATCTTGGAGCCGACACCGACCACGCCCAGGCACCACACTCTAAGCTTGTACCCGGCTTTGAGTCCCTGAGTCCTGACCCCGCCCTGATTCGTGGCCACGCCCCTGCCACGCCCTCTAGGCTTGACTTCGTCTTTGTGTTTGGGCTCACTTCCTCTGCTCCGCCCACTGAGTCTCAGCCACATTTCCCCGCCCTTCGCTCCCTAATTCGGCGTCGCACTCTTCTCCCAAGCTCGGCGAGGTGGTTGGTTGAAGAAGTTCCAGTCTCCTAGGCGGCTCCCTCCCAGCTATATCCAGTGCTACCCAGTCCAGCCCTCTCCTTCCTATTGCTCCCGATTGTTCCTTCCTCTGGTTTCGCTCCTTTCTGCCTCCTTCCGTATGTTGAAGCCGCAGAGTAGTTGCTTCTTTAGCGACAGGCCTTACTCCTGCTTACTCTTGCTCAGTCCCCTTCCTGCCCCGCCTTCGCGGTTGGTCTAAGTGGATGAGCTCTGGTTGATGGAGTCTGTGGAATTGGACCCATCATCTGCCGCTGCTTCTCAGGACAGTGGTACCTCCTCCCTGCCATGGCTTCTTTGAGTTTGTCCTGACCCTGACACAGATCTATGTGTTGATTAGGTGAGGAAGGGTACCGAAGCCCAACTTGGTAGCTTTCGGTTCTCAGTTAACGGATGGAGATGACTCTGCACAGTGAAAGGTTTCAGTACCAGAAGGGACAAACAAAAAAAAAAAAAAAAAAAAAAAAAAAACCCAAAAAACATAACAACCAAACAAACCAAGTTTGTAGAAGAAAAATTGAATGTTTCATTAAAAAGTACCAATATAACAGACAAAAGAAGAGTTTGGCTGATCTGATCGTATTTTATGATTCAGTTTGTGTGTACTTACTGGCATGTGGTATCAGGGAATGTCATTCCTGAAGCTGGCTACCTTATTTTTCCAGACAGCATCTCGCACTGGTTTGGAGCTTAGAGTGGCTGGGCTGGCCAGGAAGCCCAAGGGATCGACCTGTCTCTGACTTCCCAGCTCTGGGATTGCAAGCAAACGCCACCACACCCAGCGTTTTATGTTTTTATGTGGGTGCTGGAAATGGAATCCTTAGATGGCAAGCACTTCATCTACTCAGCCACCGAGCATCACTCGGATCTCTTGATGAGTGATGGTCCTCACTACCATCTCGAAGAGTTTAAGGCCACAGCCCGGCTCTCTACAGAAACTGCACCTCCCTGCCGCCGTGCTTTGGACTGTGGATCCCAAAACAACAGTGTGTAAACAGACCCATGTAGCAGCGCACACGTGCTGTAAGCTGAGCAAACACCATGGACCTTAGCGAGAGCGGTGGAGGGAGGAGAAGGTGCTAGGCACCCTTCATAGATGGTGTCCCTCATAGCGTAGGTCCCTGTCTGGTAAATAGGAAAGACTGCAAAGAAGTTTTAAAATATGCTGGGCAGAATTTTATGTGTATATAAGTTTTTTTTTTTTTTTTTTATCAGTAGTAATCATTTCTGTCCATTTAGCGCCCAACACCAGCAGGAACTTAGATTTGTATAGCCATATTTCATTATTAGAGCCGTTCTTACAATAGGGTTTGTTTTTGTCAGTTTATAGAGGAGGAATCTGTGGCTGTCACTAACTTGAAATATCAGAGGGTAAGAGTAACTGCTCTGTAGCTGACGTCATTTAGAGGCGCGTCCCATGGCCCTGTGGGAAGTGTAGTGCATGGTACTGTCATTTGCAGCCTAACTGTTGCAGGGTTTAGGCTTGAACTCTGGGCTCTTCCTCCCTCTCCCAGACCACAAATCCCAGGCTGCCTGAGGCTGGCCATCATACCTACTTTTCCTGTTGCTATGACAAAACACCCTGGCAAACTGGGCAGTGCTGGCGAACACCTTTAATCCCACCACCCAGGAGGCAGAAGCAGGCCAGTCTCTAAGTTCGAGGCCAGCCTGGTCTACATAATGAGTTCCAGGACAGCCAGGGCTATACAGAGACACCCTGTCTTGAAAACAAAAACAAACAAAGCCCTAGCAATAGCCAACTTAAGGAAGGCTTTGTTTTGGCTCGTAGTTCACACATCCACGTGAGGCAAGTCACAGACAGCGTCAGGAACTTGAAGCAGCTGGTCACACTGTGTCTGTAGTCAGAAAGAAGAGAGGCTATTGTGCTCATCCAAGCCCAGGGATGCCGCTGCGCACAAGATCGGGTCTTCACACCTCAACCTCATGGACAGACTCATCACATACCCCGTCACAGGCATGCCTAGAGGCTTACCTAACCTGACGTGTGCCACCATGCTAACTATCACAGCTGGCAGCTGGACGCCCATCTCTGTGATCTATTGGCACCATCTAACTCCACCTCCTTTTCTCTAACCTCCCTCTTTCTACCTTCCCTTCCTGAGAAATATGTCTTTAGGGCCAGAGAAACAGCCTCATGTGTTCATGTTATTGTCTAGGCACGAATTAATTTACTTGTTTTCTGGATTTCTCCACAAGGCTCTCAAAGCAACAAGACTAAGGCCAGAGCATGAGGCAGCATAGATCTCTAGCTCCTGACTTGTTCTTTCCTCTCTTTACCACCTGGAAAATGATGTGGCGCCTCCCCTCCCCCAACCCAACACGCAAATCAAATCCCTGGAGGACTTAGACAATGCCCCAATTAACCAGCCCCTGTGAGGCTCTGACAGGAAGTGCTGGTTTGTTTAAAGGCTCTAATGGAGGGAGCGTGGATGCTGAAGAAACACCTCTGTCGACCAAGTGACACAATTTATGACAATGGTGCAGCCAGTGAAAAAAGTTTATAAGCTTTCTATTAAAAGCCATTTCCAAGAGTGGACCAGCCAGCTAAGAGCTCCAGGGCCACCTTTACATGT